>NC_071995.2:42136250-43567500 GCF_028885655.2 Pongo abelii | reverse complement strand
GCCCATCAAAAGTAGAGAAAAAAATACAATAATATGAATAAAATACTATCATGCAACAACATGAATCAATCTCAAAAATATAATGCTGAAAATAATATTGTATGATTTCACATATAGAAAGTTCAAAATCAGGCAAAATGAACCTCTGGTGTCACAGATCAGGATAGTGGTCCCTTATAGAGAGGAGGATGGAGTAAAAATTGGAGAGAACATAAAAGATTTCAACTGATATTGCTCTATTTCTTAACTTGGACAGATAGTTATATGAGTGGTTCAGTTTGTGATAATTCACTGAACTTTATACTTCTGTTTTATATAATCTTTATGATTTTCTTTAAAATTTTATTTAACAACTTTTAAAATAAAGTATGAAATTTCTAAGATCCTTCTGGAAAAGAAAAATTAGTTGTACAAAAATTGATTTAAAAATTTACAAAACACTTTGGGAGGTTGAGGCAGGTGGATCACGAGGTCAGGAGTTTGAGACCAGCCTGGCCAACATGGTGAAACCCTATCTCTACTAAAAATACAAAAAATTAGCTGGGCGTGGTGGCAGGAGCTACTTGGGAGGCTACTAATCCCAGCTACTCAGGAGGCTGAGGCAGGAGAATCGCTTGAACCCGGGAGGCAGAGATTGCAGTGAGGCGAGACTGCACCACTACACTCCAGCCTGGGCAACAGAGCGAGACTCCATCTCAACCAAAAAAATAAATAAATAAAAAAATAAAAAAATTTTACAAAATAACAATAACTTTACAAAGTACAATCGGTTCTTCCCCACAATCAATGAATATTTTAACAAAGAAAGAAAAAAGACTTTAGTTTCAAAAAGTTAACAAAATCATAATATTTTTCAAAGTGATAGTCACATGTTAAAAAGTATTCTTTTATTTGAATATTGCATGGATAAAACTAGAAAGAATAAACTGAAATCACTAGGATGATTTTAAAGTAACTAATAATCAAAAGGAAATTAATTTTTTGAGGTTTTAAAAAATTAAGCACTCACTTTGTTTTGATATAAAACAAAATAAGCCTAATTTGTTTTTTTATAAAATGATATTGTTTCAACTTCTAAATTCACATGTTAGTTTTTTGAGATGATTTAACAAAGAATAAACATTGGGTCACTCTAATATCCTTAACAGATAATAAAAATAATTTCTAAGCAACATTAGTAAAAACCATTTAGGATACAAATCAGCTTCTAAGAAAACAAGTTTAAACAAGTTTCTTTCCATTCCCTCCTCAAAACAGTACCAAGGGTAAAAGAAATTTATTTTTTGCCAGGCATGGTGGCTCACGCCTGTAATCCCAGCACTTTGGGAGGCCGAAGCAGGTGGATCACTTGAGTTGAGGAGTTCAAGACCAGCTTGGGCAATATAGTGAGACACCCTCCCCAACCCCCCACCTTACAGAAAATTTAAAAATGAACTGTTGGGCATGGTGGCATGTGCCTGTGGTCCCAACTACTCAGGAGGCTAAGGTGGGAGGATCACTTGAGCCCAGGAGGTTGGAGGCTGCAGTGAGCCATGATGGCCCCACTGAACTCCAGCCTGGGTAACAGAGCAAGACTCTTGTCTTGGGGGGCAGAGAATAAGCAAACCCCCAAATCCTCAGAAATTTGAGGAATTACAAGGAAAGAGTAACCACACACAGATTGGGAAAAAACTACAAAAATAGCGGTGTTAATATCCTCAGAGAGATGAGAAGACACCACTAAGAACAGGATGTTATAAAATAGTAACAACTGACAACCAATAACGAGCTCTTAAAAATTAAGGAAATTTCCGGCTGGGCATGGAGGCTCATGCCTGTAATCCCAGCACTTTGGGAGGCCGAGGAGGGCGGATCACGAGGTCAGGAGATCGAGACCATCCTGGCTAACTCGGTGAAACCCTGTCTCTACTAAAAATACCAAATATTAGTGGGGCGTGGTGGCGGGCGCCTGTAGTCCCAGCTACTCCAGAGGCTGAGGCAGGAGAATGGCATGAACCCGGGAGGTGGAGCTTGCGTGAGCCAAGATCGTGCTACTGCATTCCAGCCTGGGCAACGGAGCGAGACAATGTCTCAAAAAAAAAATTAAGGAAATTTCCAAAAAATAGATTAAACAGAGAGAAAACAGAAAGCTAAAAGAGAAAAGAAAAAAGAAAAGGAAACATACCAGAAAAGTTCCCATTACTGAAGGATATAAATCTCCAGACTGAAAGGACCCACCAAAATGAAATAATGACTTCAGTGAAAACAACAACAAAACACCCACCGAAGACACATAATCATCATGAAACCTCAGAATATTCAGAAATAAAGAGATCACAACAGTTTCTAGAGGGGGGAAAACAGATCACATACAAAGAAATGGGAACCAGAATGTCACTAGTCTTCTCAACAGCAAAGCTGGTGCTAGAATACACCAGAGCAATGCCCTCAGGTTTTTAAAGAAAAATGATTTTTCAATCTAGAATGTTATGTACAGCCAACAACTATCAAGAGTAAGGGTAGACTACAGACATTTTTAGGCATGTAGGGTCTTAAATGATTGAAGGATATGTTTTTGCATGAAGAGAGTAAAACAAGAAAAGAAAATAAATGGGTTTCAACAAAAAGAGATTCAAACATGGAGGTAATTCCTGAGAAGAGCTGTGTACCAGGTCCAGAGAGCAACCTGTCTAGACTGCAGAAGGGCAGTTTGCAAGGAAAAAAATATTCTAAAAATGAAAATTTGATAGAGGTTTAACAACTGTGTTTCAGTATGTGGACAGCTTATTGACACGCTTGAAAGATACTGATTAAAATCTATGGTAAAATTAGTATTAGGCCCGTAAAAAGCCAAGCAAAAAGCATGGCACTCATGCTTTTTATGGGCCTAATACAGAGATAAAAAAGCTGGGTATGGTGGCTCACATCTGTAATCCCAGCCCATTGGGAGGCCAAGGTGGGTGGATCACTTGAGGTCAGGAATTGAAGATCAGCCTGGCCAACATGGTGAAACCCCATCTCCACTAGAAATAAAAAAATTAGCCAGGCGTAGTAGTGGGAACCTGTAGTCCCAGCTACTCAGGAGGCTGAGGCAGGAGAATCACTTGAACCTGGGAGGCAAAGGTTGAAATGAGCCGAGATCACGCCACGGCACTCCAGTCTGGATGACAGAGCGAGACTCTGTCTCAAAAAATAAAAATAAAAAAGAGAAAGAAAAACATAATAGTATAGCACTTGGCTCAACATCAAACAATCCAACAATAATATCTGATTTAAGATTTAATCAACGACGGTTATGGAATAATAATATGATGAGGAAAAAGTAAAGTGGAAAGAAGAGAGGTTTATCCAATTTCTTAAAAGGGAAGTCAATAAATGTATAAAATTAGATAAGTTAAGAAATAGTAACATAGACATATTATTTTGAAATATGAAAGCAATTGCATTAGCTCAAATTGTTGCAGGCTCCGCCCTTGGAGGTGGGTAGGGGGGGTAAAGTAGGGAACTATTTGGTTATATATACATATATATATATATATATATATATATATATATATGTATATATATATTTTGAGATGGAATCTCACTCTGTTGCCCAGGCTGGAGTGCAGTGGCGGGATCTCGGTTCACTGCAAGCTCCGCCTCCCATGTTCACGCCATTCTCCTGCCTCAGCCTCCTGAGTAGCTGGGACTACAGGTGCCCGCCACCACGCCCGGCTAATTTTTTTGTATTTTTTACTAGAGACGGGGTTTCACTATGTTAGCTAGAATGGTCTCGATCTCCTGACCTTGTGATCTGCCCGCCTTGGCCTCCCAAAGTGCTGGCATTACAGGTGTGAGCCACCACGCCCAGCCTGGTTATAACTTTTATAGCACTTACTATTTTTTTGGTTTTTTTTTGAGACAGAGTCTTGCTCTGTTGCCAGGCTGGAATGCAGTGGCGTGATCTTGGCTCACCGCAACCTCCGCCTTCCGGATTCAAGTGATTCTCCTGCCTCAGCCTCCTGAGTAGCTGGGACTACAGGCATGTGCCACCACGCCCAGCTAATTTTTGCATTTTTAGTAGAGATGGGGTTTCACCATGTTGGCCAGGATGATCTCAATATCTTGACATTGTGATTCACCCGCCTTGGCCTCCCAAAGTACTGGGATTACAGGCATGAGCCACCACGCCCCGCCTTGATTTTTTAAAATTTATTTTTTCTAATACCTTCATTGAGGTATAATTCACACACTATACAATCTATTTATTTATTTATTTGAGATGCAATCTTGCTCTGTCACACAGGCTGGAGTACAGTGGCATGATCTCAGCTCACTGCAACATCCGCCTCCTGGGTTCAAGCGATTCTCCTGCCTCAGCCTGAGTAGCTGGGAATACAGGCATGCAGCACCATGCCCAGCTAATTTTTATATTTTTTAGTAGAGATGGGGTTTTGCCATGCTGGCCAGGCTGGTCTCAAACTCCTGACCTCAGATGATCCGCCCGCCTCGGCCTCCCAAAGTGCTGGGATTATAGGCATAAGCCACCGCGTCTGGCCCAATCCACCCATTTAAACAAAAATTCACTCGTTTTTAGTATATTCACTGAATTGTGCAACCATCACCACAATTCTAGAATATTTTCATCATCTTTAAAAGAAACCCAATACCCATTAGCAGTCACTTCCAATTTTCCCCAAATCCTTCCTTTGTTGTGTTTTAGTTTTTTTCCATTGTGGTAAAACATACATAACATAAAACGTACTATTTTAACCACTTTTAAATGTGCAGTTCAGTGGCATTAAGTACATTCATACTGTTGTACAACCATCACCACTATCCATCTCCACAACTTTTTCATCATTTCATAATGGAACTCTCTACCCACTTAACAGTAACTCTCCATTCCTGAACTACCCCCAGCCCCAGTAACCACTGTTCTACTTTCTGTCTCTATGCATTTGACTCTTCTAGGTATCTCATAAGTGAAATCATACCATATATTTGTCCTTTTGTGTCATGCTAATTTCACTTAGCATGATGTCCTCAAAGTTTATTCATATGTAGCATATGTCAGAATTTTTTTCCTTTGTAGGCTGGGCTCAGTAGCTCACGTCTGTAATCTTAGCACTTTGGGGGGCTGAGGCAGGTGGACTGCTTGAGCCCAGAAGTTCAAGACAACCCTGCGCAACACAGTGAGACCTCATCTCTACTAAAAATACAAAAACTGAGATGGGAGGATCACCTGAGCCTGGAGAGGTCAAGACTTCAGTGAGCCATGATTGCACCACTGCAACCCACCCTGGGCAACCGAGTGAGACCCCGTCTCAAAGATTAAAAAAAACCTCAAAAACTCATAGAACTGTATACTAAAAAGAGTGAACTTTACTATATGTAAATTGTTTTTTCCTTTGTAATACTGAGTAATATTCCATTGCATGTACATGCCACATTTTGTCTATCATCGACAGACACTTAGGTTGCTTCCACACCAATTTTTGGCTCTTGTGAGTAATAGCCATGAATATTGGTGTAAACATATCTGTTCAATTCCCTGCCTTCAATTCATTTGTGAATATACTCAGAATATTGTTTGTTTTTTTAAGGAACTGCCCTACTGTTTTCCACAGTAGCTAGGCATTCTCTATATATTCTGGATATTACTTTCTTCTCAGACAGGTGACTTGCAATTATTTTGTCTAATTCTATGGGTTGCCTTTTTACTCTGTTGATAGTATCCTTTGATGTACAAGTTTTAAATTTTGATGAAGTCCAGTTTGTCTGGTTTTCCTTTTATTGCCTGTGTCTTTGGTGTCATATCCCAAGAAATCACCGCCAAATCCAATATTATAAAGCTTTTGCCCTGTGTTTTCTTCTAACAGTCTTACAGTTTTAGCTTTTGTATTTAGGTTTTATATATGGTACAGGGTAAGTGTCCAACTTCATTCTTTTGATGTACATAACCAGTTTTTCAAATGCCATTTGTTGAAAAGACTGTCTTTTCCTCATTGAATGAAGAATTGTCACACTTACGGAAAATCATTTGACCAAATATGTGAGGACTTACTTTTGGGCCCTCTCTTCTATTCCATTGGTCTCTATGGCTGTCTTTATGCCAGTACCATGCTGTTTTGATTATGTTAGCTTTGTAGTAAATCAGAAGTGGGAGTCCTGCAACATTGTTCTTTCTCGAGATTGTTTCTGCTATTCAGGGTCTCTTGAGATTACGTATGAATTCTAGTATGAATTTTTCTTTTTTTGAGTGAGATTATCACTATTTATTTTCCTATATTTTTTCTATAGCTTCAATGTTTTATCTTCAAAATGAAAAGAAAAATATCCCCAAATTTAGAACTGGATCATTTGGCCCTTTCTCTTCTTTATCTCCTCCCAGTTCAAAATGCTTGCATCTCTTAATGGCCAGCATCCTGTTGATCTGCTGTTAGGCTCAACACATTCCAGCCTTAGCATAATCGTGGTTTTAGCCTTTGTATTAGTCAGTTTTCATGCTGCTGATAAAGACATACCCAAGACTGGGCAATTTACAAAAGAAAGAGGTTTATTGGACTTATAGTTCCACATGGCTGGGGAGGCCTCACAATTATGGTGGAAAGTGAAAAGTACATCTCACATGGTGGCAGACAAGAGAGCTTTTGCAGGCACACTCCCTTTTTTAAAAGCATCGAATCTCGTGAGACTTATTCACAATAATGAGAACAGCACAAGAAAGACCTGCCCCCATGATTCAATTACGTGCTGCCACAACATGTGGGAATTCAAGAGGAGATTTGGGTGGGGATATAGCCAAACCACATCAGCCTTCTTTTGGAAAACTGGCTTTGTCTGCCCACCACAGCCACTCTGCTTCCAATCATAGCACCTCTTTCCCTGGGCATACAGATTTCCTTGCCCTTTTCATACTGTGTAACCTTTGTAAGGCTGATGCTTGCCACACTTCTTACACAAGGTTCTTTAGGTTTTAGGCACAATGACCATCTCTGCAGCAGAGCTGCCCTGTCTATACGATGAAAACAGGAAACTGCATCTGCAACCCTCACCTCGTGTCACTCACACATAACTGGATTTTTCTATTTTTTCAAAAATCATTGGGATGTTGACAGGGGTTGCACTGAATCTGTAGAATGCTTTGGTAGTACTGACATCTCACCTAAATTAAGTCTTCCAATCCATGAATATGAGAAATCTTTCCAGTTGTTTATATATTCTTTAATTTCTTTCAGTAATATTTTGTAGTTTTCAGTGTACAAATCTTCTATCTCTTTGGTTAAGACAATTCCTAAGTATTTTACTCTTTTTGATGCTATTGTAAATGGAATTACTGGCCAGGTGTGGTGGCTCACACCTGTAATCCCAGCACTTTGGGAGGCCGAGGCAGGTGGATCACGAGGTCAGGAGTTCAAGACCAAACTGGCCAACATGGTGAAACTCTGTCGCTATTAAAAATACAAAAACTAGCTCGGCATAGTGGCATGTGCCGATAATCCCAGCTACTCAAGAGGCTGAGGCAGGAGAATCGCTCGAACCCGGGAGGTAGAGGTTGCAGTGAGCCGAGATCGTGCCACTGCACTCCAGCTTGGGCGACAGAGCAAGACTTTGTCTCAAAAAAAAAAAAAAAATTCCAGATCAGAACTCTAGGAGAAAATGAATTTCCCACCACCTGTCTATCAATCAAATACTTACTGAATGACTATCATATTGCCAACACTATGCTAGGCACTAAAGATACAAAGATCAAAATACTGAATCTCTACCTTCAAAGAGCTCATCATCTAAGGTGGTAACATGCAACACATGGGGCATTAGGGAATATGTACTGTGCTCCAGGTCAGGGTTAAGGTAATGAGGAAGATGTCAGGAAAGGAAGCAGTAACCACTGAGTTGAATCTTGAAGGATGAATAGGAGGTAGAGATTATAATGTGTTGGGCACTGTGCTAAGTGTTCAAGCTACAAAGATTAATCAGAGGAAGTCTCTGCACACAGTTCTGTAAGGGAAAAAGCCACATAAAAAAACATTTTCAAAACAATGAGATTAAAAGTTTTAAGACAGACATGTTATAAAAATAGAGGAGAACAAGCTCAGTAGGGAAGGGGAATAGAGCAAAGGAAAGGCTACACAAAGAAACTCATGTCTGAACTGAATCATGAAGGATAAGCAGATATTCAATAGGTGGGCAACGCAGGGAGGAGGGCATTCTAGGCAGGGAGAATAGTATGAGTATTGGAACAAAGGTACAAAGTGTGACTTGAAAGAGCCCAATGTGATTAGGAACTTGCATGTGGCTTAGTTTCACTGAAATGTAGGCTATGAAACAAAAAAGAGGTTAGAAGGGAAATAAAGTAAGAAAAGTAAAAAGAAATGTTATGAACTAAATCATGAAGATACTGGTGTTCTCATATGGTTACTAAACCTTTACATTTCTTTTTTTTTCTAAAAAAAACTGGCTCAAGTGTTAAAAATTTTCTTGTTCATTTATACTTGATTAAATAAATATAGTAACATTTGTCATTGCAAATACTTTTCAACTTTAGCTTTAAATGTTATTCACCTTCCACTTACAGAAATCTTAAAACAATATAGTCAAATTCATTTTCTTTTTATAACTGATACCACTATTTTTATGCTTAGAAAATTCAGTTTAAAGGTCATTGTAAAAAAATATCATAAAAGACCTAAGACAAGGTAAAATAGGGGTGTAGGGAAGAACTAGCATGGATTCAAAATACATTAAGGAGATGGAACTAATATTATGTGAAAGGGAGGGCCTGAGATAGAAAGTGACTATCAGGAACACAAGATGCATCTGAGGACAACTTCGCAGAGAGGCGGCCCAAGACTGGTCAGTTAAAGATGTAGGAGGAATTCTAGAAAAGTAACTAAGGAAGACAAGGTATCGACAGAATATTCTATATTTGCTCTCTCACGAATTAATGAGTTATCCCTCCTGGTTTCTGTAGATCTACAAAATTCTGGGTTTTCTTTTGCTTAAATCCATTGGAAAGTTAACTTTTAGAACTTCAGAGTATTATACATATACCTTAACATTATTTATGACATTGATGGGTACATGAAAATGCCAAGTGTCAAACTGAATTTCATTTGGACTCCACGTGATTCAAATGATCAAATTCATTTGTTTTCCCCAATAAACTCCTAAGTTTCCTCTTTAGTAGAGCTGCTTTTTGTTCTAAATTATATGGTTAGTAAGACAAATTAAGTTAATAAAACAACTTAAAAGACTACCTTTTGGTTGTTTTAACTTCTATTTATTTTTGACTTTTAAGAGCTCATCATGGCCTAACCTAGGCATAAACTTTTGGATGTATTTGCAAAATTGATGACAAAAACAATGAAGAAAATACAGTTATCTAATTTTATTAACTTATATGTAAAAATAAAATAAACTAAATTCACTTTGGCTACAGAAAACATATTACTCACCTGCGACCACATTCTGAATATTTACCAATATTTTTTAATATTAAGGCAGCTGTTAGTCGGATGTGTTTAGTTATTGGTCCCTCTTTTTCATCCTTAAAAAGAAAGGAAAAAAAAGAAAGAATAAAGATCTAAATCATACAGGACTCAGACTTTTACAGATTAGGGTTTCAAGGCATGCTTACTGTAAAATCTCGAAAGACAAGGTTTCTTGATCCTCTCCTCAGAGCCATAAGTGCAGCACTGGGATGATTCACAATGGCCTTTTGTGCTCTAGGAGTTGAGCTTGTGCCCCCTACAGTTGGCTGTCTAAATTGATCAGAGAGAGAGAGAGAGAGAATTAACATGATACTGAAGACAGACTGACAACTATGACCACCCTGCCAACCCCTTTAAGCTGGTTATTTTAAAATTGTGTTTACAGGGTGACTAAAGGTCCAATGGTCTAGCATTAACGTTTATGTTCTGTGACAGCCTAGGCAAAGGGGCCCTTAGTATCAAGGTGAAGTTTCAAGTCTTTTATTTTCCAATCTATCAATTTTAAAGCAAATAGATCTTCCATCTTTAAAGTTACTGTATTGGGTAAGTATGCAATCAAGACAAATTCAACATAGCATCAAAGTTATAGCCTTCTCATCTTTGAAAATAATGTGAAGATTTTAACAAAGAAGAAAAGTCTACAATTTTTGCTACAAATTATTTCTAAATGGTACCTAAGAGTAAAGTAATATTCCTAAGAATGTACTGACACTGGTCATCCAAGAAAACATGGTATGATAACATGGAATTATGCTAAATACCACATTTCCACCTATTACTTACATTCTTAAATTTCATCATTATTTAATAATTTCAATCAATCCTTTGACTATAGTTCTGTTATTTATGAAAGATACAGAATGGAAGAACTGCAGAGATGATTTTATGTAAAATAAGATTCAAACTACTGTAGATTTCTTTCGCAAGCAGATAAAGTGCATCATTATCTGTGTGCTCTGGTGAGATAGCAATGGAGATGCTGACTCGTATATGAGGAAACCCTATTTCTGACACTGTAAGTGGCTGCATGACTTTCAATATTTCTTTTCACGTCTGAAAAGTGGGGGTATTTCTGATATATTTTTACTAATTCTGAATATTAAATTATTTTAAGCTAATTCTGAATATTAAATAAGATAACCTGAAAACAATCTTTAAACTGTAAACTAGTGTTATGTTTATATGTGTGTATGTGTGTATATATATATATATATTTTTGATAATGACAAGATATGAAATCTCTTTGCCATTATCAAATAGATGATTACTCTTTTACAGGAAAAAGAACCATACACAGTACTTTTAGTTTACAAAGCATTTCTCATATATCATCTGTCATTACTTCCAATGACTGACTAGTCTACAAAACAGAATCAGTGTTAGAGCTGAAAGGTAACTTACAGACCACATTGTCCAGCCAAAAGGAAAAGTGATGCTAAGAGAATCTAAGCAATTTGAACAGGGTCACATTGCTGGTTCATGGCAAAGCTGGACTAGAACCCAGGTTTCTGGTCTTCTAATATGCTAAGTTGCGTTTCATTGTTCTTGTGTTTTGCCTAGTTTCTTTTTGTATGTACAACAGGAAGTAAACTCATTTTCCTTACTTGGTAGAAGACTTCTGACTTCCTGCTTGTCCTGGTTCATCTTGTTTTAATCCTGCAAGTAGGGCATCCTTTGAACAGTGCTTATCCTTTTTGAGAAAGAGGAAGCAAGAGAATGCACGTCAAAATCTTTAATGCAGTCAAATGAGTTACTGATCAAATAGTATTTAAAAAGTGTACCTGCAAGTGGGTAATAAAAGAAAACCGCTGTCGCTGAAAAGGCTCACAACCTTCCCAAAGACACTGCCCTGGATATACATCTTTTCCTCCATGTTCAGTTGCTGCATGGTAGAAAACCTGTGAGGGTGTCTGAAACCACCTATAAAAAATAAAAGTAGTAGATACTTGGATGTATTCAAGTATATTTTGAAACTATTTCAAAATTTCTCGGCTTATATTTCCAAGTGGAATCATCAGTTGTACTGAACAATTTTGGGAATTTGTTTTAACATCCCTTATTCATAATTCCATACCTTCAATGAAGGCTGACTAAAAATCTCTTAAAAATGAATGAAATATCATTAAAAACACCATAGAACATTATCCTATAAACAAATACCATACTCTACTGTACTTTTATAAATTGCTCAAGCATTTACTAGATTTCATATTACATATAATAACTCAAGCATATCCAATCCAACAGTTCAAATTCTATAAGTTTTAGTAAGTCTGCCTTTTAAGTTCACATTTATATGTCTGTTCATGTTTTTAAGTCCCATCTCTCACTCCTCCAGCACATACCCTATGATGTCTGAGTGGGTAGGTGGCAAAGCACACAAAACTGAAGGAAGTCTCCTTTATTAGACAATATGGAAATCAGAGAGAACAGTGGAATCTAGAGAGCAAAGAATGTATTAAAAGGCTTCAATTACTAATGAGTAACTCAAATATTTGTGCAATCGATATTTTTTTTTTTTTTTTTTTTTTTTGAGACGGAGTCTCGCTCTGTCGCCAGGCTGGAGTGCAGTGGTGCGATCTTGACTCACTGCCAACCTCCACCTCCTGGGTTCAAGTGCTTCTTCTGCCTCAGCCTCCCGAGTACCTGGGACTACAAGCACACGCCACCACGCCCGGCTTATTTTTGTATTTTTAGTAGAGACGAGGTTTCACTATGTTGGCCAGGCTGGTCTCGAATTCCTGACCTCATGATCCGCCCGCCTCGGCCTCCCAAAGTGCTGGGATTACAGGTGTGAGCCACAGCACCTGGCCACAATCAATATCTTTAAGATCTACAGCAAAGATCTCTTAGGATTTGACTTTTTATGGCTGTCATATCAACATATCTATATTTGAACCAGTTTTTAACGTGTAACAAATATCTAGTATCCCAAATTAATATTCCTTCAGGAATGACTAATATTTTAAAATAAAATTTAATCAAAAAAGTAATTAAATACTGAATTATATAACACAATGTCAGAAAGAGTAAGTTATATATTTAATTTCCATCACATGCATCTATATAAATACCTACAAAACTATATTGTGAGGCTAAAATCAGTAAATACATTTTAAGTTTTAGAATTTCGTTTAATTCTCAGAACTCACAATGCTATTTCATTAATATGAAATATGATTTGAGTTCTGTTATACATACTAGTTATTGCCACAAGGAGGCATTTCTTGTTAAGACATTACCTAAATACTATTAAATCATTAATTGCAATATAAAGTCTACACACACATGCACACATATACACAGAAACCAAAACCCAAATGTACTACTACTCACTATCCACAATGTCTATTTCTAAACTATTTTTCAATACATACAATTAATCAAGTTTATTTGCAACATTAAAAATGGTGAATGTAGCAACCACAGGAAAAAGGATAGCACTTCCTTAAATCAATTTTAATTACTAAATATACACAACTATGTGTGTATGATTTCAAGACAACAGATATTTTTAAGTGTTCATTAGTCAATCTGTCCTCAGAGTCTATTTTTCTCTCCAATCTACTACTCTTTTCTTCATTCCAAGTCTATTTGCTCTCTAACTACTCTAGTCATAAAAGCTATTCATTGATTGTTGTGGTGGTTCAAGGTAAAGTTCTAATATAACTATGAATAAAGCTGGTTGCAATAATCACATGAAGGTGAAAAGTAGTTAAGGGTTCCAAATCCATTAAATGAACTACCTGAATTTTATTTATTTATTTATGGGACAGAGTCTTGCTCTGTCACCCAGGCTGGAGTGCAATGGCGCAATCTCGACTCAATGCAACTTCTGTCTCCCGGGTTCAAGCGATTCTCCTGCCTCAGCCTCCCAAGTAGCTAGGACTACAGGCACCTGCCACCATGCCCAGCTAATTTTTGTATTTTTAGGAGAGACGGGGTTTCGCCATGTTGGCCAGACTGGTCTCGAACTCCTGACCTTGTGATCCACCCGCCTCGGCCTTCCAAAGTGTTGGGATTACAGGCGTGAGCCAGCCACCATGCCTGGCCGATACCTGAGTTTTAAAAGTTTACGTGTAATATTGGAGAGTTAAACTCTAAAGAAATGTAAAGTAAATAAATACTGAGTTTTCAGAACATTACAGATATTTATTGGATGGGTTGGGAGAAGTGTAAGTGATGAAGCAGAATGCTACCGTTTACTGTCATGTCTAGAAAACTGTTCTTAAAACTACTCCAGCAATCACCTCCACTCCCTATCAGCAACCCGCAAATCATAAACAATATGTTCATTTAAGGGAACTGGGAAAATTCAAGAGTATCCAAAAATAATAAAAATAAAAATTACCTGTGACATAGCCAAGTATACTAAAATGCTAACATTTTAGTATACTTTCTTTAAACCTTCTCTGAGTATGTATGTGTTTTTAAACAAAACTGGGACTGTTACTGATATAATTTTATATACTGCTGCCACTCCAGGGTAATATGATACCTTTGTACAAATTATTATTATTATTTGAGACAGAGTCTCACTCTGTTGCCCAGGCTGGAGTGCAGGGGCACAATCTTGGCTCACTGCAACCTCTGTCTCCTGAGTTCAAGTGTTTCTTCTGCCTCAGCCTCCCGAGTAACTGGGATTACATGCACCACAATGCCTAATTTTTGTATTTTTTTAGTAGAGACAGGGTTTCGCCGTGTCGGCCAGGCTGGTTTCAAGCTCCTGACCTCAAGTGATTCGCCTGCCTTGGCCTCCCAAAGTGCTGGGATTACAGGTGTGGGCCACCACGCCCAGCCCCTTTACACAAATTAAAACAATACTCTTCCTTAAGATACTTTATTGCCTTGTGCTGAAAAATTGTTGTAATAAATATACAACATATGGCACATACAATGTAACTGGTTCCTCCTTTGATGTGTACAAACATAGGCAACAGCTCTGGGCAAAAAAGATTCCTCTGAAACTCATTTTACTCACTGAGAATCTAGTTTTAAAGATGGGTGTGAGGTTTAAATTTGATGATATGTATAAATCTATTTGGAAAATAGTAGGCCAAAAACAAATAAGGGCTGTCGTCATCATGATCAGTAATAGTAGCAGTAGTGGTGATAAGGGGTAGTGGAGGTACTGGTAACGTCTTGTCTCTTCACCTGCCCATCTTGTTAATCCTCTACTCTGAGATCTTCCCCACAACTATTCCAAAACTGCCAAGCTTTGCTTTGCTCAGTAACGTTTGGTCCACCTTCAAGTTAATGGCCTCCATTTGCAAGCAACACTCACTATCACTCACAACTAATTTTATTCATTTCTGCTCCTGAAAATATTCTCCACAGAAACTGCCTGCAATTCAACTTTGGTTAAATACTGAATTTCAATCTTATTTTAGAGCTTGTCTTCCTCTGTACTTCTGTGTATTTGTAAATTTAGAGACCGTATCTTACATTTGTGTCTCTGAAAAAAATAAGTTTATTTCATTAGAGCTTTTTTTTTTTTTTTTTTTTTTTTTTTTTTGAGACGGAGTCTTGCTCTGTCACCCAGGCTGGAGTGCAGTGGCGCGACCTCGGCTCACTGCAAGCTCCGCCTCCCAGGTTCGCGCCATTCTCCTGCCACAGCCTCCCGGGTAGCTGGGACTATAGGCGCCTGCCACCACGCCCAGCTAATTTTTTATATTTTTAGTAGAGACGGGGTTTCTCCGTGTTAGCCAGGATGGTCTCGATCTCCTGACCTCGTGATCCGCCTGCCTAGCTTCTTTAACTTTCTTCTGTACATTAGATCTTCAGTCATTATTCACCCTTTCTTTCCCTTGGATCTCAGCCAAATGTAGCTGCTATTTCCCAGGTTAACTCCTTCACTTATATATTGGTGAGACAACCAAGTTAAAAGGACTCCTCAGAGAATCCCTGACCAGCCTCTGCACTGGAAGGACAGAGTGGAGCCTCGGGAAGTTCGTGCCATTTGCAGCAGGGAGATGCCTGGCCCCTCCTCTTCCTGTGTGGTAAGCTGGGATTCAATCTGTGAGGTGGAAAACCTGTTAGCAGGACTCCATCTCACTTTGCTGAGTTGTTTTTCCTTTTCTGTTCTCATCCAGTAAATTCCACTCCTCACACTTCTATGTGTCTATGAGCCTAATCTTTCCTGGTTGTGTGAAAAGAACCCGGTTTTTTCCTACAACATTGGATTCTATTGTGTTTCTTCCTAAATTATCCCCTTTTGCATCTTTTATCTTTTCCTCTCTTCTGAATCCCACACTTAAGTATATAAAAACAAATGTTATTCTAACTAGAAGCGATAAAAACAACACTTTTTCTTTGATCCTGCTACTTTTTCAAAAGAAAGGAACCAGAATTTATCAATATCTGGCAAAACAATGCAAAATGTAATATTTAATATAATTATTGTAACAAGTTTTTGACACTTTTCTCTCAGTCACTGGTGATTTAAAAAAATATATATTTTTCAATTATATCATCACTATAATTTATAATAGTTGGTTTCCTGCTTATTATTTAAATCATTGCAGTGAAAGCTCAGGATTAGCTTCTATTCTTCGTTTAATTCCCCTTCAGCCAAATTGTATTTTCTTTCATTCCAGTGAAGAGCTGTTTGGTTCAATTGAGCAAATATTCACATAGGCTACTAGGTACAAATTTCCTGAAATGAAAATCCATTTTCTGGGGAGAAATTCAGGCCTGCTGCAGGAATTTGTATAAGTAACAAGGAGCTGAATGTTAATCACCAAGACAATGGGGAAAATGTCTCCAGGGCATGTCAGAGACCTTCATGGCAGCCTCTCCCCAGAGCCCTAGCAGGACAAAATTATTTCCTGGGCCAGGCCCAGGCCCCCCATGCTGCCTGCAGCCTAGGGACTTGATGCCCTGCATCCCAGCTGTTCCAGCCATGGCTAAAAAGGGCCAAGGTACAGCTTGGGCTGTGGCTTCAGAGAGTGCAAATCCCAAGCCTTGGCAGCTTTCGTGTGGTGTTGAGCCTGTGGGTACACAAAAATCAAAAATTGAGATTTGGGAACCTCCACCTAGATTTCAGAGGATGTATGGAAACACCTGGATGTCCAAGCAGAAGTTTGCTGCAGGGGCAGAGCCCTCATGGAGACGTCTGCTAGGGAAGGTCAGAGACCCACACAGAATCCCTACTGGGGCACTACCTAGTGGAGCTGTGAGAAGAGGGCCATCATCCTCCAGACCCCAGAATGGTAGATAAATGAACAGCTTGCACCATGCACCTGGAGAAACCGCAGACACTCAATGCCAACCCATGAAGGCAGCTGACGGGGGGGGGACTGTATCCTGCAAAGCCACAGGGGTGGAGCTGCGCAAGGCTGTAGGAGCTCACCTCATGCATCAGCGTGACCTGGGTGTGAAACATGGAGTCAAAGGAGATCATTTTGGAACTTTAAGGTTTAATGACTACCCTATTGGATTATGGACTTGGATGGTGCCTGTAGCCTCTTTCTTTTGGCCAATTTCTCCCATTTGGAATGAGTATATATACTCAATGCCTCTATCCCACTGTATCTAGGAAGTAACTAACTTGCTTTTGATTTTACAGGCTCATAGGTGGAAGGGACTTTCCTTGTCTCAAATGAGACTTTGGACTTGGACTTTTTGGTTAATGCTGGAATGAGCTCAGACTCTGGGGGACTCTTGGAAAGGCATGATTGTGTTTTGAAATGTGAGGACATGAAATTTGGGAGGGGCCAGGGCAGAATGATATGGTTTGGCTGTGTACCCACCCAAATCTCACCTTGAATTGTGGTTCCCATAATCCTTATGTGTCACAGGAGGGACCCAGTGGGAGGTAATTGAATCATGGGGTTACCCCTATGCTGTTCTTGTGATAGTGAGTGAGTTCTCATGAGATCTGATGGTTTTATAAAGGGCTTATCCCTGTTTGCTCAGCACTTCTCTCTCCTGCTGCCATGTGAAGAAGGACATGTTTGCTTCTCCTTCTGCCATGATTGCAAGTTTCCTGAGGCCTGCCCAGCCCTGCAGAAGTGTGAGTCAATTAAACCTCTTTCCTTTGCAAATTACCCAGTCTTGGGCAGTTCTTTATAGCAGCATAAGAATGGACAGTAAAGATAGTTTCATTTGGAGTTTTCTTATTTACTCAAGGTCTTGGCAGGCTATTTTTCTTTAGTGGCCAAAAAGTATTCCATATCCTTCTTTATAGCCTTCCTGCTGAAACAAACAAACAAACTCACCTGACTTACAATGCAAGAGATTTTTTTTTTTTTGCAGGAATATTCTAGTTAAAAAGTAAGATGGCACATAAATGTTAATAAATGCACATAAATGTATATGTGAGACTATACATCCAAAAAATTCATACTGCAAACATATTTTAGTTTTAAAAAAGGCTCTATTATTGGTTGCAGAACCATGAACTTGTACCTCAACCCTTGGCATCTGTTTTAGATATATAAAATTCTATGGCAAAAGAAATATCAAGGGCAAGCATTATTATATATTCAAATAAGACTTAGTAACAAGCTGCTAAAATTTTGGGGAAAAAATATACCAACAACCTTGGTGAGAGGCTAACCCAACTTTATTTTATCTAGTTGCAAAAGT
This sequence comes from Pongo abelii, assembly GCF_028885655.2. Taxonomy (NCBI): domain Eukaryota; kingdom Metazoa; phylum Chordata; class Mammalia; order Primates; family Hominidae; genus Pongo; species Pongo abelii. Next base: position 43,549,453 of record NC_071995.2, on the reverse strand, counting down.
TCAAAATAGACAAAAAGTACTAACTACACTATTAAAGAGAAATTAATTTATTTCCTTAATGCATGACAAAACATTATAAATACAAACTGGAAAACTGAAAATCAGTACTGGTATTCTTGGAAATGAAATATTGCTGTTCCTACAAGATGAATTCTCCAGTCTCAGCTTCTGTGCTACCGTCAATCCAGATTAAAAGTCATAGGTGGGAACAACTGATTGACTAGTGTAGCTGCCAAAGGCAATAGGGGAGGAAGCAAGTATTTGGCCTTCTTGGGGGGCTTTTGTACAAAGATGGGCCCTGCCTCCTAGTAAGACTGAAATTGTAGGAAATATCCCAAATATAGGAAGGGGTTCATATGGGGGATGATCCAAACCAACTGCCCTCGGTTCTGACTCCTTTCCTTTCCTCTTAATAATTATTACAGGAAAAGATTTCTGTGTTTGCTCTTTGACCTTCCCACATCAAGTGCTATTAACCCGCCGGTCTGTGAAGCCGTCACTTATTTTACATAGTAAAATATAAAAGTGAATTATCAGGGACTTTGTTTTAAAATGTTTTTAAAATGTGTACCTGCCAAACAAATGTGAATATTGGGCTGAAACAGTAGTTCACATTTGAAAAGTGCTAAGAAAGCTGATTTGTACAATTCAGGTATTATAACAATTTTTTTTTTTTTTTTTTTTTTTTTGAGACAGAATCTCACTCTGTTGAGCAGGCTGGAGTATACTGGCATGATCTCTGCTCACTGCAACCTCCACCTCCCAGGTTTAAGTGATTCTCCTGCCTCAGCCTCCCAAGTAGCTGAGATTACAGGCACCTGTCACCATGCCCAGCTAATTTTTGTATTTTTAGTAGAGATGGGGTTTCACTATGTTGGCCAGGTTGGTCTTGAACTCGTGACCTCAAGCAATCCGCCCACCTCAGTCTCCCAAAGTGCTGGGATTACAGGCGTGAGCCACTGTGCCTGGTCAACAATGTTATTCTTAATAAGCTAAACATAAACTTGGAGATAAAATAAAAATAAGTGATGATGTGGTTATCTTTGTGGTTTTAATGAAATAAAAAAAGCATACCAAATAATTTTAAACTTTTAAATTCTAGCTTAGACATTCATTCTTCTCTTTGAAAGATATGCTAGCACATCACTTCACACTGTTCTTGACAAAGCTGCACATAGCGCAAAGTACCTCTCTACTTGAACTTCTGTTTGCTCAGAACTTACTATGTATCTGGCATATTCACATATATCATCTTATTTGATTTCCATGACTGCTCTTTGAACATAAAATTATCCCTTTACTGCTGAGGAAGTGTGCTTTCAAAAAGTAACTTTTCCAGAGTCATACAGCTAAGTAACAGAACTGGGATTTGAAACCTGGTATGTCTAACACAAAAGACCTGATTTTTTCCTTCTATGTGATAATACATAATTGTTTACTCAAATACTATACATAGATGTATTACTAGGTAAAAATGGGGGTATACTTTTATACACAGTATCTATGATATCATACTGGCAAATAAATTCCGAAAGCATACTAGATAAGAGGTTAGCATTGGTATATAATTCTCCTTATTCTACGTACAAGTTTCCAAGGAATAAATAAGGTTTCTTTGTTTTTGTTTTTGCTGAACTACATACTAGATTCTCACCCTAGGAAATTCTTTTCCCAACTATTGTAAATATTTGATAACAAAAAGGTCTTCAACATGATTTGGCAAATTCTTCTCATTGTTATGTAACCTTTTGGCATTTGATGACATCTTTAAGTAATCAAACTCTTTGGTATTCAATGTTTAAAATAATAGAGCAAGGTAAAAATTCTACTACTATGTGTGGTAGAAATCAGGGTATTTCCTAGTTAAAAAAATTATTTATGGCAAATCAGTAGTTAAGGCCTAAGGAACACATATTTCTCAAACTGATGTTACCAAAAATAAATTATTAACTGAAATTAATCTCACATTTATGAAGGCTCATTAGTTCAAATTATAAGGATAGTAATATTAGCAAAATATCTAGTATTTCTAGCGCTCTCACACAAAGTATTTTATCAACCTAGAAACAGCAAGATGATGACAACTTGTTATCCTGACAATTGAAAATTCAAGATGCCAACAGGCTAGGTCAGCAAAGAACTGATGACTTTAGAATCAAGCTAGGTAAACTTCATTTATTTAACTTAGTCAAAAATATGTTAGTTAAAAGCGTTTGATGTGCAAGACATTGTGCTAATACCACAAAACTTCAGAAAACAACATATAACTCTCCGAAGATCTCTTCTGGTTTTATGACCACAAAATTGAGACAAATGATGCTACAAAACTAATTTCAATTTGTTTCTCCCACTGACATTTAAGTCAAGCTATTGATCAATCTAACTACTGATTAATTTCAACCTAAATTGGCAGTTTACCTAAAATTAAGCAGTATTTGCTAAGGCACGTTATCATGAATTTAAAAATTCCACTTGAATATCTTACTCTTTCAAGTATTTTCACATTATCAAGATGGCAGTTTTATGTGTAACATTCAACTAGTCTTTAGATACTTCAATACTTTTGGAAGAAGTAGAAGTAATCATGTAAATCAATCTACCTTTGTTCTAGAAAACAAATTCTAGCTACCTGTAAGTTTTTAGTCACTTGCAAAATATAGTGAAGTCGGTGTCTGTTGTTATTTTCAGTAATTTTCTATCAGACAAAGCATTATTCAAACTTTAGCCAGCTCGGTACAAAAGTCTTATTCCGGGACTTCTGGGTCATGGTGAAGTAGGCTCTCACCTGGAGGCAGAGAAGTTTGACTTATGGGAATAATCACCAAGGCCCACAAAGTAGACCTGGGCCTTGGGATCCCAAAGAAAAAAAGAAAGAAGGTCATCAAAGAACTGGAGACTTAATCTCAATTTTAAACAATGACAATCATTTTGTTGATGTTTCTCCTATAAGAGCCACATCCTGCTCTAAGAGTGTGGTACAAGCCCTGACACCAGAGATGCCTCTAGTGAAAAAAAAGACAAGCCTTAGCATCCTAAGGAGCACCTAGAACCTGAGGCTATGTCGTGTGACAGACGGACAGGGAAGTCACCCAGCCCCAGGAAGCAGGCGCTTGGCCACTTGGAGTTCCTCAGCGGGGACAAGAAAAAGAAGTGACCTCTGGCATGTTCCACGGTTCTGGGGTGAAAACCTCCCCAGATCCCAGACAGAGTGAGGAGGAGACCAGAGTTGGCAAGAAGTTCAAAAAACACAAGAGGGGAAAAAACAGGCCCAGGACCCCAGAGCCTTCTCAGTCCAGGACCCTTGATTCTGCAAGGAAAAGAATGTTGCCTACATTTGCTCAGTGGGGAAGGAGGGCAAGGAGCAGGCAGCCTTGGGGCAGAACGGAAGCAGGGGAGGCCCAGGGAACACAGTGGTTAAGTGAAGAAGACAAAAAAATCCACCAGAAGGGAGACACCCTCCTAGGCCACACCCCAAGCCCTCCAGGTCCATGAAGTGTAGCCTTAGGATACGAAGTAAAAAGAAGCCAGTCAAAATTGAGGCTCCAAAATACATCGCAATATGCAATGGCCCTAAGGTCACAGCAAAGAAGAAACTGAAGTCCAAGAAAAATAGATCAGCCACTCACTGAGGACGTGGCTCTGAAAAGGAAAAAAAGAAGAGGAAAGAGAGCGGGGTAGCAGGAAACTCATAGAAAGAGAGAACAGACAGACACAGAGGTTATGTTGGAAAAGAAAGGCAACATGGACAAGGGGCACAGAGACCAGGTGAGGTGGAAGGCCTTGCAACAGACTGATCTTTAGCTGGGCAAAAGAGAAGCTTCTGAAACCAGGAAGTGGACAGTAACCCAGTTTGGCCAGTGGGATACTGGTTTTAAGAACAAGGAACAGAAATGGAAATTTCTCAAACATGGGTGGATTCAAAAATCTGACCCCTTCATTCAGCTGCCCCCCTAGCATGACTGCAAGGCCCAACATGACCCTCAGCAAGAAGGCAGCAAATAGCTTGCAGCAGAACCTGCAGCAGGACTACAACTAGGCCATGAGCTGGAAGTTCAACCTAGGAGCAGGCTTTGGCTTCTCCAATGCCTCAAACAAAATCTTTTATATTGGCAGGAATGCTTCCAAGTCAAGTTTGAAGATTAAACTCTAGTGTTGTGTCCCCCCAAACAGCCAAAACTGCATTTATATTCAGTTATGCAGATGAAAGCCATCTGACAGTTGTCTTGAATCCAACACCTGCAAAGATTAAGGACACTATCTCGATAGGCTTGGACAAACTGGGGTAGGGGCAGAGAATATGTCAATGGCTAAAACTTCCTGTTTTATGTATTTAACATTCCATGCCTGTTTGAGACATCAGCATGTATAAATAACATCTGTTAAGTGTTGAGCATGTGCTAGACACATACTCAAGTGTTTTCCTTGCATTAATGTGTTTAATCTTCATAATTATAAAATGAGTGCTATTATTATCCCCATCTTATCCATGAGGCAACTGAGGTTCAGGGATAAAGTAATTAAATTGCCTGGGTCACCCAACAAATAAACAAACAAAAAAATTATCCTGGCTTGTACAGTAGGAGTAATTACACCTTACAATAGGAACTTTAGGAGGAACTGTAACTGTATAAGGTTCAGTAGGAACCCGGTGATTTGAACCTCAACATCACTTGGGTAGATTTCCTGGGCAGTTGGGGAATTATCAATTTTATCAGTACCAAGTAAAAGTCCCTTGTTCATAGACAGACAAGTTTTCACACAGGAAATATTTGTTTAGAATATATTTGAGATCCTCTATATTCCTGGTTTGACTTTCAATAATGCAATTCTAAATATAAATATAATGTAGATTTTATTCCTCTTAAGGGAAAATAATTTTCATCTTTCTGTAGCAGTTTTTAACGAGAAATCTATGAGGAGCAACAGATTCCGGAAAAGTGTTTTTCAAATGTCTTTTTAGCAACAGAATCTTCAAACAAAATATTACTTAAAACCCCTATATATAAAACAAAAGCAAAACTCCTATGTTTAAAGGCAAGGTAGAGGGCCTTTCTTAAACTTTGCCTGACACCACTTATTCAAAGAGCACTGTAGCCTGGAAAAATAAAGTCCTAAAAACACTGAATATAAACTCTTGACTACTCAAAGGCATCAAGTCCTTTTCTCCTATTACACAGAATTTAAACAGCAATTCACAGATATTTTTAAATAAAGGACACTTTTGAGGGAGTCTCAAAAACGTTTTACACAATCACACATTATTTATACATTTCAAGGATAAACTAATAGTCAACATTGTGCTTAATGATGATTAAACAAGGATAAAAGATAATGATGAGGACTTCCAGTTTCCTTCCAAACATGTAAAAAGCTGCAAGTCATCAGTCCCATCCTCACAACAAGAAATAAGATGAACAAACTGAAAATTTACAACTCCTCCTGGATCTGTCAGAGAACTGAGGTCACAGGGCAAACTACCACTCTGAAAGCTGGAGAGACCCTTGAATACAGAGAATCAACCCTTCTAGCTGCAGCCAGTAACTTGCAGGAACCCTTTAACAGCAACTGACAAACTGCTAATCTTCACAATTAAAAACTTGGGGAGGAAGGTCAGTCTCTGTGGAGAACCCATACTTTTATGTGAATTACCTTCAGAGACCAGGATCTCACAGTGAAGACTGAAGAAAAATTTCTCCCTGCTTCCAGGAATGGAAGGGGGTAAGTAACCATTTCTAATATGCCCAGAGTGTTCTCTTCACCTTACAAAGGTCTGTCTCATGAAAAACGACTTTACCAGAGCCTTATCTGACTTACAGGAAAAGCAATTAGAAAACACGGGCCCTCTCTAGACTTTTTGTTTTACACAGGAGAAAAAAAATAAAGGCTGAGAAACTTACCAAAGTCTCAGCCCTTAGATGAAGGCCCACCTTTTAAAAGTGAGATTTAATCATAAGATTATAGAATATTTCACCTCCCCATTACCTTACCACTGTATCAACAGGTTTCCAGTATAGTATAACAGTGTATTAGAACTGAGAGAGCTACAAGATACAGGCTATATTTAAAAAGGAGTTTCTAAAAAAAATCCAACAACAACAAAGGAAGAAAAAAAAGGACACCAGGGAATATTGAAGCCTCTGACACTTACAGCTACAGCAAACATTAAACATAGCCTAACTTCTAGCCAGATAAACATAAAACCTCACGCCAAAGGCTATTTACCTCAGATGCTTAACTGAAACATCCTGTCTTTCAACAAAAACTGACAAGGCATGCCAAAAGTATAAAAACAAACAACCCCCATCCACCGCCACACACACAGTCAGAAGAGGCAAAGCTAACATTAGACCCAGACTCAGATATCACACAAATTTTGACATTTTCAGACTGCGAATTTAAAATAATTATAATAAATATGCTAAGACTAATGGAAAAAGTGAACATCAAGAACAAATGGATAATGTGAGCAGAGATGAGATGCTAAGAATAAAAAGAAAATGCTAGAAATAAGAAAAAAACTGTAACAGAAATAAACAATGTCTTTCATAGACTCATCAACAGACTGGATACAGACAAGGAAAGAATCAGTGGACTTGAAGATGTAAGATATGTCAACAGGAACTTCCCAAACTGAAAAGCAAAGGGAACAAAGAATAAAGGAAACAAACAGAATATTCAAGGACTGTGGGATGATAACAAAAGCTGCAAATATATGCAGTGGTAATACCATAAAGAGAAGAAAAAAGAGAAAGAACACAAAAAATATTTGAAGTAAGAATGAAGTGAGAATTTTCTAAAACTAATGTCACACAAGAAATCACAGATCCAGGAAACACAGACAACACTAAACAAGATAAATATTAAAAAATCAACACCTAGCCACATCATATTCAAACTTCCAAAAACCAAAGACAAAGAAAAAAACCTTGACAGAATTAAGAGGGAAAAAACCAACTTACTGATGGAAGGACAAGGAAAAGAATACACTGATGTCTCTTTAGGAATAATGCAAGCAAAAAGAGTGGAATGAGATATTTAAACTGTTGAAAGATAAACATCCACTAACCTAGAATTTTGTATCCAGTAAAATCACTCTTCAAAAGTCAAGGAGAAATAGACTTCCTCAGACAAACAAAAACTGAGGCCATATGCACCAGGAGACTTGCTTCACAAGAAATGTTTAAAGATCTTCAGAGAAGGAAAATATAGAGGTCAAAACTTGAATTTACATAGAGTAAGGAAGAGTGTTAGAGAAGAAATCAATAGAAGCAAAATATTTATTTTTCTTACTTTTAATTGATCGAACAGATAAATAAAAAAATAGCAATAGTATATCTGGTGATTATAGCTTACAGATAAGTGAAACGAGTGACAGCATGTAAAGGACATAGTATAAGGCAACGGTCCCCAACCTTTTTTGGTACCAGGGACCACTTTCATGGAAGACAATTTTTCCATGGACCAGGGGTTGGGGGGATGGTTTTGGGATGATTCAAGTGCATTACATTTATTGTACACTTTATTTCCATTATTACTCATTGTACTATATAATGAAATAATTATACAACTCACCATAATGTAGAATCAATGGGAGCCCTGTGCTTGTTTTCCTGCAACTAGATGGTCCCATCTGGGGGTGATGGGAGAAGTGACAGATCATCAGGCATTAGGTTCTCATAAGGAGCATGCAACCTAGATCCCTCACATGCACAGTTCACAATAGGGCTTGCGCTCCTATGAGAATCCAGTGCCGCCACTGATCTAACAGGAGGCAGAGCTTAGGTGGTAATGCAAACAATAGGGAGAGGCTGTAAATACAAGATGAAGCTTTGCTTTTTTGCCTGGCACTCACCTCCTGCTGTGCAGCCTGGTTCCTAACAGGCCACGGACCAGTACCTGTATAGCAGTACACAGGTACATCCCATTTTATTGCATGTTGCTTTATTATGCTTTGCAGATACTTTTTTTTTTTTGAGATGGAGTCTCACTCTGTCGCCCAGGCTGGAGTGCAGTGGCATGATCTGGGCTCACTGCAAACTCTGTCTCCTGGGTTCATGCTATTCTCCTGCCTCAGCCTCCCAAGTAGGTGGGACTACAGGTGCCCGCCACCAGGCCTGGTTAATTTTTTTTGTATTTTTTTTAGTAGGGATGAGTTTTCACTGTGTTAGCCAGGATGGTCTCGGTCTCCTGAACTTGTGATCCACCCACCTCGGCCTCCCAAAGTGCTGGGATTACAGGCGTTAGCCACCACGCCCGGCCTTTTTTTTTTTAATTGAAGGTTTGTGGCAACCCTGTGACAAGCAAGACTATCAGCACCATTTTTCTAACAGCACGTGCTTGCTTCCTGTCTTTATATCACATTTTGGTAATTCTCACAATATTTAAAACACTTTCATTATTACTATATCTGTTATAGTGATCTGTGATCAGTGATCTTGATGTCACCATTGTAAATGTTTTGGAGTGTAAATGTTATGTGTCTTTTCTTCTTTTTTTTTCTTTTTTTGAGATGGAGTTTCGCTCTTGTTGCCCAGGCTGGAGTGCAATGGCACAATCTCTGGCTCACCGCAACCTCCACCTCCCGGGCTCAAGAGATTCTCCTGCCTCAGCCTCCCTACTAGCTGGGATTACAGGCATGTGCCACCACACCTGGCTAATTTTGTATCTTTAGTAGAAACAGAGTTTCTCCATGTTGGTCAGGGTGGTCTTCAACTCCCAACCTCAGGTGATCCACCCGCCTCAGCCTCCCAAAGTGCTGGGATTACAGGCGTGAGCCACTGCACCCAGCCAAATGTTATGTGTCTTTTGAATACTCCATTGACTGGCTGTTACCTTTATCTCTCTCTCCATCCTTAGGGCTCCCTGATACACCATTCAACAATAATGAAATTAGGCCAATTAATAACCCCACAATGGCCTCTCAGTGTTCAAGTGAAAGGAAGAGTCATATGTCTCTCACTTTAAATTAAAAGCTAGAAATGATTAAGTTTAGTGAGAAAGGTATGGTAAAGCTGAGAAAGGCTAAAAGCTACGCCTCCTGCACCAAACAGCCAAGCTGTGAATGTAAATGAAAAGTTCTCAATGGAAAATAAAAGTGATTCTCAAGTGAACACCCAAATGTCAGGAAAATGAAACAGCCTTGCTGATATGGAGACAGTTGTAGAGGTCTGGATAGAATATCAAACCAGTCAAGACATTCTATTGAGCCAAAGCCTAATCCAGAGCAAAGCCCTAAACTCTTAAATTCTATGCATAGGTTGAGAGAGGTGGAGAAGCTGCAGAAGAAAAGTTTGAAGCCAGCAGAGGTTGCTTCATGAGGTTTAAGAAGCCATCTCCATAACATGAAAGTGCAAGGTAAAGCAAGTCCGGATGCAGAAGCTGCAGCACATTATCCAGAAGACCTAGCTAACATCATTGATAAAGAATGCTACACTAAGCAACAGATTTTCAATAAAGATCAAACAGCCTTTTACTGGAAGAAGATGATATCTAGGTCTAGGACTTTCATAGCTAGAGAGGAAAAGTCAATACCTGGCTTCAAAGCTTCTAAGATTCTAAGAAAGGCTGACTCTCATTAGCAGCTAATGCAGCTGGTGACTTTAAGTTGAAGTCAATGCTCATTGGCCATTCTGAACATCTGAGGACTCTTAAGAATTATCCTAAATCTACATTGCCTGGGCAACATCAAAGCCTAGATGATAGCACATTTGTTTACAGCATGGTTTACTGAATATTTTAAGTCCACTATTGAAACTTACCACTCTGATGAACAGATTTATTTCAAAACAGTACCACTCACTGACAATGTATCTAGGTGCCCAAGAGCTCTGATGGAGCTCTACAAGGATATGAATGTTGTTTTCATGCTGCTAACACAACGTCCATTCTGCAGCCCATGGAACAAGCAGTCACTTCAACTATTTTTTATTTTTTTGAGACAGGGTCTCACTCTGTTGCTGAGGTTGGAGTGTAGTGGTACATCTCAGCTCACTGCAAACTCCGCCTCCTGGGCTCAAGCAATCCTTCCACCAAAGCCTCCTGAGTAACTGGGACCACAGGCAAGGGCCACCATGACCACCTACTTTTTAATTTTTTCGTAGAAACAAGGTCTTGCTATATTGCCCAGCCTCGTCTTGAACTCCTGGGCTCAAGCCATCTTCCTGCTTTGGCCTTCCAAAGTGTTGAGATTACAGGCATCAGCCACTGTTCCTGGCCTCAACTTTCAACTCTTGTTCCTTAAGGCTATAGCTGCTATAGACAGTAATTCCATGGATAGATCTGGCAAAGTAAAATGAAAATCTTCTGCAAAGGATTCTCCAATGCTAGTTGCCACTAAGAACATTCGTGATTCGTGGGAGGAGGTCAAAATATGAACATTAGCAGGAGTATGGAAGAAATTGATTCCAATTCTCATGAATGACTTTGAGGATTCAAGGCTTCAGTGGAGGAAGTAACAGCAAATACAATACAAATAGCAAGAGAACTAGAAGCAGAGCCTAAAGATGTAACCGAATTGCTAAAATCTTATGATAAAATTTGAATGGATGAGGAGTTGCTTCTTAGGGATGAACAAAGAAAGTGGTTTCTTGGGGTAGAATCTACTCCTGGTGAAGATGTTGTGAACACTGTTGAAATGATAGCAAAGGCTTTAGAATATTACATAAACTTAGTTGATAACACAGCAGCAGGGTTTGAGAAGACTGACTCAATCTTTTTTTTTTTTTTTTTAAGAGACAGGGTATTGCTCTATTGTCCAGGTTGGAGTGCAGTGGCTATTTACAGGCACTATCCTACTACTGATCAGCGTGGGAGTTTTGACTTGCTCCATTTCTGACCTGGGCTGGTTCACCCTTCCTTAGGCAACCTAGTGGTCCCTACTCCCAGGAAGTCACCATACTGATGCCGAACTTAGTGCAGACAACCAGTCAGTGTAGTGTGCTACAGCTCAGAACTCTTGGACTCAAGCAATCCTCCTTCCTCAACCTCCCAAATAGCTGGGAGTACAGGAATGCACTGCTGCTTGATTCCAATTTTGAAAGAAGTTCTACTGTGGGTAAAATGCTATCAAGCAGCATCTCATGCTACAGCGAAATCTTTTGTGAAAGGAAGAGTCCAGTGATGTGGCAAACTTCATTACCTTGTTTTAAGAAATTGACATGACTACCCCAACCTTCAGCAACCACTATCCTGATCAGTCAGCAGCCATCAATATCGAGGCAAGACCTTTCACCAGCAAAAAGATGATGACTTGCTAAAGGTTCAGATGATCATTAGCATTTTTAGCAGTAAAGTATTTTTAATTAAGGTATGTACCTTGTTTTTTTTTAGACAAAATGTTATTGCACACTTAATTAACTACAGTATAGTGTAAACATTACTTTTAAATGCACTGAGAAAGAAAAATATTTATGTGACTTGCTTTATTGTGATATTTGCCTTCTTGTGGTGATCTGGAACCAAACATGCAATATCTCTGAGGTATGCCTGTACTATGGTTTGAAAGTCATCTTAGATTAACTATAAATGTATACTGCAAACTCTAAAATAACCACAAATGAAAAAGTTAAAGAAATATGATTGATATCTGAAGAAAGGGGAGAAAATGGCAACATAAAAAGTGCTCAGCTAACATCAGAGAAGGCAGAAAAATGGGACAGCAGAATAAGAACAAGTGCATTTACAAATATGATAGCTATCAATGCAACTACAGTGATAATCACATTAAATGAGAATGATCTAAATACACGAATTAAAAGACAGAGAGGATAATAAGACCCAACTATGTATTATTAAAATAAAGACACAGATTAAAAGTAAAGGGATGGAGAAAGAGAAACTATATTAACACTAATTAAAAGAAAGCTGGAGTGGCAATAATTATTTCAGACAAAGCAGACTTCAGAGCAAGGAAAATTATTGTGGATCAAGAGGGGCATTACATAATGATAAAGAAAACCTAACAATCTTCTCCAAGAAGATATAGCAATCCTTAAGATATATGCACTGAACATAAAGCATCAAAACATGTGAGGCAAACACTGATAGAACTGCGAAGGGAAAGAACCAAATCCACTATTATAGTTGAAGACTTCAACATACCTCTATCAGTAATTGACAGATCCAATAGGCAGAAAATCAGTAAGGATATAGTTGAATTGATCAGCACCATCAATCAACTGGATCTAATTGATATTTACTGAATACTTCATCCAACAATATATTCTTCTCAAGCTCACATGGAACATCCACCAAGATAGACCACAATCTGGGACATAAAACACACCTTAGCAAATTTAAAAGAATAGAAATCATATGTATACTCTGAAACCACAATGGAATTAAATAGAAATTGATATGGTTTGGCTGTGTCCCCACCCATGCGGTTACGCCTGTGCTGCTGTTCTCCTGATAGTGAGTGAGTTCTCACGAGATCTGATGATTTTATAAGGGACTTTTCCCCCCTTTGCTTGGCACTTCTCTCTCTTGCTGCCATGTGAAGGACGTGTTTGCTTCCCTTTCTGTCATGATTGTTGCTTTCCTGAGGCCTTCCCAGCCATGCAAAACTGTGAGTCAATTAAACCTTTATTCTTTATAAGTTACCCAGTCTCGGGTATGTCCTTACAGCAGCGTGAGAACAGATTAATAGAGAAATCAATAACAAAAAGATAGCTAGAAAATACCAAAAACATTTGGAGTCTAAATAACACATTTTTGCAATATTTCGAACTAAAGGAAAATGAAAGTACAACGTAATCATAATTTCTGGATATAGTAAAAGTAGTACTTAGAGGGAAGGCTTTAGCATTGAATGTATATACTAAAAAAGAAGAAAGATCTAAAATAATAATCCAAGCTTCTACCTTAGGAAACTAGACAAAGAAGAACACATTAAACCCAAAGCAGGCAGAAGAAAAAAATAATAAAAGAGCAGAAATTAATGAAACTGAAAACAGGAAATCAACAGAAAGAAAAAAATTTAACAAAACCAAAAGCTGGTTCTTTGGGGGAAAAAAATTCAATAAAATACATAAACCTGTAGCTAACCTAACCAACAAAAAATAACAGAAGATACAAATCATTAATATCAGAAATGAAAAAGGGACCATTACTACCGATCCCATGGACATTAAAAGGATGCTAATGAAGAAACAGAAATATCTCTATGCTCACACATTTGACAACTTAGATGAAATGGCCAATTCCCTGAAAGACACAATCTGCCAAAACTCACTCAAGGAGCAACAGATAATCTGAATAACATTGTAACTATTAAAGAAATTGAATCAATAATTAATAACCTTCAAAACAGAAAGTACCAGGACCCCAGGTTTCTCTGCTGAATTCACAACAAATAATTAAAGGAAGGAATGATACAAATTCTCTACAATCCCTACCAGACAATAGAAGCAGAGGGAACACTTTCTAACTCATTCTATGAGGACAGCATTACCCTATTACCAAAATCAGACAAAGACATTATAAGAAAACTTCATCCCAGAATCTTGCATGAATATAGAGGAGAACATCCTCAGGAAAAATATTAGCAAATTTTCTCAAACAATGCATAAAAAACAAATATATACCCATGACAAAGTAAAATTTATTACAGGGACACAAGGCTGGTTGAAGTAAAAAATTGAAGTAATCCATCACATTCACAAGACAAAAAATAAAAATCATATGATCATAGCAATAGACGCAGAAAAGCATTTGACATAATCCATTATCTACTCATGCCAAAAGCTCTCAGCAAACAACCAAATTAAAAATGGGTTAAATATCCGAATAGACACCCACCAAAGAAGATATACATATGGTAAATAAACAAAAAGATGCTCAGCATCATATGTTATTAGGGAACTAGAAATTAACAGATATACCAACACACACCTATCAGAATGGCTCATATCTAAAACACTGACAACACTAAATGTTGGCAAGGATATGAAGCAACAAAATTCTCATTCACTGCTGGTAGGAATACAAAATAGTACAGACACTTTGGAAGACAGATTTACAGTTTCTTACAATGTTTAACACAGTCTTTATCATAGGATCCAGCAATTATAATCCTAGGTGTTTGCCCAAATGAGTTAGTTGAAAAATTACATCCACACAAAGTTACACATAAATGTTTATAACACCTTAGTTCAAAATTGCCAATAATTGAAAGCAATTATGACACTGTTCAATAGATGGATAAGCAAACTATATACATCTGTATAATAAAATATTATACAGAAATAAAAAGAAATGAGCTATCCAACAAGAAGAAGACATGGAGAAAACTTATGTGCATATTACTAAGTGAAAGAAACCAGATTAAAAAGGATACTGCTGAATAATTCCAACTATATTACATTCTGGAAAAATGAAAACTATAGAGATAGTAAAAAAAAATCAGTGGCTGCCAGGAACTGGGGGCGAGGGAGGGGATGAGGAGGAATAAATAGGTAAAGCATAATGGATTTTTAGTGTTGTGAAGGTACTCTGTATGTTACTGTAATGGTGGAGACATGACATTACACATTTGTCAAAACCCACAGAACTGTAGAAAGGATGAATCTGAATGTAAACTATGAACTTTAGTTAATAATTGTGTATCAATATTGGCTCATCAACTATAATGTGTGTACCACACTAACGCAAGGTGTCAATAATAGTGAAAACTGTGTGCAGGGAGGACGGAGATATGGGAACTCTATTCTATCTGCTCGATTTTTCCATAAATCTAAAACTGCTCTAAAAAAAATGCGGTTTAGGCCGGACACAGTGGCTCACGCCTGTAATCCCAGCACTTTGGGAGGCCGAGGCGGGTAGATCAGGAGGTCAGGAGAGCGAGACCATCCTGGCTAACACAGTGAAACCCCGTCTCTACTAAAAATACAAAAAAAATTAGCCGGGCGTGGTAGCGGGCGCCTGTAGTCCCAGCTACTCGGGAGGCTGAGGCAGGAGAATGGCGTGAACCAAGGAGGCGGAGCTTGCAGTGAGCCGAGATCCCGCCACTGCACTGCAGCCTGGGCGACACAGTGAGGCTCCGTCTCAAAAAAAAAAAAAAAACAAAAAAAAAAACGGTTTATTAGCTTTAAAAAAGATATGGATGAATATTATCACTATTGTGCAATTGTGCTGAAAACATTAGACTTTGTTTGTTTGATTTTGTTTTGTTTTGTTTTTGAGGTGGAGTCTTGCTCTGTCAGACAGGCTGGAATGCAATGGCATGATCTCGGCTCACCGCAACCTCCACCTCCCCGGTTCAAGCAATTCTCCTGCTTCAGCCTCCCAATTAGCTGGGATTACAGTCGACCACCACCACGCCTGGCTAATGTTCACATTTTTAGTAGAGACAGGGTTTCACCATATTGGCCAGGCTGTTCTCAAACTCCTGACCTCAAGTGATCCATCTGCCTCGGCCTCCCAAAGTGCCGAAATTACAAGCATGAGCCACCATACCTGGCCTAGACATTATAATTGGATAAGACAAAATATGAAGTATAAATATAGAAAACACCTATCAGTTGAAAAATATAATGAAAGTTGAGATCATTTATAACAACTAAATATAAGACTACCACCTAGCAATACACTTAATAAAGTACAAAATTCATGCAAAGAAAAGTCAAGAAGCTCTATTGGAAAAAAAAAAAAAAGTAATAACATGGGCTGATACCTTTTCCAGTAAGGGAAGACTAAAAAAAAGTGCTCACTATCAAAAAATAAACAAAAAACTCTGTTCATTAAAAGCAATCACGGCCGGGCATGGTGGCTCACACCTGTAATCCCAGCCCTTTGGGAGGCCGAGGCAGGCGGATCACGAGCTCAGGAGTTTGAGACCAGCCTGGCCAATATGGTGAAACCCCGTCCCTACTAAAAATACAAAAATTAGCTGGGCATGGTGGCGCGTGCCTGTAATCCCAGCTACTCAGGCTGAGGCAGGAGAATCGCCTGAACCCGGGAGGCAAAGGTTACAGTGAGTCGACATCGTGCAACTGCACTCCAGCCTGGGTGACACAGCAAGACTCCATCTCAAAGAAAAAAAGCAATTGCAACCCAAATCCCAACATGCCTTTCTTGGCAATCTCGAGAAATAAATCTGATTTATACATCACTCTAATTGCAAAACCCGGCACAGTGCCTAGTATAAGGTAGTTGCTCAAATAAATCATAAAAAACTGCGAAGAATCAGCAGGGGCAAACTGCCATATCCAAAGTTAAAATACATTTAAAGTGATAGTGTAATAAGGACAGAGATCAAGGGGATAACAAGTGATCCAGAAATAGGCACAGCATTTATAGGAATTTAGTATATGACAAAGGTGGCAATTCAAATGTCTGAGGGAAAGATGAACTTGCCAATAAGTTAGCCATTTGGAAAATAATTAAGCTAGGCTCATACCTCATTTTATACATCAAGCTAAATTACAAATTAATCAAAAAGTAAAAATATTAATGTATTACAAAGCAAAAAATGTGCATTTTATGATATAAAAGTTGAAAAGGTCTTTCTAAGCACGACATGAAAACCATTAAGATTTAAATTCTATGTAGCAAAATATGGCTAAAGTCTCGAGAGATGGAGTGTAAGAGATGATATTCTTTTTTTTTTTTTCCTCTTTGAGACAGTCTCGCTTTGTCACCCAGGGTGGAGTGCAGTGGCACAATCTCGGCTTACTGCAACCTCTGCCTCCTGGGTTCAAGCGATTCTCGTGCCTCAGCCACCCAAGTAGCTGGGATTACAGGTACCCGCCACCATGCCCAGCTAATTTTTGTATTTTTAGTAGAAACAGGGTTTTGCCATGTTGGCCAGGCTGGTCTTGAACTCCTGACCTCAAGTGATCTGCCCGCCTTGGCCTCTCAAAGTGCTGGGATTACAGGTGTGAGCCACCACACCTGGCCAAGAGCTGACATCCTTAATGTACAGAGAAGTATTGCAAATTTTTAGGAAGGGCAATAAAGAATAAGCAAATGACATGAGTAGATAATTCACAGAAGAAAATCATAAAGATATTTAACTCAATACTTGAAATAAAAATTAAAACAGGAGCTGGGGAATGGTAAGATGAAGAGGCAGAATACAAAAGATTTTTAGGGCAATAAAACTATTCTGTATACTGTAATGGTGGACACATGTTATTACATTAATAGTTGTCAAAACCCATAGAGTGGTCAGGTGCAGTGGCTCATACCTGTAATCCCAACCCTTTGTGAGGCCAAGGTGGGAGGATTGCTTGAGACCAGGAGTTCAAGACCAGCTTAGGCAACATAGTAAGACCCCATCTGTACAGAAATTTTTTTTTTTCTTTCTTTTTTTTTTTTTTTTTTTTGAGATGGAGTCTCATTCTGTTGCCCTGGCTAGAGTGCAGTGGTGCGATCTCGGCTCACTGCAACCTCCACCTCCCAGGTTCATGCCATTTTCCTGCCTCAGACTCCTGAGTAGCTGGGACTACAGGCGCCCGCCACCATGCCCGGCTAATTTTTTTGTATTTTTAGTAGAGACGGGGTTTCGCTGTGCTAGCCAGGATGGTCTCGATCTCCTGACCTCCGATCCGCCCGCCTCAGCCTCCCAAAGTGCTGGGATTAGAGGCATGAGCCACCGTGCCCAGCCAGTACAGAAAATTTTAAAATTAGCTGGGCAAAAAAGTTAAAATTAGGTGGGCGTGGTGGTCACATCTGTAGTCCTAGCTACTCAGGAGGCTGAGGCGGGAGGGATCACTTGAGCTCAGGAAGTCGAGGTTACAGTGAACTGTGATCATCCCACTAAACTCTAGCCTGGATGACAGAGCAAGACCTTGTCTCAAAAAACAAACAAGTAACAACAGGCCGGGTGCAGTAGCTCACGCCTGTAATCCCAGCACTTTGGGAGGACAAGGTGGGTGGATCAGGAGGTCAGGAGTTCAAGATCAGCCTGGCCAACATGGTGAAATGCCATCTCTACTAAAAATACAAAAATTAGCTGGGCATGGTGGCACACACCTGTAGTCGCAGCTACTCAGGAAGATGAGCCAAGAGAATCGCTTGAACTTGGGAGGCGGAGGTTGCAGTCAGCCGAGATCACCCCACTGCACTCCAGCCTGGGTGATGGAGTAAGACTCCATCTCCATACAACAACAACAACAACAACAAACCTCACAAAACAACCCAACAAAACAAAACCCCCAGAATGTACAATGTCAAGAGCAAATCTTAATGTAAACAATGGACTTTGGGTGATAATGATGTGTCAACATAGGTTAACCAGTTATAACAAATGTACCATTCCTATAAAGATGTAATATTTGTGGGGCAGGTGCTATATAGGAACACTCTGTATTTGCCATTTAATTTTGTTGTAAACCTAAAATTGCTCTCAAAATAAAGTCTATTTAAAAAGTTAAAATAACAAAAGAATAAAAATTGACAGTCTTTTTGAGGCTATCAGATCAGCAAAGAAATTTCCCCTCAGTTTTGAGTAGCCAGGTAGTGGAAAACAAGCTCATATTCTATTATTTGAATTACAAATTAACATTTTTAGATGGTAATTTGTCAATTTCTATAAAAATAAAAACATGTAAATCCCCTGACTCAGCAATTCCCAATTTGGTATTTTATTCTACTCAAATACTTGTAGAAAATGTGCTATGGAAACAAAATTATTCACCACAGTTCTGTTCATATGTAATAGCAAATAACTAAAATCCCAAATACCCTTAATATGAGATATAGTTAACAGACTATAGTACAGGATCATTGCATCTTATTTATGGAAAGAAATGTGTCCTCATAATTCAAGAGTAATCCTGTCAAAAAAGGACGAGCAGTTCTATTTACCAATGCAGATAACAAAGACAGTGCAATAAAAAGGAATTATTGGTATTCAATACAAAGAACGAGTAAATCTATGTGTTGACATAAAAAGTATATATATATATATTCATATTAATGAGTATTACATATATTATTGAAGCAAGCTCTACATCAGTATATATAGTTTAAAATAAGAAACAAAGTATACATGTATACTTTTCATGTACAATATAGTATAGCTGTATATGAAAAAGGTTTGTAAAGATATATACCAAACTTACAACCATGGTTATCCTCTGATAACGCTATTTTTGGAATTTAAAGTTTTTTAAAGCTAGAAATATAATTTTAAAATAAGAAGAACAATTATGAAAATATTGTGGAATCACTTTTGTTAAGAGTCTTGAGTAGCATCTGATGAAACTACTGGACAGTGCTGAAGCCCAAAATATCCACTGTGACTCTCATTTTTCTTAGAATAAACTACTCTTATAGTACGAGAAAAGAAAGTTACAGTGACAAATTGAAGAAAAAAGTCACTGACTTACCCTTATTTCCTTAAGACCAGATTACTGACACAGGGAAAAATACCAAAATATAAGATTTAAATGGAAACTAAAAAATCACATAAGTTCTAAATAAAAACATGGGGGTTCTTCTACAATTTGGGCACAGAGAAAGCCTTCCTAACTATAATCCAGATCCAGAAGCAATAATGAAAAACCTAATAAATTTGTTTACAGAAAAATTAATTGAAAGAAAAAAACCCTTCATCTAGGACAAAAACAAACAAAATAACAAAAAACAAAGGGTAAAGTAAAAAGACAAATGATTAATTGAAAAAATGAGAAAAACCTTTTCAAGTTATACCACAGCAGACAACATTTTTTTTGGAGTATGACATAGGACAAAGAATAAATTCTTAACAATATTGAGAAATGGGATTTTTGGTGTGGGAGAAAGAAGGTACAGGTGTGAAAATGATAAAATGAAGTAAAAACCTTGTTGTACTTAATCTAAATTCCAAGAATCAGTATAAACACACAGACCATCTCGCCTATCAGAGAGCAGGGAAACTATCAAATACTTATATTAAGGTCACAACCAAAGGACCTGGGAAATCCACTTGAAGAGGCTTTCACTGGCCAAAAATGACACAATTTGTATACCAAGAAGGATACATAACCTCAATTGACTGAAATATCTCAAATATGCTTAAATTCCTCTTAGCTCACAGTAATACTACAAACAAAATAAACAAAACCCCAAACCTCATGGTAACTTTTGCAGAGTGATAGTGAGCAACTCATTTTATTTTGAAAACTGGTAAATAAGGGAAATATTCAAGCATCTATCTTGCCTTTCCTGTAGGAACTATTCCTCAAAGAAGGCAAATGACTGATAAAAGGGGGTCTTTTATATTTTACAAACCTTAATGAAATAATGTTCTGAACAATGATCCTTAAAGGCTGTTTATATCACAAAAAGAGACAAAAAGATATTACATATCTCCTGATGGAAGTACACAATATCATTTCTGAAGTGGTCTTCATACAGTGAAACCAGAACTTGATCAAATATTTGGACCAAACTACCAACGTACAGAAAATACAAGGTCAGAGTAACATGCTAAACAGTGTCTGGAAAATCCAGATTGTAATGCTCTATAGGACAAATTAACCTGTTTTTTTTTTTTTCAACAAAAACTTGCAAAGAAAAAAAAAATTAAGAGGGATGGAGGGGTAATCTAACAGATTAAGCGAGATTTAAGACTTATCAACCAAAGGCAATGTTTGAACCTTACATTCCAATTCAAACTCTAAACAAAAGGCCACTGGAGAAATGTAAACACTGACGGGATATAAGAAGAAATCATAATATTGAAGGGAATTAATTTTTTTCTGTAGGAGTATGGTGGTAGTGGTGGTGGTATAGTATTTATATCTAAAGAATGAGGTCTCTAACTTTTAGAGATAAATGCTTACATATCAAAAAACCAAGCATCAATATGTGATAAGAGGGAGTGGGGCTTACTGAAAAGAATCTATATTATACATCTAAAAGGAGAATTATGGCTCATGCCTGTAATCCCAGCACTTTGGGAGGCTGAGGTGGGCAGATCACTTGAGTTCAGGAGTTCGAGAACAGCCTTGGCAACATGGCGAAACCCTGTCTGTATAAAAAAATGGAAAAATTAGCTTGGTGTGGCGGCATGCACCTGTAGTCTCAGTCACTTGGGAGGCTGAGGTGGGAGGATGGCTTGAGCTCACAAGACAGAGGTTGCAATGAGCCAAGATCAAGATAGCACCACTGCACTGCAGCCTGGGTGACACAGTGAGACAGTGTCTCCAAAAAAAAAAAAAAAAAAAAAAGAAAAAGGAGAATTATAACTACAAAAAGACTACATAAAGTGTGGTGCCAATACAGAACTAAAAACAGGTTAAATGTATACTCAAAGTCACTTTTAAGTCCTTAAAAGGAAGGGAGCACATAGCTATTTTAACTTTAAATACAAAGCAGTTTACAATAATATATAGGTGAAGAAAATAATTTTAGCTTTAAATCTGATGGAAACAAAGAAAGTTTTTTTTGTTTTTTTTTTTTAAAAAGAGACAGTGTCTTACTTTATAACCCAGGCTGGAGTGCAATGATACAATCATAGCTCACTTTAGCCTTGAAGTCCTGGGCTCAAGAGATTCTCCAGTTCTCAGCATCCCGAGTAGCTGGCATCACAGGCTCAAGCCACCATGCCCAGCATAAAGTTCTTTACTAATATTTTTGATATGATATTAAAGAAATTAGAACAGCCACTTTGTGGTCAATGGCTATCATATATATGTTCCTACTTGGAATTGGAACTAAATATGAATAAGAGCCATTTCTCTTTTCATGTCGTTATGCTTGTAGTATCCTAACTTCTCACAGTTTCCTGGACATACAAGGTCCTTCTATACTCCTGTGCTTGCTCTTAACATTCTGACAGGTTTATTTTAGCATGACAAATTCCTACTCATTCTTTAAGACTCAACTAAAATGTAATGCTTGTAGTAAAACTCTCCAACCATCTCAAAGTTAAATTGTCCAATATGTTGCAAACAGCACTATGAAACTATCTTTTTTACAGTACTTATTTATACTGTAATTTATTTGCTTTTTGGTCTGTGTCCCTCAGGACTGGGAGTGATTTTTGTATTTCTATCTTCTGGCACATGCACCCTCATAGAGGATGCTTAACAAATATTTTCAGACTAAAACTAAACTTATTAGCAATGCAGTAGTGAAAAGCTATGGCTTAAAAAAAATGGCATGCTCTAAGAAGCCCTGTTTAATCTGTCTTGTTCAGAAAAGACTAGCAAGAAAAAGGTAAATCATCAAATTATGTAACGCAGATCTATTAGCAAGATGGGAAACTGTCAGACATCTAGGTTCATTAACTCTTCCAGCAACTTATCTTGAAGTAACCTAAACACTTCATCTAAAGCAGTTATGCTTAAACTTCTTTATGTTTATCTTTTTAGACATGAGGTCTCACCATGTTGCCCAAGCTAGACTCGAATTCCTAGGTTCAAGCGATCCTCCTGCCTCAGCCTTCCTGGGCAGCTGGGGCTACAGGAGTGCACCACTGCGACAAGCTTCATAAATTTTTGAAAAGTTAACAAACACCTTTAGCACACTACCCATTCCATCAACTACTATTTGCCATGAAAAAAACAAAAATCTCAAGACAAATGGAGACAGTAAAATTGGCATGCAGTGAAGAAAGTTTCAAATTAACTTACAAACATACACTAAAAAGAAAGAGATGGTCAAATTAAATGAATGAAGGAAATAATCAGAAATAACCTAAAGGACTGATTTTTAAAGAATTTTTTTGACAAACAGATTTTATACTATGATCAAGTACACATATATAAGTCACATATATATAACTGAAAACAATATTTACCCTTGCTAACATGGTGAACTATGATACATTTAATTTTTTCATTGACAAGAAAAACAAACAAAAACTTACCAAAATGATCCACAGTCCCACTATTGGGTTGAGAGTTAAAGTTTGATCATTGCTATCCTATAGATATTTTGCATACTATTAATAATCCCTAGGCTACACAGGCAGCCATAATCATACAAAAAATCTGTATATGAAGTTTACAATAAAGTATAATATCTATATCACAAAAATATGAATAGCAAAGATAGCTTGTAAAAGATATGGTAATTTCTGCTATTAATTATGAAGAGTGAAATGGAATCTTTGATATCTAAAAAATGAACGGTATTATGTCTATTAAGACAAATGCTGGCAGGGCTTAGTAGCTTACACTTGTAGTCCCAGCACTTTGGGAGGCCGAGGCCAGAGGGATCACTAGAGGTCAGGAGTTCCAGACTAGCCTGGCCAACATGGTGAAAAAAAATACAAAAATTAGCCTGGGATGGTGGCACATGCCTGTAATCCCAGCTACTCAAGAAGCTGACGCAAAAGAATTGCTTGAACCCAGGAGGTGGAGGTTGCAGTGAGTGGAGATAGCGCCACTGCACTCCAGCCTGAACAACAGAGTGAGACTCTGTCTCCAAAAAAAAAAAAAAAAAAGACAAATGCCTTAGTCCTAGACCTCTAAAAAAAATGACTGAAGGCAAAGGGTCTTACCTAAGTACTATCAAAGGAATTAAGATTTTTATTTTAACCAACATTCTTTTCAAGTTTTCCTTCAAGTCTAAGAAAGGTTTATTTCAAAAGTTCATCTTAATTAAACTGTAAGATGGTATGGCTTTAAAAATAATTTTCATAGGTATCCACCCCAAACTCAAATTCAAGACAAGTCATTCTCTTTCTAGCACATTATTACTTCTAAGCTTCTACTATATGGAAATACTATAGCTGCCACTAAGTTCAAGCCACTTAAAAACAACAACAGCAACAACAAAAAAACCTTTTAACAGCCAAATATATAATCAAATTCTTAACTGATTTTCTTTACTGAAAACAAATACTGAACCATATTCTCTACAATGTACCATTAAGCAATGAAGTTCTTTCCGTCACTTACATATAAATTTCTTAGTTTAGGTCCACATAATGGATCATAAATATAACTCTTACAGTTTTGCTAAAGTTAGTGGTTCTAAAGGAAAAATTTCATGAAACTATAGATGACAGAAACTTAAATATAAAAGCATTCCAAAACAAAGAATACTTTTATATATCAAATAAAATTGCCATTTACTTTTTACAAGACTGCCACAGACACATGAAGTTCTGTCCAGGTTTTCTCATTGGATCTCCAGGCTGACTGGATCCACTGAATGGAGAAGGCTGAGAACTGTTAGGCTGGCCCTGCACTTGTACAGCTGGTGAAGGTGGCATAGGAGTGTTCTGTGAAAAAGAACAAATGCAGAGTTTGTGACATGACACTGAAAAAATTCATATTTTATAGTATAGTCTTATAAATTTGATTATGTTAACGCATTTCTACCATAAAATTTACATTTTATAATTTTAAGTTTATGATTACCTTTAAAATCTTTAAAAAGAAAATTATTTTTATAGAAATATTTAGAAAGTTTATTTTATTTAATATAAAACCACAAAGGCAATAACCACATTGTTATTACCACTATAAAATATATATTATTTAAAATTAAGATTTTTAGGATGAAACAATACAATTGTAGATTTAAATGAGAAATAAATATACTATAAATGTACCCAATGGATTTACTTATGTGAATTCTTCACAAGAACAGATCAACTGCAAGTTACTACTTTTTTGTATGTTTACTTTTAGATTTTCTAAAGAATATAATGTGAAACAATATGGTAAAAAGCAATGAAAATTTTAGATAGCAAAAATGATGTCACCATATGTATAAAATATGATATTAACTAATTTGCGGTAAGCTGCTTAACAATTTTAGATTTTGAAGTTGCTCAGTTATGTATTTTTGTTATTTTTAGAGACAGGGTCGGTCTTGTTCTGTTGCCTAGGCAGGTTACAGAGGCATAATCATAGCTCACTATAATCTCAAATTACTGGCCTCAAGCCATCCTCCCCCTTTGGCCTCCCAAAGTGCTGGCATTATAGGTATGAGCCGCCACATCCAGCCCCCAGTCTAATTATATCTTTTGTTATTTATATAAGAATTCTAGGCTGGGCAGGTGGTTCATGCCTGTAATCCTAGCACTTTGGGAGGCCCAGGGGGGGTGGATCACCTGAGGTCAGGAGTTCGAGACCAACCTGGCGAAACCCCATCTCTACTAAAAACAAAAATTAGCCAGGTGTGGTGGCAGGTGCCTGTAATCCCAGCTACTTGGAAGTCTGAGGCAGGAGAATCACTTGAACCTGGGAGGCAGAGGTTGCAGTGAGCTGAGATCGCTCCACTTCACTCCAGCCTGGGCGAAAGAGGAGACTCTGTCTCAAAAGAAAAAATAATAATAATAATTCTAATTGTAGGCATAAAGTCTTTTAAATATATCCTACAATTTTTTTCTTTTAGATCCCATCCCTTTCTCTTGGAAAAAACACTAATAATCAAAATGTACCTTAAATCAAGTTTAGGCAACATATTTTCTTGAAATACGACAAAGGGAAAAATTAATGTTAAATTTCTTATAGAAATGGTAGTACATTATTTTTGAAGAACTGCTTAAAGGCAGTAAATTAAAACTCTGGGAAAACATTGAATATACTTGTTCATTTATAAGGTAACGCAGTCGTGCATCACTTAATGACAGGAATATGTTTGAGAAATGGGTCGTTAGGTGACCCATTTCATTGTTCTGTGAGTGCCATACAATGTACTTCCACAAACCTAGATGATATAGCCTACTACATACCTAGGCTATATGGAATACCCTATTGCTCCTAGGCTAAAAATCTGTATAGCATGTTACTGTACCGAATACTATAGGCAACTGTAACACAATGGTTAAGTATTTGTGTATCAAAACATAGAAAAGGTACAGTGAAAACGATATTATAATCTTATGAGACTACTGTTGTATTATGTGGTCCATCCTTGACAGAAATGTCCTTAAGTAGCACATGACTGTACTGGGAATAGGTGGGAAAGCAGTAAGTTAAAATTCCTGAGAACTTAGATTAAAAGCCACAGTAATTTTCTTTGGAAAAAAATAGATAAATCACAAACATACAAGGCTACTATGACATACAAATGAAAGAAGAAAGAGAATAACATGTTGAAAGACAAAATTGTCAGAAATGGGAAGTCATAAGAACTTTTGAGTTCTAAACTCTGAGGGAAAAATCTACTTCAAGACTGACATTTCTAAAATAGGTTCCCACTCTTAAGATTTTACAATAAGAAAACATACACATGCACCAAAAACATTTTAGGGCCGTACAGACATCACAAATAGGATGAGGATTTTCCAGCTTGACAGATCAGGACTCACATTTTCAATCTGATTTTTAACTAGCCGTGTGATCTTGGGCTACCGACTTAATCTCTCTGATCCTCAGTTTTCTTGTCTGTAAAGTGTAAGTAATAAAAACTAACTTATGAGATGATGGGAAGACTAGAGAAACTATAAATGAGAAGCCTAGCTCAAGAGTCTCAATAAATGGCAATAATAGGAAACCATATTTCAGAGGAAAGATGATCAGTTTAGTTTGGGAATAATGACAGATGAACCAACTAAAAATGTCTATCCATAGAAGTTAATGTTGGAAAAATAAATCTGAAAACCATTCACCTGCAAATTCTAAAAGCCATAGAACTCTGATGGTGAGAAAGTGACATGGGAGGAGGGGTTAAAGAGCAAGGAAAGTATAAGAGGAAAGTTTCTTTCTTTCCTTCTTTCTTTCTTTTTTTTTTAGATAGGGTTTTGCTCTGTCACCCAGGCTGGAGTGCAATGGTGTGATCACAGTTCACTGCAGCCTTGAACTCCTGGGCTCATGCAATCTTACCACCTCAGCCTCCTGAGTAGCTGTATCTTCTATGGTTGAGATAAACAGGATGGTGAATAAACCAGACACCATGACACCTAAAACCATACTGAAGAAACTGGGAAAGAGTATTCTAAAGAAGAGGTGAGAAGGAAAGACACTTTCAAAACCTTGTAAGGAACAAGAATTGTATTTACTCTGAATGTGATATAAAAGAGATACCTCTAGCTAGGCCAGGCACGGTGGCTCATGCCTATAATCCCAGCATTTTGGGAGGCCAAGGCAGAAGGATCACTTGAGCCCAGGAGTTTGAGACCAGCCTGGGCAACATGGCAAAACCTTGTCTCTACAGAAAATACAAAAATCAGACAGGTGTGGTAGTGTGCACCTGTAGTGCCAGCCTCTTGGGAGGCTGAAGAAGGAGGACTGCTTAAGCCCAAGAGGCAGAGGTTGCAGTGAGCCAAGAGTGCACCACTGCACTCCAGCCTAGGCAACAGAGCAAGGCTCTGTATTAAAAGAGAGAGAGAGAGAGAGAGAAAGAGAGAGAGATGCATTTAGCTAAATGTATAAGTCTTCAGAGAAGAGAATTAAGACAGTAATAGAAATCACTGGAAAAGAGACTTTTGTGAATCTGGACAATTTACTTCAACTCTTAAAAGTAGGAGTTTTGGCCAAGATAATATCAGAGACCCTTTCAGCTCTAACATTTCCTCATTTTCTTAAATTACCAAGTTTTTTCCTCTTATTAAATATAAATTTAGATCATCAATACATGCCAACACTGCTTTATAAGAACACATTAAAATACAAACAAAAAAGTTATGTAATACCTTTCTTAGTTTTTATAATGTGCTACTGGTCTACAAATCTGAGTGGCAGTACTCTTACAAAAACAGAAATGATATTCTTGTGGCTCTTGCTAAACTGTTCCTTTACGGCTACAACTAAATGTTGCCCCCCCGCCCCCGGCCCCCCGAGGCAACCAATCTATTTTCTGATGGGTTGAGTAACTTTCTCAAGCTCTTTACCAGTAGGATACCAATATTCCATGTTACACAGTACCATTATTAGGAATGATTTACACTCTGAATTGAGGCGAGGCATATGTTAAATATCTTAAATGTGTACATCCTTAAACTATTTTTATGTATAAGAATTTGGCATGTTATCAGATTATGAGATTAACAGATAATTAACAGATTATGTTCAACATGTATTTTGTATGATCCTGAAAAAAAAACAAGTCTTATGTCAAGCTTTTGTATCTAAGTTTCTTTCATTTTGTAAATTCTTTTTTATTTTTAGTATGCCATTTAGCAAATATGTTTCCAACAGATACCAATTCATGAACAGTGGAACAGGGCAGGGCTTCTGGAAATAGTATTCTATAAAT
Organism: Pongo abelii; assembly: GCF_028885655.2. Taxonomy (NCBI): domain Eukaryota; kingdom Metazoa; phylum Chordata; class Mammalia; order Primates; family Hominidae; genus Pongo; species Pongo abelii. The sequence goes on along the minus strand of NC_071995.2, from coordinate 43,521,367 downwards.
TGTGCTTCAAATTGCAAGTATTACACTTGAAATAAGCAGTTACCAATAAAGAAATGTGCCTTGAAGTAGGTACAGTTTATTTTATATTTATATAAACTGCCCAGCTAAATACTAAATATAAAAATCAATGGGTATATCATTTACTTTCACATAGATTCTTTTTACTTGTTGCTATTTTTTTCTGTAATAAAATTAATATAGCTGATTAATGGAGGCTGGAAGAAACAAAACTGAGAAGAAAAAAAAATGAATTATAATGGCATTAGAAAGGATTACTTGTTGCTCCTTCTTGGCAAGGAGACTTCCCTGTGCTCTTTCCAGCCCTGGACATTCTGCAAGTCTGGAAATCCCTTATCAGGGTGCAAGTACTTCCTTAACATCCCTAGATCCCTTGAAATTGTAAAATAACAAGGTTTCTCCAAAAAAAAATCACAATTAAAATCCTCTATTTTGTCTACTCCTTTAAGCTACCAATTCAAATAGTGAATAAAATGGTATTAAACCAAGGTCTAACATGCAGCTTTAAAGAGTATATAAAGAAATTTAGCTGGGCATGGTGGCTTACGCCTGTAATCCCAGCACTTTGGGAGGCCGAGGTGGGTGGATCACGAGGTCAGGAGTTTGAGACCAGCCTGACCAACATGGTGAAACTCAGTCTCTACTAAAAATACAAAAATCAGCCAGGCATGGTGGCCTGTAATTCCAGTTACTCAGGAGGCCGAGGCAGAAGAATCGCTTGAACCCGGGAGGTAGAGGTTGCAGTGAGCTGAGATCATGCTACCGCACTCCAGCCTAGGCAACAGAGCGAGACTGTGTCTCAAAAAAAAAAAAAAAGATAAAAGAAAAAAGAAAGAAAAAGAGTACATGAAGAAATTTAAGCCAGGTCTGTTGGCTCACACCCATAATCTCAGCACTTTGGGAGGCCAAGGCGGGGAGGATCACTCAAGTCTACTAGGAGTTTAAGACCAGCCTGGGCAACATAGGGAGATCCCAACTCTACAAAAATAAAACATAAAACAAATTAGCTGGGCATGGCAGTACATGCCTGTGCTCCCAGCTACAGTCTTGGGAGGCTGAGGTGGAAGGATTACTTGAGCCAACGAGGTCGAGGCTGCAGTGAGCTGTGATTGCACTACTGCACTCTAGCCTGGTCAACAGAGTAAGCCCCTGTCTTCCCCACCCAAAAAAGAAAGAAGTTAAAAGGATGGGGGCAATAATGGTTATGGCTTTCTGTTAATTAGCATGCTTTTCAGAAGGCCCAACAGCCTTCTCTTCAAAAGAAACTTATAATGCCATCTTGAACAGTTAATTTTTTGTCTGTTAAAAATATTTAGCCCCAATAGGTACTTCATCTTCTATATAAAGATAAAGCATACCTTCCCCATTACTAACTGCCCATATATGTAGCAGGCACTGGGCTAAGTGCTATATATAAGAATGCTGTTTTTGTTATTCTCATTCTCATAGACATCATGTATGCTACATCTCTTTTTCCTTGCAAAGTTTTTAATTTCTATAAGACAACCAAATATCAGATTTAGAAATAAAGAATGTACCATTTTAAATAAACTACATCCTTTGTGAGAATGTAAGAAAGTTTAATACAGATTTTTCAGATTAGGAACAAAATGTATTGATTTTTTGGCCTGAATTAACTACATATATGTCCAATGTGCTAAGTAAAGCATTTTAGCATTAATGTCCTAAAAATTATCATTTAGTAGAACATCTCATAACACCACAGCTCAAATAACCAATGAGTTTTAGCAATAATGTCCTAAAATGATCATTTAATAGAACAAACATCCTCTAACACAACAGCTCAAATAATCAATATGTTAGATTAAAAAAAGGCTTTCTAGAGCTTTATAGAGAAATCTTCTAGAACAGTGGAGAGAAGAAAGGTTAATGGGTTAAGAGCATGAGTTTTGGTTTCAGACAAACCCAGGTTTCTGTCCTGGTACCACCTCATATTAGTTGTAACCTTGGGCAACTATTAGCCATCTTGAGTCCTCGTCTTTATAATAATTTTTACCTAATAAGGTTGTGTGAGGACTAAATGAGAAACTGCTTAATCTAAAGTCCCTATGACATGTCCTCGTCTTAGCTAGTATTATTGTTCATTCTTTGTAATTGTGATATTACTGACTACAACCACATTGGAAGATTAAGGGTACAAAAAATGAGTGTTGGTAAAACAATTCCATAGTGATGGAGATGGAGTTTTTCTCTAATTTGGCTTGGTCTGTTATAACTATTTAGGATTGTAAAGGTCTTTAAGAGGAAAAACAGGCACATAATCAAGGTGAAGTGGGAAATTATTAAATATAAGAGAAAAAAACCTAACTATGGAATTTCTACTACATACTCCACATTGCACTAATTAAAAAATTGTGTTTAAGTGGAAAGCTCAACATGTGGAAGCTTGAAAAAAAAGATACAGTATTTTCCATCAATAACTCAGGATTAATTATTGCCATGTATATAACATCCCTCACAGCGGAAGTCTCCAACCTTTTTGGCACCAGGGACTGGTTTCATGGAGGACAATTTTTCCACAGACCAGGGAGTGGGGAGATGGTTTTGGGGTGATACAAGCACATTACATTTATTAAGCACTTTATTTCTATTATTACACTGTAATATATAATGAAATAATTATATAACTTGCCATAATGTAGAATCATTGGGGGCCCTGAGCTTGTTTTCCTGCAACTTGACAGTCCCATCTGGGGGATGGGAGACAGTGACCGATCATCAGGCGTTAGATTCTCCTAAGGAGCGTGCAACCTAGATCCTTCGCGTGCACAGTTCACGATAGGGCTTGTGGTCCTACGAGAATCTAATGCTGCCACTGATCTGACAGGAGACAGAGCTCAGGATATAATGCGAGTGATGGGGAGCGCCTATAAGTAAATACAGATGAAGCTTCACTCGCTCACCTGCCGCTCACCTCCGGCTGTGTGGCCCAGTTCCCAATGGGCCACGGACTGGTACCTGTCAGTTATTCTACTAGTTCTGAAGCAAGGGACTCTTCCTTTTGTTCTTGTACTTTCCATTTGGCTATTGCCCACACCTAGATTTGGCACTAATGCCAACAACAGCCATATATCTGCTGTCATCACCATAACCATACAGAAGAAGCCCAAGCCAGAACTGTGTCAGCAGAGTTGGCAGTAGTCATAGAAGGTTCTGGCTATGTAGGAATTAGGAAGAACAGAGTGAAAGAGAAGTGATCCAGCAAACAGGTGGTGACGACTGTTAAGAGAATCCATGATATCAGTGGAAAGAGCACATAAGATTGTCCTTAAAATCTTCATAGCCTGATTGGACCCTCAATTTAGTAGTGCTGATTTTAGAAAATACTTGTATTTACTAAGGCATGCAGAGATGGAATCTTAGGCATTAAAAAGGGAATAGCAGGAATAGGACAGTAAAGCAAAGGAGTAAGAAACAGAAAAGAATATCAGAATATCTGAAACAAATTGAAATTACAATAAATAATACTTTTTAACACTAAAGGAGACTAATGCAATACATAAATAAAAAAGAATACAACTGATAAAGTTATTACAAGATTCATCCTTATTACAACAGTACTGTTAAAGAGGCAACAAAAACACACTCACGTCAAAATCAAATACAGAGATCCCCATTTAGAGTACTCTTAGGACCCCCATTCCCCCCAACCCTTGTGCAGTAAACTCAAAAAGGAGATTAAGATACATTTTTTAAACTCTCCAAAAGATGTCAGATTAGCAACTGCTTCTCTACCTTGGGCCTACAAAATTATTAATTTGGATCTATAACAAAATTGAAAGATTCTTTAAATCATGTGCTAAAATTGAAAACTAATATTACAAAACCAGAGAAAAAGAACAGGACAGGTTGGATACAAGTGAGCTGATACAGTAACTTTTCAAGATGAGACATGGAAAACAGTGCATTTCCCTCTAAAATCGTATTTACAGATCAGAAATTTTATAAGAGAAATGTGATCATGGAATAACTTACCTGCGGGACCACATTCTGTACATATGTTGGTGGATGCTGTTGCTTTTGCTGAACAGCACTTTCTATTGCTACTTTAGCTACAGTGCTTGGATCTGCTCCTGCTGGCACAGCAACCATTGTTGCGCTGCAGCCAGCATTGTTGGGGTCACTGATTGTAACAATTCTAACTCCTACTTTATTTGGAATTCCTGTGACTGTTTCCCTATCATTATCCTCTGCGGGCCTCTTTACAGTTTTGCATTCTGCTGTGCCATTTGTAGACCGAACATCAGATGATAGGGCAGGAGAATGGGATACTTTTGATCCTGAGTCGGGAACTGCTATGATTTGATGTCCCTGTATAACAGAGGTTGTAGAATGTGGTGAGACAACTACACTTGGGCGTTGCTGAGGCACATCTGAATTCAAACTTGAAGCTAGAGGTCCATTAAGCAAATCAGTACCACTAAATTGCTGTGTTGCCGCATTTGAAGCCTCCTGTATACTGCTCGCAGATGATGAACCACCCAAAGTTAATACAGGTCCATTAGAAATTCTTTCTAGTTGATCACCTTTGGCAGTATCTTGCTGAGTGATATCTAAAGTCCCTTGTGGTTCCATTGGAGATATCTCACCATTTCCTACATGATTGGAAGTTTTATGATTTGGAATGTTTTTGCTTAAATGAGAACCATCTCCTTTATCAAAATCACAGATTCCATTAACTAGCGGTTTTTTCAAATCACTTTTGATATCTTGCATGTCTATTTGTTCTGAGTTCTGTTTCCCAGATGCTCCATTCTCACCTAATTCCAATGATGGCCCATTACTGATTAGTGAGCACTGATTAGTCTCACTTTGAATTTTCCCTGAGTTTGAAGGAGGTAGACTTGAGTCACTGTACTTTCTCCCATTTAAAAGACTTCCCACATGCATTTCATTTTCCTTTGTATCCCCGTTGCTGGTGTTTGTGGCTCCTCGTCGGCAGGACGGGTTCTCCATGACTTCAATTTTACGTTCATGAACATGTAAACCTGTTGCTTCCTTTGCTTCCTCCTCCTTTTGGCAAATTATTTTATCACCTTTGAATGGGGGAGTAGCAGTAGTACATGATGATTGTCCAGCAGGAGATGCTTGAGTGGCTGGAAGCGTTTGTACTGGAAGTCCAACTCCTGTCTGCGTTCCGCTCATGGTAATTCCTGCTGGAGCAATGAGCTGAGTTGCATTTCCCTGACTCACAGTTGCAGTTGCAAAACTCGTATTTGGCACAACTGTTATGGTTACCTGGTTGCCAGAAGTCCCTTGGAAAATGGTTGCTGGGCTATTTGAGATCAGTGGGCCTGGCAATATTTGTAAGTTCGAAATGGGCACAGTTTGTACTCCCCCTGTGGGTGGCATTGCACTTGGGACCAACTGAACATTTTGCTGCCCAACCAATAGCTGCTGAGCTGGAGTTTGCCCCTGCACTCCAAAACCTGTGGCTTGGTTACTGGCCACCTGATAGACCACCTGAGGACTAGGAGCTCTTGCATTATTAGGGGGAGGAATCTGTGGAGCTGGGAGAATAAGCTTACCACCTGGTGTTGAAGGACCACGTTTCGGAAGCAGAAGCTGTTTAATCAGACTCGACTCACCAGAGGCAGGCTGACCAACTCCTGCATTCGACTGCTGAGGTTGAACTTGCATCTGTACTTGTTGGGGCTGCTGAACTTGTACTTGTACCTGCTGTGGTGGGGGTGCTGGTGAATGTTGCTGCTGTTGCTGCCTTTTCACAGATAACATTTGACTGACAGTAGGAGGTGGTCCCTGTGATTGAGGGGTAGAAGACGATGACATGGCAGTAGGGACTTGGTTATTAGTAGCTGGGACAGGTGATGGTGAAGAAGATGGAGTTATGTTAGGTTGTCCAGTTAGCTGAACTGTCTGACCAGCTGGAAGAGCTGCTGGATTAGCAAGAACAATTTGGTGAATGGCTGGTGCGTAAGTTTGACCTTGTTGAGCTGGCTGGCTTACAATCACTACACTTTGTTGGGTTGGCTGCTGTGGTTGTTGAATAGGCTGCTGTACCACTGTAGATGAAACTTGCTGAGAAGGGAGAGGTTTTGGTGCAATGTTCTGAAACCCTACCCTTGAGGCTTGTGGACTTGGGACACCAGCAATAGTAACCATTTGTCCTGTAGCTACCTGAAAATTCTGTACTGAAGTTGCTGAGACAATATTGGATGCAGAAGTTGTTACATACTGTGGGGGTGCTATGATAACAGTATCTTGTGACTGGCTACCAGCTGATGTCTGTTGAGATGAAGTTTGCACAGGTTGGGGTGATGTGGTGATTAACTGTTGACCCTGTGAAACTGTAGAAGTACATGCTGGTATGTTCTGTACTCTGCCAAATATATGACTCTGTGGGACAGCTTGTTGAATTACTGTAACAGGAGTGCCTGAAGGGATCTGTCCTGGTACCACTGTGTGTAATGGAGACTGTTGTGGAATTACAGATGGATGGTGAAGCAATGTCTGAGAATTCACAACTGTAACAGGTTGTGGCCCTGTACTATGATTCTGAACAACAGAACTCTGTGGAGGTCCTCCTCCAACAGCAATACTAACAGGAACTCCTGTCTGGGGTATGGAATTCTGGATAACTGTAGCCTTAACAACTTCACAAGGAATTGGAGCTTTATTTTGAATGACAGTCACTGGAGCATTTTGTTGCTGGTGGGTATGAATTGAAGGATTTTGTGGAATTCTTGAAACAGTTTGTGCCACAGTATGAACACCTTGCACAGGAAAAGACATTTGTGTTGCAGTCAAATTTGAAGATTGGTTGGTAACAGGAGTCCTCTGAAAATGGTTTCCTATGGTTTGTGATCCATGAGGGATTCCTGAAAATAAAAAGAAAATGTCAAAATTCCAAATAAAATGACTGAAAATCCCAAGTGGGAATTATTTTACTTAAGAGAAAATAGTTTTAAGAAATTAACATCTAACAATTTTGAATCATATGAATATGGTAATAGACCAAGTAAGAAAATGCTACTAGAGAAACAAAAGTTATACATTTAAAATGCATAGAATATACATTTTTCATTCAGTTTTATTATTAAATCAGTAATACTTTAAAAATACAATAAAAATTAACACCTGCAGGTGAAGGAGCAGGAGATACATCAGGAACAGAATCAACACGAACAACAGAAGTAGAAACTGGTTGCTGCTGATAGTACATCTGAATGGGAAGTGGTATAGCCCTCCGTTTTACTCCTACCACATGAATATGTGCCTGCCCATTGTTACTGGAATCCTCCACTCTCTTCACTGTATGATTTGGAAAGACCGTTCTGTAAAGTACACACATAATCAGTAAGTTTTGATAACTATCACATTGACTTCTAACATTATGTTTACATGAACAACAGCAGTATGTTTACTGTTGCTTATGTATGAACCAGTATGACTCATAGTTATATACTGCAAGGATGGAAAGCAAAGAAATATAAAAGATTAATCATCCCATTTAAAACATCATTATTTATTAACAATGTCAGTGGGTTTTAAACAATTCCACCCACATATAAGTAATAAAAGATACCTATTTTTATGAACTTTGCAAAATATCAAAAAATCTTTGTATTTGAAGATAATAATATTATATACTATTATTCAAGATTAAAAAGATACAATCATGTCTTTAACATGTAAAAGTAGGTAGGAAAAAGAAAGTAAACTTAATTTCTTTGATAAATCTCATAATGTTCCAACACAAACACCAGATGTGATTTCTGAAACCGCTTTTTATTTAAACCTCCACCACACTATAACCCATCCATATGAAATTTCTAGTAGTAGAAATATTTAAAACTAGATAAGATATTTGGTATTTTCTTTAAAGAGCAAGAGATGTTGCAAGTGATGTAAATGGACTTTATTTAAAGAACTATGGATCCTACCTAAGACATTTATAAAATCCAGTTGATGTTAGGATTCCACCACGAGCTAATTTACTGCAAGTCGAGAGGTATTCAGAATACATTTCTGCTCGAGAAACAGAACAATCTGGATTTACTTCAAAATGAGCATTTAGCCTAAAAGAGGAGAAAAATTAAGCATTATACAATATACTCTAGGGAAGTCCATATTTAAATATACTAAAGCCATCTGGAGGCAATGTGTTAAAACTAATAATTATACCTACTAATCAAATTTCACTGACTGATACGTTAGTAGCAAAAATATATGCTAAATTTTAGATTAAATCAAGAGATTAACATGCTTATTTTAGTATTAAAAATGACACTGACAACAAATATAAAAACTATGTTCATATCCCAATGAGAGCAGGGTTGGTCTGCTGACAACAAATGTTCTATAAGAAATAGTTTTATTTAGTGAATATCTATTCAGGATCCTGTCTTGTAATCATCATAACATAAAACAAGTTCCCAATTATGTGTTATTTGCATTGTAGCTGAAGAAAATGGGGGGAAACTGAACTAAGGTTAAACTTTGCTTGGCTCTTGGATCAAATTCCTTCAGAAAAAAACTTATCCAAGCTTTTCAGCTACTTCCTAAAACAATGACACTTTCCATGCTGCACACTCCCATTTCCCCATTTCAAAACAGTTTTAATTTGTAATCCATTACAAACTAATTCAAACCTCATTTTGTCTTTTTCTTAAAATGACCTTTACCTATAAATTGGGATTGGAGGCCTAATTACCCTGATAGGCTCTTTCCATAACTCACTATGTATAATAGGCCAAACTTAGCTTTTTCTGAAAAACTAAATCAAATAGTAATTACGATTTAAAAAAAAAAAACTGTAAAATGATTCTCTTCCCCCTCTCCAAGAAATAGCAGAAACGTGCAACTGGGATTTATAAGACCACATCTATGCTTAACACACACACATTTTATAGTGGTTATGGTGTGTATTCTTTCCAACTTTCATAATCCTATCTGTACTGAAATTTCAAAAAGACTAGATAAAAAACTTCATTTTGGTTGCAATGTAGAAGACAAACGACATTTCTAAATATTACTGGAAAAGATTCAAGTATAAGGGGCCAATGTGTAAAAATATAGAAGGTGAGGAAAAAGCAAACAATTAGAGATACTTAAAACCATAAACCTGATTTAAGCAAAGTAGAAAAGTCTGGAGAAAACTGTCATAGGAACAAAAATATGTATTGAAAGCACCAAAAATACGGAACAAAGAGTGACAGGAGCATGAAATGGGAGACAAATAATGTTAGTGAATGGCAGAAAAGTGATCAAGAACTTTTAAAGTGATATATCATTGGAAAGTGATTGTGTACTTCAATCTGTTAATCTCCTAAAGAATTTAAGTCGAACTTCATACTAATGTTGAGGCAACTATCCATAACAAGTGAAATTTTTAAAACTCTTCATTTGCTTTTTTTCAGAAAGTGGCGCAGATATGACTACACAATCTTTTCAAGGAAATATTATTGTCAAGCTGCTTATTTCTGTTCTATCATTTGATTAATGTCCCTCTACTATTACACACCCAAAAATTATTAATGAATAAGAAGTTTTGTTTTAGATGGAAGAGAAGAGACATTTTAAAATACCTGGTTTTATTTTCTTAAGGTCAGTCCAATTCAGTTTTAACAAAATGTTAATTTTAGAAGAACAAATTTTGTAACCTGACAAACTGTACTTTCTACAAAGTGAAAGATAACTTTTTAACACAAATTTTATGAAAAAAGTTAAATGGTGTAATTTAATGACATTCTAGTCATACTATTTTAATTCTGAAAATTCTGATGAATATTTTTCTTTCAAATTATTCCAATATACAAGGGGATTTTAAAGTGCCCTTTCTTTGTGTAAATGATATTCTACTCTAACTAAAAAGGAATACAGAATAAAACATTCTGGATGTCTGTAGAACACATTTCCTTTTTTTCTTTGCTTTACTCTTCCCAAGGATAAATCCTTAATAGAAATAAACCACTTACCACTGACAAGCAAACTTCTCACTATCTATTTCCACTATTCCTGGAGGTGGAGCAACATGCTGCGCTACAACTGCTCTGGAAGCTAAAGAAAAAAATACATTAGCTACATCATTTCTTAAAACTTAGTCACTATTTGCCATACTTTTTTTATGGATATTGAACCCATTAATACAATGAATACCTTTTTAAAAGGTGTATAAATATATGAAAGTATACACATTTGAGAACAAACCTAATATATAACAGAGCACATATCATACCAGGCACTGTCTTAGAGGATTCATATGAACTATTTTGTTTAACCTCATAATCATTCAAATAATAACAATTAATATGGATGATTTAGTTAATATAACCTCTATTATTCCCATGGGCAAGACACTGAACTAAATACTTTACTGAACTAAATACAATATCTGCTTACTTAATTCTTCTGTGAGGTAGGTACAGATAAGAAAACTGAGACTAAAAGTGATTTAAAAAACTGGCCCAGGGTCATAAAGTTCAACACATAAGTTGAGCATCTTTCAGTTTAGCTACTGAAGCAGAATGCATCAGAAATTATGGCTTCACTCCCTAATTTAAAAGATTAATAACTCTGTAAGTGGCATATATAAAATTTTTGGAATACAGTGAACAATAGCTGAACTAATTTAAAGTCCCATATTCAAAAAAGGATTTCTATACTTTTTCTGGGGAAGAAAAAAAGAAGATATCTGTTGTAATAATAAATTTGAATTATACTTTTTTCCTGAAAGAGGCAACCTGGTTGTATACAAATGTACTAGCTATTAATCTTAAGACACATACTTTCTAAAGTTTCATCTATGACATATTTTAAAAGTTTCAAGGTCAATGAATAAATGAGTAAATCACCTATTATTTTCTAACATGTTGAAGAGATCTGTAGAAAAATGATGTATGTTACCTTTTCTTCTCCACTATGTTATACAAAGGAACCAATGAAAACATGAAAAGTATAAAGTCATCTTATAAAAGTCTGAATCATATATTTGTAAATAAAAATTAAAATTAATTATCCTTTTTTCACTATTGATCAGCATTACTTTGTAGGTTTTTAGAAAACTTGCTATGTGACACGGCAATGTAGTTTTTAAACACACAGATTATACACAATTTTTTTCAGATGATATTTTAGCAAAGCTTCTTAGAACCCTCAAACAGAACAAATGCATTTTAAAATAATTGGAACTAGGCAAGCTCCATAGTACAGCCAAATGTGTGAATGATCTGAGGCAATCATAACCTTTGATGAATGCCCCATGCTTTCTTTGAGGTAACAGCTAATTGTAGCCACTTAATAAACATATACTCTGTATAAATCCACTTATATTTACATTATTTATTTTAATCTTTTAAGTCTAAGTTTAATTATACCTATTTTACAGATCAGAAAACTAAAGCTCAGAGATAAAGTTCAGCCAGGAACATGTGGTGGAGATAGCAGAGCTGGGTATACTTGGAAGGACTTCTTTTAAAAGTGCTGGATTTGAATCCAGGTCTGTCACATTTCAGAGGCCATACTATTATATGCTCCTTGAGATAATGCAACAGTTAGAACAAAAATAATTTTTCCTGTTGGCAATCCTAGCTTATTTTTTCTTCCCCTTCTAAGTTGACGATATTAATACAGAAAATACTTTCTAGGGCCTGAAACTGTGTAGAAATCTTCTTCCCTTTATCATCTCTACTATGAAAGAGTATACCCTACTTAGACTGAAATTTCCTGAATGAATTAGCAATCAATTTCATGAAACACGAGAAATTACGTTGAAATCATGAGAAACCTTTATAAACAATGTAGAAAGAAGAATAAAATCACAAATGGGAATTTAAACTGGAAACATAATTACTATAAAAAGTAGCTACAAACTGAGGAGCACTGCCCTCAGGATACCTGAAGACATTCTAAATGAAGGTGCTTATACTTTGAATCAATTTCCAGATACTCAACTTTCTTATGTATTCTTCCTAAAACTGCTTTGCATGAGAATATCACCTCCTCTTTGATAATTGTTTTTCTCTCATTTTGGAATCAAATGACTTAATTCTCACCCATCTTTGATAGCCCTGCAGATTATGCATTATGGTTAAATGCATAAATCCAGAGCCAGAGAATTCCATCACTCACTAGCTAGCTGTGTAACTATGAGCAAAATAACTCTGTCCATATAATGGAGGAAAGTAACAGTACACTAACCTCATATGTTGCTATAAGGATTAGATTATGTGCAAGTCACTTAAAATAATGCCTAGCACGAAGTAAGCACTATATAAACGCTAGCTACTATTATTATTGTTATAGCGTAACATGTGAAACACTAAAGAGAGAATTAGAAACATTAGTGTCCATGAAGCCTCTTAACCAAGGTATTATTGGTATAGCTTCCTGTCAATACCAGTATTTTACATATTACAACTGAGGGCAAAGTTGGGCATTAGAAATTGGGTATTCTGGCCCTTTGGTTTGTTCTAAATTCAGATAAACTGTAGAGTAATGATAATTCTGCTTAATGCCCTTGCCTCCTCAACTACTGTCAAAGAATGCATTACTTCTTAGGCAGAATCCTGTGTAAACAAAGTACAGAAAATATTTTAAAGAAATATCAAAGGTGGGCCAGGCACGGAGGCTCATGCCTGTAATTCCAGCACTTTGGGAGGCCGAAGTGGGTGAATGCTTGATCCCAGGAGTTTGAGACTGCCTGGGCAACATAGTGAAGCCCTGTCCTTAGCCAGACTTGGTGGCATGTACTTGCAGTCCCAACTACTCAGGAGCCTGAGGTAGGGGGATCAATTGAGCTCCCAAGGTCAACACTACAGTGAGCCAGGTTCTGATGGCGCCCCTGCACTGCAGTCTGGGTGACGGAGTGAGACCCTTTCTCAAAAAAAAGAAAGAAAGAAAGAAAAAGTATAGAAGGTGATGGTATTTTATTTCATTCAGATTACAAACTCATGGCAAATTCAACTGTTAAAATTCTGAAGGAAAGAACATGTCATACTAACATACTAACACACTGTCTTGAATTGAAAAACAACATTGGACTTTTTCTAAGTAACAAAAAGAGTCTGATTAAGCAAGAGACTTTTGTTAATAAAAACTATCTTTACTAGGTTACATGGCAGACATTTTCCGAAAAATCAACTGAGGTAAATCTGCAGTGTCAAGGTTTTCACAAAAATATATTTGAAGTATATGATAAAAAGCACCTAAACATCAAATACATTGTAACGGTCTTGAAATGAACAATATTTCAATTTTCCTAACCCAGTCATCCTAAAAATACAGTCCCTGGACTACAGCATCTGCATCTCATGGGAACTTGATAAAAATGAAAATTCTGTGACCAGCCTGGGCAACAAGGTGAAATCTTATCTCTATAAAAAAAAAAAATACAAAAGTTAGCTGGGTGTGGTGGTGGCCACCTGTAGTCCCAGTTACTCAGGAGGCTGAGGTGGGAGGATAGTCTTGAGCCCAGGTGGTAGAAGTTGCAGTCAGCTGAGATAGCACTCCAGCCTGGGAAACAGTGAGATGCTGTCTTTAGAAAAAAAAAAAAAAAAGAAAAAAAAAATCTCAGGTCCCACCTGATCCAGAAACTCAGGGAATGTAGCCCAGATATCTTTTATTATAAGTCTATCAGATGATTCTGATGTAGCTAAGGTTTGAGAACCACTGTGCTAAAACTTCTTGAATATATCAGGTTACACAAGATACCTAAGTAAAACAGTAACAAGTATAATTTATAGTCATATCTTGTTAATATGTTTTTGATATATTTTCCAGAAACTTAAAAAAAAAGACCTCTAATGACTCAGCAACAAATATTCTTGCAGTCAGGTACTTGCTAATTCTTTGATTTCAACAAAACAAAGGAGAACTCAAGTTTTCAGATGGTTGTAAAAAATAAGTTTAATACTTTTTGGATAATTCTGAAGTTCAAAGAACTGTAAATTCTATCTTCATCTATTTAATGATGCAAACTAGATTTTTCAATTTCCATCTATAAAAAGGGAAACAGGGATACTATTGATGCTAAACTCCAGTTTCATTCTAGCAGTAAGTAATAGTCATTGAGAGATATACTGAATTAATAGCATCTAGAGAATTAGAGGGGAGAGTCCTATTCATCTTATTAAGAGATACATTTCAAGTAAATTTTTGTTTAATAATTTTTTTCTTTTTTTTGAGACGGAGTCTCGGTCTGTCACCAAGCTGGAGTGCAGTGGCACGATCTCGGCTCACTGCAACCTCTGCCTCCCGGGTGCAAGCAATTCTCCTGCCTCAGCCTCCTGAGTAGCTGGGACTACAGGCGCACACCATCATGCCCAGATAATTTTTGTATTTTTAGTAGAGATGTGGTTTCACCATGTTGGCCAGGATGGTCTCAATCTCTTGACCTCATGATCTGCCCACCTTGGCCTCCCAAAGTGCTGGGATTATAGGCATGAGCCACTGCGCTCGGCATTGTTTAATAATTATTTATAAAAATTTACAATGTATTTACTATTTGATGTACCATTTATTAATAAAACCTGTAATGATAAAATATATGTATGTGCGTTTTATATATATGTGTATATATATACACATATATACATATACGTGTGTGTATATATATACATACATATACGTGTGTGTATATATACACATACATATACATGTATATATATACACACATATGTGTGTGTATGTGTATATATCTATATATACATATACATATTTTTTTTTTTTTAAGATAGACCAGGTTCTTGCTCTATTGCCTAAGGTGGATGCAGTGACACATTCATAGCTCACTACGGCCTTTGACTCCCTGGGCCCAAGCTGGGACTACAGGCATGCATCACCATGCTCAGCTAATTTTTTTCCTGATTTTGTAGAGATGGAATCTCACTATGTTGCCAGGCTGGTCTCAAACTCCCGGCCTCCAGTGATCCTTCTGCCTCAGCCTCCCAAAATGCTGGGATTATAGGCATAAGGCACAGTGCCTGGCCAAATGAAATTTTAAAAATTTAGAGCTTTAAAGAATAACAAGGAATTGAAAAACTTTAAAAATGTCTATTTTGTAATTAAAAAGTATTGACAGAGTAATGAATAAAAAAGAATCTCAAACATAAAATGTATTATGTTAGGATAAAACTCTTGTGAGGATACTGGAATACGAGTTCAAGGTGAAAGAGGAATATTATAAAATTTCTGATGTTAAAGAGTTTGTGTATTTTAAAAAATGAATGATGGTATCAAGATTCCACTGCATACAAAAAGCACTGTAATTATTTTCTTTTAAAAATGTAGTTTAACATACATCAAGACAATACATACTTTGCAACTATTTAAATTATGATAGAGATTTAGATGTCAACCTAAAAATGGGTAAAAGGTTATAAAAGTTTTCAGAGTGATTGAGGGAAGTGAGCAAAAAGTTTAAAGATGGTAATTCCATAAAAAAGCAGCATTAAACTATGCAGGCAATAGCTAAACCACAAAGGATAACCAATCAAACAATTTAAAGTTGTCATTCAGGGAGAGCACAAGTAATAAAGTGCTCTCCAGCTGAAAATTAACTCTTTTCAATCCCGAGCAGTCTAGTCCCATCTCTATGAATGAATTACTACATAAATGAGTAAGCCACAAATTCTCAATGTTTAAATTCATTCATTTGCCAAATGAGGACCAAATTTTAGGTTGAGAAGTAGGTTCATTTGCTGAGGTCAAAAGAACTGTAAAGGTCAAAGGCTAACCACGCAGCAAAAAATAGTCTTCATCAAATCACCCTTGAATATTCACTGACATTTTATCAATTTCCTTAACACTGCTCCTTTATGTCCCTCAATTAATTTAATCTTTAGTTTCTTCTTTGATGGTAAAAAACATTCCCACCACCCACTTAACTAGCAATATGAACAGTTTCATTTCTTTCTCAAGGTTGAAAAACCATTAATATTCTGACCAAAGATTCCCCAATATAAATTGGCTGTTTAACATCTATTACCTGTAGTTGAAAGCTCATTGAATAGACTGGCAGTCAAAATTATCTATTTTGTGCCTTCTGTTATTTGTCCACTTTTGTTAGGTGGATCCAAGTTAGTTGAGTGAACATATGACACAAATCTATACACTTCAGAAGGACATAATGGAAATCAATGAAATATGTGATACGTATTACATACTTTGCATAGAGTACATAATTTTCATACTACAAGTTGGAGTAGAAGACAAATTGGGACCATGAATGAATGTGAGAACAGATAGCTAGAGATGATGAGAGTTCAATCTCATTCATAAGCATTGGCAATAGAAAAGGCCAGGTATTTAGGAAGACTAAACAATATCTGGTGAATGGATGTGATCGCTAAAGATTAAGGATAATGAAATTTTTGGTTTGGGGCTAGCGAGGGAGGATAAGAGACCTAAATGCATTTCTAGCTGAACGGAAAAAGTGAGTAAAGAAAAAGAGATTTAAGATATGGGAACATGGAGATGGGAAAGACTGATATTCAGAGTAAGTTTCAGAAGAAATTAGCATCTCTTTCTGAAATGAGCAGAAGCTAAAGGAAAATGAGTCCAGATGCTAATAAGTTTGTAACTGAAGGAGTAAGAAATTGAAGAAATTCATTCTACACAGCCTCTGTATTAATTGCAAAGTGAGAATTAAGATCAATTGAGAAAACGAGCATCCTCCATTCAAAAAATATAAAGAAAGATAAGTGTCTTGGGGACAGCAGGAGGTGAGAGGATAGGAAATGGAAGGGTAGGTGAGATGAAAGATGTATTTTTAGTATAAACCAAGGTAGAGAAAGCACTCTAAAAAAAGGTTAAGGGTAGTAAAATATAAAAAATGATGACTCATAATGAGCCAGTGGAAAGGAGTTCAAGGACTGAAGAGAAGTCTGGTTATTAGACATGTCTGTACTATAATTACAGTTGAGCTAAACAGAATTGAGCTAAGAGACACTAGGAAAGGTGCATAAATGCAGGTATACATGCTTGTGTGTGTATACATATGTGCATGTGTCTTCTCCTAGGCTGTTGATTCTGTGGTGTTGGTTCTAAGACTTAAGGACGTTAGGAGTATTATACTTATGTGTCCTGATGATCACCTGAGAAAATTATAAGGTAATATATGAATAATCTATTCCTGGCATGTCAATTTCCCCTGACCAAAATCACAAATAATATGCCTATTGGGGCACTTATAGCTATCGTAATTATGAATATCTAATCCATTACATTACTCTAAATCCTGCCCAACTTAATTTTCCTATTATACTATTCTTCCTATGAGCTCACCTGGATCCTGCTACTCCTGGAATGTATAATATCTAAGAAATTAGAGTACATATCCAAATTCCACTTTGGCCTACTCTACTGTAAAATATCAGTTCTCTATACTGCACATTGAAGTTTATTCTTAGGATCAAATCTTATACACTCATAACCACACTGAAAAAGAATACGTGAAAACACTAACCTGGGGCAGATGCTACATGAGTCTGGGTTTGGACTTGCTCTATAGCTTGTGGCCTAATTTCAGATAACATTTGATGACTGGAACTTGGGTGTTCAATGAGTTTTACCGCAGCTAGTGCATCAGGGCCAAACATCTGAATATCCATAGAAACCAGACACACTAACATGTCTAAAATAAATAAAAAGCAATAGTTATTAGTCAATAATATTATGAATGAATGCCATCACTGGTGAACACATGTTGTACAGAATACTTATAAATGTGAACAAATGCTAGCCCATGAATCACGGTACATCAGAATTACCTGTGCATCTTTTAAAAAAAAAGATTTTTAGGCTGGGCATGGCGGCTCACACCTGTAATCCCAGCACTTTGGGAGGCGGAGGCGGGCGGATCACGAGGTCAGGAGATTGAGATCATCCTGGCTAATATGGTGAAACCCCGTCTCTACTAAAAATACAAAAAAAAAAATTAGCCGGGCATGGTGCCTGTAGTCCCAGCTACTCAGGAGGCTGAAGCAGGAGAATGGCATGAACCCAGGAGGCGGAGTTTGCAGTGAGCCAAGATCAGGCCACTGCACTCCAGCCTGGGTGACAGAGTGAGATTCCGTCTCAAAAAAAAAAAAAAAAAAAAAAAAAAAGATTTTTAGGCTCAATCTCTGAAGACTGATTTAATAGCTCTGGAGTGGGAGCTGGATATCTCTATCTATCTATCTATATACATATATATATATATATATATATATATATATATATATATATATTTTTTTTTTTTTTTTTTGAGAAAGGGTCTTGTTCTGTCACCCAGGCTGGAGTGCTGGCACGATCACAGCTCACTGCAGCCTCAACCTCCTAGGCTCAAGCGATCCTCCCACATCAGCCTCCCAAATAGCTGGGAACTACAGGCGTGTACCACTACATCTGGTTAATTTTTTTTATTTTTCGTACAGATGAGATCTCACTATGTTGCCCAGGGTAATCTTGAACTGGGCTCAGGCGATTTTCCTGCCTTGGCCTCCCAAAGTGCTGGGATTACAGGTGTGAGCCACCATGCCCAGTAGTGGATATCTATATACTTGAAAAGATTCTCAAGTGATTCTGATGTGTAGCCAGATTTAAGAATCACTGATATGAAAAGTGACACATTAACTTCTCAATAATAACAGTTTTCAAGCTGAATCTTTATTAACTCTGATTTTAATATTTATTACACCTGAGAAAGATATCATTTTAATCACCAAGTAAAACGTTAACATGGCATGTGTTAGTAAGTATATTTAAAACTGATAGCTCTTATGGAGGTGACTTCATTGATTTTTAAAGATTGCAACACTACCAGCAACTTCTAGGAACAGAAGGAAACATGTTTCACTTAGCTTTAATTGTTTAATAGTAGTAGCTGGCCATATGAAACAGAAAGACCTGCTCTCAGATAAGTTAGATATAGCAGTTTTGTCCATTTCAAATTTAATACGTAACAACAGAAATTAAGAGAAGAAATAGGAATTACTGATAGCCATGTAATCCTGGTCTCTAAATTATAGATGCTTCTTGCTCATTGAGCTACACTTCTTCCAGAGTTGTATACTTCAAATTTAATAAAAACAAAAAATAAACAAGACAATGTCGCATAATGTTAAAAAATGTAATTATTGTAAAAATAGCCATCACTGAATTTAAAGCATAATAAAGAATAATGGAAACAAGTATGCCTGAGGAGGTAATGACTCTTCAAAATAAAACACTAAACCCCAAATATAAATTGAGGGTTTTGTACAGTACCATATTAAACACTTTTCCTCAATAAAGAAAATAAGTGTTTTTGGTCCAGTCTTACCTATGCTCTTTTCTACTTTTGCAATTTTTGTGCAAGCAACATCTCCCATTTCCGTGAGCATGTATAGCACCTCGAGTGTTGAGATTACAAGCAGCACATCAGGTAAAGTGAGATGACAAATGATCTCTCTGTAGGAATCCTGATCCACATATTCACAAATTAAAACACCATTATCTTCTGCTTTGCAAAGATTTCCCAAAATTTCCATACCTGAAAAACATACAAATATGTATTATTAAGAAATTATAGTTTGTTTACTTTAGAAAGTAAATACTTCAGTGAAAACTCACCTCTCATCTTTAAAAATCTATCCCTTGACATTAGACATTTTGTAACAGTATGAAACATCAGATGAGTAGTTTTGAAATCAACAGGGTCCAATAAAAGCTGGAAAAAGAAACAACACTACTATTGAGCTATGCTTCTTCCAGAGTTGTATACTTCAAATTTAATAAAAATAAAAAATAAACAGGACAATGTTGCATAACATTAAAAAATATTATTGTAAAAATAGCCATCTCTGAATTTAAAGCATCACTTCAAATATTTTTTTCCATAAAAGTATGTGATACTTCTACATCACCATTTTTAGCAACTAATACATGTAAGCATTTAATAGTCTATAAATATGGCAACTATAAAATGCCACATCCCAAAATTGTAACATAAATGTTGCTAACTATAAAAACTAGTTTAAGGTGCAGTCACATGCTTACCTCAGCTGCAATATTTCCTAATGTGTCAAGGCCTAATTGCCTTAAAGAAATAAAATGACTATGTGCAGAAAGTAATAGGAAACGAAGACAGGTACGATTAGCTGCCAAGAGCTTAACATTGCCCTCCTCAAAGGAAAGATTTCGCAAAATCACTGCAATCTGAAGTACCCGCTGTCCTTCAATATCGTTAATGCCCAGCTTTCGAGGTGGATGAAATAAAGACTCCCAAATCCATTCTCCTGATGTACCTTCTACAACAGAAAATACATATTTCACTTAAATTAATATTTCATTTATTAATACTTCAAAGGTTTTGAAAAATTTTGCTTTCACTAACTTACCATGAGACTTGTTTCTGTCAGAAATGAGGTCACGAACTTCATTATCATCAACGATGTCTTTCCAAAACTGTAATGAGAAATTATTTAATTCTCCATGATTTGAAACAACTATTCTATTGCTTTAGAAATAGTCACACACAGGCTGGGTATGGTGGCTCATGCCTGTAATCCCAACACTTTAAGAGGCCAAGATGGGAGGATTACTTGCAGCTGGGAGTTCGAGACCTGCCTGGGCAGCAAAGAGACACCCCATCTCTACAAACTAGAAAATTTAAAACATTAGCCAGGAGTGGTGGCATGTGCCTGAAGTCCCAGCTACTTGGGAGGCTGAGGCAGGAGGATCACTTGAGGCCTGGAATTGAAGGCTGCAGTCAGCTGTGACTGTGCCACTGCACTCCAGCCTGGGCGAAAGAGTGAGACCCCATCTCAAAATCAAATTTAAAAATAAGTTTTAAAAAATAGTCACACAATATGAAAATAATATTTCTACTTATTTTTAGTTCATGTGGATATTGCTACATTCTAGCGAATTAATTCTTTGATGTAAATATTTGATTGTCTACAGTTTCAGATACTTATGTAAAAAGGCATCTTTTTATGTTTATGGCTTTTTAACCTGAGGGCCACAGACGACTAAAGGGACTGTGAAAGAAATCAGAAATCTGTCAACTTGGATGGGGAAAAATGGCATCTCTATGTACATTAAACACTACTGGAAATTTGACATTTCTTTTTTTTTTTTTGAGATGGAGTTTCGCTCTTTTCGCCCAGGCTGCAGTGCAATGGCACGATCTCGGCTCACTGCAACCTCCACCTCCCGGGTTCAACTGATTCCCCTACCTCAGCCTTCTGAGTAGCTGGAATTATAGACACGCGCCACCACGCCCAGCTAATTTTTGTATTTTTAGTAGAGACGGGGTTTCACCATGTTGGCCAGGATGGTCTCAATCTCTTGACCTTGTGATCCGCCTGCCTCGGCCTCCCAAAATGCTGAGATTACAGGCATGAGCCACTGCGCTCAGCCTGGAAATCTGCATTTCTTTAGAATTTCTTCAACTCTGAATATTAAGCAATGAACTACAGTAATATTAGCAGTATCTGTGACATTATGTGTATATAACAACTGGGTTTTTTTTTTTTGGAATCAAAGTTCTTAGGCATTTAAAACCATTAGTTGGAAAAAGGCTTACTGGCTTCATGTGATCATCAAAGAAATCCATTGCACAAAAAAATCTATGACAAACAATGTTTGGTAGCAATAAAAAAGAAGTAGGCACATTTTTTTTAAAAGACAATGTTCAATAACCAAGAAAAAAGGGCCACAAGAGTTCAGATATTAAAGATATCAAGACACAAAACTTAAAATGACAATGAACAGTAAGTTCAAAGAAATAAAAAACTAAAAATTTTGACAAAGTAATGAAAACTATATGAAAGAACTAAAAAGAAATTCTACAACTGAAAAACATAACTAAAATTAAGAATTCAGTGGATATGTTTAAGAACTGATTAGATACAACCCAAGAGTGAATTTATGAGCAAGAAGAGAGGGCAAGTAAATAAGTTTGAAGTATAAAGAGACAAAAGGATAAAGAGAAAAAAAGTGTATGAGACATAAAGCACACAGTGAAAAGTTCTAACATACAAATAATTGGAGTTCCTGAAGAAGAGAAAGAATGGGCAGACAGAATATGTGACAACATAAGGGCAGAAAATTATTCTAAAATAACTGAAAGATGTTAAACTATATATTTCAGAAGCACTACAAACTCCAAGAAAGATAAAAAAAAAGGTGTGGAAACATCATCATAAAACTCCTGAAGAACAAAGAGAAAAATCACAATGGGATATTTTCAAAATGATGGAAGAAAATATCTGCCAACGTATTTATTTTCGTTGAGACGGAGTCTCGCTCTATCACCTAGGCTGGAGTGCAATGGCGTGATCTCAGCTCACTGCAACCTTTGCCTCCCAGGTTCAAGCGATTCTGCCTCAACCTCCCAAGTAGCTGGGATTATAGGTGCGTGCCACCAAGCCCAACTAATTTTTGTACTTTTAGGAGAGACGGGGTTTCACCATGTTGGTCAGGCTGGTCGTGAAGTCCTAACCTCAGGTGATCTGCCCATCTCGGCCTCCCAAAGTGCTGAGATTACATGGGATTACAGGCGTGAGCCACCGTACCCAGCCTGCCAACATAGAATTTTTAAACAGTGAAACTGTTCCTCAAGAATGAAGGTGACATAAAAACATTTTCTGACAAATAAAAAACAGAAAAGCTCATTATCTACAATCTAAGGAAGAATAAATGATAAAGGTAACTGTGGTTAAGCCAAACTAAAACACTTTCAAAGAGTCATGGGGTAAAAAAAAAAAAAAATGTAAATTTAAAATTTAGAAAAATACTTTCAAGTGACTATTTGTTTAGGCCATATGGAGTATGGTACTGGAGTAGTCATCCTTCCAAAACCCAACATGTGTGAAAAAACTGTTTTCAGAGATTGGAAAAAAGGTAATGCAAGATTGTAATCACTGAACAAGAGAAACAAATGAGGTTATTCCAATGATTGACCGGTATTTTTATTTGGACATTAATTCTAGACTAAAGCATAGGGAAGAGAAACCCAAGATATCATAGTTATTGCTAAGCTGAAAACACTGAACACAGCACAGCAAAGCTAAAGAGGCTAGAATATGAGAGCAAATTTTCAATAAGGGAAGAGTTATGCAGAGAAAGAGCTCCATGAATCTACATACATATACTTTGAGTTCCTTGCTAAGTATTAAGTTACACAGATGTATGCTCAAACTCCACAATGCTAGTCAAAAAACTGGAGAGAACAATTATAAGAGGCTGTAATTAAACAATCCCTAGAATAGAGAAAACTCATATACACCTAGCTCATTCAGGAGAAATTCCCAAAATGTCATACCTAAGTAGAAGGAATAAACAAGCCCTAGAGTAAAGGCTAATCTACATATGTCATAAAGCTTTAAAACAACCCTACTCTGATAATCCATATATGAACTAACAGCCTGCTAAAACAAAGTTCAACATTCTGGAAAAATGCCAAAGTTCAGACACTCAACAATGTCACACTCACACAACACTCACATCTAATAAAAAATTACCACACCTACAAAGAAATGAGGAAACATGACCCATAACCAAGACAAAAATCAGTTTCAAGAAAAATAAGATAGTGAAATAACAAAGATAACAAGAAAATTAACAAACAATGACATTTAAAAACTATTAAGTATGTTCAGTGATATAAAAATATGAACATACTTAGCAAATAAATGGATAATATAGGACAATCAAATAAAATTTCTTGAGCTGGAAAATGTAATACAGATGTTCCTTGACTTATGATGGGATTACGTCCCAATAAACCCATAGTAAGTCTAAAACATAGTAAGTTGAAAATGCATTTAATACCCCCAATAAAACCACAGTAAAGTCAAAAAAACTAAGTTTATCATAAATTGGGGACCACTTGTATCTGCAAATAAAGAAATATACAAGATTTGCTTAACTAGAAAAGATGAATGCATAACAATAGAAAATATCCACAATTAAGTACACAGAAAACAAAAAAGGTCTAAAAATACTGAAAAGAGCTTCAGTGACCTGTGGAACACCCCCATGATCTAATATACATATTCAGTCATCTCTCAGTATCTGTGGGGACTGGTTCCAGGACTCTCCAAAGATATCAAATTTTCCCCATGCTCAAGTTCCTCATATAAAATGGTATAGCAGTATAGTATTTGCATATAACCTACAAACATCCTCCTGTATACTTTAAATACAGTACACCTAATAACAGTGTAATGTGAAGTAAATAGTTGTTATACTGTCTTCTTTTAATTTTTTATTTTTATTACTTTTTACTGTTTTTTAAATTGCTTTTTTCCTCAAATATTTTCAATCTGTGATTGGTTAAATCTATGGATGCAGAACCCATGGATTCAGAGGCCAGATTGTAAATGTAGTATCAGGAAAAGAAGAGGGGTCTGAGCGTGGTGGTGGATGCCTATAGTCCCAGCTACTTGGGAGGCTGAGGCAGGAGGATCGCTTGAGCTCACGTGTTCAAGGTTGCAGTGAGCTATAATTGTACCACTGCACTCCAGCCTGGGTAGCGAAGCAAGACCCTTTCTCTAAAACAAACAAACAAAAAAAACAAGAGGGGAAAGAAAAATATTTGAAGAAGTGATTGTGAAAAACTCTCCAAATTTTATGTAAGATACCAAACCACAGATCCAAGAAACTAAACGAACCCCAAGTAAAATAAGCAATGAAACTGCAAGGCATATCATAACCAAATTAAATATCAGTAATAAAGAGAACATATTAAAAGCAGTGAGAGTCTACAATACATATACAAGAGCAATAAGAACAAAGCTGACTTCTTGTCAATAACAATGCTATCTTTAAAGTGCTCAGACAAAACCCTAAAACCTACAGTTTTATAGCCATCAAAAACATCCTTGAAACATGAAGGCAAAATAAAATTTTTAGATAAATAAAAGTTGAGAGCCTAAACTCAACTACATCATTAATTTCCTAAAGTGTAAATGGGCTTAATGCACTGACTTAAAGGCAGAAATCGCAGAAAAGGCAGACTGTGGGGAGGAGGAAAATAAGTGCTAACTATATGGTATCTATAAGAAACGCTATGTATAAAAACACAGATAAAAACTATAAAGATGGGAAAAATATATTATGACAACATAATAAGAAAGCTGTAGCTAAGTTTCATACATAGTGGTTTTTAAAAGTTAATTCATCAGGAAAATATAACAACTGTAAATGTGTATGCAACTAACAACAGAGGTTCAAAACACATAAGGTAAAACCTGACAGAACTGAAAGGATATATAAACATTCATAATTACAGTTGATGATTTCAACACTCACATCTCAGGAAATTGTAGAACAACTGAACTGAACTCATGGAGATGGAGAGTAGAATGATGGTTACCAGAGGCTGG
Source organism: Pongo abelii (assembly GCF_028885655.2). Classification (NCBI taxonomy): domain Eukaryota; kingdom Metazoa; phylum Chordata; class Mammalia; order Primates; family Hominidae; genus Pongo; species Pongo abelii. Next base: position 43,496,015 of record NC_071995.2, on the reverse strand, counting down.
GGCAAAGTGGGAATGGTTAATAGGTACAAAAATATAGCTGGACAGAATGAATAAGATTTAGTATCTGATAGCAAAACAGGGTGACTACAATAATTTATAGTATGTTTAAAAATAACTAAAAATGTATAAGTGGAATGTTTATAGCACAAAGAAATGATGTTTGAGGTGAAGAATACCCCATTTACCCTGATGTGATTATTAAACATTGTATACCTGTTTCAAAATATCTCCTGTATCCCTAAATATATGCACCTACTACATATCCATAACAATTAAAAACTTAAATAAATAACCCATGTAGAGGAAATCACAGTGGAAATGAGAAGATACTCAGTTGTAATGAATGCATGACATATCAAATTGGTAGAATAAAGTTAAGCTGTGCTTAGAGGTAATTTTGTGGTCTTAATTGTATGTATTAGAATGTACATATTAAAAAAATAAAAACAACAATCAATCGTGTAAGCACCAGCTCTAACTTCTAACAAGTTAGAAAAAGCGCAGCAATAGAAAGATATATGAAAAGCAGAAATTAATGAAAACACATACAACAGCAGGAAACATCTAATCTTCCTCAATTATATTTGTGTTTTCTTCTAATGCCTTTTTTTTGTTTTGTTTTGTTTTGTGACAGAGTCTCGTTCTGTCACTAAGGCTGGAGTGCAGTGGCATGATCTCAGCTCACTGCAACCTCTGCCTCCTAGGTTCAAGAGATTCTCCTGCCTCAGCCTCCTGAGTAGCTGGGATTGCAGGTGCCCGCCACAATGCCTATTTTTTTTTATTTTTAGTAGAGATGGGCTTTTGCCATGTTGGCCAGGCTGGTCTCAAACTCCTGACCTCAAGTGATCCACCCACCTTGGCTTCCCAAAGTCAAAGTGTTGGGATTATAGGCGTGAGCCACCGTGCCCAGCCATTTGTGTTTTCTTGATTTCATGTGATTAGTGATTATACTGATAACCTCCACTCCCCATTGTGACTGCATATTTATTTAAACACTTTGTGCAATTTACAATTTCATCACTAATCTTCTGGAGTTAAAAAAAAGTATATAATTCTATAACCAAATGGTTTGGCTCTTGATGCAGTGTAGTGAGGACAGAATATAGGACCCTGGGTCACTTTATGAAGTGGGGAATTAGGAATGCAGCTCTGTATCATGGTGAAAACTTTGAAGATCTAATACCGTCAAAGAAAAGGAGGCAAAAGGACTTGACTGTCTCTACAGTAGTTTTGGGTTAAAAATAATGCCCCAAATTTTGTACCACTCGCCTACTCCCCAATCTCCATTGATTTGGTTTTAGTAACTACTCGAGTCACCGGATAATCAATGAAGAAATTAATATAGTCATTCTGAACCAGTATTTCTCTGTAGATGATTGGCAATTGCAATAGAGTAGTGGAAGAATAAACTTTCAATCCAATCTGTACAAAAACCCTACAAAAACAGGTCTGCTGAAATTTGTAACCAACATTATAAAACAGAAGGGAATATTCCACCATGGAATAAGTAAAATTAGTCACAACAGCTTTAGATATTAGAATAATCAACCATATTTAATATTTAATTTACACATTATATATTTATACATTTTGTTTCTATATTATATATTTAATTTATATAATTCAAATTTATTAAAAGATTTTTTAAAATCTTCAAAATTATTAAAAACAAAAAAGAAGATCAAAAGGGAAAATCTAAAATAGGACGGAGAGAATTTCTAGAAATTAAAACATGATCACTAAAATAGAAATTTAACAAATAAGTCAAGCAGCATATTAGGCACCGCTGAAAATGATTAAGGAACAAGCCTAAGGAAATTACCCAGAATGCTGCTCAGAATTAAGAGAAGGTCAGAAATTGATTAAAAAAAAAAAAAAAAGAAGAAGAAAGATAACCTAGAAGAAAAGGCAGAAAACAATAGAATGACACAGAATGACAATAATACAAGAAAAATATAACTTATAATCTACAATTCTATAAATGGAACATGGACAAAAATAAAGACAATTATAAAACTCAGAATTTTATCAATAAAATATCTTCATTGAAAGATCTAGTTAAAGATGTGTTATACTGTGAAAAAACACGTACTCAGAAGGGAGATGAAATACACAAGAAAGAATGAGGACAGAAAAATAAGATTAGAAGATCTGCTTTCTGGGGTTTTAAATTGCATAAAGGTATAAAAACAAAAATAACATTTTTAGCAATGAGCTACACATAAAAATAGGAAAATAAATATTTTCTCTAATTAGAAAACACAAATTTTTACTGAAATGTGGTAGGAAGAATTTCAACTTCTTGACTAAAAATCTGGTACTTTCAAGCCCTAACGGGGCAAGTAAACCAATGAAAAAGAATCTAGAAAAAGATCCATAGGTATATGATTGGTGGATTTATGACAATGGTGATACTGCAACACAGTTTTTAAAACAAATAATGTAGGTTCAACTGGGTATCCATATGAGGGAAAAAAACCAAATCTTTACTCCTAGCTTATACCACATACATAAAAACACAATAAAAATTACAGATCTAAGTGTGAAAAGTAAAACAGAAAAAAATATATTCTGTTTTTGACCTCATGGTTGGCAAAATTTTATAACTAGAACTAAAAAATGGCCAACTTCCAGAAAAATTGATGTTAAACTACATTAAAATTAAGTTATGTACATTCATCAAAAGACACCGTTCAAGAATGAAAAGGCAAGCTAGAGAGAAAATATTTCCAACATCTTAAAAATAAATTTTATCCAAAATATAGAAAAAAAACTCTTACAAATCAAAAATATAATTATTTAAAAATGGACAAAATATAGGCACTGCCTAAAAGAAGCTATTAAAATTGCCAAAGGTATTCTAGTTCTCATCAATCAAGAAAAAATGGAAATTAAAACCAAGCTACAGTAACAATACACACTCACTGTAATAGTTAAAATGAAAGAGTCTGACAATACCAAATACTGTCAACAATGAGGAACTGGAACTGACATACTACTGTTGAGAAGGTAAAACTGTACAACTGCTTTGAAAACATGTTTGGTAGTATCTACCAAAGCTGAATATAGATATGCATACCCTATAACCTAGCAATTAACATTCCTAGTTCAATTACCCAACAAAAATGCAGGCATGTATTTACCAAAATGCATATATAAAACCCTTCATAGCAAAATTATTTGTGTCCAACCTGGAAATAACTAAATCCTTATTGCTTTTTACAGTAGAAAAGACAAATTGCTGCATATTCATGCAATGAAACATTATACGACAATAGAAATGAATGAAGTACAAATACTTGCAACGATATGCATGAAACTTTCACAAACATGATGTTGAACAAAAGAAAAAAAGAGAAGTAGAATAAGGAAGAAAGGTTAACAGATAAGGGAGTGAATGAAGAAGTGACTGAAAGGGGTAATGAATAGGCATACTTCAGAGGTGCTGATAATGTTCTAATTCTTCATCCAGGTAATGATTACATGGGTGTATTCACTTTATAAACACATCTTGAGGTGTATACTTACGTATGTGTTATACATATACACTAACTATGTGTTATAATTTAAAAAGTACTTATAGGAGTCCAAAAAAGATAATAGATTAAATTACAAAGTCAATGCATCCTGAAGCTTAGTTTTAATACATATAATAATATGATTAACGTATCTTTTGTCATTAATTAAAATTTTCTGTTAACTGCATATTCACTGCTGAAACAGGCACATTTGTCTGCTACTACTTTTCCTTTTGTTTACCATGGTCCTGCACATAAGCATACTTTCTATACCTCAAACTAAATTTGTTCTTACCTCAGAACATTTGCATTTGCTATTCCCTCTGTCAGAAAGACTCTTCCTCTGCAGTGCTGGTCACCTATTATCATTCAAACCTACTAAAAATCATCAGATATTACCTCCTGAGGGAAGCCTTTCTGGTCATATTATCTAACATTACCATACACTCACATGTCTTATAACTCTCTATCACATTGTCTTGCTTTATTTTCTTCACAATACTTGCAAAAGCCTCAAATAACATTGTTTACTTTTATTGTCTGTTTGCCTATCATAGAATGGAAATTTGCTGAGAGGGGAGACCTTGTTTTCCCAGTGTCTGGAAAAGTATTGGCACACATAAAATACTCAGTAAATATTTTTTAAATAAATGAATTAATGTACAAAATATTTTACCAAATAAATTAGTTCAAGTATTTTTTTCTCTGAAATAAGGTGACTTAAAGCTATTAATCTGATAATTCTTATCAGATATTATCAGATAAATGTCATAAACATTTTAACTAATTATACAATATTTTGTGTAGCAATAGGCCTAGCTATTTTGGGCTATAAACTTCATTCTGGATAACAACATGAAAAGTGTAACTTTACCACAAAATTCAGTTAAGATGGTATACTTCTTGTGAAGGATTTAGTATACTCTTTGACTTGCAAATTTGTCTTGGAGTTAACTTAAGAAAAAAAGTTTTTTATACTTGTGGGCCTGGATGTGAGTACGTACATCCCAGGTAGGTTGATAATAAGAAGAAATGGAAACAATCTAAATTTCTGAAAATATGGATTATTTACATGAATTATGAAATATGTGTAATATGAACGAAGTAGCCATTAAAATACTAAACATTAAGGATGAGAAGAAAATCTAACATAAGAACGGGTTACAAATTAAATTCTGAATAAAACTTTTGCTTTAAATAATATGCATAGAAAAGACTCGATAGTTGTATATAAGGATATTAATGGTGTTTATTTCTGAATGGGTGTGATTAATAATGGTTTTAATATTTGCCCTTTGCTGTAAATTCTAGCTTTTCCACAGCATGCATCAATTACTTCTATAAGGGGGCAGACAGGGTGGTTCATGCTTATAATCCCAGCACTCTGGGAGGCCAAGGCAGGAGGACTGCTTGAGAACAGGAGTTTGAGACTACCTTGAGGAACGTATCAAGACTCTATCTCTACAAACAATTAAAAAATAAGTTAGCCAAGCATGGTGGCAGGAGTCTGTAATCCTAGCTACTTGGGAGCCTGAGGCAGGAGGATCCCTTGGGCCGAGGACATTGCAATGAACTACAATGGCACCACTGGACTCTAGCCTGGGTGATAAGATTAAGACTGTCTCAAAGAAAAATAAATAAATAAAAAATAAAGACTAACCTCTGTAAAACCAGGAAAACATTTTTTTCTCTCTCTCTTTTCCCACTATTTAACTACTAATTCAAATATTACCAGCTCATTAAAATAAAATTCATGTATACATCTCTGAAGAGACATTATAGGTTCCTATTTGTTGAAATACTTTACAGTGGAACTGTTTTGTAAAAAAACTGTATAAACAGAAAAATGATAAAGACAACTATGTAAAGTGTTTAATATATAGTCTATATTAACTTTTAATTCAAGTAAATATGTTTATGATAGAAAAACAAATCTACATGACAACTAATACTTAATATAAAATTATTTTTATATAAGCCATTGATGCTAAATGCCTAACTATAACTCTTTAATTTTATTTCTTCTTAGGTAAAGAAAAAGTTCCATTATAAAAGAAAAATGCCCTAGTGGGAATATAAGTTAGAAACCAAGCCTGTAAGGATTTTCTAACTATTTAAACATCTAAAATCTACAAAAAATTCAATAAATCATACTGATCTACATCAAAGTTTCCAGAAAGTCTTTTTTTTTTTCCCCCTTAAAGACAGGGTCTCACTCTGTTACTCATGGTGGAGTGCAGTGGTACAATCATAGCTCACTACAGTCTCTAACTACAGAGCTCAAGCGATCCTCCTGCCTCAGCCTCCCAAGTAGCTGGAACTACAATCATGCACCACGATGCCCAACTAATTATTTTTTTTCTTTGTAGAGACAGGGTCTCATTATGTTGTCCAGCCTAGCCTTGAATTCTTGGGCTCAACCAATCCTCCTAACTTGTCCTCCAAAATTGTCAAATAAGTCTTGATGCATTAAAGACAATTTATAATACTTAAAATAGACTGCTAAAGAATAAAGTTTTTGATTAGTTGAAGCTTATCATTAGCAGTTTTCGTTAGTTAAACCTAAAGACTAGCAATAAAGAAAAGGTAAAATGCCACTAGAAAAATCTACTTAACAGTTACTATTTACTAAAATGACTCTCTTTTAACACAAATTTGCAAGGTAGCTCAATAACAAATTTTAGGGACACATAACAACTGTATGTACTTATGGGGTAACTGTGATATTTTAATACATGCATACAATGTGTAATAATCAAATAATGGTATTTGGGATATGCATCACCTCATATATTTAGTGTTGGGAGCATTTCAAATCTTCTTACTATTTTGAAATATAAACTATTGACAACTATAGTCATGCTACTATCCTATAAAACACTAGAATTTATTATTTATTCTTTCTATCTAACTAGGTATTTGTACCCATTAACCAACCTCTCTTTGTACACCACCCTCTCACCCTTCCTAGCCTCTGGTAACCACAAATCTACTCTACCTCCAAAATATCAACAAGTTTGGCTCCCACATACGAGTGAGAACATGAAATATTTCTCATTCTGTGCCTAGGTTATTTCATTGAACATAATGACCTCCAGTTCCATCCACGTTGCTACAAATAGCACATTTTCATTCCTTTTAGGGCTGAATAGTATTTCATTTTATATATACATATATATATAACTTTATTCATTCACCTGTTACTGGATACTTTGGTCAATTTCATATCTTGGCTATTGTGAATAATGCTGCAATGCACATTGAGGGCACAGGTATTCCTTTGATATACTATTTCCTCTCCTTTGGATAAATACCCAATAGTGGGATACTGTTTTCCATAATGGCTATATTACTTACTTTCCCATCAAAAGTGTATGAGTTCCCTTTTATCCACATTATTACCAGCATTTGTTATTTTGCTGCCTTTCTGACAACAGCAATTCTAACTGGGGTGAGATGATATCTCATTGTGGTTCTCATTTACATTTTCCTGATGATTAGTGATGTTGAGCAATTTTTCATATATATTTTGGCCATTTGTATGTCTTTTTTTTAAGAAACGTATCCTGCAACTTTACTGAAGTTTTATTCCTTTCTCTTGCTTGATTCCTTTGGCTAGGACTTCCAATACAATGTTGAATGAGAGTGGTGAAAGTGAGTGTCCTCATCTTATTTCAGTTTTTCAAGGAAAAGCTTTCAGTTTTTCCCCCATTTGGTGTGATGATTATCTCAAAAGATGCAAAAAAAGCATTTGATAAAATTTAACATTTCTTCTTGATAAAAACTTTCAAGAAATTAGGCATAGAAGAAACATACCTCAAAACAATAAAAGCCACGTATGACAAATCTACAACTGAGATGATCATATTTTTGTTCTTCATTCTATTGATGTGATGTATCACATTTATTGATTTGCATCCTTATATCCCTGGGATAAATCCAGCTTAATGATGGTGCACTGTCTTTTTGATATGTTGTTGGATTTGGTTTGCTAGCATTTTGTTGAGGACTTTTGCATCTATGTTTGTCACAGATACTGACCTCCAGTTTTCTTTTTCTGTTGTGTACTTGCCTGGTTTTGGTATCAGAGTAGTATTGGCCTCAAAGAATGAGTTAAGGAGAGTTCTCTCCCCTTCAGATTTTTGGAATAGTTTCAGAAGAACTGGTGTTGGTTCTTCTTTGTAAGTTTGGAAGAATTCAGCCATAAGCCATCCTATCCTGGGCTTTTCTTCATTGAGAAACTTTTTATTACTGATTGAATCTTGTTACTCTTTATTGGTCTGGTGAGGCTATTTCTTCCTGGTTCAATCTTGATGGGTTGTATGTGTCCAAGTATTTATCCATTTTTTCTAGGTTTTCCAATTCATTAGCATAATATTTCAACATAGTCTCTAATGATCCTTTATATTTCTGTAGTATCAGCTGTAATGTCTCCTTTTATGTTTCTGACTTTATTTGAGTCTTCTCTCTTTTTTCTTGGCTATTCTAGCTAGTGGTTTCTCAATTTTATCTTATCAAAAAACAACTTTTTGTTTTGTTGATCCTTTGTCTTTTTCATCTCCATTTCAATTAGTTCTGGTCTGCTCTTTAGAACTTCTTTCCTCTACTAATTTTGGGTTTGGTTTGGTTTGCTTTTCTAGTTCCCTAAGGTGTATCATTAGGTTGTTTATTTGAAATCTTTCTACTTTTTTGATGTAGGCATATATTGCTATAAGCTTCCCTCTTAGGACTGCTTCTGCTGTATCCAATGGGTTTTGGCATGTTGTGCTTCCATTTTAAATTTCCTTCTTAACTTCTTCCTTGATCCCCAATAGTCATTCAGGAGCACGTTAATTTTCTTGTATTAACATCTGTACAGTTTCCAAAGTTCCTCCTACTATTGATTTCTACTTTTATTCCATTGCGATATAAGAAGACACTTGATACTATTTCAATTTTTAAACATTTGTTGAGATTGTATTGTGGCATACTATATGGTCTATCCCAGAGACTGTTCCATGTGCTGATGAGAAGAATGTATATTCTGCAGTTGTTGGATAAAATAGTCTATAAATGTCTTTTAGGTCCATTTGGTCTACAGCGCAGATTAAGTCTGATGTTTCTTTACTGATTTTCTATCTAGATGATCTGTCCAATGCTGAAAGTGAGTAAAGTCCCCAACCATAATTGTATTGGGATCTATCTCTTTTTAGCTCTACTAATAATTGCTTTATACATCTGGGGCCTCTAGTGTTGAGTGCATATATGATTGTTACATACATCCTTTTGCCCTATTGATCCCTTTTTTCATTATGTAATTACCTTTTTTGTCTCTTTTTGTTCTGTGACTTAGTCTATTTTGTCTGGAAAATATCAAAATTTTTACAACTGATTTTTAATATTTAAGTGATTAATCAAATACCAGTAAATAAATGAAAATAAAAAATAAAGTAGTTCCCTAAAACACCATGGTATCATTTTATTTTTTATGTATTTTTATTGATTTATCGGTTGATTTTAGAGACAGGTCTTGCTCTGTCACTCAGACTAGAGTGCAGTGGCACAATTATAGCTCACTGCAGCCTCAAATTCCCAGGCTCAAGCAAGCAATCCTCCCACCTCAACCTTCCTAGTAGCTGGAACTACAGGCGCACACAATCACGCCCAGCTAATTCTTTAATATTTTTGTATAATGAAGTAAAAAATATATACATTTTTTTGTAGGGATGGGGTCTAGCTTTGTTGCTCAGGCTTGTCTTGAACTCCTAGCTTCAAGCGATTTTCCCATCTCAGCCTCCTAAAGTGCTGGGATTACAGGTGTGAGACACCACACCCAGCCCAAGAGAGCTACTTTTAAGAAACAAAGTAGATAGATTTAGAAATTTTAGCTTAAGTCACAGCAAGAATGAAGAGTAATCATACTTGAATGTATCTCATGAGTTTTAAAGAAAAGGTGTTTAAACAATAATGTTCTATTAATAGTAATACTATAAAATGTACCCTTAGAGAGTAAATAAAAGAAGCATCCTATATTTCCTTGAAAGCCAGCAAAGTTAGACAAGTGTAAGTGAGAAAACAATTTGTTCAAGTCTTTTTGTAGTTTCTCACTTGAAATTCACAACTACATTTTGTTTCAGAAATATATTCCCAGAAATTTTCCTCTAGATGGACACTTACTAATCTTTTAGACCTATTCTTTTTGAGGATTTGATGGCAGGTCTGGCCCTTCATTCCTTTCTGAATTGCATAGTTTCAGAACACATAAAAATGAAAACTTCCTGAAACCCATTCTCAGAATCCCAGTTGAGAAGAGGGTCATTCGATTGTTTATTGCTATTGTTGTTACTATTCACGGAAATCAATGAAAATTTTATGTCTGTTCGTGGGTATTCTAAAAGATTTTTCACTCAACTCAATCACAACTTTAAAATCATTGTGTATGGCATATGTATTAGGTAAAGATAAAAGTATAGGTAGTATTATGTATATTAAATAAGCAACCACTGATCTATTGTTGGCTTAGCTGCATGTAACTCAATGATTCAACATTTTAATTAAAATGATTCACCTTAACAAAGTCTCTATCAGTCTTCTCTTTCCATTCTTCTCCGAATACAGTGGAAAAGGATCCTAAAGCTAAAATACAAATAAATAAATAGTACATTCAATAAAATGCAATAAATTATTTCAATTAATTATTTAATAATAGGTAGGCTTGGAAAAACAACAAAACTACATCTTAATATATCTTGTGCACTAAAAATTATTTTATAGTAAATGATAGTCACAATAATTTCTTTTGAAATACACTGGTTTTAGATTTAAAGAAAATTTGTGTTCCTACAAATTAATAATACTCTTTTTCATAATAATTATACAGACAATAAAGAAGTGGAGTACTTAAGAGTTACTCCACAGTAACTTTCATTTATACAGAAGAAAAATATTAAAATAGCAAACTGAGGTTATTGCTATTAAATTTCCAGGTTATCATTTAAGATCTTCACATTAATTTCAGAAATACTTGCATAATTCACACTTCAAAAAACAGAGAGAGCAAGGCACTCCATGGAAATAATTCCCACAATTCCCGTAAATCTCCTTTAAGGAAAATTCTCAGGCCTACATCATGCTTGTGTTTCTCGATAAAGTTGCTTTATCAACAACTTTATGACTTTTGAAAAGTCAAACCATCTGTTTTCGTAAGCTTCTTCTTAATAACACTCTGTCTCTCATCCACATGTGGCCCTCACTTCCCCACCAAAAAACTTAAGGCACATAGATAGGTACATCCTGTATTATTTTTTCTCCTTTATGCTGCTAGCTCGAATTGTCAATATGGGATCAGACTATAAAGCAGTATGATTCAAATGTCTAAGCTGTGATACAATGTATTTTTCCCCTTAAAAATTAAGTAAATCCTTTATCAACTATCACACTAGCTCCGTAATGAAAGTTACTGCTTTTAGAAACCAAAAGAAAATTATATAATGACAACTGTTAACAGAAAAACTAGGTGTTATGAACGTTAATCTTTAAAAAAACAAAATCTTAAGCTTCCTTATTGGACATGTTATGACAAGCAAAACAAGCGGGTATGTTTTCTCTCATAAGAGATTTATGGACTCTTGGCAGTCTTATTACCTTTTAAGTATGAACCTAATATTTAGTTAAAATTGAGTAAAATAAAGTTTGTAAAGTACTCTGGCTAGAATAAGAATTTTCATCTTACAAAATATTTAAAAGGGTGAGAAATAGCAACATTTTAAACATAAATTATATTTACTAATGATTTTACTACTGACCTTAGGATCGTGAGGAAATAATATAAAGAACAGATGTAAATGTTTTGAATAAACAAATTAACTACAGTGACCTCAAAAAGCATTTCATAAAATATCAAATTTATATATAAGTAGCAGCTTAACCAGCAAAATGAAGCCTACACACCACTAAAGACAGACAAAGTCTTCTTTGTCCTGAAAAATCCTTATAAAAAACTTCCCTAGGGGCCGGGCATGGTGGCTCACACCTGTAATCCCAGCACTCTGGGAGGCCGAGGCAGGCAGATCACTTGAGGACAGGAGTTTGAGACTGGCCTGGCCAACATGAGGAAACCCTGTCTCTACTAAAAATACAAAAATTAGCCAGGTGTGGTGGTGCTCACCCGTAGTCCTAGCTACTTGGGAGGCTAAGGCACGAGAATCACTTGAACCTTGGGGGCGGAGGTTGCAGTGAGCCAAGATTGCATCACTGCATTCCAGCCTGGGGGACAGAGCAAGATTCCGTCTCTTAAAAAAAAAAAAAAACCCAAAAAAACAAACAAAAAACCCACCAAGCAAATAACATCCCTGGGAAAAGAATACAGGGCAGAAACATAAAATTGAAAAATGAAATTTCTTGTCACATAAGATTTTTATTATACTTCTTCAAACACACAAAATATGTAAATATTCTACTTTCTAAAAGAACTGGCATCTATATTTCTCTCTCAATTAAAATCTCATGCCCTAAAAATCAAATCGAAGCCTCTCAAAGTCCAACCAAATAAAAAATGTCTATAACCTTCAAACTCCAAAGAGAATTATTTTTATCATATGAAACTATTGTTTTAAATATAAGGTCTTCATAAAGTCCCTATGTACTGTGGAACTAAATTTTCTGTGACTTCGAATGATAGAAACTGTACCCAAATGGCACTTACTAAATTAATGCTATTTTGCATTATTATACTACACAATAATTTCGTCTTTTAAACAAACAAAATGGCTGAAGAATGCATGAAGATAAATTCGGTCTAAACAAGGTCTTGTCTTAGAGCACCCAAACTGGTAAGATTACTTCTATCATATACCCAACTTAAATTATTTACATGTAATCCTATTCAATGATTAAATGTTAAGACTTAAAATTATTCTGATTTGAAAATATACATTCTTTTCAAAGGCTTCATTTTAAGGTTTCTAAAAAATGTGAAACAATTTTCAACTCCATTCTACATTAAATGCTGAAAGTTGTATTTTGGAAGATCATAATAGAATAACGGAAATCAAAGAATATAAAAGTGATGTGAAAAGCCATCAAATTTATATCTTCATAGTTATGACAGAAACTGAGAACTAACCATCTTTCTTCCCACATCCCCATCCATGTAACCAAGGATAGTATTGGGCAAGTTAAGAAACTAATTTTTACTTTTATTTAATTTCAGAATCATTTTCAATATAAAATATGTACCAAATTTCAAAGAATCCTACCTAAATAATCCCAAATAAAACACTACTTGACCCAAATCAAATTGCAGAAAAATAAATTCTTTTGCAAACATCTCACTATTTAAAGATAAAAACAAAAAGTCATAAAATGTTATAACAAGTTCTCTCAAAGACTCTGCTACTGTGCTATATATATAATTTCCTAAAAGATAAAATACTTTCAATGTATGTCAATACCTTATACTTGAATAAGATATACTTCTGGCAAAAAATGGGGTTGGAGTTGGGGAGAGTCGGAAAGCAAGAAATAATTTTATACTAATAACTTCAGCTAACACAGATATTTTACAAAAGAAAAACCGAGCAGGGAAAGATTTCAAAATATTATTTCTAAATCTTTATTAAACTGCAAGAGAAAACTGAGTAATTTGATCTGTGTGGTAATCTAGCCTTAATAAAAGATAATTTCAGAAGAGTTGAAGAATTTGATTTATCAAAACCCACAACTAGCAAACCCTACAAGTAAAAATGATATGAAGCCTTTGATAAGCCTTACTTTGATGATTTAGAAGACAAATTTTCAAATGCATTGACCTGAAATATTTTAGTTAAAAATTATAGCCACACATTAGCAGAAATAGACTTCAGAAAACAATTTCTTCCAGATCCTAGTTTTGTCAAAATCTTGTAGCAAGCAATCATCTCAACTCAGGAAACCTATATATTACTCCAACTTAAAAACCAGGACTTTTACTTCAAAAACATTGAGACAAAATTACTATTCAAATATTTAAGGTTAAAACCCCCCAAACATTCATTATCTTAAATAATGCATAATATAAAAACAGAAAATAAAGATCGCTATTATGTTGACAAAAAAAAGTACTTTCTCCTTAAAAACCTTCAAAAAAAAAAAAAAAACTTTTACAGAAGAATTATATAATACATTCAGCTTAAAACTTACTGTCGTCAAACACCCCGGCATTAGCAAGTAGTAAAGTGATGATTTTAGGATCTTTTTCAAGTTGCATGACGTGCTTGCTTTCATTTGATAGGAGAGTGCATACGTTAATAGCAAAGTCCACTTCATTTGGGAGTCCAGATAACAGTGAAAGCACCAATTTATTATAATCATTTGGCGAATTAAAGTCCATAGACAGCCCATAACTTTGACGCAGATAATCTAACAAAGAAAAAAAATACCTTAAGTATATCAAAGATCAGATACCTTTATGGTGAATATCCCTTGAATACAGAACACAGCTTTAAATATACATATATAATATATATAAAATATAATATAAATATATATAAAAAATATAAACTGATTAGAGGTTCAAAACGTTCAACTTTTAAAACTTCTTAGGTTTACTAATTAAAATTACATTCTTGAAAAGGTATTAAAATACCAAAATGTACATACCATTTGGCCATCATTGACAAAATATTTTTGAATCAGTATTTTAATTGACCTAGCTGCACTTTTTTTATTTTCTGAGACATGTCTGGCTCTGTTGCCCAGGATGGAGTGCAATGTCGCTTTCATAGCTCACTGCAGCCTCAATCTCTCAGGCTCAAGTGATCCTCCCACCTCAGCCTCCTGAGTAGCTAGGACTACAGGAAGGCTCCACTATGCCCAACTAATTTTATTTTTAGTAGAAAGAGGTCTCCCTATGTTGCCCAGCTGGTCTCAATCTACTGAGTTTATGCAATTCTCCTGCTGCGGCCTCCCAAAGTGCTGCATTACATGCATGAGCCCTGTGCCCAGACTAATCTGCACTTTTTACTACCGCATTTCAATGGGCTTGTTCCAAATTACTGCAATATCATTAACATAGTAAAACCCATGCTAATTTTAGTTCTACAATTCTAAGTTTTGACAGATGTATAGTTTTAATCATCACAGTCAAGAAATAGAGTATTTCTGTCACTACAAAAAGTTTCTCATGCTCAATTCCATCCCCTACCACTAGGTACTACAAATCAAATTTACTTTCCTATCATTTTATTTCAAAATGCCAAATAAGTGGAATCACACAATATAGTCTTTCGTTGTCTGGTTTCTTTTATTTAGCAAAATGCTCTTGAGATTCATATCCATGTTGAGAAGTGCATCAGTAGTCCATACCTTTCTAAACACAGTTTGTTTATCCATTCCCTAGTTGAGGGACATTTAGATTGTTTCCAATTATTGGTGAGTACTAATAAATCTCCCTATAAACATAGACAGGATTTTGTCGGGACATATTTTTTTCATTTCTCTGGCATAAATACCTAGAAGTGGGATTGCTGAGTCACACATAAGTGTATCCTTAACTTTGTAAGAAACTGTGAAACTGTTTTCCAAAGTGGCTATAACATCTTGCATTTCCATCAGCAATATACAGAGTTCCTATTGTGCTCCATCCTGGCCAGCACTTAATATTGTCAGTTCTAAATACTCTAAATGAGTCCTTTGTTTCATATTTGCTTTGCACATATTTTCTCCCTGTTAGTGGCTTATCTTTTCATTTTCTTAAGTGTCTTTAAACAGAAATTTTAATTTTGATGAAGTCTGAGTTATAAATATTTACTTTTATGGTTCATGCTTTTGTGCCTAAACCAAAGCAACTAAGATTTTCCACAGGAGAATTAATTTAAAACATTTACAAAACTTTGAAGATGGGATAAAACGGGCTACAGAACACTAAGATACTATATAATCATAATTCACATATATAAAAAATGTTGTATTTTTAAAAATAACTGAATCCTAACTGGGGTAGTTTAGACCTTGGCAACTATGTCCTGAGACAAATATCACAAGTACATTTTTTCAAATAAAGCTGTAACAAGTTTAAGGGAAAAGGCAAAAAACTAAAATTTCAACATTCAAGAATATTTCAGGCTGGGCATGGTGGCTCATGCCTATAATCCCAACACTTTGGGAAGATCACATGAGGCCAGGAGTTCAAGACCAGCCTGGGCAATATAATGAGATGCTGTCTCTACCAAAAATTTAACATTTAGCTAGTTGTGGTGGTGTGTGCTGTAATCCTAGCTGTTTGGAAGGCTGAGCTGGGAGGATTGCTTGAGCCCAGGAGGTCAAGGTTCCAGTGAGCTTTGGTTAAGTCACTGCACTACAGCCTGGGCAACCAAGTGAGACCTGTCTCTTAACAACAATAACAAAAGAATATTTCAGAAATATCTGAATATTTTTAGAAGTTAAAAACACACACACACACACAATCTCTTTAAGTAGGATGCAAGCAGAAATCTACTGTCACAACATACCACAGAAGAAAACTATGTAAGTAAAAAATTTCATTTCCAAATGCAGACAGTTGAAGAGACACATCTCTTCAATTCTAACCTATTCCAGGAGTGTCTCCAACATAATGAAGAAATTCCACAACACAGTTATTAATGGCTATGACGCAGATTGTTTACAATATTTAAAGCTGGACAATAAGAATATATTGTTCATTTTTGATAATCCTTATAAATGAAATTTCTCATAAGTAACATAAAATAAATATCTGGAGAAAAAGTAATGAAACTTCTATGAATATAGAAGGAGATTTTTATATTCTACACTGCAAACTGGACTGATGATAAGCCAAGTCTTAGCAATAATTAATTTACATTTTTAGATTCCACATAGCTTTCAGGTAAATCTGAACAGAAAAAAATGTGGAACCCGTATTCCTTATCTGTCACAGCCCTAAAGTTTATGTTTTCAATATGATCTTAGAATTGTGCTATTTCCTACTGTAAAATGACAGATACTCCATTCAATACATCCTTACCAGAAGGACTCTGTCAAAGACATCTTCAATTAGAGTAAGATAAACATAACAGTTATGAAATATCCTTTAATCATATTTAAACATTTAGTAGTAAAGTGATGATTTTAGGATCATTTTCAAGTTGCATGACGTGCTTGCTTTCATTTGATAGGAGACTGCATACATTAATAGCAAAGTCTGATTCATTTGGAAGTTCAGATAACACTGAACGCACCAATTTATTATAATCATTTGGCGAATTAAAAATTCCTTGGTAAAGATTCCTAAGATAATTACGTAGGAGAAAATGCTTATAAAATTTTAAGATCTTCCTTTCATTCCCTCAAGGAGATATGGTTGAGTAGCTATAATTTTATAACTGGAATGAGGTGGGAAGTTTATTATTTTTTTTGAGATAGAGTTTTGCTCTGTCGCCTAGGCTACTGGAGTGCTGTGGATTTCGGCTCACTACAACCTCCGCCTCCTGGGTTCAAGCAATTCTCCTGCCTCAGCCTCCTGAGTAGCTGGGATTACAGGCATGCGACACCACACCTGGCTAATTTTTGTATTTTTAGTAGAAACAGGGTTTTACCATGTTGGCCAGGCTGGTCTCAAACTCCTGACCTCAGGTGATCCACCAGCCTTGGTCTCTCAAAGTGCTGGAATTACAGGTGTGAGCCACCGCGCCCACCCATATTTTCAACATTCTTGATTCAAAGTTTATACAAGTGGGTCACTACTGACAAATTTAATCTGAGGCAGTCACTTCTCTTTGTTTTCAATTTAGAAGAAAGGGAGAGTTGTTCCTGGAGTGCTGTTTATGTACACTGTAGAAATTCTACAATATATTCTGTCCATCTATATTGGCAGTGATTGTTGTAGTCCAAATGTCTTGTTGTAATGCTTAAACAAAATATTTACTCAAATATAGCTAATAAAAAATTTTTATATCTTCCTGCTTGAAACCCAAAATTTAAGTACCAAAAATGCAAACGGACCGGGTACTTGGCTTCACTTTACTAAAATGATTGAGTTGGATTAAATCATA
This sequence comes from Pongo abelii, assembly GCF_028885655.2. Taxonomy (NCBI): domain Eukaryota; kingdom Metazoa; phylum Chordata; class Mammalia; order Primates; family Hominidae; genus Pongo; species Pongo abelii. The sequence goes on along the minus strand of NC_071995.2, from coordinate 43,478,488 downwards.
AGAATAATAATAATCCACCTAATAATTCTGCAGAAATGATTGTATCCAATCAATACCAAGGAAAAAAACAGAGAAAGAAGGAAACTGAAGTATTAGGTATGTAATGTCAAAAACAGTATGAAAACCTATGCAAATGAATGATAAAAACCACCATGTACTGAAGCCAATGTTGAAGAATCTTAAAGCTTAAAGCAAAACCCACAATTTTTTTTTGCCATTTAAAGTTATTGGCCAAAAGTAGTCAATATCCTCAAAGGCAAATTCAGGCCCACATTCTATCAGTGTACGATGTTCTATATTCTAGCACTACTGACCACTGAAATTTATTATACTACCATTCAAAATATTTTGAACAGCTTTTCTTAATGTAAACAATAAAAGTATCTCTAGATAAATACATTTATCCAAAGCTACAAGGGGAATAAGGCTGTATGATCAAAGATGTAAATACAAATCTTCTCAAAGTTCTAAATAAATTTCTTTAAATACTCTCAATCTAACATTAGATAATTTCATTTTGGTGGGTTTTTTTTTTTTTTTTAGAACACATGCGTGCACACACACACGGAGCTTATTCTATTTTCCTTAATAACACATTAAAAGAAAAATTAATGACTTATTTGCTTTATATATTGATAATCATGTCAATTTTTAGAATACTGTCATGATGTTGCTATGGCTCTTTCTAGAAAAATATAAAGTATAAATGCTGCTCTGAAATTCTACCCCTTTTCAGTTTGAATTAGATATTCTGTAATCTGATATTCCCCATCAGTTCCCAGTTTCTTCCTCTTCATGAATCTCCAATCCTGACTTCATTACACGTTACATATAAAACATAACTGTTCAGATTCTCTTAAAACAAATCAGACATATAATAGCATATCAGAAAAGGGTTGTTATAACAACAGGTTAAACAATTCTATCACTCCTTTAACCTGTGCAGCTGTATCAGTAAGTTTCATTATAGGCTTCCGAAATACCAAAAATATTTCACGTGATCTTTCTTAAAGTAGATCAATAGAAAATGGGAAAAAACAGATTCAGGAAAAAAATCTATTTTAAACAAGACCAAACATAGAAAAGTGTTTGTTTGGGAACAGTAGTAGCAGACACCAAAGTCTATTTAATTTACAAGGATTAATAGCTCTGCTGTTATTGTAATACAGGGATCATACAGAGTTGTAAGTTGAAAATGATCTTTAAAGGTCATTAGTACAACATCTCATTCGATGTAGGAGTATCTTTTTTAACATCCTTGAATTAGATAATGGTCATTAGCTCTTTTTAGAAACAAGGAGCATATCACCTAACAAGTCACCCCATTTTACCTTATCAGCATAAACTATTAGCAAGCATTTCTAAAGGTGACTTAAAATATTTTCCTTTACTCTTGGTTCTTGCAGTAAAAACTATTCATTAAAAACAAAGCTAGGTTTGGCTGGCACTCCCTGCTTCACCCCTACCCCAATTATACAAAAGCATCAGATGAAGCCTCTTCTAATGGAGATCGCAGATTCTAAAAGATTCTATTTCTTCAGTCATTACTGATTAGGGAAGAAATAGGAAGTCAAATTCAACTTTTAAGAAACTTTGAAAATAGATAATACGAAAAAAAAAGTTGATGATACTGATGATAGTCCACAAATGAGACAGTATAAATCTAAGGATAACCTGTAAGAGTACAGAACTAGCACCAGTAAATAATAATAATAAATATTTAGCATAATTATAATTTTTATAAAGAACATAGCTTGAAAAACAAGTATCTCTTCTTTTTTTTTTTTTTTTTTAGGCCAAATGTTAGTGAGTGGAAAAACAAAGATGTGTACCTCCTCAGACCTCTCTTCCTAGTCATCACAGTCCTGACCTCCAGAGCCACTGAAAACTGAAGCCCCTGTCTACTCCACTCAAGAGAGTATCAACACTGGGGTTGATTTTTTTCCAACTTGAGTCCAGCTCTTTTCAAGCTGTGGATTCCTCTATAACCATTATAAGAATGACAAGTGAAAAAAAAATCTTCCTGGTACCATCGCAGGAAAATAGAATAATCAGAAACATTTCTGAGAATTCTGATGCTGGAAATACCATTAATGTTAGAAAATCTAGTAGACTCTATAAGAAAATTCTTGGTCTCCTGAACCCTAACAGGATCTTCCTCTTCTTATTTTAGTGACTATTTAGGATAAACTGATCATTAGTCAGAGCAATAAGGAAAAATCATTACTTGGAAGTGAAAGTGTTTTATAACTAAAAATCCCTGCAACTAAAATTCTCAAGTAACCTGTGAGAGAAAGGGCTCTGATACCAATTAGATGTCAATCTTTGAAAGCTGCATTACCTTAAGGCCTTAAGTGTTCTCATGTGCAAAGGAAGGGACTAACTCATTGGATGATGTCTATTTTCCTAATTCAAAACTGCGGACCTATATCCTGTTAATCTGCAGTGATATTTACCCGACACACTGTGTTGCTGGTAATTGTAGGAAGATGGAATTGCACCAATAGGAAGCTGTGGCTTTGGATTGCCTGGTGGTACCTCATCATCATCCTCCCCAAAATGATGAACTTTCTCGTACTTTTCTAGGTAACTGAAACAGAAAAACAGCACAGCAAACATTTAAAAATAGATTTATATCTTATTTTTAACTCTCACCACATATTTGTTTTCCTTTTCTAAACAATAATCTAAAAAAATTAATAAAAATACCATAAACTTCTTATATTAGAACAGTAACTCCAGTTTAGAGTAAGATAAACCGCAGATAAACTCAATGCAACGGTTCTTTTTTTTTTTTTTTTTTTTTTTGAGACGGAGTCTCGCTCTGTCGCCCAGGCTGGAGTGCAGTGGTGCGATCTCTGCTCACTGCAAGCTCCGCCTCCCGGGTTCATGCCATTCTCCTGTCTCAGCCTCCCGGGTAGCTGGGACTACAGGCGACTGCCACCACACCCGGCTAATTTTCTGTATTTTTAGTAGAGACGGGGTTTCACCGTGTTAGCTAGGATGGTCTCAATCTCCTGACCTTGTAACCCGCCCGCCTCGGCCTCCCAAAGTGCTGGGATTACAGGCATGAGCCACGGCGCCCAGCCTCAATGCAATGGTTCTAAAAGTATTTTTATATTTTCAGAAAAGACCATACCACTATTCAAATAACAATATAAAAATAGGGAATATCAGATGACAACTACATGTAGATGAACAGTACCTTTATTTATTTGTAAAAATTATATATGGTCATTATAAAAACCATGTGAAAATTAGAAGATTCTGTAACCCTTGACCTCTACAAATTCACTTATCAGCAATAACAACAGGTTCATGTGCAAACCTGAGTATATTTTCTGAGAATATCTTTATTTAATAATATATTTTAGAGGTCTAAATATATCAATACATACTGCACTACCTCATTCTTTTGTAACAGCTATATAGCATTTGATCCTATTGATACATTATAAATTTAAATAGTTCTCTAGCAATACATTTAGGGTATTTTCCGTTTTGTTTTTTGGTAATAAACTTAATCTGTACACTTTTTTGAATATTTTCTCTTGATATTGGAAAGGTATGCTCATTTTAAACATCAATATAGCCAAACTGCAATCCAAAAGTACTATGCCTAATACATTTTGACCAATTTATAAGAGAGTGTATCCCCTCACTGTATCACCATTACTGAGTATAATCAATCTTAATATTAACTAGGATTTAATTTTCAAATTCATAATACCTCATCATCTACCAGTTTATAGTAAGATTCCCAAGTAAGATGTGATTTTAAAACAGGGAAACAACTGGTCGAAACCATGTCAAACACAACACTGTATTCTAACACAGCTGTTACTATGCTTCACAGATAAGAAGTTAAACTGATTGATATATACTGACTTACTTTACCAAAGAAAAGTTCTACATGTGATTATTTCACAGATCAATCCTTCTACCATTCCTGATCTAGGCAGGTGCTAAGTCCATTTGGAGCTACTTAAAAGCTTGGCAGCTACCTACCCTCTGCTTTTTTAAGACAGCTGAGGTAAGGGAGGTGGGTATCAATGAACATGTAAGATTATCCTGGAAGTATTATTTTTAGTACCAAACCTTAAATTTCAAAGAGGGATGAATGGAAGCTATAATTTTATAAATATAAAAACTAATGACATGAAAAATCATTATCATTCCTCATTTTCCCCTTCCAGCTTTACAAGGCACAATAATTCACATCCTTGAACCTGGAAAAGAATTAAACTGTCCCTTTCCATTACTTCCAAGTTCCCCACATAAGCCTAATTTGAGCAAGAAACTCTTTCCTAGCAGGTAGCTTGATAGATAATGAATCCAATATTTTTCTTTATGGTTGTAGATAAAACATACTGAAGCAGAGACATATACACAGATATAATCCTTGAGCATTGAAAATGGTAGGCATGTGTACACATTTCAAGCTGACTCTGAGTATGTCCCTTGCAGACAGAATTTACAGTCTAAGAACATAAAACAGAACAAAAAGATGATTAAAAAGCAGCAGTCATTTTCTAGTATAAACCCACAACAAACTTAAGTAGGTAAATGAATCAAGCCCATTCTTTTTAAATTTCTAAAGCAGGTATCACAGAAAGAAAAATATATATAAATGTAGACATAAAAAGTAAACTGGAAAAACAGCTGCTCAAAATTTATGTGGCATCTTTTCTGCAAATGAAGGATAATATACGTCACACAAAATCACTTGGATATAATAGTATTCACAGAGGTATTTTAGATAGTACAATCTTTTAGAATTGTTTGAACTCATTGTGGAATGGTTAAAACAGACTACAGATAAATAATCTTTATAAAATAATTGTTATCTAATCAAAATAACAATGAAGACCATTAAATAACAGATTTAGGATACTCTTCATAAGTTGTTATCATTTAGTACAGTAGATTTAAAATTTACATGTTTTTTAGGGCGGGTGCAGTGGCTCACGCCTGTAATCCCAGCACTTTGGGAGGTGAGGCGGGAGTATCTCTTGAGGCCAAGAGTTCGAGGCCAGCCTGGCCAACATCGCAAAATGCCATCTCTACTAAAAAATACAAAAATTAGCTGGATGTGATGGCGCACGCCTGTAATCCCAGCTACTCAGGTGGCTGAAGTACAAGAATTGTTTGAACCTGGGAGGCCGGGGTTACAGGGAGCCAAGATTGTGCCACTGCACTCCAGCTGCCTAGACGATAGGGCAAAACTTCGTCTCACACACACACATTTTTAATAACAGCCGGGAGAGAAAACAACATTGTTAGTAAAGAAAGGCTATAAACAGGAACTCGTCCCTCCCAGAACACCCAAAATGGAACATAAGAGATATGGAGTGAACTGACAACACTATATACTCATAATAAACCATATACATTATTATATACATAAAACCCCATATAATTCAAAGTTTCATTAGGTTTTAAAAATACATCATTTCTGGTCCCTTGTAATAGTCTAACAGTATTCTTCCAAACAGATTCTTTGCACAATTCCAATCCCCAGAAATTTATGATTTAGGCTGTTATAATTTTGAAATTTTTATTTCCCTGGCTTGAAGACCAGTACTTGTTCTCACTGTCATTATTAAATATTTCCAACTGAGATGCAAAAAGATTTTGGCACCCTCTCAATAAATAAGCATAAAGTCGGTTTTTTTGGTTTTTCAGTTATACTTCTAAAAACTAAAAAGTATTAACAAACCAGAGAACACAGCTAAAACACAAAGTTACATTTCAAAGTGCAAGTGTTCTGATTTAATTCTCTAACATGACCTTGAGTTTACACATCAACAGATCCACTGTGTTCACCCATTAAACTACAAATGCTAGACTGCACATCTTTCTCCTCAAAAATCGATGACATAACTTTGAACAGTTAACATATTATTCAAACAAGTATTTGATGAGCTCCTATAGTAATCTGCCTAGTACATTACATATTTAACTCAAAACTAGTGAAATATTGTAATCCAGAAAGCTTAAATGTGACCAATACAATGGGGGAAAAAGAGTTCATTCAAAACAGCATCAAATAATATGAGCACTATTATAGTGACTGTGGGGAAATTTAATGTATCTCTTACAATATCTGACAGATTAAGTAGACAAAGAAATAAATTAGGTTACAGAAGACTTGAATATCATCACCAAGATGATACTGGACACACAATGACTTCCTTTTAGAATCTTAATGGAAATTTTAAAACTGATCATATCAATTCACACAGAAAACTACAATAAATTTAAGATTATATGTTATATAGGGCACATTTTCTAACCACAATGCAATTCAAGAAATTTTTTTCTTAGAAGAAATCAAATTTTTGTAAAATTAGAACTAACTTTTTCTTATGTGAAATTCCAAACCCATATGCAAAAGTATAGAGACTACCACAACAGTATCTATCAACAGATATCAATTTATGGTCAATCTTGTTTTATCACAACCACAGTTACCCATCTTAACAACCAAATCTCTCTCAGATTTTTTAAAGCAATTCTCAGATATCATATAACCTCATCTGTAAATATTTTGGTAGAATACTTATAAACTGAAACAATAACCACCACCACTACCAATCAAGAAAACTCTTGACTATTCTTGGATCAAGGAAAAAAATTAACTCTGTATGACAGAAACACTTCCATATTAACAAAACCTTTTGAAATGTTACAAAAAAAGATGATAGGGCAAGGACTCATATTCACTTCTCCCTTTAAATCCAATTACAATAAACTTTAGAGAGAAAAATAAAGAGATATTAGCATAATTTCTCAGTTAAAAACTTTTATAAATTCTGATACATTTAAAGCAACTTCAAGGATCCACAAGGCCAACTTGCAAAACACATCTTGAGAGAGTAATATGGTCTGGTGGATCCTAGGCCCAAACACTCAAAAAGGCAAGTTCAATTTGGATTTCCCTTAGCTCCTGAGGAGCTACCCAAAGTGACGGTGTGTTTCAAAAGGGGACCCAGAGAGTAACAACTATTTTTTAAAAGATTTATTGAAAGTTGGGTTGAAATAGTTGGTTTTCCAAGGAAGCAAGGTCCTTTATAAACTTCGACTTGTAACTTCTTTGTCAAAGTGAGTCCAAACACCAAGGGGATGTGAAGCAACTATGAGAAGCACCAGCATGGAACGACTGGTGTCATCCAGTGACAGGGACCTACACTGATGTGATAACTTCAAGATGAAAACACTAGGCAAAAAAATCAAGTACAGTAGCTTGGAAACCATAAAAATAATAAAGTTTCTCTGCCAGGATTTCCAAAAGAGACAGAAAAACAGAGAGATACGAGAGAGCATTAAAGAGTAAATCTGACAATGTAGATCACATCGGTAATGTACAAAGTAAGCCTGAGAAACTGTTCTATACGGAAAGGAAATAAACTAATGGAAATAAGTAGTGGACAAAAATGAAAGATATGTATGATAAATAAAAGCTCAAACACAGAAAGAAAAAATTTTAAAACCGGTAGTCCTATAGGAGAGACCGGAATAAATGAAACAGAAGCAATAATCATTGATGTAACAGAAGAATGTCTTTAACTGAAAGTTATGAAAGGATGTAAACATCAAAAAGTTCCCTGGGGCTAGGGTGTCCAGGTACATGGGTCACCAAGCAAAGTGTAAAGAAAATAGAGAAATACTCAGATACATCTTGATCAAAGATTTAAGCTTCAAAAATAGAGAAGATTCTTAGAACTATCCAGAACCACCATCCCGCCCCCACCAAAAAAAAAAAAAAAAATTACATAGAACATTTGAATCAGGCTCTGATTTCTCTCCAAAAATTAACTGCCAGAAGATAATGAACAAATATCAGAGTTTGAGAAGAAAGCTTATTTCACAGGAGTTTCCTACCCAATTATGTTTCTCACCTAAGACAACAGAAATTCATTTTCAGATATGCAGACTCAGAAAGAATAAAGTCACATAGCTCTCTAGACAAAAACAAACAAATAGTCTGATAGATGAATCAAAATTAAGAAATGGTTAGAAACACAGAACAGAATGGTGATTACCAAGGGAGAAAGTGGTAGGGGAAAAAGGGAGATGTTGGTCAATGGGTACAAACATTCAGCTACAATATGAATAAGTTCAGAAGATCTAACATACAGGATGGGGATTTCAGGTAACAATACTGAATTGTATACTTTATTTGAAATTTGCTTAAATGTTCTCACCACAAAACAAAAAGGGTAACTAGGTAAGGTGATAGTTGTGTTAACTAACTTCACTGTGGTAATCATTTCACAAAACATGTATACCAAACCATCATGTTGTACACCTTAAAATCATACAATTTTATTAGTCAATTATACCTCAATAAACCTGGAAAATTTTTTTAAATGTGCAATGGTTAAGTAGCAATACAAGATGACTAATAATAGGCACAGAAAGTAAACTCAGATATTAGTCTCAATAATAACTATTATATATACACAAGAGAAAGCAATTGTGATTGGTAATTAAGAATATAAAGATATAAAACTATTAAAATAATTTGAAAACAATACTCCTCATCTGAATTTTCAAGAACTTTTCCACATAAATGGGAAAAGAAAAGTAGTAAGAATTAAAGCTCTACTCTGTATGTTACTTGTATAGGAAGACTGAACAAAAGGTTTATTCTCACAGTTAATATTAAGGTAAATAGGTTATCAGCTGTGTTTCTAATTTTTTTCAAGTGCTTAACACAAAAATTAAAATCAGGATCATTACTTTCAAAATCACCGTAGGGAAATAAAAATGACAGCAAATATAAATACACAGAAAAAAGGAGAAAATAAAAACTATCCTATCATGCAGCAAATCCACTCTCAGGCATACACCCTAAAATAAAAACAACTGGAAACAACACAAACATCCATAAAGGAAAGCATAGATAAAAACACTGTGGCATATTGAGGCAATAAAATACTATATGGCAGTAAAAATTAACAAATTGACGTGGACCCATTCAAACAGCCATCAACAACAAAATGGTAAGTAAAAAAAAATCATTTCAGAAGAATACATTATAATTCCACTTATATGAAGCTCATAAGCATGCAAAAAATCGAATATATTTGTAGCAACAAAGTATGTAGTAAATGACGAAGAAAAGCAACATGATTATCACCTAGAGAACAAGCTAAAGTCTGCCATTCTACAGAGGCTTCAAAGGTATTAGTAAGGTTAAATTTTTTGGAGGTGGGGGTTTAGATGATGTATTAAGCTTTTTTGTGTGTGCATGATACATTTCACAATTTAAAAATTTTTTTAACATCAAAAAACCAGTAGTCAATTATTTCAAACTTTCCAAGAACAGACATTTCCATTGCTATGTAAAATGTTTCCAACTACAGAAAAAGATTGGAAGCTATGCTGAAAATCATAATCCAGTAAAACTCTGATAAACTTCATAAAAGTTGCAGTTAAAAAAAAGACTACATACACACACACACACACACAAACACACACGCACACAACAGAAAAACTAATTTACTCATTAAACACAACCACCACAACCCAAGACTATAAGATTTTATTGTGGAAGTCCAGTGATAGTTCAATACTGAAAATTTCATAACAATTAAACTCATCTGTAGATCAAAGAAGAAAAATGATATTATGTAAACAAAGGATGCCAAAGGGAATTTAATAAAATGAAGCCCCATGCTTTGCTGGAAAAAAAATTTAATTAATGAAGAATCTCAGAATACTTATACTTTTGGATCTCTCCTATGACTCCTTTGTTGTACAATTCAGAGAAGTTCCAATGTAACTCCTTTTTCCAGTACAGGCCTTCTCAGTACTTCACAAGCCAACTTCAGCCACAGTCCTTGCTTCTGTAGAAGAAATGTCCTTCAAAGTGGGGCACACACATAAGATACTCCAATAGGGAAAGACATTTAATTTATGCATTGACACTGTCTCCTCTCTCCCTCACTTCATATATCAGGCACCCCATATGTTACTCATCCCATTTCAGACAAAGTGGAATGCATAAGAGAGGAAACTTCACTCATTTGTTAGCTTTTCACAAGTGGAACCTTTACTCATTCGTTATTTTCTATTTACTAATGTCTGCGTGTGTCTAGGTTAAGTCAACTTAAAGATGTATTATCTAACTTTAATTAAACCATCTCTCACAAAAAGGACACTAAATTTAATAGATTCCTCCAAAGAAACCAGTTTGAATAATGCAAACAAAACTAAACAATAAAGTGGCAGAGTAGATGCTTCTCACCTGAACCTACTGTCAACCATACTATGAAATAAAAACAATGACAATGCAATCAGATATGAAAGAAGTAGGCCAAAAGATTTCTATATTACCAAAAGAAGATCTAAACTATAAATTTACATGCCCCCCACAATGATTAACCTTGTCCTAGGTTAATGCTATACTTTTTGTTACCTGATGCTTTGCAATATGCTTACAACTAAGTATCCAGAATTTGAAGTACTTTGTTAAAGTTTAAAATGAAATATGATTTCAAGCAAGGATACTGATAAATATTTACCAGAGTCATTTCAGAAGCTAACTTCTGTATCACTGAAGAAAAATGTTTTCATTTTCTCATGATAAAAGTGGCTAAATTAATACATGGAAGATATGGCCAAAAAAAAAATACTGTTGGAAAATGATAAGAAAACACTACTGAAGAGTTGAAGAAACAAGGATTAGAGCAAATTACACTGTGTGGGAGGTTTCTATATAGCTGAATTCAAGTACAGATGTTTCTAACATGTCTGAGTTTATGGTATTTACTAGATTCTCTTTCAAAAACAAAATTCACAAAGAACTACTTTTTAGTGAGTCAATAAAGGAAAGCTGTAACATGGAAGATATGTTTTCATAAGCAAATAATTTTTTTTAGAAAAAAAGACTTTTCAGAAAAACATGTTAATTCTACTTAAAGCCACAATGAATAAGCAGGTGCTTTAATTGGAAAATAAAATAAAATGAGGGGAGAGGACAGTGGGAAAAGAAAAGGAAAAAGGAAGGGGAAAAGAAGGGAAGATTACGGGGTAAGATTAGACATGTGAAAATCATTTATTATGTCATTCACAGGCAGACCAACGTGGCAAAGAAGCTGAAAGTCGGCAATGCCAAAAGTGTTACAAGACTATTTCAATGTAGTAAACAAGGTTTTTGACATACAGCAAAATTTACTTCATGACTTTTATGATCACATAATGAAATGACTCATGAAAAATTTTTTTTTTTTTTTTACCACACAGTGTTTCTTGGTGGTGTAAGTACTCTTGAAGAGTATTTATAAGTGATGCCAATCTTGAGAAGAGTTACATGCCTTACTTCTCAAAAGCCCCAACTTTACTAACTTTCCTGCGATAACATTAGATGATGAGCAATATCTCACCTAGCAGATAATTTAGAAAACAAGGCAATAAAGACAATCTACCCATTACAATAAAGGTGAAATTCTAACAATAAATAGAAAGTAATTACTTTTAAAAGAAATTCACGCAATATGGAACATTTTTTAAAGGGTGTTTTTTAAAAAGTATTTTCTCTCTACCACGTGCCTTTGTGACTGAAAATACTGTGCAAATGTCATATATTAAAACTCTTCCGCAGGCACAGTGGCTTATGCCTGTAATTCCAACACTTTGGGAGGCCAGGTGCGAGGATCACCTGAGCCCAAGAGTTTGAGACCAGCCTGGGCAACCATAGTGAGACTCCATCTCTACAAAAAATAAAAAATTAGCCAAGAGTGGTGGTGCACGCCTGTAGTCCTAGCTACTGGGAAGGATGAAGTAAGAGGATCACTTAAGCCCGGAAGGTTGAGGATGCAGTGAGCTGTGATTGTGCCACTGCACTCCAGCCTTGGCAACAGAGCGAGACCCTGTCTCGGGGGCGGGTGGGCCAAACAAAAAACAAAACTCTTATATCTACGCTGAGCCAGAAAAAAGAATTTTCCAAATAATTTTAAAACCTCACTTAAGTTTCTGTAGGCTTGAACCCTTTAAAAACAACTTTTATACTGATACAGATTCATACTTTAAAGTTACAACAATATACAAAGAATTCACTTATCTTTCATCCAGATCCAGATACACCAATTGTTTATATGTTGCTTCATTTACCTTATCCTATTCTCATTCTTTGTCTCTCTCTCTCTCTGTCCCCCACCTCCCAATACACACATTTTTTGTGTGTGAACCACTTAAAAATAAGTGGTTTCTCCTTGTTTTTCATGACCTTGACATCTTTCAAGAGTATAGGGTGGTTATTTTGTAGAATGTCCTGCAATTCGGGTTTATTTGATATTTCTTTATAATTAAATTAGATACAGAGAATGTATTTTTTGAAGGAATACTACAGATATGAATTGTTACCCTAGTGTATATATTAAGAGGCACATCATGTCTATTTGTCTCACAGTTAGCGCTTTTACTTTGATTACTTTGTTAAGGTTGTGATTGCTAGGTTATCACACTATGAAGTTATCCTTTTCCTTTTAGAAATTACTAAGTAATTTACAGAAAAACACTTTAAGTCTAAATATCCTGTTCCTTATCAACCTTGTACCTGCTAGTTTTAGCATCCATTGATTCTTGACTAAGTCACTGTGAAAGTAATTTTTCTTTTTTTACTTTTTTTTTTTTTCTTTTTTTGAGACACAGTCTCGCTCTTTCGCCCAGGCGGGACTGCAGTGGCGCTATCTCGGCTCACTGCAAACTCCACCTCCCAGGTTCACGCCATTCTCCTGCCTCAGCCTACCAAGTAGCTGCAACTACAGGTGCCTACCACCACGCCTGGCTAATTTTTTGTATTTTTAGTAGAGACGAGGTTTCACCATGTTAGCCAGGATGGTCTCGATCTCCTGACCTCGTGATCCGCTCACCTCGGCCTCCCAAAGTGCTGGGATTACAGGCGTGAGAAAGTAATTTTTCTAATTCCATTATTCCTTCAACATTTATTAGTTGGCATTCTACTGTGAGTGAGTACTTTCCATCCTCTCTAATTTATTTACTCATTATTTATACCACCATGGATTCAGAGACTCTCCTCTTACTTGATGGGTATTACATTCCTGTCGTTATTCAGTCAAATGCTCAAGTTATCCTAGATTTGGCATCTGTATCCTTTAGACATTGTCCCAGATTTGGCCACTGGGATCCCTTTCAAGCTGGCTCCTATATCCTTTTGATGTGTCCTTATCATTTTTTTTTTTTTAGCAGTTTCTTACTTTATATTTATAGCACAATAAGACATTCCAGGCTTATCTTGTATTTTCCCTGCTTCAGCCCTAGAATCCCTCTTTCTCCCCAAGAAACACTGCTTCTTTTCAGTGATGAATGGTATTTAGAAACCAATTATCTGGACACTAGGTGTGCTCATTGCTTAAAGAGGTATCTTTACTTCTAGGACCTTTCATTATACAAAACTAAGAAATATAAACAAATGCATGCACACGTTTATAAATTTCTTTTATCTCTAAAAGGATAAAATCATAGCAACACCTCCAATATCAATTCAACATCACAGTTATCTTTTCATATTTTAAACTTTTTTCTCCAGTACTGAGAAATCTGGCTCATGTTATTCTCAATAAAATTGCACATTTGCTCAATCCTAAAGCAAACAAACCTAGAATTTAATATGAATTTTACAGTTCTTTGTGTCTTCAGATAAATGGTATAGTATTTGAACTACTAATTCATTTGTTTCTGTTTTTATTCCATTTTTGGTTTACTCTGCCACATTATTGTATCTATTTAATTTTATTATTACTTATATTTTTTTGTTATCTATGAGTCTATTTTCAGTATGAAAATTAAATTTTCTGGGCACAGAGGCTCACACCTGAAATCCCATCACTTTGGGAAGCTGAGGTGGGTGAACTGCATGATCCCAGGAGTTCGAGACTGCCTGGCCAACATAGTGAGACCCCCCATCTCTACATAAAATTTAAAAATTGGCCAGGTGTGGTGGCACACACCTGTTGTCCCAGCTACTTGGAGGGCTAAGGTGGGAGAATCACTCGAGCCTGGTAAGTAGAAGATGCAGTGATCCATCATTGTGCTACCACACTCCAGGCTGGGCAACAAACTGAGACCTTGTCTGAAGGGGAAAAAAAGAAAATAAAACTAAATTTATGGGTTTCAGCTAAAGTCATGATGGGGTAATTTATGTAATGTGTTGCTTTGTTGTTTTATTTTGTTTTTTGTATCTTTTGGTATTTAGTAAAGTCTGTGTTTTTGTTATATTGATTACCTTGGTACTTACACATCTGCAATGCCTTAACCCATTCTCTTATTTTGTCATCTGGCATGCCAACTTTCAGTAGTATCTTTTGACTCCCAACTATTGCTTTGTAACAACGAAGGTTTATTCTATTTTCCTCTTTAATTCTTCCTTTATAGTTGCATTATTTCTACTTTGTAAAGATAGGACAGATTTACATATTACACTGACCCAAATTTTGCAAGAAAAATTGATGGGCAAGATGAAAATAAATAAATTTCAACAAAAAAAATGTGCATCATTGACAGATGGGATTTTAAAATAAGGGATCATGATTTATTAAGTGTACATAATGATGCATTTGTTCCATGTTCATCCATGTATTGTTCTTCCACTTAGGAAAAGCAAGTATCAAAATAAACTGAATCTAAAAACAAACCTTCCAATCAATGTATGACAAACTATTAAAGTGATTTAAAGCCCACTACAATTCATTCAACAAATACTTATTAAGCACTTACTATGTGCCAGACATTGTTTCATATGCTCAGAATACTGTGTATACAAAGCAGACACATATTGCTATCCCCATGAGGCTAACAGTCTCATGGGGAGAGACAAACAATAATAATAATCATAAAATACTTTTTCAAAAGATTATAAAAGCTTTTTATGTGGTTAAAATAAATTTTTAAATAGAATTTATTTCACTTTATTAAAAATTTACTTCTTGTATATTTTTATTTTAATATCCAGGTTAATATATTAGGGAGAGTGCCTCAATTTCTCACTGTTAAGAATATAATTATAGTCTGAAGAAAAGAGATTTCTAGAGGAAAACACTAAGAGTTTCTGGATTTAAAGCTGGATGGAAGAAGTAACTTACGAACCTTTGGGTTGTCTCCGCTTAGAGAATGAATAAAGTATTTACAGGTATAAGTAGAACCATTACAAAATTACTACGTTGAAGAGCTCTTATATTGTTTACTTCAAATGTTTGTATGAGAAGAAGGGTTGCATATAGATATTAAGCAACCAAAAATGATAACTGTATTGCTTGTTTGTTGATATCCCACATTCAAGTACCTTACTTTTAGAAGAACTTGCTTAAGTGATGGGCATTAGAGTCTGGCTTAAACTAAAAATCCTAAAAGCTTGAAAAAAGCCTCCTCTCCACTTCCAGGCAGCTAAAACATGAACAGATAACACCCTTGTCCAGATGGATTCTCCTGCCTGAAATTTTGAATTTTAGGGAAGAACAAACATAGGTTATTCAAAGCAGTGGCAGTAGGAGGTGAGAGACTAATTCCTGGTTTTCCAGATTTCCTGTAAATATCTCTTCTGAAATTAGCCAAGACTGATTTACATTGTTTGTAACTGGTCACAGTCTATGACCCAATAAATTCCACTTCGAGAAATTTATCCTACATTGCATGTTAGCAAAGAATAGGATAAGAATGTGGAATATTATGGTAGTTTTTGACAATACTGGAAAAAAAAAAAAACACGTTCAAACAATAATAAACTATTGTTTTAGATTCTTAAGTTGGATTAGTATATAGCTGTAAAAAGTGAGAAAATTAGATCTGTATTTGGTGACACATAGTAAAAAAGGGTACAGAGCAACTGTGTATATGGTGTATCTCTATCTAGGTAATAAAAAGAAGATTAGCTATATGCTTGCAGATGAACCACATATTTTTAGAATGAAATAAAGAAACTATAATAGCAGTTAGCCTCATAGTAGAGACTTTCTCATCCTTTACATTATTTATTTTCTTTTTAAGAATGTGCTTGATGACTTTTCAATAAAAAGGTCAAATTAAAAAATAATATATTAAAAGATACAATATTTAAAACAAAATGAAGAGCTGAATCAATAATTCTCCGATATAAAAAGCTAGTATTTCATATACACGTGAAGAAAGAATAGCATTTTCAACTAATTCTGTGATAAATCATTAGCACAAAACAAAAAAAATTTTTTTTTTTTTACCTCATGCCATACTAAGCAAATTCCAGGTGAGTAAGAAATTTAAATGTAAAATTTTTAATATTAAAGAGCAAGGAAGGCTCTTCTTAGCATGAGAAATCATTATCTCCAAGAAAGACTAAGATATTTATCTCATTAAAATTTAAAAACGGCTGGGTGTGGTGGCTCACAACTGTAATCCCAGCACTTTGGGAGGCCAAGGTAGGTGGATCACCTGAGATTAGGAGTTCAAGACCAGCCTAGCCAACATGGCGAAACCCATCTCTACTAAAAATATATAAATTAGCTGGGCATGGTGATGCACAACTGTAATCTCAGCTACTCAGGAGGCTGAGGCAGGAGAATCACTTGAATCCGGGAGGCAGAGGTTGCAGTGAGCCGAGATCATGCCACTGCACTCCAGCCTGGACAACAGAGTGAGGCTCAGTGTAAAGAAATAAACAAATAATAAAAATAAAATAAAACTTAAAAACTTAGGCAAAATATAACACAATGCTAAATGATAAACAATAACCTAGAAAACTATGTGTGTGTTTGTGTGTGTACATATGTATCTTAAACTACTTTAAGTCATTATAAAAAGGACTGATATTATAATTTTTAAAATGAGCAATGATATGTTTTTTAAAACAAAGTAATATTTGATGCACACGAGAAACACAGATGTAAAATATGAAATGTGTTTGAAAAACTATAATATCCAGTTTTGGCAAAGGTTTAGGTAAACAGAAACTCATACACAGAGTAGAAATACATAGTGTTATATCGGTTCTGAAGGATAATTTAACAATATTCTCTATAAAAGCATTAAAAACATGAGTATCATTTGATCTCAGAGATCTTTCTCCTACCAAATAACACTTAGAAAATAAACATGTTGGCCAGACGCAACGGGTCACATCAGTATTCACTTTCGGAGGCCGAGGTGGGCAGATCACTTAAGTTCAGGAGTTCGAGACCAGCCTGGCCAATGTGGTAAACCACATCTTTACTAAAATCACAAAAATTAGCTGAGCATGGTGGCATGTGCCTGTAATCCCAGCTACTCTGGAGACTAAGGCAGGGGAACTGCTTGAACCCAGGAGGCGGAGGTTGCAGTGAGCTGAGATTGCACTACTGCACTCCAGCCTGGACGACAGAGCAATACTTCATCTCCAAAATAAAATAAAATAAAATAAAATAAACATGTTATTCAAAGATTCTTTCAAACACATTGCTATAGATTTATATATAGATGATATATAGTTTCAAAGATTTACCAAAAAAAATCAAACTGTCACTGCTTATAAGGAAGAAAAACAAACTAACTAACCAACAGGGAACTACTACATTAAGTTTTATGCAAGAAAAGTCCATGTGGCCCGTAAAAATAGTGGTGTAAAAGAATACTTAATAACATGTAAAAATATTTTAGATACTATGTAAAAATTAGAAAAAATCATACAGTATGATTCTATTTAAAATATTTGTAAGTGAATATATGTAAAATATATATTAAAAATTTTTGAATTTTATCAAGGAAAAAGGAGTAAACATAGAGAAGTTATTCCTTCTGAGTTCTGAATAAGGAGAAATATTTAGTTAAGATATAAATCATTTTTAAGTGGTAGAGAAAGTAGTTTAAAAAAATAAATCTAAATGTCAGTTTCTATTTTCTTAGTACATTAGAAAGATATCTAAAACAAGTACAGTAGACAGGAGTGGAGACCAGGGAATTTAAACAAATAACAAATCTTTAAAACAGCTTTTCTAGGAATAAAAGAGAGGGGATGTGGTCATTTATTGAGGCAGTAGTAGTGTTATATAGGAAACGAGACTTTAATTTGGAAAAAAGAGGATGGAGGAGACAGGAAGTGGGTAGGAAAGGCAAGTAAAGGAAAAGGAGGGATATAAAGAGAAAAAAATAAAGAAGAGAAGAACAAACAAGATAGGAGGAAAAGAAAAGAACAGAGAGGCCAGGCGCAGGGGCTCACGCCCCTAATCCCAGCACTTTGGGAGGCCGAGGAGGGCGGATCACGAGGCCAGGAGATCGAGACCATCCTGGCTAACACAGTGAAACCCCGTCTCTAGTAAAAAATACAAAAAAAATAGCCGGGCGTGGTGGCGGGCGCCTGTAGTCCCAGCTACTCGGGAGGCTGAGGCAGGAGAATGGCGTGAACCCAGGAGGCGGAGCTTTGCAGTGAGCCGAGATCGCACCACTGCACTCCAGCCTGGGAGACAGAGCAAGACTCCGTCAAAAAAAAAAAAATAAAAAAGAAAAAGAAAAGGAAGACGGAGGAAGAAAGCAGAGCAGAGTACCACAGGAAAAAACTGATAATATAAGAGAGTTACCATAAAATATCCAGAGGCTCCTGTGGCGTAGTATCATCAGCTAGAAAGCAGCAACCTCATGAGAACAGGAGTAGACTTGAGGTGATTGTACAATGGGTAGAAATGATCCCCTACAGGGTCAATGTTCTAGATGGGACTTTGATACTGGCACATTGAGAGTGCAAAAGATATGATACACTCCCATACTAAATATCACCCTTCATAAATATCTGAATTTATTTCTAAAATTATTATAAAACATAAAATGTATTTATATTTCTTGAATAATCTAAGAACTCTTCCAGGTTAAAAAACAAAACAAAAAAACCCTTGCAGAATATAAAAATTCCACACACAAAAAAGGACAGGAGTGGAAAATTACAAGATAGTAAGTTTTAGAATGAAATGGAAAAAAGAAAGAAACTTGTGGGGAAAGTGCCCTGGAAACCTGAGGGGGCTGGGGGCATAAAGTACTACCATGCTAAGTTACTCAAGACAAAAATAATAGCTAAGTAAACAGAACATTAGAAAATTTCTTTTTCAGAGTCAGTTCTACCACATAATTTATAAATTAGATTCATTATTTAATAACCACACTTTGTTTTCTGACCTCAGACAGTAAAACTGAATGCTCTGGCCAAATGAAAAAGAAAAATCTGTTACCATCGGGGAAGCTAGGGTTGTTTAACCAATTAACGTACGTGAGACGAATGCCCTCTAGGATAACATCATTACAAAAAAGAACACACTGGGAGCTATCCCTGGTGCTGCAATTAGCCCTAACTACCAGAGGCGTGAACTAAAGACTAGTTTTCCTAACGCTGAGTCCAGGTCTACCACTCCTATGATGACCTATTTGTCTGAATCTCACTAGTCTTATTTCAGCAAATTATACACTTACCTGTGCCTCCATAAGTGTATCCCTTCAAAATTTATTAGAAATTGCATGAAATAAAAAGATAGAGCAAAAGGTTCCAATGTAGGTCATTTATGCAAGATGTTTTCTTCATATTTTCCAATAATTTTTGAAAATTAATAATAAGAAAAAATCATATGCTGAGGTTGCTAAGCTCTATGGAAAGAACAAATATTCCATCCCTGAAACTGTGAAGAAGGAAAAATAAACTGCTAGTCTTGCTGTTGCACCTCAAACTGCAAACATTATGTCCACAGTGTGTGGTAAGTGCTTAGTTAAGATAGAAAAGGCATTAAGTGTATGGATGGAAGATGAACAGAAACGTGTTCTGATTGATGGCAACCGGGTTCTATATTACCTGCAGTTTCAGGTATCTACTGGGGGTCTTGGAACATACCCTCGAAGGGGGACTTCCATAAAAACACACTCAAAACTGCTCCAGATGCTGAAATTACCAAACACAGATTAAAACCCCAGGCAAAATTTTAAAAATTCATAACTGCTTACAACATAGGAGTATCAAAAACCAAAGACAAAAACAATTATTAAAGGTAGTCAGAGGAAAAAGAAGACATTTGCTTCAAAAATGCAAGAATAGAAAAAATAAAAATATTTCCTAAAAAAAAGAAATGACCTTTTTTTTAAAACCGGCAGAACTGCATTAAAAGATTAAGTTTCTAAATGGAGGTATGAAGATGTAATAAAAAGCCAAGAAAGAGCCCGCATCGCCAAGTCAATCCTAAGCCAAAAGAACAAAGCTGGAGGCATCACACTACCTGACTTCAAACTATACTACAAGGCTACAGTAACTAAAACAGCATGGTACTGGTACCAAAACAGAGATATAGATCAATGGAACAGAACAGAGCCGTGAGAAATAATGCCACATATCTACAAGTATCTGATCTTTGACAAACCTGACAAAAACAAGAAATGGGGAAAGGATTCCCTATTTAATAAATGGTGCTGGGAAAACTGGCTAGCCATATGTAGAAAGCTGAAACTGGATCCCTTCCTTACACCTTATACAAAAATCAATTCAAGATGGATTAAAGACTTAAATGTTAGACCTAAAACCATAAAAACCCTAGAAGAAAACCTAGGCATTACCATTCAGGACATAGGCATGGGCAAGGACTTCATGTCTAAAACACCAAAAGCAATGGCAACAAAAGCCAAAATTGACAAATGGGATCTAATTAAACTCAAGAGCTTCTGCACAGCAAAAGAAACTACCATCAGAGTGAACAGGCAACCTACAAAATGGGAGAAAATTTTTGCAACCTACTCATCTGACAAAGGGCTAATATCCAGAATCTACAATGAACTCCAACAAATTTACAAGAAAAAAACAAACAACCCCATCAAAAAGTGGGCGAAGGACATGAACAGACACTTCTCAAAAGAAGACATTTATGCAGCCAAAAAACACATGAAAAAATGCTCACCATCACTGGCCATCAGAGAAATGCAAATCAAAACCACAATGAGATACCATCTCACACCAGTTAGAATGGCAATCATTAAAAAGTCAGGAAACAACAGGTGCTGGAGAGGATGTGGAGAAATAGGAACACTTTTACACTGTTGGTGGGACTGTAAACTAGTTCAACCCTTGTGGAAGTCAGTGTGGCGATTCCTCAGGGATCTAGAACTACAAATTCCATTCGACCCAGCCATCCCATTACTGGGTATATACCCAAAGGACTATAAATCATGCTGCTATAAAGACACATGCACACGTATGTTTATTGCCGCATTATTCACAATAGCAAAGACTTGGAACCAACCCAAATGTCCAACAATGATAGACTGGATTAAGAAAATGTGGCACATATACACCATGGAATACTATGCAGCCATAAAAAATGATGAGTTCACGTCCTTTGTAGGGACATGGATGAAATTGGAAATCATCATTCTCAGTAAACTATCGGAAGAACAAAAAACCAAACACCGCATATTCTCACTCATAGGTGGGAATTGAACAATGAGAACACATGGACACAGGAAGGGGAACATCACACTCTGGGGACTGTTGTGGGGTGGGGGGAGGGGGGAGGGATAGCATTGGGAGATATACCTAATGCGAGATGACGAGTTGGTGGGTGCAGCGCACCAGCATGGCACATGTATACATATGTAACTTACCTGCACATTGCGCACATGTACCATAAAACCTAAAGTATAATAATAATAATAATAATAAAAGAAAAAAAAAAAAAAAAAAAGCCAAGAAAAAAAATACGTATATTTTACATATATATATATATATATACACACACACACATATATATGTATGTAGAATATCTTGCTGAGATATATATGTATATATATTGTCCTCTGGGATTTAAATATAGACAATAGAAATATACAATGCTTATGACATATATAGCATATATATATAATACATATACACACACACACAGTTATATAAAGGCAGCTATATATATAAAGTACTCTAAGGTCTTTCAATTAGGTCTTTTGATTTATGGGAAAGGGATAAAAGTACCAAGTATTAGACAGTGATAGGTCCAGGGTGAGTGTAAATAATAAATTAATAAAAAAGAATAAAGATGAAAAAATTCCTCAGTTAATTCAAACAAGATAAAAAAGAGAAAAAATTATTAAAAAGAAGAGAGATAAAAATATAAAATAAGTCTTTTTTTTTTTTTTTTAATGGAGGTTCACTCTTGTTGTCCAGGCTTGAGTGCAATGGTGCGATCTTGGCTCTCTGCAACCTCTGCTTCCGGGGTTCAAGTGATTCTCTTGTCTCAGCCTCCCAAGTAACTGGGATTATAGGTGCTCACCAGCATACTTGGCTAATTTTTGTATTTTTAGTAGAGATGGGGTTTCAACCATGTTAGCCAGGCTGGTCTCGAACTCCTGACCTCAGGTGATCCACCTGCCTCGGCCTCCCAAAGTGCTGGGATTACAGGCGTGAGCCACTGCACGCGGCCCAAAATAAGACTTAAACCCAAATACATCACCAGCCGTATTAAATATAAACAGACTAAATTTTTTTAAAAAGATCCTCCAATTACATTTTAAAAATTCAAGTATATGCTTTTTATCCAGAAGGTTGAAATTTTAAAATGTAAATATTAACCAAATTGGCTGATATAGCTATATTAATATCAGATAACACACTTTAACATAAAAACTTCTATTAAATATAAAGCAAATTTTATAATAATACTATATTTAACTCATTTTAAAAAACATTCAATTGACTAGGAAGATATCATTTCACATTTGACCTAACAAGAGCCCCAAAATATAGAATGCAAAATTGACACAACTAAAAAAACATGACAAGTCCATAATTAATAACTGTCATAGTTTAATTTTTAAAACCTCTCTCTCTTAGTAATTGAAGAAACAAACGAAGAAAACACAGTAAGGATACAGCTTTATCTGTATTATTAACAAACTTGAACTAATGGACATACTGTATACAAAGCACTGAACTCTGTGTTACAATGCACAATATACTTAAGCACAGATATAATATATTTAAAAATTTACCATGTATTGAGTCATAAATTTCAAACAATTGGGATCATACATACTATGTTCTCTGATCACAATACATATTAGGTAACAATAACAGAAATACTAGGAAATCCTCCCATGTTTGGAAATTAAGAAGTATATTTTGAAATAACCCAAAGGACAAGGAATTCTAATACTGTAGAAAGTTGGAAAACATTTTAACCTAATCATAATAAACTAGAACATGCAAAACTTGTGGGAACAAGCTAAAAGCAGTACTTAAGACAGAAATGTACAGTCCCAAAAACAAAAATATTAAAAAGCAAGAATGAAAATTAATTATGAGCATCCATCTCAAAAAGGGTTTTAAAATAGAAGGGAATAAAAGGCAAATGCAGAAATCAATGAAATGGAAAATTAATATAATATAGAGAATCAACAGAGTCAAAGTAGTTTATCAGAAAACACGAATAAAATTGATTACTTTCTGGTGAGACTGATGGGGGTGGAAAGGAAAGTGCACTAATTACCAATGTTAAGAATGAAAGAGGGGACATTAATTATAGTTCCTGCTACCACTATAATATTTGACTAGTGCTATAATTACTGAAGAAATTCAATCTGTAATACAAACTGTTCCACAAATAAAACTAGATTGTAGACGACTTTCTTGCTGGTGGGAATTGTATCAGATAGTTGAGAAATAAATTACAATCTGGGCCGGGCGCAGTGATGCACGCCTGTGAGTCCCACCTACTTCGGAGGCTGCAGTGGGAGGATCACCTGAGCCCAGGGAGGTCCAGACTGCAGTGAGCCGTGATTGGGCCACTGCACTCCAGCCTAGATGACAGAATGAGACCCTTTCTCAAACAATCAATCAATCAACAATCTTACATATACTTTTCCAAAAATAAAGAGTTCATCAGAACCCTGATATTAAAACCTAATAAGAACATTTCAGAAAAAGAAAAGGCCAAATCACACATATTAATAGACAGTTGTAACACTGTAAACAAAATATTACCAAATCAAATACAAGAAGATATATTAAGGATAAAACTTTATGAAAAAGTTGAGTTTATACCAGGATTTAAGGTTGGCCTAACATTTTTAAAATGTAATTTGCCACATTAAAAAATATGGAAGACAAATCATATAATAGATGAATTAAAAGTATTTGATAAAATTCAGTATCTATTTTCAATTAAAAGAAAACACAGCTACTACTTCATACCATTAGGACTGCTACCAAACACACACACACACAGAAAATGTGCTGGCAAGAAAGTGAAGAAACTGGAACCCTTGTGCACTGCTGGTGGAAATACAAAATGGTGTAGCCACTATGGGAAACAACATGGCAGTTCCTCAAAAAATTAATAATAGAATTACCATACAATCCACCAATTTCACTTGTGGGTAAATACCTTTAAATAAATGGAAAGCAAGGACTCAAAAGATTATTTGTACACTCATGTTCATAACAGCATTATTCACAATAGCCAAAAGGAAGAAGTAGCCCAAGCGTCCATTGACGAATAAATAGACAAAAAAGAAAACAAAGAAAAACCTCTTCTCAAAGTAGGAACAGAATTTCCTTATTTGATGAAGGGAATTATTAAAAAAACAAAACAAAAACAATCATATCTAAATGATGGAAGTTTTTCTTTTAGAACATGAAACACCACAAAGATGCCTGCCACCACAACTTCTGTTGAACAGTGTCCTAGAAATGCTAGCCAAGATAAAGTTTTTATGAAAGAAATAAAATTAACATTTGTGAACAGTAGCATTCCGCATGTAACAAATTCAAAAGAATTTAAAGACACATTTACTAATTTATTACCATTAATAAAGGAGTTCAGCAAGATTGCTGGATACAATGTTATATTTCTACATATAACAGCAAACATAAAATAAGAACATACAATTAAGTATCTAGGAATAAATCAGAGAACAATGTACGGGACCCTTACAAAGAAAATCATAAAACAGTACTGAGAGAACCACATAAACAATTTAAAATTTTCATGAGTTAGAAGGCTTAATATTATAAAGGTGTCAGTTTTTGCTAAATTTAGTTCAAATCCAAATTCCAACAGTTTTTTTTAAACTAGGAGAACACAACACATTGAATCTATATCATACAAATATAAACGTAAAAAATTAAAGTTACAGAACCATAAGGCATAAAAGAGACAGAAACAATTCTTTGATTCTATAAAAAACTAAAACATAAGGTATTTTTAAGCATCATATAAAAAAAGACAAACCAACATTTAAAGGTAGTAAAAGCAAGTCCAAATATACCACTATTTGCAAATAATAAAAATACTAATAAACTTTAAAGTTCATAGATAATAGAACTGAATAATTTAAATGGAAAAATACGCTATTTATAGGACATCTAAGTTATAAGTATAGAGGAAGGTTCCAATTAAAGGAATGGAAAAGTTTATATCATTTCCATTCGAATCACATAAATTGGGAGTTGCTCTATTAATAAAAGACAAAATCATTTTGATTTGGTTTGGTTTTTTTGGTAGAGAGGAGCTTGCTATGTTGCCCAGGCTGTTCTCCAACTTCTGGCCTCAAGCAACCCTCCCACCTCAGCATCCAAAAGTGCTAGGATTACAGACATAAGCCACTACACCCAGCCTTCAAAATAGCTCTAAAAATATATTACTTGGTTTAAGAAGGGTCACATTATAATGATAAAAGGTTCAATTTCCAGAAACACATGATACTTCCGAAAAACTTGTAAGTACTAGTAAAATAGCCGCAAAATACTGAAGCAAAAGTTACTGGAATAACACAGAGCAATTGACAAATCCATTGTAGTGGGAGATTAACACATTTCTTTTACGTATTGGTAGTTCAGGCAGACCAAAAAAATTAATTAATAAAGCTACAGAAGACCAGAATGGTTATCAAGGCTAATTTAATATACATTTCAATTAGATAATACACATTATCCTCAAGCACATGAAGAATATTTATAAAAATTAACCAAAACTAGACCATAATGAAAGTCTCAACAAATATCAAAGAACTACAATCACGCAGACCACATCTTTTGACAACAATGCAATTATATTAGAAGTCAATAACAAACACAGAAAAAGAAATATTGCCCCAGTAGAAGGCTAACATCTGAAGAACCAACCTAAGATCTCACAGACAAAATATAATCCAAAATGCACCAGTCTTCTACCAGGCAAACAAAGAATTAACCTTGCACAACTACTCCCAAGGGGCATCTGACTAAGAAGGAAGAATTGTTCTGCTGGGCATCACAGGTTGTCATTATTCTACAGATAAGGAAACTGAAGCTTAAGGTAGTGAGTTTTACAACCAGGATTTGAATCCACACTGTCTATTTATAGAACTCATAAACTTATCCACTATTTTGACCTTTATAAAAGGCCCTTATTAAATGTTTGTCAGATGAGTTAATAATATAATAGATTATCAGGCTTGTCTGAACATCAGGTTAGAAGAATTAATTAAGAGCAAATGAACAGATGCTATTTTGACATGCATTACTCTGATTAAGTTTGCAGGACGAAAAAGTCCTTTTGATACATTAGAACAGTTCAGCACATTTATTTAATAACATGGTCTTAAAAGGAAACTGCTTTTGGACAGGTGAGCATCTATTCACACTCTCATAAAAGATTATGTTTAAGTTTAAATTTATTTTCCAAAGTTCTTCAACAGAGTTTGAAATGCTTTAATTAATTTTTATTTTTTTCAGAATTCAGAATTCCATCTCTCACTGCTGGGAAACAAAAAGGGTGGTAGAAACCTTCAGTTTGAGGAATATAAAATAAATTTCCTTGAAATTTTTCACTATGGGAGTATTATAAACTCCCATATCCTGGGTAGGGGGTAGGGAGCTATAATACTTCTTAATCAAATCGTAGTCTACTTCCTAATCAAAGTATAGACCATTTCCCTGAAACATGTAAATAAGTATGAATTTAAAAGTAATCATTAACAATTTCTTTATAAAAGAAAGATACATCAGGGTCATAGAATATGCTTAAACAGTGTAAATATGGATAATGAAATCAAACTTGGAACTGAATCCCAATGCTGCCATTTATCAGCTACATGATCTTGAGGTTTGATAATTTATCTAATCCTCAATGTATGTTCAGAGATAATATCTGCCTAATTGGTTTGTTGTAAAGAAGACTGTGTACTGAGCAAGGCATAAGCTGCTATGCATGTAATAACTAGTAGCTGCTAATATGAATAAAAATAGCATCAATAATTATCAATTAATAGCATTAATAGTAATGCTCATGTTCTCAATACAAAGTAATAGAGTCAAAGACAAATGGTCTCTCTCAAGTTCTATGTTTAAATGTTGAATATTATAAAAATGATAACTATGTGAGGTAATGCATTTGTTAATTAGCTAGGTTTAACCATTCCACAATGTACATATACTTCAAAATGGTATGTTGTAAATGACAGAAACATACAATGCTATCCATCAATTTAAATAGAAATGAATGAATAAATGCTTAATGTGCCCTATGAATGCTTGCCAGATTAGAAAAGCAAAAGGAGTGAAAATATATTCTAATAGGCAGGGTAGGAAAACAAGAGAAGACCTTTGAATCAGTTAAATCTTGCTTAAATTCTAGCTTTGTCCATTCAAAGTGACTTCGACACACAGGTAAAATGAGGATAAGGATCCCTATCTTAATATAATTATTCTGAAGCTTAATTAGGATAATATATACTAACAGCCTAGTTTTATGTCTATTCATTTAAAAAGTTTACAGTTTAAAGAAAAGATAAGGTTTAGGTAGTTAAATAATTTTAAAAATAAGACTAGTAAAGGCATTATAGCAGTGATATATTTTCTATTTTTTTAATCAACAAATAAATATTGTATATATTTATGGTATACAACATGTTTTGAAATATGTATATGTACACGTCTGTCCAGGTACAGGGGCTCATGCCTGTAATCCCAGCACTTTGGGAGGCGAAGGTGGGAGGATCACTTAAGCCCAGGAGTTCGAGACCAGCCTGGGCAACACAGTGAAACCCCATCTCTACCAAAAAGACAATAATAATAATAAACAAAAATTATCCCAGACATACTGGTGCATGCTTGCAGTCCCAGCTACACAGGAGGCTGAGGCAGGAGGATCACTTGAGCCTGGGAGGTCGAGGCTATAGTGAGCCGCGATTGTGCCACTATGCTCCAGCCTGGGTGACAGAGGGAGACCCTGTCTTAAAAAAAAAAAAAAGAAAAGAAATAGGTATACATTGTGGAATGGCTAAAATGAACTGATTAACATTTGCAATATCTCACATACTTATCACTTTTTGTGGTGAAAGCACTTAAACTCTACATTCTTAGTTATTTTCAAGTATACAATACATAATTAATTATAGTGAGCATGATATGAAACAGATCTCTGGAACTTATTTCTCCTAACTAAAATTTTGTAACCTTTGACCGACATCTCCCCCATCTCCACATCTTCCAGCCTCTGAAAATCACCATTCTATTTTGTTTTATGAGTGTGACCTTTTTAGGTTCCACATATAATTGAGCTCATGCAGTATTTGTGTTTCTGTGCCTGACTCATTTTACTTAACGTCCTCCAGGATCACCCATGCTGTTGCAAATGACAGGATTTTGTTCTTTTTTATGGCTGAATAGTATTACACTGTGCATATATATATCACATTTTCTCCATGCACTCATCTGTCAATGGACACTTAGGCTGTTAATTCCATATCCTGGCTATTGTGAATAATGGTACAATGAGCATGGAAATGCAGATACCTCTTCAATATACTGATTTCTTTCCCTTTGGACATATATCCAGTAGTTGGATCGCTGGATCACACAGTAGTTCTATTTTCAACTTTTTTGAGGAACCTCCATACTATTTTCCATAACTATACTAATTTCTCCCTTTCAAAAGAGGTCCTTTCCTTACACAACTACTCTCCAAACTTGTATAGGTCCCACAGAATAAAAGATCTGAAAAGCACTATCCTTGTTAATATCATCCACATTTACAGTGATAGCTTTCATATTTTACAGGACAATACTGATTACAAATATTAAATCATATTGTCATATTATGTCAGAATGTGTATTTCAAATTTTGGCTTAAAGACTAGTCACCATACTTATAAGGATAAATCCATATACTTTCTGTTCTATGTAGTTTTCTTAAGGATTCTTAACATTGGGCTAGATTTGTCCTCTACTTTAAGCAACCAAAAGGATCAAAGGACTTACTACCTTACTACCTTTGTTTTTCATTGATAGACTAGAAATAAAAAAGCTATATATTGCAGATAAAAAATGTGTACAGTTAAAATTATATTTATAAATATGAATCATAGTATATAAAAGACTGTAACTTTCAGTCCCTTAGAGATTGACAGTATTCTTTCACAGAGCCATTCAATATTGGGCATTAAATAAAGGTTTTTTGAAATATGACCCTCTCTATAGCCTACATCAGCAGTCCCCAACATTTCTGACAGCAGGGACTGGTTTCATGGAAGACAATTTTCCCACAGACCATTACTGGTCCATGGCCCAGAGGTTGGGGACCACTGCCCTACATAGTAAATCTATTATTTCACTGGATCTTTTTTAGGATATTTCTATTTTAAAGGTAATAAAATATAAGACCTAAGTACTACAGATTGAGTATTCCTTATCCAAAATGCTTAGGACCAAAACTATTTCAGATTTTGATTTTTTCTGGATTTGGGGGGTGTTTTTGTTTTTTTTTGGGAATGTTTGCATTAAGCTTACCTATTGAGCTTCTCTAATCTGAAAATTCAAAATGCTCCAATGAGCATTTCCTTTAAGTGTCATGTCGGCATTCATAAAGTTTCCAATTTTGGAGCTTTTCGGATTAGGGATACTTAACCTGTAATAACTTGTGTAAGGTTTTTTTTCCACTAACCCAGGGGCGTTGTACTTAGGCCTTCTAAATCATAGTTCATTGCTCTTTCACTACCACATAAATCAGCAGGTAAAATCATTCTCCCTGATCACAGGAGGAGAGGCAAAGATTTCTGTGCTTCTTACGGAAAACATCAATCCTAACCGAATCCTCTCATTTAATATAATGAAAGATGATGATGATGATATTAGTTACTTATTATTAAACACTATGAGGTAAGTATTACTAAAACCTTTTAGTAAGTAGAAAACTGAGGGTTGAAGAAGGTAAATAATTTACCTGAGGCCAAAGCTAGTTAAGTGATAGAATCAGAATTCAAACTTGTTTAACTTTAGGACACTCTGTGCTCCTGTCTCTATAATTTACTATCTTTACCTTATTTTCCATCACCTCTACTCTGGCAAGAGAATATAAGAAAATAAGAAGAAAGGCTTCTTCGCCTGAAAGGCTGATAGAAAATTCTCTGGTTAGAACAAGGTTCTCCTTTCTTATGTCTAATACAAATTTCAGCTATAATTCATTATAACAGAAAGATAAAGGCTCCAAGTATTATCTTCTTAACGCGCTGTGTGGTATTATGCAAGTCACAAACTTTTAAATCCACAATTTCTCCACCTGAAAAAAGGAATAACATTATGGATAATAACAACTGTGGGAATTAAGTAATATTTGTGTGTAAACTGACTCTCTATAGAAAGGTAGGAGTTCAAATATAAATAATATTTTCTTCGTATGTGGCCTGCCTGGAATTAGT
The DNA here is from genome assembly GCF_028885655.2 of Pongo abelii. Taxonomy (NCBI): domain Eukaryota; kingdom Metazoa; phylum Chordata; class Mammalia; order Primates; family Hominidae; genus Pongo; species Pongo abelii. The sequence continues at coordinate 43,447,831 of NC_071995.2, read as the reverse complement.
CAAGAATATTACAATCACAAACAAAACCATCAAACAAACATATATACAAAAGATACTCATCTTACAAAGAATTAATCAAAACCTAAATATTCCACAATTTTTTCTTTTCTTGAGACAAGGTCTCACTCTGTCGCCCAGGCTGGAGTGCAGTAGCACCATCTCGGCTCAGTGCAACCTCCACCTCCTGGGCTCAAGTGATCTTCCCACCTCAGCCCCCTGAAAGTAGCTGGGACCACACCCAGCTAATTTTTGTATTTTTTGCAGAGATGGCGTTTTACCACATTGCCCAGGCCACCGCCCCCAGCTTCATTTAAGTTTTTCTTATATAGGTCTTACATGTTTCTCATTGTGTTTATTCTTAGATATTATTACAAGTTGGATCTTTTTCTATTAATTTTAATTGGAATTGCTGGTATCATATTTTAAAATAGTAGATACTAAGTTCTGAATATTTGGCTGGATACTGTGACTTGTGTCTGTAATTCCAGCAACTCAGGAGGCTGAAGCAGGAGGATCACTTGAGGCCAGGTGTTCAAGACCAGCCTGGGCCACACAGCAAGACCCTCAACTCTAAAAATAAATAAATATATAAATAAAAATAAAAATAAAATAAATAAATTAGCCAGGTACAGCAGCACATGCCTGTAGTCCCAGCTACTCAGGAGGCTGAGGTGGGAGGACTGATTGAGCTTGGGAGTTTGAGGCTACAGTGAGCTACAATCTCGCCACTGCACTCCAGCCCAGGCAACACAGTGAGACCCTGATTCTAAACAAAATTAAATAAAAACTTTTTTGCATATTTATATTTTTGGATTCTGTCCACTTTATAGAAGTCTCTCATTAGGTCCAATAGTTTTCCCATTGTTTCTTTGCTTTCCTATTTAACTTAAAAATAGTGATAATTTTCTCTTGTCTTTGTTTAGTGTTGCTAAAACAGAACACCTGAGATTGGGTAATTTATAATGAAAATAAGTTTATTTAGCCAATGGTTCACAATTTCAACAGACTGGTACTGACTGACCTGTTAGGAACTGGGCTGCACAGCGGGAGGTGAGTGGCAAGCCAGCGAAACTGCGCTCCACCTCCTGCCAGATCAGCAGTGGCATTAGATTCTCAAAGGAGCGTGAACCCTACCGTGAACTGCGCATGCAAGAGATTTAGGTTGCGTGCTCCTTATGAGAATCTAATGATGTAACGTAATGCACTTAATATCATCCTGAAACCATTTCCCCGCCACAGTCTGTGGAAAAACCGTCTTCCACAAAACTGTTCCCTGGTGCCAAAAAGGTTGGGGACCACTGCTCTAACATTTCACCACTGAGCATAATGTTTGTTTTCTGATTAAATACCCTATCAATTTATTTTCCTCATTTACTGAGATGACCATAAAATTCTTCACACCTGATTTTCAATAATCCTAACATAACCCTCTACATGTTATGATATATTTTTCATTGTAGTGCTGCTGAATTAGCTAATTTCATATTTAGTTATTGACAGTCATAATTAAGGCTGGTCTAGATTAAACTTTGACATAATCTTGGTCAGATTTTATTACAAAATTAATCAGACTACTTTCCATCCTTTTCTAAGCTTTGGATTTTTTTTTCAATCATGAGAATCATTTTTCACTTTTTTTTTTGGAGACAGAGTCTTACTCTGTCATCCAGGGTGGTATAAAGTGGCGTGATCTCGGCTCACTGCAACCTCTGCCTCCCAGGTTCAAGCAATTTTCGTGCCTCAGCCTCCCCCGTAGTCCAGTAGTTGGGATTACAGGTGCACACAACCACCCCTGGCTAATTTTTATTTATTTATTTATTTTGCATTTTTAGTAGAGACGGGGCTTTGCCATGTTGCCCAGGCTGGTCTCTAACTCCTGAGCTCAAGTGATCTACCCGCCTCAGCCTTCCAAAGTGCTAGAATTACAGGCATGAACCACCGCACCCGGCACATTTTTCACTTCTTAAGTATTTTTCCCTGAGGTTTCCTATCTCTTCATTAGGGAAACAATAGAGCCCAACAGGTGAGCCTAAAGACACTATTGACAAAAAGGACTTTAGTTCAAGTCCTAGTTCTGCCACTTGTTAGTATATACGACATCAAGCACATTAAAAATACTAAATTTTGATTCAAAAAGATTTTTTTGAGACAGAGTCTCGCTCTGTCGCCCAGGCTGGAGTGTAATGGTGTGATCTCGGCTCACTGCAACCTCCACCTCCTGGGTTCAAGTGATTCTCCTGCCTCAGCCTCCTGAGTAGCTGGGGTTGTAGGCATCTGCCAACATGCCCAGCTAATTTTTGTATTTTTAGTAGAGACGGGTTGTCACCATGTTGACCAGGCTGGTCTTTTTTTATTTTTTTTTACGCATTTTTTTTTATTATACGTTAAGTATTGGGGTACATGTGCACAATGTGCAGGTTAGTTACATATGTATACATGTGCCATGCTGGTGTGCTGCACCCATTAACTCATCATTTAGCATTAGGTATATCTCCTAATGCTATCCCTCCCCCCTCCCCCCACCCCACAACAGTCCCCAGAGTGTGATATTCCCCTTCCTGTGTCCATGTGTTCTCATTGTTCAATTCCCATCTATGAGTGAGAACATGTGGTGTTTGGTTTTTTGTCCTTGCGATAGTTTACTGAGAATGATGATTTCCAATTTCATCCATGTCCCTACAAAGGACATGAACTCATCATTTTTTATGGCTACATAGTATTCCATGGTGTATATGTGCCACATTTTCTTAATCCAGTCTATCATTGTTGGACATGTTGGTCGGTTCCAAGTCTTTGCTATTGTGAATAGTGCCACAATAAACATACGTGTGCATGTGTCTTTATAGCAGCATGATTTATAGTCCTTTGGGTATATACCCAGTAATGGGATGGCTGGGTCAAATGGTATTTCTAGTTCTAGGTCCCTGAGGAATTGCCACACTGACTTCCACAATGGTTGAACTAGTTTACAGTCCCACCAACAGTGTAAAAGTGTTCCTGTTTCTCCATATCCTCTCCAGCACCTGTTGTTTCCTGACTTTTTAATGATTGCCATTCTAACTGTTGTGAGATGGTATCTCATTGTGGTTTTGATTTGCATTTCTCTGATGGCCAGTGATGATGAGCATTTTTTCATGTGTCTTTTGGCTGCATAAATGTCTTCTTTTGAGAAGTGTCTGTTCATATCCTTTGCCCACTTTTTGATGGGGTTGTTTGTTTTTTTCTTGTAAATTTGAGTTCATTGTAGATTCTGGATATTAGCCCTTTGTCAGATGAGTAGGTTGCGAAAATTTTCTCCCATTTTGTAGGTTGCCTGTTCACTCTGATGGTAGTTTCCTTTGCTGTGCAGAAGCTCTTTAGTTTAATTAGATCCCATTTGTCAATTTTGGCTTTTGTTGCCATTGCTTTTGGTGTTTTAGACATGAAGTCCTTGCCCATGCCTATTTCCTGAATGGTAATGCCTAGGTTTTCTTCTAGGGTTTTTATGGTTTTAGGTCTAATATTTAAGTCTTTAATCCATCTTGAATTGATTTTTGTATAAGGTGTAAGGAAGGGATCCAGTTTCAGCTTTCTACATATGGCTAGCCAGTTTTCCCAGCACCATTTATTAAATAGGGAATCCTTTCCCCATTGCTTGTTTTCCTCAGGTTTGTCAAAGATCAGACAGTTGTAGATATGCAGCATTATTTCTGAGGGCTCTGTTCTGTTCCATTGATCTATGTCTCTGTTTTGGTACCAGTACCATGCTGTTTTGGTTACTGTAGCCTTCTAGTATAGTTTGAAGTCAGGTAGCGTGATGCCTCCAGCTTTGTTCTTTTGGCTTAGGATTGAATTGGCGATGTGGGCTCTTTTTTGGTTCCATATGAACTTTAAAGTAGTTTTTTCCAATTCTGTGAAGAAAGTAGTTTTTTCCAATTCTGTGAAGAAAGTCATTGGTAGCTTGATGGGGATGACATTGAATCTATAAATTACCTTGGGTAGTATGGCCATTTTCACGATATTGATTCTTCCTACCCATGAACATGGAATGTTCTTCGATTTGTCTGTATACTCTTTTATTTCATTGAGCAGTGGTTTGTAGTTCTTCTTGAAGAGGTCCTTCACGTTCCTTGTAAGTTGGATTCCTAAGTATTTTATTCTCTTTGAAGCGATTGTGAATGGGAGTTCACTCATGATTTGGCTCTCTGTTTGTCTGTTATTGGTGTATAAGAATGCTTGTGATTTTTGTACATTGATTTTGTATCCTGAGACTTTGCTGAAGTTGCTTACCAGCTTAAGGAGATTTGGGGCTGAGACAATGGGGTTTTCTAGATATACAGTCATGTCATCTGCAAACAGGGACAGTTTTGACTTCCTCTTTTCCTAATTGAATACCCTTTATTTCCTTCTCCTGCCTAACTGCCCTGGCCAGAACTTCCAACACTATGTTGAATAGGAGTGGTGAGAGAGGGCATCCCTGTCTTGTGCCAGTTTTCAAAGGGAATGCTTCCAGTTTTTGCCCATTCAGTATGAGAAGTACAAGGAGGAACTGGTACCATTCCTTCTGAAACTATTCCAATCAATAGAAAAAGAGGGAATCCTCCCTAACTCATTTTATGAGGCCAGCATCATCCTGATACCAAAGCCGGGCAGAGACACAACCAAAAAAGAGAATTTTAGGCCAATATCCTTGCTGAACATTGATGCAAAAATCCTCAATAAAATACTGGCAAACCGAATCCAGCAGCACATCAAAAAGCTTATCCACTATGATCAAGTGGGCTTCATCCCTGGGATTCAAGGCTGGTTCAATATACACAAATCAATAAATGTAATCTAGCATATAAACAGAACCAAAGACAAAAACCACATGATTATCTCAATAGATGCAGAAAAAGCCTTTGACAAAATTCAACAACCTTCATGCTAAAAACTCTCAATAAATTAGGTATTCATGGGACCAGGCTGGTCTTTAACTCCTCACCTCAGGTGATTCATCCACCTTGGCCTCCCAGCGTGCTGGGATTACAGGCTTGAGCCACCATGCCCAGCCTGATTCAGATGTTTAAATTTATTAGTATTAGTTTTACTTTACAGGTTTCTCATTTTTTAAATCTCCTCCGTATTTATAGCTATGTATTCTTCTGATACCTAATGTTGTATATTTGTGTTTTCTACTTTGTTTCTAGACTACATTTGCTAGTGAATATTCTATTTTTATAAAATTTTGTAGCATATGCCAAATCCAATTCCACAATTTCAATGTATAGCCCTTCTCACAAGTCTTTTTAAATCTACTCTCTTTTTTAAAAAAAACTTACTAGTGTCCCTCCTTCATCCTCAAATTTTTCCCTTAATTCTCTATAACTTTTGTATTAACTTTTTATACCTCCCCTTTACTGGTCATTTAACAGTTACTGAGGAAACAGCAAGTTTTATCTTGTACTAGAATTGTTCTCCCACAACTGGCCCACAAAATATTTGTTCTTCAAAATCTTAATAGATACTGTACCATAAAAGGATTCCATGTCAATTAACTCTGAGAAATATGGGTTTAAACAGGTCCTTTAGCTAAGAGCACTTAAAGTATGTTAATGTGCATTGTGAATCTATAGGATACAATAAGCAGCTTTTGTCAGATTCACAAATCCTTCCTTAAACTCCCACCCACAAACCTATCCATATCTTACAGGCAGTTGGTGAAATACAGCCCTGGGAAATTCAGTCAGCAGCAATCACCTCCATTTTTAAAAGCCTGAAAAGCAGAGTTATGGTGAAGCCCTTCAAACCAGTCCAAGTAAAGTACTTCCAAGAAAAATTATAACAGAAAAGTGGAGGTTCCTTAACTTGGCAGAAATACATCCATTACTCTTGTAAGATTTGGTACTTACCAGAAGGCTAGCAAGTAATGACCACTGATAATCTGACCTTTATTCCAAAACATAACCAACATGTGATATTTTAAGGGTTTAGTTATACTAGGCAAGTACTGAGTACTCAATTGATAAAATTTGATGTGCCTGGCCAGGTGCGGTGGCTCACGCCTGTAATCCCAGCACTTTGGGAGGCCGAGGCGGGTGGATCACGAGGTCAGGAGATTGAGACCATCCTGGTCAACACAGTGAAACTCCATCTCTACTAAAAATACAAAAATTAGCTGGGAGTGGTGGCGGGCTCCTGTAGTCCCACCTACTCAGGAGGCTGAGGCAGGAGAATGACGTGAACCCGGGAGGTGGAGCTTGCAGTGAGCCGAGATCGCGCCACTGCATCCCAGCCTGGGCGACAGAGCGAGACTCCGTCTCTTAAAAAAAAAAAAAAAAAATTTTTTTTTGATGTGCCTTTCTTATAAACTTTATTTTTCTTATATTCTTATATACCACAAGCACTGGTAAGATGCCTTTCCTATATATCAACGACTAAGTTGGCCGGGCGCAGTGGCTCACGCCTGTAGTCTCAGCACTTTGGGAGGCCAAGCTGAGCAGATCACTTGAGGCCAGGAGCTCAAGACCAGCCTGGCCAACATGGTGAAACCCCATCTCTACGAAAAATACAAAAATTAGCCAGGCATGGTAGTGCACACCTGTAATCCCAGCTACTCGGGAGGCTAAGGCATGAGAATCACTTGAGCGCAGGAGACAGAGGTTGCAGTGAGCCAAGATCGCGCCACTACACGGAGTGAAGCTCCATCTCAAAAAAAAAAAAAAAAAAAGTAGTGCAAGTTACAATCAAGAAGACATTTCTTTTAAAAAAGGTTTAAATATGTTAAAAATGTACAGAAGGTTAACATGTAAAATACTGAAAATAATTTGGAAAACTTAAGATTAAGGACTAAATATAAAAATATGGAACAAAATATCTTTAATATTAAAATTCTCTTAGTAAAATTTTTATTATATCTTATATGATACTTTGAAATTAGCATACTGTGTCTAACTCCAGGATTGATCTAGTAAGTGTATAATTACTCACAGATGATATGTATGTGTATATAGGTGTATATGTGTATACAAATTTTTTAATGAAATATACAATCCAATTTGTAATGGCCTTATCCTGGCTGATTAATTTCTTTTACTAGGTTTTCATTCTCCTACAATTTGAAGATGGATCTTCATGGCTGATCAAATGCAACAGAACAGGTTCTTTAGTGGCAATATTTAACACTTCTCTAAAGCAGTGGTTCTTTAACCAGGACTGATTTTGCCCTCTAGGGTACACTTGGCAATGAAGAGACATTTTTGTTTGTCACAACAGAGATGAAACCTACTGCATGTAGTAGACAGAGACCAGGGACACTGCTACCCATCATACAATGCACAGGACAGCTCTCACAACAAAGAATTTTCCAGCCCAAAATATAAATAGTGCTGAGATTAAGAAATCCTGCTCTATATAACAAAGCAGTGTGTCCATTCCCAAAAGGAGTCATGGTTATATAAGAAGTATTTTAAGTGCAGAGGCCTATTACTCTTCCTTTCCAAGGCTGCTATATTAATGAATATCACCAAATTATAAACATTTATAGCATAACATATGAAATAATTTGAGCCAATGAAGTTGTCTGCAACTTAGGAATCTTTAAGAGCAGAGGAAGTATCTAAATTTAGCCACCAATCCTTAAGTCCATACCTTGTTAGTAATTTTGTTTGAAGTTTATCCTCTAGGAAAATTCTCAGTAAGAGCTCATAGGGAAAACATTCCCTGAGGTGTTTGTTTGTTTTTAACACATCAATAAAGATTCTTCATGGGTTTCACACTTGAAATTCATTTCACTATATAGAAATCCACACATCACCTCTTGGCTCACATTTTCTTTCCTTGAGTATCTTAAATACATTATTCCATTTTCTTCGGGCATAAAGCACTGCCATTTAAAAGTCTGACAACAATCTTTTTTTCTTTCTCAGTCATTCAGTCTTTTTGCCTGGTGCCCAATAGATTGTTTTTTCTTTAAAGTTCACTGATTTTATGTGCATTTATATCAGTTGTCATTGTTCTGAGCAAATATTCTTAGGTATACAGTGTGCTGTTTCAACATGCAGTTTCAAATCTTTTTTTAATTTCAAGAATGTCTTATTATAGCTTTTAGAATTTGTTCTGTTTCCTTGGCATGGTTTTCTTCTTCAGGGACTTGTATTATCCTTATATTGGATTATCTTTGTTTTCAATATTGTTTTCTCTTAAATCTTTTAGCAGTCTTTTTTAAACAACAACAACAAAAAAACAATTTCCCTCCCTCAGCTCTGCATAATTAAATTATACTTGGCTTCACCCATTTGACTTCTGCAACGGGGAGAGAGAGATAAGATGTCCTTGGCATGTCAGATTGGCCTTATGGTGGTCTCTCTCTCCTTGAGGGGCACAACAGATCCTGGGTGAAAAAGAAAACAACAATTTCCTTTCTTCAGTTTGTATCGCTTTACGCATTACCTGTGCCTATTTTATTTACTCTAGACTTTCCACTAGATTGGGGTTCATTTCTGAAATTGTATATATGTATTTTTTTGAGATAGGGTCTCGATCGGTCTCCAAGCTGAAGTGCAGTGGCACAATCATGGCTCACTGCAGCCTTGAACTCCTGGGCTCAAGCAATCCTCCTGCTTCAGCCACCCAAGAAGCTAGGACTACAGTCATGCACCGCCACAGCCAGCTACATTTTGTGTACACATTTTTCCTCTTCTATCTCTTCTATCACCTTATTTCTGAGTTTTCAAAATTCCTATTTATATTTTTATGTTTTCTTTCATAACAACATTTTCTTAATTTCTTTCAGCTTGTTTTGAAAGAATAGGTAATAGTACTCATTTGTTTTGGGGGCATGTCTTTCTGACTTGCATTCATGGTCTTTAAGATACTACTTTGCTCCTTTTTTTCTTTTTCCTTTATAAGAACTTTCTCTTGGATTTTACTTCTATCATTTTCTGTTACTAATTTTTAAGTGAAATCAGTTTTTCTGAACTTCGAGATGGAGGCATGGTCATTCTGTTGTTTTTGTGTGGTCTTCAAAAAGCAGCTTGTTTTCACAGATTTTCTGGCTGTGTTCTCCTCTCCCACTTTCATCTGAATCTTCTCTTTTATCTCTATTGTCTCTGTATTGCTCAATTTGGACTGCATTCCAGCAATTTCCTCTTAGTTTGGGTTTTATCCTTAAAGGGAGCTATGGCTGCATAGTTTTGATAGTTCATAATGTCTAGATTATGTATCCCCTTCTACTTTACAACATATTACTTGTACCCATTCTAGTTCCACTCGCTTTTCTTAAATCAGTCCACTGTGTTTTTTAGTAAGTAGATTATTTTGGGGTTTTCATATTTTCTGGTCCATCAGACAATCCATTGTTTCTCCATACTTACTCCCTCCTGGAGTCTTGTAGTTCTGATTTGGCCCCATTCTCTTGTATTTAGGGCTCATAGAAACATCTCAACATTTAGTTTTTTGAACCAGGTGCAGTGGTTCACGCCTGTAATCCCAGCACTTTGGGAGGCCGAGGCAGGTGGATCACGAGGTCAGGAGATTGAGACCATCCTAGCTAACACAGTGAAACCCCGTCTCTACTAAAAATACAAAAAATTAGCCAGGCGTGCTGGCAGGCGCCTGTAGTCCCAGCTACTCGGGAGGCTGAGGCAGGAGAATGGCGTGAACCCGGGAGGCAGAGCTTGCAGTGAGCCGCGATTGTGCCACTGCACTCCAGCCTGGGTGACAGAGCGAGACTCTGTCTCAAAAAAATATACATAAAAACATAAATTTAGTTTTTTGCAGATGTTTTGCTTTGCTCTTCAGGCAGGCAGCTTCTAAGAAGGCTCCCAATGATTCCTGACTCCTGCTATTCATGTCACTGCATAATTCTTTCCCCTTGAGTAGAGGATAAACCTACTGACTTGTTTTAAGATCAGAATACAACAGAAGTTGTAAGATGTCACTTCTGAAATTAGGTTACATAAAGACTCAACTTCCATCTTGTTCTTTTTCTCTCCCACTTGCTTATTCTGAAGAAAAACAGTTGTCCTACAGCGAGCTGCCCGCCCCATGGAGACGCAAAGAACTGAGGGAGGCCCTTCAGCCAACAGCCAGCAAGAAACTAATGCCCTCATTTCTTTTTTTTTGAGACGGAAGTCTCGCTCTGTCGCCCAGGCTGGAGTGCAGTGGCGCAATCTCGGCTCACTGCAAGCTCCGCCTCCCGGGTTCACGCCATTCTCCGGGTTCATGCCATTCTCCTGCCTCAGCCTCCTGAGTAGCTGGGACTACAGGCGTCCTCCACCATGCCTGGCTAATTTTTTTTTTTTTTTTTTTTTTGTATTTTTAGTAGAGACAGGGTTTCACCATGTTAGCCAGGATGGTCTCAATCTCCTGACCTCATGATCCGCCTGCCTCAGCCTCCCAAAGTGCTGGGATTACAGGCGTGAACCACCGTGCCCGGCCAATGCCCCCATTTCAATGGACCACAGGGAAATTAATTCTGTCAACAATCACTGAGTGAGTTTGAAAGCAGACTCCTCCCTAGTCAAACTTTGAGATGACTGAAACCCAGGCCAACCCCTGACTGCAGTCTTGATTCCAACAGATTGACAGTGACAGACTCTTAGCTAGAGTCTAAGGTAGAACTAAATTGTGCCCAGATTCAGAACTCACAGAAACTTTAAGATAATAAATGTGTGTTGTTTTAAGTGCTGGGTTTGAGGGTAATTTGTAATGCAGCCATAAATAAGTAGTATGATTTCTTTCAGCTCTGTTTTTATGGGAGTGGGGGATTTAGTGCGATTGAAAACTACTTCATAAGTAATTTTAAAAACAAATATTACTCTTAAAAGTAAATGCTATATTTTTCTTTAATTTTGGAGGCCAATTTTAACAGCTAAGCAAAGAAAATAATTTCAGCCGGGCGCAGTGGCTCACGCCTGTAATCCCAGCACTTTGGGAGGCTAAGGAGGGTGGATCGCCTGAGGTCAGGAGTTCGAGAACAGCCTGGCCAACATAGTGAAACCCCGTCACTACTAAAAATACAAAAAATTAGCCGGGCATGGTGGCGGGCACCTGTAATCCCAGTGACTAGGTTGGCTGAGGCAGGAGAATCACTTGAACCCGGGAGGCAGAGGTTGCAGTGAGCTGAGATCACGCCATTGCACTCCAGCCTAGGCAATAAGAGCAAGACTCCGTCTCCAAAAGTAATAATAATAATAATAATTTCTATCAATTTACTTTAAAATGTAAATGTACTCTGCTGTTTAGTTACCAACAAAGCAATTCCTTCTTCCCTTCTCAGATAAATAATTATCGTATCATTAATTCCAACATGTATTACCATATAAAAATCAGATGCTTTATTTTCTAGCAGCTTGAGTTTCTCAAATGAAAAAAAAAGCAGATACTAATCACATCACTTTTCATACGAATAAAACTTATACAGAAAACAAAAACAGTGCAAGGTACTCCTCCCCCAAAAGACAGAAGTCATTCTTTAACTATAAGGCCATTTATTCCCATGAAGTCATTTATCCCAAGTTTTTAAATTCTTGTTTATGGTTATTCTAATTTTCAAGATAAATTCTACCCCCTCATCCCTAACAGCAGTGTAAGTTCCATCAGAGATTGTCAGTTTGCATCAGCAATGTCTACAAAGTGTGTGGCACACTGTAAGTGGTTAGTAAATACTTGTTGAATGAATAAGTCTATCAAAATCTGTTAAACTATAACCAGCATTTATTTAGCATTTACCAACTACTAGGCAATCTGCTCAGTAAGTACTTTATATGTATTAACTTTCACAATCCTTGTAAGAAACTGTTTTTAATCTTATTTAATAGATAAGGAAACTGAGGCCTAGAAGTTAGACAATTTATCCAATATAAATATTGTAAGCAAATGACATAATCTTAATAAGTTACTAAAAAGTCTAATTTCAAAGCAGAGCTCTTACATTCCTACATTATAACAGCCATTCTTAAAATTTGATAAATGAGCAAGGATTTATTTTTCTATAGAAAAATACTTCTCAGTATGAATTTTCTCTTGCTTTTAAAGCTGCTTTATTTCAATAATATTATTGAATAAATTATTATTTTAATAAAACTGTCAAATTTTGATTTGGCAAAACTAGAAGATGACAGAAAACTAACGAGAATTACTCTAAAAATCCAAATAATGATCAGAGGCAAGACCTAAAGTTCAAGTGAAAGTCTATTAATCAAATGATGACTCCCAATGGATCCTCTTACCATTACAATGACCAAATATTTCCAAATCTCCTGGCTGTTGACAATGTTCTACTAAATTACATTTTAATTTAAATTGATAAAGTCCAGGTATATTTTTTAAATGTTCAACTAATCCACTTAAAACTATAATGTAAAATAACATTTTCAGTATTTTGACAATATTTGACAGAACAAAGTACAATTTTTCACAAATGAAATAGTAAAGATTTTAAAAATGCAATTGTGATACCAACTGACAAAGGTATTATTTTATAGACATTTTACATACTGCTAGTGGATGTTAAATTAGGTCAGGGTTTCTGGATGGCTACTTGGCAATATACATTAAGAATCTTGAAAACATTTACATTCCCTGAGTCAGTAATTACCCCTCTAGAAATATAAAAGGAAATAATCAGACACAGATAAAGATTTACAGATTTATAAATACATTTATGAACAAGAAGGTTCACCGCAAAATTTATAATATTAAAGCAAAAGGGTAACTTAAATGTATGACAATAAAAAGAAGTTAAAATTATGACACAAATATGAAGTTATTAAAATTATCTAAAAACTAAAGATATGGAAAAGTTATTGTTTATAATAGGTTAAAAAACTAATAAAGATATGAGTGATGCCAATTTTAAAAATTTATTTTTTAAAAGACTGGGAAGAAATAAACCAAAATATTAACTGTAATTATTTTTGAGTGGTAGGTTCACATGGGATTTACAGCTTCTTCCAGATACTTTTTCAGATGTTTCCAGATTTTCTATAATTAACAAGTATCAGCTTTAGGATGAAAAACAGCCCATTATTTTCCAAAGATTTTAATTCGGATTATTACATAAAATAGTATATGATTTTTGAAGTATAATAAATTAATATGTAAATGAACCATCATTTATTTAAAATTTTAAATTAATTTAAATAAAAATTAAGTAGAAACTCTGAAAAGACTGATTTTCTTACTAACCTAAGTAAATACACTGTGTAGTAAACTACATACACTGTATATAACTTCCGAGCAAATATAGATCAATCTAGGCCCTACAGTCTTTTTCTTATTATTACTCTCTCTGTAGTCTTTTATTACTTCTCTCTCTGCCTTCTCTACCTATCTATATACACACAAATATCAAAAACAGCACTAAGTACTAACATACATTCAACTTATGAATATTCTTTTTTACACGGAATGTATATATTCCTGGCCTCTATCCAGAGTTATGATGAGGTTAGATACCCTAAATTTGGAAGTAAAGTGAAAAATAGCAAATTAACACCGTAAGAGGTTACCTCTACTCTGCCATCTATATCCTAGATCTATAATAAGGCATTTTCTTGCAGGTTGGGGAGGAACACATATAAACTGGGGTTTTAACCATTTTTTTTTTTTTTTTTTTTTTTTTTTTTTTTTTTTGGAGAAGTCTCGCTCTTGTCCCCCAGGCTGGAGCGCAATGGCGCGATCTCGGTTCACTGCAACTCTGCCTCCTGGGTTCAAGCGATTCTACTGCCTTGGCCCCCCGCCGAGTAGCTGAGATTACGGGCGCCTGCCACCACACCCGGCTAATTTTTGTATTTTTAGTAGAGACGGGGTTTCACCATGTTGGCCAGGCTGGTCTAGAACTCCTGACCTCAGATGATCCACCTGCCTCGGCCTCCCAAAATGCTAGGATTACAGGCGTGAGCCACTGCGCCTGGCCGGTTTTAACCATTCTTATTAGTAAAATTACTAAATAGTCCAGTTTGTTAAAATTTTACTTGTTGAGTATAATATAAACTTTATAAAATATAAAATATATATTTATATAAAAAATATAAACTTTAAAGATAACAGTCTCTGTACTTAGTCCCTATAATCTACGACAACGCTAAGAAAGGCTAATGTATAATAAGCTAAACTAACATAAAATAAAAATTAGTTTACCAGCAAGAATAAAATATGTAGCACCTATATTGAAAGATAATTTGGGATAGACTCACGTTAAGACTTTAGTAGTATAACCTGCATATAAAAAATTTGACTTACGCGGAGAAAAATTAAGGTCACCAGTTGAAGTATCTCAATATTAATGTACTGCTTGTGCATTACTAAGAAGCAAGGCCCAAAGATTTGCAAGCTATAGATAATAGCACAGCTCTGTACATTTAATGTGATTGTATCTTCTATACATTATACACAATACACTATCATCTCAATGGCAATTCAGTCATTATGAATACATTAATTAGAGCATTAATACTTATTACACTACAATTAAATTCTCAAATAGACTAACAGTACTATTATAAGTATCCAAATCTGGAATTCTTTTCTACCACTATTTAAAAGAACATCTCTCTATATATATACTATATATACACTACACTATGAACTTTTAGAATATATTTTTAGCCTTTTTTCTTTAAATGATTGCAGTTTTCAGCATACTACCTCTTCTTATATATTATCATCCTAATTTCCATTTTTAAAGTTTCCTTTTTTATATAACATATTTTATTTAAAAAATAGAGAGGGAGGTTGGGCACAATGGGTCATGTCTGTAATCCCAGCACTTTGGGAGGCTGAGGCAGGTGGATCACTTGAGGCCAGGAGTTTGAGACCAGCCTGGCCAACATGGCAAAACCCCATCTCTACTTAAAAAACAAACAAACAAACAAAAAAACACATAAATTAGCTGGGCATGGTGGTGTCTGCCTGTAACCCCAGCTACTTGGGAGGCTGAGGCACAAGAATTGCTTGAACCTGGGAGGCAGAGGTTGCAGTGAGCTGAGATCACGCCGCTGTACTCTAGCCTGGACAACCCTGCAAGACTGTCTCAAAAAAAAAAAAAAAAAAAAAAAAACAGCCGAAATCTCACTATGTTGCCCAGGCTGGTCTCGAACTCCTGGGCTCAAACGATCCGCCCACCTTAGCCTCCCAAAGTGGTGGGATTATAGGCATGATCCACCATGCCCAGCCTCCATTTTTAAAGTTTCTACAGAAGCATGTGAATTTTTTTAAAAATCCTTTGATTTCATGTCTCCGGAATCTGTTTAACTCAGCAGCTCCTCAGTACCAAACAATCATACTCCCACAGTACAGGATTTTAAATTAAATCTCTTGAGGGCTTTTTTAAAATAGTGATTTATATAAACACCTATCCTGATCCCTTGAAATAATATTTCTCAAACTGTCTTTCTTTAAACGCTTCATGTGAGCTATTTGAGTTCAGCCAGAAATTTGGACAGTTTATCTTCCCACAAGTAATACAAGTTTAAAATGTGGTAGGAACAAAAGGAGAACAAGAGAAATACACTGGATTAAAATCAAGTGAACTTATTTCAACAAGTCACTCTCTGTAGAGCAGTTCCTAAACTTTAGCAAGGTTCAGAATCACCTGGAGGACCTGTTAAAAACAGACTGCTTGGCCCTAACCCCAGAGTTTCTGACTCAGTAGGTCTGAATATTTGCATTTCTAACAAGCTCCCAGATGATGCTGATCTGGCTGGTCTGGGGAACCTCAGTTAGAGAATCACTGCTGTAGAGTCTCATGAAGTATACTGCCTGAAATAAAAATTGTAACATGTCAAAAGTTCTCTAATTAGAAACACATATCTAAATATATGTAAGCAAATATTCTCTTGCCTAACATTGTATTAATTAGTTACTGGAAGTAAATTATTTCAGACAAAAATGGTACCACCGGATTTTCACCAATTATTACAACAACATAGGTTAAAACATTCTTCAAAAGGTTAAGTTTACCTGCTAGAAATTACTAAGACAAGCAACAGCAATAAAGTACTTAAAGTAGAAAAGAGAAAAGTATGATCCTGAATAACTTACAAAATGAATGAAAAGATTAGTTCCTTAATCTATTTAAACTAAATTCTATTTGCATCCATCTGGCAGTAAAATTAACACAGTATGCCTTTATTTTAGAGCATACCTAAAGTGGAATCATGACTTCACCAAACTACTTAGCTCATATGACATTGGCTGAGCTAATGAGTTAATGTTTCTCCTGCCTTAAAACAGACAGTTCCAATATAGCAAAGCTTTAAAATGCTTTGTAATGTCATTCTCCCTTCCATGAAACTACTAACGCATCAAATTGTAAGAATAGTAATGAATACATTTTCAAAAAGAATCCAGGAACTTCTGAGACAGAAAAATTTTGAAAACTTAAAATTCTTTTCTCACCTGGATTCAGATGGAGTCCTATTGGATGTAATAAGGATGCCCTAACCAAAACCCAAGGGCATAAAAGAGCAATGAAGCCTCTTAGATAAAATCACTATTACACATAGAAATAGACATTCTGGAAGACTCTGTCAGGCATAGAGGGCAATGATCCAAAAATAGTTCTAGGTTTTCTCTGAGATGGCAAACACTGCAACCTTTCTGGAGTTAGACATTCTGGTTGTCAGCTTACGTCCTAAAGTACTAGCATGAAAATACAGTTCAACCAAACACTAAAAGAAAGCATCATTTTCCCTCAAACCTGTAAGAATCATGGCTCATAGGATGAACGCACAATCACTCCAGGCCAGGGTTTCTCATCCTCAGCACTATTAACATTTCAGGCTGGATAATTCTTCCTTGTGGGGGGACCATCCCGAGCATTATACATTATTCAGCAGTATCCCTAGCCACCATTCACTAAATGCCAGCAGCACTCCCCAGCTATGACAATCAAAAATATCTCCAGACATTGCCCGATGTTCTCTGTGAAGCAAAACTACCCCTTATTGAGAACTACTGCTGTAGCTCAAAATCAAGAACAGCAGTAAATTGAAAATGTTTACAAATAATCTAAGTTTTGGATGGAACAATTATCCTGCCACAATGCCTCATAAAACTCAAGTATTCAACAAATGTTAGCCACTATTATTATCATTTTGTATGTGTACATGGCTGCCTAGTGTGTTGGCAGTAACAGGAGTCTGAACTCACTTCCTGTAATAGTTAACAAAAACGTTCAGAAACTTGGGAGGGAGGAATCATCTCTTAGAGTCCCACCAGTGCTGCATATTGGGACGCTCATGGGAAGCCATAATTTATATCCCAAATGATAAAAAAGTATGCCACAATTCATATTAAACACAACACACAAACATGTACACACATGCATACATACACACAAAGGGGAAAAAGATGCTAAAAGTTGACCTACCAACCTCAAAGATTTCTAATACTCAAGTGAGACGCATACAAATGATCTTTGACAGGTATGATAAACAAGTGTTTCCAGGGAAAAGTGATTTTTAAAAATCAGCCAATTCAGCCCCAGCTTATACTCTTTAAGTTTACACCAAATGATTCAAGGAACACGTAAGGGTCCTTTATTCTTGTAACAAACCTTCACACTAAAAATTAGGTTAACTAAAAACCTGAATATAAGTAATTTAGTAATGTCTTTAAATTAACATATTATATTAGACCTAGAAATACAACTAGTATTTGGTATAATCTTATAAACACAAAACCTATTTTTAAATAAATTCAGATTCAATAATCAATAATCTGCCTTCAAAAGGTTTCCCTCACTCAAGCAATACAATGTCTTTTAAGGAAGTTAAAAGTTTTATAAACTAGTTACAAGATAATTGAATGCAGGAAGCTACTATATATGAAAAAAAAGTTTCCACTTAAAGCAAGGATCTTTATTTCCAGTCACAGGAGAAGATAAATAACTTACTGCTATTTCCCTAATGCTCTGGTTACCCATTCCCACACCAACTGCTGTAAGAAGGTACATCTGTCCCCAACTAAGTCTATTTCTTGCAAAAGTTGGTGAAGAATCTGTACTAATTTTCCTTTCAATGTTTGGCAGAATTCCCTAGTTAAACCATCTGGGCCTTTGCTTTACCTTGTAGGTGGCTTCTTAAAAAAATAATAATTAATTCAATTTTTTTATTTGTTATAGGTCTATTTACATTGTCTTTTTTTTTTTAAGTCAATTTTGGTAGTTTGTATCTTTCTAGAAAGTTGTCCATCTCATCTAAGTTATTTAATTTACTGGCATACAGCTGCTACTATTCCTTTACACTACTTTTTATTTCTGTAAGATTGGTAGCAGTGTCTCCTCTTTCATTTCTAATTCTAGTAATCTGTGTTTTGTTTTTTCTTAGACAATCTAGCTAAATATTTTGGCAAAATTGTTGATATTTTCAAAGACCCAGCTTTTGATTTAACTAATTTTGATTTAACTAGTTTTTCTTTTATTTCATTAATTTCTTCTTGAACCTTTATTATTTCCTTTCTCTGCTTGCTTTAGGTTTAGTATGCTCTTCTCTTTTCAGTGTCTTAAGGTAGACGGCTATATCAATTTGAGATTTTTCTTCTTTTTTAATAGACATTTAAAACTACAGATTTTCCTCTGAGCACTACCTTAACTGCACCCATAAGTTTAGTATATTATTTCTTCATTTTCATTAATCTCATAGTATTTTCCAACTTTACTTCTGATTTCTTCTTTTACCCACTAGTTACTTTAGGAACATGTTCCATTTCTACACATTTTTAAGTTTCCCAAATTTCTTTCTGTTGGTTGCTAATTTCATTCTATTGTGGTTTGGAAACATGCTTTGTATTATTTCTTTTTAAATGTAATAAGGTTTCTTTTACAGTGTTGCATATGGTGTTTCCTAGAGAATATTTCGTTTGCACTACAGAAAAATCCATATTCTGCTACTGTTGGATAGTGTTGGATAGTGTTCTGCTACTGCTGGATAGTGTCTGTTTGGTCTGGTTGACTTACAATGCTGTTCAAGTCTTATATTTCCTTGTTGATCATCTGCCCATTTGTTCTATCCCTTAATGAAAGAGGGGTATTAAAGTCTGCAACCATTATTTTTAAATTGTCTCTTTCTCCCTTTATCAGTTTTTGCTTCATACTATTTTGGAACTTTGTTGTTAGATGCAGATATTTACAATTTACAATTATTATGTCTTCTTAATGAACTGCAATTTTTTTACCAATATAAAATGTCCCTCTTTAGCTTCAGTAACTTTTTTTGTTTTAAAGTCTATTTTGCCTGATATTAATATAGCCACTCCAGCTTTCTTATGGTTATAATTTGCATAATAAATCTTTTGTCATCCTTTTATTTTCAATCCATATATTTGAATTTGAAGCGTGTCTCCTGTAGAGAGCATAGAGTTGAGTTCTGTATTTTTTATCCAGTCTGACAATCTCCAGTCTCTGCCTTTTTAAAATTTTTGTAAACACGGTCTTGCTATGTTACCCAATCTGGCTCTAACTACTGAGCTCAAGCAATCCTCCCACCTCAGCCTCCTGAGTAGCTAGGACTACAGGTGTACTTTACCACACCTGGATTCTAACTTCTGAATTGACTGTTGGATCCATTTACATTAATTGTCATTATTGATATAACTAGATTTTGACCTGCTAATCTACTTTTTGTTCTGTGTGTATCTCACGTTTTTGTTTCTCCATTCCTCCTTTTTTATTGCTTTCTTTTTGCATTACATCAATATTTCCTAATGTAGCATTTTGTCATTGATTTTCCTTCATGTTTGCTATAGGGCTTCCCATATACATCTTATCAGATCCAGCTTCAGATTTATGCTAACTTAATCACACTGAGATGTGAAGATGTTACTCCTATATAGCTCTATTTCCTTTTCCTCTTTTTTGTGATATCACTGTTATATACATCTATAAATGTTATAAGCTGAACAATAATTGTTATAGTTATTACTTTACATAATTTTACGACTTTTTTAAAAGCTGAGAGAATAAAAAGAGCAAAGGGAGTTTGCTCTTTTTTACTGTTTCTGTTTCTCCTTGTTCCCGTGGCTTCAAATTACCATCAAGAGTCATTTCCTCAGTTAAGTAGTTTTGTGCCAACAAATTTTCCTCACACTGTAACTGGCAAACATATTGTATTTTAATGTATATGGGCCCAAAGACATTATATATATATATATATATAGTCTTACACATTTGCTCTTTAAGACAGGGTCTGGCTCTGTTGCCCAGGCTAGCTAGCGTACAGTGGTACAATCATAGCTCACTGCAGCCTCAAACTCCTGCGCTCAAGCAATCCTCCCACCTCAGCCTACCAAGTAGCTAGGACTACAGGCATGCAACACTGTGGCTAACTAGTTTTAAATTTTTTTCTTTTTTTTTGTAGAAACAGAGTCTTACTATGTTGCACCCAGGCTGCTCTCAAATTCCTGCCCTCTGGTGATCTACCTGCCTCAACTTCCCAAGGTACTGGGATTTCAGGTTTCAGCCACCACACCCAGCCCACAATTGCCTTTTTTTTTTTTTTTTTTTTTTTTGAGATGGACTCTCACTCTGTTGCCTAGGTGGAGTGCAGTGGCACGATCTCAGCTCACTGCAACCTCCGCCTCCCGGGCTCAAGCGATTCTCCTGCCTTAGCCTCCTGAGTAGTTGGGATCACAGGCGTGAGCCACCACACCCGGCTAATTTTTGTATTTTTAGTAGAGATGGGGTTTCACCACTGCGCCCAGCCTGTTTTTTAAATCAATTAAGAAATGGAAAAGAAATATGCATTTATACTATCTTTTATAATTATATAATTATCTTCGCTGGTGGTGCTTTTTGTCAATTTTGTGTGTGTGGATTTAAATTACTATGTGGGATCGCTGGCTTTCAGTCCAAGTAACTTCCTTTAGTACTTCTTATTGGTAGTGACAGGAGGCAGTCAAATGCCAGGCAGATAGGGATGGGTCCCTGGTGAAACCCCACTCCCAAGCTCAAAGAAAGTTCAAAGCCTGAAAGCCAAGCTACAAGTCAAATCCATGGACTGGATTGAGAACCTGTCTTCCCATTTGGTGCACTTTTCTCTGATTGATCTCTACCTTTCAACTATTTTACATACACCTACTCTTTCCTAATTGGTTTTCTACCCTGCTGTGCCCACCTCTGAGTGGTGCCTCTCCTTTAGCCTTTCTCTGCATACTAAGAAATCAGTCAGCACACACTCCCCTATTCTGAGGCCATAAAAGCCCTGGACTCAGCCACACTGAGAGAGGGACCACTTCCGTGTCCTCTCTTTGCTGAGAGCTGTTCCGTCATTCAATAAAATTATTCTCTGACCCCCTCACTCTTCAACTGTCAGTGTATCCCCATTCTTCTCGGATGTGGGGACAAGAGCTCGGGAATCACTGAATGTGGGTACAAGCTATAGCACAGGTGAGCTGGGACACCCCTGGTCTAGCTGCAGGCTGTGCTGGTGCACAAGCCACACTTAGCCCAGGTGGGACAAGTAGACAGGGTGCCCCCCTGCTGTGACCCTGGCAAAGGGGCCAAAAAAAATCCTGTGTCATTATAAGGCATGACTGCTAGCAACAAATTCTCTGAGTTTTGTTTATCTGTCTGGGAATATTTTTGTTTTGCCTTTTTTTTTTTTTTTTTTTGAGACGGAGTCTCGCTGTGTCACCCAGGCTGGAGTGCAGTGGCGCGATCTCGGCTCACTGCAATCTCTGCCTCCTGTATTCACGCCATTCTCCTGCCTCAGCCTCCAGGGTAGCTGGGACTACAGGCGCCCGCCACCACGCCCAGCTACTTTTTGTATTTTTAGTAGAGATGGGGTTTCACCATGTTAGCCAGGATGGTCTTGATCTCCTGACCTTGTGATCTACCTGCCTCAGCCTCCCAAAGTGCTGGGATTACAGGTGTGAGCCACCACGCCCGGCCTTGCCTTTATTTTTCAAAGACAGATTTCCAGAATACAGAATTCTTGGTTGACAGGTTGGTTTGTTTTTTTCCCCTTTAAGCCCTTGATCTTATCCCACTGCATTCTGGCCTCCATTCTTTCCGATAAGAAGGCAGTTATTAATTTTATCGGGGTTCACTTGTAAGTGATGACATATTTTTATCTTGCTGCTCTCAAGATTTCCTCCTTATCCTTAACCTATGCCATGATGTGTCTGTGAATCTCTCTGCATTTATTCACTTGGAGTTCACTGAGGGTCCAAGACATATAGATTAATGTTTTTCAATAAACTTGTGAATACATTTGGCAATGAAAGAAAAATGTTCAGTCCTTCTTCCATTTTCTGTTCTTTTCTGTTCTCTCCTCGTCCTCCCATTATGTGTATGTTGGTACACTTCATGGCATCCCACATTTCTATGAGGTTCTGTTGATTATTCTCCATGCTTTTTTCCTCTTCACACTGCATAATCTCTGTTGATCTATCTTTAAATTAACTAATTCTGTCTTCTGCCAGTACAAATCTGTGACTCAGTCCCTCTAGTGAACTTTTCATTTCAGCCTCAATATTTTTCAATCATAGAATCCCACTTAGTTCTTTTTAATAATTCTGTATCTTTATTGACATTCTCTATTTGATAAAAAATTGTCACCATACATTGCTTTACTTATTTAACAGCGATTTTATTTACTTCTCTGAACATACTTACAATGGCTATTTGAAGTTAATTCCAAAATCTGGTCACTTTCACAGGCAGTTTCTGTTGCCTGCTTTTTTTCTGGTGTATAGCTCATTCTTTCATGTTCTTTACATATCTCACAATTTTTTGTTGGGAACTGACCATTTTATATATTATAGTCACTCTGGATATTGATTGCCCCACTCTGGGGTATGTTATTGTTACTTCTTTAGTCACTGGCTGGATTGTTTTAGTGAAGCATATTTCTCCCCATCTCCCCTCTGTGTGAAGCCCCTCATGTTCCTCCTCAGGAGGCGTAGCCTTGGATAGTCCCAAAGTCACCATGAAATGACAGTGGTTTTGGCAGGGCACTCTTTTCCTCTTTCTTTGACCACAACCAGTTGTTAGGCATCACCAATTGCTGGCTGATTACTCCATTGTTTTCAACAATGTGCTGAAGCATAAATTGCTTCACAGGTCAATCACAACAAATCTGGGTTCCTTTAAAAGAATATTTTCGGAGGCCAATGTTTGAGATTTGTTCTGACCCCAAAAAGACTCCTCCCAGCTCTTTATTTCCCTGGTTCTCTCCAGCAAACTAGCCCTTCTACAGTTTATTTATCTCCACTGCACCTACCAATCTCCTCCTAACTGCCTCTCACCGCACCCTCCTGTTTTTGACTACTCTTAGGCCTGAACTTCGCCCCAGCAAATGAAGTTAGCTGCTTTAAAAAGAGATTTAGAACTCTGTCTTACAGCATACTTCTCCCCCTAGGCAAGTCTCTATCTCTGGAGCTGGGGGACAATGGTGCACTTCTCTTTGAATGACAACCCAGCTAGAGGACAAAAACACTTGGTGGAGTTGGGGCAACAGCCTCGGGTCTCAACTTGCCTCTCCCAATGTGGAACTGCTGGATTACAAGCATGGGTGACTGTGCCTTCAGTATTCTCAGTGGTACTGTATACAGGTACAGCCTCTGTACCATGAGTAAGAAATAGTTCCTGCCCCTCAGCCCCACTCATCCAGAACTTGACCTCACCAACAGGCCACTAAAAAAAAAAAAAAAAAAAATCTTGATCTCCTGTTCCTTTGAGAAAGATACACTCCAACTAGGAAATAAAGGAACAGGTAATATTGTGTTCTTGGCTGCACCAGCCTGGAGTGAAGTTTCCATCTCAACGAGCTGGGAAAGAGGAAAAGGAAGTGGGTCTTGATTCAATACCACAGAAATTCAATGTTCTTACCAAGTTTTAGTAGATTTTCTTGAATAAATGTCTTTTCATTTGCTATATGCTCTTAGGACCATTTCTCGAGACCAAATGACTGCTTTTTCCAGTTTCACAGGAAAGTGGGTCTACAGAAAGACTCATGCTGTCCTGTTGAAAGTGCACTGTCCCAACTAAATGTATAGCTCAAATGTCTCTTAATGATTTCTTATTGCATGTCGTTCACTGCATTCCTCTTCCACAATCAGAGATAACTACCAGCAACAGTGTGAAGTAGATTTTTTTCCTCATACCTTCAACAAGGAAGATGTACAAACTATAGTTCCACAGATACATCCCATACCACACACCATCGTTCTCCCCAGAACAGAGAGTTTTGTTTTGTTTTGTTTCAAGAAACAGAGTCTTGCTATATTGCCCAAGCTAATCTCCAACTCCTAGGCTCAAGTGATCCTCCTGCCTCCACCTCCCAAGGAGCTGGGACTACAGGCCTCTGCCACTCCACCCAGCTTAAGTTTGTTGCTATTTGTGGTGACCTGCCATTCCTGCCCAGTCTTCAGAGATTTATTTCCTCATTTACAGGATTATTTAAAGCATGGAAAATATTTTTTATTTCCAAGTAACCATGTAAGTAACTAAAAGCATGAATCTTGAAAGAAAAAAAATTGAAAAAAATCAACTTTATAAAAACTAAAAATTCTTCCTTTTTTCACGAGAAAATGAAAGCACAAGCCATAGACTGAGAGAAAATATTTGCAAATCACTTATTGGGTAATATTCAGAATATATAAAGAACTCCAAAATTGAATACAAGGAAAACAACTCAATTTCAAAGGTGCACAAAAGACTTGAACAGGCTCTTCACCAAAGAATATATAAAAAATGCACATAAGAATATATAAAAAATGCACATAAGAATATAACAGTACTCAACACGATTAGTCATTAAGGAAAAGCTAATTCTAGCCACAGTAAGATATCACTACACACCTATGAGGATGGCAAAAAATAGACTGGCCATGTTGAGTGACAACATGGATCAACCAGAACTTTCAAACATTGCTGGTGAGAATGTAAAATGTTTGTTGTTGTTGTTGTTTTTTGTTTTGTTTTGAGACAGAGTTTCACTCTTGTTGCCCAGGCTGGAGTGCAATGGCGCGATCTTGGCTCACCGCAACCTCTGCCTCCCAGGTTCAAGTGATATTCCTGCCTCAGCCTCCCAAGTAGCTAGGATTACAAGCTACTTCTTTAAAAGTTAAATATATGCCGGCTGGGTGCGGTGGCTCACGCCTGTAATCCCAGCACTCTGGGAGGCCGAGGTGGGCGGATCACAAGGTCAGGAGATCGAGACCATCCTGGCTAACACGGTGAAACCCTGTCTCTACTAAAAAATACAAAAAATTAGCCAGGCTTGGTGGTGGGTGCCTGTAGTCCCAGCTACTCGGGAGGCTGAGGCAGGAGAATGGCGTGAACCCGGGAGGCGGAGCTTGCAGTAAGCCAAGATTGCGCCACTGCACTCCAGCCTGGGTGACAGAGTGAGATTCTGTCTCAAAATAAATAAATAAATAAATAAAATAAAAAAATCTACTCTCTATCATTTTCAAGAATATAATCCACTGGGCCAGGTGGGGTGGCTCATGCCTGTAATCTCAACACTTTGGGAGGCCAAGGCAGGCAGATCACTTGAGGTCAGGAGTTCAAGACCAGCCCGGCCAACATAATGAAACCCATCTCTACTAAAAAATAGAAAAATTAGTCGGGTGTGGTGGTGGGCGCCTGTAATCCCAGCTATTCAGGAGGCTGAGGCAGGAGAATCGCTTGAACCTGGGAAGCAGAGGTTGCAGTGAGCCGAGATTGCACCACTGCACTCCAGCCTTGGTGACAGAGCAAGACTGTCTCACACACAAAAAAAAAAAACAGTTAAATATATGCCTAACATATCCAATATACAACATAAAACAATATGTTCATTGTGGTCTTACTTGTAACAACCAAAAATTGGAAATAACTCAAATGCCTATCAAGAAGTGGATACCTACACAAATTATGGTATATCAATACAATAGAATAATACTCAGCAATAAAATAAAAATGAACACTGCTATATGAAACAACATGGATCAATTTCAAAATAATTTTGTTGACTAAAAGAGTACAAATTGTATGATTTCATTTATATAAAATCCTAGAAAATGCAAACTAATTTGTTATGAAAATAAACTAACAAATTAGTGGCTGCCTGGGGATAGCCAGAGGTTAAAAAGGGGCAAGAAAAGACTTTTCAGGGTGATGAATATGTTCACATTCATAGCTTGACTGTGTTAATAGTTTCACAGGATACACATGTCAAAACCTACCAAATCGTATACTTTATACAATTCAAAAAGCTAAACTGTACAAAGAACATTTTCAGTTTACTGTACATCAATTATATATTTCAATAATGCTTACTGAAGAGAGAATAAAAAGACAAATCACAGTTTACGTGAAAATATCTGCGAATCACATACTTGATGAAGGACTTCTACCCAGAATATTTTGAAGAACTCACAAAATTCAATTAAAAAAAAAAAAAAACAACCCAGGCCAGGTTCAGTAGTTCACACCTCTAATTCCAACACTTTAGGAGGCTAAGGCAGGAGGATCACTTGAGCCCAGGAATTCAAGACAAGCCTGAGCAACATGACGAGACACCATCTCTACAAATAGTTTACTTTTTAATTAGCCAGGATTGGTGGCGTGTGCCTGCAGTCCCAGCTACTTGAGAGGCTATCATGGGAGGATCACTTGAGCACAGGAGTCGAGGCTGCAATGAGCCAACATCATGCCACTGCACTCCAGCCTGTGTGACAGAGAGAGACCTTGTCTCAAAAAAAAAGAAAAGAAAAAGAAAACAACCCAATAAAGAAATGGCCATGAGATCGAATACTTAGTTACTTCACCAAAGAATATACACAGTGGAAAAAAACATATATTAAAAATGTTCACATTCATTAGTCATTTAGGGAAATGCAAATTAAAAGAACAATGAGATATTATTACACATCTTTTAGAATGGCTAAAATTAATTTAAAAATTAACAATATCAAATGCTAGCAAGGTTGAGGGACAACTGGAACTCACATATTGCTAATGGGAACACAAAATAGTTCAGCCATTCTCAAAAACGGTTTAGCAGTTTCTTATGAGATCAAATAAATATTTAAGGTATAACCCAGCAATTTTACTCCTTGGTATTTACCCAAATTAAGTGAAAATTTCTGAAAAACTTATATGCGAATGTTTATAGTGTTTTTAATCAACGACTGGATGCAACCCAAATTATTCATCAACTAAAAAAGAATAAAGAATCTTCAGTATATCCACACAACAGAACAGTACTTAACAACATAAAAGAATGAATTCTGATAGAGGCACTATGTATAACTCTCAGATGTACTGTACTAAGAAAAAGAAGCCAGGCTTAAAAGGCTTCATACAATATTATTTCATTTATATCACATTCTTGAAAAAGCAAATTTGTAAGGGTATAAAATAGATTAGTGGTTGCCAGAGACTGAAGATGGAGAGCTGGACTGACGACAAGGGACAGAAGAATGTGAGGGGTAACACAACTGTTCCACATCTTCATTCTGATGGTTCTTACACAACTGTTTGCATGTGTCAAAACTTGCAAGGCAGTACTAAAATGGGTGAATTTTACTGTGTGTAAATTATATTTAATAAAAATGGGGGAATGATTTCACTACTTAAGTAATGTCAAGCAAAAAAAACAACAACAACATAGAGTCAGCAATTTTCTAATCTGTGTTCTTTCACACAATCACTGTTTTGAGTTCCACCACCAAGTATAACTATAATCAGGAAGCAAAAGATAAGGGTAGGAAATTTGCCTTTTTTATGTAATAAAAAATAAAGGTTAATTACTAAAATAATTTTAATAGTTAAGTGTACTAGTCTTAAATGAAAAAGTAGTTATGTCCATAGATAAGTCTAATATTAAAAAAAAACTAGTTGAGAAATGGTGATCACATAAACTGCTTAAGGAAGCAGGAATTATTTCTCATTTATTTTCTGTTTTTACATCTGAATATAAAACATACAAGCACACAACGAATAAACAGCTTTTCAGTGATCATTTCTACTTGCAATTTTCTATAAATATTAAATACTCTAAAAATTAAATGGCTCTGTATAATCATCCCAAACATAACACTGAAACCAAAAAACAAACAAACAAAAACCATTAACGATATAAAAATGGCAAATTCTCTAGGTCTCAGTTTCCCCAACAATAACAATCAGCCAGGCACAGTGGCTCACACCTGTAATCCCAACATTTTGGGAGGCCAAGGTGGGGGCATCGCTTGAGGCCAGGAGCTGAAAACTAGTCTGGGCAACACAGAAAAGCCCTGTGTCTACAAAAAATTTAAAAATTAGCCAGGTGTGGTAGCACACGCCTATAGTCCCAGCTATTCAGGAGGCTGAGGTGGGATGATCCCTTGAGCAGAGTTCAAGGCTGCAGCCTGGGTGACAGAGACTTTGTGTCTAAAAATAATAACAACAGTAACAATCTCCTCCAATTATTTCCCTCTTCCACAGGCAAAACATTTTATGACTTTTTTTTTTTTTTTTCAGTCAGAGTCTCACACTGTCACCTGGGCTGGAATGCAATGGAGCAGTCTTGGCTCACTGCAACCTCCGCCTCCCGGGTTCAAATGATTCTCCTGCCTCCGCCTCTCCGGTAGCTGGGATTACAGGTGCCTGCCACCACACCCGGCTAATTTTTTGTATTTTTAGTAGAGACGGGGTTTCACTATGTTGGCCAGGCTGGTCTCGAACTCCTGATCTCGTGATTCACCTGCCTTGGCCTCCCAAAGTGCTGGGATTACAGGCGTGAGCCACCTCACTTGGCCTCACATTTTATGATTTTAATGGAATTTACTGTTACTAAACTATACTGAATATAATTTTTGTTCTGAAGAATAGTAATACACAATTCTTATAAACCTATTAAGTTAAAACTTCTCATTGGAGAAATAATCCTGGTCTTATCCCAACATTACATACATAAAACACTTAGCACAGTACCCAAGACACAATAAGCACCCAATAAATAGTAGCTGTTATAGATCACAATACTTTAAAAGTCAGTTATATTTCTATCACAAAAGGTTTTTTAAATATACTGTAACCAGAATAGCACAATTTGATGCATGAGGAAAGAGACAGAAATTGTTAAAGATAAACCTGTTCTCTTATCTCTTCATAAAACCACTTTAATACCCTAAGATGTTCTGAGAATTCCAAAGAAATTTAATCATTTATAGCTATTACCTTTAGAAGTAAGATATGGGTTTTGGTTTCTGAAAAGTTAAGAGACTAGCACCATCTGCTGGTATGCTGGCTTCTTCCTATGAATCCCAAGCTACAGATGACGCTGAAGTAATGTAAACATTGCTGGATCTCAAAAACCAGTTCAACACTTGAAGACATTGATAATGGTAGTGCATCTTTAGGGATGCACAGAGCACATGAAAGCCAGAGCCTGCTTACAGATGGGAAGTATAAACTAGGGTTAAAAATTCTACTTGGGTATACTTTTTACTAGGCTGAATTTTCTTATGCAGATTATTGCCTATGCTACCACTACTTTAGGGTAGAATCTAATCAGCAGTGACAGTGAGATACCAGACTAAAACAAGATAGCAGAGAGGGAGGTGCCCTACTTATGTAAGCAGTGCCTATGGACAAGTGTCCCTAAGAAACAGGAGAAAGCCACGTGTGAAAAAAACACCAAGTATGGTTGAGCTCGGTGTATGTCCATCTCTCACTCTCTAAATATACCAGCATTTTATGATTATAGAAGATTTAGCAAATGGGAAAAATTAAAGAGATATTTGAGAAGCGTTAATATGGGAAAGGTAAACACATACTGACAAGAAATAACCTCATTCAAGAAAAATCAGAACTAATCAAAAAAAGAACTTTAAACAGTCATAATAAATAGCCTTAGGCAGACATGAAAAAATATTAGAAATACAAAGCAGGAATAAGCAGTTAAGAGAAAGAAACAAAATACTGGCTGTAAAAATATATATAATTATTGCAATGAAGAATTTTAAAATGGTTTGAATAAGAAAATGAACAGAGTTGATTCAAGAATTAATCTAGGAAACGTTCCAAAGGGTCTCAGAAAGCAACAAAAAGATGAATAAAGCGCGAGTTAAAATAATGTGGGGAAAGTAGTATTAGTGTAAATATCTACCCAAAAGGAATTGTATAAGCAAAGAAAATAAATGAAGAAGAATTTGAAAAAATGACAGAATTTTGCAGAATTCAAAATATGAAATCTCAGATTGAAATGGCTTAAAGTGCTAAGAGGAAAAGATAAGAGAAAAAAAAAAGTCCATACCTAAATGTATTGGAGTAAAATGTAAGCCTTTCAAACACAAAATTTTAAAAGCTTCTAGCAAGAGGAGCAGGGGCAACATCACCTAAAAAAGAGCAGGGTCAAATTGATACCAGATTTAAGAACACCACCAGGACAGGAATAGGGCAATAAAACGTTACCCTATCCTCAAAATACTGAGGTGGAAAAACAAATCCATGCTTAGAATTTTATATCAAGGTAAATTATCACTTAATTGTGAATGGTAAACATATTACAGGTAGACAATGCCTCAATGTTTACCACAAAAAAAAAGACCTTCTTTCAAAGAACATTTGAAGAATGTAATCTAGTCAGAAGAGAAATATATCCAGAAGAAAACAACAAAATATGGGAAGGAAAAAATTTTAGAAGATGTATTGTTATCTTAAAACAAGTGTATTTATAAGAATAAATAATTAAAACATCACATCACCCTATTTCAAGAAAGTAGGGGTGCAGTGTGGACAGCATGCTAAACTTCTTGGAATTTGTTGGGCAAGGAAGGGAGAAGAGAAAGATTCAACTTGGACACTGAACGGATATGATATAAAATGGCAGAGCTAAGTTCTAACATAGAAATAATCACATTACATTCAAATAGGTTAAACTCAGAAGACACATTCTCAGTTTAAATGTAAAACAACAATCCAGGCCAGGAACAATGGCTCACATCTGTAATCCCAGTGCTTTGTGGGGCCAACATGGAAGGACTGCTTAAATCCAGGAGATTCGGGCTCCAGTGAGCTATGATCGCACCACCGCACTCCAGCCCAGGCAACAGAGCCAGACCCTATCTCTAAAAACTAAATAAAAATTAAATTTAAAAATTAAGTTAAAAATCCAAAATAAATAAATAAAACCAAGATCCAGCAAAGGTGAAAAAAATAAAGAAACAAAAAGGTACCTAAAAAATATGAACCAAAATAAACCCACCATAGTATCAAAATAATTTAAATTCAAAGGCAAGGGCAATAAAAGACAAATGGAAACATTATATACTGGTAAAAAAGCAAATGTGAATATACATAGATACACATATATACAGCCTCAATGTACATAAGCAACAACTTATGTATAGATACACAAGTTATCTTATGTATAGATACACATATATACAGTCTCAATGTACATAAGCAACAACGAAAAATCTGTGTGCAAAAACACACAAAAAAACACAAAAAACACAAAAACACCAAAAAAACACACACAAAAAAAACAACTAAAAATCTGTGTGCAAAGGCAAGAGATTAACAATTCTAATTAGAAGTTGTTAACAAGCCTTCAGAAAATGACAAAAAAAATTTTAAAAACCCCAAATTTGAAAAATGCTACTTTGAAAGTCTGATATCATATGACATATGTGACATCACAATAAACATAAAATATATTCTTTTTGAGCTTACACAGAACATTCATAAAAATTGACCATATAATAGCCCAAAGAGACGCTTCAATTACCTTCCCAAATCAATGAAATACAGACTCTGTACACAAAGTATAGAGCAATAAATTAAAATCAACAACCAAAAGAGAGCTTTAAAAATCATATCTGGAAATTAAGCTGTTAATTAAAGAAAAAACTCTGATTATAATACTTTGAGATGAATGACAAAATTCATGTCTTTGCTATTCATGCAGTGTTAACAAAAAAGAAAATGCATGTCAAAGTATGCGAAATCTAGCTTCAGCCTAAAGAGAAATTAATTTGAAAAGATCAGAAAATAAGAATCATTTAAAACATACTTAAGATACTACCAAATAATATCATATACATGAAAAGGTACTTGTTAAACTATAAAATCTCCCAAATGTACAATCTCATTTTTACATGCACTTAGGCCAGGCACACGCTTGCATGCCTGTAGTCCCAGCTGCTAGGCTGAGATGGGAGAATCACTCGAGCACAGAGATTGAGACCACCCTGGGCAACAAAGTGAAACTCCATCTCAATCAATCAATCAATTGGTGCAATTAAAATATCCTAAATTTAATTTTAGTTGGAACTCCCTATAAAAATTATTACACTAAATGGAACTAATTCCTAGGTATGTGTTTACATACGAGAGATATGAGATCTAAAAAAACGAACGGACACAGCTGAACATACATATTTTCCTCTATTTCAATAAGATAAGTACACCAATTACCTTTACAATTTTAAAACTGAGAATTTGGGAAAAAGACCTAAAATCTCCTAGATCATATTGCAATTTAAGTGGACCACTGCATCACTACATCATCATTTTTCCCTTTCATGGAAAACAACTGTAATCAAAAGTGCTCATTTTAATAAACCATTACTTTGCTACTACATTTTTGATAAACAGTCTGTACATCAAGTATCTGCATGCCAAATAATATTATCTCATTATATTCCTGTATGTGCATATATACACATATATATATATCACCAATTTAAAAACTCAATATACATTCAGACATCCTGGGGAACTGATACACTGAAAATTCTTAGACCCGTAAGTTACTCATTTACAGAGAACTAGAATACAATATACTTAAAAAGGAATTTCTATAAAGTACAATCTATTATTTATGTGAAAACATAGAAAACACTTCAGCATTTGGAAAAGCATATCAGAATAATTAATAACAGCCTGCTAAATACCTCTACATATTCTCTCTATAAATATATATAATGTATTAATATATACTTATAGATATGTGTGTGTATGTGTGTCTTTTATCACAACAGAAGTTTCAGCAGGACATATCTGATACGACTTTTTTAGGTGTTCTTTAAGGCTTATTACATGATCAATTTTTATTAATGTTCTGTGAAATCTCAAAGACTACATTTCCCAGTCTCCCTTGTGTAACAAGGTTCTGACCAATGGACTGTGAATAGAAAAGGCATATACAACTTTCAAGGTGTACCCTTAGAAAAAGTACTTCTTCTCTCTTGTACTCTGCCCTGTTAGCTGGAAGGAGGATGTACTGGCAAGTACTACAGCACGCATCTTAGACCATGAGATGGAAACCATTAAGGAAGAGGACAGGAAAGAATAAGGCCCAAGGGCTCCACAAAGCTACATTATCAGTCCTAGACTATTTATGTTTGGACTGTTATATCAGAGAGAAACGAATTTAAGCTTTGTTAAGCCATTGTTACTTAATTTTTGCAGCAGCTATAAAACCTGTAACCTAATATTTGGAACACCAACTGTTATCTTGTAGAGCACGGGTGTCCAATCTTTTGGCTTCCCTAGGCCACACTGGAAGAAGAAGAATTGCCTTAGGCGACACACAAAACTAACACTAACAATTGCTGATGAGCTTAAAAAAAAAATCGCACAAAAAAAAAATCTCATAATGTTTTAAGAAAGTTTACAAACTTGTGTCGGGCCTCATACAGCCCAAGGGGCTGTATGTTGGACAAGCTTGTTGTATAGAGTATTAGAAAGTCTATGAAGTTGGACTAAATCTACCCTTACTTAACGAAATGCCTTTAATGTTTGTTTTCCATATTAATAATTTCATAATAAATGCCCACCTATTTATCTTTTTTTCTGAAAGAGTATGTAATATGTCGAGAAACTGTAAGCATCCTGCTTATTTAGGTTCCAGAGAAACAAAACTGCTGTCTCGAAAAATCGCTTTGTCTCAAAGAATCCTTTTGTCTTCATAGGGAATTCATAAATGACTATTCATTTTTGTGATCTTTGCATATTCACCTAAAGGAATTTATTAGAAAATATTGGAGAGCAAATATTTAGAGAAATACTGGAGAGTTAACGGATAACTGAAGCAAGCACCATGTCTATTCCACCAGTTCAAGAATAAAAGATACTTCAACAACTTACAGATCTAATTGAAATGCATTCTCAAACTGCATTCACATGACAAAAGTGTGAAGAATTTGCACTGAAGTGTTGAAATCTAATCCTAAGAACTAACCGTATGAAATATTTCCTAATTTACTAATCAGGGTTCATAATCTTCAGACTTTTTTAAACGACTCCTCTCAAGGCACCCTACTCTGCCCTAGTAATGAACGTTAACTGTTTTTACTCTTCCAGTGCATTGTAAATAAATTCCACTAAAACTTGGCTTCTCCTTTTTTCTCAATCAAGCTCTCTGTGATCATGATCAATCATACCAGAACTAGAAGGGCAATGGGCTTTCACCTCTGTCTCAGTAAGTTAAACACTTTTCAAGACTATCCCAGTTGGGTCCATTTTATCTAGCAAGTTTGTGTACTGATGGCAACATTTCCTAAAACTTGACATTTACCCCGTGAGTGATATGTATGCTAGGGCTGGTGAGGTCAGGAGTGGGCAGAGATGGGACAATATGTGCTCAAACTGTATTTGGGAAATTCTGTGGACAGTCAAAAGACACCCTATAAGCATATTAGTTTGAGAAGTGTTGCAGAAAAGAACGATGTTTAACTGTTTTTCCAAATAGTATTTAAGTACAGAACACATTTTCCACAGTCCACCTACTTAACAGTTTGGGAATGCTGGCCTAGGGATCTTTGCAAAGAAAACCAGTCCTTAGTCAATCATCCAAAATTGTACAATGAAAGGGGATTTGATACTTCATTAGGAGCTTAAACTCCTTTTCCTTATAATAATGATTCAAAGAAAGGAAAAGGCTGAGATTTTTCCCTTAATTCAGGCTGCAGTTTACAAAGATGAATACTCCTTGCATTGCAAGGAGACTATTCCTGAACTTGCTGTGAATACCATGAAAAGAGCTCCACATTTTGTTTATATTACAACCTCCTCTGCTCTTTTTTTAATTTTTTTAGAGGCAGAGTCTCATTCTGTTGACCAGGCTGGAGTGCAGTGGCACTATGCCAGCTTACTGCAGCCTCAACCTCCCAGGCTCCAGGGATCCTCCCACCTCAGCCTCTCAAGTAGCTAGGACTAAAGGCGCATGCCACCACACACAGCTCAAGCAATCCTCCCGCCTCGGCCTACCAAAATGCTGGCATTACAGGCATGAGCCACTGTGCCCAGCCTCCTCCACTCTTCTAAGCAAAAGCAAACCCATGCCTCGAATGTTACAGGTAGGGAAGTTTGGGAAAAATTAATTTCATTCTAAATGCTGGATTTTCATCATTTGAGAATATCTGTCCTCTAATTGTGGTTGCAATGTTGTCAGTTACATATTCTTTGCATATTAATTGAAGGTGAGTTAGAGTGGAAGCAATTTTTATTAGTCTCAACCTTTGTGATAGCTATTTAAAAATCACTTCTAAAGGGAAAAAATATAGAAATGTCCAAACCAAATCAAATCAGCTTAATGTTAAAATAAGATTCTAAGTAACAGAAAAGCCCTTCCAGAAGAATTTTAATAAGATATGATGCTAAGTACATCCCAGTAGATAATTCTCCCCACTCCCAAGTATCTTTCCTGAACAGTCCCTTTTTCTTAACCACATGCACTAGCCACACAAATGTGTGTCCAGGAATATCCAAAGTTAGAAAATGTATTCTAGGCTGGGCGCGTTGGCTCATGCCTGTAATCCCAGCACTTTGGTAGGCTGAGGTAGGAGGATCACTTGAGGCCAGGAGTTTGAGATCAGCCTGGCCAACATGGCGAAACCCCATCTCTACTAAACATGCAAAAATTAGCCAGGCGTGGCAGCACACACCTGTAATTCCAGCTACTCCGGAGGCTGAGGCACGAAAATCGCTTGAACCTGGGAGGCAGAGGTTGCAGTGAGCCGACATCACACCACTGCACTCCAGCCTGGGTGACAGAGTGAGACTCTGTAACAAGAAAAAACAAAAAGTATTCTAAAGAACTCTGAAGGTTTCAAATATGTGTATCTATCTTCTGTTCAGCCTGTTTCTGTCATGTGTAGATATACTTATCCCACTAGGCTCTATCTCACATGGTTCAGAAGAATAGAAGACAATGTTGCCAAATTATTCAAAGAGAAGTGCTGAGTTCCAGAGCTTGTTTTAAAAAAAAGTGAGCTCAGAGATGAAGCTGTAAAAAGTTCCTTCCAGCATAGAGGTAGAAGATAAATTAATAAATTTAATATAACAAATTATATTAATAAATTATAAATTAATTAATAAGCTACATGTAATCTAAAATTTTACATGATTATGAACAATGGTGGACCTACACTCAAATAAAATATAGAACAGTTTATCCAATTTCCTAGTAAGGAGAATTCTCTATTAACCTGCTCTTCTGTAAATCAACAGTTCAATGACAAGTGATACTTACAATGATAAGCCTAAAGATACCACAGATTCTGAAGTACTTTCTGAATGTGACTTCCTTGTCTAGTATTTTTAAAGAAGTATTAGTTCACATTTATCTTAGTATTCTATAAAAATAATCTCATTTTCTGACCAAGCTGGGCAGGTGTGTTTGCCATTCCTGCCACTACTTCCTCCTATCTCAAACCTATCCCACATACCAATGTAAGATTAATGTTCCCAAAACATCACTTTCATGAAAAGTGTTCTGCTAAAAAACAAACAAATAACAACTACAAAACCTCCCCCCAAATCTCACATCTTCACTATATGCAGAATAAAGCTCAAATATGTTAATTTGATTTTCAAAATCCTCCACAGTCTAACATCAATTTTTGGTCCAGGTCTTATATTCCACCAATCACATGCGTAATGCCTCTGATGCAGCAGAGTTCATTTACACGTTTAAAATACACTGTACAGACTCTCATTTTTCATTTTCCTCATATCTAAAAAGCCCCCCATCTTCCTTTTTACTTTTTTGTTTCTATCTGAATCCAACCAGTCTTTCAATGTCAAGCTTCAGGGCTCTTCCATAGGCCCCTCTCTACCTCAAACAAAAGTGATTTCCTACTTTTCTTATTTCCAATTATCCTTGCAAGCATTCATTCATTGATTCTATTAGCCACACATTAGGTAACTCATATGCACTAATTAGTATTGTGTTATGATGTTAGGGCTAATAAAATACACAATACTAAGTCCCCACCTCCTCAGGCTCACAGTTCACAGAAGAAACAGACAATAAAAAAGTTGTTATAGTAGTGTTTGTAATAGAGATATAAATGAGGAGGAAAGTGGGATTATCAAGAAGGATCTACTTCAAGCTGCTTGATGAGATAAGAAAAGGCTTTTTAGAAAAGGTGACATTTGTGTTCAGTTTCAAAGATAGGTAGGAGTATGTCAGGCAATGAAAAAAGGAAAGGAATTCCAGGCAGGGAAAATGGCACATGCAAAGGCATAAAGGTGAGAAAAACTTGGCATGCTTGGAGAACTATAAATGGATCAGCATGGCTGGATCTAATTCTA
Source organism: Pongo abelii (assembly GCF_028885655.2). NCBI lineage: Eukaryota > Metazoa > Chordata > Mammalia > Primates > Hominidae > Pongo > Pongo abelii. The sequence continues at coordinate 43,410,351 of NC_071995.2, read as the reverse complement.
CTAATTCTACCAACGTGTACTGACTGTTCATTAACCAAGCCTTAAAAAAGACATAGTATCTGTCTTCAAAAAATGTGCAAGGGTATGGCAAGGAGATTAAGAATGGACTTTTTGGACTTTTCTTCTTTAGCAATAGACAGCCACTGAAGAAATGTAAGCACTTACCTGCATCACTCAGCCCTCTTTTTTTATTATTTTTTTGCCTGATACTATTACTTATGCATTCAAGTGAATGAAATGCTCCTATAAGATTAAACAGTTTATTTTTTGAAACAACTAAACCAGAATGTATTCATTCCAATGAACATTATTTTCCAAGTAATCACCTTGTTGAAATCATAAATGTATTTCAATGATACTGCTATTAGTTAAAAATAACTTTTTAGTAGTTGCTTTAGAAATGACATCAGATATAGCCAGAAGCATCACAAATACTAGTACTTCATCATGCTGAAAACGGCAAAAGTCACTAAGAGCTAAATTTGGCAAATAACGTGGGTAAGCAAGTTGTTGTTATGGGGGCTCATGCCTATAATTCCAGCACTTTGGAAGGCCAAGGAGGGCAGATCGCTTGAGTCCAGGAGTTCAAGACCAGCCTGGGCAACACAGGGAGACCTCGTCTCTACAAAAAATACAAAAATTAGCCAGGCATGGTGGCACGTGCCTGTAGTCCCAGCTATTCGGGAGGCTGAGGTGGGAGGATTGCTTGACCCCAGGAGGCGAAGGTTGCAGTGAGATGCAATCGCACTATTGCACTCCAGCCTGGGCAACAGAGCGAGACCTTGTCTCAAAAAAAGAAAAAAGAAACCTGGATTATGTTTTACATCAATTACAGGATCAGCGAAAATAATAAAAATTTACATTTATAGATTACTTAAACTACATACCAGACACTATATATACTAATGTATTTACCACTCAAAACAACTCTATAAGGTACACACTTTATTATCTACTTTTTACAGGTGAAACTGAGGTACAGAGTAACTTGCCCAAGGTCACAAAACTGACTGAATGGAGAAGGTGAAATCTGAACCCAGATAGTGTGCCTCCAGAGCCAACTCCTAAATCACTATGCTACAGACCATCATGAGGGGGGAAACACTTTTTTTTTTTTTTTTTTTTTTTGAGATGGAGTTTCGCTCTTGTTGCCCAGGCTGGAGTGCAATGGCACGATCTTAGCTCACTGCAATCTCTGCCTCTGGGTTCAAGTGATTCTCCTGCAACCTCTGCCTCTGGGTTCAAGTGATTCTCCTGCCTCAGCCTCCCGAGTAGCTGGGGTTACAGGCATGCGCCACCACACCCAGCTAATTTTGTATTTTTAGTAGAGACAGGGTTTCTCCATGTTGGTCAGGCTGGTCTTGAACTCCCGACCTCAGGTGATCCGCCCGCCTCAGCCTCCCAAAGTGCTGGGATTACAGGCATGAGCCACCATGCCCAGCCGGAAAAAAACTTTTAATGAACAAATTTAATAAAACTAACTTTATAGCATGACTCAAACGGACTCTTAAGAGCAAACTACATGATGTCTTTACAGAACAACAGTATCCCCGATGACTTCCTCCCAAGATAACTGTAGTGGTTGTTTTAGCTTAATTTCTGTTGTTTGCTTAAGAAAAATCAGCCTTGGCCTGGTACAGTGGCTCACGCCTGTAATGCCAGCATTTTGGAAAGCCAAGGCAAGAGGACTGCTTACCGGCCTGGGCAACATAGCAAGATCCTGCCTCTACAAAAAATTAGCTGGGTGTGGTGGTATGAGACTGATTCCTAGCTACTCAGGAGAGTGAGGTAGAAGGACTGCTTGAGCTCAGGAATTTGAGGCTATGGTGAGCTATGATTATACCATTACACTCCAGCCTGGGCAACAGAGCCAGATCCTGTCTCTTAAAAAAACAAAACAGAAAACTCAGCCTTATTATTTTACAAGTGTACCTACTGAGTGTTTCCTCCCTAACTAAACATAAATCATTGAATCCCATATAGCATTTGGCACAATTAATTCAAACAAAACAAGCAGCACTAGCACTTATCATGAACCAGACACTGTGCTCTGTACCTAAGACAGAGAAAGAAAGAACACAGTTCCTGTTTTTAAGGAACTAAGATTTTAGTAGGGGAGACAGAGAGCTAGCTTATGGTAGACAGCATTTATTAAGGTTCAATCCTATGCCAAAAGACTAGAAAAATACGCCAAGATGTTTGTTCATAGCGTTCAATAATTTTATCTGCATATGCTAGGATATTACACTGCTTGATATTTTCCCTCCATGGATTTTCTAAATTGTTCACTATTAACACATATTATAGACTTTGATAACAGAGGAAAATTAGGTTTAAAATTGAAAAAGTATAAAACTTGGCACCTAATGGGTTATATCTGAGGTATCTGCTAATTAAAGTCCTCAAAGTTTTATATTTGAAACTTTAGAAACATATCTAAAATATGACTACTTTTTACCATCTCAAGAGCTATGAACCTTGGTCGTACAAACTATCATTTTTCAACTGCATTACAGTGATGCACTGCAAAATGACATTTAGGTCAATGACCATATATACAATGGTGCTCCCATAAGATTATAATATCATATTTTTACTGTACCTTTTATATGTTTAGCTACGTTTAGATACACAAATACTTACCATGGGGTTACAATTGCGTATAGTATTCAGTATGTAGCATGCTGTACAGGTTTGTAGCCTAAAGCAACAGGCCATACCATATAGCTTAGGTGTGTAGTAGGCTCTACCAGCTAGGTTTGTGTAAGTACACTCTACATTGTTCAAACAATGAAGAAATCACCTTACAACCCATTTCTTGGAATGTATCCCACTCATAAAGCAAGAACTAACTGTATTTTCTTAGCCTTCTATCAAGACTCTTTGCTTCTACCCTTGAGCATGCAACATCTATACACAACAAAGCATCCAGACAAATGCAGATAATAACACTTCATTGCTCAAAATCCTCCAATGGCTTCAGTAGATGCAAAGACCTTCCAGAGACCCTACAAGATCTGCTCCCAGATTGTACCTCTCTGATCTGTTCATCTCCACTGCTTTCCTCTGGTCTGGTCACTAATGCTAGCCACAATAGGCTCCTAAATGTTCTTTGAACATACCAAGCATACTCTCTTGCTGTTTGTTCATTCTTATCCCAAATATCCACCTGGTTTGCTCCTTTCTCTCCTTTAAGTCTGTATTCAACTCTTGCTACGACTTTTCCAGTCCATTTTGTCTAAAGATGTAACACCCTACTCAAGCGAAAACCATCTCCCTTTATTTGCTTTATTTTTCTCCTTGTGCTATTAGCTAGTATACTCTTGTCTCCTTTCCCTCACTCTAAAGGGGAAATAATTTTTCTCTGTTCTCATCATTGATACATGTCCAGTGCATAGAGTCTAGCATAAGATAGGTGATCAATTATTATTCATTAAATTAATGAATAAAGAGCAGTATTCTACATAGCTGGTAAAAGTTTGGTCTCTGGAAGCAGAAGATCTGGGTCAAATTCTAGCCCCACTACTTTGTACTTGGGTCACCTTGTACAAATTACTTAACCATTCTAAATCTTAGTTTCCTCATTATAAAATGATGATGATGGTATTATTATAGGGCAGTTTGGGGGATTAAAATAAAGCAGGTTGAGCATAGTACCTGGCAAATAATAAGTGTTCAATAAATGTTATCTATTATAATAATAAACATTCCCAACTCCAAAATCCCATAATAATAAACATTCCCAACTCCAGTAATCACAGCATTTGTATTAATCATATCCATGTTCTCAAAAATAGTAGTTACTTTGCAAAATCCCTGGATCCTCACATATCAGTTTAAAACAAAGTCAGTACAGGCATACCTCATTTTATTGTGCCTCATTTTATTGCGCTTTCTAGATATTATCTTTTTTAAAACCAATTGAAGGTTTAACAAGTTGAAGCAAGTCTATCAGCATTTTTTAAAACCATGTGCTCACTTCATAGCTCTGTGTCACATTTTGGTAATTCTCCCAATATTTCAAACCTTTTCATTATTATTATTATATCCATTATGGTGATCTGTGATCAGTAATCTTTGATGCTAATATTCTATGTGTTTGGGGGCACCTCAAACTGTACCCACATAAGACAGCAACTTAATCAATAAATACTGTGTGTGTTCTGACTACTCCACTGACTGGTCATTCTCCCACTTCTCTCCCTTCTCCTTGGGCATCCCTATACCCTGAGACACAACTATATTGAAATTAGGCCACAACGGCCTCTAAGTGTTCAAGTGAAAGGAAGAGTTGCATATCTCTCACTTTAAATCAAAAGCTAGAAATGATTATGCTTAATGAGGAAGGTATTTCAAAAGCCAAGATAGGCCAAAAGCTAGACCTCTTGCACTAAACATTTAGCTATGTCGTGAATGTAAAAGGAAAGTTTTGAAGAAAAATAAAAGTGCTACTCCAGGGAACGCACAAATGATAAAGCGAAACACCCTTATGGCTGATAAGTAGAAAGTCTGAGTGATCTAGACAGAAGATCAAACCAGCTAGACATTCCTTTAAGCCAAAGCCTAATCCAGAACAAGGTCGTAACTCTCTTCAATTCAAGGAAGACTGAGAGAAGTGAGGAAGCTGCAGAAGGAAAGTCTGAAGCTAGCAAAGGTTGGTTTGTGAGGTTTACAAAAAGACACTATCTTCATAACATAAAAGTGCCAGGTGAAGCAGCAAGTGGTGACAGAGAATCTACAGCAAGATATCCAGAAGATCTAGCTAAGGTAAATGATAGAACTGGCTACACTAAACAACAGATTTTCAACATAGATGAAAAAGCCTTCTATTGGAAGAAGATGCCATCTGAGACTTTCATAGCTAGAAAGGAAAAGTCAATGCCTGGCTTCAAAGCTTCAAGGGAAAAGCTGACTCTTTTGTTAGGGGCTAATGCAGCTGGTGACTTTAAGTCAAAGCCAATGCTCAATGACCATTCTGAAAATCCAAGGGTCCTTAAGAATTATGCTAAATCTACTCTGTCTGTACTCTACAAATGAAACAACAAAGCCTGGATGACAGTACATCTGTTTACAGCACGGTTTACTGAATGTTTTGAGCTCAGTGTTGAAACCACCTGCTCAAAAAAAAAAGATCACTTTCAAAATATTACTGCTCACTGACAATGGTCACCCAAGAGGTCTGATGGAGATGTACAAGGAGATGAATGTTGTTTTCATGCTGCTGACACAACATCCATTCTACAGCCCATGGAACAAGGAGTCATTTTGACTTTCTAGTCTATTACTTAAGAAATACATTTTGTATAGTCATAGCTGCCATAGTGATTCCCTGGATGGAACTGAGCAAAGTAGTCTGAAAACCTTCTGAAAGGATTCACCATTCTAGATGCCATTGAGAACATTTGTGATTCATAGGAGGTTAAAATATGAACATTAACAGTTTTGAAGACATTGTTTCCAATCCTCGTAGATAACTTTGAGGGGTTCAAGATTACAGTGGAGGAGGTCACTGCAGATGTGCAAATGGCAAAAGAACTAGAATTAGAAGTGGAGCCTGAAGATGTGACTGAACTGCTGCAATCTCATGATAAAACCTGAGTTCCTTCTCAGGGATGAGCAAAGAAAGTGGTTTATTGAGATAGAATGTACTCTCGGTGAAGATGCTGTGAACATTGCTGAAATGAAACAAAGGATTTAGAACAGTATATAAATTTAGTTGATAAAGCAGTGGCAGGGTTTGTGAGGACTGACTCAAATTATGTTCTACTGTGGGTAATTTGCTACCAAACAGCATTACATGCTATAGAGAAACCTCTCGTGAAAGGAAGAGTTGATCAATGCAGCAAACTTCATTGTTGTCTTATTTTGAGAAATTTCCACATCCACCCCAATCTTCAGTAACCACCACCCTGATCAGTCAGCAGCCATCAATATCAAGGCAAGACCTTTCACCAGTAAAAAGATTATGACTCACTGAAAACTCACATGATTGTTAGCACTTTTCAGCAATAAAGTATTTTCATTTCTTTTTTTTGACACAAGGTATCATTCTATTGTCCAGGCTAGATGGAGTCCAGTGACACCATCATGGCTCACTGCAGCCTCAACCTCCCAGGCTCAAGCAATCCTCCCACCTCAGCCTCCCAAGTATCTGGGACCACAGACATGCACCACCATAACCAGCTACTTAAAACGTTTTCTTTTGTAGAGACAGGGTCTCACTATGTCTCAAACTCACTAGGCAGTTTGAGACTGCCTAGGTTGTCTCAAACTTCTGGTCTCAAGCAATCCTCCTGCCTCAGCCTCACAAAGTGCTGGGCCTACAGGCGTTGAGCCACCACACCTGGCCGTACATTGTTATTTGACACATAATGCTATTGAACAATTAATATACTACAGTATAATATAAACATAACTTTTGTGTGCACTGGGAAACCAAAAAATTCATTCTCATTTTACTGTAATATATATTAATGTGGTGGTCTGGAATCAAACCCACAGCATCTCTCAGGTATGTCTGTATTACTCTGTCAAATCTTACCCTACACAAGACTCTCTAGTCTCATATTGTAGCTTGTAAAGACAGATAGGGAGACATTAGTGTCTATTTTACTTAAAAACAACTTTAAGTACTGCACAGAATTGCACAAAATGACACATTTACCACAATGTTAATTAATATTCTACAACTATAACTGACTCTTGATGCTTGTTTAATAAAACCACACAAAAAAATGTTAAGCTTTAGGGTCAGATGAATGAAATGCTACACTATTAATTCTGTAAGTTAGAAATTTTCAGTTCTTTCAGAATTTCCCAAATTAGATTTCCCATTTGCTCAGAGGCCTACCATACCCACCTGAGTTCATAAGAAGCTCCCCAAGTGACAGGAGATCCTAATTCAGTTCAGCTACAATGTATCAGATGTCAAAAAGTACATCACCATTAAAAAAAGAATCCTTGACCCCGAGACTCTGATAGTAAACTAGGAGCAGTACATTATAACTCACAAAACTAAACTCTAATTCTGCACTAGCAATGGTACTTACAGGCTTTTTTCCTGATCTACAAAAGAGGATAATACCTATTTCCTAGAGTTGTTGCAAAAATCCACTGAGATAAATATTTGTAAAAATAAACTATAAATTGTACAGCAACACACACATTATTACAAAAAGATACATTGAAGAATTTTTTTAAATAAAAATAAAAAGCCACAACCCCACAACTACCCTAACCATTTTCATATTTTATTCCCTTCAAGTCCTTATCTTCAAATACTTTTTAATAAAATCATATTCATGTGAATTGGGGGAAGACAGTATAACATGCCTAGGTTCCAGGTTTAAATACTAGGTCCAGCCAGGCACGGTGGCTCACGCCTGTAATCCCAGCACTTTAGGAGGCCGAGGCGGGCGGATCACAAGATCAGGAGTTTGAGAACATCCTGGCTAACATGGTGAAACCCCATCTCTACCTAAAATACAAAAAAAAATTAGCTGGACGTGGTGGCGAGCACCTGGAGTCCCAGCTACTCGGGAGGCTGAGGCAGGAGAATGGCGTGAACCCGGGAGGCAGAGCTTGCAGTGAGCCTCGATCGCGCCACTGCACTCCAGCCTGGGTGACAGAGCGAGACTCCGTCTCAAAAAAAAAAAATACTAGGTCCAGAACTTACTGTGTGACCCTGGGCAAGGTTCTTAAACCCCTTTGTCCTGTTTTCTCATCTATAATATCAGGATATTAACAGTATCTATGTCATAGGGAGGTGTGAAGAGGAAATGAGTTACCACTCAGTGCAGTGCCCGGCACATGGCAAATTAAATAAATGTTAGCTAAAAAAATATAAACTTAACAGTCTGCTTTTTAAAAGATTCAACATGGTATCATAAACCAAAAGTATACTATTAAAGTTTCATAAGAAAAATACTTAAAAAAAAAAAACTTTAGCATATGTTACATTGACTGTTTTTAAAACATATCTCCCTACCAACCCTTTGTCTAGATGTTTTACAGTAATAGAATCAGGCTGGGTGGGTGGCTCACGTCTGCAATCCCAACACTTTGGGAGACCAAGCCAGGAGGATCACTTGAGGCCAGGAGTTGGAAACCATCCTGGGCAACACACAAAGCCCTGGTCTCTACAAAAACTTTACACATCAGCCAGGTATGGTGGCACATACCTGTAGTCCTAGTTACTAGGGAGGCTGAGGTAGGAGGATCACTTAAGCCAAGAAGGTTGAGGCTGCAGTGAACCATGATTGCACCACTACTCTTCATTCTCCAGCCTGGATGGCAGAGCAAGATCCTGTCTCCAGAGGAAAAAAAAAAGCAAACCAGAATCTATCTATTACTTCATACTTCCAGTAGAGGTCTCCATCTAAAAAATTATGTACTAGACTAACCTTTAAATGAGTATCCTTGGTTATTAAAAAAAAAAAACAAAACTATCAAATATATAAGCTTTATCAAATATGTAAGTTTAGGTTTTTATGAGTAAAATATTTAATATAAAGAATATTTGCAGTAAAAAGTGTTTTTTCTCTCTTAGCATAAGTCAGCAGAATCATCTTAACATAAAACCAGGCCAGGCGCAGTGGCTCATGCCTGTAATTCCCAGCACTTTGGGAGGCCAAGGCGGGCAGATCACTTGAGGCCAGGAGTTCGAGAACAGCCTGGCCAAACGGCAAAACCCTGTCTCTACTAAATGTACAAAAAAATTAGCCAGGCATGTTGTTGTGTGCCTGTAGTCCCACCTACTCAAGAGACTGAAACATGAGAATCACTTGAACCCAGGAGGTGGAGGTTGCAGTGAGCCGAGATTGCGCCACTGCACTCTAGCCTGGGTGACATAGTGAGACTTTGTCTCAAAAATAGTAATAATAAATAAAGGCCCCGTTTTATATAGCAAAGAAATCTCTGATGGTCCTCTAAAATTATTCCTTATAAAACAGAATGGAGTGGTAAGTGTAATAAATGCAGCTCTGATTTGGTTTCTACTTTTCCCTTCCATTATTCAGTAGTAATAATCCTAGGCAAGTCAATTATCCCCACGCAGGCCTACCTGAAAAAGTATCCTTATTTCTACCCTTCCAGAAAGCAGAGGGCTAGACCATCTTCTTAAAATTCCTTCTAGTATTAAGACTGATGATACTACAAATCAATAAATAAATTCAGTAGCCATATCCAATTAGAGCTAACTACACACTTCTTGCTCCTGTCTTTAGGAATCTAAATTTTCAGGTGCTGAAAGCTATACTACTGGGCTTCTACAAAACATTAAGTTTGTATACAATAGCTAATATCCACTTCAACTTAGCCCTTTAAATATGTAAGGCTTGGTAAATTCCTATAAGACTGGTTATGAGCAAGAACTGATCAATAAATCACCAAACAGTTTGCTTAAAACTCTAAAGAGTGCTGCCTACACACACACATGTGCCTGCACAAACACACACATTTAAGCTAACCTCCATAGTTTATAAAGAGGGGGCCAAAGAAGGAGGGATGATCCAAGCAATTCTCAGAACTAGGAAGATTTTTTCAATAACCAAATTATGATTAATTGTGAGGATCAAATATACTATGTAAAAACATAACACATTTAATTTAGCATTGATGAATTTAAATGGATTCACCCAAACAAACATAAGATTTCTGACTGTGATTAAAGTACGAATTTGCTTTTCTTCTTTAGGGGGTTCATTAACCTGTAATGAAGACTTGTAAGACTAAAATAATTATTTCTCATCTTGAGAATATAAAAATCAAGCAATAATTTAAATTATTGCCTTATTATTAAGTATCAAGTAATGTAATCAATGGCCAGCAAAGAACAAAAGAGCAAAAACTGTTTCATAGATAGAAAAAGGTAATTTTCCTCCAAATTTATCAGTTAGCACTGTAGCTGACTTGTATTTTTGTGTTAAATTCTTGGAACATAAGAAACACTCATATTCAAATATAAGGTGCAAAAATGGAATTTTAAAAATGTAATGTTCATCATTAGCCCCTCTCTTAAATATAGATAATACCTATGGATTAAAAAAAAAGAAACTAAACTCTAGTAGATAGCACAAAAAATATCACTAAATCTGATTTCTAAGTCTAACAATACCACTCATTAAATAAACAGATAGATGAATACTTTCATGTATCACAGGATTACTAAAATTAAAGTCAATAGTTAAGATTGCATCAAAACGTATAGCAGGCAGTATCTTACTCAATGAGGAAAGGTTAGAAGCATCAAACTAAGGTCAGCAACAAGGCAAAGAAAAGATGTTTCCATTTTCCCTACTAATTAACATTGCATGGATATACTGGCCAATGCAATTAGACAAAAGAAAGTAATTTGAGGCATAACTTAGAAGAGTAAAACAATCCCTATTTGCAGATGACACGCCAAGTATACAGGTAAAATTCTAAAAAAAAAAAAAAAGAAAAGAAAAAAGAAAATCAATCATAAAATCAAAATTATAAAATAATTTAGTAAGGCAGCAGGTTAGAAAATAAAAAAGTTCAACAGCTTTTATATAAATAAATGATAACAAATAAGAAAACATGAAACAGAAAACCACATTTTCAATAGCAACAACAATAACAACATCCCTAAGAATAAACTTTAGAAATGTTCAAACCCTATATAAAGAAAACTTTAGGCTCTGAATGACACAAAAAGATGTGAACAAGTGGAAAGACTTCCATTGCTCTTTGATAGGTCAACTCGGTATCATCACAAAATCAGTCCTCCAACTTATAAATTTAATGCAACCCCCATAAAAAGACCAACAAGCTTTTTTCTCTGGAACTAGAACAAACTGATACTAAAGTACACGTGGAAAAATAAACATTAAAGAATAACCTTGTAAAAAAGAAATATGAGATGGGATTGGCACTATCAAAGATTAAAACGTTAAAAAGTCTAGGCACAGTGGTGCATGTCTATAGTCTCAGCTACTCAGGGGGATGAGGCAGTTTGTTGCTTGAAAGTAAGAGTTCAATGCTGTCATATACTATGACTACACCTGTGAATAGCCACTGCACTCTAGCCTGGGCAACACAGTAAAATTTGTCTCTCTTTTTTTTGAGATGGAGTCTTGCTCAGTCACCCAGGCTAGAGGGCAGTGGTGCGATCTCAGCTCACCACAACCTCCACCTCCCGGGTTCAAGCATTTCTCCTGCCTCAGCCTCCGAGTAGCTGGGATTACAGGCACCCACCACAGCACCTGGCTAATTTTTGTGTGGGTTTTTTTTTGTTTTTTTTTTTTTTTTTTAGTAGAGATGGGGTTTCACCATCTTGGTCAGGCTGGTCTCAAGCTCCTGACCTCGTGATCCACCCACCTCAGCCTTCCAAAGTGCTGGGATTACAGGCATGAGCCACCATGCCCAGCCAACTCAATCTCTTTAAAAAACAAACAAACATGCTGTAATGTCTCAATAATTAAAATATAGTGAGATACCATTTCTTAATCCCCTATATTAGAAAAATTTAAAAAGCCAGACAACACAGCAAAGTTGTGGAAAACAGGTATTTTCATATACTGTTGGTAGAAATGCAAAAAAGTTCTCTCCTACAAAGGGAATTTGGCAATATTTAACAAAACCACATGTGCATTTATTCTTTGATTGCTGCTTCAATCCCCACTTTAGTAATTAGCTCTAAAGACACAGCTGCAACAATGTGAAAATAGGTTTGCATAAAGTTACTAAGATTTACAGATTATTCAGATGACACTATTTACTACAGTAACACTGGAAACAATCTAAGTGCCATTATGTAGGGAACTGGTTGAATAAACTACGATATAGCTACACGATGGAATATTATGCAGCTGTTAAAAAAATAATAATGGGATTCTATGAACTTAGTGATTTTTCAAGATATATGAAGTGAAAAAAGGCAAAATATATATTTTTAATGAGCTTTATTTTAGGAAGGGAAACTAGGCTTAATCTTAATCTTACGTGTTTTACATATTCATAAATAAAACTTGTTGAATTTCATAATTCAACAAACCACAAAATGCACTTACACAAACCTAGATGGTATATAGTCTACTACATACCTAGGCTATAAGGGATAGCCCATTGCTCTAAGCTACATACCTATACAGCATGTAACTGTACCAAATACTGCAGGTAACTATAATACAATGCTAAATATTTGTGTATCTAAACATATCTAAACACAGAAAAGGTACAGGAAAAATACAATATTATATTCTTATGAAAATACAGTCATATATGCAGTCCATCATTTACCAAAACACTTTATGCAGTGCATGTCTGTACTTTTAACATCTTCAGTCTAAACACAAAAAGAACTTCAAACAAATCTGTAGCTATTTGGTAGGTTTGTTGTTTGTTGTGGGATAACAATTCTGGAAGTATTCTATATGTACTGCAGAACTGAGAAGATGAACATATATACTATTACAGAGAACTAGGATTCTTACTGAAGGTTAAGGGAGATACATGGAATGGAAGAAGGAAAAGAACTAGCTAGTATGGAGTGCAATTAGAAGTATCAGCATAGCCTCCTGATTTTCAAAATAAATGTATTTACAGACAAAATAATTTTTTCCCCAGCTCTGTTCTCTAAAAGGGCCTAGAAGAAAAAATAACCCAGTAGCAATGAGCACACCTATCACCTCGATCTTGGTTTCTATATACCATTCCACACTAAATGGAACCAGGATTTTCAGAGAAATAGATGATTCTAGAGCTGGGTAGGCAAAATACAAGTAGACCCTGGAAGATCTTATTTTGTCAAAAAGGAAGGGCTCAAGAATAATAGACACATGTTAAAAAGATAAAGGAGCCAGCTTAAAAGGGCTCTCACTGGCCAAATCTAAGCAGCAAAATGCATAACAATGATAGATTTTAACCATTGCATAACATAAAAACCTAACTAATAAATAAATAAGAATGAAAATATGTCCCTTACTGGAGACTATCAACTAATAAATGTAAAAGGGGCCAGGAGCAGTGACTCATGCCTGTAATCCTAACACTTTGGAGGCCAATGCAAATGGATTGCTTAAGCCCAGAAGTTTGAGACCAGCCTGAGCAAAATGGCACAACCCTATCTCTATAAAACTACAAAAAATTAGCTGGGCAGGGTGGCATGCACCTGTAGTCCCAGGTACTTGGGAGGCTGTGGTGGGAGGATGGCTTGAGCTGCAAGGTCAAGGCTGCAATGAGCCATGATTTGTGTCACTGTACTCCAGCCTGGGTGTTTTGAGACAGAGTGAGACCCTGTCTCAAAAAACAAATAAATGTAAAAGAAATGATAGAGTTAGAAAACAAGCATCATAAAATGCTTGTATCATATTAATAACTGATTCAAGCACAAATAAATGCAAATATCATATTAATAACTGATTCAAGCCCAAACCATCAGTGGATGTTAAAACTACTGGGTAAAAGTTTGATGGTAAGCAAGATAGTTTCATGGTCTCAAGGTATGTCACTACAGATTACTTATTAATTCAAAAAGAGAAAATGGTAACTTTACAGTGGAGAAATCAGGAGGATACCACCTTAATCTCAGCAATAATGAGACAAAGTGACATGACATGTCTCTTGCCAAAAATGCCTAACTTAAATCCTGAAAAAATATTAGACAAATCCAAACTTTATAGTACTTTTGGCCTGTACAGTTCAAAATGTAACATCACAAAAGACACAAAAAGGCTGAAGAACTAGAGATATGATAACTACATGCAATACAAGATAATGAATGGGGTTGGGGGATATGATTGCTATAAAAGACATCTTTGGGACAATTGTTAAAATTTGATTTAAGGTCTACATAATAGAGAATACAATTTTATCCATGTTAAGGTTTCTGAATGTAATAACTGTCCATTGTTACATTAGAGAATGATTTTACTCTTAGGTAATAACATATAAATAAAAGACATTATACTGTAATAATATCCAATGAATAAACGACAGTGATAATGTGTGTATGTGTATATAAACACACACACACACACTTGTCACATTTGCTTTATATTTTTCTTTTATATGTGATAGTGTGTGTATGAGTGTGCACACCATCACATATAAAAAGAAAAATATAAACCAAATGTGGCAAAACAATTAGTTGGTTGATCTATAGGAAGTGTAAGCAAAAGTTCACATATAGATAGCAAAAGAAATTTAACAATTTTGAAAATGAAAAACATGGCAAAAAAAGAAGAAAATAATGGATTCACCATTTCTCTCTCAACTGGACTATATCAAAAATCACATACATTTTTACTACTAGATTGAATTACTACATTGCAATATGAGGCTACCTGAAAAGACAACTCAGAAATTCAAAAGTTTGACTCTTCAATGGTGTAAACTAAAAATTATACCAAACCACTTAAGAACTCTTGATAGACCACCTATTATTTGCAAGCACACTGGGAAGTACAAGTTACTCTAAGCCACTAAGTACTGTTTATGAAGTTCTATGTGGTCTGATCTGAGCTCAAGTATATTGCAAATTCACTTAATCTATGAACCATTATGGAAAGTGTGATCAACCTGAGCCTTACTACTGAAAAATTTAAATTCATCCCATTTTTAAAATATTACAAATTAGGTGTTTTCTGGACAGGACCCTAGCTATGGTCTCTTCCTTGACCTATTTTAATAGAAGAATGTTCCCACTGATCTCATGTATGTTTATATTAACATTTTATTTAATTAAAATTAATCACTGGGCTAGCATAGAGACAGAATAAAATTTCACCCAAAAACACTTCACCATGAAAGATACGTATTATATAATAAACATCATCTTTGTGCATACAGCAATTAACCACTGGGCACTGTACATAAATATTTATCAAGTATGACAGTAAGAACTCAGAAAGACCAGAATTATGGAACCTGGCCACATTTTACAATAAGATGTATATCCAAACAATAGATTACACAACCTTATTTGAATTCTTCATAAAAAGTAACTTTATATTTTATCCCAATTATATGGTAGTTTTAAAAATTATTTACTGATAGAAATAAAAGCCAAGCACACCTGGAACATGGACTATACCTGCATAAGATGAATAGCAACTATGGATAATGTAGGATTATCTATAAGACAATGCTCTGGTCAGGCGCAGTGGCTCACGCCTGTAATCCCAGCACTTTGGGAGGCCAAGGCGGGTGAATCACCTGAGGTCAGGAGTTTGAGACCAGCCTGGCCTACATGGTGAAACCCCATTTCTACTAAAAAAACAAAAAAACAAAATAATTAGCTGGGCATGGTGGCGGGCACCTACAATCCCAGCTACTTGGGAGGCTGAGGCAGGAGAATCACTTGAACCCAAGAGGTGGAGGCTGCAGTGAGCCAAGATCACACCACTGCACTCTAGCTTGGGCAACAAGAGCGAAACTGCCTCAAAAAGAATTAAAAAAAAAAAAAAAAAAAAAGACAACACTCTGTAAAATGTACAGCAGGTCTATCAGCAGGGAAGGGAATGGGAAGGTGAAGCAGGGAAAGTATGGTCTGAAAATATGTAAAATAACCTTTCCTGACTAGCAATTATGGCTGACACTTAAGGCTGGGAGTTGGATATAACCTAAAGCCTTAAAAAAAAAAAAAAAAAAAAAAAAAAAAGTAGCCCATATGCCCCAGGAAGAAAAAAGTTTGGGTGGCATAAAGAATTTTTTCCCTTGCTTTTATACATTAAAAAAAGAAAGAATATTTTTCCTAGTTGTTATTTTTTCTAAGATTAAATAACACAAATACTTCTGAAATTTGAAATGATAAAAATAAAATCTCCGGCCAGCTGGGCACAGTGGCTCACGCCTGTAATCCCAACACTTTGGGAGGCCGAGACGGGTGGATCACCTGAGATCAGGAGTTTGCAGACCAGCTTGGCCAACTGAAACCCCGTCTCTACTAAAATACAAAAATTAGCCGGATATGGTGGCACACGCCTGTAATTCCAGCTACCTGGGAGACTGAGGCAGGAGAATCGCTGGAACCCGGGAGGCGGAAGTTGCAGTGAGCCGAGATTATGCCACTACTGCACTCCAGCCTGAGTGACAGAGAGCAACTCCATCTCAAAAATAAATAAAAATAAATAAATAAAATCTCCCATATGAAAATGTTTTGAAAAACAAAGCTAGTGGACATTAAACAAAACAGGTTATTGTTAGTATTATTACTTTCACAGGAATTTATACATGTTAACTCTACTATGAAATACCAGGACAGACCAACAAAATTTTCACAAACAAGCATCCAGTAAATTCAGTAAAACAAATGGTACCCCATTTGGAAAGAATATAGTAAAGTTCTATGAGGAAAAAAAAACAACATACATATATATAAAGAAAGTTCTCCAATTAGGAAAAATTGTGGAACACTTATTTTTTATTAATTTTTTTAAATCCAAATTACATAAACACACTTAGGATAAGTTAGAATTTGGTAGTTCATTTACTCTTTTTTTCCCTTAACTAAAGTGGAGCCCTTGTTACCTTCTCTGGAGTCCAGAGACAAAGTATAAGGTGTGTCCAAGCTGTGGTCAGAGATGACAGGTGCAGCTTGAGCAGGTGCCCCTAGACCAGATGTCACCTAGAAGTTTTGTTCTGGATGTAACCCTGACCAATATGTTCATGCCATGTTAAACTAGTCATCTCAGCAACCAAATTGGTTTCATTACCATACTTAGATCAACTGTTCTCAAACTTCAGTGTACTTAAGAGTCACCTGGAGCACTCTTTTTAGAAATACATATTAATCAAATTATTAATACCTGAAACCACTGTTCAATCTTAGCATCACTAAAAGGGGACAACTAAACATTATATGCCTCATGATATGATGAAAAGCACAGCACTACCTATTAAGTATGCCTAAAATATTAAATCTGAATATTATTAACCTTTAGATCTATCACTTTTCAGCAAATATGTATGAGGGATAGAGGAACAAGTTAATTGACACCAAAAGAAAGCAATCAAAGCCTGAATTTAAGACAGTCTAAAGAACAAATTGACCCCTTTACTCCAAATCAATGGAATAATGGGGAAAAAAGGGCAGGGGGAGAGGGAAGGCAGCAGCCAAAACATCAAAACCAGCACATTCTCCCTGGGGCTCCACCAAAAATTTCTTGGCAGTAAGGTGGGAGTGAAGCCCTGTAAACACTGACTTAGATATTCATGGAATATGGGTCTATCATTTTTGGTCAACAATTCAGAATGTGATAGCTATTCCTGGACATCACTAAGAGATTTCCATTCCAGCAATAGTTTATTGCAATGTATTTAGTCAAATGAATTATCAATTCACAACATAATGAATACACAGAAAGTATCCAAGCACAAGTGAAATTTATGTTTTAAAACAGAAAAAAATTTTTTGTTATTTCTTTTATCACATTATAGTTTAAACAGTAGAAAATGTATAGTTGTGCATCTCTTACATTGGTGCACAAGTAATTGCAGTTTTGGCCATGGTGTTACACTATTTACTGTGGGGTGAAACACTGGTGAAACACTATTTACTATGGGGAAGGGAAGAGAAGTAATAATGTTTCCCCAAAATTTCTAGAGAGCCACAATACACATTAGCAAAATAAAGTCTCTAAGAAGTCCTGCAATAAAGTAACCTAAGTTTAGCCTTTTGCTCAAGTTCATTTGGTCTTCTTTTCATGAAAATATATTAACATTTCTGGAAAACTAGTGTTTCTAGAGCACAAACTCTAGTTGGCCCTGAATACCAAAGACCGTGGTGATCAAAGAAGCAAAAGGAGAATCCCCTCAACCCCATCCGTCTGCTCCATTTATCCTCTATGTCCTTCCCAATTCAGACAAAATTCATTTTTACCATTAAACTTTAGTAGGTCTGGAAAACACCCAATAAGCACCTTCACAATATAATTAAAACTTTTAAATACTTTACCTAAAAATATATATTAAGTACCTGCTCACTGACTAATGAAATGCAGTTAAAACTTTGTTTTTCCTTCCTTTCCAACTTCTAATTTCATTCAGTTTGAGAATATAAAATATCTAGTAGCAATATACTTTTTTTTTTTTTTTTTTCCAGACAGAGTCTCACTCTGTCACCCAGGCTGGAGTGCAGTGGCACGATCTCGGCTCACTGCAAGCTCTGCCTCCCGGGTTCAAGTGATTCTCCTGCCTCAGCCTCCCCAGTAGCTGGGACTACAGGCGCATGCCACCACGCCCAGCTAATTTGTTGTATTTTTAGTAGAGACGGGGTTTCACTGTGTTAGCCAGACTGGTCTCAATCTCCTGACCTCGTGATTCGCCTGCCTTGGCCTCCCAAAGTGTTGGGGTTACAGGTGTGAGCCACCGCGCCCAGCCGCAACATACTTGTCTATCAAAGACATTATAGATTTCACACGATCAACTATGAAAATACTGAATCCACAACAAAGCAGAGATAGGATTATGAAAGAGTGCTTCTATTCAGGGACATTTTTAGTTAACAGCTAAGGTAGAAAATTTAACTGCAAAAAAAAAGCATATAAACATTTTTGGGAATTATAATGTTCTCATTTTGTATCCTCAGGAAAATTTGTAACCTCAGTGAAAACTATCTGTCTTAGAAAGAACTCAATTTATTTCTACTTTGGGCAATTTAAGCTCTAAAAACATGGATTCTAAGACACAACACGAACCTAGCTGAGCTTTGATAAGTCTTTCAACTTTCTCCACTTTCTGCTCTTCCTTTCAACAAGTCTGCATGTCCTTTAAAAACGTAACAGAATATCAGAAAATATCAAAATCAGGTTTTTTGTTTTTTAAAATGGATATACTGCCAGGCTCAGTGGCTCACTTTTGTATCCCAGCACTTTGGAAGGCTGAGGCGGGAGGATACCTTGAAGCCAGGCATTCAAGACAAGCATGAGCAACAAAGCAAGACTCCTGTCTATACACACACACACACACACACACACACACACACACACGACACAGTTTATAAAGTTAAATTTGAAATACATGCATGAATAACTTATTGATATATTTGTCTTCCAATGTCCATATACTTTTATTTTCCTTCCTTGAATAAGAAGGGCAATCAGTTTATTCAGTTCCGTTTAGCAATTTACAAACTCAGTGCTTATTTACTTAAGGCTTTCTCTTAAAAGAATTGATCTATATGGTGGACACTAACTAGAGAACACATGAGTGTATTCATTCAATGTAACTAACTAATGTAAACTCCCTCAAATGGTGTAATTTAAGAAAGAGCTTTACCCACCAAGAAAAAAAAATAGAATAAATTCACAATGCAATTGAAAATGTACTATGGTAAATATAACTCTACAATTAAGTTTCTGACTATTCTAAAGGTAGGTACGTATAAATAGAAATGAATATTTCAGTGCCAGAAAACTAGTAACATACAGTTTTGTACAATAAATTTTTAATGTCCAAGATATTTCACCCCCTTTCCAAAAAATCAAGTTTTATAAAGGAAACATCAAATCAACCTTGACTATAGCTGTAATATTGGCATCAGTAAGCAAAAACAAAATTTTAAAATATTTGAAATATTTACCTAAATCTTCATACCAAAACTTCAAATTCTTAACCCAGATAAGACCAGCAAATTGTCCCCCAATTTCAACAACAAAACAGAACAAAAAATTAAAATCTACCAAGTAAATATGGAACACATTAGGCAAAGATATACTTGGGCATAAATTTAACCATAAGTAATTTCCAAATATTATTGAACACATGTCATGAACACAACATTTTGGTCCAATTAATGAATGTTCCCTAAGCTATTTAATTTTTTTTTTTGCACTTTAATTTCTCCATCTACAAAATGTAGGAAACTACCTTATCCTTTCACACTATAGGAATATCCTAATAATAAACATTTGTGGAACACATTGAGATGTACATGCTAAGAAAAGGAACTACATAAAAATAAAGTGCATAAACATCACAGATGATTAGTATCCAATTTTTAATTTATTTTATTTTATTTTATTTTTTTGAGACAGAGTCTCGCTCTGTTGGCCAGGCTGGAGTACAGTAGCACGATCTCCGCTCACTGCAACCTCCATCTCCCAGGCTCAAGCAATTCTTCTGCATCAGCCTCTCAAGTAGCTGGGATTACAGGCATGCGCCACCATGCCAGGCTAATTTTTCTATTTTTGGTAGACACGGGGTTTCACCATGTTGCCCAGGCTGGTCTCAAACTCCTGACCTCAGGTAATCCATCTGCCTTGGCCTCCCAAAGTGCTTACATTACAGGCATGAGCCACCGCACCGGCCTCCAATTTTTAAACAGACTGCTTTTACACATTATCTGTAAGCACTTAACTTTTTTTTAATTTTCAATTTGTGTGGGTATACAGTAGGTGTATATATTTCTGGAGTAGGTGAGATACTTTGATACAGGCAGGCACTTATATTTGTAAAAATTAAATGCCAATGTTAAAATAATCAACTGCATTTTCAATTTTAGACTCTGAGAAATTTTTGTAGACCAGCTATAACTAAATAAATGTATGTCTGAGAAAATCAAGCTAACTTCTGGCAGACCATTAATACTCAAGTCTATATTTAATGACTGTCAATATTTGTATCAAAAATAACAAAACACTATTAGAATATACATGGCCAGCATACTAGCTTGCTCTTCCTAATTTAAATTATCTATATTATGAAGATGTATTATAAAACACTAGGCTAACAGCCATCCATCCAATTAATAGCAAACTTACAGGGGAATGTGAGCAAATATTAAACTTGTAAAGGAGGAATAACACATAGAATGACAGTCTTACAATAGGTTAAATGAAAAAGCAGTTCATATTAAAAAATTATTCCACTTGTAATTTAAAAAATACACTGCATTATCTGCTCATCAGTAATGATGATATTCAATCTGATGTAGCAAAGAGGTAACTTATCAAGTTACTCAATTACTATTTCTTACTATGAAGAGCCAATCTTATGGGTAGGTAACAGAATTACTGTTACTTGGCATCTTGTCTGCCAATTAAGATTTTTCAGAGGAACGTGTAAAAGCTAGCATCATATATATCCTCTTACTGTGCAATATTAGACCACCAGGAAACAATTCTTTCAAGGTTGGTAGTACCTAAGTTTTGACCAGCATATTTCTTTTGTATTTCTTTACAAGCCATGCAAATCTTCACATGGTTTTATTTTCCAAAACAAATGCTTCAACTTTTTTCCTAGTAGCCTAGCTACAACCCTGCAAAAACAAACCTAGAGAGTGACATATGGAGGAAAAACAAGTTTAACTAAGAACATAGTTCAAAAAGCAGCTTCTAATAAGAGCAAAAAGCCCAATTTGATCTGAAGACCATGTAAATACTTACAATGTTGAAACTATATAGTTAAAAACAGTACCTATAATTAATGATATCCTCCCAAGATAAAAATGACAACTGGAAAAACGATATTTATAATTAACTTTTGTTAAAAAAAAAAAAATTGGAAGCCTAGATATTAATTTGATTATGCTAAAACTATTAGTATGAATGTAAACTCTTCAGAAAAATATACATCTCATGAATCATGTATATTCTATAGTACTTTCTGGTTATAAAATTTAAGTCAATCAATCTAACAAATATGAAGCAAAACTTCAAAAATATGTATTTCAAACAGTCCAAAATTCAAATGCTTTAATAAAAACATAAAACCAGAATATGTATTAACATGTTCCTCTCAATATCATAAATATAAATGAGCAAATGTATGTCACTATGAATATAAAACTCTCTTGTTTCTCACCCCACTACTAACTCAACAGTTTTGGAGGTTAATTTTGCTTTTGATTTAGCCCTTTAATTTAAAATGTACTCTGACACAAATGCCATCACACATACACAATAGATGACAACCATATTTAATATTTTCTAGACTTCCTGTGTAACTCAATAACTACTCCACAAAGTTCTGCGAACTCCAGCTTCAAGCCTGAAGTCAATCTAAGATAGCCAATAGAAAGTACACCTGTGCGATTACTGCATTTCCTATTTCAGAATGCTGAACGCAATACACAATAACTGAGTGCATCTGAAGCAATAATAAATGCAAAACTCAAATTATGCAGAAGCCACCTTACAAAAAAAGGCCTGTAATATCACTATTAAAAAGCAATAAATACAAAGAATATCATTTTAGTTTTAAATAACACCAACTAAGGATCCTCTAAGGTAAGTACTTTAAAAATAAAACACAGCCTCATGATAAATTACAATATGAAAGTATTCCTAGAAGAAAAACTGGAGGCCAAAAAAAAACGCTAAATCACAAAATATATCATCTAGACTGTAACACATACCAACAGAATAAGAAATTTAACTTTGTCGAATAAGAAGTCAAAAAAGAAGAGGGAGAATGAAAGAAAATCCAGATTATAGTATCCCATTTCATAGTATCCCCATTTTCCTAAAGATATAATAATCCTTTCGAACGTTTTTAAGTCACTGGAAATTCAACAAAAAGTAATTATCAAAACAATCCTGGTCACCTAAGCCACCAACATGTTATGCCATGTAGAAATATTCTATTGAAAAACCTATTCAATGACAATGTTCCAAACAAGAAGTTCCATTAAAAAAAAAATACTTAAAGTCAGAATTTTTAAAACTAAAGGAGTTTCCAAAACAAAGAAAAAAATTTTCCCAAAGGTTACAAAGTTTCATTAACTAACTTAAGTCTTTTACTAAGCATCACCTTTCTGCCCCTCAGTGGGTATCAAGCGATCAATAACAATGTCACAAAAGAATGTTTACCAAGATTGGGGCTGGGGTGTCACCTGTAATGATTTTGTATGAAAAATGTAAACGATCCTGAAATTGGTGAGGAAAACTTTCACCTTTCTACAATCTCACTTTATTTATATTAAATGTGTCTCAGTCTGAAATGAACAAGAGCTTAAGAACTGTTTGGTGTGCAAGGTTTGCTTTTGTTTTTGCTAAAAACAAATCTCTCCATAAGTCCCTTATTTCCAAATACTATGGAAAAGTCACTACTACTCACCGCAAGTAATACTGTTTTAAAGCAAAGGCAGCGTTAGAACAACTTCTGGGAAAGTTGAACTCTTCAACAATTTCTCCCCACTGATTCTTCTCAGAAACCTGGTAAAACACAGGCACACTTGTCTGAACGTGAACAATCTAAGAAAATCTTAACCTAACTATGAAGTAAATACCCATTCTACAGAGATCTGTAGATACCTAAGGCATCAGTGAGTGTTTCGGATCGATCGGTAAGAGTTACTAAGCAAGGGCTTCTTGAATCACTGTGTTTTCACCAGAGAGCCCTGTATTTAATACCACTTGTTTTGTTTGGGGGTGGGGGGGGGGGTTGGTGGGTTTGTTTTGTTTTTGAAACCCGGACAATAACCAATCGCAAGTCCCTCTGTCGCCCCCTTTTAAATCTCAACGCGGTCCGTTTACACTAAAAAAAAAAAAAAAAAAAAAAAAAAAAAAAAAAAAAGTTCAAAAGGATCAATACAGTTCCGGACAGCGACGTCCGCGGGTTCGGGGGGGGGCCGGGGCCGGGGCCGATTCCGATCCCTCTCCCAGATCTATCCATCTCCATAGGCCCTTCTTTGAGGCCTACAGCTTCTGCCTAGCCTTGAAGCCTAAGATGGCTATTTGGAGACAGGTCCTGGTTTCTTTTGTTAGCTGTATAAACCGAGGGCGACGGGGCCGAGGCTGTGCCCCCGGCTGCCGGGATCATTTCGCAGCCGATTATCGATGTTAAACCTGCCCGCGCTAATTTTGAGTTGCACGAAAACTGCTCTCAGAGTCTGTGTGTCTCTGTGTCTCCGCCTGTGCTAGAGCGGCAGCGGCGGCAGAGCTGACTCGCGAGCTAGCGAGCGGGCGGGCGGCGCGGGAGCGGGGCGGGCGCGGGGCTCAGGCTGGCGCCCCGCACGCCCGCACTCACCGCCGCGGCGCTCAGACCCCGCCGGCCCGACCGGGCACCGGGCAGGGCGCGAGCCGGCGCCGGGCCGCCCGCCGGCAGAAGCCCCGCGCCCGCCGCGCGCACGCGAGCCACCAGGCCAAAAACAGCCCCGCCGCCGTCCGCCTCCGTGCCACCGGCTGGGAGCGAAAAGAACGCCTTTTGCCCCCGCGGGCCACCCCCCCAGCCCCAAGCGCCCACTCCGGGGTCAAAGGAGACTTTTTGGAGGAGGCCAGCGAGAGGGAAATACAAATTAAAACTTCCACTCACCTTCGCGAATCCGCCTAAAGTAGTGACTCTGGTGTAGAGACCGTGAAGATCCAGCTCCTTCCCACCCACCGCAGGGATTTTTTTAAAAGGCGACCTGCGAGAGAGAGAAAGCCCCGCACTTGTCAGCCGGGACCCCGTGCCCGGCCCGGGCGGGAGAGCCCCGTTCGCCCCGGCTCGCCCCGGCGCTGCCCCCCCGGTTCTGCTCTCACCCTCTGCTGTGGTGGAACTGCCGCAGCTCGTCCAGGAAAGCGAGTCCCTTTCTCCGCTCGTCCGGAGGCGCCTTCCCCGTCGAGTTTGCCATTATTTTTTCAAAGGAGGTTTTTAAAAAACCCAGATCGGTGTTTTAAAAGCGCCCCCCGCTCCCAGCGCTTCCTACCAGAGCCCGGAGCCCATTCCTCGGCCGGCGGCGGCGGGGCTCAGTCATGGGCCGGCGGTGGCGGCGGCGGCGGCGGCGGCGGCGGCGGCGGCGGCGGCGCAGGGAGGGAGGGAGGGAGGGGGAGGAGGAGGAGGAGGGGAAGGAGGGAGCAGGAGGCCAGGGGGAGAGGAGGGAAGGAGGGAGGGGAATTTCTAAAAAAGTTTAAAGAAATCGGAGCGAAACTAGAAGGGCAGGCGACTGCCGGATCCGCGCGAAGCCGCGGGGCGAGCGCGGCCCCCACCCCTTCCTTCCCTCCCTCCCTCCCCGTGGCCCGGCTCTCGCCTGCCTCTTAGCGCCGCCGGCTGAGGCGGCTCAGCCCGGGGACGCGATTCAACATGGTGCTGCTGCCGGGGGCGCGCGAACGGGCGAGGGGCAAGCCGAGCCGATGGTGAGGGGTCTGGGCGGCCAGAGGCCCAAGAGTTTCGGCGGCGGCGGCGGCGGGGCTAGGGCAGGCGGGGCTGGGGTGGGGACGGGGAGGTCTGTGTGGTGGTTTGTGGAAAGCGCGGTGACAGCGTGTATTTCGGCCCCGGCTCCGCGGGGCCCTCGCACACATTCACGCGCGGCCTCGGCCGCGGAGGCCGGGGCGTCCCCGGGCACAAGCACCGGCGGCAGCTGAGCCGCTGCGCGCCGCCCGCCTGCTTCCCTCCCCGCCAGCCTCCCTCTCTGCCGCCGCCACGGCCTGGCAGCCAGTGCCACACAGCGACCCCCGAGGGCTGGCCGCGGCACTGCGTCTGGCTCCACACCGCCCCGGCAGCTCCTCGCGGGGAACAATAGACTCGGCTCGCCGGGCTTAGGGTTCGTCTGCAATGTGCCGTACATTTCACACGCACACAAAGCCGGCGGAAAGGGGGGCGGCGCGGGGAAACGGCCACTACCGGTTGTTCCAGGGTTAGGGGTGGAGGCGATGTTCGCGTCCCTGGCCCGGCTGTTGGAAGGGCCGCTTCGGAGTCCCCGCCTGCCCGACAGAACCGGTGTGGCGCTCAGAAGGGAAAGGAAGCTCACCGGGGTAGCTCCTCACGCTACGCTAACATTCACAGATCGGAATAAAGTCAATTTGTTACCTTCTGTTTTTGTAAAATCTAAAGGAATCGGCTTTTATGAGCCGTATGCTAGTATTTTGGGGCCTGGTTAGCACATTTTCTATGAATTATCCACACGCTAACTTTAGCAAACTATACGTTAAATACAATGTGAACTGTCTGTCCTAGTTCTGTGGAAATAGAGTAATGCTCTTAATTCATCTTGCCGCTGGTTGGCTTCACATATCAAACTGGAGTATTCTATGAGCAAAGTTATGCAAACTAAACTGGTTGGGAAGCAATCTATCGAACTTCGACAATAATAATTAACGTTTACATTTTTATAGTAAGGTCTTTTCAAGATTGCTGCGTTTAAAATAAATATCGAATAAAACATGTTTTTCCTTGCTTTCAAATGTCTTAAATGTAATCCTCGTTTAAAATATTTTGAAGGTTAAAAAAACCCTTTGCTTAAATGAGAGTCAAAACATCTCAACAAATACTACCACCAAAATTTGCATTTACGAGGGGTGTTGGAGCCGGCTCTTTGCTACAAATGTTAAGATTACAGTACGTGAAACGTATTATTATTCCCATTTTAGTGACGGCCACCACGGGCAAAGTCACTGCCTAACCCAAGGTCACAGGGTAGTAGGGGTCTGGATGGGTTATTTCAGGTAGTCGTTCCAATGGGAACATTGCTTTGGAGGTGAAAAATTATGTAATATAGTGCAGCGTGCTTCCGGTGCTCACTCTAGGAAACGGACTTATTTCCCAACTAAAGTTTGTCTCTTAATTGGGGTCGGAATAAGGTTGTGGCTAGGAAGTTCCTGACACCCCAGGGCCAGTGAGTGTCTAGGAAGCCTGTGAGGGGCGGAGACCCGGCCTGGGGAGGTGGAGAAGCTCTGCGGCCGCGGGAGACTAGGGGTGAAGCTGCTGCGAGGAAGACCCGGTCAGCTGTCCCTTCCCCCACCGGTCCTCTTAGGGGGAGTGGAGATGTGGGCCTCGGAGCTGCGTGGCCCGGGCTGTGCGGATTCCCTAAACGCCGCACTTGCGCACAGCCCCTTACGTAACCGTCAGTGCTGGGGATTCCCTGGAGGGGGTCATTCTATTCAACCATTATACACACCCCGGGCTCCTGCCGCCGCGCCGCCGCCGCCTCACAAAATGGCGGCGCCCATAGAGGAGACAGCGGCCGCCTCCCCGGCCCCATTTTGTGGGAGGCGAGAGATCTGTCAACATGGAAAACCTCTGCTGAGGATGCATCCGAGTTTGGAAACCCCACTTAAGGGATGGAGCCTGGGGGATCACATTAAACGGAAAATGCCAACGACTTCTACTACCTCTACGCGTTTTTAGTTTTTCATTTTCTCGAAGGAAGCGCCAGAAGCCTGTGGAGTAATTGTAACTAGAGGGAGAACGGAAAGCTGAGGTGACTGCTCCGGCGACTTGCCGCGGCGCCTTGGTGGCTTTGGTTGCTCTTCCACGCTCCCGGCAGCTGACCAGAATCTCTTGGAGGGTCTCCTGGGCCACCTCGGCCGCGCCAGTCGTGCAATGAGACTTTTCTGTAGTTTTAAAATGCCACAGTCCACGGCCCGGTCGGCACCGCTAGCCTGAATCGTGGGCTTCGGGAACCCTGGAGGCTGCTGCTCCAGGAACTCGCGGTCGGCCGGGAGCCGGGGAGCTTCGTTGCCGGGAGCGGGCGGTATTCGCGGATTCCGGCGGCCCTGGCGGGTCGCGGCCGGAATCCGAGCCGGGGATGACGGTGCTGATGGAGCTGATGGGGCAAGAGTGGGAACGGAGGCACGTACACTGAAATTTAAGTCGTCCGAGTTGGGACTTAAAATAGCAGGTTAATATTGTCTCAGGCGAGACTTAGAACGTCTTTTCTGGTATCCCAGTCTGCAGTGGGCAAATCTATTGTCTTTATTTCTCATTTAAGGGCAGAATGGAGGGATGACATATTTTTACTTTTCAAGAGGCGGTTGCCACTTTTAAGTCACTGTTATTTGTGTGTGTGTGTGTGTACATACACAAACATATACAATAGTGTGTTTTCCTTTTCAGAGCAAGTATCAAAGGCTAAAGACTTGGAGTGATACTAGTGTTTAAAAGCCTTTTTAAAAAATTAAGATGTGATGAGAAACTGGAGAATTCACTTTTAAAAATTCCTTTTCTGTAGAAGAGGCTATCTTCAAAATGGAGTCCTAAAGTATATCTGATGGATAGAATTTAAATTCTTAACACTGTATACCCTGTGGTCAAAAGCATCAACGTAAAACTTGATGTTTATCAGATTACTTACGTTTCAATTTTCCTGTGGTTAGAAAAATTAAGACAGAAGTAAGCTGTTAACGGTATTTGCTTGTAAGAGTAACGTAAAGGTTTAAGGAAAGGTTTGTTTGTTGAAATAGATATGCATCACACGAATAATTTATTTTAAATGTTGTTTTCCAGTTGCAGCAATCATTTGTGTTTACATGACTTTTTAAAAAAGGGTTTAGTTTATGTTGATTTTGACCCTCTTATTTAATCTCTAGTGCAGAAGTGCAGCTTTCTGCAGGCTGCGCCTCAATCACTAAGTTCCACTCTCCATCCTCTGCCGCGCTACTCCTGGCATGTGGATCACCAAGATACAATTTCTGGTCCTGTCTGTTCTTACTGATGTCCTTTAAAGCTAATAAATTTGATTGCCACTAATCAGTCTGTATCTCTTGCAAAAACACCACATTTAGCATCCAGGTAGAGTCAGAGTATGTTTTTTATGAGATTGTACTAAAGTAACCTTCTATTACATTTCTTATTACCATATTGCATTTCCTATAGTGGGCAGCATAGAGCAGGTGGATCCTGGCAAAGTAGTGTTAGAGATGTGCTGACAGCTTTACAATAGATATTCTCCAACTAATTTGACAAGATATAAAATAAAATGTAGTTCGTAGTTTTCAAGCATTGATGGAAAGTGTTCCTATTAAAAAATGACCAATAACAATGGAAATTGTTGCAATCCAATTTGTATAGTTTACTGTTCTGATGACAAAGCCCTTATGATGGGAAAAATGTAGTGTTGCTTTGTAACTGCAAACGCTGCACGCCGTAATTAGAGTTTTATGTTATTTTATTTGAATTTTTCATTCTTACCATCAGTTTTAATATTAGTCAGGAAATTGTGATAAATTAAAAATTCCCTCATTTAACTAAACCTTAAAAAACTGTACCCAGTTTCAAATCAAGCATTATCAGGTGTATGATTACAACAGCTGAAATAAATTGAGGAATTGGTATGCCAACTCAGTGGAGAAATTTTGGGATTTTAGGTCACTCTAAGATTTAAAAAATAGTTTGATTCGTTAAACAAGGCTATTGAAGTTAAATTGATATTTCCTTAAAGATGATTTTAGAGAAAAATTCCTTGGCGAGCTTCGAGAATGCATGCGTTCATGGCTTCTCTTGCCTGTACCTACTGCTATACTTTTTTATGTGGACTAATTTGTCTTATTTGAAAATTTGATTACAATATCAAATCCTAGATGAAGCCCTTCCATTCTTAGGGTGATTCTAAGGAGTACTGATAACTAAGCTCTTAAAAGGCGAGGAAATGGTTTATTCTACTGCAGATTAGGGTAATCTTAGTACAGACACTCTGATGGTAATTTTAAGCAGTGTGGATAACCAAGCTTTTAAAAGATAAGGAAATAGTTTATTCTACTTCAGAGTAGGGTAATTTTAATGCCCTGAATATACTCTGAATCTTTTATAGATAGATTTCTGAATGATTTGGCCCAAAAAAGTCTGATAAGCTTTGGGGGATTTTTAAATTTTTTTTCTCTTAAAGAGAAATCAGAAATGTGGGATTTTTTTAAAAAAATAGTTTTCAGTAGATATTGGAGATTATGCTTTGTACATTAAATCCAGTTTGATTTTTAAGTGATAATTTTCAATTAAAGACTTTTTAATAAGACAACTAAAAAATTAAATTTTAGACAATTATAATAATATTTTTTGGAGAAGCATTCCCAGATGTGCTTTTGACAGGGAGTTGATTTCATTTCATTAGTTGTTTGGGTTGTTTAATCCAGAATTTTTAAAACTGTTATGGGTTTAATTTGCTACATTTGTCCATTCTTATTCATCTGTTTTGATCACTGAAAAGAAAAGTTGTCTAAAAACTGTGCTCATTATACACAGTTTATAGTATTTTAATACTTTGTTTATAGTATTTAATAGCTTCTGAAAACTTTAAGAGAACATACTAAACCAAGGAACTATTTATTAATGGTAATCTATATTTAGTAATAAATATATTTGTAACTTACTAAATGTAAGTTTACTAAATGTAGATTACTAAATCACTGAGTAAATATTTCTTGAATATTTGGACAAGAGATGGGGGGAGGGAGAATGACTTGACCCTCAAGAAACTTAACTGCTACCTTTAAAAGGTTATAATGAAGCTGGGCACAGTGGTACACACCTGTAGTCCCAGCTACTCAGGAGGCTGAGACAGGAGGACCCCTTGAGCTAAGGAGTTCGAGGCCCTGTCTCTTAAAACAAAAAAAGTTATAAAAATATTCAGACTGGAGGGTTCCTAACTGTTAATACTTAAGCAGGGTCTTTACCACAGAGTTAAATTTAAAATTCTGTTTAGAATGGTAACAAATTTAATTATGTACAAAACAGCATCACTTTAGTGTTAGGATCAGTGTTACTCAAAGTGTTGTAATAATGTTAATAACAAGCATTTAAATCACATTGTTTGAAAACTGGGATCTACAAAAAATATGATTCCAATAATTAACTTTTTAATTATGGGAAAGGCAAGGGAATGTTCAGTGAATGTAAAAAAGTATACTACCGAGCAAACAAATTGTTTTAATGAATTTTGATTTTCTGTTTTAATTTTTTGGTACATTGACTCTTCTTGACATGGCACTTTGCTATTAATTAAAAAAATTAAACCCCAAAGACAAATTAATTCTGTATTTAATGCAGATTTAATTCTTGACTAGCTGTAATGCTTAAGGAGTTGGCAGTCTTGTTGGCAAAACAATAAAATAGGAATTAAGCTGAAATGCAAAACTGTGTAATAATTAGGTTTCATGAAAGTATATATAGTTTTCCTTAATAACTACATGAGTCAGTAGTGTTGACTTAATAATAATTTATTTAGCTTTTGCTTTTCTCTGAAAACATATCAAACTCTTCATATATAGCATCAAAATAGATATTCAGCCTGAGCCACTGTAAATTGTTGAAGCTTATTGCTATACATTAAGGGAAATTCTATCCAACAGTTCAGTGTAAACAATTTTTTAAAGGTGCTATGATTCTTTAACATGATTTGTAGTATATAGAACTCAAGTATTCTAGAATAATCTTTGTGTGATCATGTACATGAGAAACATTTATAAACAGTCCTTCAGGTGTACAAAATAACTGACATAATATTTTGCATTTAACTACACTCCCTCCAAGTATGTTAAACAAAGATGAAATTTTTAGAGTATTGTGCTATATTTTTATAACTGAATTTCCCTCTTATTGACAATACTAATAACATTTAGCCATTAATGATTACTGATAGCTTAAATAAGAGTGTAGTTTCTGTTTCTAATGTCTATTAATTTTAACCCCATTTAAAGACATTTCCTACTTATCATACTCAAAGTTAATCAGAAGTTAAATGATGGTCCTTCTGGTCCTCTGGAAACTGAAAAGAAGCTTCTCTTTCTTTAGGGTATGCAGGAACTTTTTTTCTTCCCAATGAGCTGAATCCATCCTTTACACTGCTATTTGCTAACCTCAATTGTTTTTCTGCTCCATTAAAGTTGAGGCCACCAAAAATAGTAGTAATATCACAACTACAAAACCCTGGGTGGATTTGTACCCATTGCACATATACTTCTTGCTGCCAATTCCTAAGAGACTTTTGAAATAATAGTATATTCCCAGCTAGACAATATATTCTACTTATGGCCTATGTATAGTGTTCAACAAGTCCATGAGCCCTATGAAACAGGATGTGTTCACTGCATTTTTCTAGGGAGAAGTTCTCGGCAGGCACGGGCATCTTAAAGACCCTGTGATGCCCAAAAGGTTAAAGCTCTATTTACTAATGACAGATAGTAAGTTTGGAGGATTGCTTCAGGTGCAGCATTTTATTTTGTGGGTTGTTGGCCTCTAGGGAAAAACATTTTGAAATTGTAGTTAAGGAATACCACTTCAGTTCATCAAATTAAAAAAATTATGGCAAATAAGCAAAAATCTATTTCTAAAGAACTACATACAATATATTCTTACAGAAAAATTTAGATTAAATGCAGGTAACTGTTTTTTTGGTTTGCCATGTATTGGAAATGGATGGATGGGGGATTACATTAGTTAATGTATTTATTTATGTATTTTTGAGGCGGAGTCTCACTCTGTTACCCAGGCTGGGGTGCCGTAGCGCAATCTTGGCTCACTGCAACCTCTGTCCCCTGGGCTCAAGCAACACTCACACCTCAACCTCCTGAATAGCTAGGACTACAGGTGCATGCACCATACCACACCTGGCTAATTTTTGTATTTTCTGTAGAGACAGGGGTCTCGCTATGCTGCCCAGGCTGGTCTCGAACTCCTGAGCTCAAGCAATCTGCATGCCCAAGCCATCGGCCCATCTTGGCCTTCTAAAGTGCTGGGATTACAGGCGTGAGTCACCATGGTCAGCCCATATTAATTTAAAGTAGGCTTCAAATATAATTCTTCACTAATTGGGAATGCCTGGGGATGTATATGAATTTATTACCATTTTGTGAGTAGTAGTGTGTGCTTGTGTTCATGGATGGCATTCATCAGAATGTTTGCAATGGTGTAGCCAGGTTGCACTGCCATCTTCCTGTTCTCCTTTGTGCTTACTTGCTCTGCCT
The DNA here is from genome assembly GCF_028885655.2 of Pongo abelii. Classification (NCBI taxonomy): domain Eukaryota; kingdom Metazoa; phylum Chordata; class Mammalia; order Primates; family Hominidae; genus Pongo; species Pongo abelii. The sequence goes on along the minus strand of NC_071995.2, from coordinate 43,377,793 downwards.
GTATTTGCTGCAGTTTCTGGCGAGTGTATGTAGGTGTTGGCCCAGACCTTGCTTTTGTAGAGATCATCCATAGGGCTAATTTATCCCAAATCAGTTTTTGTGTATTATCTGTGCGCCCAATGTGTAATTTGAACTTTAAGGATACTTCTTCAGACTGCAGTGTAGCATAACCTTTAAAAAAAAAAAATGCTAGTTTTGCCCTAATCTGTGCATATTCCGGTTGTTCAGTGGGTATTAGTAATACATGAATTATTTCTGTGCCCTTTTTGGTGTAGGCTCTCATATGAATAATTACTGTTATTTAAAATCCACGACTCCATGCATTGTTTTGGTGGAAGGGAAGGTAGTTTCCCATCATGTTTTACATATATGTTAGCATTCAGATTTTCCTTTTTGGCCTACTCCCTACTGAACTGAAGGAAAAGGGCATATTTAAGAGAAAACATATGATTTACTCAGGTTCCAATAATTAAGCCGATGCACTTGTTAAGTTATACATTTAGCTCATTCTTAAAGTGTAATAAAGACTTTAAGCCTCCTGGCTCCCAAATCAGTGCTTTTTCTACTAAACATTCTTTCTGTCTTGCTAAAAAAATCCAATTTTCAGAATCAAGTTAGTTGCTAAGCAAATATGCATAAAACCATAAATGTACCTGAATTGTTTCTAATTTAAGGAGTATATAAAAGTTTCAGCAGAAATCATTGATCAATAAAAGTGATGGAAAATCAGCAAAATAAAAATAGAATTAGAGTAGACTAAAAGACCCTTCTGTAGGGTAATCGGTAAACTGAGTTCAAATATAGGGTCTGGGACTTCTCAGGTGATATTTGATCTTAAATTAGAGTCTGCATGAGGTGGGGTGTGGTCACTCATGCCTATAATCTCAGCACTTTGGGAGGCCGAGGCAGGAGCGTCCCTTGAGACCAGGAGTTCGAGCAGCCTGAGCAACATAGCAAGACCTTCTCTCTATTTTTAAAAAAATAAAATTGGATTTAAATAAAGAATCTGCATGAACTTTCTTGTCACTTATTCTTACATATTATTTGCCAGTGTGCGATACTTAATAACCAAGTAAGACACTTGAAATGAGTCTTTTAAGGCTACAACTTATGTAACATTTTATAAATATTACTGCTAAGTACATAATAGACTAACATTTTTTTAGCCTCACAATAATACCTTGTACAATTTATAACTGCTAAAGGGCCTATAGAAGGCTACTCACTTATGTAAAAAAAAAAAAAAAAAAAAAAAAGGTCCTAGCTCTGGTGTAGCTTGGCAAATTATTTTTGATATGAATTGCCAGGAATATAGGGGTATCATTCCTTGCTGATAAGAGCACATACCCTTCCTTTGCTTGCTAAGCTATGTGATTCTATAGGACCTTAGTGTCATGGCCATCCTTTCAGTAGTAAGCAGATTTAGAGAAGTTGTCCCATTGTTACCTTATTTCAATAGTTTTGGTCTTTCTATATTGTGCATAACCTCACTTAATCAGATTGTTATGACTGTTTCCCCCCAGGAGGTATAGGAAGATTAAAAAAAAAAAAAGCCAGGCCAGATATGTATGACTGAACGTGAGCTCAGCAAATGATATAGGTGTCTTAAACATACTTTGTTTTTCTTTAGAGGGAGAGGTTCTGGCTCTGTCACCCAGGCTGGGGTGCAGTGGCTCAATCATGGCTCACTGCAGCCTTGACCTTCCCAGGCTCAAGCAATCCTCCCGCCTCAGCCTTCTGAGTAGCTGAGACTACAGGCATGCAGCCCCACACCCAGTTAATTTTTTTATTTTTATTTTTGTAGAGACACTGTCTTGCTGTGTTGCCTAGGCTGGTCTTGAACTCCTGAGCTCAACCAGTCCTCTCACCTTGGCCTCCCAAAATGCTGGGATTACAAGCATGAGCCAGGGCACTTGGTCCATATTTTGTTTCTTAAAGTCACAAGTTAAAGCTGGAGGTTTCACCCAGAATCAAAGTGCCAGGTAGCATTTTAGTGCAGCCTAGGATAAGCAGCTCAGTTTCCATTAACACAGTACAAGAATTCAGGGATATCACTTGCTAAATGTAAACCAGTTACCTCCGTAATTTCCCAAAAATTTTATTGTGACAAACGAGTGCCATACTCTGAACATTAAAGGCTTTTACCTCCAGCTGTCCAAACATTGTGCATGTTATTCTGGTAGAGGCACTGGTATGGTAGGAGTTTCTCCTTTAGTGTCGTAATTGACAACAGATCCAGCATTTATGGAATGTATTGTTATTGTAACTTTTGAGTTTCCATAGCCAAGAACGTAAGAGTAATAACTAGCTATAGTCCATTATTTTTGGTAAAGTTAGTTTTAGTTAGCCTTTGATGGTAGACACTTCTCAGGTTATAATTCAGACTCAATAACAAAGCCAGAAAGTTCAGGAAGGGTAGGGTAGTGCTGTGGTCTGAATGTTGAAATCCTAACTATCAAGGCATTAGGAAATGGAACCTCTAAAAGGTGATTAGATCATGAGGGAAGAACCCTAATGAATTAGTACCCTTATAAAAGAGACCCAGAGAACTGGTTTGCCCCTTCTGCCTTGTGAGGTTACAGCAAAAAGACCATTATATAGGAAGCAGGACCTCACCAGACACCAAATCTGCCAGCGCCTTAATCTTGGACTTCCCAGACTCCAGAACTGAAAGATATAAATTTATTAAGTTTATAAGCTACCCAGGTTATGGTATTTTGTTATAACAGCCCAAACTAAGGTAACAAGAAGCAACCCTCACAGTGCTTGCTTAATGTCATGCACCTGTCATTCTAGTGGTGATCATTTGCCAGTCTTTTTTTTTATGAAAGAAATTAGCAGTCCTGCTTTCTCTTGTTTTGAGTGACAGGTCTCAGGTAAGGATTTATTTTCCAGAAAGAAAGTGACTAAATAGATTCCCTCCAGAAAGATTTTCAGATCAGTAGATCTGCCTTAAACTAATGTAGTCTTTGGACCCAGTTCAGAAGTGGCCAAGGCCAATCCTCAATGCATGAAAGTAAAAGTTAGACTGTATTTAAGGGAGACAAATTACTATTTAGGAACCGTCAAATGAGGTCAGAGGCAAGACCTTACTGACAGATGGGCAAGTTAAATACTATCTTCTGAAAATTTTAGTTGCTTCATGATGGACTCATTTGGAGCATATCTGGAAAGTTTTTTGGACATGTCTAAAACACGGGGTTGAATTTTCCTTACAAGCCAGGGTTAGGACAGGAGGTCCACCAGCTGTCTAGATAGTCTCAGCACTACCAGAAGCTATTTGTAAGCTGTACTACTAGTCTGGTGACTCAAGTAGGAAGTGTCCAGGAACCTTTCTTCTAGACACTGCGAGAAACCAAAGATTAGTAATAAGAAATTGTTTGATAGATAAGAGGAACATCTTAAACATAAAGCATAGATTCAAGACAGAGGAACTTTGTACCTGACAAGTACTCAGGAGGACTTGAAAAGGGCCCCTGCAGGTGAGTTTCAGGCTCTGTCTTCCACTCATGAACCTGCAAAATCCAATCCTTGTTGCTGAAGATTTCTAAAGAAAAATGAACAGTGTGGCCACTTCAGTGTCTTTAGAATCCCATCTTGGTGTTATACTTTGTCTATTGTTTCTAGATGGAGAGGTAGCAAATGCTTTACAAAATCTCAAGGAGTTATAAACTACTTTTACAATCTGTCTTATAAAGTGAATTCCCTGGTTATTATAAATAGGCAAAATGCTATTCCAAATCTAACAATAAAGACTTTTGCCAATACTCATTGTTTCAGCTTTCAAATATGTTAAGTATGTTTTCTACCCATCCTACAAAAGTATACATAATCACTAAAACTTAGGAACAACACATGTATGATATTAACCTGAATATTTACAGAGAGCTCCTAGGAGGGATGATTTTATTTATTACGTTAATTCTCTATTTGTTTAGTTTGTGACCTGATCTTAATAGTAACAAGTGAATGAGTTAGCAGAGGAAATCAGTTAATACATATAAGAGCAACAATGCCTGTGAAGAAGTCACCACATGGGCCAGGCACAGTGGCTCATGCCTAGGTCTATATAATCCTAGCACTTTGGTAGGCTCAGGTGGGAAGATCCCTTGAACCCAGGAGTTTGAGACCAGTCTGAGCAACATAGCAAGACCTTGTCTCTACTAAGAATAAAATTAAAAATAAAAACATGAAGAAATCACCACAGCCTTAGTTTAGTAATGATGACAGTATTTTGTAATATCCACAGCAGCAGAGACTAAGGACTAGATATTTTAGCTCCTCCAGAAGCGAGGAATCTTTATTGTTTTTACAATTGTCTACAATCAAGAACTACCCAAAAGCTTGAGGAGCATCAGTCATTTATGACTTTTCGGAAGTTAAAGTATCATCTCAGGTGAGGACGGCACTTTCTGCCACCTAGGAAGAATATGGAGAAAGCAAAATTTTTTACTACTTTGTCTTAAGAACAGACTGCATGTCTAGAAGCCAATTTGTTTTTTTTCTCCAAGCTGCCAGTTCCCTCTTCAATATTATACAGTGTTTTGTTTTGGTCATAGCACCAATTACTAATTTAAACGAGATTTAACAAAACTCTTTCAATAATAAATAATACATAACAAAATACGTGTGTGACCATATATGTGCAAGAAAGGGGTTGTGCCATGAATCTTTTTTCTCAGTTAAATAAATTTGCAAAAGCAACTTTCAAGAATCAGAATGTTATTTTAAATATTATTAACAAGACAACAAATTATTCAATCAGACAACTAATCAGAATTATAGACTTTAAACTTATGTTATTTTTCACAGAATATAGCAACACTGAAATCCAGGTGTCCAGGAAGACTATTTTACTTGAAATAATATTTTTAAACCCAGTTTTATGATATACAATAGAATTCTATTTGCTTTTCTGCAGCTTTATGGAAGAGGGAACATTTTCCCCTTTTGATATTGCTGTTTTGTTTTTTTTTTTCATTTTAAGAAAACAGCAATTAGAAGTGTCTAAATTTCAGATTTCCATTAGCTAGCATCAAGAGAGAAGAGTAGGTACAAACTTAAAATTCAGAAAAGGACAGAAAGGGCCAGGCATACTGGCTCATCCCTGTAATCCCAAACTTGGGGAGACTGAGGTAGGAGGATTGCTTGAGGCCAGGAGTTCAAGACCAGCCTGAGTGACAAAGCAAGACCCCGATCTCTACGGAAAGATCAGCCATTCCTGGTGGCTCGCAGCTGTAGTCCCAGCTACTCAGTAGACTGAGGCGGGAGGATTGCTTGAGCCCAGGAGTTCAGGGCTACAGTGAGCTGTGATGGCACCACTGCACTCCAGCTTGGATGACACAGCAAGGCCCTGTATCAGAAAATAAAGAAAAAAAGGACAGAAAGATAATGCTAACATGGAATATGGAGCATATAATGTCTTGCCTCTACATGTAATTAAGAATAGAAGTAAAATTTATCTCAGATTAAGATTTTTTTTTGAAACAGTCTTAACAGTCTATATTCAGATAAAACAGATTTTAATAAAATTATATATGTCAGTCATCTGTTTCAAAAATTTCAGGGCTATTTTTAGTCTTTATAAAGCATAACTTACAGTTATAGATAGTTGTGGTTTTAGAAGCTATTCTATTTGTTATTCCCTCCGTATCCCTTAACCCCATGCCTCAAATTATTTCAGAATACTTTCCCAATAAATTTACTAACTTGTTCTTTCGTATTCCAAAAATGTGAAAGGTGTTAAAAGTTTGTGTTTTCAGTGCCTTTGGAAACATTTAAAAACGCATCTTTGAAATTGCGTTTCAAATTTGTGAATTTGTGTCCAAACCAGTATTTCCCAAAATGTGCCATGACCTGTTTATAGGTGTTGGGTTAAATATATATATATATACACACACACACATATACATGTATATATACACACACACATATATATGTATAAATATACACACACACATATATATGTATATATATACATATATATGTGTATATATATACATATATATGCAGTTACATAACTTTGAGAAATGCCAAGTTAAGCAAAGTTAGAGTTCTTTACTACAAGACTTCTCAGTGCCTTTAATGTCCTCCTATGTTATCCTCTGGGTATATTCTATTTTATAAATCAACCTACCTTTTTACTAGGATTGATGTTCCAAGGAAAATACTGGAAAATGCTGGTCTAAATATTGTTAAAAATTGAACACACGTGTCTAAAACCAAAAGTGCCCAATGCTTTACTAGACTGTGAGCTCCTTGAGGACAAAAGTCTGTACTCATTCTTTGTAATCCCATCTTGCATATAACCAATATAATACTCAATATATATTATTGAATATGTTAATATAAAGTTAATATAACTCTTGAGAGTCAATTTGTAATGCAAACCTAATAAGCTCCTGATTTGATAAAGTTAATTATTATGAAATAACTTGTGTATTTTCATGCATATTTGTTTTTCTTCTCTATACTTGGAAGAAATCGAATATTTTAAAATGGGCACTATTTTACAGGTTCATATTTAAGATGGTGATCAGCTATTTTTATCTGTTGAAAAGTTGTAGACCTAACCTTATAAAAGATCTGTGCATAGACCATGAAGCATTTCAAAACTGTGAGGTATAGAAATCAGGGTATTCTGATCCATTTCATTTCACTTCAACATTTACCCCTCTGGGAATCTGAAACTTTTTTCATAGCCTTCTACTTCTCTCTCAACTCCTACCTCCCAAAGAGATAATTTATCTACTTATGTTCCCACTGCTTTCTAGAGTTCATATAGTTTCCCAGAATTTGCGCCATCTCTCCCACTCTTTCCTGTTACTTCATGTTATAGAGCTTCTCCAAATGCTTTCCTATAGGTTTCCTGCCTCATCTGCCAGAGACTTCTTGGAGTTCTTCAGAATTTACTGGATGTGTTAAAGAGTATTTAAGTACACATTTACCAAAATGAAGGAACTCCACTGCTGTGCAAGTAGTAATAGGTCTTCAGATCCATGAAGCAAGGACATTTGGGGAAGTCTCAGTTATCAAGTATGATACCTATTTATGGGGAATGTAGAGAATTTTGCCATCTTTCTTATTAGTAGAAAGAGAAATTTGCAGATTCCTTAGAGATTTAGGGGCATTTAAGATAATCAAAGAGTTTTGTATATTGCAGTTGGGGATCTAATCCATACTGAAGACCATAATCTATAATAAAGCGTCAGAAGCAAATAGGAAATAGAAAATATATGAAGGAATTATTTGAGTTTAGAGGAAAAGAAAACCAGCAAGAATACTGCTATCTAATCATTAAATCAGTTTAAGATAGACACATTGGGAATGTCTGGTAAAACATGTTCTTAACTAAATTATAATGCTTTTTAGAGGACCCTTAATAGGTGTTGTGAAACTCATATTTTGGCAATTTGAGCATCCTTTTTGCAGAATTTTATGAGAATTTCTTTGTAAAAGAAAACTTTTAACAAGGACTATTTGATACAGAAAAGTGTTACTAATGGAAATTTCAAGACTTCCTGCCTTGATGGCCTTTTAAATTAGAGGTTCATGCAGTAGCTTAAATGAGCAAGTCTTATAAACAACTGGAGAGTTCTTTAATATCCTTTAGAACCAGATGTTTTGTTGCTGTTATTTTTTTTCTATCTCCATTCAAACTACCATGGATGTAACACTGTTAGCCAAGCAATGTGCTAAGATAAGAAGCTGTTTGAAGAAGGCACAGTGCCTTAAGTTTTGGAGTTCATGAGTGGTGGGAAGGAGGAGTGGACATAGGAGTAATTCTACTATAGTATGATCAAGGAGTATGATGCAGGTATTGGCTCTGCCTGGAGAAGTCTGGAAGCTTTATAAGAATAGTGTGTCTTAAAGTAAGAATGTTCATTGTTATGATTAATGGGGAAGGGGGGGCTAGGATATTCAAAGACTCAGAGGCACAAAAGTGTATGGCATGATTTGGGAATGGTGAATGGCCCACTGAATGAGCCCATTTTGTGGCAGTGAGGGTGAAAAAGAAGCCAGAAAGCTGTATTGAGGCCAATCTGGGATTTGGACTTTTTTCCCAAAGGCTATATTATTCTCAGTCATTTTTCTTGTGCTACACAAATGATAGACATACACATGTGCAGGGTTATGTACAATTCCTGGGCCCTAGGCTTTTCTGCAGTGAATTCCATCCCATTCAAGCATATGAAAATATGTGAAGGGGAATTACACTATTATAGATAATTGCAGATAGATACAGATTTGACTGTTTAAACATATGTTTAACTTTTAGAATTATTACTTGTTCACAACTGGTGAAAACAGTTGTCTTGACAGAGATTGAGAACAGGAGGTGACTTGTAAGGAATGTAGTAAACCACTATCATGACAAAACAGGAAACTGGAAGCAAGGGGTTCATTAACAAAATGAGAAAACAGAGTAGATATGAGGAATATTGCAGAAGTACAACTGAGAGAACTTGACCGATTTCCAAGACTCATAACATACTCTATGTGTGGGTCATTCTTCGTTACGACAGGACATATTTCAGTAAATGTTTTGCCATGGGGGGCCTCTTTGAAATGACTGCTTAGGCCATGCACAATATGCCTATAATTCCAGCACTTTGGGAGTCCAAGGCAGGAGGATCACTGGAGACCAGTAGTTCAGACCAGACTGGACAACACAGCGAGACCCCATCTCCAAAAAAAAAATTAAAAATTAGCTGGGCGTGCACTTGTGGTCCTAACTACTTCAGAGCCCAAGGCAAGAGGGTCACTTGAGCCTGAGAGGTTGAGGCTACAGTGAGCCATGATTGCACCACTGCACTCCATCCAGGTGACAGAGCAAGACCCTGGCTCAAAAAAACCCCCCCCCCGCCCCCCAACCAAAAAAAAAACCTGGCTGCTTAAAACACACACTAAAAAAAGAAAAAAAAAAAAACTCTGACCCTTCTTATATTCCTTATCCCTGATGATCACATGCTTCCCTGCATCCCTGAATTTAAAAGATGAAACACATGGCACATGCCTGTAGTCCTGTAGTCCTACCTACTCCGTAAACTGAGGTGGGAGGATACCTTGAGCCCAGGAGTTCAAGGCCAGACTGGGCAACATAGCGAGACTCCATCTCTTTTTTAAAAAAAGTGAAACACAATTTTGAGAAGTGAGGATGAGTTTCTGTTGCATACTTTACTTGGTAATTAAAAAAAATTAACTATTAAAGTAAGATGGTGGCTTATGGCTATAATCCCAGCACTTTGGGAGGCTGAAGCAGGAGGATCACTTGAGCCCAGGAGTTCAAGACCAGCCTGGGCAACATAATGAGACCTTGTGTCTACAAAAAAAGTTTTTTAATTAGCCAGGTGTGGTGGCACCCACCTGTAGTCCCAGCTACTTGGGAGGTTGAGGCGGGAGGATCACTTGAGCCTGGGAGGTCAAGGCTGCACTGAGCCATGATCATACTGCTCTATTCCAGCCTGGGCAGCAGAGCAGGCCCATCTCAAACAAATGAAAACACTATTTGCTGTCATCTGTTAAAGTCCATGTTTACTTAGGTAAAAAAATATTTTGACAAAACTCCACTTGGATTGACCCTAACTGGAGTATTAAAGCATTATAGGCTAGGCACGGTGGCTCACACCTGTAATCCTAGCACCTTGGAGGCCAAGGCAGTAGAATCACTTGAGCCCTGGAGTTCGAGAGCAGCCTGGACAACATAGTCGGACCCTGTCTCTGCAAAAAATAAAAACATCCAGGTGTGGTAGTGTGTGCCTGTAATCCCAGCTACTCAGGAGACTGAGAGGTGGGGATCACTCGAGCCCAAGAGGTCAAGGCTGCAGTGAGCCATGATCATGCCACTGCACTCCACCCTGGGTAACAGAGTGACACCCTGTCTTTAAATAAATAAATAAATAAATCTAAGATGCCAGCCATCTTTGAATTTATGTAAGCCAAACGTTATTAAGTGATGCATGACTGTATTTTTTTGAATGAACTTTAACCAGATAGAATGTAGGTGCTACAGAAACTAACTGCAAACTACTATCATTTATGATAAATATATACAGTCATGTGTCCCACAATGACATTTCAGTCAATTATGGGCCATATTTATGGCAGGGTCCCAAGAAATTATACTATTATGTTTTTACTGTACCTTTTCTATGTTTAGCTATGTTTAGATGCGCAAATATTTACCCTGGTGGTACAATTGCCTACAGTATTCAGTACAGTAACATGCTGTACAGGTTGTAGCCTCGGAGCAATAGGCTCTATGATATAGCCTTGGTGGGTAGTAGGCTATACCATCTAGGTTTGTGTAAGTACACTCTGTGTTTCCATAATGACAAAATTGCCTAATGATGCATTTCTCAAAATGTATGGTCATCATTAAGTGATGCATGACTGTATAAGAAAAAGTATCTATTTGTTTTAAAGTTGGCTCAGACACACATAGTAGTGAGAAACATTGAAAACGTTTGGATGTTTATTGATTTGGTATCTAGCTGTAATCACCTCTGGATTCCATCATGGCATCTGGGTATCTGAGCAGAAGAAATCCTGGATCATGTGGCTTATCCATAAAGAATAGATTCTACATTGAGATCTGATCATGTACACAAAGTACCTACCCCGTGCCAGGCACATTTATGTATGGTATTTCATCTAGTCACTCACAGATTATTAAATCAGCTATAAAAAGATAAAATGCTTTTACTTGAAATAAGATTAATGTTCCCTGAGACCCTGCACTATAAAATAATTGTTTTTTCCAGCATAGTCATTTATTACAGTTAAAGGAAAATGTTATAAAATATTTGGATATTTCTCATATGCTCCTTGCATAAAGTAAGCAGATTTATATTTATTTCAATATAATCAAACCCTAGAGCTTAAATGCTTTCTTTTGTATATAATTTAAACTATATAAATATTTAAATATACAACAGTAATATTTAATATTTAAGAATAGTAAATATTTAAATATACAAGGGTTGTCCAAAGCAAAAATAGGAATTCTGGATCTTACTAGCTCCAATACTACTTTACTTTGAAATATTGAATGAGTGATTTCTTATTTCTAATATTATTTATCTTTAAAATTGGGAAAGAAAATTCTACTGAATATGAGAACCCTAGGTACAAAGTATGCTTAAATTTGAAGTGATAACTACTGAAAGTGTATCCTAGAGGGAAGTGGTTTAGGTTGGAAGATATACATGTAGTGGTCATAAAGAACATTGAGCCTCATTGGAGACGTCTAAAAATATTTTTTTGCTATTAGTGATAGCCTTTTTTTTTTTTAATTAATTTTTTTAACTGCTCCTTACAGAGCAGGGCTACTACATAGGCAGTGTGCCCAGAGTATCCACCAAGCCTTTATTTAAGAGCTACATTTTTAAAAGCAAATATTGATCTTTAGGGTTCTTTGCGAGGAAATAATACCGCATGGAGGTATTTGTGATTCTTATATATTGACTCCACAATGGCAGACAATTATCTCCATCATTTCGATCTGAAGCCTATCAAGACATCTAATGTTAATTAGGGCCTGTGCTAGAAATCATGAAATATAGCTCAAAAAAATAGTCTGTTTCTTGAGGTCTTGTACTCAAGCTAAAGAGAAATATAAACATTGATAAACCAATTTGAATATAAAACGTGAAATCTAGTTGTAATCCTTTTCTCCATATTTTACTGTTTTATGACATAACTTTCAAATCCTGGCTGTAATTGTATAATTGCTAATATGTTAATGCTTAACCTTATTTCTACTAAGTTAGGAAAAATTTCATGGAGGAAAAAGAAAATCGGGATTTTTAAATGAGGAGAGGAAGGGTGCTTGGTAAATATAAAAAGAGATTATTCTGGTTTACTGAAGGAATGAAGAAGAGAGACTCTAATGAATGGTTAGAATAGTTTAGCAGTAGACTTGAGAGAGAATAAAACAGGAACAAAAATTAGATAGATGACAGAAAACTGACATATGCTTCTTAACAGATTTGTTGATGGTTTTTGAAAAGGGAAAATTTTAGTCATTTGTATATGCCCAGAGGAGAGGAAAGCTGGAAACCAGTGAAGAAGCGGGAGCAGTTAGAAACAACGTATATGGGGAATTTAGATAGTAGGACACTCAGAAAGGAATAGATCTTCGAAGTGTTAACAAGTTAGTGTCAAAAATTACTCTAAGGCCCCATTGACTAGCACCAATGACTGCAGAGCCTAGCATTTTAAGATGTAACCACTGTCATGATGTTTCTTTAATTTTGCCACTTCCTGGTCCCTTGGTACCTTCTCTGGACACCCTTATCTAAAATAGCTTGTTTATCATTTGTCTCCCAACCCATAGTCCATTAGAATGATATAAACTCCATTTGGTTAATAATTTCTCTCTTTCTATTTTTATTTTATTATTATTTTTGAGACAGGATCTCATTCTGTCACCCAGACTGGAATACAGTGTTACGATCTTGACCTCCCAGGCTCAAGCAATCCTCCCACCTCAGTCTCCGGAGTAGCTGTGACCACAGGCATGCACCACCACGTCTGGCTAATTTTTTTTTACATTTTTTAGAGACAGGGTCTTACTATGTTGCCCAGGCTTCTGTCTCTCTTTTTACAGCTATATCCTTATTGCTGAGAATCATTTTTAAAGAATTCTAGACCTAGCAATCAGTGTCTTGAAATACAGCCTCTCAGTTGGATATTTAGGATCAATAAATGAGAATCAAATAATCTTAAATTTGTCAGGGACTGCAGAGGTCATGCAGCCTGCTGTTTTTTTACTACCTGCCTATGGGTATTTGAGGAAGATTTCTACTACTTAAGTCTTGCCTCAACTTTGGGAATGACAATTGAGATTTAGTGCTTTTCTTCTCTTTCCTTCTCTTTTCTTTCACTTTTGGGATCCAATGTGAATAATTTAACTAGTTTTCCAGTGTGATAAAACTGATCTGGTCCAATCTCTCACCTAATGTAGACATTCCTTCTATGGGATATATTTCCATGGGTCCCGTGTGGGAGTAAAGAGCACACTGCTGGGGTGTGTCTGTCTGCATGTGTGTGTGTTTCATCCAACAAGTATTTATTGATTGGCTACTATGTGCTAGGCTAAGGATACAGTGATAAAAAGACACATTCCCTGCCCTTACTGACTTTCTAATGGAAATTTTGCTAGCAGCAAATGAAGTCTCTAAACTTTTTTCCTGTCCTCTCTTTATTCTCAAAGCTCTTTTGAAAGGAATGCAGAATAGTGGGAAGAAGTAAAGAACAATGGGAGTTAAACTTCTACTAAAAATGCCCACTTTTAGTTTGTAGGGGTTTTAAATTCAGACCAATTCAGTTCAACAAACACTGCTGAGCATCTCTAGCCCTTGGCTAGATCCTGAGCAATAAAAGCAATAAAATAAAATTATTATAAAAATAAAAATAAAAGCTGAAATACCCCCTACTCACAAGGGGGGAAATGCAAATGTATAAATACTCCAGTATGATAAGTGCTATATGTACCTGTTTTTTGAGAAATCCATTCCATTGGGTGGTCTAACTAATATAAAGTTCTTTCTCTTTTAATTTAAAATTTTTTTGAGACACGGTCTTGTTCTGTTGCCCATACCAGAGTGCAGTGGTACAATCTTGGCTCACTGCAGCCTCAACTGCCTGGGCCCAGGCAATCTTCCCACCTCAGCCTCCTGAGTAGTTGGGTCTACAGGCATGTGCCACAATACCCAGCTACATTTTAAAAAATATTTTGTAGATACAGGGTCTCCTTATGTTGCCCAGGCTTGTCTTGAACTCCTGGGCTCAAGCAATCCTCCCGCCTCAGCCTCCCAAAATGCTGGGATTACAGGCATGAACCACCACACCGGGCCAAGTTTTTTGTTATGTTAAACTAAAATCTGCTGCTTTTTAATTTCTGTTCATTTGTCACAGGTTTGTCCTCTGAGCTCTTCATTTGTTTATTTGACCCATAAACCTTTATTGAAGCACTACCATGTGCCAGACTTTGCCACATTCTCCTCATACACATATAGTAAATGATCCTTGCCTTCCAAAAACATTAGGATATAATTCTGCAACATGAGGAAGTTTCGTAACCACTCTACGCTCAGTTTCTTCACCTGCAAGTTGAGGGTGGTATTAGTTCCTACTTTCTAAGGTTTGTCATGAGGATTAAATAATGCATGCAGTGTACTTAATACAAAGCCTAGTACACAGCTTTCAACAAACACTAAGTAGTATTATTCATATGGCTTAAAACTGGGGTCCAGATATGTAAATTAGCAGTTTCAGGGTTGATTTGAGTGCCCTAACAGAAGTAAACACAGGGTGCTGTGAAAATATACCAGAGGAGCACCTAATCGTGGCTGGGGAGGCTAAGGAAACACTCTACAGGAGGTGAGCTCTGAACTCAGTGTTGATTTGGACTAATTAGTGGGGGTGGGAAAGACACAGGCAACTTAGGGAAAGAGGTTAGAGAGCATGGTGTTAATCAGGGGACTTCAGTAGTTTAGACTGACTACTTTCAGCAAAGCTAGAATACAAATGGCCTTGGATGCCATCCTAAGTAACTAAGAATGTGTCATGAAGGTAATGGGGAATGATTGAAAAGGTTCTGCAGAATTAAACTTTCAACTTTGGAAAGTCTCTCTGGCAGTGGTATAGACAAAGAAGGCAGGAGAAAGGTGGGAAAACCAGTTAGAATGTTATTACTATGTTCCTACTGAGAAATGTCCTAAATTGGGGCAGTGATGTAGGAGAGCAGGAGACTGATTCAAGAGAGAATTAAGACTTAATGACCAATTAGATGTAGATATAGGAGGAAAGGAAGAGGAAGTATCAAAGTTAATTCTCAAATGACTATCTTGAATAAGTGAATAAAGGTGATGACATTAATTCATAGGGAAAATGCATGGAGGAGAGGGTGCCAGTAAGTTCAGTTATAGACATGTTGAGTTTCAGGAAGGCTAGGCACTTTAATATTCAGATCAGGAGCCTAGAACTGGCCCAAAGCTGCAGATTTGGGATTTGTTGACAGGTTTTAGTTGAAGCCATCATGCTTATCGTGTATAGAGGACGGCCTACATTAAGGGATGATCAAATCACTGTTACATAAAACTTATAGGAGACATTGTTTTGGACTAGCCTCCTACACTGCGCCCCAGCAGACCAGACCAAACTATAATGGAGTCAATCATGCTAGGTGCCACATAATCAAACTGAACTCTAAAACAGGCCAGTTTTTCAAAAAAATAAATAAGTAAAAAGTAAAAATAAAAATAAAAAACAGGAAATTCATAGCAACCAATCAAAATGGGCCCAGTTTACTTGAGTTGGCATGCTAAAGAAGTTCCCTCTATTTTTAACCCTATAAGGAAAGTAACTTTGAAACAACCAATCTGCTTTTTGTTCTCTGTTTCTGCTTTCTTCAGCCTGTTTCTGTCTGTAAAGCCAATTCCTCTGCTCAGCTCATCAGAACACTCATTCTTGTTTTATAGAATGCAGTGTTGTTCAATTATAAAATTGCAAATAAAAGGCAATTAAAGTATTTAAGCTGAATTTGTTGATTTTGTCTGTTAACACAGCTCATAATGTCAACTGAGAAAGAATGCCCAGGCATGTTAGAGGAAAAATCAAGAAATAGTACTGTCCCAGACACTAAGAGAGAAGAAAGTGGTTTGTTTTTGGTGTTTTGGTTTTTTTGATTTTGTTTTGTTTTGTTTTGTTTTGTTTTGTTTTAGACAGAGTCTTGCTCTGTTGCCAGGCTGGAGTGCAGTAGTGCAATCTCGGCTCACTGCAGCCTCTGCCTCCTGGGTTCAAGCGATTGAGAGGGGAACGTTTTAAAAGAAGTCAACAGTCACAAATGCTATGAGAGGATAAGAAAAAATTGTTCTTGGGATTTAGCAACTAGGAAGTCACCGGGCTAGAGCTGTTTCAGAGTAGTGAAAGGGACCAGAAACTAGATTGCAAGAGACTGGCGGCATGGATGGAAGGTTAGGGAGGAAGATAATGCCTGGAGGCTCCCTTTTTAGAATCTGTGAAGAGGAGAGGAGAGATAGTGCAGAAGCTGGAGGGTAAAGGGCGGGCCTGGTTTATTTAAAGATAAAGGACACTTGACCTCCTTTCTGTGTTGACAAGTAAGAGCCTAGAAAAAGGGAGAGAAGATACAGAATAGAGTGTAAACAAATAATAAAACAGGATTCCTGAGAAGGCTGAAGAGGTGACATCCAGTGGAGGAATGTGTCTTGAAAAGGAAGAAGGAACACCTCTTCCACTAACCAAAGTGGACACAGATACATCTGAAGGGATTTGGAGTAATTGATGAGTTCTCTGAGGCCAAGTCATCTGACAGCAGCAATAAAGGGGGTGGTGGGATTGAGGTATGGAAATTTGAAAACAGGCATGGAAATTATGAGAAATGGCAGTGTTGCCATTTGGTGCCCAGTGCTTCGTCAGTGTCCCACTTTAGTAACAGACATCCACAGTGACCGGCACCAGATGGCATCTGACCAAAGGTGAGACCCATTGTCTTCCTTCAACTGTTAGTTTCCTTGTTTGGAATTCTGTACTTTCACTAATGTAGCCTCTGATTGAATGAGCTATTTTTTAATAGCTCTTTCTACTAAAAGATCAAGAAAAATGATTTATCCAGAAGCCAGGGACAGAGGAAAATTTGAGTCAGTAATGTTTACTGTTAAAAAGAATGAAGTACTTACATTATAAAAGTCAAGAATTAATTCAGAAATTATTAAAATGTAATTGGATACCTTCCTAAATAGTTTCAACATAGTGACAAACACAAGCAAGAATTAGTTGGATAAATGAAGGCCCAGTTGATGTTTAAAAACATCTGTTGAATGTCTAATGCAGATGGCATAGACATCAAATAAGCATACTATTATGGATATGCCATTATACCCACTGGTTAGTCGGTCGGAAACAAAATTCAGCAATAGATGGATTTTGTTCATATTCACTCACCATCCCCTGTTATCCTACACCTGGTTGACACTCCAATTATAACTCCCTAGACCCTGAAGAACCCTAGAGTTTGCTCTAGGGTGCTCTAAAATCTACCATTTGACTAGATCAGCTGAAAGCTATAACCAATCAAGATATGTTAATCTCAAATAGAGCTGCTTTTACTAAAGTACTATTTTGTGTTCAATGATTGGCTTGTATTATGGGGTGCAATAATAAAACATCTTCATAAACTATGTAGTTATGATTACTATATGCAAAGTAGGCATACATTTTGATTTGTGGAGGTAGTCCCAGTTTACACCTGTTGTCCCAGAATAATGTCTAATAGTTCCCCTTTCACTCTTAAGAAAAGTCAGTTATTATATAATCAGTATGTTGTTTTCATGATACAATGTCCTCTTATGGAACTTTGTAACTTTGATCTTTATAGGCATCAGCCATATCTGTGTTCCTTCTGAGCAATTGGTTTGTTTTTACCATATACACATGGTGACTCATAACTGCTCAGGTTTCCCTTTCTAAGTTGGCCTTAAAAAGCTGGGAGGGAGGAGGGGTTGGATGATGAGAAATTATTTAATGGATACCCTAAAAGCCCTGACTTCACCACTGTGCAATCTATGCATTTAACAAAATTACACTTGTCCCCCATAAATTCATACAAACAAAAAAGGAAAGAGGCCTGGTGTGGTGGCTCACACCTGTAATCCCAACACTTTGGGAGCGTAAGGTGGGAGAGGATCACTTGAACCCAAGAGTTCGAGACCAACCCTGGCAACATAGCAAGGCCCTGTCTCTACAAATATTTAAAAATTAGCCGTTTGTGATGATGTATGCCTTTAGTCCCAGTTACTCGAGAGGCTGAGGTGGGAGGCTCACTTGAGCCTGGGAGGTTGAGGCTGCAGTGAGCCAAGGTCTCACCTCTGCGCTCCCGCCTAGATGACAGAGCAAGACCCTG
The DNA here is from genome assembly GCF_028885655.2 of Pongo abelii. Lineage (NCBI taxonomy): Eukaryota > Metazoa > Chordata > Mammalia > Primates > Hominidae > Pongo > Pongo abelii. The sequence continues at coordinate 43,359,867 of NC_071995.2, read as the reverse complement.
TCTAAAAAAACACACACACGCACACACACACAAAAGCTTAGGGCCAAATCTGCCACCTGCATCATAACTGTACAGAACTGAATACATGTTCATTTTAATCTTCTTTTCTTTCTTCTTTTTCCTTTGTTCCTCACCTATTTCTCATTTATATCTTGAATTTTATGTATCCTTGTCAGCTATCTTAAATTCTCTTTGAAATAAGGGAGTGAGTAAAGAAGCACAAAACAAAACAAAAAATTACTACTTCTAGAACTTATCTGATATTATTGGATGACTGAAGAGTGGCTCATTTTCAGCTTGACTGTTTGTTTCCAATTTTTGTTTAATTCTTTGATCCATGATATCTTTTGAAGGGATTGTCAGATTGTGGCCAAATCGATGCATTATTAAGGCTATGGAGATAGTGTGCTTCCAAGTTGATCTCTGAACAGTCTGCCACCTTAAAGTATTGCTGATAACATTTTTTGAATGGCTCTATCTTCTATGATTGCAGAGCTTGAATAGGGAGGCAGAATAGGGAGGCAATCTGGCTTCATGGAAGGAAGTTACATAACAGTTTATTATCGGCAAACCCTATCTCTGCCACTTACTATGTGACTTTGGAAAAATTCTTTACCTTCTCTAAGTCTCGGGTCTTTCACATGTAGCTTAGAGATAATATTACTTTGTTCTGTGAGTAAATGAGACAATTTACATAAAATGGCTGGCATAGAGTTAGAAGCTCACTAAATTATTGTTGTTATTATTGTTGTTATCTTTACAATTTATAAATGACCTAACACTAAGGATTTTGCATTTCGTAAGAATTCTGCAACTTTTTCTCTTTTGACTAAAATTTGGAAATTAATTTTTTTTTTAATTTCCAACTTTTATTTTAAGTTCAGGGGTAGTGTAAGATGTGCAGATTTGTTACACAGGTAAACTTGTGCCATGGTGGTTTGCTGCTTACATCATCCCATCACCCAGGTATTAAGCCAGTATCCACTAGCTATCCTTCCTGATCATCTCCCTCCTCCCTCCTGCCACCCTCTAAGAGGCCCCAGTGTGTGCTGTTCTCCCCCATGTGTCCATGTGTTCTCATCATTTAATTAAATTATTTGTGACATCTACTGACAGCATAACAAGATAGGTATTTTTGGCTCTTCCAGAGCTAAATGCCAAGGTACTGGATAAAACACAATATACAAACATACTTTTCAATGTATTGTGGAGCTTGCAGGAAAATAAGGAAAACCCCCAAGATTTCCAGCCACCCTCAACAAAAATAAACAAAATTTTAAAAAACACCAAACTGAAATCAGAGAAGTAGCTAAGTGAAGAACTGTGGCTGCTTTAGGCATATATGCCAAGATCAGGAACCTAGAGTCCTAGGAAGCATATGGAGGTGCAGGAAATCAGTTCCCAAGGCACATATACATTGGAGGAGTTAATTCTGAGACATCCTCCACCCTCACTAAATAAAACAGATACTAGAGGAGGCTACAGCCTCAGTGAATATGTGACATTAAAATAATAACTAATGTAGACATTAAAATAACTAGTGGATACTAGGCTTAATACATGGGTGATAAAATAACCTGTACAACAAACCCCTGTGACACAAGTTTACCTATGTAACAAACCTGCACTTGTACCCCTGAACTTAAAAAAAGTTAAAAAGACAAAAATCGCATATATATATATACACACATACATATACAATTATGGTACATATATGCCATAAATCTTTCAAAATTGAGGAAAACAATATTTGATAGAGTCAGGAGACCCAGGGAATCCCAAGTGGGATTTAAAAATAAGAAATCCACAGTTAGACACATCATAGTGAAACTGCACTACCGCAAAAGCAAATAGAATATACTGGTAGGCTGGGCATGGTGTCCCACACCTGTAATCCCAGCACTTTGGGAGACCAAGGTGGGCAGATCACTTTAGGTTCAAGGTGGCCAGGAGTTCAAGACCAGCCTGGCCACACATGGTGAAACCCCATCTCTACTAAAAATACAAAAATTAGCTGGGCATGGTGACACGCACCTGTATTCACAGCTACTCAGGAAGCTGAGGCACAAGAATTGCTTAAACCTGGGAGACGGAGGTTGTAGTGAGCTGAGATCGTACCACCGCATCACTGCAGTACAGTCTGAGTGACAGAGCAAGACAAAAAAAAAAAAAAAAAAAAAAAAAAAAAAAGAATATATTGGCAAATAGCCTTAGCCAGAGAAAAAAATCACCCTCAAAAGAGCAACAATTAGACTAACAGCAGGCTTTTCAACTGCAGCAATAGAAACCAGAAGACAGTGAAGGATCTCCAAAATATTAATACTAATAGAAAATAACTTCCAACTTAGAATTCTGCACCCAGAAAAACCATCTTTCAAAAATGATAGTGAAATAAAGATGTTTCCAGACAAACAAAAGTACTATAATTTGAAAGTTCTAAGCATAACAAAAACAACAAGGAAAATAGCTATTTCCTTGCATGCCTTCTTTATGTATGGTCAAGAGAATAATTGAAATTTTAACAATTAAACTGACCTTTTTGAATAGCTAAAAGTCCTTACTTTAAGGAAGTCAAAATTAAGTTGTGATAATACCAGCTAGAAAGTTAGGAACTATTGTGTCTTCTAAAAATCACAGTGAAAATGGGAAAGAAGAGGAAACTTTTTTGTTCAGGATGCATGTTCCCTACAACAGTTTTTCTAACATATGCTTTTGGTGGGAGGCTGTGGTGCCCTCTTTTAACATCTCTGTTTAAAAACCCAGTGTTAGACCAGTAAATTATATTAGACCAATACAAATATAGGACATTAAATCTATAGAATACTATGCAAAATTTATATTCTGGTTCCACAGGCTATCAGGAATGATACATATGGCAATATCTCAAGAAAATTATTTCAAATTTGTCCTTGTAGATTTACAAGGTAGTTAGATTCAATATTTCAGTTGAAAAACATGATAGATAAACATTCATTTGAGATAAGTAATGATCTTAGTAGTAGCTAAAGATTTAGCCATTTATTCATCTCTTCTTAGTATATTTAGATAATTCTTTAGATAACTGTAAAATTCTTGGAGAAAGAATTTTTTCTATTCTTAAGGAAGAATAAAAAAAGTGTCTCCCGTTTCTTATTATTGAAGTTATACGCATATCTCAGTGGAAAGGGGAAATATGCAAAGATAGTTTTGTATCTTTTTATATAAAAAATTACTCTTCCACTTGAATGTGATGACTGGAGATATTTTATGGTGGCAGGGTGCATACGTAGTATATCTAATATAGCATAAAACAGGGTGTTTTTTTAGCATCATCAATGAAGGCTCTAAGCTTTCAAGGCCCTAGTAACATCAGCAAGAGGCTAGGGAAATTAATAAGCAAAATATTAACAGTAAACAGAAAAAAGATAAGTATAGGGCAGCAGTGTACAACAGTCGATGTGGTTACTCTTTCAAATTTCAGACCATGACCTTGGCTGCAGCTGTAATTTGGGCTCCTGGACAAAGTGATGGCAAAAGACAGCTACTTTGAGCCTTTTGAATTTAAGGTCTGTGATACTATATATTGTGCTTACAATGAACAGTATTGACACTCAGTAAATAGAAAAGAACATATCATTTAATAATGATAATTTGAAAAATAGGCTAAGTCTCTGAATAAAGGATTGGCTAAGAAAGCAAAAAACATCAGTATGGTATCAAATGCAATACTAAGGACAGAGGTGCTTAATAAATATTTGCCATTAACTATTACTTTGGACAAGTCATTATATTTTTGCACTTCATCCTTTCTAAATCAAAGTGATAACTCCTATAGTTTTCTAGTTAGCAGGAGTTAATGTTAGTGTTTGAAAAGCATTCTTTTCAGAGTCCCCAGAGAACAGGAATAAGTGAAGAACTTTGTGTGGGTTGTTTTTTTTTAAGAAAGAAACGAAAAGGGGTGAGAAAACTTATACTCTATCAAATTTGAATTGTGCCGTGAAGGAAGAATATGGTTATGAAACAAAAGAAGAAATACAATTTCGAAACTTTATAGTAGTCCTGTACCCTAGAAATGGTAAAGCTGGCTTATGATTTGGAGCTGAAAAAGAAAATTTAAGTAACATCTTTGTTGAATGATGTCATCCACTCCAGGACTGCGTGTTGTGTTTTTTTGTTTGTTTGTTTGTTTTTGTGGGGAGGGGGGTGGTTGTAATATGTCATGGAGGAATTTCCAGCTATTGCAGTTTCCTTTAGCATCCTACTAAATGAAACTACTGATGGCTTAGAAGACAGCTGGCTCCATGTCTCCATTGTGTGCATACCACACCTTCACAAAAAAGTTCTATTTTAAGAACCCCTTTTGGAATCTTTAAAAGCCATCAATATCTTTGAAACAGTAAAACATCTTTGTCAAGCAAAACAACTATGCTTCTCAACTTTTTCCAGTTATATCCACAGCCTATGGCAAAAAAGGTAATCTTTGTGCAGTAAAATGGGATAAACATAGGAGCTTGCTTACAGAGAAGACCGTTCTCACCCAGTTTCCCCAAGGACAGAGGGGATCAATAGGTTGGGACACCTGTAAGAAATTCAGGCACAAAAGTTGGGATGTTCTACTCTAGGATAGCTGTGGTGTTTGGCAAAGAACAAAGTTCTATGCATAGATGAGTCTTTTTTTTAGATGGAGTCTCGCTCTGTCACCCAGGCTGGAGTGCAGTAGCGCCATCTCGGCTCACCGCAACCTCTGCCTCCTGGGTTCAAGCAATTCTCCTGCCTCAGCCTCCTGAGTAGCTGGGATTACAGGTGCGTGCCACCACACCCGGCTAATTTTTGTATTTTTAGTAGAGACGGGGTTTCACCATGTTGGTCAGGCTGGTCTCGAACTCTTGACCTTGTGATCTGCCCACCTCAGCCTCCCAAAGTGCTGGGATTACAGGCATGAGCCACTGCGCCTGGCCTCAGTGAGTCTTTTTGAGGCTTTGTCATCAAAGTCTCAGTCAACAGTCCCAAAAGAAATGTTGCCTGTTGCTGGGAAAGTGAGCAAGCCTTTTAAATAATTTTGCCAAGAACTGTGAGTAAATGACACTCTACTCAACTACAAAGAAATTGGCTGAGCATCCCAAGAGCAAATCTTGAAGAGGTTGATTGAATTTAAGACAATCGTTTTAGTTTTTTTGGTTGCTTGCTGAAAGAAAACAGACGCCCATTCTAGAACAACAGGGAAAAGCCCATTCATGGCTTTGATAAATACCTGAGGTAAATTTTTGATGTAGCTTAAGATTGAAGAAGAGGAGATTTGAGAGGATAACCACATAAACTGTCCGGTGATGGAGGAAATGCTTCTGCAACTGAGGTGATAAAACTTCATCATGTAACTTGAATTGATAAAGTTTTATCAATTTCCCAGTAGGCAGAGATCCAAAAAACAAGAAACACTACAATCACAGATGTTACAGATGACATATATGTTGCTAAGGCAAAGACAACTCCTCTGTGTCAACTTCACAATCAAGACAAACACAGCCTTCTCAATGAAATTTTAAGCAGAATTAAAGCTCACTTTTTGTTTTCTCTGAACAATTTGGTTTTGGTTTCCTATTTGTTTTTCAGAATGAAACTGTTAATTTTTGTATATAAAAAGGAAGACATAAATCTTAGTAAAAGTATTTTTTTAAATTTTATGTAAGAAAATCTATTTTCAGTGCAATAAAATTAATTGTAGGTGAACCTTTGGGTGCATGCTTCATGTGTGTTTTCTGCAAAGGAGGATCCATAGCTTTCATTTGATTCACAGATGTGTCTGCTTCTCCTCCTCCCCCGCTTTCCTCCACTTCAAACTTTATAGGTTACTAATATAGAGTACTCTAGGTCATACAACTCTTCCTTTGCATGCCCAATAACCTAATTGTTATCACCACTCATTTGGTATTGTGAAATTAAAAAAAAAAAATTCCAAGCCCCCGAACCAACTGAACAGACTATCTCTCAGCCAAGAGCATCACAGAGAAACCTTGAAAACTGAGTTCTCAACCATGATGGGATGTGGGTAGAACACGCCTCATTATACCCGCTCCCTCCATAACTACCATAGGCTTTCTCCCTAAGGGCTAAACAGAAACCAGCCCTTTAAACAACTTTATCACTGATAACCAACTGCCCGATGCCACCCCTTTCCTTTCAGTTTCAGCACAACAAATTGATAGCAGCAGTGGCCTGTCTGGAGTGGCCACTGTGAAGACAGTGGCTACAGCAGGGCAGGTGGAGCCAGGGTCACAAGTTCCGTGGGGCTAGTGGGAGCTGGGAACAGGCAAGAGCCGTGCCTCCTACTGAGTTGGCAGGGCAGGTGCCCGGGCTCCCAAGTGCAGCTGCAACTACCCAGCCATGGATCCAGACCTGGGCATCCCTGCACTCTCAGGGACCCGGGAAGCCCCCATTCTCCCACAGGATTGGAAGTGCCTGCTCCCACTCCCTGGCCTCTCCCAACTCCCAGGGCCTGCTCTGATTTCAGAGCAAAGTTGAAGCAAGCTGAGCCCAGGCACTGTCGTGACCCTGACGGGTGTGCACACATTCGAGGCAGCGCTGACATGCTAGCCCCCCAACTGCTTCAGCCGCCTCTGAAACTTTGGGCACCAACGAGCTCAGGGAGGTTGGGGGGAACTGAGGGTGGCTTGGCATGAGTCTGCAGGCACCCCTTGGCACAAACAGCCTGGGTGCCCTGGACAGCACGTTGATGGCCATGGGAGGCAGACAGGTTCCTGGGCGGAAAGGGGCAGGTCCCTGGTGAAGCCCCACCTTCAAGCCATGGACAGCCTGAAACCTGGGAGCCAGGCTGTCAGTTCCAGCTGGAGTCCAGTCCAGAGTGAGAACTTAGGTGCTTTTTCTTGGCCCACCCATGGCCACACATGGAGCAATCAGCACACACGTCTTCCCTTCTGAGCCCATTAAAAACCCCCAGACTCAGCCAGACTCACACAGATGTCGGGACTACCAGCTACCAGAAGGAGCTACCACTTTGGGTCTCCTTGACTTGTCAGGACAACCTGACCATGGAAAGGAGCTACCCACTTCAGTTTCCTGAGAGCTGTTCTGTCATTCAATGAAGCTCCTCTCTGCCTTGCTCACTCTCCAGTTGTCTGCATACCTCATTCTTCCTGGACATGGGACAAGAACTCGGGACCTGCCAAGTGGCAGGACTGAAAGAGTTGTAACACAAACAGGGCTGAAACACACCCCCCCTTTCACCGCACTACAGGCGAGAGAAGGAGAGAAGAGCTGCTGTGGCCCTTTTGGAAGACCAGACCTCAGTGCTCCCCAAGTCAGGGCTGTGACACACTGTAACACCCTCTTTAGGGCTCTGCAGTTCCAGGCATCTTCAAGCTTCTGGGCGCCAGCATGTTCCCCTTGTTCACAGGGGAAGCTGCTTATGGTACATCTGGTCCAGCCACAGCCTCGCACAGAGCCCCACTTGTGCTGGTGCCTGGAGCCCTGCTGCAGCCAGCACACCTGGCTATGTGCAGTGGCCAGACCCTGCGCTCGCTCACTCACACTTTGCTGCTCCGCACCTGGCTCGCCCTTGGCAGGTGTGGGATTCTGGCCGGTAGTGCCAGCCGAGTGCAGCCTGCCAGCCAAGTAGCCACAACAAGCCCAACAGCCGCAAGCAAAGCCCAAGCAGAGGCCCCTCTGGCCCAGAGGTTGCTGGCTGGCAAAGCGACACCGTAAGGATCTCATGACAAAATAGCCAGTATTTCTTCCAAGTAAGAGACCACCAACCATGGAGTGGTTCTGGCCAGTGTGGAGAATGTGCAATGAGGGTTTTCATGTCCCCTACTTCACCTTTTAACATCAGAGCATTGATGACTCCACCATCTGATCATGCTAATGCAGCCATTTTTGAACTTTGGTCTCAGGGAGAGGCATGAAGCTCAATTATGCATGTGCATGTTTCTCCTTTCATAAATATGACTCCTATAACTTATTGAATATGTATATTTGATCCCACTCCCCACCCCATTCAGCATAAATTCATGTTCCCTTTGCCCCTTTCTCAGTGTCTGCTTCCAGCTTCTAGACAGAGGCTATCCTCCCCAGCCTTTCAGAATGGCCACCCTGCTCTCCTTTCCAAAATTATGAACCTCATTATTCCTCAGTTGATACTACCTACACTTTAGTATTGGGTACTCTAGGTTTATGACTTGTCTCAGCAATATGCATCTTAAAGGCTTAGAGATGCTTCGTATTCTAATTTAACTGGTTGTACACGATGAATTTTTATTTGGTGCTAGCTTAATTTTTTAAAAACCTATTTTAAGACCAAATTGTACTGATACATATACTATCAAAAGAAAAACTTCAGACAAATTAAATTTAAGAGAGTTTAATTTAGCAAAGAAGGGTTCACCAACTGGGCAGCAGCCCAACGTGAATAGACTCAGAGCAACTCCAGCACTGCCATGTTGTCAGAGACGATTTATGGATGGAAAAGGGAATGTGATGTATAGAGATTGGAAGTCAGGTACAGAAACAGAAATAAGATAATCTGCGTTTATCTTATTTGAACAGGGTTTGAACAGTCTGTGCCTGTGAGTGGTGCAAGTATGGCTGCTGTGATTGGCTGAGACTGCATGGCTACTTGTTACAGGAGTAAGTTACAGCCTGTTTACACAACCAGTTAGGTTACTTCACCATGTATGGTGAAACCTTTCGGCCGAACTTAAAATATGTAAAGAGGCAGATATAGACTAAACTTAATTTAACAATACTTATCGGTACAGTGTACTAATTTTGCATCTTTAAGAATTTCAGTTACATTGGCTATAGATTGGATCCTAAGCACACCACATCTATTTCTATTGTGTATATCTGTGATATTGTGAAATATTTATTTGGTCTTTGTCCAATTTCCTGGCATAAAAATCTAAAAATCCTTAGAATGTCCAAAGTCGTGGGAGTCTTTTTTTACACTAATGAGTTGACTGACAGGTAGCAGTCCCTAGGTAGATTCAGGATGGGTCCTGGCCACTGGAAAGACAAAGGCAGGGTTAGAGGGTTGGGACTTTCAGCCCCACCCCCAACCAATCTCCTGGGAAGAGAGAGGGGCTGAAGGTTGAGTTGATCACCAATGGCTGAGTTGAATCAATCACACCTATATAATGAGGTTTTTTTTTTAAAAAAAAGACGAAAAGGCTGTGTCTGGGGGGCTTCCAGATAGCTGAACATGTGGAATTTCCTGGAGTTCCATGCCCTTTTCCCCCATACCTTGCCCTATGTACCTCTTCTCAACTGTATCCTTTGTAATAAACTGGTAAATGTATTTTCTTGAGTTCTGTGAGCTGCTCCAGCAAATTAGTTGAACCTAAGGGAGGGGTCATGGAAACTCTAATTTATATCTGGTTGGTCAGTGAACAGGTAAAATAACCTGGAGCTTGAGATTTGTGTTGGAAGTGGAGAGCAGTCACGTGGGACTGAGCCCATAACCTGTGGAATCTGAGGCTGTGTCCAAGGAGATAGTGTCAGAATTGAATTGAATTAGAGGACACCCAGCTGGTGTCCACTATGGAACTATGGACATATGGGGGAAAACCTTCACACATCTGTTCTCCAAAGTATGTTGTGAGAGTATAGGGGGAAAGCTGAGTTTATTTATTCCTACTGAGTTTATTCCTACATTCTGAATACCTAATGTAAGTTCTAAGTATTATAATTTCATGGTATATATTCCTATTCCAGAAAAGCTAAATTCACCTAGATTTTTGCCCATATTTTCCCCAGCACCTGGAATATTGCTTCAAACATATTAAGTTCTCAATAAATATTTGCTAAATGGGGTAAATGTAACAAATCAGTGGCAGATGGTTTGCCTACAATGTATAAAGTTGTCTTTCCCTGTGTAGTATAGTTATAATGACAGGTTGAAGAATGCATAGTCCTGGCTTTACTATTAATTTGCTGTGATTTTATTTTCCCTCTTCTTGTTCACGGCAGAACCTAAATTCTTAATTGAAGGGATTAGCAGGACTTAAAATAATAAAGGCTGAAAATTGTGACTAAGAGCTCTGTCACTACTGACTCTGTAAAGACATTGGTGTTTCTAAACCAAACTCTTTCTCTAATCGAAGAGACATTTTGTCTCTCTACCAAAGCTGGTCATCCGTACAACAAACATAGTAACCAGTTAATAATTATCATACACTTACCATGTGCCAGGCACTGTGTCAAGTACTTTATATTAATCTTCTCATTTAATCCTCACAACAACCCTATGAGGGAGTGATAGGATTAGGCTTTGTCTCCCCACCCAAAACTCATCTTGAATTATAATCCCCATAATCCCCATGTGTCAAGGGAGGGTCCAGGTGGAAGTAATCGAATAATGGGGGTGGTTCCCCCCCTGCTTTCCTTATGATAGTGAGTTCTCATGAGAGCTGATGATCTTAGAAGGGGCTTTTCCCTGCTTCACTTGACACTTCTTCCTGTTGCCTTGTGAAGAAGGTGCCTTGCTTCCCCTTCACCTTCTGCCATGATTCTAAGTTTCCTGAGGCCTCCCCAGCCATGCTGAACTGTGAGTCAATTAAACCTCTTTCCTTTGTAACTTACCCGGTATCAGGCAGTTCTTTATAGCAGTGTGAGAACGAACTAATACAGGGAGGTACTGTAATTATCTCCATTTTACACATGGGGAAGTAGGTCTTAGAGATGGTTATGCATTTTACCCAGTATCACACCCTTAGTAGTAGTGGAACTGGGATTTGCATCCTGGCAGTCTGGACCCAGATCCAACACTATTGACTATTTCAGGTCTTTTCATTTAAGGTTGAGGCATGACAGTGACAAACAGCTGTCTTCCTCTGCTTCCATGTTAATAACAGCAGGGCCAAATTTTCAACTGTCTAGTAAGAACTTTGGGGGACAATTTTATGCTTTGCTTTCCTTAAGCCGTTTGTAAGTGTGTTCAATATGATTTTCAAGTCTCAAAGTATAAGGTTAATTCTTTAATACTACCTCATTTTTCAGTGTGTGCAGTTGTTAATAAAATGTGGGCCACTGTTTGAAGGTGAAGTGTTATGTAACGTCATTTTTAATCTTTATTTTTCACTTAAATAGGATATATTTCAGTATTACAATTAATGTCCTTCATGACTTTAAAGGATCAATGCCAAGTAGCACTGTTTCCAAAATTAGAATTTTCTAGAGTTGGCATAATATCAGTTGGAGAGTATTTTATAATTTTGGGGGGGAATACAAGTATGAGAACCTCACAATTGTTCCCTTCAATTTCTCCCCTCTAGGCCTTTATACTATTGTTGCATATATTTTTCTTATGCATGTTATACTGATACATATTTTTTTGCCAGGGTACATACACTTTAAATCCATATTACAAGGATATTATTTAAACATAATTTTCTATATAGAGATTTGTATATAAAACTATGTAAGTGCACAATATATATTGTTTTTAATTCTTTCTTACTTTGGCACTTAATTTTTAGAGCTTGTATTATACACCTTAACTCCTTGATTAGATTAAAAGTAGCATTTTGTTTAAAACATAACAAAACAAAAACAAAGATACTCAGACTCACATTGTGGTACACAGTATTTTAATAAGAAGTAACTTCATGTCTATTAAAGAGGCCTTAAAAATATTGTTTCAACACCAAAAAAAACCTGTAGTGTAGTATAATAAACTCTGTATATTTACCATGCATTTTTTACATTTTTATTTATTTTATTTTTATTTATTTATTTATTTTTGAGACAGAGTCTTACTCTGTCACCCAGGCTGGAGTGCAGTGGTGCAATCTCAACTCACTGCAACCTCTGCCTCCCAGGTTCAGGTGATTCTCCTTCTTTAGCCTCCCGTGTAGCTGGGACTACAGGTATGCACCACCACACCCAGCTAATTGTTTGTATTTTTAGTAGAGACAAAGTTTCACCATGTTGTCCAGTCTGGTCTTGAACTCCTGACCTCAAGTGATCCACCCACCTCAGCCTCCCAAAGTGCTAGGATTACAGGCATGAGCCACTGCTCCTGGCCTTTATTTTTCTTTTTTAATAGATACAGGGTCTCACTATGTTGCCCAGACTGGTCTCAAACTCCTGGGCTCAAGTGATTTTCCCTACTTGGCCTCATAAAGTGCTGGGATTACAGGCGTGAGCCACTGCACCTGCCCTATCACACTCTTTTAATTATATCTCTGGTTCTTTCCTCGGTTTGGTGTCTGAAGGATTCCTTCAAAGTAACTATGACTTGATTATTTTGCAGAGAAATATACACTCCTTCACAGCCCCAAAACCTGTTTCAGTGGAAAAAGTTGTTCCTTTCTTTTTGTTCTTATAGACCCAGGAGAAGTTGCGAGAAAAGTCACTGAAAATGGCTAGTGGCCCAATATCACTAACACACCCTAAATCTGTTCCTTCTACTCTCAGATATTTCCCTGATGATGGCAACCATGAAACAGAGCAGCATGTTAGACCCATAAGATTTGACAGGCAGTTGTACATTGATATACAAAATGTACCTGATGAAAATACAGTTCCTTTTTTTTAATCCATGGAGACCTAAAAATACACATAAGTACAGTATTTGGTTTGATTTACACATTAAATTTTACAGGAACATAAAGAGTGTCTATTAGCAAGTGATTTCTCGTAAAAGAAAGAATCTGGCATGCTGATCTGGCTTGTGTATCTGAGAAAGAGGTTCTACAATGGTATTATTCCTAACAAAAATTCTAGGTAATATAAAGACTGAGAACATGTGGTATTGTTCTTTATATTCTGCACAGCACCCCAGCACAGCGCTGCACATAGAGTAGGTGCTTAGCCAAGTGTTAAATATATAAATCAACAGGTCTCTGAAGGATGCTGCCATTATCTGGAGTGTTTCTTGTTATTTGCTTATTAATTGACTATTTGCTATATTTGGAATAACACTTTTAAAACATTAAACTCAAAACATCGAAGTCCTAATTTTGATTCTTTAAGATACATGAATCTCAAATACTGTGTGTCCATATTTTGTATAGTGGCATGTATAATGGCATATATAGGGCAGATGTCTCACTCGCCTTCCTCCTGATGAGCAAAATGGCTTTAGCAAAGTTAAACCCTAACTAAACCCTTGTTTAGTTAAACTCTAAACATAGGGTTTAACTGTTTAAGCACTTTCTATTTATTTATTTTTTCCATAAGTTCACGGATGAGCTCAAGAATTTCTGCATGCCAAATACTCAAATTATAGTGCCAGATTCACAGTTATAAATAGATGCTCAATAAATACTGTACTTGATAACAGTGCTAAAACTGGTGATCTCAAGTTTATTCCAAATCCATGCAATATCTTCTGTTCTGATTTTTCTGTAGCACTCTGAGCATTTGCATCTTTTACTGTGTAAGCAAAGCCCAGTCCAAAACCACTGTGTATTCCTGTCAAGAACCATTTGCAGATCCCCAGGGCTACCAGCATCAGTCTCCCTTGCCAGCTATGTTTAGAGCATTCCCATGAGGGAATCTGCCCCACAGCCATCTCTGTCTCTTTTGCTGGAAGACAGAACGATTCTTATTGGCATTATGTGCCTAAGAGGGTGCAAAAGGGACATGTTTAGATTTAGCCCGTCTCTACATTACCACAGTACCCCCATCTCCACTCATTTTATGGAGCCAGGTGGCCACCTTCAGTGAGCACATGGGGGTTTCTGCCTGTAGATTTCAGTCACCTTCTGAACCCGGAAGGGCATTCTTCTGATGGGCATTGATTTATCCTACTTTAATGCACCCCTCAGATTTCTGTAGGGCTGTGCCCCATAGGGGCATTCCTTTAGTAGGCCAGGTATCCATTGTTGTCCTGCCTCACCCTGTGGCCAGGCCACTGTCCACTGTCCATGAGTCATTAAAAAACGTATGTGCTTTTACCACTGTTCAATTCATTTCTGTCACTACGAGGAAAATAGCATGCAATTCAACCCACCAGGCTGATTTGTTTTCATCTTCTTCAGTCAGAGTGGCAACATTCCAAATATGATATTGTCCTTTCACCTTGGAACTGCCATCTACAAATCAAGCAGCTCTTAGTTAAGAGAGGTTTATAGAGCACTGTAGAACCCAGGAATTCCTCACACTGTTCCTGAGTCAGTCATATGGGAAAAGAGGCTCCCTGCTTGTGATTACAGTTTACTCTCTGTATACATGGGTTCTGTATACACAGATTTAACCAATCATGAATCAAAAATGTTTGGAAAAAAGTAAAGAGGTCGGGCACAGTTGCTCACACCTGTAATCCCAGCTCTTGGGGAGGCCGAGGCAGGAGGATTGCTTCAGCTCAAGGGTTTGAGACCAGCCTGGGCAGAGACCCCCATCTCTACTTAAAATTAATTTTTTAAATATTAAAAATAAAAATCCTGTTTAAGCAAAAACAATACAATAACAAGAATACAAATTGAAAAAAAGAATACAGTATAACAATTGTTTACATTGTATTAGGTATTATAAGTAATCCAGAGTTGATTTAATGTATACAGAAAGATGTGTATAGGTTATATGCAAATACAACACAATTTTATATAAGGGACTTGGGCATCCGTGGATTTTGGTGTCCACTGGAGGTCTTGGAACCAGTTCCCCCACTGATACTGAGGGCTGACTATATTTTCAGGTGGCACGATCCTGTATAAACCATTTCCATTATATTATGGAACTCTCCTGGACACTGCCATCCCCACTGAAGCATTTCTCTGACATCAACCAAAAAATTGTGGGTATTTCAGGTTTCAAGATTATTTTGTGTCCTTCAGTCATAGGTAGCTTCAAATGATGTCCCATCACAAGGTGGTAAATGCCCCTCAAATGAAAATTCTGTAGTTCAAAGACCCAGTAGTTGTCACTGGAAGGTGTACACAGGCTTTTGCCATAAGCCCCAGTCTAGGCTCCATACAGGGCTATTGCATGGAGAATTTGTTCATATCATCACTCCAGCTTCTATTCTATACTATGTGGGCTCAAAAAATCTTTCTGGTTCCCACTTAGCATGTCCAATTAATATTGATTGAAGGGCATATTTACATGCCTTCTGTTTTATAAGACAAGGTAAGAGAAGTGTTCCCCAGCCAGACATAATATCCATTCACATAAGACATTTGGGTAAAGGGTAAACTTTACATAAAGCCTGACTAAACATTCCAAATTTCATAATTCTATCAACCTTTATATTTTTATGTTCTTTCAATCTAATTGTAGCCCAAGTCAGGGCTTTACCAGTGGACCATAGTACCATAGTGTGTGGGGCTCTCATGTATCAAGGAGTCACAGGAATTTCTCTTTACCACCCCCTGACCATATTACCCACTTGTGTACACAAGGCTTTGAGTCCCCAGCAGGGGATTGAGCCAAGGAACCCTGGCACTATTTCTATTTTTATGTTGATTAATCTGCCTGGCTATTGCCCCAGGCAATTTGAGATCGGATTTCTCATTATAATATTTCTCTCCTGACTTTCAAAATTTCTCCAAGCTGGGAAATACAGCAAACATATTTGGAGCCTCTTAATGTTTGGGGACTAGCAGGGGCTTTCTTTGGTTCACACAGCCTTCAGTAGTGTTGTATTGAGACCTTTAACTCCATCAGTTTCCATTTTATTCATCCCATTTAAAAATTGCCATCTAAAGAATTCCACCCTCCTGGGATAAGTCCCATGACTCTCCCTCTCTTCTTCAATGTTTTCTTTGTTTACCTTATTTCTTAATAACTGTTTAAAAATGTCCACCTTCCTGAGACCATTCCTTTGACTCTCCCATTTACCTTTTCCCATTGTCTGTCAACTTAATGTTTTTCTTAGCATCTGTAAGACCCTGGAGGGGAAGCTGAGAGAGCAAATCTGATAAGGCTTCCTGAACTTTTGTTTTGTTTTGTAGCAGTAAGCTTATATGAGGGGTCCATATTAAAGGGGTAAATGCCACATTAACCATGGCATTTACTATGACCTAGGTAATGGGCATTATCAACCAGTAAATATCCCAGTCATCATAAAGCCAGTCCCACATGGCTTGCATACAAAGCATACTAGCCATCTCATCTGGGGTGTTCCACCCGGTGTTTATAAGTGAAGTTGGACAGTTCCCTTTCTCAGGATAAACAGACCTCACAGTAGCTGTTATCCAATCCCCCAGCACAAAGGTTTGAATATTTGTCTCCTCCAAAACTCATGTTGAAATTTAATTTCCAATGTAAGAATATTGAAAGGTGGGGCCTTTAAGAGGTGATAAGGTCATGAAGGCTCTGCTCTTATAGATTAATTTTAAAGGAAAAACTTTAGACAAATTAAATTTAACAGAGTTTAATTGAGCAAAAATTCACAGATTGGGCAGTGCCAAGAATCAGAATAGATTCAGAACAACTCTGGGGCTGCCACATGGTTGGAAAACATTTGTGGGCAGAACAAAGGAAGGTGATGCACAGAAAGTGGAATTGAGGTACAAAACAGCTGGGTTGATTACTGCTCAGCATTTGCCTTATTTGAACACTGAACAGTTGACAACCCGTGATTGGCTGAGATTCAGCTACTTGTTACAAGAGTAAGTTATAGTCTGTTTGCATATCCAGTTATGTTACAGTGTGAGAAACCTTTGGGCTGAACTTAAAATATGTAAGGAGGCAGCTTTACGCTAATCTTAATTTAACAAATCCATTTATGGGTTAATGGATTAATGGGCTATCTCAGGACTGGGACTAGTGGATTTGTAAGAAGAGAAAGAGAAAACTGAGCTAACACACTCAGCTCCCTCACCATGTGATGCTCTGTGCCACCTTAGGCTCTGCAGAGTCCTTATCAGCAAGAAGGCCCTCACCAGATGCAGCCCCTCCACCTTGGACTTCTCAGCCCTGCCCAAGGGCTTTGTGGAAGGCTGAACTTGAGAGTGATGGACTAGGGTATCTGGTGGAAGAAATATCTGAGCAACAAAGCATTCAGGCTGCTGACTGGCTACTTTTAACTCCTTGTGGCTACTTTTAACCGCTTACATTAAGCTCTGAGAGGGAAAAAATTACTTGGAGACAAAATTCATTTTCAAAGAGAAGTGGAAAGATCTGGAAAACTCTTAGCTTGAAAAAAGTGTGTTCGGGAGAGGAAACCAAGGGTGTAGCCCAGCGACCCTTTGCCAAGGAGATTAGCATGAATACAAAGGAACCAGGTGCTATTCCACAAGACAATGGAAGAAAGATCCCAAAGACTTGTCAGAGATCTTCAAGGCTGACTCTCTCATCAGGCAGAATGATTTTGGGGGATAGGCTGAGGCATTCTTCACAGGCTCACTACCCCAGAGTCCTGGAATTTCAGTGTGGTGCTTCTCAACCTCCTGCTCTGTTCCCAAGCAGCCCCAGGTACATATCAACCCCAGTTTAAGAAGATACAAGCTGTAAGCCTTGACAGTGTCCATGTGGTGCTAATTCTGCAGGCTTACAGAAAGCAAGAGCTGTGAAGGAGGCTTGGCAGCCTCCACCTGGATTTCAAAGGATGTGTTGAAAGGCTGGGGGCCCAGGCAGAGACTCAGTCTTAGGTATTCTCTTATAAGCAATTGATTACAATCTAAAACAACCAGACTGGTTATTCCCTTGGGAGTAACCTCCTGTGTGTCTACATCACATATAGCCATCTGTGACTGTTCCATAGTGAATGTGGGTTCTGCATCAACCCAAACATATTCTTCCATTTTGTAGCATTTAAAATGCTTCAGCTTCTAAACTAGCTACTCTCACAATTCATTTTAGTAAAAGTTCCTCAGGGAGCTGATGATACAAATCTACAAAATAAAACAATTTCTTTTCACTATACCATCTAGTTTCAATAGTTTCTTGATTTTGCCCTTCCCCCAACATTGACTACCTTCTTGGCAACCACAGGTCTTAGAGGTACTTTCTGTTGTCTCTGCATAATTTGTCCGTTGGTGGGTGGCTTTGAGGCTTGTGGCCAAATCTCAGAACAACTAAAATCTGAGCTAGGTCTAGCATCGAGGTCCAACCCAGCACTCTTTTAATTTAATTTGATTGATTACAGGTAATAATAACCAAGAGATTGCATGTTTCACTTTTTTCTTATTAGGTAGTATTTCATTATGCATTAAATGAAACACACTACAGGAGCTGGATCCATCTCTAAGTTCCACTGGTAATTTTTACCTTTAGTAATGGATTACAGCACAGCTGCTGCTCCATACCATGGGTGATCATGTGGACACACAGAAATCAAAGGTTCCTCATCACCTACCCTTTTATCCTTTATCTTCTTAAATCACATGTTTCCCTGATCCAGGGTGGTTCTAGCAAATCTCACTTAACTGACACCAGTAAGAAAGTGGGGAAGTAATACCAGGAAGAGAATATAGATAATAAAGGATGCATTATTAAGTTAGGCACTCCAATAAGTGGCTGGAGCTTAATTTCATGGCAGAAACTGGGAAAAAATTCAAAATATATGCCTTAGAATTATCCCAACCAAGGCATGAGGAAGCTATAGTATTTCTATGCCAGCTCTGAGGTAAGTCACTGGTTGAGATCTGTTAGGGTGTGTGTGTGTGTGTGTTGATTGCTTGTCCCTTTGGTCTGCTAGAAGCATTGGCTGGGCTTTCTGTGGTTTTGGGATAGGGTAGGGAGTGGAAGGAAGGAGTCTTCAGGGACAGAGATTCAGATACTGAGTGAAAGTCAGCCAGAGCATAATAAGAAGCCGGGGCACCACAGAGTCTTCTACAGGCCCCTAGAATTGTGTAGAGATAACCCTTACAGCAGCATGTGGTGCCTTGTACATCTATTTGTCTTTATTTAATCTAGTATTTAGATTCCATATCATTGATTTCATTTTTCCTTTTCATTATTTTAGTTCTTCTGGGTACGCTATTAAATATTGTATTTTTTTAAGTGATGACCAGGCAGTCTTCAGTGTCCAAGCATGGTTTGACAAATGTTGCATTATACAATATTATATCAAAAGCCATCACGCTGAGTTTTGACATTTACTACATTTTTAGGGGTTTGTATTGATCTTTTCTCCCTTTGTAATATCTTAAATATGTCTTTGGAATGCAACCCTATTTAATTCTCTAAGGTGTAATCATGGTGTGATTACCTTACATTTCTTAATTTTCATGCGTGTGTTTTGAGAACTTACAGAGATAATTCAGAGAAAGCTCTTAGAACAGTGACTACCAACTGTTACCTATTATTTGTCTTTCTTACACATGGCAGCACAAGTCACCTTTTATTTTCATGTTAACAGGACCATACAATGCAAGCGGTTCTGCCTCTTGCTTATATATACATTCATCTTGTTATTTTTAACAACTGCATAGTATTCCAGGCCTCTATTGATAAATCACCTCATAGTTATACAATATTTGTCACTACTTATAAGGTAATTATCATAATACCTAAATAAGTTTAAAAATGGGATTTTGATATGTAATTTTTTTCCCTGCCAGATTTTCTGATGTTCAGAATTTAGCATACATTTGGAATTTGTTCACATTTATTATGATAGTCTATATGCTTCTGGACTTTAAAGATTATTGTTTATGAATACTTTAGTTATAAGATATACATCTAGATAGATAGATAGATAGATAGAACCTATTATATCAGTTAGAAATAGTTTTGTTTGCAAGTAACAGAAATCCAAAAGAACAGTGGTTAAACCAGACAGAGTACTTCTCTCCTTATGTAAAAATCTATACATTCTATGTAAATGTTACCCCCTGGAATTGCAAGGTACAACTTGTGAAGTCCAAGGAGACTTTTCCAGCTCCAGCCATCACATCTACATTCCAGGCAGCAAGAAAGGGGAATGAACAAAGAAGAAGGAGCAAGGGGATGAACCAATTACTTTTATTTTGTGTATGTGTGATAAAACATACATAACAAAATTTATCATTTTAACCATTTTTAAGTGTATGGTTAGTTCAGTGGCATTAAGTACATTCCCACTGTATAACCATCACCACCATTCATGTCCAGAACGTTTTCATTCTCCCACACAGAAACTCCAAACCCATTAAACATTAACTCTCTATTCTCCCCTCTCCTCCATCCCTGGCCCATTTTACTTGCTGTCTTTATGAATTTGACGACTCCAGATACCTCGTATGAGTGGAATCATACAATTGTTTGTCCTTTTGTGATTGGTTTATTTCACTTAGCAGAATGTGGTCAAAGTTCATCTACATTGTAGCATATATCAGAATTCCCTTCCCTTTTAAGGCCAAATAATGTTTCATTGTATGTATATACCATATTTGGTTTATCCATTTATTTGTTGATGGACACTGGGCGGCTTCCACCTTTTGGCTATCGTGAATGATGCTACTGTGAACATGGGTGTACCAGTATCTGTTTCAGTCCTTTTCAAATCTTTTTTTTTGAGACAGGGTCCAGGCTAGAATGCAGTGGTACAAACTTAGCTCACTGCAGCCTCAACCTCCCAGGCTGAAGTGATCCTCCCACCTCAGCCTCCTGAGTAGCTTGGACCAAAAGTATGCCACCACACCTGGATAATTATTAAATTTTTTGTAGAGGCAGGGTTTTTCCATATTGCCAGGCTGGTCTCTAACTCCTGGGCTCAAGTGATCTTCCTGCCTGGGCATTCTAAAGTGCTGGGGTTACAGGCATGAGCCACTGTGGCTGGCAGCTTTCAAGTCTTTTGAGTATACAGCCAGAAGTACAATTGATGGGTCATATGGTAATTCTGTCTTTAATATTTTGGGGAATGGACCTACTGTCTTCCATAGCAGCTGCACCATTTTATACTTCCACTTGCAATGCACAAGGGTTCCAATTTCACCATATTCTCACCAATGCTTGTTATTTTTTGTTTTTTGACAATAGCCATTCTAATGGTTGTGAATTAGTATATCATTGTGATTTTGGTACACATTTTCTTAATGATTAGTGATGTTGAGCGTCTTTTCTTGGGCTTATTGGCCATTTGCATATCTTTGGAGAAATGTCCATTCAACTCCTTTTGTTCTAATTGGATTCCTTGGAATTTTATTTTATTTTATTTTATTTATTATTATTATTTTTTGCTGTTCAGTTACAGGAGTTCATTATATATTCTGGATATTAACCCCATATCAGATATAGTCATGATACATAGTGACATTTTGGTCAACAAATATATGTCATTGGTCCCATGAGACTATAATACTATGTTTTTTTATGAACACCTGTTCTATGTTTATGAATCGGGAGAGTTCCCTGACCCCCCTCGCAGGATGTGTGACAGGGCTCATCTGTTCAGGCGCTGTGTGCACTCAAACCCCTTATGGGAGGGGGAGCACATAGATGGGCAGGTGCAGGAGCTGGGGCGAGCACCCCTGGGCTGTGGCCCCTTGGCAGCGTCAAGGGGTGCGTGCCTGCGACTCCTGAAGCCCAAGTGGGTGTGTGTTACAGTGCACTCTTTTAGCCTTGCCGTCTGCAGATGGCTTAAGTGTTAAACAGCTCAGTGTCCTCCTGGTACCCAAGTCCTTGTCCAGCATCCAGGAACAATCAGGTCACACATGGACTTGAAAAATGAATGCAGGGGTTTTATTGAGTGGTGGGGGTGGCTCTTAGTGGGGTGGATGAGGAGGTGGAAGGCGGATGGAGTGGGGAGATGATCTTCTCCTGGAGTTTGGCCATCCAGTGGCTGATCTCCTCTCCAATCATCCTCAGCTGAACTCCTCTCAGTGTATAGATGCTCTTTCTCTTCTCTCTCCTGTGCCATTCTGCTGTCCTTCTGCTCTTCTGTCCATCTCCTCGTGGAACCAGGGCTTTAGGGTTTATATGGGTATAGGATACCGGGGCATGCTGGGCCAAAAAGCAACTTTTGGGCATGAAAACAGGAATGCCTGTATCCATTTAGGGCCTCAGGTTTCCAGGTAGGCCTTTGCTGGGGAACTGCCCTCTTCTACTCAGTATTTCTGTCTCCTTTCCATATCATTTAGACATACTTAGATACACAAATACTTAGCATTGTGTTATAGTTGTCTACAGTATTCAGTATAGTAGCATGCTATACAAGTTTGTAGCTTAGGAACAATAGGCTATATACCATATAGTCTACTACACACCCAGGCTACATCATTTAGGTTTGTGAAAGTACACTCTGTGATGTTCACACAATGACAAAATCACCTAGTGACTCATTTCTCAGAACATATTCCCAGTGTTAAGTGATGCATGACTGTTATATGATTTGCAAATATTTTCTCCCATTCTCTAGGTTGCCTTCTAACTCTTTTAATGGTACTCTTTGATACACGAAAGTTTTAAATTATGATATAATACTATTTATCTATTTCAGGCTGGATGTGGTGGCTCACGCCTATAATCCCAGCACTTTAGGAGGCCGAGGCGGGCAGATCACTTGAGCTCAGGAGTTCAAGACCAGCCTGGCCAACATGGTGAAACCCATCTCTACTAAAAATAGAAAACTTAGCTGAGCATGGTGGTACTACACTCCTGTAACCCCAGCCTCTCAGGAGGCAGAGGTTGCAGTGAGCCGAGATTGTGCACTGCACTCCAGCATGGGTGACAGAGCGAGACTGTTGTCTCAATAAAATGATACTATTTATCTATTTTATATGTTGTCTGTGCTTTTGGTGCCTTATCCAAGAAATCATTTGCAAATCCAATGTCATGAAGATTTTCGCCCTATGTTTTCTTCTAGAAAAGTTATACTTTGTGGGCCAGGCACGGTGGCTCATGCCTGTAATCCCAGAACTTTGGGAGGCCGAGGCGGGTGGATCACAAGGTCAGGAGATCGAGACCATCCTGGCTAACATGGTGAAACCCCGTCTCTACTAAAAATACAAAAAATTAGCCAGGCGTGGTGGCACACGCCTGTAGTCCCAGCTACTTGGGAGGCTGAGGCAGGAGAATCGCTTGAACCCGGGAGGCAGATGTTGCAATGAGCCAAGACTGTAGCACTGTACTCCAGCCTGGGCAGCAGAGCAAGACTCCATCTCAAAAAAAAAGAAAAGAAAAGTTATACTTTGTGAAAGGTGATCATATGAATTAGGTCATTCTTGTCATATTCAACTAAACAGAGGCCAGAGGCCAGGGGTAAAAAATACTCAGGGCACACATAACATTGCTCCAAGAATATAATTCTCTGCAAGCCTGACTGCTGAAACTGCCTGTTGTAACCAGTTTTATCTAATGGCTACTGAAACAATCTGCTGTGACTCTAAGACTAGTTTTACCCACCACTGTCACTCATTAATCAGAGCTTGCCAGTTCCCTAAAACTTTACTAGTGCCAATGAACTTTCTTTCAAAACAATACATTTCTCCTTTTCATAAAACCTCCAACCTTCTCTTTGTTCTTCAGACATACTGGAGACCACCTGGTCTGTGTGTATGCCCTGAATTACAATACTTGCTTCCCAAAGAAAACATTCTAAATTTAGAGATTTCTCTGTATATTTTATTTGACCTCAACAGGTTTTAGCTCTTAAGTCTTTGATCCATTTTGAATTAATTTTTGTATAGAGTGTAAGTTAAGGCTCCAGCTTCATTCTTTTGCCCATGGATATTCGGGTTTCTCACACCATTTACTGAAAAGACACTACCTATCTTTTTTTAATAGAGGGTGTCATATAAACTGCCACGTAACGTTTCTGCTTACATCCCATTGGTCCCAACTTTGTCACAGGGCTACACTTAGCTACAGTAGGTTGGCAAATGAAGTGGTTGGTACAAGCTACTTTATTTTTTAACTTTTATTTTTCCTTTTGTGAAAACTGTCAAATAAACTACTTTAAATTTAAAATTAAAACAATTTTTTAAAATTTCTTTTCCTCTTTTGATTATGTTAGAGATACTATAAAATAGTGTTGTACAATGATATACTTTTGGGTATCTGTACTAATTGAGAGGACAGTTGATTTCCATGTACATAATATATTCTTGAAGACCTAGCATAATATTCCAATAGGAATAAATATAAAATAAATGGTGATGGGGGTTGGAGTACTTTTTCAGAGCCTATAAATCTATTACACTGATATTGATCTTGCAGGTGAGTCACTAGTAGGTTTTTTCCTCTTTGTTTTGCCCAGATACCTGAGGTATTTTAAAGGTTAAAGATGTATCTGCTGCATTTGAGTATCTCAGCATCATTTCTAATATTTTTCAGTCCGTACTCTAAACAAACAATACTGGCTGTTGTGAAGTTTGGCCTTCTTCAGAGTAATTTATCACATTTTACTTCTATTCTAAAGTTACTGGTATGGGAGTGAGTTTTCAAACACCAACATCAGCTCTTGATGGTCTGTTTGAGCTATTAAAAACAATTTTACATTAAAATAATGGTAAATGTTAAGCAGCAAAATAGTCACCAAAATTATTTAATTCTAAACCATGGAACTGAGGTGTTCATATCATATGAAGGATAGGTAGGCATTTCTTTTTTTTTCTCTCTCTCTCTCAGCCGAATCAAAGGTAGGCATGTCTGTTGAGCAGTTCAACTGACAAAAACATGAAAAACATTTACTGTTATGTAAATCTTAATAATTACACAATTCTTAATAATTGTAAAACATTTTTAAAAATTAACATCTAAAATTAGACTTTATTAATATTTCTGTTGTTCTGTTTCAAATTCATATAAACTATTCATGCAAACTAAACTGTATCCAGTTCTTGGTAATGTGATGAAAGAGAAACAGATATATGAAGTATATAATCAGTATACTTAGTGACATTTTTGCTTTCTAATTCTAACAAAACTTAGTGATTATATACTTCATAGATTCTTATATACTTTATATATTACTATTTTTATTTTTTAATTTTTTATTAATTTTATTATTTAGTGTAATGTACTTATTTATTTTGAGACAGAGTCTCAACTCTGTTGCCCAGGCTGGAGTGCAGTGGTGCAATCATGGCTCACTGCAGCCTCAATCTCCCAGGCTCAAGCGATCCTCCCACCTCAACCTCTCAATAGCTGGGACTAGAGGTGCATGCCACCACCAGCTAATTTTTAAAAATTTTTTGTATAGACAGGGCTTCATCATGTTGCCCATGCTGGTCTCGAACTCCTTGGCTCAAGTGATCTGCCTGCCTCAGCCTCCCAAAGTGTTGGGATTACAAGCATGAGTCACCAAGCCCGGCCTATTATTTGATTCAATTAATTTAAAAAATATATATATATATAAATTTTTGAGACAGATTCTCACTCTGTCACCCAGGCTGGAGTGCAGTGGCTCAATCTTGGCTCACTGCAGCCTTGACCTCCAGGGCTCAGGCGATCCTCCTACCTCAGCCTCCCAAGTAGCTGGGACTAGAGGCACAAAACACAACACCTGGCAAATTTTTAAATTTTTTTGTAGAGACAAGCTGTCACTATGTTGCCGAGGCTGATCTGAAACTCCTGGCCTGAAGTGATCTGCCTGCCTCAGCTTCCCAAAGTGCTGGGATTATAGGAATGACCCTCTGTGCCTTGCCAAAGTCCTGTTTTTTTTATTTTTTTTAAAGATGCCTATTTGCTGTTGTATTAGTCTGATCTCACACTGCAAAGACATATCAGAGACTGGGTCATTTATAAAAGAAAGATGTTTAATAGACTCATAGTTCCACATGGCTGGGGAGGCCTCATAATCATGGTGGAAGGCAAGGAGGAGCAAATCATGGCAGCAAGCAAGAGAGAAAATGAGAGCCAAGTGGAAAGGGAAACCCCTTATAAAACCATCAGATCTTGTGAGATTTATTTACTACCATGAGAACAGTATGGGGGAAACTGCCCCCATGATTCAATTATCTCCCACCGGTGCACCCTACAACACGTGGGAATTATGGGACCTACAATTCAAGATGAGACTTGGGTGGGGTCACAGCCAAACTATTAGCCCTAAAATACTAGGGGTGAAGGTGGGGGTGAGAGGGGAGTATAAGCGAAACAAAATTGGTCATAGGCTGGTAGTTATTGAAGTGCTGGGTACATGGGATTTATTATATGATTCTGTTTATGTTTGCTTGAAAATGTCCATGATATGGACACAGGAAGGGGAACATCACACTCTGGGGACTGTTGTGGGGTGGGGGGAGGGGGGAGGGATAACATTGGGAGATATACCTAATGCTAGATGACGAGTTAGTGGGTGCAGCGCACCAGCATGGCACACGTATACATATGTAACTAACCTGCACATTGTGCACATGTACCCTAAAACTTAAAGTATAATAATAATTTTAAAAAAAGTCCATGATAAAAAGTTTAAAATAACAAAGAGGGCCTGTTTGTTAACATAAATTTATACCTAGTTGCATTTTTCTACCAGAAAAATCTTTTGAAATGGACAGGTATTGTTTATGAAATTAACCATTTTGAAAGAAATGACATTTTTGCTTGCTAATTCTAAACTTGAACGCTCAAAGCCCTTAATAGAATTTTCCTGTGAAAGAAGGTAAACTCCATGACAGTGTGTGGCACCCTAATATTGGATGATGGACAAGAACTCTAACTCTGGTGTCATAGCCTCAGGTAGAGACCTGTGAGTAATTCCTACTGATGAACAGAAGCCAAGGAAAGGAATTAGGTTTAATTCCTAAGATTCACCCTCATAGCTTGCCCTCTAGACTCAGAAAATCCAGTTCAAAGTTAATGCCCACATCTGAGCTGTTGATCACGTCTATTTCTTCTCCTCTGGGATTTTACTATGTCATTATTCCCTTTCTCATATATTCAGCTGTTCTGTCCACTAGCCCCTTCCCCATAGCATGTGTGTTCAGATCTCCCATAACTTCCCATCTTCCCCTAACTAAGGAGGTGCCAGCATTCTTTCTCTATCCTTTCTTAAACATTTACTTCAAAATAATGTTTATTCCTGTTCTCCAATTTTCTCACCTCCATCTTAAAATAATTAGACTTCTGCAACCACCATATCCCCAAAACCACAGTGGTAACAACCACTAATTGCCTAATTAACAAATCCAATGGCCAGTTTTAGGTCTTTGCCTTATTTAATCTCTCTCATTGCTCTTTTAAAAAATTATAACATAAGCTGGACACAGCTTTATATGCTTTCTAACATTAGCACATGTAATCCCTATAACAAGCCTATGAGGTAGGCACTATTATTCTCTCCACTTTGCAGTAAAAGAAGCAGAGGCAGAGAGAGAGGTTGAGTAACTTGCCCAGAATCACCACCCTCTACTTTTTTTCTTTCTTTAATGTTTTTGTTTGTTTGATTAGTTTCTGAGATGACAGCTATGGTAGGCAGAATAATGCACCTCCCCCAACCTCTCGTCAAAGATGTCCATGTCCTAATCCCCAGAACCTCTTGTAATAAATATATTACCTTACACAGCAAGGAGAATGAATGTTGCAGATGAAATTAAGGTTACTACTCTCCTGACAGAGAATATCCCAGATTTTCCAGGTGTTTTTCGAAGTAGAAGACAGAGGCAGAAGAAGAGAGTTGGAGAAGGTGATGTGAAGACAGAAGCAAGGTCAAAGTGGTGTCATGTGAGAAGAACTCTACCTACTTGCTGGCTTTGAAGACTGAAGAAAAGTCCATAAGCTAAGGAATCACAGGTGGTTGGTCTCTAGATGCTGGGAAAAATCAAGGAAACCAATTCTTCCCTCAAGTCTCCAGAGAGTAATGCTACTCTGCTGACACTTTGACTTTAGACAAGCAAGACCAGTGTTCGATTTCTAAACCCACAGAACTGTGAGATAATAAACTTGTGTGTGTGTGTTTTGTTTTTAATTTTTTGAAATAGGGTCTAGCTCTGTCACCCAGGCTAGAGTGCAATGGTGTCATCATAGCTCACTGCAGCCTCAAACTCCTGGGCTCAAATGATCCTCCTGCCTCAGCCTCCCAAGTAGCTGGGGCCATAGGCATGTGCCACCACATCTGGCTATTTTTATGTTTTGTAAAGATAGGGATCTCACCATGTTGTCCAGGCTGGTCTCAAACTCCTAAGTTCTAGCAATCCTCCTGCCTCAGCCCCATAAAGTGTTGGGATTACAGGCATCAGCTACCACACCTGGCACTTTATTGTTTTATTGTTTTATTTATTTATTTTTCTTGTCTTTTCTTTTTTCTTTTTTGAGATAGGGTTTCGCTCTGTCACCCAGGCTGGAGTGCAGTGGTGCGATCTTGGCTCACTGCAGCCTTGACCTCCTGGGCTCAATTGATTCTCCCATCTTAGCCTCCTAGGACTACAGGTGTGCACCACCATGCCCGGCTAATTTTTTTTCTTTTCTTTTCTTTGTTTTGTTTTTAGTAGAGATGTGGTCTGGCCCTGTTGCCCAGGCCGGTGTCTAACTCCTGAACTCAAGTGATCTTCCTGCCTCTGCCTCCCAAAGTGCTGGGATTATAGGTGCCAGCCACTGTGCCTGGCCAGCATTGTTTTAAACTACAAAATTTTTGGTAATTTTTTACAGCAGTAATTGGAAACTCATAGACTAGCCTATCCTGGCTGTCCTTCTGCCTCATTGACCATTTCTTCTTAGGGTCCTTTCCTAGTTTCTTTTACTCTGACCCCATGATGGTTGGTATACCCCAAGGCTCTGTCCTTCCCACCCATTCTCATCATTTACATTTCTTCTGGGCACTATTACCATTCTCATGGTTTTGACCCATTATCTGTATTCTGACTCCCAAATCTCTAATTCTAACCCAAACAAAATCCTGAACTTGAGACATGTGTATCTAACAGTCTCCAAGACCTTCTACCTCAATGCCTAACAGGCAACTTAAACTTATTATGTACCCTGCTCACTCTGCTCCTTTAGTACACAATACCTGTATTTTCTGCTTAGAATATGTATAACCCAAGCCAGAAACTCAGAGGTCATTGTTTACCTCTTCCTCAACTTCTAAAACCCAATAGTAGATAAGTCCTGTTGATTTTACCTCTCTGATAGCTCTCCAAACTATTTCCTTCTCTTCACCCTATCCTCCACTCCTCTACTTCATTACTTGCCTGGTTCATGTAACTTCCTTGGATTTTAACAACAGCCTTCTGTCTTTTGACTTTTTGCCCAAGCTGGGCCCCATCCCTCACACTCCCTATTTTCCATATAGCCACCAGAGGTACTTTTTGAAATATAAATATAATTACGTTACTTCATAGCTTAAAATTCTTCAGCGTTTACTCATTCCCTCGAATGCAAAACAAGGGAAAAACGATCTGGCCCCAGCCCAACTCTCCAGCCTCGTGTGCTCGGGTCATATTGAAGTACTCGTGGCTTCCTGACAAGCTGTGCCATTTAATGCCTTGTGCCTTCGCAATACTATTCAAGCTGCTTAAAACACTGTCCCCACCTTTTCTACCTGTTATCAGCTCAAGTATTACCTCATCTGTGAAGCATTCCTTGCTCTTCCCAAGCAGAATTCTCCGGTTGAATCTGTACCTTTCTATCAGAGTATCTTTTACTCACTATTGTATATTTTTTCCTGTCTTCCATCCTTGTTAATCTTGGAGCTCTCTGTAAGAAGCAGCTATTATTCACCTCTCAATTTCTAGCATCTAGCATAAAGCCTTGTACACAGGCACATATTAACTGTTGAATACAAGAAAGATTTCTTGAGACTAAGTCAGAGGGAAACAGAGAGATGAGGAGCTCTTAAAGGATTCTGTGGTCATTGGAGGATGTGATAAATTATTGTTGAGGCAGATAATGTTCTGAACTTGAGTTTCATAATCCTTTGATTGTGGTCCATCACTAATTTGGAAAATAATAAAGAAGGCCTGTGCCCAAATTAAGCACAGTATTCCCTATGCCTAGTCCAGTATCTGGTATACAGTACATAGTTTTGAAATATGTACTGAAAGAATGATTGGATATACAAAGGGATGAAGAAGAGACCATAACATGTGGAGGTGGGGTTAAGTGGGAAAGAGGAGTAGAACTTGGATATTTTTGCAAGGAGCAATGTCAAGAACATAGGCATGGAATTGGGAACGTAGCAGGTGAGAGCAACAAGGAAGAGAGCAGTTGAATATTCTAAAGCAGTATCACCTGAAGGATGTGAGGTGAAGATGGGAGATGTGTAAATAGAGGGACAGTCTTGGCAGGCAGGAAGACTCAGTGAGATGTTTCCATAGTTCAGATGTGAACTGATCAAGGCCTAGACCAGGAGGGATATGGAATTAGAATGGAAAAGAGCTGTGTGAGAGATGAAGGGAGGATTAGTGAGAGATGTCAGTGAGTGACTCCATACAGAAAACAGAGAAAGGAATGAAGAACGACTCCAAGATTTTGAAGCTCAGAGAAATGCCCAAATTAAGCAAGTCCAGAAAAGGAAGCTGGCTGAGCAAGAAAATGGAAGCATTTAGCTTTCCCAATAGTTTTATAAGATTGAGGCAGAGTTAGAAGGCATCGTGACCCTTTTAGAAACCAGATTAAGACAAACACACTTTTCTGTAAATTCTGTAATTATTGTTTAGTGTGATCTGTAATTTAAATATCACCACAGTTTTCTTTGCTAATCTTTCCCCTAGCTGCAAAAGAAATATGTGATTAACAGAGAACTTGGAAAACATATAAAACAACATTTAAAAAGTAATAAAAAAAATCAGTCTATTATATAAGTGTAACAACCAAAGTCAAAATTTGTTGGTATGGCCAGGCATGTGGCTCATACCTGAAATCTTAGCACTTTGGCAGACCAAGGCAGGAGGATTGCTTGAGGCCAGGAGTTCAAGACCAGCCTGGGCAACATAGTGAGACCCTATCTCTACAAAAAATTTAAAAATTGGCCAGGTGTGGTGGTGCATGCCTGTAATGCCAGCTATTCAGGAGGCTAAAGTGGGAAGATCACTTGAGCCCAGGAGTTTGAGGCTGCAGTAAACTATGATCATGCCACTACACTTCAACTTGGGCCACAGAGTGAGACCTTGTCTCTAAAAAGAGAAAAAAAAATTGGTGGTGCATCCTTTAGATAGTTTGTGATGTATTAATACATATTGTATTATAAAACTTTTTTTTTTTTTGAAACAGAGTCTCACTTTGTCGCCTAGGCTGGAGTGCAGTGGCACGATCTTGGCTCACTGAAACCTCTAGCTCCTGGGTTCAAGCGATTCTTTGGCCTCAGCCTCCCGAGTAACTGGGACTACAGGCACGCACCACCATGCCTGGCTAGTTTTTGTATTTTTAGTTGACACAGGGTTTCACCATATTGGCCAGGCTGGTCTCGAACTCCTGACCTCGTGATCCACCTACCTTGGCTTCCCAAAGTGCTGGGATTACAGGCGTGAGCCACTACACCTGGCCTTGAACTTGTTTTTTATTGGTAATACCATTATTTCTTCACCGTCAATATTCTCTGACTAGTTTTTTCAGAGTTGGTCTAAGTACTGTATACATAGGCAGGTACAGGGGCTCACGCCTGTAATCCCAGCATTCTGGGAGGCCAAGGCAGGAGGATCATTTGAGGTCAGGAGTTCGAAACAAGCCTGGCCAACATGGTGAAACCCCGTCTCTACTAAAAATACAAAAATTAGCTGGGCATGGTGGTGGGTACCTGCAATCCCAGCTACTTGGGAGGCTGAGGCAGGAGAATCGCTTGAACCCGGGAGGCGGAGGTTGCAGTGAGCAGAGATCACACCACTGCACTCCAGCCTGGGCGACAGAGCGAGACTCCATCCCAAATGAATAATTAAATAAATACTGCATATCTAATATTTCCTTGTTCCAAAAATGCTTGAACAACACAGAGTACTTGTACAAAAGATCTTTCCATTCTAGTCTGTTAATTCTACCAATACCATTCTTCTAAAGGAAGCCCTGTTTGCAGCTTGTATTTCTTTTCAGAACTTTTTCAATGCACAATTACATTTACATATATTTCATATTTGCAAACATATATTATCTATATACATTATATATACGTATATATTGTTTCTGTATGGGTCTCAAATATGCCTATATATACTCATGTACCATATGATTATAGTGGCTATCAAGTATTCCATATTACGACTGTATTGTAACTTAGTTAATTGCAGAACATTTAGATTGTTTCCATTTTTGTGTTTAAAAAATGCAATAAATCAGTAACATCCTTGTCTTAATTCTGACCATTGGGAATTCTTCTAGTGTTTCATTGTTAAATATGTTAGTCCATATAAATATTACTTGTCAAGACAAAGTGGGCTTCTTCTATCTTCAGTTTACTGAGACATTTATTTCTTTAATTATGAATAGTTGCCAAATTCTAGCAAGTGCTTTTTGCCTTCTATTAAGATGATATTACTTTTTTGACCTATTAGTGTGATGAATCTTATTAATGTGTTATTAAATAATCCTTCCTGCATGATTGAATTAACCCTTTTGGTAAATTATTCTTTTAATAATAAATTATTGAATTTCATTTGTTCATATTTTATTTAGAACTTTGAATCGATATTCATTTGTTTATATTTTTAACTTGACCAGGAACTGGCTTCTAGATATTTAAAGGATGTGTCATTGCAAATATAAGAGGCTTGAAAAACACACCCGGCAGCCTAGGAATCTGGGATGTCTTCCACACAGCTCTCATAATAAGCAACTCCTTTAGTCCCTGTTAAAAATAGAGAAGAGGACTTCCAGCCTCTCCTGTCCTAAGTGATTCCACATTTTCTCTGGGCCTCTAATTTGGAGGGCAAGACTGGAGAGACTGTCTGATCAATGTGCCAGTACCCACCTCCATCCAATTCCATAGAGCCTAGAATCTTTCAGGGAGATGTGCTTATTCCCTCTTATCCTTCTTTATAGTTGACCAACTGGGAGCCAGCCATCTCAACAACTGTTTGAAGAGAAGCACGATGCAAAAAAACTAGAATTAAATTAAAACTGGAATTTATTTGGATATTTTGTATCCTTGGTAGCCTTTCATACAGAAGAGATGATTCTTATTAGCAGTTTGTATTTAAAATTGGAATTACAGTAAAGATATATTCATTTATAAAAAGTATAATATTTGGCTGAGTGCAGTGGCTCACACCTGTAATCACATCACTTTGGGAGGCTGAGGCACGAGGATTGATTCTTGAGCCCAGGTGTTTGAGACCAGCCTGGGTAACATAGTGACACCCTGTCTCTACAAAAAAATCAAAAATTATCTGGGCATGGTGGCACATGCCTGTGGTCCCAGCTACTTGGGAAGTTGAGCCGGGAGGATTGCTTGAGCCTGGGAGGTCGTGGCTGCAGTGAGCTGTGATTGTACTACTGCACTCCAGTCTGGGTGACCAAAAAAAAAAAAAAAAAAAAAAAAAAAATTCATGAAAAATAGTGATTTTTTTTTTTTTTAAAGAATACTTCTTCTTCCCTACCCCCAGGACTAGTAGGGCCAGAAGGGGATTACTTTGGGAAATTACTATTTGCCACCAGCTAGAAAAAGCCTGTTCTGTGAATAAGACAAGTGGTTATGAAAGAGGATGTGGTTGGGGTAGATTCAGTTTGTGGCAATCATTTTGAAGCATTCTAAGACATGCTTTATCTGTTGGAATACAGAAAAGTGGTATTAATTTCTCCACCTCTAAGTGTAATCATGGCACTTCCCCTTACTAATTCGTGTATCAGGTTTGTTGTGAGGATTATGTGAATTAATATATGTGAAATGCTTGGACTATTGCCGGGCACATAGTAAGCTCTCAATAAATGTTATTTTCTTATTACATTTATAGAATGTTAATTATTATGAAGGTAGGCAGCTTCTGATGTGACTCCCAATGATCCCCACTTCCTGGTATTCATACCCTTGTGTAATCCCCTCCAGTTGAGTGTGGGCTTAGTTACTTGCTCTTAATAAAAAGAGTATGACAAAAGTGATGGAAATACTAATGTCTATTAACAGTAGATAGTGGCTTGTGTTTTGCTGGACTCTATATCCTTCCCAGCTTTCACACTTTGCAAACTACCATGTTTGAGAGGCCTACCTGGCACAGAATTAGGGATGGTTTCTGTCCAACAGCCTGCAAGGAACTGAATTCTAACAATAACCATGTGAGTGAGCATGGAAGTGGATCCTTTCCCAGTCGAGCCTTGGAATGACTACAGCCCCACAGGACACATTGATTGCAGCTTGTGAAAGACTCTGAAGCAGAGTACCTAGCTAAATTGTGTCCAAATTCCTGACTCACAGAAACTGTGATTTTGTTGTTTTAAGCCACTAAATTTCGGGGTAATTTGTTATGCAACAAGAAATAATACATTTTTTGATATCAGTATCATAATCATCATTATTATTAGCAATATAACATAGAGTTAAGAATATGACCTTATTCTAGAACCAAATGGCCTGAGTTTGAATCCCAGCTCTTCCACTTACTAGCTGTTTGACCTTATGTCAATCATTTTCCTCAACAGTAAGATGGAGCTAATAATAGTTGTGAAGAGTAAATGAATTAATACATGTAAAAACTCAGGCACTTAGTAGGTGCTGTATCTGCTGTATGCTGCTATTATTTAATGAAGGGGAAACAAGTACACAGACCCTGCTCCTGCTAGTATTAGCCATCAGCTCTGGTTTTCTGTTAAAGTCTTTTGCAAACCAAGAATTCTTTCTAGTTTTAATTTATAAATACATTCAGCCCAGTGCTGAGGTGAGAGGCAAACAGAAAGAATAATGGTTTCCACATTATTTTATGAAGAGAAACTGAAAGTCCTTTCAAGTAAACTTTCTTAAGGAATTGGTTTCGTTCTCTGAAAGAGAAGTGAAATTTCATGCCATCTTGTCGTCTACACTCAAATATTGCATATTACTTAGATGGATTACAGTAGACAGGGGGATAAGCCCTTAGTTTATATTCACAGTTCTTACATGGCAGGCTCAGAGTAACCATACCATTGAATGCTGAGTCAAACAGAAGCCACAGAAGTAATTAGGTTCCAGTAGTCCAAGAAAGAGCTGGGCAGAGGCAAGGTCTAAAGAAATAACTTCACTAGGTAAGAAATTAAATTTTGAGCCAGTGTAAGATCAGACAAAAGCAAGCTTGAAAACAAAGAGGTCATTTATGGAGGCAAAGATTAGGTGTCAAAAGATCTCTAAAGAACAAAAATAATACATCACATTTGTATAGCACTTCAGGGTTTACCATATGTTTTTGCACACACTATTTTATTAGCTCCTCA
This sequence comes from Pongo abelii, assembly GCF_028885655.2. Taxonomy (NCBI): domain Eukaryota; kingdom Metazoa; phylum Chordata; class Mammalia; order Primates; family Hominidae; genus Pongo; species Pongo abelii. Next base: position 43,324,797 of record NC_071995.2, on the reverse strand, counting down.
CAACAACTGGGTAAGGCAGCGCTAATGTGCTATTCTCATTTTGAAACAAGGCAATGGAAGATCAGTGGGGTTAAGTTACTTACTTGAGTTCACACAGCCACTAAGTGGGATTAGAGTCAAAATTTCTTTCTGATCTGTGTGATAGAATATTTGGTCTGATAAAGCCATTGGGTTATCTTTTTTCATCAGTTTCTGTGTCATCCAAGATAGGATTATTTAGGACATAACATTCCTGACCAGGAATGTATACTCCGTGAGCAGGGTATGGCAGACACCTTGCAAGTGTGCTTGAATTTTGAGTTCCAAATTCCAAGTAGGTTTATTTTATTCTAGTTAACAAACTTTGCTTCTCTGTATATTCCTGTTCAGTAGCTATTTTGTGAGACGTTCCAAACTCCCTGAAATCTTTTGATAAAAATTAAGTAAGAAAATGTTAAGTTCCATGGACATTCAAAAGTAATGACTCCCTATTTAAAAACTACCTTGCACTAACTACCTATGACATTTTCACAATATTTTATGGTATAACTTTGGAGTTGATTTCAATATAGAAACACCATTTAGTATAATGAGGAAAATGGCCCTGGATTATGCTTTTTGCAAACCATACCCATCATACAATATGGCAACATGAGGATTTTTGTTAATCTAACCTTAAATTTATCCTTCATAAGCAAATAGTTTATATGTCAGTTTTTATCTTTCTTTGCCAAATACTGTGTATCAGTAATCTTTGTAAATTGTTACTAAATATAAAAAATGTGCCTAGGACCCAGAGATGTCCTTAGGCACTGTAGTCTAGAAAAGGACATAAGTTATTATGTCCATGTTAGGGATTTTTTCCTCTCCTTCTAACACTCAATGCCTTTGTTATGTAGCCAGTTGAGTGTTTCACACTGAGGCATCCTTTCAAATGTGCCATTCTTTGGAATGGCCTTAGGATTCTAGATCTTCCTCTTACTCAACTGGTCTACTGAGTGCCATATGGTATATTAGGTTCTCTGAGGATGTAGAGTCTTAGTAGGTAAAAACATATGCAAACACATTCATTCATTCATTGCATAACTATTTACTGCCCTTATGGAGCTTTCATTCTGATGATGGAGACATTCAATAAACAAGATAATGCAGAAAAATGTGCATAGTGAGAAATGCTAAAGATTTTAAAAATCAGAAAAGGGGATTTAAAGGAGGGTTTTGAAATTGGGTCTGGGAAGACCTCACTAAGGTGAATTTTGAGTAAATAAGTGAGGAAAGATGCTAAGTGACAAAATGAAAGTCATGCACAGCAAAGGTTTGTGGAAAGTACTTTAGAAACACACACAATGATGGTAATGGCAGCCAATACTCATATAATATATTTTATATTCCAGACAATGTTCAGAGCACTTCATATAGATTAATCGATTGATTTGGGGTGAGGGGATTGAGACAGGGGATAAGGGATGTCTGCACAGAGGTGAGACATTCAGGTTGGCCCTGAACAATGAGAATGAATGTTGGGACTGGGGAGCTTCTGGATGCTGGGATGTGGTGAGAGAAGTAGGGAAACATGTATGCAAAGAGCAGAGACAAAACACACTTGAAGTGACTGGGGAATGTGTCTGGGAGTCAAAGTCATTTTAAAAAATAACTGCCTTGATATTTTTCTGAGAGAAACAATTCTGTTTTATTGAAGACAATAGCATAAAAGGACAGGGGAGGAGGTGTTTATATTTATAATTCACAAAGTAACATTTTAGGATCTAGGCTTTACCAGAGGAGGGGAGAAAAAGACTTCCGCTCATCCCGGCTTACTCATCTCAGGGTAGGCCAGGATTCAAGAAATGACACAGTAGGTAAAAGCACTGTCTCATTCTCATTGCGATAGGAATAATACAGGGTGGTCACAGGAGAAGAGAAAATTCCAGGCAGTAGTTTCACATGACCAGCAAAAGGAAACTGTTGAAATACCTGCGTAAGCTAGGGGCTGATAAGACCTTGAAAAACCAGGGCGTGGGCCAAGCTGGCTATGACCGACTAGACCCTACATGGTGCTGGATTTGATCTAGGTTTCTCCTAGGACCTCATTATATGCTCATTAACATACAAATCACAAACCCGCCAGTGCCATGACAGTTCTGGAAACCCCCTGTTTAGTGTAAAAATGGATGGCACCATAGTTCCAAGAAATCTTCAACTTTTTCCAGGAATCTTCATAAATATACCACCCCTTGGTTAAAGAAGCCCTAAAGGGAGAAGCCCCAAACTCCCTTGTGTGACGCTCTCTTGAGTACGCCCACACTCCCCTTTCTTAAGTGTGGATTTTTCACTTTGCAATAAATCTCCATACTTTCACTATTTTCTGACTCATCCTTGAATTCCTTCTCTTGATGGTGTTAACAGCCTGGACACCAGCTGGGGTGGATATCCCACCAGCATTTTCCGTTCCTCCCCTAGCCCACCAATATCATCATCATCCCTTTTTCCAATCAGGCAGATAAAATTGACTCACATCATTTAAGTGGCCACTTCTTTGCCTAAATATCAGGCCAACTTTGGAGGTGCTATGTGGTATAAACAAAACATCTCTGTCTTCTGTTTTTTGTGCTGCTGTTGTTTTAATTTTCAATGTCCAAGATAATTTTTTTCATGCATCTTGAATTTTCTCATACAATTTTTCTCCAAACTAGCATGGAGGTGATTTGTGCCACTTGATGAATAATATGCTAAGGAAATTCTCCCTATCTTCACACTTCTTTGAAAACATCCAGTACAAAAGACAATGATAATTTGAATATCTTAATGCCATTACATTAGCAAGGAAATTACTTCAGCATGAAGCCATCACAATTTTTATTGCAAATATCAGTGAATGGAAAGAGATTTTACCCTTGAGATTAAGAGCCTGTTAAAGGACAACAGATTGTTCTCCTGAAGTTATCTACTGAGCTGCCTAAACCCTTGCAGTATCTTAATTTAACAAGTACTTTTAACTATTTTAAAAAAACCCTTTCTTCTGGATATTCTTTTTTTTTTAAGTATAAATGCTTCTGAGAATTTGTTCAAATCACACAACCATTAATCTATTGGCTACAGAAGAAAAAAAAGGCAGGGTCAATGACATAAGTAGATGACTTTTTGGAATGAAAATAAAGAGTTTGACCTTATGTCTCAGTTTATGAATATGCTAATAACCATTAACTTGCTCTGTTTTTTTGTATTTTTGTTCTGGCAGCTCTGTAAGAACTTGGTAATGACAATTTTTCAGGTGACTTTCTCGCAAAAGCAGGGTGCAGTTTTAATAATATTTCAGTAATAAAAACAGTAGGCAAGCAGAGGAAGGAGGAGGCAAGGAGGAAGTCACTTCAAAATTTGTCTGTGTCTACATGTTTATTTTTTAATTAAGCCAAAGGTATAAAATGACTTGTGCAGCATATTGTTTATGTTTTCATTATACAAATAATTAAAACATTTAAAAAGATTAAAATATTAGCCTTGAGTTATGATAAGCAGCAATAGTGTCAACACTGCATACATACACTTAACTAAAATTAAATTATGGAATTCTCTAACCAGAGTGAATAAGTTATTAAAATTAAGCCAGTGGAAGCAATCTACACCAAATAAGCTATAATTTGATACTGAAATGAATAGTATATCTTCCACAGGGCTCCACATTCAGCCTCCTTCTCCTCATTCTCTTCTCTGTTTCCTGGGCACCTGTTACTATCATCCATGAAATGATCATTGCCAAATCTCATCCCATTCTCTGACTCCTATCATGAGTTGCAGACTTACTTTTTCAATTACTGTATCCTTTCTTTTAGATTGGGGGACCTGAAAGGCAACATATCCTCAAATGTTCTCCTCTTCTTTCCCTTCCCAATTTTTGGTTAATGGCACCATAGTTCACCTAGGTGCTCAAACTGGGAAACTGTGAGTCACCGTGGAAACCCCTTTCCACCAAGTCTCCACATCTGGGTGGTAACTGTCTTTTTCTGTCTATTTTATCTTTTTAGTAGCCCCTGAATTTATCTCTTCTCTATTTTTACTGCCACTGCCACATTCAAGCCCTCATCATTTCTCACATGGATTCTAACTGATGCCTATATTTTCTCGCCCTTCCAACTTCTTAGCTATACTTTGGCTAAAGTGCCCTTTCTAAAGTGCAAATCTGACCATGTCTTTCTCTCTCACATTTGTCATCCCAAGTCTTGTCATCATTTAAAAGAAAAAGCTAAAATGTTTTAGTTCAGTCTGGCCTTCATTCCAGCCTTATCTGTCACTCTTCTATAGCATCTTGTGTTTTCAGCCATGTTGGAGGAGTCATGATCCTTCCAACGATCCTCTCTGTCTTTATATATTATGTTCTGGAATGCTTTTCCTCTGTTCTTCATTCAGAAAGCTTCTGGGCTTACTTTAAGACTCAATTCAAATGTAGCTTCCTTTAGGAGGCTTCTTTGAACTCTGAATGCAGTTAAGCACATTCTTTTCTGTGCTTCCATAGTGCCCTGTTTGTGTTTGTAACATGCCATATACCTCACATTGCTCTAATTCTTAGTTTATATAGTTCTCTCCCTAAAACTTGTTTTCTGGAAGACCAAAAAGCACTCTACTCATCTTCATATCCCTGGTGCCTAGGATATAGCCAACAAATCTATAGAGCCACACCATACACCACGTGTTATGGGAGGTGCCATGTTACAAAGATAAATAATACCGGTAGCATAGGGCTTGGTATATGCTATGGTATATATGCTATGGATGGTATAACCTATCCATGCTCAAATCGACACATCTATCCTTTCATCTATCCATTCCATCAATACTTGTTGAGTGCCTACTAAGAGCCAACACTATATTCTCTAATGATGAGAAAAATAATGTGATCTCTCCTCTCGCGAAGCTCATAATCTACTAAGATAAAGAGATGTTAAAAGAGTAAGCACGTAAATAAATTATTGCAAACTATGAAAAGCCTATGAAGGGCAAGAACAGAATATTATAAAAGAGAACATGATATAGGGAACCTTTGTAGATTGTGTGTTTGGTAAATCAGTGAATGAAATAAAACAAAGTTGTAAATGGTTGCTCCAGAGGAAGCATGTTCCTTTGTCTCTAGCACGTAAGAGGCCAGCTGTTTCCAGGAACTAAATGTTCATAGCTGGCTGAGGCTTCTGAGAGGTGGAGACTACTTTCTTTAGGGCCAAGGCCCTCTTTCACAGAACTGGTAAAAACACAGCTGTGGCCAAAAGAAGAAAGAAGAAGCGCGTCTTGTGGCTCCTTTCCCTGAGGTTTGAGTCAATAAAGAGTACAATAGGATCAGAGGGGATTTTCCCAGAAAGGTAGGAAACTTTACTAAGAACTGAGGCTATTAGTTGGCCTACAATAGGATTTCTTTACTTTATGACTATTCTTTCCCTTTATCTTTACTTATTTTACTGAAGACATACTCTGTCGACTAGTTCAGCATCCTGGCTTTATGTAAATTTTTCTTGCTGCTAAGTGTTTGCTATTTGATTTTTTTCTATTTCTTTTTCATTTTCCTTCTACCTATTAAATCTTTTATCTTTCTGTTTTAAGCTTGCTTTACTTCACCATGAGTCCTTGTTTCTAGACTTTAAGAATTTTAAATTCTGTTTTATGCTCTTACAAAATTTTACTATTAAATTTATGATTTGTATTTCTACTTTTTTTGCTTACTTTAATGCTTTAACTCCTTAGCTGTGGTTTCTACTCATATCTTACATATTTTAATGTACTTTAACTCTGTTACTTAAAAATTCTTCATTCTTAAAAATTTTTATTGGGTTTTTAATTATTTTAGCTTAATTTTTATTGATTTTGTATTTAATTTCTTTTAGTTTTTAAAATTAGACTTTCTGAATATAAAGAAATGTTTGTAATTATAATTTATAATATATAAAAGTACAAGAAAGAAGGTAAAAATTATCTGTAATTCCACCATCCTGAGATAACCAGTTAAGATAATATATATGAATGTATACTATATATTACTATAGGGGATATATTACATACACACATATACACACATATGTATATATGTGTGTGTTTTAACCATAAGATTAGTGTTAAATTCGAGCTTTGCGTGCTTGCATCAGACTGCCTTGGTGAGTTAAATGTAGGTTGAATTTCCACAAAGTTTTCTGGGTAGAGGATATCCAGGAGCAATTTGGGACCATCTGGAAGCTTTAGGGGTATTTACTTGATGGTAATTTTGAAGTGTTGCATAAAGTTCAATCCACTAGCCTGCTGTGATGTGAGTTATCATGTCTAGATAAGCTTCTCCAGTGCATATGATAGTTTGAGCATGTTGTCTATGTATTCATGGGCGGTTCAGGATAATGCTTTCAAAAGGAAGAGACTCCAATCAGATCAGATTCCATAAGACATAGGTACAGTAGTAGAAGTTTTCAGGAGCTAGAATCCTGGAGGTAGAGGCATCTGTCTTGCCAATGTTGGAAGGATCTGGCTGTTGTGGGGGTAAGCCAGGACCAGGACAAACGTAAATCAGTTCTTTAGCTTCTCTGTTAATTTCTTATGGCTGCTGTAACAAATTGCCACAAATTTTGTGGCTTAAAACAATACAGATTTATTGTTATAGTTCCAGAAGCCAGAAGTCTGAAATCAGTTTAACTGGGCTTAAGTCAAGGTGTAGGAAGGGCTGGCTCTTTTTGGAGGCTCTACGGAAGAATCTATCCTTTTCCTCTTCAAGCTTGTAGAGGCTGTTGGCATTGGCTTGATTGGAAGCATCACTCTAATCTCTCTCTCTCTCTCTCTTATTTTTTTTTTATTTTTTGAGGTGGAGTCTTGCACTGCTGCCCGGGCTGGAGTGCAGTGGCACAGTCTCAACTCACTGCAACCTCTGCCTCCCGGGTTCAAGTGATTCTCCTGCCTCAGCCTCTTGAGTGGCGGGGACTACAGGCGCACACCACCACGTTTGGCTAACTTTTGTACTTTTTATTAGAGACGAAGTTTCACCATGTTGGCCAGGCTGGTCTCAAACTCCTGACCTTGGGTGATTCACCTGCCTCAGCCTCCCAAAGTGCTGGGATTATAGGCATGAGCCACCGTGCCTGGCCAACTCTAATCTCTCTCTCCTTCAGTTGTCATCTTCTATCTCACTTGTCTCTTGTCTCTCTCTTATAAGGAGAGTTATATGGCCTTTGGGGAGATATAGTTTTGTAAAAGCCTGTGTCTCATCAAGCTAACAACTGAGAGAGCAGGCTGAAGAGCAGCGGTGTAGGTAATAGTTACAAAATGCTATGGTGGTCCTTATATAGAGCTCTCCATTCTTTTTTTTTTTTTTTTTTTGATAAAGTCTTACTTCATTGTCCACACTGGAGTGCAGTGGCATGATCATGGCTCAATGTAGCCTCAATCTCTTGGGCTCAGGTGATCCTCCCACCTCAGCCTCCCAAGTAGCTGGGACCACAGGTGTTCAATGACACCTGGCTAATTTTTTTTTCCGTAGAGTTGGGATATTGCCATGTTGCCCAGGCTGATCAGAACTCCCCATTCTTTTGTTTGAAGAACATCACAGCTTCTGCAAGGAAAGTGTGAGGGACCTCTGCCTCAATTTGATATCCATTATGTTATTGTGAAGAGTATCAGCTCTGAGAAAGGAAAATGAACTCTTGGGATTCAGCTATGACATCAGCAGAATAGCTATACTATGATGGGGGTTGGTGTGAGGAACAACCAGTTGCTCTTTATGTCAGTAAATGATACATACATCCAGCCAGAAACTTGGAATCACCTTTGACTTCTGCTTTTCCTCTCACTGCTAATAAATCATCAAGAACTGTCAATGCAAATCCCCATATATAATATTAATACATCCACTTCTCTTCAATTCTACTATCCTTGTCTTGGCTTCAGTAAGATTTCATAAACGTTTCTGCAACAGCCTACTCATTTCTCCTTTATATTCATCTCACCACCATTATTCTACCGTCTATAGTAAAATGAGACTTCACATCACTCCCTGGGTCAGTTGGAGTCCTCTGGAAAACAAATGGTAAGACAAAACTAGAAGTGAGAGAGATTTATTGGAGGAGAAAATACCTGTGAAAGATAAAGGGAAGAGGAGGAGTGTATGGGGAGAGCCTCAGACCATGATACAGAAAAGAGAGAGAGGGAGCAAGGAGAATTAGGTAGAAAGCACCTTGGATGCCAGCACACTTTTGAGAAACTCTTGGCTACCCTGAGAAGTAGATGGCCTGTGAGAGGAGTCCCGTGTTGGGCAGCAAAGGCCTGGCTCTAATACCTTCACTGCATTGTGCTTAGTCGTTCCTCGCAACTGGTCCTCTTTTGGAGGATGATTTGAATGATGCATCCTATGGCTACCACACTCCCCTTTTTAGCACCCCTCAGTTGCTTCCCTTTTGAATCCTTAATATGGCTCACAAGCTCTGACTCTTGCCTATCTCTCCAGCCTCATTTCAATTTTTCCCTTCTGTTCCACATTTCAGCCAATGAACTTCCTTCTGTTTTTTTGTATTCCCTATTATCTCTTTCCTTTGGGCAAGACCCTCTGCCTGAAATACTCTTTTCTCTTTTCATTTAGGTAACTCTTAGTCTTTCTTTGTGTTTCTGCCTAGATATCCCGCCTTCTAGAAAGTAGTACAGCTTTCTATTTACTTCTACTTATTCATCTATTTATCCATTCATCAACCCAATTCTGTTTTAAAAGTAAAACATGCTTATGGTAAAAACAAATATCAACAGCAAAGCAAAGTTCATCCTTTTCACCATTTCTGATTTCAGTCTGGTAGGTATCATTATAAATTCTACTTTTATGTCTGTTGTTTTATAAAATTTAGTTTGTATCAGCTTTATACTATGAAAGGTCAAGAATTTAGTGGACTTATATTCATCCTACCTCCTTTTTCTTTCTTCACCTCTATGCTTTACTTAGGTATGTCAACCTAAATAACAGAGTCTCTCTAAAATAAAAAGATATTTATTTGGGAATAGGGCATTACAATGGGTATAATGTGCCACAGTAAACTGTGTTTATATTTAGGAAGGCAAAGGATGACAAAGGTTTTTTTTTTTTTTTTTTGAGACGTTCTCTCGCCCAGATTGCAGTGCAGTGGTGCGATCTCGGCTCACTGCAACCTCTGCCTCCCGGGTTGAAGCAATTCTCTCCCTCAGTCTCCTGAGTAGCTGAGATTACAGGCACCCACTACCACACCCGGCTAATTTTTTGTATTTTTAGTAGAGACAGGGTTTCACCATGTTGGCCAGGCTGGTCTTGAACTCCTGAACTCGTGATCCACCAATCTCGGCCTCTCAAAATGCTGGGATTACAGAAGTGAGCCACCACGCCCGGCCTGACAAAGGTTTTTAAAGGAAAAAGTGAGGAAGATTACATAATTGTTTTGAAATAATTATCCTTGGCTACAAAGATCAATAATAAGGGTGTTGCCAGTCCGAGTTTAGATAGGCAGCTGCTGGGCAGATGTCCTGGCATAAATTTTTTTGTGTATAAGGTTGCAATGGCCTTTGTGTGAAGTTGTGGTTTTTGTAGCATCTTTTTTGCCATCAGGCAGGCATACAAATGTGAGAGCCCTTTCTTTATGGCCTTCCTGGGCTCTATTAGTCAAAGTTTTCTTAACGTTAGTGACTCCATTTTGATTCTGACAGCTTTCACAGGTATGTGTTTACCTATTTTAATGTTTACCTTTATACATTTGTGATGTTCTGTATTTCTATTTGCTAACTCATTGCTCTATAAAATGGAGAAATAAGCACACCTCGATTTCCTCTGCATACACCTCTCCTCTTCTTTCTTCCTTTTGTCTTCTATTAACTGGACAGTACTTGTATATTATAAGGCTTTTATTATTTTCTTTCTAGTCTACAGAAAGTGTAATTAAGTTTTCCATGCTTTTCCTATGATTAACCACAAATGGAAAAGCAGTAAATTGCATTTACAATATTGAGTAAGTAAATATTACACGTTGAAGAAACAAATGGTATGATTGGACTCATAAAGACAGAAATGTTCATGTGAACAAATCTACCCCTTTAGAATGAGAATGTTCTGAATATTCTCTTTTGTTTCACTCCAAAAAATGGCTCATCATTGAGTTCCCAATTGCTTTTCTTTTTTCTTGTTTCCAGGGGAAATACATGCCATCATTTTACTATTAAGAACTTCAGGGTTTTAATCATACAATTCGAACAACAGAATCTTTCTCTTTTGATGACATTTTTCATGGAATGTTCTGATTTCCTGTTCTAATTTCATAGACATGCTGTTGTCCTGAAATGGCCTGACCCTCAGGTTAGTGCCACTCTTTCTAGGATCTGACGCTTCCCTCTTTCTTGACTTCCTTTTTCATTTTATTGTAGTATATCCTCAAGCATTTTTTTTTTTCAAAAAGGCTACATGGGACATAAATTTTCTGAGTGCCTGACCAACGGAGTGGCACTACTGTGTAGTAGTTAAGAGTGTAGAGTCTGCAGCCAAACTTCCTGCATTCAAAACCCAACTCTGCCTTCTATGAGTGGCATGATCTTTGGCAGGTTTCTCAACTTCTCTATACTTCCGGTTTTTCATTTGTAAAACCAGTGATAATAATAGTACCGAACTAGTTGGGCTGTTCTGAGTATAAAATAAATAAGTTAATAATTGCAACGAGCGTGGAGATACAACTGGCTCATAGTAAGAGTTCATTAAATATTAGCCATTACTATAAACCTGAAAATGCCATGATTTTCCCTCACCTTTAACTAATAGTTAATCTGAGTATAAGATTCTAGATTTGAAATCATTTTCTCTTAAGTTTTGTGGAAACTCATGTGTTGCTCTTCAGATGCTTAATTCTATTTCCTTTGTGGGTAGTCTGTTTTTAAATGTTTTAACCATTCTGAGATATTTTAGCATTTTCTCTTTTTTACTTTATTTTATTTTTAGGAGACAGGGTCTCGCTCTGTCACCCAGGCTGGAATGCAATGGCGTGATCATAGCTCACTACAGCTGCGATCTCTCAAGCGATCCTCCCACCTCAGCCTCCTGAATAGCTGGGACTACAGGAATGCACCACCATGTCCAGCTAGTTTTTTAATTTTTGTTTTTAGTAGATATGAGGTCTTACTATGTTGCTCAGGCCGGTCTCAAGCTCCTGAGCTCAAGCAATCCTCCTGCCTTGGCCTCACAAAATGCTGGGATTCAGGCGTGAGGCACCATACCCAACCAGCATTTTCTCTTTATACTCAAAGTTCTAAAATTTCACCAGGATATGTCTAGGTGTAGTGTTTTCCTTTTATATTCATTAATGCTCAGAGAACTCTTTCATTTTGAGGATTCTAGCTTTTCTCCCAGAGACATTTTATTCTATTAATATATGTACAGTCTCCATTATATTATTTGTGCTTTCTTTTATAGTAATATCTAACATTTTCATAACTTCGTTTTCTTTCTTTATTCTTTTTTTTTTTTTAGAGAGATGGGGTGTCAGCATATCGCACAGGCTGAGGCCAGAGGATGACTTGAGGACAGGAATTCTCATGTGATCCTCCTGCCTCAGCCTCCCAAGTAGCTGGGATTACAGGTGCAAGTCATTTCATCTGGTTACAACTTTATTTTCAAGATCACTAATTTGAACTTTAACCTTGTTTATTATGTTCTTTTTGTCTGTTTTGAGACAGAGTCTCACTCTGTCACCCAGGCTGGAGCTGGAGTGCAGGGGTGTGATCACAGCTCACTGCAGCCTCAAACTCCTGAGCTCAGGCAATCCTCCCTCCTCAACCTCCTGACTAGCTGGGACTATAGGTGCTTGCCACCATACTGGCTCATTCTGTTAATTCTATAATTTAGCTGTTCTATTTTTTCCTTTTAACAATCATATTTTGAGGCCTCTTCTTTTCTTTTCTTTTTTTTTTTTTTAAAGGCAGGTTCTCGCTGCATCACCCAGGTTGGAGTGCAGTGGCACAATCATGGCTACTGCAGCCTAAACCTCTGGGCTGAAGCGATCATTCCACCTTAACCTGCTGAGTAGCTGGGACTACAGGTAAGTGTTACCACACCTGGATAATTTTCAAATTTTTTGTAGAGATGGGGGTCTTGCTATGTTGCCCAGGCTGGTCTCAAACTCCTGGACTCAAGCAATCCTCTTGCCTTGGCCTTCCAAAGTGCTGAGATTACAGATGTGACTGACTGTGCCCCTTATTTTCTTATTGATCTTTTAATAGCAGCCTATTTTTGTTCTAATCTTGCAATATCTTCCTAAATCTCCTTGAGAATTCTATCTTTAATTTACAAAGGTTTTTTTCTATTCCTTGCATCATCTCTTTCTTCTGAATTAATTGTTTGTTGCTTATTGATAATGATATTGATCTTTTTCTTTTTGTTATTAGTTTTCCTCAAAAGGACCATGTTAATTAGTATAGGCGGGCAGCTGAGCTTGCTTTACAGTTGTATAGATCTGATTACCCAACAACCTTCTTCCCTGACAAGCAAAGTTCTTTGGGCAAGAGGGTAGTTCCAGTGGATGCAGGCATCTCTTATAGTTCATAGATAGGGAGGCAATTGCCAATCAGTAAGGAGGTCTTGACTCTTGGGGTTGAGCTGATTCTAGCTCAGTCAATCAGTGTTCTAGAGCCTCTAGATTCAGCACACATACTATGTTGTCTTGATTTTTGTCTTGGTGGTCCACTTTAGGCTTTTTTCTACTTTTTCTCCAGTCCCAACAGCCATACCCAGTAGAAATGAGAATGCTCAACTGGCTGCTCTCTGCTCATATGAGAGGAGGTTGAGGCACTTAGTGGTTCCTCAAAATTTTTGCCGTTCAGCCCAAACATCTTGATCTTTGTACCTGCTGACTATGAACTTGGATTCTCTAGAAAGCTACCTGACAGAATGTCTCCTACCTCCTCTGTAGTTTTATTCTATGAGCATTTGGAATCATGATTTCTTCTCTTTGTTTTCTCTGACCATTTGAGCCCATTTGCATTCCAACTTCTAGAAAAACCTAATTTCTTACCTGCTGAAGGCATGCTTTATTCCATGGATTTATACCATTTCACATTATTCCTGAAATTGAATCAGGTCATGAGAGAGCTGGAAAACGTATGCTCATTCACTCATCTTGAGCCAGAACTTTCACACTAATTTAAAAAAATTAATCTTTAAAATCTATTTAATCTTTTGAATAGATAATACATAATACATTCACATCAATCAAAATCACAAGATATAAAAAGGTACTGAATGGAATAGGAAATGATTGCTCCACACTGGTAGTAAGCGTATATGCACAGGCTCCATGGCAACAGTGCAGACAAGAGCATCAGCTTCAGGGCAACCTGGGCTGCTCCTTCTGGACAGCGCTCAGCTCTACACAGTCTCAACAGCTGCAGCTTCACAACAGCATAAACCACGTGAATTAATACAATATACATGCATTGGAGAATATAGACCATTTCTCTGACTGTACGCAAGAAAAACTTATCTGGCTGATTAATTCACTAACTGTAAGTAACTTATACAGACCAGTTGGTTTGCAAGTTTGAGATGTGTGTGTGTGTATAAAGATAAATGTATATATAATGTTATAAATGTATAGCTCTAAATTATGTACTTTTATATAAATATGACACTATATATTATATACCGTAACATATAGACAATTATTCTGACATGGACTACAAATTTTTTTTTGTTTTACTTTTTATTTTTTTTTTTGAGATGAAGTCTTGCTCTGTTGCCAGGCTGGTGTGCAGTGGCATGATCTTGGCTCACTGCAACCTCTGCCTCCCGGGTTCAAGCGATTCTCCTGCCTCAGCCTCCTGAGTAGCTGGGATTACAGGCACGTGCCACCATGCAGGGCTAATTTTTGTATTTTTAGTAGAGATGGGATTTCACCATGTTGGCCAGGATGGTCTCAATCTCCTGATCTCGTGTTCTGCCTGCCTCGGCCTCCCAAAGTGCTGGGATTACAGGAGTGAGCCACCACACCCGGCCTGTTTTACTTTTTTAATCTGCATTTTGTATGTTTTCTCATGCAGCTGTTTTTCATTATGCTTAAATTTACCTTTTTTAAAAAAATCCAGATTTTGTTTCATAAAGACCATCCTTACTCTGGAATTATAGAAAATTATCCTGTGTTTTTCTATTCCTTTTACAGTTCTACTCTTCTACATTAGAGGTTTTACCATATTGGGTTTGGCTTCGTGTTAAGCGTGTGAGGTTTTAATCCAACTGTATTTTTTCCAGATGGCCACCCATCTGTCCTAACAATTTATGCACTCAGTTTTGATTTTGGCGTCTGGACCATTTTCCCCAACAATGGTCAACCTTTTAACATTCCAAATATAAGCCTGAGCAAAATGGCAGAATCTCTTTCAAGTAGAATGTCTTTGAAGTCAGAAGCAAGGCCAGCAGAGGAAGACAGCCGTGAGATTCTAAGCCAGCAAATACCAGCACTGGAAGCCACTGGCACAACTGATGAATCCTCTTGGACCCAATGGGCTCCTTCACATGACATCACACTGGAGTGAGCTCCTTTACAGTAGGCTCTCCTGGGACATGGCCTGCTGCTGTCCTGAAGAGGAGATCTCTTATGCATTGGATTTTCTGTTGGTTTTTAATAGCATAGGCCTAATAGAGACCTAGATGCCATGATATTCATTTTTACATTTTCCCTGTGCATTTGCAACAGTTATCTTTGTCTATCATAGAAAACCCTTTGGTCAAAGGTAAGAGTAGATTAGAAGTCTTTTTCTTTTCAACCTCAGGAGAGCATGAACAAGCCTCCCATACAGGGAATTCTCCGTCAGGAATTTCTTTGGTTGTGACTTCTTTTCCTAGCAAGATGACTGTGATTTGCCTTCACACTTACACGTTCTCTGTTAAAAGGTACAGTGTCTGATTGGGCCTGTGGCACTCTTTTATGTTGTTTCAATTTTTATTTATTCTACATAGTTTACAAAGGGTTGAATTGCTTCTGGGGCCCTCAGTACCACAACTGGAGGTATGGTCAATGGAATCTTCCTACTCTGGAGTTCTTGGGGGGTGGGAGAGCACTTTCTGAAAGCATTTGAAAAAGACAGATACATTTTTCTACACAGAATATTTCTCCCCATATCTATCCAGGAAATGAATATGTTGGAGCTGAAAGGGAGAACATGGGATCAATTTGGGGACATTTATTCATGTTTTTTTTAGTAACTAGCATCATAGATTAGGTTCGTTTTTGTTCCTGTGTCTTAATTACCATGACTCTTTTAGATTGCATGAAAGCGATTATTTCCACCTCATTGTTTTCACCGCAGAGTCTATCTGTACTCGTAATTAGACCTGGGATATTAGAAGATGAAGAGTAGCGTGAAACAAAGAACTGAAAACTATGGGTGACATTTTACTTTCTGAAAACTTTTAAAACCTTAGAAAATCCTTCTCATGTGCTTTGAGGGAGAAATTTCTTCTGTCATCTTCTATTATTGGGTGACTAATGATTTAAAACTGGCTTAAACTGCACAGTAGTCATGCAGATGTGGCATTCTCCTTTCTAGTGCCTGGTTTGGCAAGAATGCTCAGCCAGCAAATAAAAACTCTGGCCAGCGTGGTAAGGTAACATAAGAAGGAAAATTAGAAGAGGCCAACTACGCTTTTATCATACAATAAATTTCTCATTATGTGGAAAAAAGTTTTCAGGTATAATAAATATAAAAGGACCTGAATTTAAGTTAACTGTCCAATAATTAATGTAGATTCAGGGGCACAGTAATACAAGGTATAAATTTGATAAATAAAATCATGGAAGTATAGATTTCATTCATCCTCTCAGTGCTTCACTTTTCTCCCCTCCCCTCCACTCCCCTCCCTTTTCGTCTCCTATTCTCTCCTCTCCTCTCCTCTTTTCTTTTTTTCTCGGCTCACTGCAACTTCCACCTCCCAGGTTCAAGCAATTCTCCTGCCTCAGCCTCTCAAGTAGTGCTAATTTTCGTATTTTTAGTAGAGACGGGGTTTCATCATGTTGGCCAGGCTGGTCTCAAACTCTTGACCTCGGCCTCCCAGAGTGCTGAGATTACAGGCGTGATCCACAGCGCCCGACCTGAGTGCTTTACTTTTTTAAGTTTACAAACCAAGGTTAATGTCCCTAAAGTTTGTAGATCCCATGTCAAGTTTTAACAGGAATGTTAATATTACAAAACTAGATAGTATAATTGCTTTTAAAAAATAGACTTGCTAGGCATGGTTGTGTGTGCTGGTAGTCCCAACTACTTGAGAGGCTGAGGTAGGAGGATCGCTTGAGCCCAGGAGTTCAAGAACAGCTTCAGCAACATGGCAAAATCCCTCTCTAAATAAATAAACACATCAATAAAATAAAATAAAATTTAAAAATAAGCTCAATGTAAATTTACTCTTACTAAAGTTATGAATATGTTTCCTTCCATTAGTTGATGTTAGACTGTGACCTTTCTGCATTTAGAAGAGAGAAACTTTCTTCTCCTCCTCCTCTAAAATTATTGACCTGTTGGTTTCTAGACATTGCATCCAAAATACATATTAACTTCCTTGCTAAGTTCTAAGTCTAAGCCTCTCAGATGAAAATTGTACTTGGAAGTATAGGTCAGCTTCAGACTTGGCGATCTCACTACAGACTAGAACTAGATTTTCAACATTTTGTGAGAAGAAAATGTTAGGATTATATATGATTATTTGTGACTTATTGACCTTTTATTTACACCCCATGCCATTGCTGTGAATAAGCTATGAGCTAAGATATTATTAAACTATGAGTTTAATAAAGACTTCAGTGTGGTTGGGTGCAGTGGCTCACACCTGTAATCCTAGCACTTTCTGGGACTGAGACAAGAGGATTGCTTGAGCTTAGGAGGTTGAGACCAGCCTGGGCAACATAGTGAGACTTTGTCTTGACAAAAAACCTTTTTAAAAATTAACCCAGCTACTTGGGAGGCTGAGGCAGGAGGATTGCTTGAGCCCAGAACTGTGTTTGCACCACTGCACTCCAACCTGGATGACAGAGCAGGAGAGCAAGATCCTGTCTCAAAAAAATAAATAAATAAAATAAAAGACGTCAGTGTGTTGATGTTTATATATACCTTGCAAATTGATAGGAATTTGCCAAACTGCATTTGAGGCCAAATTTATGTGCAACCTCTGAAAGAGCATAGAACCTAGGGCTTATATTTTGTATCCTAATCTCACTGAGGCTGTTCACTTCCTTTCCTCCTGATTGCTTTACTTAATTATATTTCTGTTGTATTTTGAAGCTCATCTTCAATAAGCTTGCAAGATGATGCATAAATATGTTTTAATACTTCTTTGTTCCAAAACAACTAAAGTCTTGTTTTGGAATGATCCTCAGAGGGTTAAAATTTGATATCAATAAATACCTATGCTCTCATTTCATAATACTATATTAAGGAATTACAGTGACACTGTGCTCTGTCCAAAACACAGTTGTCTGTGGCTGAATGTTATAAAATGATGTGATCAGCATTTTACAGTCCAGAAGCTGCAAGTAATGCAAGCTTGAAAATCAATTGTGTAAAATTTTCAGTAAGACTGATTTTATCTAGAAAAATAGCTTTCTTTTTTTAGGTATTAGATATGTAATTTCTTACTTGGGGAGTTATAGAATATGGGTTATAAATAGAGCTGATTTTATTTCTAGACTGGTATCCAGTTAAGACACATCTACAGAATATAGTTCTCCTTTCACTAAAGTTGGCATACATTATAAAAAGAACTATGGCACTTCTTGTTAGTCCAGTTTTAGTACTCATGTACTATATGACTTTTTATACAAACTCCTTTTTTGGGAATGAGAGTATATGGGAAGCTTATTTATTTACCCGTTTAAGGAATAAGTATTTACTGTTGACCTACTATGTCATTCAGTACTGAGTTCTAGGAACTCAAGAATAAATTGAGATATGTTTCCTTTTCTGGAGGAATTTATAGGCTACAGCCAAATATGCAAATAAGTTACAATGTGATATGATCATTTCTATATGAATATACAGATAACTTTCAGTAGAAGAAAAGTAAGAGTCCTGTAGCCTGTCTAGGGATAGCATGTTAGCTGAGGTGGGAAGTATGAGAAGAGTTTTCCAAATGCAAAAGCAGCACAGGGAACGGCATGTGGAAAGGAAGGTTGTGTGAGAGTTTGGGGTATTCTGGAAAAAAATGAGCCTTATTACAGGCAAAAGCTGGATTGGATGATGTCGCTTAGATGTACAGTCACACTAGGCTTCTCAATACTTGTTCCTAAATTACATTTACCTCCTAAACTGCAGCACCCCTTCCTTAAAGGAGCAGAGACTGCTCCTGAAAAATTTTACCCTACAGATGAGCAAAGAATGGGATATTTTTTGCCGATTGGCTGGCTCCGAAGAGTTAAGTCAGTTATATGCAGTATATTCCCCAAAATACACCAGGAAAATCATTCATGCTTCCACAGGAAGATGTGAGTTGGAGGTGATGGGCAAGTTGAAAGAGAACATGTGTGAAACTGTGGCAGGAATCTCCTAATGGAAACACGAGGCCACGGAAAAGGATGTAGATGATGGTGAACATTGAAAAGTTTTAATTGGGGTATGGTTTCCATTTTCATTATACTAAGAAAGAACATTCAGTGTGAAGTGTGAAGGAGGAGTCGGAGGGAGTAACACTGGAGGCAGAGATCTCTGAGGAGGCTGTGGTATTCTCTTAGAGAGAGATGACTTGGACCAAGGGTTGTAGAGATGTAGACAGGTAAAATTGGTAGGACCTAGAGTTTGGTTGGATAAGGAAAATAAGGAGGAAGAAAATGCTAGAATGACTTCCAGGTTTATGGCTTAGGAAACTGTTATTCATTGAAATAGGTCATTTGAAGCAAAAATAAAAGGGTGAATTCAATCTGGGACACCTGGAGTTGAAAATGGTTGGAGGGAATCGAAGTATAGATATTTATTGGAGGTTGGATAAATGGATCTAGAGGTCAGGAAAGAGATGTGAGCTAGTGATAGAGATTTGGGGTGATTAGCAATTTGATCATAGTTCAAGCCAAGGCCATGGATTAAGTAGGTTGGGAAGAGTTTAAAAAGAAGTTCTCCTCAACTCCATTGATCAGAATGAATATACATCCCTAGACAGGCTGCAGGACTCTTACTTTTCTTCTACTGAAAGTTATCTGTATATTCATATAGAAATGATCATTGGGATGGTTATTGGGTACAGTCTTAATCTCTCTCCCCTTTTTGTACTACATAGAACTGTGTTTTCTGTCTCTACTGGAATAATGTTGGGTAAATTTAAACTTTAACTCAATCTCAGTTTAACAAAGATAATCTTGTTTTTTTTTTTCATTCAAATCAGAATATTATCAAAGTGTAATTTAGAGGCAGTTTGAACTGTAGGTAGTCATTTGGACATGACTAATCCTGACAAAATTTTTTAGCTATAGTAAATTCAATTCATTGAGCCCCATAATACATATTTATTTAGAAATGGAATAGGAAGCATTGATAACACTTACCAAGTCATTGTTTGAAGCTTAGTCTGTTGCCTAAGACCATAATTCTAAAGCATGCATTCTCAGTGGAAGCTACAGAGTCTCCTCTCCTGACCATTGAAAAGCAAATACGGGTTTTTAGGGGGCAAGAAACCCAAGATATTACCATGGTGGTCTCCTGTACCTCAACCTCACCTGATAAAACTGGATTCCTTAGTATTTAATCTTTTGTTATAGAGAATTTAAATTAAATTAAATTTTTCTCCCTAGGGACTAATAATGAAAAATTTTTAAAAATTTTTAAAAATTTCAAAATTTAAAAATTTTTAAAAAAGGGCCAAGAAAACACTAACTCTAGAGATGTTAATAAAATAATTTGTAGAAGAAATTAATCTTATGTGTTTTCCCTATGGGTTCTAGTGTCTGGGATGAACTGGCTTGTCTTTTTTTTTTTTTTTGCTGGAGTTCATTTAGCGAAAAGGACAAAACAAAATCTCTTGACTTTGAAGTTTTTGCAGCTGTAAAGTTTTTTCAGCTATTCAGTGTAGGGTTTACAGAAAAATGAGCATCTAACTGTATAATGCTTCAACACAAAGATTTACTCTGAGCATTGGCTGATTTTTTTTTATCTGATACTTAAAGGATCTGGTTATTTTGGGTTTTGGCCAACATATTAAATAACTACATATGTATAAATCATTTTATCATTGGCAGTTTGAATGTATACTCCTTGAGCTTAGGGATTGTGATAGTATGTATATCAATAATGGTTTTTTAATTACAAAAATATAGCTGCCTCTGTATATCTTACATGCAAAAAGGATCCAGGGGAAGGTTGGAGAGCCAGGAACTTGATCAGGTTCCAAGCAAGATGAGGCATAGCCAAGATCCCACCACAGGCTGACTCTGTTTAGCATCCTGCCACTGGCACAGTTGCCACTGGACACTCGTGGGCACTGGCACTGCTGCTGCTGGCAGCACCAACCTGCACCTGTGCCATCAAGAGGCTGCAGTCCAACCACAGCAGCTGCTGTGATGAATCTTTGACCTTGTGCTTTCGGTTACTCCATTAAGTTTCAAAGTCCAGGCAGTAGCCTCTACCTGGGTCTGCACCACCTGCCAGAACCCATGGAATATTTACCTTTCCTTGGCTGTCACAGTGAGCTGCTCCCCACTTATCTTGGGATTTCCCCCCAATAGAAGAGGTGTTTATGTGCTGAGAAACCAAAAATGCCAAATGTTTCATAGAAATCAATAACTACCACTTGAGTAATGCTTTGTAGTTTGCAGAGTGCCTTGATACATTTCTCTTTAGTTCTTAGAACAACCCAGAGAGTATTTTCATTTTTGAGATGAGAAAACTAAAGCTCAAAGAGGTTGATGGTCTAAAAGTTGCAATGCCAGGGAAGAAACTAAAATTTTTGAGTGCCTGTCATATGTTAACTACAGTTTTTTTCATACAGTTTCTTATTTGATTCTCACAAAACTTCATGACATAGTATACTTATTTCTATTGTTCTCCAAATGGGTAAATAGAGGCACTTCCAGCAAGTGGCAGAACTGGGATTCATTCCCAAGTCTTCAACTCCAAATCCTATTCTCATTCTACAGCCCAGTGAAGCTACCTTATCGAGTTTTTCCCTTCCTTTTCCAACACTTTCTACATTCTTTTTGTACCACCTACTATTGTTCTACTCTTGTATCTCAGAAGTATTTGTTGAAAAAGTTCATCTCTAAAACTTTCCCCAAGGCCCTAGCCATGGGAGGATATTCCATAAAGTTATTTTCTGACAGTTTTCTTCTAGTGCATTGGTCAATATGAAAATGCAAAATGGATACAGATACGGCTCTAGGGTATATTTCTTTACTCTAGAGATATTGCATGTCAAATATGTCACAAACAATGTAATCACTATCAATGCTGACAGTGCTATAAATGAGACGTATTGTGTGGTATACGTTGTATATACAGTAATCTATTATACACTTTCAGAGCTTTAACGGTCTCCTCTGTACCCATGACCCCCAGAAGCCCTGCTATCTCACTTAAGTTGCTTATATTTGGGGAGATCATCTTGGGAATGCAGCACAGGAATTGGATCAGGGCTCACCTGCAGTCACTTAGCTTCTTTCTAGCTATGATAACACTTGAGGGTCTAAGGATACCGACTCCCAGCAGAATCAAGACCATGCCTTAGGCATAGAATTTAACTTTATTCTCAGGTATTGTTGTTGCTGACTCTGCATTTCTAGACTTTCATTCAGAGTTGAGAGGACTTGAAGACCTACTTGTGCTTCCATGCCTTAGTTTATCTTTCTGGATTTGATCCTTGCCCGCCTACACCTCTAGATTGCTTAGTCTTCTTTGGCCGTATTTTCTCCTCTATGTCATCTTTTGGAATCTCTTTAAGTACTTCAGTTGTTTCTAGGATTTTAGGTTAAAGGAGTCTGACCAGTTGGATATCTACTTACAGCTGCAGAAAAGATTTGCTTTAGACAAAACTTGGGCAAGTATAATGGGGACTCTTCCATTTCTCCAGCAAGTAGGTCTTGACTTTCTTTAACAATTCCACTGTTCCTTCCTCATGCAATCAGATAAAGAGCAATTGAAGATATCTCAGAAAGGTTGTTAACCTTTAGATTATAAGAAGATAACTGAAGAAAAGCCAGGAGGCCTGACAAGGAGAAAGGAATACTGGGTTTGCTTAATGGATAAATGCAGAACTATTGTAAAGGCGTTTGATGCAAATACGCTTTAAGATTATCCAGCTCATTTTGTTTTTCTGATAGCACAGGTACACTAACTGGCTTTCAGATTTTGGTTTGGTTGGTTACTCCTGAGAGCAGATCCAGGCATGCAGAGGCCTCTTCCCACTGCCATCCTCTTATTGTTTATACCAGTGAGTCCTATGCCTCTGGGATAAAAAAGCAGCTCACAAGGGAGGTTAGAGACCTAAGCCCTACAGAACTGAGTTTGGTTATAAAACCAAATTGTAAGGACACAAAATCTGGAGTCTGTCTAAATGCTGCGCTTAAATTACAGCTCTTAAAGAGGATGGGAAGTGCAATTTAATCATTCATTTATTCATTAAGCATTTCTTGATTTGTTCTATGTGTCGGATTTCTAAGTAAAGTAGAACAAGAACTTCTCACAGTCTGGTTAACATAGACTCTCGAACTGATAAGTCACAGTGCAATGTGGCAAGAACTATAACAGGATATGGTAACTAATGGGGTGAGTACATTTGAGCAAGATCTTGAAAATATCAGACTTCACTTTGGTCTCAGTGATCAAGTTTCCCTTTCAGAGTTGTTCATTTATTCTCAGCAACACAATAGAGCTACATGATAGAGCTGGAACCAAATGCCTGTGGGGGTGGGAGGGAAGGTGGAGCCTGGAGAAGATTCCAGGAGGAAGTCTGGATTAAAGTGATATCTTAGTGGAAAGTGTGTATTTTTTATATAAAGGAAAACATTATAAATGATTTTATTTTCTAAACATCAATATATATCAGGATTTAGAATTTGTAAATATAGGGCAATGTTTTATACACACACATGCATTCACACCCTAAATATAAAAATATATACACAACATTTTTTTTTCACTGAAGTACTATTTGAACTCTGAAACTTCCTTTTCACAGCATTACTAAATATGCAAATACTAATCGGCTTAAATTATTATAGGGAAGAGTGCTAATTTTTAAAAAAACCCTATATTTGGATCTTATTTTGTGTATGTTAAAAAGTTATAATTTTAAAAATTGTGAAGCTTTGTCTTATGAATTAGAACATATCCCAAATACAGTGTGACTAATTTGTGTCCTAAAAACCAACTATTTTCATATATTCTAGAAATATTTTTTAGAATTCAAAAAGAATGTAAAATATTATTTAACTGCATATAACTTTAAATTTGTAGTTGCAAATGTTTAGTTCGGAAATTAAGTACTCTAGTGATGTATAAATATTGAAAAATAGTGATTTTTAACTAGAATTAAGCATCTGAATTATCTGGATTCTTCCCAGACCCATCAAATCAGATCTCCAGGGACAGGTATGGGCATATGTATATAGATTTTCAGATGTATATCCCTGTGTAAACTACCATTGCTGATAGATGTTACATGTTATTGACATTAAGCTCCATGAGGGCAGGAGCTCTGTCTATTTTATTCACTTTCTCCCTAGCACCTGATATAATGGGTACTCAGTTTGCAGAAGGAATGGATGGGTAGCTCTGCCTCAGATTCATTTAGTATTTTTTCATCTACTAAACCCAGACACAATACCAACAATAAATTCTTATTCTGACACTGGAAAAGGAGTTTGTCTGAGTCCTTTGAACCTGGCTTGGCTCTGCTGAAGGGTCTCTTTTGGGAGCTTTGTTCTTGGCCTTTGCACCTGTGAGGTCCTCATTGTGTTCATCAGCTGCAGCTGCTCCTGCATTACCTCCTTGTCTCATATTCTCCCTTGAATCATCTGGGCTTTCCTCTCCCCTGCCACCAGCCCCAGCACGATTTCTAACTGGGGCTGCAAGAACTACATGTCTCAACTACATCTCCTTAGACTCCTCCCCACAGCTGCAGAAAGAACTTTCTTCCTCTTGCTATGTGGCAGGAAGCCACCCTTTTGTCATATCCTGCATTTTCCCACTCTGTGGCTTATGAAAAAACTCTGTTTAGTTCTCTAGGATTGGTCTATAGAGAGTTAAAAGTGTTTGGCTTTTAAAATTGGAAACCAGAATTTTTATGACTATTTTTTCCACTTTGAACTATTTTAAAGTTTATTTTGGAAAATCAAAGCTAGAAAAAAATTTCTTTGTTTTAGATCATCACTAATCAGAATGTGGTCCACTGTGGGCAGCAGCATCCCAGCATATCCTGGGAGCTTGTTAAAACTACAGAATCTCAGCTCCAATCCCATACCTGCTGAATCAGAATACGCATTTAAACAAGATCACTTGGTGATTTGTATGTACATTAACATTCGAAAAGCAACTATTCTTGGTGATTTCTGCTTTATCCTGAAATACCGTCTCAGCCTCAATGGGGGGAGTGACAGATTTATTGGGAACTAAAAATGCATCTGAAAATTTTATGTATCTCATCCCTAAAGTCAGCATCTTACTTAATCGAGAAATACCTGCCAAATTCAGGAATAAGATAAGGATGGACAATGTCATCATTACTATTTAAAACCAGTTTGAAATTATCATCCAGTACCAGTAGAGAGAGGCATATGAATTAGAGAAAAATAGATAAAATTATTTCTGTTTACAGATTATTTATTATGTATTAGGAAAACTAAAAAAAAATCATTGAAAAAACTGCCAAAACACTTAATAGAATTTAGTAAAGTGCAGGTTATAAAATCAATATATAGAAAGCCATAGCTTTAAAAAAAAATAGAGATGGAGCCTTGCCCAGGCTGTTCTTGAATTCCTGGCCTCAAGCGATCCTGCCTTGGCCTCCCAGAGTTCTGGGATTACACGTGTGAGCCACCATGCCCAGCCAGCAATAGCTTCCATATATGAAAATAACAACTGGTTGGAAGATTTAAAGACTCCTTTTATAATTGCAGCAAAACCAACAAAAGTACCTAGGCATAAATAATAAGAAATGACCAAAACATATATGAATAAAACACTCCTGAAAGACACAAAAGTAGATATGAACAGATAGTAGGCCATAAGTTTAGATAGGAAGACTCAATATTATAAAGATATCTAGGCCGAGCGCAGTGGCTCACACCTGTAATCCCAGCACTTTGGGAGGCCAAGGCGGGTGGATCATGAGGTCAGGAGATCGAGACCATCCTGGCTAACACGGTGAAACCCCGTCTCTAATAAAAATACAAAAAAAAATTATCCGGGCATGGTGGCGGGCGCCTGTAGTCCCAGCTACTTGGGAGGCTGAGGCAGGAGAATGGCGTGGACCCGGGAGGCGGAGCTTGCAGTGAGCCGAGAGCCGAGATTGCACCACTGCACTCCAGCCTGGGCAACAGAGTGAGACTCCGTCTCAAAAAAAAAAAAAAAAAAAAAGATATCTATTTTGATAAATATTATCAGTTTTTTTCTTGAAGCTAAACAAATTGATTATATGTTTCATTTGGAAAAGCAACTAAACAGAAATAGCCTGGAAAACTCTAAAAAAGGAAAACAATGAGAGGGAGGCTTGATCTTAAACCAGATGTTAAAACATATTACAAAGTCTCTATAATTAGAAGAAAATTGTATTGGCAAGTGAATGAACAGACAACTGATGGAACCAAATAGAATATCCAGAAATAAACCTAACTGCACATGGAAATTCAGACCATGATAAAAGCAGCATCTGAAATCAGTGGGGAAAAATAGACTTTTAAATAAGCAGTGTTGGCACAAATGGATAGGCATATGAAAAAGATAAAAATGGATTTATTCTGTATAGTATATACCAGTATAAATTCTGAATGGGTTAAAAAAAAAACTGTACAAATACTAGAAGAAAACATGGGTGAATTCCTTTACCATATGTGAGTGAAAATTTCCAAAAACTAAGAGAAAAGTTTGATAACTTTGGTTTCATTTTTTAAAATTCTGCATGGCAAAAACCCCTAAAAGCAAAGTAAAAATACAAATGATGCTGAGTGCAATGGCTCAACACCTATAATCCCAGCACTTTGGGAGGCCAAGGCAGGTGGATCCTTCGAGCCTAGGAGTTAGAGATTAGCCTAGGTAACATAGGGAGACCCCGTTTCTACAAAAAATAAATAAAATAAAATAAATCCGGGTGTAGTGGCACATGCCTGTGGTTCCAGCTAGTTGTGAGGCTGAGGCAGAAGGATCTCTTGAGCCCAGGATGTCAAGGCTGCAGTGAGCTATGTTGACTCCACTGTACTCCAGCCTAGGTGACAGAGCAAGACCCTGTCTTGAGAAACTAACAAACAAAAAATACAAATGTCACCTGGAGAAATATTTGCAATTTCTCTCACAGAAAAAGGATTAATATCTATCCCTAATATCTAAAGAACTTCTACAAATTAAGAAGCAAACAAACAACCTTATGAAACTGGACAAGAAATATGCACACAATTCACAGGAAAAGAAACACAAATGCCACTTGTGATATGAAAAGATGCTCAATCTTCTTTATCATTAGAGAGATGAAAATTAAAAATTAAAACTACATTAAAATGCCATCTCTCACCTCTCAGACTGGCAAAAATCTAAGAGTTTAACAGTTGGATTCTGTTGGCAAGGCTTTGAAGAAACTGGTACTTCCATACCTTATTGACTGGAGTACAGCTCTGGTGAAGGGAGCTTGTCCATATCTATCAATATTACATATGCATTTTTGCTTTGACCCAGCAATCCCACTTATGGGAATTTTTCCCAAAGATTCACTGGGAAAAATATGGAATGACATGTACAAAGCAATTCATGATAACACCATTTATAACAGCAAAATGGAAAACAACCTAAATGTCCAGCCATGAGAGACGAATTGAAACAAAATATGCTATATTCACACAATGGATGACCATGCAGGGGTTAAAAGAAATGAAGAAATCTCCATGTCTTGCTATCCTGCTATGTATAGTATTAGGTGAAAAATTTAAGGGCAGAATAGTGTCTATAATATGCTACCTTTTACCTAATAAAGGAGTATAAATATAAATACATATTTATATTTGCATATATTAATACAATAATGGAATGATAAACAAAAAACTAGTGAAAATGGTTATTTGGTAGAGAGTGAGGAGGGAGGTAACCGAGTGGCAGGGATAAAAATTGATACTAGACTTTCCTAAACATACTTTGTTTGATAAGTGTACTTAGTTTGACCTTGGAACCACGTGAATGTTTTTACCCAGTTTTAAAATAAAATCAGATAAAAATAAAGACAACAACAACAAATAATGCAATCTCTAAGAACTGGAAACAAAATGAGCCAAAATAAAACAAATGTATTTTATATTTGTGAATTTGTGTCTTAGGCACACATGTGACTTTAAGACACAACGAATTTTGGAAATGCATTCTTAGTGAAATATATTCTAAGGACACAGAGAACTGGAAATAAATCTTAAACTGTACTTAGATACCATATTGTTAGTTTTTATATTGGCATTGTTATTTTGAAATCATAATATGTATAATAATAGGATAGAGTAAATAATTACGTCATGTCACTGGGGACCAAGATTTTCAGGATAAAGAGATACATATATAAAAGTTAAAGAAGTTAAGTTAAAACACTATGTTCTGGAAATATGATGAGAACTCATGATTTTTTTCTCCGAAAAAAAGGAACACAACAAAGCAGGCCAGGCATGGTGGCTCATGCCTGCAATCCTTGCACTTTGGGAAGCTGAGGTAGAAATTCATTTGAGCCCAAGAGTTTGAGATCAGCCTGGGCAATATCATGAGACTCTATCTCCACAAAAAGCTAAAAATTAGCTAGGCATGGTGGCACATGTTTGTAGTCCCAGCTCCTTGGGAGGCTGAGGAGGGAGGATCACTTGAGCCCAGGAGGTCGAGGTTGCAGCAAGCTGGGATCTTGCCACTGCATTTCAGCCTGAGTGATACAGTGAGAACCTGTCTTAAAACAACAACAACAAAAACAAACAAACAAACAAACAAAACACAAAGCAACAGCCAGGTGTTGTGGCTCATGTCTGTAATCCCAGTACTTTGAGAGGCTGAGGGAGGCAGATCACATGAGGCCAGGGGTTCAAGACCAGCCTGGCCAACATGGCGAAATCCCATCTCTATTAAAAATACAAAAATTAGCTGGGCATGGTGGTGTGCACCTGTAATCCCAGCTACTTGGGAGGGTGAGGCATGAGAATTGCTTGAACCTGGGAGGCAGAAGTTGCAGTGAGCCGAGATTGCACCACTGTACTCCAGCCTGGGTGACAGAGCAAGACTCTGTCTCAAAAACAAAACAAAACAAAACACAAAGTGATATAGTTTGGGTCTGTGTCCCCATCCAAATCTCATCTTGAATTGTAGCTCCCATGATTCTTACATGTTGTGGGAGGGACCTGGTGGGAGATAACTGAATCATGGGAGCAGTTTCCCCATACTGTTCTTGTGATAGTGAATAAGTCTCACGAGATCTGATGGTTTTAAAAATGGGAGTCTCCCTGCACAAGCTCTCTTCTCTTGTCTGCTGCCATGTGAGATGTTCATTTCACCTTCTACCATGATTGTGAGGCCTCCCCAGCCATGTGGAACTGTAAGTCCATTAAACCTCTTTTTTCTGTAAATTGCCCAGTCTCACGTATGTCTTTATCAGCAGCATGAAAATGGACTAATACACAAAGCAACAACAAAACTTATTTTCTAACTGTGGCTATTGAAGAGGCCTAGAAGCAATGATGTCTCAGTAGCAATGAATATCCCTGCCTCCTGGATTGTGGTTTCTGAGTACCATTTCCTAAGGCTCCTGGCAGAAATTGCTGATTCCAGGTCTGAAGCAGGAAATATACAAGATAATTCTGGAAAATCATGTGATAACAGAAAGCAAATAAGCTAATAAAGACGACTGAGGTTTTATTAAAAGGACTCAGGATCCAACTTGAGACTCCCACTGGCCACAGATGGGACCAATTGAGCATCAAAAAGAATACTGAGGTTGGGTATGGTGGCTCAGGCCTATAATCCCAACAGTTTGGGAGGCTGATGTGGGAGGATTGTTTGATTCCAGGAGTCCAAGACCAGCCTGGGCAACATAGGGAGTCCCCATCTCTACAAAAAATTAAAAAATTAGTTGAACAAGGTGGCATATGCCCATAGCCCCAGCTACTGAAGTGGGAGGTTGAGGCTACAGTGAGCGCTGATCACACCACTGCACTCCAGCCTGGGCAACAGAGTGAGACTTTGTCTCAAAAAAAAAAAAAAAAAAAAAAAAAAAAGAATGCAATGCAATGAGTTGAAAATAAATATATAAAAAACCCATGTTTACAAACAAAACAAGCAGAAGAGTAATTGGTAAACTTTGAAAGTTGCTAAGCAGCTGGGCACGGTGGCTCATGCCTGTAATCCCAGCACTTTGGGAGGCCGAGGTGGGCAGATCACTTGAGGTCAGGAGTCCAAGACCAGCTTGGCCAACATGGTGAAACCCTGTCTCCACTAAAAATACAAAAATTAGCCGGGTGTCGTAGTGGGTGCTTATAATCCCAGCTACTTAGGAGGCTGAGGCATGAGAATTGTTTGAGCCCAGGAGGCAGACGTTGCAGTGAACTGAGATCATGCCACTGTACTCCAGCCTGGGTGCCAGAGTGAAACTCCATCTCAAAAAAAAAAAAAAAAAAAAAAAGAAAAAGAAAAAAGAAAAAGTTGCTAGGCATCAGCCCATTATTCTGAAAACCAATTAATAAGGGAAAGAATAAAACATTTTTCCTGACTTCTTGAACAAACTTTAGAGTTATCAAATAGTTCTGATGAAAAAAGTAATCTTTATAGAAGAATTCCAACCAATGAGTGCTGAGAGAATGACAGAATTAGAAAAATCTCGTTTTTGGATCCCATAAGGAAATAATGGATGTAGATTATCAATGATCATCTATGGCTGCTAGAACTGCTGGGTGAAAAGTTGATGGAGAACTTTATAATGGATAGATCAGGCTGACAATACCTGCCTCATTCAGGCATCAATCTTAACATCAGAAAAAGAGTGGCACAGCAAGTGCTTCCTGTCATGACACAATAGAAAGTGCACAATGTTGCCTAGGAAATATCATTACCAAAAAACTGGAACCTGAATCTAATCAATGCTTTAGACTTAGCTACCAAGGATAGGAAATAGAACATGTTAAATGACACCATAAGAATGCAATCAGCCAATCCAGAATGTGGAAATTCAATGAACCAAACAACTTGGTTTCTTCAACAATAAAAGATAAAAAAGGGGGTTGGGTGACAAAGAATTGTTATCAGTTAATAGAGAATTAGGAAACCAAGACACCAAATGCAATGTGTGGACTTTGTTTGAATCCTTATCCAAACAAACAAATTGTAAAAAGACATTTATGATGCAAGTGGAAATGTTTTTTCTTATGGTAACGTATATGTAAGGTAAGTTTACCATATTAACCATTTTAAGCATATAGTTCAGTAGTGTTAAGTTCATTCACATTTTTGTGCAATCAATATCCAGAACTGTTTTCATTTTGCAAAACTGAAACTGTATACACTTAAAAAAAACAAAAACAAAAACACTATCCTTTCCCCATTCTTCTTAACCCCTCCTACTGGCAACCGCCATTCTATTTTTTATGTTTGTGAATTTGACTACTGTTAAGTACTTCGTATGAATGGAATCAAACAGCTCTTTGTCCTTTTGCGAATGACTTATTTCACTTAGTAAATGTCTTCAAGTTTCATCCATGCTGTAGCATATGTTAGAATTTCCTTCCTTTTAGAAGCTGAGTAATATTCTATGGTATGTACATACCACATTTTGTTTATTCATTCATCTGTCCATGAACCCTTGGATTGCTTCCACCTTTTGGCTATTGTGAATAATGCTGTATGAATATGGGTGTACAAACATCTGTTGAGTCTCTGCTTTGAATTTTTTTGGGTGTATATTCAGAAGGGGAATTGCTGGATCACATAGTAGCCTATTTTGAATTTTTGGAGGAATCACCATATTGTTTTCCACAGTGGCTGTACAATTTTACATTTTCGCCAGCAATGTGGGTTTCAATTTCTCCACATCCTCACCAACACTAATTATCTGGGTTTTTTGTTTGTTTGTTTATAATGGCCATCCTAATGGGTGTTGGGTAGTATCTAATTGTGGTTTTTATTTGTATTTCCCTGGTGACTAGTGATGTTGAGCATCATTTAATGTGCTTATTGGCTTTTGTACATCTTTTTTGGAAGAAGGTCTCTTCAAGTCCTTTGCTCATTTTAAAATTGGGTTTTTTGTTGTTGTTGAGTTGTGCAAGTTCATTATATATTTTGGATATTAACTCCTTATTAGATATGTAATTTACAAATATTTTATGATATTTCATGAGTTGCCTTTTCAGTTGGTTGATAGTATCCTTTAATGTACAAAAGGTTTACATTTTGATGAACTCCAGTTGATCTTTCTGCTGCTGTCATATCTAAGAAATCAATGCCAAATCTAATGTCATGAAGATATATATCTATGATTTTTTCTAAGATATTTATAGTGTAGCTGTTAGATTTTTGATCTATTTTGAATTTTTTTTTTTTTGCATACAGTCTTAGGTGAGGGCCCGATTTCATTCCTTTGCATGTTTTCCCAGCACCATCTGTTGAAAACCATGCCTTTTCTAAATTGGATGGTCTTGTCATCCTTGTCAAAAGTCATTTGACAGTATATTCAAGGGTTTATTATTTCTAAGCTCTTAATTTCATTCCTGCAATTAGAAAATTTTAAACAATGCGTGTTGGATAGTTGATGCTATGAAGAAATTTGTGGTAATTTTGTTAGGTTTGATCATAGTTTTGTGAATATGTTATAAAAGGATGTCCAACTATTAGATAAAAAGAATTTGGGAGTAAAATGCTATAATGTCTGGAAATTACTCAAAAATACACCAGCTGGGTGGGGAGAGGGCAACTGTACATGTGTGGGTAGAAATGAAACATGATTTGCCAAATACTGGTAATTGTTGAAGCCAGATGATGGATACATGGGTGTCTATTATTTTGTTCTTTCTTTTTTTGTGTATGTTTGGGATTTTTCAAAATAAAAAGCTAGAAATTATGCAAGAAAAATTGTTAAAATATCATCCTACAACAAATGTCTAATAGGCATCTCAAACCTAACATGTCTCTGTCCTTGCCCTTCAAACCTATTCGTCACCTAATATTTATACTCTTAGTTAATAGACTTTTGTCACATAGTCGCTCAGGCCAAAACTGTGAAGCCATCTGAATTAAGCTGTTCTTGTGTTGCTATAAAGAAATACCCGAGATTGGGTAATTTATAAGGAAAAGATGTTTAGTTGGCTCAAGTTTCTGCAGGCTGTACAGGAAGCATGGCACCGGCATCTGCTTGGCTTCTGGGGAGGACTCAGGGAGCTTTTTTACTCATGGTGGAAGGCAAAGTGGGAGCCAGTGTGTCACATGGTGAGAGCAGGAGCAAAGAGAGAGAGAGAGAGTGAGGGGGAGGTGCCACACACTTAACCAGAGCTCGGTAGAACTCACTCACTATCATGAGGACAGCACCAAGCCATAAAGGATCTTCCCCCATGATCCGATCACCTCCCACGTGGCCCCACCTCCAACAACGAGTATTTCATCTCCACATGAGATTTAGAGGGGCACATACCTAAACTATATCAGCATCGATGATTTCCTTCATGCCCCACAATCAATCAATCAATCAATTCCTCTTAACTCAACACTCCAAACCACCTCTCAACATATTTTTGTGCCTCCCTGGTTCAAGTCACCATCATCTCTCACTTGGACAACTTCAGTAGCTCCTAAGTTTCTCTTTGCTACCATCTTTTCCATACCTCAGCCCCATACAAGCCATTCTCCACATAGTTGCTGGAGTAATCTTTTAACATATTAAATTGGCTTAGATCTGATCACTGCTTAAAACTCTCCAATGTGTTTCCTTCACAGTAAGGATAAAATCCAGACTCCTACAAGGCTCTCTGTGAGCTGCCCCTGCCTAGGCCTTTCTTGCTTTCTAGCTCTTCATCCTGACATGTTTAGCCCTGAGAAGCAAGGCTCAGCTCAGTCAGGTCTCAGCCCTGGGCTGTTTCTTCAGAGAAGCCTTTCTTGACCCCGCTATCAAAAGCTGTCATTTCCACCCACCCCCTACCAATGCAATTACCCACCTATTGTTCTTTCAAGGCACTTATTTTCTGAAGTTTTATTTACCTCTCTGGTCTCTTGTTAATCGTCTGCCACGGCTCACTAGAATGTAAGCTCTAGGAGAGTTGAGATCTTGTCTTATTTACTTCTGATTCACCTGCACCTACAAGGCCTAGAACAGTGCCTGGTATATGGACAGGTGCTCAGTAAATTGTGTTTAATGGACAAATTTGTTTCCAAGAGATTTCTGGCAGTGTGTGAAATGAATTCTGGCTGTCCTCAGAAAGGTGAAAGGTTATAGGGACTATTTCAGGCCCAGCTCAAATGCAGAATTGAAAGATACACATGAGGAAGATTCAACAGATATGAGCAACTGCTTGCAAAAAACAGGGAAAGGGAGGAGGAGGAGAAAAGAGATTCTGACCCAAAATTATATGGCTGGGGCGTGATAATACTATTACTAACAACAAATGGAAACAGGAAGATGAGGGGGATTATGAGTTCTGTTTTTGACATATTAGGACAGGATACTAGCAGGGAATTCTAAATGAAGAATGTGACCCAGGAGAGAGGGTCACCTCTGGAGATGAGCTTTGGGGACTGTCTGCATGAAAGTGCTAATTAAACCCATGGGGCTGCTTGGAAACTGCCAAAGGCAAGAGCCTAGAGAGAAAAGGGAATGACAGACTGAGTAGGCAAGTCTGGAGAGGGGCTGCTCAGGGAGGGGCTGGTCCAGCATCCAGTGCCGCCCCAGGGCTGCTGAGCACAAGGCGGGTCAGGGGCATGGGAGGTTGTCTTTGAGTCACATTATTCTCTGCTTTTCAAAACTCAAGCTTTTCTCTACTGTAAAAGTTGTTGATGTTTTCTTTCTAGCCCATCAGCCTACAGAAACTTTACCTAAACAAACAAACGAAAAAAAACTCAGCTTTTTCCTGCCTCTCTAGTTCATGCCACATTCTAATGATCACTTTTCCTTGGGTTTTCCCCTTCTCTCAAGTTGAGTCTTTTTCATAGTTTCATTCGATTTGTCTTTTGGTGATCTGTCCAGTATAAAATAGGTATATGCCCTCCTGACTTGCAGGAAAAACATATTTTCTTTCTTTTATTTTTAAATGGCACAAGTGATAAATTCATTGTATTAAAATTTTAAACAATTCAGAGACATAAGAGTAAAAAGTTATTGTCCTCAATATCAACTAACTCCCTCCAGATCTGTGTGTGTGTGTGTGTTTGTGTTTGTGTGTGTGTGTGTGTGTATAATTAAGAGAGAGAGAGAGACGGAGAAATTTAGGTCACAGACTCACATGTGCAGGAAATATAAGTGCGTTTTTCTATAATTGAATTTAATTCATATTTTGAGTCCCATTATGCTAAATGATGGGGAAAGAAATCTCAGACAATTCAGAGTTGTCCCAGTCAGTTCCTAGGTAAAGACTTCAAAACCCTAATCAGCATCAAACTCTTTTGCTTCTCTTCTGACACTCCCCCTATTTCAAAACTTTGGACTGTTTAATCTGGGAGTAGGGTGACCAACTGCCATGGTTGTCCTGAGACTGAGAGATTTCCCAGGATGTGAGGTTTTCATTGCTAGAACTGGGAAAACTTGGAGCAAACAGGCACAAGTTGGTCTGCTGATATGGGAATGGGAGCGGGGATGAGAGGGAGCGGGGTAGAAACTGGCACTGATTGAGCAAGGATTCCTCAAAACCTGTTGTTTCTGGCAAAACCTTTACACTCTGAACCTTTCAGGGATTAGATTTTTTTTCAAAACTCACAAGAAAGAATTGAATCCTATTTTCAGTTTCTATTTCATTATCTCTTCCTGGATTTTTCCATGTTTGTCCTCCTCTTTTGAACCGACAGCTTCTTTGGGGCACATGGTCCCATTTTGTGTTAATTTCCCCCTCAGACAGTGCCTTTTGGATCACTTTCTTGGCCTGCATTCTCTGCAACTCATAGAAAAGTCCCTCCCTCGATGGAGCCCACAGGAGTTTCCCAGAATCCACATCCCATCCTAAGCTGAAGACTCAGCCTTGGCTTCTCTAGTCCAGATGTTCCCGAGGAAGTTCATCTTCCTCAGGAGTGCACAACACCTTTGTGGGGAGAGGAATGGGGGCTGGAGGAACATACTTGAACTTGTATTAATATTTATATTTTATTCTAAAAAAATAAGAAATTAAGTGTTGTTAATATCAATTTATAAATTGATGCCATCACCCGCACTCCATGTGATGTCAGATGGTCATCATACATAATATGTCAAAGATCCTGACTTATATAAAATGCGATAGATCCTGAAGGAAGAATGATAGCTCCTCAGTGCGGAAGGGAATGACAGTGGCATTGGCATCCTCATTCTTTGTTTATTTTTGGCTTATTGCAAAGTATTGCTATTTATGTATGCCTGGGTAAGTGGATTAGATAGAGTGTAGGATCAACATTTAGTTAAAGCAAACATTATAAAATATTTAAGTAACTAAAAATATTGACAGATACCAATAACGTAAGCACAAGAGAACAAGAGTAGTAGCCTCCCCTTGCCGCAACCCTCTAACCCCCTGCCAGCTTATTCTTCTCCAGCCATGCTGGTCTCCTTGCTTTTCTTCAGACACACAGACAGTGGCTTTTGGCCACATTCCACCTCATAGCCTTTTCCCCGGCTGCTCCCCCTGCCTGATGTGTTCTTCCCTCAGTTCTTGGCAGGGCTCTCTTCTTACCTCCTTCACGTCTTTGCTCACAGGTCACTTGGCTACTTCATTTAAAATTTCAACTCCCACTCTGAGAGATGCATTTCTCATTCTCCTTATTCTGCTTTATTATTATTAGTTTTTACTCTAATACTTACCATCTTCTAGCATATCTTATAATTTACCTATTTATTATATCTGTTATCTGCTCTGATATAAGCTTCTTGAGGACAGGGATATTTGTTTTGCTCTGTACTGCCAGTGCTGAGCACATGACAGACCATGCAGATGTGTTGAATAAAGGCCATAGACTTGCAGAACCAACATTCTTTCTACTCTTAGTACAAGCTCTTAATTAACCATTGTATTTAAAAACTTGTAAAAGTGCACCCCTGTCCATTTCTAGAAATTTCTTTTTTTTGAGACACGGTTTCACTCTGTCACCGAGGTTGGAGTTCTGTGATCTCGGCTCACTGTAACCTCTGCCTCCTGGGCTCATACCGTCCTCCCACTTCAACCCCCCAAGTAGCTGGGACCACAGAGGCGCGCCACCATGCCTGACTAGTTTTTATATTTTTGGTGGAGACAGGGTTTTTCCATATTGCCCAGGCTGGTCTTGAACTCCTGAACACAAGTGATCTGCATGCCTTGGCCTCCCAAAGTGCTGGGATTACAGGTGTGAGCCATCACACGTGGCCCATTTCTAGGAGTTTCCAACGTGGTGCTTCATAAGTGCTGATACCACATAGGTTAATTTGCCTGCAGTGGTCACCACTTAGCATCTCACCTGTTCTTCTGGTCCAGTCCTTGCTCACCTGAAACATCTTGGAGAAGCTTCAAGGCTAACATGGCCCTTTGGAGAAGAGCAATGTCTGCCTATGCCGGGGAGCTGCATGGGCTGTTTTCTTCATCAGACTTTCTTTATAGTAGGAGCTTAGTGTGACACTAAACATCTCACAGAAATCTCACAGGTGACTTGAATAGATAGTTGTTTGCTATCCTCCCCTCTTTCTACCACGGGCACAAAACTAGTTTAATGATAATTAGATTCTTACATGCTTTTCTCTTCCTCACGTTTTGTCTTTTCCTCACTAAACACTGCTTCTCTATTTGAATGTAAAACATAGCTCTCATGCTTATGAATGTGTGTGAATATCTATTTGTACATGTCTGTGTGGGAGGTAGTGGCAAGAGGGGAAGAAAATGTATCTACAGTAGCAACAGCTAGTAAAAGTTGACCTGTGTATTAATACTATTCAGTTATGAGTGAAATATGATATTAAGCATTGTAGATCTTATCCCCTAAAACTTATCACACTCTCTCATGGTGAGAAAAAACTACATAGTTGTTGACTAGAATGAGTAAAGTTCACTAAGTGAAAGCTTAATTGAGCAAACACCTTATTATGTTAGCTTCTCAACATATGTATGAATAATGTACAGAAATAAAGTGCTATAAGAGGATCAAGTAGCTTTAAAACCACTAGAGAAACAATTGCTAATTGCAGAGGGCTAGTTGAAATGCATTTGAAAAGCTGCAGGGTGGATGGAAGTGGGAAATAGTTTGCTTTGCCTATTACCAGAAAGAGTAATGATCTTACTCATTTGCGCAGAAAGAGTGGCATTATAACTGTGGGAAGAACTCCCAAACTCTAAGTTGACTAGCCTCTAAATCTCTGTAGGGGAGGATATATCCCTTTCCTACTTCTGGGAAATTTTCTGTCTCTCTTCCTCTCCTCCTCATCCCTTCCTCCTTTCTCCTCTTCCTTCCTTTCTCTTTTCTTTCTTTTTTTTTTTTTTCATTTTTTAACATCATGCCACTTGTGGTATCTATTGTGGATCAAGAGAAAGTCATAGTTTCTTTCCCCTCCCCCACTTTTTTTTTTCTTAGACAGGGTCTTGCTCTGTCGCATAGGCTGGAATGCAATGGCATGACCATGGCTCACTGCAGCCTCCGCCTCCTGGGCTTAAGTGATCCTCCCACTTCAGCCTCTCTAGTAGCTGGGGATACAGGTGCACCAGCACCACTCCTGCCTGAGAAAGTCATAGTTTTTCATGACATTTTTTTGAGCTTTGAACTTACTTCAAACACTGCCTTCTTAATGTGTAAGTTTGTTAACATTTTAATAATAATGATAGGTGGTATTTTTGCATGCTTATTATGTACTTAGTACTGTTCTAAGTAATTGACATATTAAGTTATTTAATACTAGAACAACCCCATGAGGTGGGTGGACATTATTATTATTATTTGCAGATGAGGAACTTGAGATGTGGAGAGATTAACTTGCTCCAAATCACTCCGCTATGAGAGCTGAGCCCAGGAAGTTTGTTTCTAGAATCTTTACTCTTCACCACCATGACAGTTTATTGTCTGTTTCTCTTTAAGGAAACTATTAATACTGCTATTCAAATGTACATTTTACATAATAAACACAGGAAAGTGCATTCATTAGGAAAACTAGAAGGATGATAAATCTATCACACACAGTATTTTTAAAGCTTATAATGATTAGGGTGATTCTAGAGGCAAAGCTAGCACCAGGAAACACACACACATACACACACACACACTTTTTATTGTAATTAATGCTTCAGTATCTCCCCAAGTCTCTTAAGCCTTACATTATTTTATTTTATATTACTTTTTTTTTGGAGCTGGAGCTGGAGTGCAATGGCTTGATCTCGGCTCACTGCAACCTCCGCCTCCCAGGATCGAGCGATTCTCCTGCTTCAGCCTCCTGAGTAGCTGGGATTACAGGCGCCTGCCACCAGGCCTGGCTAATTTTTATATTTTTAGTAGAGATGAGGTTTCGCCATGTTGGCCAGGCTGATCTCGAACTCCTGGACCTCAGGTGATCCACCTGCCTCGGCCTCCCAAAGTGCTGGGATTACAGGCGTGAGCCACCATGCCCAGCCTATTTTATATTACATTTATTTGTTGCCCACATCCCACTGTAATGTAAGTCCCTTGAAGGCAGGGATTTTATCTGCCCTGTTTACCTCTGTTTTCCTGATGACTAGAACATACCCTGGAATACAGTAGGTGCCAAATAAAGAAGACCCAGCTTTTATTTATTTATAACATTATTTATCATATACTTATTGTATTTTATTATTACAGATTATATATTATTTTACATTATATTTTGGTATATTATGCATAAAACAATTATGTGTATATAAATTATGAGTATATAAATTATAAATTATGAATTAAATATATTTAAAATAAACATAATATATTTAAATATTATAAATATACACATGTATATAAAGTTTATTTATTATAAACAAATCAAAATACTAACTGCCCATTAACATTTATTAAATTGAATGCTTATTTTTTGGAATTATTCTTCACTGCCTTTTGCCTATTAATGATGTTACAGTTCTTATTTTAATAATATGAATTATTAAAGTCTATTCAGAAAATGAAGGCATAGTCAACCCATAAGTAACATTTAGTAGACTATGGATGGCAGTTCTTTTTGTTTGTTTGTTTTTCAGACAGGGACTCACTCTGTCACCTGGGCTGGAGTACAGTGGTATGATCACAGCTCACTGCAGGCTTGACTTCCTGGGCTCAGGCAATCCTCCTGCCCCAGGCTCCCAAGGAGCTGGGACCACAGGCACATGCCATCCTGCCCAGCTAAATTTTCTATTTTTGTTATTTATTTATTTTATTTATTAGAGACAGCATATGTTACCTAAGCTGGTCTCAAACTCCTAGGCTCAAGGGATCCTCCCACCTTGGCCTCCCAAAGTGCTAGGATTACGGGAATGAGCCACCACACCTGGCCAATGGATGCCAGTTCTGTTTTAAAAACAACATCCAAAGTGATGTTAATAAACACCTATCTTCACCCTATGTTCCAACCTCGCAGAGACAGCAATTCCAGAAAATCCCAGTCATAGCTTTCTTCCTATCTTTTTTCAGTTGGATTTTTGCTTTATCTTCAGGACCGCACTTGGATGGTAGTCCCCATGAAGGCTTCTCAACATCTCCCTAGAAGAATATCTCACTTTTCCCTCTGGGATCTCAGAGCTCTCTGTAATTATTTACACATCTGTATCCCTGACTAAATTTTGCTGTCTTAGGAGTAGGAATTATGCCTTATGTATTTTTGTATCTGTGGTATCTGGCACATAGTAGCTATTATATCTGAAAGAATAATAATCTTAACAAAGTACTGCGAAGGGAAACCAGTCAATTTAAATAGCAAGTAAAATGAATGAAGGTAACATTTTTAGTATGATATCCTGTATTTGAAGTACTGTGTATAGTGTTACATTTTACATGGTGGGATGCTAGACTCAAACCATCCTTAAAATATTTTTAAAAGTTTGCAGTCAGAAGAATTGTCATTATTTCTAAGGATTACACATTAAAGTCTGTTAATTGAAGGAGAAAAGTAAAAATGCTGTAAGTGCTGGGCCAGTGGAAGCCCTTCTTGGTGTTGATAGCACACAAATAAATTTATTCTGTACAATTAGTATAGAATTCACCAGCAATGAATTAGAATTTTCCCTTCCAAAGGCGACCTCCCTTTCTAATTTATGTATAGGCAAAAGCTACCTCCAGCATAGAAAACAATATAAAAATAACTTCATGTATTTATAAGTAACTACAGTTAGAAACCAGTACATACCACTTTTGAGAAAATAGTATAAAATTCAAGTGTAGGTGGTAGTTTGATTATGGAGATCTGTCATCTGCTTTCAGATACATTTCAAGAAGTGCACTGAGCTAATTAAATGTATTATTCCTCCTCTTCCTTTGAAGGCAAGCGTATGCAAATTTCCCGAGGCAGATCATATTCTTAAGAAAAAAGCACCACACTCTGAGTTGGCCCCAACTCACAGCTCTTTCTAGTAACAAATGTTATAGGTGAGTTGAGAGGGGGCGGGGAGGATGTTTTGGCAGAATTTTCCACGGGAGGAAAGGGAAGTCTTTGCTAAGGAAGGTCTTTCTCCCTTAGCAAAGTTAGGAATCTTCAATGCTTTTAAATAGAATAAAAGACACATTAGCTACAAAAAGAAACCCCAGTCCTCATCTCTGTAACAGTGCCTCCTAATGAGAAGTCACCAGCTATTTCTCTGTGTTTTTTCCTGGAGTTAAACAGTCACGCACATCTGGTTTGGAAATTGAGAATTCTCCCTGTTTTAGGTTAAATGCAAGAGTGAAATAAGAAAGGTAAATCAGCCATCTGCTGAAGAGCTCACCAACCAGGCTACAGGGGGCAGGCAGCATTTACCTCTCAAGGAATCTGGGTTTCAAAGTTTTCACAGTAACCCATTTGTCTTCCTGATGCCACCCTGTTCTCTGGAGCCTGGCTAATGATCTGCTAAACATATGGCTGGGTCTGCTTTCCTTTTCTATTTTCATTAAATTTAAACTTTTGGAGGACAGGGCTGTGTGCTTCTATATATTTTCTTGTGGCTGTAGAACACCTGGAATACTTTTATGCTCAGTCTTGAGCAATATTTGAGATGATGACTCTGGATTTGTCTTGAACAATTTTATTGAGCAATGTTAATTCTTTCTACACCCAAATTACTCCATTGATCATATCTTTTTAAGGAAGATACCAATAACACAAACAATAGATTTTAAAGGGTTATCAATGCAATAAACATAACATTAAAAATCTCCTAGGTGATCCTCTTTTACACATCAGGTAAAACAAGCACATTTACTAGGGAAGGTGTATGCATTTTTATAACAAAATATTTGCAACACTTATTGGTATTCTGGGAACATGTAATTAAAATTCTGGTACCTTAAATACTTTCAGTATTAATTACAAGAGTTTGGACTAAACTCACACATATTCAATTGCTTTAAATGAACAGGGAAAAGATGAAATTGTCCTGGTGTATCTTATTCTTTCCCCTTGTATTTATTAATTTCAAGTAAGGTTTGAGGTTTTCTAAATACATTTCAGATATTTCTAAGAATTGTGGTCAATGCTATTGCTACTAAGAACCATAATTTTTGCATCTGCCCTTTAGAAGAAGTTTTTAAGGAACATGTTCCCCCACCCCCATCCCCCCAAAACCTGGCCCAGCAGAAAGACATTAAGATAATGCTCTCTTCTAATCCCAGTTCTATGACTTTCTCCTGTGGGAGCTGAGAAATGACAGTTAACCCTTCCAAGCTACAGCTAGCTTCCTTATCTATGAAATGCAATTAATAATTCCCACTTAT
This sequence comes from Pongo abelii, assembly GCF_028885655.2. NCBI lineage: Eukaryota > Metazoa > Chordata > Mammalia > Primates > Hominidae > Pongo > Pongo abelii. The sequence goes on along the minus strand of NC_071995.2, from coordinate 43,282,617 downwards.
AGGGTGATTGAGAGGGTAAAACCAGGTAATCTATATACAGAGTGCCTGGGTAAACACAACGAATGGAACCTATTAATAAACGTCATGGACATATTAAAGATCTTTTTAGATGACAGCAACAATCAAAGTTTATAATGCGCATTTTGAAAAAGATAAATTTTTTTGTTTTTTGTTTTCATTTTGAGACAGGATCTTTCTCTGTTGCTTACGCTGGCCGGAATGCAGTGGTGCAAAGATGACTCACTGGCAGACTTGACCTCCTGGGCTCAAACAATCTTCCCACTTCAGTCCCCTTCCCACACCTCACTACCCCAACTACCCCACGAACACTGGGACCACAGGTACATGCCACCACGCCCGGCTAATTTTTAAAATATTTTGTAGAGATGAGGGTCTCACCATGTTGCTCAGGCTTATCTCAAACTCCTGGGCTCAATGAATCCTCCCACCTAAGTCTCCCAAAATGCTGGGATTACAGGCGTGAGCCACCACGCATAGCCGAAAAAGATGTTTTAAATCACTGAGAAAAATTACTTAACTTTGCCATCATTCAATTTTCCATAAATACTTAAAGACAGTTTACATTAGTTAAGTCTCCCTGTTTCTAAAAATGCAGCCGGAAATTTCCTTAATGATGATTCTGATTCTCACTGTTACTTGTTGCAGATCACTCAATTTGTTTCTGCCTGCAATCCATCCTTCTAATTCAGCCATTGACAATCACTTTTGAATTTCTACTTCGTGCTGTGTGCATTAAAATATGAATGCAGCCGGTCGCAGTCGCTCACAGCTGTAATCCTAGCCCTTTGGGAGGCCAAGGTGGGTGGATCACTTGAGGTCAAAAGTTTGAGACCAGACTGGCCAACATGGCGAAACCCCGTCTCTACTAAAAATACAAAAATTAGCTGGGCGTGGTGGCACGTGACTGTAATGCCAGTTACTTGGGAGGCTGAGGAAGGAGAATTGCTTGAACCTGGGAGGTGGAGGTTGTAGTGAGCTGAGAATGTGCTGCTGCACTCCAGCCTGGGTGACAGAGCAAGACTCCATCTAAAAAAAAAAAATAATAATAATAATAATAATAATAATAAAATATGAATGCTCCCCACAAGAGAATGGAAGTGAGAGAGCTGGCTGCAGTTCAGGAACAATCAGACTTGGGGGTGAGCTTCATCTTCTGAACTTGCTGTCTTTGTGGCATGAGAGGTAACCTTAAACCTTGCCTTATTGGTTTCTTCATCTATGCAATGGAAACACCTCCTCTCCATCTAATAAGGTTGTTGTGATAGCAGATGAGATAATGCATGTAAAAGAACTTTATAAATAATAAAGCATGGTAGAAATATAACGTATTATTCATAATTAGTATTGTTAATAATAATGTCAGTTGGATTTAAGTCTCAGTATTACTTTGAAAACTTCTTTCCTGAGAGACCAGCATCTCTGCATTTGCTGCCTATCAATTTAGTCAATTAATTGCAACTCTCTTCCAACCAGTTATATTGGCAAGTCTGTTTGCCTTGCACTTGTAAGATTGTACAGACAAGATTATAATTATGATTAACCACACATGGAGTTTAGAATTAATGCTCATATTCACTTTGATTCCACCTGAAATCACATTTTTGGTTAAGTGGGGAAATTGTGACATGTATGTATGTGGCAGTGGGGTAGCTCTATATTTTATAGACCCCTTACATTCTCCTTATTGTAGGAATTAAGAAACAAAAAAGATTAACAATTTCCAAAGAATCCAAATATTTCCAAACAATTTCAGATTTCCAAAATATTTCTGAGATGTTGCCAAGATGTCCAAATAACTTTCTAAACATAGGCTAATAGTTTGACCAATGCTTGACCCAGCCTTTCTGGTTGTGAAGTATAGAGCTTTCTAACAGAAAATTTGGCATCAGTTTTATAGCATATTCCATGGGTGGAGCCAAGTGAAGACTTTCTCCTAGAGGGCACACCTCTGCTCGTGAGAATCTTGTGGGATATGGGCAGGGTTGGCCATAAACATAGCAGGAGTGGCTGCTTATAGAATGTGACATTGGGGGTGTCAAGTATTTGTTGTTAAATATCACCCCATATCAGGTGTCATTGACCTTGAAATGCTACCAGTAGGAGAGAGAACACATTGTTCCTTGGGGAAGATTTTGTGGCAGTTTAAACTGTAAACATAGTCCTTCATCAAATAAAAGGTAAACTATCCTTAGACCAAGTGGACTCATATCTGTAATCCCAGCACTTTGGGAAGCCAAGGTGGGAGGATTGTTTGAGGCAAGGAGTTTGAGACCAGCCTAGGAAACACAGTGAGACTCCTGTCTCTACAAAAAAAATAATAATAATAATTTACAAAACTTAGCCAGGTGTGGTGGCACACACCTGTAGTCCCAGCTACTCAGGATGCTGAGTTGGGAGGATCACTTGAGCCCAGAATTCCAGGATACAGTGAGCTATGATCACACCACTGCACTCCAGCATGGGTGACAGAGTGAGACCCTGTCTCTGAAATAAATACATAAATAAATAAGATAAACTATCCCTAGCACACAGAAAAGCACTTAGTACCTGGTATGACCTTAAGGAGCAGACAGGTAAATAATCTATAATGAAAAGAAAATCAGACTGAATCCCTTCCTTCTTCCTCCTTCCTATGTATCCCACAGGCTTCAGGGAGTGCTAGCTCCTCCTCCAGCTCTAGGATTTCATCCTCAATCAATCCTGGGAATCCCCATCTCCTCTGGAGTGACTGGCCCAGGAGTGTGGCTGAAATCAATCAACTCACAGCATTTCACCGCCACCTGAAGATACTTGATCTAGATTGGCCCAGATAGGCTGAAAATATGGATTTCAGGATAGTTTTTTCCTCTCTCTTTCTTGCTAGATGTAACCAAGAAAGCCTGTGCCCCCATTGTTGCTGCCCTCAATGGCTGCCTGAGGACAATGATAACACACCGGTGAGGGTAGAACCAAATGGACTAGAGAAACAGAGCCCCGTGCTTGCAGTATGGACATCCTGTTCAGGAAACAATAATTGTCCTTATTGTTTAAACAGTTTTGAGCCTAAAATGGACTCACATATCTATATATTTTGGCCCAAAGCATTCTAGCTACTATAGCCCTCAGTAAATACGTGTTAAATAATTTGCTAAATGAACGAATAAGGGTAAAAGTGAGTGGGTAGAAGAAACCAGGAAGGCTGAAAGAAGAGTGCAAGCTGGATCCATGAAGAGCTTGGATTCCTGGAGCTGCGGGTGAGTTTCTCAACTGGGGTCTTGGCCAGGGAGCTTCTGTGTGGTGGCTCTGAGAGGAGACCTGTGAGGGGGCCCATGTGAGTGTCCCGGAGCCGCACTGGGCAAGAATGTCTGGCAGGAGTCCATGTGAATATGGACTGAACCCTGTCTGTGCCCTGGGCTCGCTCCAGTGGTTCTATATGCAGGAGCATGCAGTTCACTTTCATTTGCTTATTTATTTACCAGAATTGCGAATTCCATGAGATCAAGTACACTGTCTCCTTTGTACATTGTGGAATCCCCTCAATGACTGGAAAACTGTCTGCCACAAGGTAGAAACTCCATTCATATTTATTCTTTAATAATAGCTTTATTGAGATATATCATAAAATTTAGACCTTTAAGTGTTCAGTGGTTTTTAGTTTAGTCGCATAATTGTGCAACTGTCACCACTATCTAATTTCACAATATTTTCATCACTTGAGAAAGAAGCTTATTTATTAGCAGACACTCCCCATTTCCTTCTGCCACCATCCCCTGGCAACCACAAATCTACTTTCTGTCTATAGATTTGCCTATGCTTGACATTCTAAATAAATGAAATCCTATATTAGGTAGCCTTTTGTGACTTTTCTTTCTTTTAGCGTGTTTTTAAGGTTCATCCAGTTGTAGCATATGTCAGCACTTCAATCCTTTCTGCCTTAAGGATATATCACATTTTGCTTATCCATTCATCAGTTTGATGTATATTTTTTTTCCAGTTTTGGGCTGTTATGAATGATGTGGTTATGAACATTTATCTACAGGTATTTGTGTAGGCAAGTTTTTAATTCTATTGGGTATGTAGCCAGGAGTGGCACTGCTGGATCATATGGTAACTCCCTGTTCAACTTTTTTAGGAACTCCTAGGTGTTTTCCACAGTGTACCATTTTACATTCCCACCAGCAGTGTGTGGGGGTTCTGATTTCTCCACATTTTCACTAACACTTGGTATTATCTGTCTTTTCAATTTTAGCAATCCTTGAGGATGTGAAGTGGTATTTCATAATGATTTTTTGATACATATTTTTAAAAGAGCCAATGAATATGGATCAAAAACCTCATTTGACATGTATCATGAGGTTTTGCTCTGCCACTCTCTGGTTATCCCGTGAGGATGTCTCCCTGAGCTCTCCCAGAACAAAGGAAAGATCAAAGGCAATTCCTTGAAATGTAGTGAGCTGGTAGGGGGTTTGCCCTGGCACAGATGTGTCCTTCAGGCTCTGACTGTGAAGAACAGGCTCTGTCATTGCACAAAGACAGTGGCTTTCCCCAGATGGTGTCTTACTGTATGTGCAGGAGCATTACAATGTAGAAATACTGGAAACATTAATGGAAAGGTATAAGAGGTGCTTGCCTAGACCTCACAAGAGACCAGGAGAGGGAAGTTCTTCTAGTGAAACATGGCAAAGTTGGGAGGTAATGGTAGGAATGGAGCTTCCATGTCTCTTCTTTCCTCTGCCATCCTCCAGCAAGCAGCCCTTGGGGGTTTCTTAGCAGGAGTGCTCTTGGCACTTTGAGAAATTCTTCCTTGGGTGGGACTGTCCCTGGCCTTGGCTCATTAAATGCTAGTATCCAACATCCCCTGCAGCATCTCCTCCCTCCAGTCACTGTGACAACCAAAAATGTCTCCACCTGATTTCCAGGCTCCCTCTATGGCGATGGTATCCTTCCTGCCCTTGAGACCAGCTGTTAGAAGAACTAAAAGGGAAATCTGATGTTTCAGACATAAGAAGTCCCCAAGTCCTCTTTTTTTTTTTTTTTTTTTTTATGAGACAGAGTCTTGCTCTGTTGCCCAGGCTGGAGTGCAATGGCGTGATCTCGGCTCACTGCAACCTCCACCTCCCAGGTTCAAGAGATTCTCCTGGCTCAGCCTCCTGAGTAGCTGGGATTACAGGCACCCACCACCACGCCTGGCTAATTTTTTTTTTTTTTTGTATTTTTAGTAGAGTCAGGGTTTCAGCATGTTGGCCAGGCTGGTCTCGAACTCCTGACCTCAGGGGATCCGCCCCCCTCCGCCTCCCAAAATGCTGGGATTATAGGCATGAGCCACTGCGCCCAGCCCCCAAGTCTTAATTGAGATTCCTGGGCTAAGAGAAATCATACATGATACAGCTACTAGGTTAAACTAAACACTGAATTTCACACTGGGCAGGAATTATGTAAATGTGTGTGGTAACTTATTTTATGCGGATCAGAAACTCTGACCATATGATACATCTTTGATTAATAAAATGGAAAATGAAATTTAGCAAATATGGCTTATTTAGTAGAAAATATCTTCAGTAACATAGGCTTTGGAGAGTAGTTGGGGATAGGACAAGTGATTTTTAAAAAGATCTCTGCTGAGGCAACATTGCATGACATTGAGAGCACAGCATCTGGAGCCACTTGCTAACTGGGTCATTTTGGGCAAGTTACTTGACCTCTCTGCTACTCATCTGTGTAAATCCATCTGTAACATAAGGGAAAATTTCCCGCCTGTTAGTGTTATGGGGAGGATTAAATCAGCCAATTATGTAAAACGCTTGAGCCTGTGACATAGCAAGGGCCGTACAAGTGCAGCTATGATGATAATTCATGACTAAACTGCTGTGGCACAGTCCCTCATTTTAGAAATGAAGACATGAAGAGCTGGGGCAATTGGAAAACTTGAAAGCCTTGTCACCAAACTCAGATTCAAGCCAGACACACATTTCTTGACTCCCACACCCACACTCTACCCCATTGTTGCCTCCAGTAAAACACAAAGTTTTGGACGTAACTTCTTTCTTCCCATTATGATTTCTGCACTCAACTCCATCAGACAGAGGAAAGATGGTGGCAAAGAGAGATATAGCCTTCATTAAGCCTTTCAGTACAATTGTACTACTTCTTTTGGTTTGACCAGATCGAGACTGTCAGTTCTCTGGATGCGCCTCAGGGTTTGTCGCTGGGTCAGCAGGCTTCTGCCTCACTGATTCTGAGGAGGAAAGGAGCTAGCTCAAAGAATGTGAAAGCCATTTGCAGATGTAGCTAAGTTTTCCTGTTATCCCTGTGCTCCTATAATTGAAATAATAATAATGATGGCTAATGATTAAGATGGATTTCTACTGGGTTTTGATCAATTAGTTGACTGGGTAAAGTTATGTTGCAAAAAGAGTAAGTTTGGAATTAAGCCTGTACCCCAATAATCTTGATGAAAAGAGAACGTGACATTGTACTTCAAATAATGAGCCAGAATGAAGATGGTTCTTTGTGAGAGGCTTGTTCTCAGGAATGCACAGACACCTCTTTCTCTGAGAACACTTATAGTTTTACCTCATTAGAAGCCAGAAGCTGGATTAAATCAGTGACTTTCAAGGTCATGCCCATGATCCACAGCAAGGACATTTTATATCACAACCCAGTATAGACACACACAACAAATGAAAATTATTATGAAACAGTTTTTACCCTTGTTAAATGGGATGCATACTGATATTTTCTTTTCATTTTTATTTCATTTAAAAAATACTGTTTCAAAAATGGTTTCTAAAAAAATACTGATTGTAATCCACTAGATTGATGTTAGGACCCACTTCTCACATCTGACCTGCGTTTGAAAACACCATATTAAACGGATCTTGAGGTCTCTTTTTTAGTTCTAACACTATAATAACGTTGAATAATTAGAATATTAAGAATACAGGCCGGGCGCGGTGGCTCACGCCTGTAATCCCAGCACTTTGGGAGGCCGAGGCGGGCAGATCACGAGGTCAGGAGATCGAGATCTTCCTGGCTAACAAGGTGAAACCCCGTCTCTACTAAAAAATAAAAAAAAAATTACCCGGGGTGGTGGCGGGCGCCTGTAGTCCCGGCTACTCGGGAGGCTGAGGCAGGAGAATGGCGTGAACCCAGGAGGCGGAGCTTGCAGTGAGCCGACATCGCACCCCTGCACTCCAGCCTGGGCGACAGAGAGAGACTCCGTCTCAAAAAAAAAAAAAAACAGAGAATACAACGTTGACAGTCGCTGCTCTCCATGCCTCATCTTAAAGTGTTGAACGACCATGTATTTAGGGGTATTCTTGTAGGGAAAGCATTTGCTTTTTGCATAACTTTCACTTCCTTCTGGAGTTTATCACAACCTCAAAATGGAAAGGAGGCACTTGTATGGCCTGAAGTAAATCTGTAAGTGTATATTTTGTGTATTAGTGACTCATTAGTACTAAACTTTAGGTAATATTATGAGGGAGCTTAATTCTAGTGTCTATAATTTTCAGTGAATACAGATTTATTATTTTTAAATATATGATTTTAGCCTAAAAAATCAAGCTGCAAAGAAGTCTCTCATGCCATTATTTGTATTTTATAAAGCTTAAGTGTGTACTTGTATTTATGTACAGTATTTTCACAAAAGAAACTGGTAACTGCCTGTTTTACGAGGGGAAGTCTGGGGCGTTAGGGATTCTATTTGGGTAGGAGATTTCCATTTTGTTACATGCATTTTTGTACAGTTTGGGAGGAAAATGCCTTATTAGCTTAGAGAAAATGTTGGTACATATAGCTAACATTTCTGTAAAGTAAATGGATTGGATTATTGTGATCTCCGAGATTCCTTTCATTCTGAAAGTTTAGGATTTTAAACTCTTATTTTGTGTGCTCAGATAGCCATTGTATATCCAAATCAAGTTGAAGAACCAGCTCTTGCTACTAAAGAATTTATATTCTCTAGGCTGGGCATGGTGGCTCATGCCTATAATCCCAGCACTATGGGAGGCCAAGGCGGGTGGATCACTTGAGGTCAGGAGTTTGAGACCAGCCTGGCCAACATGGCAAAACCCTGTCTCTACAACAATAAAAAAATTAGCCGGCCATGGTGGCAGGTGCATGTAGTGCCAGCTACTTGGGAGGCCGAGGCAGGAGAATTACTTGAATCCGGGAGGCGGAGGTTGCAGTGAGCCAAGATCTCACCACTGCACTCCAGCCTGGGTGACAAAGCGGGACACATTCTCAAAAAAAAGAGAGAAAAAAATTTATATTCTCAGAAGGATGGGAATGGATGTGCATATGTTAAAGAGGACATGAGAAATATATTGTCATTTATAGAAAAACTAGGCTGTCTTTTGCAGATTGAGTTGTTCTAAATAGTCTTTAAAAATTAACAGCTATTTTTAGCTACAAAAATCAAAAATAATTTTAGATAGAAATCCATCTAAAATGTACTATGTACTTCACTACTTCACCAGGAAATGACATGACTACAATGGACATACCATTATTATGAACTGCAGTTACTAACTCAACAGTGGCATGTCATGGTAGTATCAGAGTCATTTGAGGTACATACAGCTATTCTCAATTTAATGACTTCATCCTGCAGTTTTTAGTAGTTTCGTTTTTCTGGGTTCCTTTATAGATTACATTGTTGACAACACTCAGAATGCTGACTTGGAGGAAGAAACTCTCTGTTCCACTTCCAATTCATTGGCCTAATATGTCAGCTAACAACATTTTTATGAGAAGAGTATGCAAAGTGTTCATGGGCTCTGAGTTGGGCCTCACTTTAAATAGCATACATGCATTTTAATAGATGGACTTTGTAATATCTCCTTCAGCTGCTTAGACCTCTTAGCTTTATTAGTTCGTGGTTCTTGTCTGTGTTCCTAATAGGTGTGATTGTCTTATGGCTTGGAACATGGCCTGGAAATAACTAAAAGGATGTGCAAGAATGGCAAGAAATGGAGGGAAGAAGCCAACAGCAAACAGAAAAGTGAAAAGCACAAACACGAAGAGCTTTAAATAAGGAGTTACAGAATATTTAAATATTAGGGATTCTGTCAAGGAATACGCAAATCAATTACTAGAGCATATATTGAAGAATAGTTATTTCATTCTTTTGTTCAAGGAAGGATTAAAGATTAGTAGGAGCTGGGAAAAACAACATTCTTGCCCATGTAACATAAATTGCTAAAAAGAAAAGGAAAATCAGGACAAATACCTATCTTTTTCTCTTTACTTTAAAATATTGAATTCATATTATACATTTACATCAAATTATCTCATTTGATTCTCATAATTAGGGTTATAAACAGCCAAAGAACCAGAGCACCTCCAGACTGCCTAACCCCTGTGGCGCCATTCACAATGTGCTGGGATTGAGGGGCACCAATCACAGAAATACAATGTACGTCATGCCCCTGGAGATAGATGCATGGCTGCTGACAGTCAGTTACAAAGCTTTCTCCCTCCACGTAGTTGCCCAGTTTTTATGACAGTGTGAAGATGAAGTCTGAGTTAAAAACAACAACAACAACAACAGCAACAGCAACAACAAAAACCTTAAAGCAAACCTTGGAAGTGGAATTTGTTGGAAATAAGCATTAAGAAAAGCCACAGGGTTAAACTCTCACCCTCAGGGCTGTGCAGGGAACTTTCTGATCTGTCAATTGAAGGAGACCCCAACCTCAGGACCATGGGCACCAGCAGAATATTCAGAATATGCACCTACTGCTACATATTTTTGAACTATTTATGATATTCTCTTCAGCTCCCCTGGATGTGCATTTGACACACCAAAATGCATCACCTGAAGTAAAAAAATTCTCTGAGGGAGGGGTGCTCAAGAACTTAACCAAAACAAACCTCAAACTGAACCAAACTATAAAGTAAAACCAAACTACCCACCCCAAACCCCCATGAAGCAAGGTCAGATTTTACAGAGCTTTGTTTATCCACGGAGAAGAGATGAGCTAGTGATTGGAACATAGTAGGATGTCTGCATCATATTCAGACTTGAACAAAACATTTAATTTGACATGCTGTACAATTTTCCCCGCCACCTTCATTCCACATAGCCTTGATAACAACACAGCCATGCAGACTGAAGGAGGCTGAAGCTGCCATCTGTAAAAGGTAACAACAGTGGCATTCTGTGCAGTTCCGAGGGTCTGTCTCTTAGCAAGTCACCATAGTTTGTATTTTATGTATGTATTAATAATCCAAAAAAGAGAATGAACAGAATGCTCATGACAGTTGTTGAAAAGACTAAATTGGGAGGTGTTACAAGCTTTGAGAAATGGCCAGGATATGGACAGCAGTATGGTTCAGAAGAACCAAAACAAGTCAGAAATAAGGGATGAAAAAAAATGAAATTGCTTTCAGAAAGATGCAAACAAATATGTGGCAAAAAAAAAAATCACATCAGAAGCATTCATTGAAGAAGAGAGTCTGGAAAACTGGGATTACTAGTAGTAATTAAAGAAGGAGGGAGCACCAGGAGAGATGTGGACAAATTTACAGTGAATATTAACAACAAAAAGACAACAGGACTGTGTGAGTCAGTGTGGAAGCCCCGAGGGGGAAGGGAGGCTATGGCCTCTCATACAACTGTAGCTAGAATTACTCCCAGACCACTGTATTCAATTTCGAGCACCTAAATAAACAAGCAGTGTTGACAATCCTGGAGGGAAGTCAGAGATAAATAATGAAAATGATTAATGGAAGGGAAGGATTGATTTATGAAAAAAGATTTATGGAGTGTATCCTGTGGTTAAGCAATGGTAAACTATGCAAAGACAATATGGTACAGCCTAGAAATGATGACAATGCCTATACTTCATATTTAGGTGTAGAAATGTAAGGAGAAAAAAGGGACTGCAAGGATAAAATAAGATAGAATTAATTAATGGGAGTAGAAACATAAGACTGAATTTTCAACAGTGTTTATTGAACTTGTGATAAGACCAGTACCTATTTTGATGAACTGCTCAATTATAAATCATATTTTTAAGATACATGCTGAATCCACTGTCAGTTCTATCATTATAATCAGAAAGCCCATTGAAAGGGATAATACCGTCCTGACAGCAACATGGCTAGAACAAATGGGTTTCTTACTTATAATTTCACCGTTTCTCTTCTTTGACCTATCAGCAAACAAGCTTGCTTTTAACAGAATTCTAAAATAGATGCTTTTGTCAGTTTAATAAGGAGAAATTACAAGGGGCAAAAAGCTCCTTTTTATTCCTATTTTAAGCAAAACTTCTATACTCCATCTTACTGAATGGCCTTCCCACCCTGCATCTGGAAATTATGTGTAAATGGGAAAGAAAAAAAGAAAGAAAGAAATCTGAGGCTTTGTACAGCTTTAAAAGAAGTCTGCCTACTTATCTTCACTTTAGTGGAAAGGTTAGTTTTGTTTTAAAACACTTTTGGGAATTTTCTTTGTCATTGGTTGAAAAGACAAAGAAATGTTTTTTATAAACTATATAAGTAGTCATATGATACCACTTTCAACATATTTTAAGACTGAGACTGCAAGACAACCCAATTTTTATTCCCAGTTTCCCTTGATCATATTAGAAGTACATATTATTTGTTGAAGGAAAACAAGACATTCACCATAGAATAAAGTACAGAAAAAGATAAGTATCTTGGCCGTGGGTCTCCAGTCTGATCTGAAACTCTTAGGGAAAATGAGGACCACTTCAGCATAATTATAAGTGGCACTGAGCATATCACTGGCAAAGTTGAAGAATTAAGCCAGAATCATAAGAAGATCTGGTTATATTGTCAAATATATCCTAGAGTAAATCTTTGAGACCTAAAGAGACTGAAACTACTTAGTTAATGGCAAGATACATTTAAATGGTAAAATAAAAGTGCTCCATGGCTTAGCTTGAGCATAAACTTGAAGCCCAGCTCTAACTCTGTTGACATATCTGCAATGAGAGCTTAACAAAAGGCAGTGATCCTGTGTTTCGTGGTATCAGCTACTACGGCAGGTAATATTTGCCTAGCACAGAGTTGGCACTCAACAGATAAATGCTGAATGAATGAATGAATGAATGAATGAATGAGTGGAGGAATTAACTGGCCTAAATGGGAAAAGGAGGTGGTTCAATAGTTGACCTTAAAAATCTCCATGTGTTGACTCCACCTAAAATCAGCTCTTATTTCTACAACATCAATCAAATGTGACTGTATTGTTTCTTCCCCCTTCCAAGTTCCTTTCTCATTCTTTTAAATCATATGTTATTATTTTCAATATCCATTTAAATTCACCAGGCATTTACAGAACACCTACTCAGTGCCAAGTATTGGGCTAGGTGCTCGGTTCCCAGGATGAATAAGACAATTTCTCTTCTCGGGGAGTTTATGGTCTCATTGGAAAGATAACAAGTAGACACACACACAATGAAAAACATATAACAAACAAATTATTATAATTCATTAATATGACTGTCGCAATAGGGGTTTGTGTGAGGGGCCACAGCAGCACCAAGAAGACGGTAGCTAAATCCTGGGTGTAGCAGAAATGTGAGAAGTACTGGAACTTCTTTTCCCCTCCAAGGATTCTCTTGACCTTCCCTTTAACTTGAATCTAAGTACGTATATGTGTTTAGAAGAGAGGATGATTTACCCCAGACCTCATATTTTTCTGCCATCTACATTCTATGACACAAGGGCATCTCTTTTTATAGGGAAGTTTGGCCTTTAATTTTTCTACAATTACTTGCCTGTAAAGACAAAAATGCTTGCTTAAAATTCATTTGTGATCTCTCTATTCAGTGTTAACTCCTTTATGGTCTATTTCCATTGGGTCCTTAGGAAATTATTTGAAATGAAATCAGTTGGCAGGAATACTGGATTTCATGTGTCAAATAAAAAGAGCCAGTAAAAACTGTTTATTCTCAGCAGGAGTATAGCATGTGAAATTGCTGGTTTGCAAAATGAATTTTAATCTATTATTTTTATCAGCATATTTTGTTGTTGGTAGGTAGTGAAAGGTGCACTGGATAAAAATACAATACAAGCTGTAGTCTGCAATACCTTAAAAAAATCTACTTAGCAACATATTAGGTATGCTTTATTCAGTCTGCATAACACTGAGGTTTTTAATTTAATTTATGTTTCTGTTGACTGAATGTAAATAAATAAAAAATAGGAAGTTCTTTGCATACCACTATCTCAGGGGAAGGCCGTATAGAGATAACCTGCACTTTGATCATTTTATTTTACAATCAGTATCTTAGATGGCAGATTTAAGGCAGGTTCTGCAGATTGGTGTTTGGCTTTTATTACGAAGGCCTGATGTGAACAGGATATATACTACAATATAATATTATTATCCATCTTGTACTTCAACTGCATTTCAGTGAACAACAGTAAATCACCTGTAGCTAGATACTAGATAATATGTTGTGTAAATCCCCCTTCCTTGGTCTCTGAATGAGTTTAAATATAAACATATTACCTTGTTGAAGTACAGTTAGACTATCATAAGCTCCATTATCTACCTCAGTTTTGAAAGTAGTAACAGTAATATAGAAAATGAAAATACATATCATTCTTCTTTTTGAAGTCTGTCAATCATCTAGACAGAGATTTGGAGGGTATATCATGCCACGCTGCTCCAATATGGAGAGAGATCAGTAGAACACTTGATACAGTGTGTATTAAACAAAAACAATTAATGTACAGGAAAGACTGCTGGATTTAGCTTAGGTGCCATGACTTCCTGGGAGATATGGACTCATCGCTTCACTGCAGAAGTCTTCATTAGAGGCCATGTCTAGCTGGGACTTTTGAGTTACGGCTTTCCAAACGTTTTACTTGTTAGTCACAACTTCCTGTAATTCACTTAGAATTCATGTTATTTGTAGATATGACATTTCTTTAGCTTGGTTAATATATTTAAAGTGCATAAAACAGTGCCTGGCACTTAGTAATGAGTAATTGCTTCTGGTTGTGATGAAGATAATAAGAGAAACTGGCATTTTTATCAGGACCAGTACTAGGGTGAGACAAGCGGCCCTTGCAGGAACCTGAGCGGTGGACTCCTCAGATTTTGCACCCTAAGCACCTTGTTTGCTTTACCTTTATACGTTACTAGTCCTATATTAAAGATACCTCATGTCTGCATCATTATAAATTATGCAGTTTATACACATAGGGTTTGCTGATAGCCATTATATATTATGAACACCCAGTAGAGTTTATATTTGTGACAGGAACAAGAGACAAAACTTTGCAAATATATTTATATATACATTTAATAGACACTTCAAATGTGCGTGTTACATAAACACAATGTTTATATACACAAAATTATGCACATACATAAACACTGTAGATATACATCATATTATTTATGCTGACATATAATTTAGAATATGCCATACACAGAAATATAATTGGATGTTTCCAAAATACATACATTGCGTGTGTGTAGAAACTCACTAAGGAGTGTGCTTTATAACCATGTAAAACCATTGCTGCTTTCTAAGGACTCAGCATTTTCAAAGTTTCCTCTGTGAATGGATTGACAGCATTTCGCATCATCCCCTCCGCTTGACCCAGGCCTGAAAGTTAATCTGATTTGCCAGGACCACAGAGCAAGCCAGAGGAGGAGCACGGCTAGACCTCAGATCTTCAGCATCCCACATATTGGAAGTGAAAATTGTCACCCGTGACTTTTAAACTTGCTTCCTGCAGTCTGACATTGTTAAAGGTCTAGCCGATGAAAGGATGGAAGGTGCGGACTCGGGCCGGCGCGGGGTGGAGGAAGACGCGCAGCTGCATTGGACCCAAGCGCCAGCCCCAGCCCGATTTCTCAGCCCCGGCGAGGCGCGCGTCTCCCTGGGAGGCAGTGTCTGTGCGCGCACATCTCTAAATGGGTAAATTTAGAAGTCGTGTAGGTGTGCTTATATAAATATGCCTCTGCCTTTTTCTCCAAGGCATTGAAGAAAAGAGAGACAACACTGGATCTTCTGTGTGTGATTAGGCTTTTTTTTTTTTTTAAGTTGCCAACCGAATCTATTTGAAGTCAGAAATTGCACGGGTTGTGGCAATTAGATACCCAGGAAATCTGGCAGGAGCCATAGCATTGCTTTTTTGATATTATCTCGGTATTATATTCCATCCTCATGTAAAAATTTGAACATAACCCATAAGGCTAATATTCTTTTTTTGTTTTTTTGAAGATGGAGAGTCGCTCTGTCGCCCAGGCTGGAGTGCAGTGGCGCAGTCCCGGCTCACTGCAACCTCCGCCTCCTGGGTTCAAGCGATTCTCGTGCCTCAGCCTCCTGAGTAGCTGGGATTACAGGTACGCGTCACCACACCTGGCTAATTTTTGTATTTTTAGTAGAGATGGGGTTTCACCAAGTTGGCCAGGCTGATCATGAACTCCTGACCTCAGGTGATCCACCCGCCTCGGCCTCCCAAAGTGCTGGGATTACAGGTGTGAGCCACAGTTCCTGGCCGATTAACATTCTTTTAAGCGGCTCCCCCACTTCTAATCTTAGTTTCCATCCCAATTTGGTAAGTACCAGTCTAGAACTTCCTCTGCACATTTACATAATATATAGAGATCCATACAAAATATGTAGTATTTTTGCGTGTATGTTTATGTGATTTTATAAGAATGGAATTAGTGCAGATAAACTGTCAGCAACTTTTTTCTCCCACTAAATACTCTGACGTTGGAGCTCTTCCCGTGATAATAGGTAGAAATACAACGAGTTCGCCTTAGCTGAAGCATCATAACATATTCTATTGTGTGTTTATACAGGATGTTAACTAAGCCCCTACTGAATACAAGGAATGAAACTTAGTATGGGCTCAGTAAGTATTTGTTGAACACATTAATAAATAAAATTTCTTAGCTGGCCAACAAAAGAAGAAAATCTCTTCAGACATGAATACTGGGTGATGTATGCCATGGAGAGTTGACCAAATTATGCACTTAGTCAGAATAATTTCCTCAAATGATACTAGTAATAACAAAGTTTCATTAGTCACTTACTGTGTGCCACACACTTTATAAGCACTTCATGTGCATTTTGTCATCTGTGATGCAGATATTATTATTATGTTCATTATACAAATGGGGAAATTAAGGCTCATTGAGGTCCTGAAACTTGCCCAAGCCCTACTTCTAGTAAGGGGTGGAACATACTTTCCAACCCAGACACCAAGGCCCTAGGGGTTCCCCACTCTGGCTTTACCCTACTTTTAAATTTTTTTTTTTTTTTTTTTTTTGAGACGGAGTTGCACTCTGTCACCCAGGCTGGAGTGCAATGGTGTGATCTTGGCTCACTGCAGACTCTGCCTCCTAGGTTCTAGCAATTCTTCTGCCTCAGTCTCCTGAGTAGCTGGGATTACAGGCACCTGACACCACACCTGGCTAATTTTTGTATTTTTAGTAGAGACGGGGTTTCATCATGTTGGCCAGGCTGGTCTCGAACTCCTGACCTCAAATGATCTGCCCGCCTCAGCCTCCCAAAGTGCTGGGATTACAGGTGTGAGCTACTGTGCCTGGCCTACTTTTACAATTTAAGGTGAAAGAGAGAGAGAAAAGACTGTGTTTTCTGCTTCTGTTGTTAATCTCTTGCCTCCTATGTTTTTATATACACATGTAAATAACTTGAAGATAGACAGTAAGGGTTATAGGATGGGGATGGGAAGCAATATGGATGGAGAGGACAAGAAATGAAGGCTAAGTGTAGGCTGGGGGAGGTAGTAAGTATAGTGCATAGAAAAAAAAAGGAAAGAATTCACCAAATTCCAGGTTGGTTAAGTTTAAGTTTACATTTTTAGAAAATCTATTAGTGTGGAGGCCTTTGTTGCTTAGAGTGAATAAGAACATTAAACTGTGGAATGGTCTTTGACTCACCCCTTCCATGTATTGATCAAAAAGCAGGTGAAGATGGGGAATGCAGGAAAGCAACATAACTGTGACTGTACTGTGATATTAAATATCTGTGATTTTTATTGGTGATAAAATCACATGCACTCCTATTATGACTGTAGTCTTTTGCCTACCTTCATAATGGAAGGAAATAAGATTTCAGTTAACGATTTCAGTTACAGATTGTTGAAAAATAAAGGGGTAGTGTTTTCCCCATCTCAGTTCACAGATATTCCTGAATGCTAACCAAAATGTTCATGGGCCCCAGGTTAAGAACCTTGCATTCAGTGTCATTGTTCCTGGGTCATGCGATCAGGCCCACAGGGTGAATTAAAGTAAACCAATCGTAGTAATTCCATTCTTTTTGCCAGTGGTAGTTTTAGGCATTGGCAAAAACTACCAGCTAAGGAAACAAAGTCACAAACCTGCTTGAGAGAAAGGAGGAGAGGGAAGTAACAGAGTAGTGGAGTAGCACTTCTGTAGAGGGGTTATTTACTCTTTAAAAATGAACAGTAATCAGCCGGGCGCGGTGGCTCATGCCTGTAACCCCAACACTTTGGGAGGCCGAGGCTGGTGGATCATTTGAGGGTCAGGAGTTCGAGACCAGCCTGACCGACATGATGAAACTTTGTCTCTACTAAATACAAAAAAAATTAGCCGGGCATGGTGGCGCCTGCCTATAATCCCAGCTACTTGGGAGGCTGAGGCAGGAGAATCGCTCGAACCCAGAAGGTGGAGGTTGCAGTGAGCCGAGATTGCGCCACTGTACTCCAGCCTGGGCAACAGAATGAAACTCAGTCTCAAAAAAAAAAAAAAAAAACCCACCTCAAAACCGTAATCGTCATGTTGACCCCATAAGAGGATCCAGCTTAAGGGGACAACCCCCAGGCATGGCACGGGGGGCTGGGAAAGAAACAAGAAACTTCACCCTTGAAGATGTGGTTGAGCAGCTGACCCACCCACTCCTGCAGCCAGACTGGAGCCACCTACTGTTGGGCTTCGTGTTGTATTTATTATGTGTAGAATAATATATTTAAATATATGTTGTGTTTATTTTGTTAGATGATAAACTTCTTGCTATTTGAGCTCTTTTTAATTTGTCCTTCTATTATTAGAAGCAGAAAGCATCCCAGCTTCTACAGACTGCATCATGTGGACCCTGCCTGTCTTTCTATCTTTACTTCTCACCATTCTTCCCCTGGCTGACTAGACTTTTGTTTCTAGCTCTTTGCTATTTGCTCTAGGGATGCTGCCCATCCCTCTTTTTTGACCAACCCCGTCCTGGCCCATAAGGTGTGAACTTGAATGGCATTTCTTCAGACAGACTAGTCTGATCCCTCACTCTAAATTTTATGTTCTTTCTCTTCCTTGACCCCCCTTTCCTCATCACTTTCTATTTTTCTGTTATTTCTTCTCAAACCTTATCACAACTGGCACTTAATAAATATTATCTTGGGTTCATTTATTTAATTTCTCTCATTAGACTGCATGCTCCAGGAGAGCAGAAGTCCTAGCATCATTGTATTCCCTGAATTAATATGCACAGTGTCTGTGCATACACAAGTGTGTGTTGAATAAATAAAAGCCTCATCTCGGTCTGATTCTCTTCCAGCACTCAGAAGAAGGTAGGATATACCTTCCTGGGTGACTGTGTCTTAACACAATCTCCTACATTACTCTTATTCCTGTCTTGGCCTTTGTTTGTTTGTTTGTTTGTTTGTTTTGAGACAGGGTCTTGCCCTGTTGCCCAGGCTGGAGCACAGTGGTAGGATCTTGGCTCACTGCACAGCCTCGACTTCCCCAGGCTCAGGTGGTCCTCCCACCTCAGCTTCCTAATAGCTGGGATGATAGGCACACACCACCACACCCAGCTAATTTTCAAATTTTTTTGTAGGGATGAGGTCTCACTATGCTGCCCAGTCTGGTCTTGAACTCCTGCACTCAAGTGATCAGCCCGCCTCTGCCTCCCAAAGTGCTGGGATGACAGGCATGAGACACCACTCCTGGCCATGTTTTGGCATTTTAAGCAGACAAATAAAAGCCTAACTCAATGATCATAAGTTGCAGAAATAATTGGAGCAGTGAAGAATTGAGCCACTGGGATAGGACAGGTTGAGTGGGAGAATAAATAATAACTAGTACTATGAATAGGTAGACAATTCTAGTATTTTTAAAGAAACCTACTGATTTTTAGATATAGGGTGCATTCAAGCACTTCACTAAAATTTGTTAATTCCAGTTTTCCCAGTGTATTCTTGTGTTGTCTAACATTGTAATCTACAATGTGATAAATATATTCACTCTTCCAATTGTTGTGTCATTTCTGTTTCATATCTTACTACATTGCTGAGAATATCCTGTGCAATTTTAAATAATGGTGGCTTTATCAGGAGCTTTGTTTTCTTCCCTGTTTTAATAGAAATGTCTCTATCAGTTGTTGATGTTGGCTCTGTGTGTGATATTTTTAAAAAAATCATATTAAGGAAGTATTTTTCTATTCCTGAAAGTTGCTTAATTATGGTACCAGTTGGAAACATGTAAAGAGGCATAAGTGGTTTGAAAAAATTTTTTTTATTAATAGATATGGGGGTCTCACTATGTTGGCTAGCGTGATCTCGAACTCCTGGCCTCAAGCAATCCTCCCACCTTAGCTTCCTATGTGCTGGGATTATAGGCATGAACCACCATGCCTGGACTCTAACTGGTTTTTTTTTTCTTTTCTTTTCTTTTTTTTTTTTTTTTTAACATTCTGTGAGACTGGTCTATTTTCATATATCAAATCCTCTTTACTTTTATCTTGTCTCATTTTTTTATGTAAGTCTATTTATGAGTGTCCCACCTTCCTGCTGAGTGGTAGGCCTAACTTTGCAGAGATGATAAAATGGACTTACTAGGTGACCCACACAAGTATTAAGCATTACAGCTGAAGAATGATGGCTGAATATGTAACTGTCATCTGCTGTTCTTTTAACTGCTCCTTCTTGACACGAACTATGTATTTAATGCATATTTTAGGATATACTACCTATAGTTACTACCTAATAAGAGCTTACTCTGTATCAGCCCTATGCAAATCACTTTATACGGCTTCTGTCATTCAGTCTTTACAATATTCTCTGAGGTAGGTGCTACGATTATTTTTCCCATTTTACAGATGACAAAATTGAATCTTAAGGGAGTTTAGTTTATTTGCCTCAAATAACACAGTTTGGAAGTGGTGGAGCAGGGATTTGGACCTTGGTATTTGACTCCATATCCTGTGCTGTTACTACCTCCTATGCTACCAATAAACCACATTTCATGTTGAATTCTATTGGAAACTAATGACCATAATTGCAAGAACCCACAGTGAGAAACCAGTAGATTAGAACCAATCTCAAAGTGAAATGACAGTAAATATGCATAACGATATTATAAAACATTGATCTTTTAAAGCATTTTATAAAGCGCATGTCACATTCAAATGGGAGGCTTTCATAATAGCTTCTCCTTTATTTTAACATTTATAAACCTTTCTGCCCTAAAAATCTGTGTTGCTAGGAAGCTAATTATTATCAGAACTTCTTTAAGTGATGAGTTTGTATAATGTTGCAAGTCTACACGCACCCCATAGATTACGTAGAATTTCCAACTTAATATATTTTTCCTGAGTTATGGTAATAAGCCCACATTTATTTATTATCACTTATACTCACTACCAACACATTATCAACATGCATTCAGGGTGTTTACATTTGCATTAGGATGTTACACTTTAAAAAAAATTTTAGAAAATGACAACCTACAAACATCTGGAAACTAAAAACATCATAGTCATTACCCAGATTTAGATTCCCAAGGGAAAGAATGATGTCATAAAGACTGCTACTGAGAACAGTGATAAAATTCCAATCAACATAATAAATGATGAAATATCCTGAAATGCAATAAAGTCATAAAACAAAAAGTTTCACCCTTTAGAACAAAAAAAATTATGTTTGAATGAATATCTGGGATTATGGCCTTGAGAACTGATAGTAGGCTTTTTTCCTAGTGCTTACTAAACCTCATGGCCTCATATGATATGCTTATGGCATACATTCCATATTTAACTTAGATCATCTGGGCCAGCTCAGGTCAACACTTTGCTGTTAAGAATGCGTGGAACAACATCACTGTTTACAATCCCAGCAAGGATTGCCATCAGCCCTGTGGGGCTTCCAAGATCATCTGAATAGAGGAAGTGCTTGTGTCCTTATTGCAGGTAGAATTTACTCTGAGCAAATTAATTCTACGAAAGTCAATATGATCATAAGGGATTAAATAAAGTAGATGTAATACTCTATGGAAGGATTCTCCCCACATCCACAATGTATTTCCTTTCAAAACTTAACTCCCTTTGTGCATTTAAAATATGATTTGAGGGCTGTGTGTGGTGACTCATGCCCATAATCCCAGCACTTTGGGAGGCCGAGGCAGGCAGATCACTTGAACCTAGGAATTCAAGATCAGCCTGGGCAATGTGGTGAAACCCCATTTCTACAAAAAATATAAAAATTAGCTGGGCATGGTGGTGTGCGCCTGTAGGCCCACCTACTCAGGATGCTGAGGGAGGAGGATCACCTGAGCCCAGAGAGGTCGAGGCTGCAGTGAGCCCTGATGGTACCACTGCTCTCTAGCCTGGACAACAGTGAGATCCTGTCTCAAAAAAAAACAAAAAAAACACAAAGGTATAATTTGGACGGGCATATTGGCTCACACCTGTAATCCCAGCACTTTGGGAGGCCAAGGCAGGTAGATCATTTGAGGTCAGGGGTTCGAGACCAGCCTGGCCAACATGGTGAAACTCCATCTCTACTAAAAAATACAAAAATTAGCCGGGCATGGTGGCACATGCCTGTAGTCTCAGTTACTTGGGAGGCTGAGGCAGGAGAATTGCCCGAACCTGGGAGGCAGAGGTTGCAGTGAGCAGAGATTGTGCCACTGCACTCCAGACTGGGCGACAGAGCGAGACTCCATCTCAAAACAAACAAACAAACAAACCAGGTATAATTTGATTTATGAAATTTTTAAAAACAAAACTGTTGCCTAAAATACTGTCTGAAATTTAAGTCATTCAACAAAGAGTAATTGAGTTCCTCCTATGTGTCAGTGGTTGTGAATTTCATGCTTTAATGTAAATTTCCCTAGTTAATCCATACAACAACAATGTGGGGTACACTGTCGTAATTTCTAACTTATGGATAAACATGTTAATGCTCACAGAAACTGAAAAGAAGACAAGACTGAATCTCATTCACCAGGTAGTCTATATGCTCAGTAGAGGGCATGGTCCATGGTGAGAGGAACAGTGGGACACAGGCAGTAAACATATGATGAAAACGAATTAAAATCTGAGCTTGCTAACTCCAGTTCCAGTGTTCTTTCCACTACAACATCTTGCCTTGAATAGTATTTCCTTGTGTCATTAGTAAATGAGGAGGCTTTATCAAGTAAAGCCAATTGAAATGAAAGTTAGGAACTCCAATCTGAAATAAGGTGAACTAAAGCCACACATAAGGCAATTATGCTGGAATTAGTGCACCTTAATAGTACTTTTTCTATTACTGCAGTTGCACCAACAAAGGAAAGGCCAATTCGTCAGTTCAAAGATGAGCCTGATTGCTGATTTTTGGCTACAGATGTGGCTAAAGTGATCTATGAGTGAACAACATCCTAAAGACTTCTGTTTCCAGTAATGGCAAGACTGGGTAATTTGAATCAACTTTCTGCTAAGGGCAATGGAAAATACTGGACAAATTTTTCAAACAATCCTTTTGAAAACATCAGATTGCTAACAAGATAATAAAGAATTATTGTCTAGGATATGGAGGAAAATGGAGGCACAGGGAGGTGAGCCCAGCATCTAGGGGTGGTTTCCCTTGGGGGCATTTGTCAACTGTTGGGGAGATACTGAGCGTCTGAGAGGCTGATCCGTGCTTTTGACAGCTTCATGAGACTAAGGTAGGAATTAGAGTCCAGGGCTTGCTAAGTCATTATTGTTCCTGGTGAAGCTGACTCAATTTAGATTGTATCTTGAAACTTAATACTCAAAATATAAAGATAAACCCAATGTTGATAGGAACTCTTAAAGAGTTGTTTAGTTTCAAATCATCTCAGTCCCTAAAATTGGATTGAGGCTATCTCAAATTGCTAGTGCTGCTAGCTGACTGATAGAAACATATATAAAACCTCTCCGGTGAAAGAAAAGCAGCAATTTTCTTGGTTGCAAATTGTTTCTATGAACAAGTCAGTAAATTCAGTGTGCAGCGCAAAATAAAAGACTAACCAGGCACACAAGATGATAAAACTTTATGAACAAAACCCACCAAAAACAACAGGTAACAGAAAAAGACTTGCAGGGACTCCAGATATTATAGTTACCGGACACAGAATTCAAAATATATATGCTTGCTATGTTCAAGGAGATAATACAGAATTGAGAATTTAAGCATAAAATTGGAAAGTATATGATGCAATACAAAAAACACAAAAAATTAAGACTACAATAAATGTGTAGAGTAGACAAATGTGAAGAGAGAATTAGAAAATTGGAAGATAGGTCAGAAGAAAATATCCAAAATAATAATGGAGAAAAATAAGAATGGTTAATAGCTGTATGGGTTACCACGAGAAGAGCTAACATATGTATTACGGGAGATCCAGAAGATTGAAGAGAGAAGAAAGAGCATGAGCCAAAAATAATATTTGAATAGATAATTGCTGAGAGCTTTCCAAAACGAATGAAAGCAATCAAGCAACAGATTCAAGAAGACCTAGGAACCACAAGGAGTAAAACTACAAAAACAAACTCTAATCTAGGCACAACAAAGACAAACCAATGAAAACTAAAGATAATACATTTTAAAAAACATAAATCCTTTCCACACATTTACACACATGATCTTTGTTAGAATTTTAGCCATTTCCACTACCTGTAAAGTTCATCTTCTTTTGGGATTTTGTATCTGATCAGTTCTATCTTTGGAAAGTCTTTTATTTTTGTAGGTGAATTTCTTTGCTTTTATTAGGGGATGGTAAAATTTTTTCTTCTAGTGAAAATGGCAGAGGCAGATTCATGTGCTAACTACATTAGCTGCTTGAGTGTTAAGGTAGCAATTCCAGTATCCCTAACTATGTAAGGAATAGAATTTCTCTCTGCGGTGACAGGAAGGAAGAAACTATCAAAGGAGGTGTTCTTTCTCTATCTGTAGTGGAATTCCCTGAGAGAAAAAGACAATCTAAATGAATTACTTAAGATTTGTTTATGGACTATTTCTAAAGTGAAAAAGATTGAAATTATAAGACATCTAAAAGCAAAAACATAACAGGAAAAACAATAAATAGTAGATAGTTTTCTGGATCAGAGCTGAAAAAAGAAAATCTTCTGCCACATTAAATTTAAAAAGGTTTAATTGGGCAGTGAACGATTGGCAAATTGGGCAGCCTCCTGAACCTGAGTAGGCTCGGAGACTCCAGTGCAGCCATGCGGTGAAAGATTTATGGACAGAAGAAGGAAAGTGACGTACAGAAAACAGAAATGAGGTACAGAAACAGCTGCATTGGTTACAGCTCGGCGTTTGCCTTATTGGAACACAGTTTGAACAGTTGGCTACATTTGATCGGCCAAAACTCGGTGATTGGCGCAAATGTAGGCTATGGTCTGGTTATACCTCCACTTGTTATAATTCGCGATGTACAGAAAAACCTTTATTAAGTAAGGAGTCACCTTTAGGCTAAATTTGATTTAACAGAGCTGAGGCTCTGTTTGGATCCAGTGTTTGGATCCAGGAATTCTGGCAATAAAAAACAAAGAGGAATAAACATAAGATTACATAGCATTTATTTATTTATTTACTTAGAGATGGAGTCTCCTTTCACCCAGGCTGGAGTGCAGTGGCGCAATCTCGGTTCACTGCAACCTCCGCCTCCCAGGTTTGCCCAATTAAAGCAATTCTCCTGCCTTAGCCTCTCGAGTAGCTGGGATTACAGACGTGCGCTACTACGGCCGGCTAATTTTGTTTTGTATTTTTAGTAGAGACGGGGTTTTACAATGTTGGCCAGGCTGGTCTCAAGCTCCTGACCTCAAGCGATCCACCTGCCTAGCCTCCCAAAGTGCCGGCATTACAGGAGTGAGCCACTGCGCCTGAAAAGCTTTTATTTTTAATTTTTAATTTTTGGAAGCACAGAACATACAGATTCACTTACACAAGCAACATTTTTTCCTGGAAGTTAAGAAAAGGAGACAACACTCGTAGTTTAGGAAGTGCTGGATTTGGAGGTAAGACAACTGGGTTCAGTTTTAACTTTGCCACTCCTTAACTGCTCAATTAATGTGTGTCCCAGTGATTTCTAAAGAAAGGAGGATAAAAATAATTGACCCACTTGCCTCCTGTAGTTGATACTTACAGTCACATTGGAAATGTTAGATAAAATAATATTAAGAAAGACTTGTCTGGAGGTAAAGGGATGGGAAAAAGTACCTGCCTGCTTTAAATGACTTCAGGAATACAAGTTGGATTTCATTCCAGCATACGTGACTGCAAAGAAGAATCCAGTCTCAATGTCAATAATCTTGAGGATTGAAAGAGAGGCATTAAGAATGAAGATGAAGCCAGGCAGGGTGGCTCATACGTGTAACCCTAGTACTTTGGGAGGCCAAGGAGGGCAGATTACTTGAGGCCAGGAGTTTGAGACCAGCCTGGCCAACATGGCGAAACCCTATCTCTACTAAAAAATACAAAAATTAGCTGGGTGTGGTAGTGCACACCTGTAGTCTCAGCTACTCCAGAGGCTGAGGCGTGAGAATCGCTTGAATCCAGGAGGTGGAGTTTGCAGTGAACCGAGAGCATGCTACTGCACTCCAGCCCAGCAGCCTGGGCAACAGAGTGAGACTTTGTTTCAAAAAAAAAAAAAAAAAAAAAAAAAAATGAAAAAGAAGAAGAAGGAAGAAAGAAAAAGAAGAGGAGGAGGAGGAGGAGGAGGAGGAGGCGGCAAATAGCGTCCCAATATTTATAAAGTATTTATATAGTATGTATTGGTGGAGGCAAGAAAGAACATGAATTCCAGGAGGAAAAAACTAAAATATATTGATCTTTGGCAAGATTCTGTAGTGAATTTTGAGATAGATTATTTGTTAGGTGAAGAAAGAAAGTTGCAGTTACCAGCAACCAATAGGACTTCACCAAGAGCAACTTAAAACAGCTATTCTTTTTGTTCATGTTACCAAACTGGTAGGTTGAAGGAATGCATCATGATTCCAACAAAATAGATGGTGAAGTTTCTGGATATCACTGAGAACAAGATGAAGAAAAGGGTCAAGAAGATAAAATAATTAGGTAGATTCCTAACTGGTTGAAGGCTTGTATCTCAGGATCTCCCACTAATGAACTATTATCAACTAGATGGCAAAGCTTTAGCTGGCATGCTGCATGGGTCTGTTCAACTTCTTAAATTATCTGCTTAGATGAAGACATGCTTACTTCATTTTGAGATGCTATAAAGAGAGTTAATGTGTTGAGTGACAAAATGAGATCTGAAAAGGACAGGTGTGGTGGCTTGTGCCTGTAGTCCAAGCTACTTGGGAGGCCAAGGTGGGAACCATGGAGTTTGAGTCCAGGCTGGGCAACAAAGCGAGACTATGTCTCTTAAAAAAAATAAATAAATAAGGGTTGGGCACTGTGGTTCACATCTGTAATTCCACTTTTAGAGGCTGAGGTGGGAGGATCGCTTGAGACCAGGAGTTCAAGACCAGCCTGGGTAACACGGCAAAAACCTGTCTCTACTAAAAATACAAAATTACTCAGGTGTGGTGGCACATCCCTGTAGTCTCTGCTACTAGGGAAGTTGACATGGGAGAATTTTTTGAGCCTGGGAGGTCAAGGCTACAGTGAGCCGTGGCTGTGCCACTGCACCTTGGCCTTGGTGACACAGCAAGACCCCATCTCAAAAAAGCAAAACAAAGCAAAAATAAATAAATAAGACCTCAAAATATCTTTATAGCTTTGAAGCAGCTGCGAATGGAAAAGAGTAAATTTAATAGGGAGGAATAAATGCAAAGGGAACATTTTCCTTACATTAAAAATTAGCTGCACAGGATGGTAGAGATTTGGCTTAATCAGTTTATATGCAGAAAGGACTCAGGGTTTTCATTGACAGCAAGGGCATCATGAGCAAGTCATGTGATTTGCCATAAAACACCCCTAAAACAAACAAAGGTCCTTTCTTCTTAGGCCAGACTGAGAGGAATACCCTGTCCAGTCCAAGGAAATAATAGTTCTTCTGTATTTGGAATCAATTAACTTACATCTGGATGATCGTGACTAGATAGGGATGCCACATTTTAACGGGGGCATTGACAAAGTGGAGCTGACCAGGGACGGTGATCAGAATGTTGAAAGGTCTGGAAACAATCACGCAAAAAACAGCTGGAAGATCTTGGTTTATTTTGCCTGGAAAAGGGGATGGTGCGGGTCTGTGTTTACAGGGGCAGATAACATAACGTCTGCAAAGAATTTAGCACAGGGCACTATACCTAGTAAACACCCAATAAATGCCAACTGTAATTCTGGTTCCACTAATGGAAGAAGCCTTGAACATTCTATAGCCTCAAAAGGCAACACTAGCAACAATGTGTGGAAATTACGGGAAACACTAGCTATTTTAATATAGAGATGGAAGAACTTTCTCTCACAGCTATGCTAAGATACAACAGAATGTTTCTTGACTTAGCCATCACCTGAGATATTATAGAAATATCTGTTTTTATAGTAGCTATAATGTCCTAAAGAGGTATAACTAGTTGGTATTATAAA
The DNA here is from genome assembly GCF_028885655.2 of Pongo abelii. NCBI lineage: Eukaryota > Metazoa > Chordata > Mammalia > Primates > Hominidae > Pongo > Pongo abelii. The sequence continues at coordinate 43,254,861 of NC_071995.2, read as the reverse complement.
TCATCTTGTGGCTTAGAAGCAGACCGTGTTATATCACTTGGCCATTTCTGAGAGACAAGCTTGGATGCTGAAATAAGACACTTTGTTAGTACTGCATATGTTCTTTGAGCAGAAGACATATTTGCAGAAGGTATGACATAATTTTCTTTTATTATTTTTAAGAAAGAAACATTTTTCAGGAGAATGTTAAGATTATTAGCATAGAATAGCACTCAATAAATATTTATTTAATGAATTATCAAGACAGAAAATAATTTTCATTGTCACTACCTGTAATGACTAGAAATTCCCAAGCAGAGGGAATGTGGCAATGAGAAAATAATCTTTTCAGACTGGATTAAGAAAATGTGGCAGATATACACCATGGAATACTATGCAGCCATAAAAAATGATGAGTTCATGTCCTTTGTAGGGACATGGATGAAGCTGGAAACCATCATTCTCAGCAAACCATCGCAAGGACAAAAAACCAAACACCTCATGTTCTCACTCATAGGTGGAAATTGAACAATGAGAACACATGGACACAGGAAGGGGAACATCACACAATGGGGCCTGTTGTGGGGTAGGGGGAGGAGGAAGGGATAGCATGAGGAGATATACGTAATGTTAAATGACGAGTTAATGGGTGCAGCACACCAACATGGCACATGTATACATATGTAACAAACCTGCACGTTGTGCACATGTACCCTAAAACTTAAAGTATAATAATAAAAAAAAAAGAAAATAACCTTTTCCCTCCTCACATCAGAGAAATCTTTTCCCACATTGTGGAGTGCTATACATGTGTGTGTGTGCATGTGTGTGTGCATGTGTATGAACTTAATCTTCCTCATCCTCAGGGAATTGTTCCTGCCTGGAGATGAGGGAACCATCAATGGTCTTGTCTGAGATGCATGCCTTGGTGCACAACAAATTCCTCTGCCATCGCTTAGTCCTTCAAAGCTGACAATGCTTTTGGAGGTAAAAGCTAAATGGAAATCTCTTTTTTTCCTCTTCCTTTCTCTTCTTAACGTGCATTTTGGGAGGCAGTAGGCAGGCACACTTACTGTATTGCTGATTCACAAACTTGAGAGCAAGGGTTCCTACTGCTGATTGTATAGACCTTGCCAGCAGCTTGTTTTTATCAAGGGACACTTTAACAATCATCATTAATAATGGAGCTAATATTTTTTCACTGAGCTATTACACAGTGATGGCTGGTAAACTCAGCCCCATGCCCTGACCTAACCAATCACCTTGCTTTCTAGATACCAGATCAATTAGCATGTTTAACATTTAAGGTGAGATGTCAGATAATTTTGATGGCTGGGAGATACATACCTACCAACTCTACTTAAATCTATTCATGATAAGTGATATCATAGATATATTCGATTTCTCAGCTTTAAAGAACTTTAGAGATCATGCAGTTTTACATTATTCCATTCAAATAAAATGGAAGGAAACAACTTGGTACCCAGATGGAGGGGTTCACCACTAGCCTTAGCATATCTATTTTATAAGTTTTATAAGAAAAAGGATGAAAATAATACCGGCTTTTAAACTTGTATCCCATTCTGCAAGAGGTGGTTTGGGGATCAGCTTCTGAGGTTCGATGGGAAGAAAACAGGTCTGTGTTGGAGGAAACAGATGGAGCCATGGTGAGAAACTCAGATGCTAGTGAGATTTATTTTTACTACTTGCAAGTGGAATTGTGAGGGAGGTATTTTAAAATATAGTCAGACTCAATTTACGTAAACACTTATGAACAGCATTAAGGTTTAGACTTTAGAAATTATGTTCAGTTTAGAAATTATGACAGTTATATGAAGTTGTTCATATTGCCTGTACTGGTGATAGTAACAACGTCCTTTTCTTTTCCTCTTGAATGAATTTTTTTAAATTTTGAAACTTGACCAAAAAGGTGACTATATAGACTGAGAAACCATCAGGTTACAAGAACAAGGAAGAACTGTATTTATATTTTGTGCTTGTGACTAATGTTGGAGGTAATCATATATTTATTTATTTATTTATTTATTTTGAGACAGGGTCTTGCTCTGTCACCCAGGCTGGAGTGCAAGGGCATGATCATGGCTTGCTGCTGCCTTGACCTTCAGGCTCAAGTAATCCTTGTGCCTCAGCTTCCTGTGTAGCTGGGACCACAGGCACATGCCACCACACCCAGCTAATTTTTAAATTTTTTGTAGAAACAGGGCCTCACTATGTTGCCCAGGCTTGTCTTAAACTCCTGGGCTCAAGCGATCCTGCCACCTGGGCCTCCCAAAGTGTTAGGATTACAGGTGTGAGCCACAGTGCCTGGCATATATTCTAATACACTTTCTAATGTGATTCTGTAACACATGCATGAGTTTTAGGATTTCCTTCCTTCATTTATATGACTTTATCTCCCATCATGCCATATATAGTTGTTTTTTTTTTTTTCAGTTATTTACTTCCTTCCAAGATTAAAGAGTTTTGGTCATTTTTAAGCTGATTTATGTGACCTTAACTCCAAATGTTACTCTTTAAAGTAAATTTGTAGGATATCTGGGAACTATTTGGGCACATTCCTTGATTGTATTCAATGTCTCACAAGGTGGCTTATAATGGTTAGAATAGATGGGGTGCAGTGACTCATGCCTGTAATCCCAGAACTTTGAGAGGTCAAAGTGGGAATATCACATGAGTCCAGACATTTAAGACAAGCCTCATCTCTACAAAAAAATTAAAAATTAGCTGGATGTGGTGGCATGTGTCTGTGGTCCCAGCTACTTGGGAGGCTGAGGCACAAAGATCACTTGAGCCTGAAGGTCAAGGCTTCAGCGAGCCATGATCATGCCATTGCACTCCAGCCTGGGCGACAGAGCAAGACCCTGTCTCCAAAAAAAAAAAAAAAAAAGTCTGGAATGAAAACTCTGCTGAGGTTATTTTAGACTCTGCAAGCAGAGTGATTTTATTGTTTATGTTAACACTGGGAATAGGAGCCTCTAAGAAAGTTGAGATGTCTCTGATTTGGTGTCAACAGTTAATCTGGAAACATGAAAACCAGTTTAAGTATCCCTTTTTTGAGATTAAATTATCTGAAATGTCAAGATACTAGTTGTAATCTTGTTTCTTGGCACAAACTTCTAACCCTTAAACACAATAACTTAATAATCAAGAAAAGTGTTTTGGAAAACAAAAACAAAAACCAGTAATCATTTATAATTGAAGTAAGCACAGTTGTGGGACTGGAGTGCTCTGTAAGTGACATGCAGTCCAGGAAGTAGATTTTGGGTATCTTTGATGTTTCTTTTTTCTTTTCTTTCTTTTTTTTTTTTTTTGAGATGGCGTCTCGCTTTGTCTCCCAGGCTGGAGTGCAGTGGCACGATCTCGGCTGACTGCAACTTCTGCCTCCTGGGTTCAAGCAAGTCTCCTGCTTCAGCCTCCTGAGTAGCGGGGACTACAGGTGCCCACCACCATGCCCAGCTAATTTTTGTATTTTTAGTAGAGACAGGGTTTCACCATATTGCCAGGCTAGTCTCGAACTGCTGACCTTGTGATCCGCCTACCTCAGCCTTCCAAAGTGCTGGGATTACAGATGTGAGCCACCACTCCCGGCCTGATATTTCTTAACTATGATCTGAACAAATCACCTGTGAATTATAACTGAAGGGTTTTCTTATTAAGATGCCATGTCCTATCCCTAGCAAATAAAACTAACCATATTCTGGGATATAAGAAATGCAGTGAGACTTTTTGCAATGCCAGCATTAGGAGCCTAGCTGAAGCCACACATTCCAGTCCAACCAGGTGCTCTGTAGATTTTATTGTGTATAGAAAATGGGCAGTAAGTAAATAAAGTCTATATACTTAAATATAAACTTACATTTATTGATCTCCAATATTTTCCTTCTCCCCTGCTTTCAATGGGCAGCCTGGCCCTCAGGGTTGTCTTACTTCAGTGCTTGTTGTAGGGTAGGTAAAAGTGGGATGGGACAGGATAATGTAACGCTGCTTGGAATCATGCTACTTCTCATCTTTTGTAAAAGCCTAAGCTTATTTAAGACATTGTTCTGGAAATATCGGATGAAGAAGAGAGAGACAAGATGATTTGGAGGGCAAAAAGATAAGAAAATGAGTATTTTTGAGCATCGACGTAAGAAAGAACACAGTCTCCAGGGCAGAGAGCAAAGAAATACACAGTGTATTGAGCACACGCACCCCAAGCCCCGTCAAAATGTCAGTAAAGGAATTACAAAATGTGTAAGCCCATAAGGACAAAGAGAACAGAAGAGGAGACAAGAGCAGATCAGAGTTATCAATAAAATTTTAGAGTTTGAAAAGTAAGTAGGTATGTTGTAACTAATTTAGCAGATGAGGGATAACTGAAACCTACCTTTTTCTAGAGGGGGATAACTAAAAGAAATGGGCAGTTCACATCATAGAACCAGGGCAAGTCTTAGAACCGGAGGCACCAGATACCATGGAAATGGAGGTGAAGGGTAAGACTGAACCAGGAGGAGTGGTGAATGTTTACCTAAGAAGTAATGAGACCCCTGTTCCTGTTTTCTACCTGGTTCAGCTGGTCAGCTACCTCTTCCGTACCCTGGTAGGTGACTGGAAATTTGTTTTTTTCCAGGAACTGAACTAGAATATCAGGTATTAGGGCATTAGGAAGGTGCTGGAAGGAACACAGGAAGATGATGATGAGGTGGGAAGGTAGCAGACAGGAGAGAAAAATCTGGATTTCTTGGAATGTTTGCCAGCTAAAGCCAGACCTGACAACTGAACAGTGAAGAAACACCATCAGAAACCCACAGAGCAGCTTCAGACCAGTAAAGAAAGCCTGTTCTGAGGAAAACTGGCAATAGTAGTCCTCAGAGAATCTGATTAGGGCTCAGATCCTTCAAGCAGAGTAAGGACAGAGAAAGAATTTCCAAGGTACTGTTGAAGTGATGCATTCTTGCCGTGAACCCCCACAAGCATAACTAGGTTAGGAAAGAATAAATGACCTTCATGTGTAGACCAAACACAAATGGAGAAATATAAGTGCTGAATAAACACATGAAAAAATGTTCAGACTCACACATGATCAAAGGAGATACATATACAATGAGATGTCCATTTCAACTAGCCAAGATTAAGAAGAATGAGAATATCTACTGTTGGTCAGGTTGTGTTGACCCAGCATAGTGCTGGAAGCAGTGTAAATAGACTATTATTTGAAGAAAGTGTTTTGACAATATTTATCAAGAGCTTTAAATATATTCATTCCTTTTGGCCCATAAATTCTGAAAATCTCACCTAAGAGGAATATAACTATAAATGTAAATAAATATGAATGATAAAAGATACTTAACATTTATTATCTTTAATAAGTAAAAGATTAAAGAAACTAAATGCTTAACAATAACATCCAAGTAAATTATGTTACCTTGCTGCAATGAAATATTATGCAGCCATTAAAATTTATGTTCACAAAGGATTTGTACAGTTGAAATGTTGATGCAATTGTATTAAACAGCATAAACATTTTTATAGATGGTATGCTCTCACTTATGTGAAAGAAAACTGCAAAAAAATGCTTGGAGGAAATGTGTCAAAATATGACAATTGCTGCGTGTGTTTGGATTATATATGGTTTTCTTCCTTTAATTTTTTAATTGAATTTTAAAATTTTCTACATAGTTTTTTTTTTAATAGGAATGAATACTTTTGGACTGGAAAGCAGACCTGGAAAAATGGCCGTTAGGTTTTCTGTTAGCTTCAAACTCATCGGGGAAAGTAGATATAATAAATGTGTAGAGGTGCAGTATTTTAAAAACTGAATTTATGTTGAGGGGGATGAGTAAATAAAGTATGGAGGGCATAGTAATGTCCCTCCAAAGATGTTCATGTCCTAATCCTGAGAACCTGTGAATATGTCAGGTTTCATGGCAAAGGGGAATTAAGGTTGCAGATGGAATTAAGGTTTCCTAATCAGCTGACAGTTGAGGTAGGGAGATTAACCAGTATTTCCCAGGTGGGCCCAGTGTAATCACAAGGGTCCTTGTAAGTAGAAGATAGAAGCAGAAGAGAGAGAGAGAGAACCAGAGAAATGGCAATGTGAGAAGGACTTGTCCTGACATTGCTGGCTTGCAAGGTGGAGAAATGGTGCCACAAGCTAAAGAATGTGGGTAACCTGTAGAAGTTAAAAAGGCAAGATAATTGATTCTCCCCTAAAGCCTCCAGAAAAATGATAGCCTGTTAACAGCTTTATTTTTGCCCAGGGAGTACCATTTTAGACTTTTGACCTTTAGAACTGTAAGTTAATACTTTTGTGTTGTTTTAAGGCACTAAGTTGATGGCAATTTGTTACAGCAGCATTAGGAAACTAATACACACACCATGATCACATTATTATGACAGAAGCCAGAGTCACTAATAAAATGACAAGTATGTGGTTCAACATTTATATAAAGGTTTAGAGTATACGAAATACTTTTAACATGCTTTAGTTTATTTGATCCTCACAGCAATCTTGTAAAGGAGAAAATGCTTGCTGTTCCTGATTTTGCAAGTGGGGAAAATGGAGGCTTGGCATGGTAAAACAATTTGTTGAAGGCTGAACAGTGGCAGAGTTTGGATTCAGAGCCTGGCCTCTGACCCCAAGTCCATGCCTCTCACCAGGCACCTTAACAAGGTTAAGCAAAACAGAGCAGAACCCTTTGTAAAATGTGGATCTCTATCTTGGCCAAGTACAGCAGAGAAAAGGAATGCTGTGAATAGTTGGTGTGTTAAGTTTATGGGATTTATTTTCTACAAAATTTTTGAAACAGAGCAAAAGAAATTAAAGTAATAAAATCCAGTCATTTCAAACCTGTACTCCAGATGTTTTCTTTTCCTCCTCCAAAAAACGAAAGTATATTTGTACATTGACAAATAGGGAAATTCTTGGATTCTTGGGGAGGATGATCAAGTCTGTAGTTTGGCTTGCCTACCCCACCACTGATATTACTTTGCCTTTCTTCTACTCATGGTCACCTACATCAGATGATGGCAGTAGGGATTTTTTTTTTAAGGTGAAATTCAAGCCCTTGGGTGATGGTTAACTTTATGTATCAACTTGACTGGGCCATGGGGTACCCAGACATGTGCTAAAACATTATCTCTGGATGTGTCTGTGAGGGTGTTTCTGGATGAGATTAACATTTTAAATTGCTAGACTGAGTAAGCAGATAGCATTCCCTAAAGTGGGTGGGTCTCATCTAATCAATTAAAGACCTGAATAGAATAAAAAGGCTGCATAAGAGGCAACTCTGTCTGTCTGTCTGAGCTAGGCCATCAGTCTTTCTTGCTCTTGGACTAGGACTACACCACCAGCTCTCCTGGGTCTCCAGCTTGCTGCTTGCAGATCTTGGGATTTCTCGGCCTCCATCATTACATGAGCCAATTCTGTATGATAAATCTCTTTATATCTCTATCCTACTCTCAAATACATATGCAATTGGTTCTGTTGAGAGAGCCCCGATTACAACTAATTGTGTGTGTGTGTGTGTGTGTGTGTGTATAACTAAATGTTGGTATATAACTAAATGTTAGTTTGTAAAAAGTGTCAGTGAGAAAAATAGGTTCAAATCCCAAGTAAGCTAATTTAATCTTCATGGTTTCCTCCTGATTACTTTGGAGGTAGCTCTCTTTCTGACATTCTGCAATTTGTGGATGTGCACCTAGGATGAAACAGCTGATGCTTTTTTGGAAAGCAAGAACAGACTTTAGTACTTAACGGTGTTTTGTCTACCAGGGTGTAGTTGAAACCTGAACTGGAGATGTGGTCAGATCCCAAGGGAAGGGGCTGGGCAGGGTGTCTGGGGAGGGAACTGCTCCATGGGTAGTGAGGAAATGAGCCCAGAGTGTCTGTTGACTGTTTTTGTTTTTTAAAAAAATCGACTTTCTTTAAAGAGGAGCTTTATTTTGCACAGCAAAATAGAAAAGTACAAGATTTCTCATATATCACATGTTCCCACATATCCATAGCATTCCTGATTGGCTGGTGTTATGATGTACATTTTGTACGCTTTCCATTGTGGCCACTAGTTATCTTTCAATAAAACGGCTGCAGAAGATCCCCCTTGGTGAAAATGTGCTCTGGAAGAGGGACTTCTCCTTCTACCTCCCCCTTGCTGCGCTGCCTCCCACTTGTTGTCCTCCCCCTCAATCTCCAGCTATAGCCCTGTCCGCCTCCACTCTGCAGGTCTAGGTAGGAGGGATGATGCTTGCCCTTCTTTCCCCTCTCTCACTTCCAGAGGGAAGGTAGTATGATCTCCCCTCCCTGGTGTGCGGAATGCAGATGTGACTCTCCAGTGATGACTACTGGATTCTACCACTGTGCCCTGAGAGTCCCCAGGGCTCACTGCCTCTCACTGCCTGATGTATATTTCACTCTACAAACCCTGCAGGGCTCCTGATCCATCCAATAGGCCTCTTGACTGATATCTTCTCCACTCTGACCCACGTTTAGAGAAGCAGGCTTCTTCTTAAAGTCCAGTGCCCCAGTTCCGCCATGAGGACTCAAGCCATCCCTGTAGCTATCCTTGAAGCCTCATCTTTAGATGAGCCCTCTACTGCCCTTAGGTAGACTCATACTTTCTGGGCACCTAGTTTCTGTGCATCATAAAGGTGTGGCAGCTACTTCATGATGGCTCCTATGCCAACCATTTGCCTAAAAATAAGCTACCAGACTTCAAAAGCTTCTCCTGTCTGATCACACCTCTCATGTGAGCCAGGCTGGTTCCCAGTACCTCCCTTTGGACGTAGTGTACGGACCATACCTCAGTCCTCCTCCTGCTTGCCTGTTTTGGGGCAAGCATGGAAATAAGCTTGAAATACTTGTCAAGAGTCTCCTGAAACACTGTAAAGTATTAGGAAAAAAAAATAGAACATCTTAGAAGGGAATTGCCACCCCCTCCCACCCACGACCAGTCTGTATCCTTCTGATACTTTACTGAAGGACCAAAAGTTTGTCATTCCTGGAAATTGGGATTTAGAAGTCCACTGTGAGGAGGGAGGCGGCTGTGAGAGATGGGGGCAAGGGACCGACATTTACTGAGCAGTGACACTTGCTGGGAGTTTTATATGTTTTGGTTTAAAAAATGTTCACAGTGCCTGCACAAGGCAATGGATATAATTATTTTATTTTACAGATGAAGAAAGTGAAACTCCCATAGGTTGGATAAGCTAGGATGCTGTGGAACCAAGATTCAGATCTGCATTATTCCAAAGAATACAGGATTATTTGATTTCATATTAGATGCAATTCTGTATCAGATGCTTAAAAATAAAAAACAAAACAAAAACCATAGTACAGACCTTCAAGGCACTCAGTATCTAATAGTTGTTTATATCCTTCCTTCCTTTGAACTCTCTGTTTCTTGAAATGTAGGCTTCTTTTCTGGCCATAGGAGGTGATATATTGAACATCTTTCCTATTAAGTGGTAGAAAAGTGTTTTTATCAAATGCTTTGAGATGGAAAAAAGGCTTTGACCACACTCCGGAGAGGTCCATTTCTAGATGTACTGGACGTTTTCAGTAGTAAAAAACCTAGCATGTCAGTTTTACACCATGGAGGCATTTTTGTCTCAGCATTACTGTAAAGTATAAGAAATAAAATAAATGCACTATCCATACTTCCTTAACTGGGGGAAGGGAATACTTAGTATGAACTTTATGTCCCTTCCCTGTGAAATAGTCAGCAAATAATCCTGCATCATAAAGGTAGCTCTGTTGCTCCCTCACTGTGCCCTGCTACCCCTATCAAGTCTGTGCATGATCTGTGGAGGTTGTTGTCATAGGTGTCCATTCAGGCGCTCGCTGCCAGGCGGTACAGGTGTAACCGATTGCCGAGGCCTCCCTGTGCTGGCTGTATGTCATCTAAGGCTGTCTGCCTTTGAATTGATGAATCCTCAGTGAAAGCAGATATGCACTTTTTTTTAAGTCCCCTTCAAAAGGAAAAAAAGCAACAAAGCCTTCTATTGATTAAGGTAAAGTCAAAATTTTTTCACCTGGAGACAGTGGTTCATATTGCCTTTGTCATGAACATGATCCTCTAACCCAGTGATTTTTAACCTTTTTTAGCAATCACATTCTTTTGAGAAGCTGTCGAAAGTTATTGACCTTTTATCCTAGAAAAATGTACATGTACACATTCAAACAAAATTTTGTACTGTTTCAAGGAATTCATGAAGCTCCAGGAATAGGAAGACCCAACTTTTTCCTCTCCCCATGGATCTATTCTAGTTTTCTTCAAATTATGAGAATGTAGTCCTTTCCTGAGCTAGTGGTAATATGATATAGAATACCATATTTATTTTGGCATTCATGAAAATGAAAAATGTCTAGGACATTTTTTACCACTTTAGAACTCTGCTGCCTAAAAATTCACTAATTAAGAAGAACCACTGGCTATTCTTTTCAATAAATGAGGCTTAGTAATTTAGATTCCTCCCAAATATATTTTACTATTTGCATTGCCAGCTTGTTTCCACTCTTTGTCTTGTGGATGAGTGGGTGGGAGGAGAGGAGGATTACGTATTAGAATCACCCAGAGGGATTTTCAGTTATGCCCTCTCTTGTTCTTCCACCCAAGACCTGGGTATACAAGCATTCTCCTAATGGGACTCAGAGTTCCAGAACAGCCAGCAGTTTTTTTGACGCATTGTGAAAATATAAAGATTTTCTAGCAGAAAGCAAAAACTCTATTGCAATTTGGGTTGCTATATATAAGGATCCTGAGAGAGAGTAGATGATTCAGAGAAGTCACAGAGTCAGAGAATGTTAGAGTTGGAAAAACGTAGATGTTTCCATTGTGACTGATAACAAGAAACACACTTTCTGTCTTTATTCAGTACACACACACGCACATACACACACATACACCATGGAAATAAGAGTTGTACACAACAATACAATGGACTGCATTCTGATTTTTTCTATTAAATTAAAAAAATACTGTACTAGTCCAAAGTCATTACATTTATGGGTTACAATCATAAGTTGCAAAATTGATGTAGGCTTATGGTTTTCAAACTAAATTCTTGGAATTCTCTGATTAAGTGTCATAAGGTTGCCTGTGATGGGGTGAGGGTGGGGGGGTGAAGGAAAGGAAGGGCTAAGGGAGAGAGGCACAGTGGGTTAAACTCCTGGTATTCTCCCCTCCCAATCAGAACAGCCTCATTAAAATTGTTTTCATATATTGGGGTTCTGCGTAATATTATTTTTTTGTTGTTGTTTATTTGTTTTGAGACAGGGTCTCCCTCTGTCACCCAGGCTGGAGTGCAGTGGCACAATCTCGGCTCATTGCAACATTTGCCTCCCAGGCTCAAGTGATTCTCCCACCTCGGCCTCTGAGTAGCTGAGACTAGAGGTGCATGCCACCACGCTTGGCTAATTTTTGTATTTTTCATAGAGGTGGGGTTTTGCCATGTTTCTCAGGCTGGTCTCGAACTCCTGAGCTCCAGTGATCCACCTGCCTTGGCCTTCCAAAGTGCTGAGATTACAGGTGTAAGCCACCACACCTGGCCTAATATTTTATTTTTAAACATTGAAAACCACTGATGTAGCCCATTTCTCACTTTACAGATGAGAAATTTAAATCCAAGATTAGGTGACTTATTCCAGTCAGGCCAACAGACAGTGACAGACCACTACTGTGGTTTTTAAAACTGCATTATTCTTTTGTTTTTAATTTTAATTAATGTGTATATGTGTTTGGTTAAAAGTCAGATGGTTTAAAAGAAGTTATGAAGAAAAGCAAGAATCTTCCAACCGTCCTCTATCCCACTCCTCTTTCTGCTTCTGGCTTTAGAGTTTCATAGCTATTTTCATTACTCAAAATATGTCTGTTTCTCTACTTCTCAATTTATCACTTTTAGACAGTGCTATTGATTCCCACTGTGAAAGATGAGGGCTTAGCTCATCCTCATCTCACTGTCACTCATCTCCTTTTCCCTCCTCTCCACTCATATTTTATAGTTATATTAGCACTTTTACTTCTACAACTGATTACCACTGTTATTTTAAATTTAAAAAGTAGCCCCCATTTTAAAAATTATACCCTAATCTTCTTACCTCTATTCCATTCCTTTTTATTGTACCAATTCCATCATCTCTAGAAACAACACTAATACTGAGAAATTTTTGTTCATAGTAAGATGACAAAGTATGATATGGCTTCTTCAAAATGCTAGAGAAACTTCACACTGTATTATTAGAGATACAAAGTCTAGAGACATAAGGTTTGAAATAGGTGAACCACAAGAGAATTTCCATAATACAAACATATACAATTACCAGTTTCTGGTCTGGTCCCTAGAAACCAAATATTCGGCATGTTTCTACCCTCTATTGTACCTAACTTTGCACTTTCTGTTCAGCAACAAAGGAAATAACTGACTAGTGAAATAGTTTGACATGCTAGATTTGGGCTCAAAATAAGAGAGTGCTTTCTAGTAAAGAGCCCTCCAGAGATGAATGGGGCTGCCATGTCAAGTAGTGAGTTCTCCATTGCTATAAGTGTCCAAGTACAGGATATATTGTCACTTGCTAAGGTTCTTGCAAAAGAGTAAATGGCCTTCAAGTTATTTTCAACCCTGAGATTTTGTGATTCTGTGAAATCAATGATACATCCTACAATGTGAGCAAAGTATACCGATCATGCATTCTCATTGGGACAACATAGCCCCCAGTGACATAAAAATGGGTTCTGGAGAGGTGGGTGGGAGAGAGGAGAGTGAAGAAAACTTTAGATATTGCAGTGATTTGTGGCTCTCCAAAGGACCAGAGTACATAAATAAATAGACAGTATATCTGCAGTATTAAAATTTCATGGAAGGTAGAGATAAGGGAAAAAAGTCTAAAAAGGCTGGAGGGAGAGCAATACTCAAAAACAAGGGAAACAACACTGCACTAGACTCCATATTACATAATTAAGTCCCAGTGTTGTTTCTGTCTTCTCCCTTAGGAGGTCTTTTCTGCATGCCCCATTCCCTTTTATCCTTGTGTACAAGGAGGAGCTTTCCCAGTCCCATAGCTCATTCTACTAGTTGTCTTAGAGGCAGTATGGGGAGAGGTGGTTAATATAATAGATTTGGATTTGTACCTGTTTCCAGCATTTACTAGCTGTATGACTGTACTAGTCAGAGTTCTCCAGATAAACAGAACCAACAGGATATATAGAGATACGTAAGAGGAGATTTTTTATGGGGATTGGCTCATGTGATTGTGGAGGCCAAGAAGTCTCAGGATATGCTGTCTGCCCACTGGAGAGCCAGAAAGCTGGTGGTGTAACTCAACCTGAGGCCAAGGGCCTGAGAACTGGGTCGTCAGGAGTGGCCTCTGGTGTAAGTCCCAGAGTCCAAAGGCCCAAGAACCTAGAGTGCTGGGGCCTGTGGGCAGGAGAAGATGGATATTCTAGCTCCAGAATAGAGAATGAAGAAGAGAGCCCTTCTATTAAAGGGCTAAAAGGCAGAGGCCTTTTAGTTCTATCCAGGTCCTCAACAGATTGGATGTTACCCACCCACACTGGTAAGCATGAGTCTTCTTTACTCAGTCCACTGATTCAAATGCCAGTCTCTGCCAGAAACACCCTCATAAACACACCCAGAAATCATGTTTTACCAGTTATCTGAGCAACCCTTGACCCAGTCAAGTTGACACCTAAAATTAACCATTGCAAATCCACCTCTTGTCAACTTGCCACACAAGCGCATCTCCTTAAACCAAACTTAATCTCCAAATAAATACAAGGTCATGATTCCATCGAATATGAGACAACTCTCCTGCATACAACCAAGAAATGCATTAATCTCTTCCCCTGAAGAGAAGGTGAAGTTCTTGAGTGATGTTTACTTTCTCTTTGATATCCTGTAACTTAAATACTGTGATATAAAATTAACACTTAAATGTTGATATAGACTCAATACATCTTATGTTGTCACATGATAAGAGAATGAAAGAGGAAAGAAAAGAAAGATATTTACTTAATATATGTATATATATACACAAACATATTCATAACAGCATAGGGAGGAAATACTCATGACAATTACAGTCTTTGTTTCTGTAACTGGTCACATGGTCATACCTGGTGTTTATAACCACTTTCTTCTACTACCCATTCTGTATTCCCTTTGCCTTCAGCTAGTCATGGTTCTTTACCTGGTGGGGTGGGACCCAGCCTTTATTCCTGAAGGGTCTGGGCCATTCATAGTCTGCCTGGGTTGGATTATTGTAGTTTCCCATTGACCTTAATCAAAGAGCATGGTATTAATAATATTAAGAGACACCCTAAGGGATCTCCTGTATTCTAGACATATTCTTCCTTATTTGCATTGTGGAATAGCAGTTCAATTTCCCCTTAGTAATCTGGCTCAATCACCCCAGCCAACACCAGAAATGCCCTCTTGGCCTATTGACTCAGAGGCACAGTGACTGGGTGGCAACCTTAACTTCCAGTTCAGTGGAATCCTTGTTGTGATGTTGCTGGTGAAAGCATTTCTGTCTCTGGAACTAAGACCTTTAGACCAGCAGAGCATAAAATCTTAGGAACAGGAAGCAAAAATCTTGCTAGCGGATCACTTGGGGTAATAGTGAGTGATACCACTCTCACTTTCATCCCTTGATTCCTGGACCCATGAATCCTGGCTATGAGAGAAACAGTACCATATAGTTGGATGCTGATTCAGAGCATACACAGCCTTATGGAGATATGTGCCCCAGCCCTGCAGGTATCTGCCACCTAGTAGGCACTATAATCAAGTCTTTAAAAGGCCATTCGCTGTTCTATCAAGAAAGCTGCTTCAGCCCGCCCCGTCAGGGAAGTGAGGAGCGCTTCTGCCCAGCTGCCCCCTGTCTGGGAAGTGAGGAGCACCTCTGCCTGGCCGCCGCCCTGTCTGGGAAGTGAGGAGCGCCTCTCTCCGGCCCCCCAACTGACTGGGAAGTAAGGAGCTCCTCTGCCCGGCCGCCCAACTGACTGGCAAGTGAGGAGCGCCTCTCCCTGGCCGCCTGACCGTCTGGGAAGCGAGGAGTGTTTCTGTCCGACCACCCTGTCTGGGAAGTGAGAAGCGCCTTTGCCGGGCTCCCCACCCTCTGGCACGTGAGGAGCGCCTCTGCCCGGCTGCCCAACTGACTGGGAAGTGAGGAGCGCCTCTGCCCGGCCGCCAAGCGTCTGGGAAGTGAGGAGTGCCTCTGCCCGGCCGCTGCCCAATCTGGGAAGTGAGGAGCCCCTTTGCCCGGCTGCCAACTGTCTGGGAAGTGAGGAGCACCTCTGCCCGGCCAACCCGTCTGGGAATTGAGCGCCTCTGCCTGGCCGCCACCCTGTCTGGGAAGTGAGGAGCGTCTCTGCTCGGCTGCCACTCCGTCTGGGATGTCGGGAGCGCCACTGCCCGGCTGCCCACCGTCTGGGAAGTGAGGAGCGCCTCTGCCCAGCCGCCCAACTGTCTGGGAAGTGAGGAGCGCCTCTGACCGTCCACCCCATCTGGGAAGTGAGGTGTCCCTCTGCCCGGCTGCCCACCATCTGGCAAGTGAGGAGCGCCTATGCCTGTTTCGGAAGTGAGGAGCGCCTCTGCCCGGCTGCCGCCCCGTCTGGGAAGTGAGGAGCGCCTCTGCCCGGCTGCCGCCCCGTCCGGGAAGTGAGGAGCGCCTCTGCCCGGCTGCCGCCCCGTCTAGGAAGTGAGGAGCGCCTCTGCCCGGCTGCCGCCCCGTCTGGGAAGTGAGGAGCGCCTCTGCCCAGCTGCCCACTGTCTGGGAAGTGAGGAGCGCCTCTGCCCGGCCGCCGCCCCATCTGGGAAGTGAGGAGCGCCTCTGACCGGCCGCTGTGCAACCTTCCAAGTGTGAAGTGACAGCCTTGTGTGTGATCTTTTCTGTCTTCCCCAAGTTTGCATTTTCGACATTAAAGTTTACTTTTTAGTTAAAAAAAAGAAAGCTGCCTCAGGATGGTGGGGAACATGGTAAGACCAGCGAATCCATGAGCATGGGCTTATTGCCATACTTCTGTCACTGTGAAGTGAGTTCCTTGGTCAGAAGCAATGCTGCATGGAATAGCATGACAGTGGATAGGCTTCTGTAAGTCCACACATGGTAGTCTTGGCAGAAGCATTGCATTCAGGGAAGGCAAATCCATATCCAGAGTAAATGTCTATTCCAGTAGGGACAAAATGCTGCCCTTTCCATGATGAAAGTGGTCCAATGTAATCAATCTGCCACCAGATACCCAGCTGATTACCCTGGGGAATGGTTCCATATGGGGGCTCAGTGTTGGTTTCTGCTGCTGGCAGATTGGACACTTAGTGGTGGTCATAGCCAGATCAGCCTTAGTGAGTGAAGTGCATATTGCTGAGCCCATGTGTAACCCCCATCCCTGCCACCATGGCCACTTTGTTCATGAGCCCATTGGGGGATGACTGGGGTGGCTGCAGAAACAGGCTGACTGGTATCCACATAACAAGTCATCCTATCCACTTGATTATTAAAATTCTCCTTTACTGAGGTCACCCTTCAGTGAACATTCATTTGAGACACAAATATTTTCACCTTTTTTTTGCTCATTCAGAGAGGTCTGTCCACATCTTTTCCTCAGATTTCTTCATCACAAATTTTCCTATCACATTCCTTCTAAGTTCCTGACCATCTTGACCAACCATTGGCTACAGCCCACAAATTGGTTTATAATTTCACACTTGGCCATTTCTACTTTCCAGGAAAGTGCACAGGCAGATGCACTACCCAAAGTTCTGCTCAATTAGAAGATGTTTCCTTCACTATTGTCTTTCAGGGATGTCCCAGAGAGGGACTTTAGTACTGCAGCTGTCCACTTTTGGGTGGTGCCTGCATATCATGCAGATCTAAAAACAAAGCCCATGTTTTCTCTTCCTCTGTCAGCTGATCATAGGGAATGCCCCATGAGGCCATAGATGCAGGCTGGGAGAGAGAAGACAGCATAGCAGAAGAGGGGACCATGAGCATTTGGACCACTTCATGTAATTCACTTTTGCCTTAAGGGCCTGCTTGGGCCTGATTGCACATATACCACTTCTATCTGATGATGGAGTGCTGCTGTGCATGCCCAGCTTCATGGCTTGGTGGGTCACATAACATCCTGTTCATGATGCTATAGATGAATCACGTAATTTCACCAAGCCCTGGTTTTCTTCTCTTTAATGGAGAGGATGATAGCTCCTTCCACACAGAATTGCTGGAATGTTTAAATCCTTAATACTCAAAGTGTGGTTTTAGAATCTTTGGCATAGGTATCACCTGGGAGCTTAGTAGAAATGCAGAATCCCAGGCCCTATCTCAGAAAGACTGAAACAGAATCTGCATTTTTAAGAAATTTCCAGATGATTTGCAGGTATGTTAAAATGTGAGAAGAAATAGACTGAATGAAATAATCCTAGCAAAAAAGCTCATTGTATTACCTGACATTGAATATTGTTTCTATTAATCTCTTTCTCCCACACTACACTATCAATTTAGTGGCAGGGCCTTGTCCTGTTCATGGTTATGTTCCCAGCATTCAAAGCCTGGCAGATGGTAGCCAATCAAATGTGTATATTGATTGAAAGGCTGTTAGATGAATAAATGAATGAGAAGTGGAGTGGGGACAGAAAGTGTTCTTTCTGAATATGGCTAGAGTTGGTTTTTCTGCTCACTGACTCCTGTTATCTGACCCACAGCTACTTCCCTCAATCTATAAAGAAAGGCCTTCTCCACAGAGGACTCTCTTCTTTTTTTGTCTTAAGAATATGCACATTTAATTGAGAAATTTATTGAGTGTTTTCTTTGTGTAAGTCTTGAGTTATTTGCAGTGAAGGAAACAAAGATGAGTAAGACACGGTCCGCACCCTCCACCACCGTGTGTGTTTGTGTGTGTATTCTGTCACAAATCTCTTGCAATACACTCATTTCAACCTTATCTTGGCTTAAAAGATAAGGAGAGAACTGAAACATATGGGGTTTGTTGGCACACTGGGGCTGAGTTATGAATACTGTCACAGATACAGGAACCAAAAGATTCAGACAAGGAAAACAAGCTTTAATAAAAGGTTCCAGAATTTAGACACCTTCTCTTCCCCTACACCCACCCTCAGTGCAACCCCACCCCTCTGCAATAAGCTTCCCTGCTGCAAATAGCCTTTAAGGTCTGAGAAACATATCCTCAAAGTCACATTCTTTCTTTGTCAGTATGAGTGAGTCAACACATTTGCTTCTTTTATATTTGCTCCTCAAAGATAATTCTTTCTTTGAGTAGGTAAGCCATCTGTTAACAAGCTATCCTTAGTCCTCTGTGCAAACTATTCACCTCCTTCACCACAGTGCCCACTGGAATTGGGAGAAAACAGGCTTCATTGCCCTCTCTCTTACTCCTTTTTTGAAGTCTTGCATTGCTGGAAATCATCCAAATCTTTTTTTTTTTTTTTTTAATAAAAGAACTTTCTTTCTTTGCTAATATATTTGAAGTAGTTTTTCTCCCCCAGAGGTTCATAGTTATATCAAATTCTTATTCTTTATTAAGCATGCTTGGTTTCCTTTCTGAGAGTATTCCTCTTTAGATCTCACTGGGAGATTAGGCAGAGTCTGGGTCAACTCTTGGAGAGGAACATCAAGATAGATACCCAGATGCCTCCAGTCAGGGCCATGATAATTCCGGGCACCAGCCTTCCCACTGAGTCAGCAAGATTAACTTTGTAGTTCTGTAACACCTTTCATCTGGGAAGCTGAGGGCTCTACACATATGAGGTCAATTAATGCTAAGAAGCAAGTATTATGAATGTTTACTTTATTCTTTGTAGTTGAAGACAGTGCAGAGGATGGAATTACTGCCCAGGTGTGCACTGTGGCTCAGTGCTCCAGGGAGGCCCTCTAACCTCCCCTTTCAGTCTGGCTCCTGCATGGTGGATCAATGTGGATTTTGGAATTGGTTCCAGCTTATGATTGGAATCTACACCTGGATGTCCCATAGGCATCAGAACTCAACAAGTGTTCTCAGCATTCCTGTTCGTTTGCCAGATTCTCTGTCTTGGTTGCTGGCATCACTACATACCCAACTGCCTAAGTCACTTGGATCTTTAGCATCTAGCACAGTATGTGGCATATGGGAGAGGTGCACTAAATGTTATAAATATGTGAATGACTTCTCACCTTCTCCATCTTCCTCAGCCCCCTCAAAGAAGCGAAAATGTGCATTAATTTCCTTGACAAAGGTTTATTGAGTACTGATGGGCCAGGTACATGAAGCTTGTGGGGATACAGCAGTGCACAAAAGCAGACAAAAATCCCTGACCTCGTGGAGTTTAAATTCTAGTGAGAGGAGACAGATAATAGACCAAATAGATTAATATATATCAAATTTTAAATAATGATGGGAACCATGGGGAAAAAAATGAGTAAGTAAAGGGATAGGGAGTGTGTTGGGTGCAGTGTCCGATTTTAAATAGGAGGTCAGGGAAGGCTCCGGTGAGAAAGTGACATTTGACTAACAACTGGGAGAGACGAGTAGGTGAGCCACGTAGAAATTGGGAACTGGGGGAGAAGCATGTTTGGCAGTGAGAACAGCAGGTATGAAGGGCCTGAGGCAGAAGCATACTTATCACGTTCAAGGAGTGGAAAGAGGGCCAGTGTTGCTGTAGTGGAGTGAGCAAAGGGAGAAGGAGGTGAGGAGAGGGGACAGGGAAGATTACATAGGGACACGTAGGCACTTTTAATGTCTCTTGTTTTTACTTGAAGATGGAAAGGTACTAGACAATTGAATGGAGTGACCTATCTAACTCACGCGTGAAGCAGAATGTCTCTGTTGTTTTGAGAATAGATGGGGGTGGGAGGTGGGGCACTGTGGGGAATTGGGTGGAAGCCGAGAAGGCAGTTGGGAGACTTGGGAGAAATGGTGGATGCTCAAACAAGATGGTAACAGGTAAGATGGTGAGAAGTGGAGTTATTCTGAGCTTACTGTGAAGGTAAAGTCAGCAGGATATTGACTGATTGAATGTGGGATGTGAGAGAGAGAGAAGAAATGGATGACTCCAAGGAGTCTAGATGACTCAAATGAGGGTGACTGCAGGGGGAGGAGATCAAGAATTATGGTTTGAACAAGTTAAGTGAGCAAGCCCTTTAGAGATCCAAGTAAACATGATGAGTGGGCTGTTGGGTAGACAAATATGAAATTCAGGCTAGAGAAGTGGGCTGAACGTTTTAATGTGATCAGTATGTAGTGTGTACATAAAGCCATGATATTGAACTCTTTGGAGTCATAAGAAAGCCCAGAGGCCCAAAGTATTGAGCCCTGGGACTTCCAGTGTTCAGTGTTGTGGAAATGAGGAGAAATAAGCAAAGGAGACTTAGAAGGAATATCCAGTGAAGTAGGAGAAAGTGTGATCTCCTGGAAGCCGAGTGAAGAAAGTGTTCCAAGGGAAAAGAGTGATCAGCTGTGTGAGATGATGCTATCAGGTCAAGAAAGGTGAAGACCAACATGGTTCACAAGGCATAGCAATATGAATGTCACTAGTAATCCTGTTAAGAGCGGCTTTGGTGGTTGATAAAGTGGGTTCAAGAGCAAATGGGAGAAGACATATTGGAGGTGGTGAGTGCAGACAATTCTTCACTTCCTCATTAGGGTTTTGCTCAGCATTCACCCAGACTATTGCAATGGGGTTCCTACCTCAAATCTTGATAAAATCTTTGGCAGGGCACTCAGGTTTACAATTTGGCTTCAACAAACATTCATAGCCTCAGCTCCTAATAATCTCTATTCTTTACCTCGTTCCCAAATGAGATCCATTTATCTTAGTGCCAGGAGTTCTCTCAAGCTTTTGTAGCATTATACATGCTCTTTCTCCAGCAAAAACATCCCAACCTTAGCCTTTTCAGCCCAATGGACATCTAGTCATCCTTCAAGATGCAGTTTAAGTATCACCTCCTCTGGTAAATCTTCCCTGCCTCTCCTGGTTGACTGAGAAAGAGAAGTTCCCTTCTTTTTGTTCCTGGACCACCTTATTTTTTATTATACTTTAGCACTTATCACACCATCATGCTCAACTTGGCCACACCTTAGTCACCAAAATTCTAAAAGACTTATCATGAAAGCTAGCATTAATTGAATGCTTATTATGCTTTGTGGATAACCCTTTGTCTTCTTTAAATAGCCCTGTGAAGTAGTTACCACAATTATCTTTCATCTTACAAATGAAAAACTGAGTCTTAGAGAAGTCAAGAAACCTGATGATAACCACACTAAGTTTGACATTCAAGATTCAAACCTACGTCTGTCTGATTTCAAAGCCCATGCTTGAATTAACTACACCAAACTGCTACCCCTGAGATAGATACTAAAATGCCTGTGACTTTGCTGCATGTACTACTGTTCAAGTCTAAAGAATTTGTGATATAAAGTCAGCAGTCCATACTGGCATTGCCCAGTAGAACTTTCTTTGATGATGAAGATGTCCTATAAATCCACATTGTTCAATATGATAGCCAATAGCCACCTATGGTTATTGAGCACTTGAAATTTGACTGGTACCACTAAGAAGCTGACATTTCATTTTATTTAATAGTAATCCACTTAAATGTAAATGGTTACATATGGGTAGTGGCTACTGTAGTGGACAGCACAGCTCTAGAAACTCAAGCAACTCTGGATAACCTATTACTTTTACCCTGTGAATACAAACTTAGGTGAATACAATCAACTCTGAGAGAGTAATGGAATATTTTTTATTCTCTTACTTTGCCTGTAAGAATACCCATGACCAAAACTACCATATTATGCAGAATGTAAGACACCGTCAATTTTCAGATGTATTATTATTTTATGTATTACTAAGAAAACATACCATCAGTTATAATTGTGAGATACCATTGTCAGACACACCCCAATTTCAGATATTTTTAAATGTTGGGCAAAATGCATCTTAGAATCAATAAAAATGATTTTTTTTTTCAAGAGATGAGGACTTGCTCTGTTGTCTGGGCTGGAGTGCAGTGGCACAGTCATACCTCACTGTAGCCTCAAACTCCTGGGTGTAAGCAATGCTCCCATCTCAGCCTCCCAAGTAGCTGGGACTACAGGTCTAAATCACTGTGCTCCCAGTGGTATCTTAGTTATTTTGGTGATTTCCTGGAAATTTCTTGGATGATTTTCAAATGTCATTTTTTTGTATTAATCTCAAGTATAATTTAGGTCACTGTTATCATAGAAAGTGAAGACTGGACAGTATTATTTCCAATTTAGCTTAATTTTTATAGTCAAAATATCTGGCAGTAGGAATTGAAATAACAACCAAAAACATTGACAGATTGTTCTTAAAATCACCCAGAAATAATACACTCTATTAATATTATGGGTGGAACCTAGTGTGTGGGCATCTATTATTTTTTCATTTATTTCTCCACAACATGTTTTCATTTAATTTTACTGTTTTCTGGTTCAGTACATCATACAGCTTGTCTAAGTGCTAGAGTGTGTAATGTGACTAATATAGAATGCAATTAACCTCAGAACCAGTTGATGATGTGTTATTTTTCTTGTGATATTGTGGTATCATCATCATGAAAGTTACTTAAACCTTCATTTTTTAGCTCAAGGCCATCCGAATGGAATCTTAGGTTTATCCAACCTTGTTCTGTAACCTTTATCTAGGTCCTCTGTAATTCCACCTTCAACTTTGGAGACATCTTAAAAACCAAGGCACAAATCTGGCTTCTATCACTGGAACCATCTCCAGCTTTGAAGGACTTAAACTCAAATGGCATGTCTTTTAATATTTAGAGAATTAAGTCCTAATCCATCCTGTTTAATGCTTTTCACTGTATTACTTAAGATGCAAAGAAAATGTCCTCTCCTTTACCCAGCTGCAACAAATTAATAAGTAATTTCAATCAAATAAGATCATTTTTATCCTGAAATTCACTCTACATCCTCCAATGCTTTGGACTCGATAAAATTGATGAAATGTGTGTGAGCTTTAAAAAATACCTGAGCCTTTGAATTCAAGATGACCCATGACATATGCATTTTGGTGGCATTTTTAAACTCCTGCACAACAAAGGATTCTTGTATCTAATAGATAATTACGTTTTCAAACAGTGTAGTGTTTGGAAATGATTACTTAAATCCAAGAACAGGTTACAAGTGAGAGAAAGGTGCCACCCACCAGACAAAATTAGAAACACTCTGAATATGAGTCATGGGGCCTTTAGAAACCATAATTCTAAGATGGGAAACAAGACAAAACAAAACAACAACAGAGAGACTTTGGAATCCTTTATTATAAAGGCAGAGAGCCAGTTATCCAACCACTCTTGTAGAAGGAGTGGGAGAAACTGAACCAAAGCCCAGAAGTCTACGATACCTCTCCACATACACACCCACATTTATTTATTTATTTTTTTAAAAGTTAAGTGCTGTTAATAGTATCAGTTGTCAACATTACCTTGCACCTGATTGGAGTTTTGAAATTCTCAGTGGTGCCAGTCCCTGTAAACGACATCAACAATCCACGGGCAGCCTATTTTACTCCCTCAATGAAAGAGGAGATGCCTGGCTTATGCTAAGTAACCCCCTGTTTTATTCCATAATTAACAGAATCACAGTAAGTATCACTTCTGAGTACCTCAAGAAGAAAGGCAATTTTGAAGCAATTTTTTCCCTGGTACCTTTTCCCGTTTTCGTTTCAAGCAGTACTGTATTATACCTTACCTTTTCTTTCTAACATAGTAAGTGCTAATTATACCCCGTGGGTACACCTTGGCTGCTGTGTTAAACACATCTAGAGTTGTTTTCTTATTATCATGAAAAAAAATTTGACATGAAAGACAACCTGTGGAGGCACAAGGGGACATTGGAATAAACCTCTGTAATTTAAAGGGCCAAGCAATTCAAGGATGCTGAAGGATGGGATTGTGCTCAGAAAGAGATGCAGTAACATCTCTATTGTGTGGGTTTGTTTAAATGAGGAAGTGAAATGAATATTATGTAAATAAAAATGCCCCTGGAAGTGAGTGTGTGTGTGTGTGTGTGTGTGTGTGTGTGTGTGTGTGTAGGGGAGGTGGGTTCTGTGCTTTCTTCATCTACAGCTCTCTGGTATTTGCTGAATATACTGCTTGATTATTTGACACCTAACACATATTCCACTGTTAGTACTTCTGCAGTGAGTACGATTTTCAGTGTATTCACTCAGGAAATAGACTATTCAGCATTTTTCTGTAACCCAACTAAAGTGTAATCTCAGACCATTCATCCCCTTGACCTGGGTGGCCTTTGGGGCATTGCTGTGTTGGCTGCTGTTGAGTTTCTTGGTTTTGGCATTGTCAGCCATCCATGCGGGCATCCAGGCTGAAGTCCTTGTTCCCATGGATGCACGCTCTGCTGCAGCTCTCAAACCGCATCTGCACTGCTCTTGGGCATCTGAGACGCATTCTCCGTCTGTCTTGGGCACCCCTGTTTAGACAACTTCTGCAGATGTTTCTTCTGCTCTCCTATCAGGCTGCCATAGGAAAATCCTGAGTTCCACCTGGGAAAGGGGTATACAGGGCCCTTGTTCATGGAGTCTCAGAGCCCGTCTTGTGATCATGTCATGGCCATGTGCCTCATCTCCTCCCTCCTGTATCTGGGCAAGTGGAAGAAGGTAAAGCACCTCCAGGCCCACAGCTCAAGGCCTCTTTCTTCGGAATAGAATTGTCCTGACTTCCCTATAACACCCCTCTCCATTGTTGCCTCCAAACAGCGCCCTCACCCCCAGCCTGACTTTTACATTATTATGTATTCTCCACGTCTTTTGTCCTCTGCCCTGAGTTTACTGGGTTTAGGTTTATACAATTCAAAAAACAAAGCATCTGAAGATCAAAAGCCTTGGATTTTGGCCTGAATCTTCTCATCCCCAAGGGGATAAATGCTGTGAGAAAAATAGCAAAAGGAGTACTAGGAAATGCAGTGGGTCAGTAGGAGGGGAATCACAATAAAATCCCCAAACACTGTTTCATCACATTTTTCTTTAAAAAGTCATACCCTTTGTTTCTCTATACAGAGTTAGATTCATTGAAAGCAAAAATCAACATACTGTAGCCCGACTCATGCTTGTTTGTGGAGAGGAAGCGCTTTCTTTGTCTCAATAGTTCTGGGCAGGCTGAACTGTCTGCTCCTCCGCTCATACACAGTAACTTCTTTTTTCTCAGAACATAATTGCCAATCCCCTTTGGTTCAAGTCTCTGCTCGGATCACACTCTCAGGGGTGTAAGGAAGTTCCTATAATGTAGGAACTAATTTCTGCCATTTTCCCTCTTCTCATTGGAGACGACTCCACTAGAGCAACACAGCTTGCCTCTGGCTCACCTATCCTTGTTCAGGCTAAGGATGCTACCTGGTGGAGGACATCAGGCAGAGAACAACCTTAGGTCATGGTTCACAAGTGGAGAGAATTCATCTATTGAAAGTCTGCGAGCATTGGAGATTGGGTTTCTTTTTCCTCTTTGCCCTGGACCAAAGCAAGGCTGCAACCCTATTTAAAGTACATCTGCCCTAGACTCCCAAACCCTCCCACAAGCTTGAGTCCCAACATCTGGGGCTGGGAGTTGGAAGGGAAATGGGGTAAAAAGAGTTTAAGCAAGCCCATTTGAGTCTGGATCATTACCATTGCATTTCTATGGGTAGCAAAACTAACATCTCAATATTGACCAATTCCTGAGTCTGACTTCTAAATTGGCTCCAACCTTGAGTTAAAAAGGGAGATTTTATTTATTGTGTCCTCCAAAACCTCAGCACTGGGCACTGTTAGCCAAGAAGAGGAAGTGGCACTGTGACAGATTAACATCTCTTGTAGATGATGCAGAAAGAGCTCTGGGCCTTACTGAGAGACCTCAGCCTCTAGGAGAATAGGGGCATTGCTTGGAGATAAGTAATATCTACTCTATAAAAATGTCAGTCCCTATGATTAGAATAGAATTGAGAACTTGGGCTTATGAGTTAGGAGTACCTGTGTTTAAGTTTTAGGTTTGACATATCCTATTTGTGGCTTCTTTGACAAGTTACTTAAGTTCTTTGAACCTTAGTTATCTCACCTGTAAAACAAAAATAATAGTATCTGTGTTAGAGGGCTATTGTCAGGATTAAATATGATAATGCATGAAAAGTTCTTAGCACATGATAGCTCAATAAATTTTAGCTTTTAATTTATATTAGTGTCATAATTTAAGTAATTTTTTTCTAAGCATGTGTACCCCCTCAAAAAGACCAAAAGGGCCCAGGTGTGCTCTCTTACCTTGTCTAAAGTGCAGGGTAAGAGGAAGTATTCTGCCACAGAGAAAGCATGTTCTGGAATACCTCCCTAAGACTTCTAGTACTTTTACCTCTGGGAATAAGGTCTCTGAGTGTAACTGAGTACTCCCATTTTTCTAGAGGTGGTTTAATTATTATTTTTCATCTCTCTCTCTCTTGTTTCCCTGACTCCCTATTTCCTACTTAAGCCTTCAGAAATGCAAATATAACCTTTCACCTCCCCTCACCAGACATTCCCTACAGCCCAAGTTCTTTTAACTAGGTTCTCCAAGACAGATCTTGCCTCCAGAATTGACAGTGGCTTTGCAGACCAAAGCAAACCCTCCAGGAACTTTCACCCTCCAGGGGTTGCCTGGAAACTCAAATCCACTAGGAGAGCATCTTGAAAGCATGCCCACTTAGCCACTTTTTGTTGTTGTTGTTGTTGTTGTTGTTGTTTGAGATAGAGTTTCACTGTGTCTTGGAGGCTGGAGTGCAGTGGTACGATCTTAGCTCACTGCAACCTCCGCCTTCTGGGCTCAAGCGATACTTGTGCATCAGCCTTCCAAGTAGCTGGGATTACAGGCACCCACCACCATGTCCAGCTAATTTTTGTATTTTTACTAGAGACAGAGTTTCATTGTGTTGCCCAGTCTGGTCTCGAACTCCTGAGCTCAGGTGATCTGCCCGCCTCAGCCTCCCAAAGTACTAGGATTACGGGCATGAGTCACTGCGCCTGGACAACTTAGCCACTTTTACAACATACTTCTGCCCAGGAAGGCACCAACTCAACTTCCTAGTAAATGACTGCCTGGTAGCAGGGGGACCCCTGCCCTTGCTAATTTCCTCCCTTATCTTATAAAAATGCCCACTTTCTGCTCCAAAGGTGAAGTGGCACATGTAAAGGCAGGACAGTTTATGCCCCTTCCCCTAAGCTAGCTTTGGAATAAATTCACTTTTTTTTGTATCAGACTCCATTCTTGTGAATTGAAGTGTACGGTTATGTGGTGAGCAACTAGCCCACATTTCAGTTAACATGAGGACAATGTCAAATAGTTGAAATGTATCTTCTTTGTTAATAGAAGAAGTTACTGGCGTTCAAATAGCCTCTACTGTGCTGTTCAACTTTTGATATATGTTATGCAAATAATGCTTCTATAACTTCCACATATACTTATCTCAAATGGAGCTTTGAACAAATCTTTTAAGTGTTATCTAATTTGGCTGCCCTCTCAATTGGTGTGCCTAGACCTGTGTGTAGATATAAATGATTGAGAGTTGACTGTACTATCGGGCTTGATCTATGTATTTGGAAACCTAAAACATCTAAACTTTTTGTAAAGTTTTACTTTTAGAAAAGTTTCTTTTACTAGCCTTTAGCGAAAAGTTACTGTTTGTATAATGTTGAAAAAGTGGCTCTCAAGAACAAATAGGATGAAAGTGAGGGCAAAATTATTTATTTACTTAATTCGTTACAAGGAAGATTTCTTTCTAGTCAATAGATAACTGATTGCAATTTATAATCTAATGCTGATGGAGAAAAAGTTAATGGAAATTTTAGTGAAAACAAAATGGTAAATAACAGTAATGGGTGTCTGAGGACCTAATGCTCCCCAGATTCTACTTAACTCCTGAAATTTCTAAACCAGAGGATGGCTAGAGAATAGTAGTAAAACATAATTATGCCACATGAAGGGCATTTACCATTTGATTTCAGCCCAATGGGCTTTTCTTGAAACAACAAGAAAGGCTTACAGAGCACATATTCAGGAATAAGCTATATAGTAGAATAAATAAATGAGTTTCTAAGGTGGGAAACATAATTGGAAACTTAATCTTTTTTTAATTGGTCCTATAAAGACCATATGGGGGGCCTGGTTCCTGCCCTCTAGAAGTACTTTTGTCATTTGACAACTTTCCTTCATTTTTATTAAACTCCAGGCTTATGAAGCCTAGCAGAGTAATTTGCACAGAGCAGCCAGCAAGTGAATATTTGTTGCTTTGGTGGATCCAAGGACACTCTTGTGGAGGCTGATCTTTCACTACTAGTGAAACATGAATGGTGTTTGAAGGGAGGTCAAACTTGACCTGCTGCTTTGCTGTTAGCTGTAATTTCACTTTTTACATGTTTGGTCAGTTAACACAGGGATTCACCATGTATTTCAGATATCTCACTTGTTCCCAATTATTTTGGAGCCATGCAACATTCCAAAGAAGCTTCCGAACAGTGCTGGAGAATTTGCTTCCATGGCTACCTTTAGGGTCAGTCAATGCCCAAAGAAGAGGATTAAGAAATCATTAAAAGTGTTGCCTACCTAGAATATGCTTGGTTAAATTTTACTAAGTATTTGTGGAAGGCTTTGCTTTTCTGTATCTGGTAGTCTCCTAGTTGGTCTTGACGATTCAATGGCAATATCCCCTTTCTGAAGTTCTCCCAAACTCCACTCAAAGCAAATTTAGTGTCTCCTCCACAGTGACTCAATAACACTCCGTAGCTCCGATATATATGGTATCATAATTACCTGCTTAGACATTATCACATTGTTTTGAAATTATTTGTCATCTAACTTAAGCTCCTTGACATTCACCTTGACATTAGCAATTATTGGTCCTTGGTTTCACAGCTGGCAAACAATCAGGAATCAATCAGACCCTTGAAGGTGCTCTGTAAAAATTAGTCAAATAAGTGAATGACAATATAGACTCAAACCCAGTTGTTTGTAAAGATGCAGTACAGCACTGTGTACATCTGATAAATAATTTACTGGAGCAAATGAATGGCTCCTAAGTTCAGTTTGGAAAACCACACCTATGTGACTTTTCTGGTTCTGCAGGCCGCAGGTGTTAATAAGCAAAAATTTCCTTAAGCTGTGGGTGGACCTGGAGTGTAAGTGAGGCAGACTTTCAGTGAGATGGAACCTAGTAAACTTTTTTCCGCTCCAGAATGGGCATTTGAAATTAGTTACCTCTCAGTCCTGGAACTTAGGCTTATCTATGACTGACTCCAGCCACCATTTTGAACAGTATATCATTCTAATTAGAGAATATATTTGATCACCTCTGCTCTGCATACACTTCTCTATTAAAAGCACTTACCAGGAAGTGAGTAATTTGTTTCTATGTCTGTGGCCAGACAAGACTGTGAAATATTTGAGGGTGAAGCTTCTGTCTTGTTTATTTCTATATTTCTATTTTCTGATGTGGTGCTTGATATATAGTACATAATCAACAAATAGTTGTTGATGGAAATGAAGAAGGGCAAATAGATTGAGAATAATCCCTTTCTTTGTCCACTAATCCGATTTGTGTTTTCTATACTTACCTATTCTTTGTGGTTCTGTGTCTAGGTCACTTATCCAAAATCAGGCTTATAAAGCCAAACATTTAAAGTCATACACAAAAAACCATTCGGTCTTTCGATAATTATTTTTGAGTGCTTAGTATGTGCCAGGTGTTTTGAATACAAATATGAGCAAGACATGGCTCTGAGCTCAATGAGCTCATCGTATTATTAAATAGCACATAATGGCAGTCATTAGTTAATGGTCATCACAAGCTAATGGTTTTACTCAGAATCCAGCTACCACTAAGCTCTTGGGTGCCCTGAGAAATTACTGAGATGGAACAATATTTGTGTAAACCATGACTTAAGGGGAATAAGGTACCATAACATTTTCTCATAATGGAATTGTTTTACAGAAAAAGTGTCAAGTCCCAGAATTATGAATATCAAAATTTTCACCAATACGTACCCTTTAGCAAACAAAAAGAAATAGGAAATGTATAGTTTTAGTGCAGCCCTCACTTCAAAAGAAGTAGTTTATTTTTTTGAAGATCAAATGTCAGGTTGATAGGTCAGTTGAAACAAATAAGGGTCTTTTGAGTTCTTTTTTTTAGAAAAACCCACAACATAATATGGGGAAAAGTTTATATTTAATAATTTTTTCACATACAGAGGATGTCTGGGAAGAATGCTGATAACATCATATTGTAGATTCACTTGTATTCTCAGCAGGGAGACCCTAATTGCCTTAATGATGGAAGAGAGGAGAAGAATGTACCAGCAAGAATGTTGGTACCAGAACTGAGTAACAATTTTCTCACTTACAATGTTAGTACACGGCAATCTGTATAGTGGAGTTACATCTTACACAAGGGTTGAGTTCTAAAGGAAGAACATAAAATAAACCTTTTATTAATGTTATCTTTGGAAATCCCTTAGGGAAAAGCCTAATGTTGGAGATGGAAGTGGCTGTAGAGTGCATTAACTTGGTTAAATTAGGACTATCTTTTCTAGAATTCCCTTCTGTGTATGATTCTGGATTAGAATTAGATTCTGGGCACAAGAAAAGTTTGCACACAGTTTGCAAGGCAGAGAGAAGTGGCAGCCATTATGTTTGGCAGGTTGGTTAAAGGCACTCAGAGCTACAGTGCTTGTGTGCATCGCTGATCTACTACCTCACCTTGCTGGCTACAGGCCTGCAGCTGAGCCTGAGGCTTCTTCAGCTCTGGCCACATCTCCTTTAGCTTCTCTAAATCTTGGACTTACTGCATGTGTAGCTCCATGGTGAAAGTCACCAGCTCCTCCTACTACAGGTCTCTAGCCTTGACCAGGCTGCAGATGATCAGATGCAGATGTGGGTTCCATTTTGTTCTTTGGGTTCCAGTTGTCCTTGTGGGTTCTGGTGTGTCCTTGTCCTCCTCCAGTTCACATCCAGCTTTTCTTCTCAATATCAGTCTTGCTGAGAAATCTCAGGCCCACTACCAGATGCCGAAGCAACAGCCTTCCACAGATTTCTTTACCAACTTCCATAATTGTGTAAGCCCCAGTCTTTGTAGCCCTTATTCTCTGTACCACTCACAGTGCTTCTGCTTATCTGCCTGAGCCCTGACACAGAGACTATCATACAACTAGTAATAAATCCACTGACAGGATTTTCCAGTTTCCTGTCTCTACCTCCACCCCCACCCCACTGGGCACCTGATGAAGTAGTTGGCTTCAATTTAAGAATCATGTTGTTAAAAAAAAATACATATCTTTAAACCCAAGACTCATACTCAGTGCAGCAAGATGCCCACACAGTGAGAGACACTTACAAACTATGGGAAAAACAGATTACTGTTGCCCATCTCAGTCTCACTACAGAGGATGGCTCATTGAGTGGGAAGAGTGTGCAAAATTAGCCAGACCTATTTAAGCTGTTTCTCCTTTTCCTTTATCTAGCATATGTGGCTGCACTTCAGTAAGCAAAATGTGCATGTAACACAACTCACTTAAGCATACTGACTTTATCATCAGACATTTTCTTCATCTTCTTTTTAGTTTTAGTCTTGACGACTCTTTGCCCTCAGGTTTTTTCACCCCGGGTGCCCTTGCACTGCAGGAAACTGAATTCCACTCTTTCCCTCTTCTTCCCCTCAATCTCCTTGGGGCCCCCCTTCAGCTTTAATCTCTCTTCCCAAACATCTACAATTTGAGATTTGCACGATTGCTACTTCAAAGTTGTAAACTGAGCAAATTATGTCTGTGGATTTTGTTACTGAAGTGAAATGAGCATGCCCAGGCCATTTGAAAACTTCATGGGAAACACTTCCAGTCTTAAAAGGATTATAGAAGGATCATGATTTATCCTATTGTTCAGTAAGAAGAGCAAAGTTTCTTGGTAAGCAGATGCTTGGAAGCAGATGCTATTTCAGTACTGGCACTTCAGGATTGTGTAAATCTTGTTCTTGGCTGTGAGTTTTAATTAATCAACTGCCTACATTAAGGTTGGTTTTTTTGATTTATTGAGATTTTGTTTTACCTTCATTCTACTTAACTAAATCCACAAGCTTCAACCTTGATTTACTGCCTTGTTTCAACTGAAAACACAGTTCCCTAAACAATATTTATAACTTTCTTATAGTACAGTTATTGAAAAACAAACCTCTGTTCACTATAATGATATTAGAAAATTGTAAAAATTCAGTATCTTATTGTTTTCATCTTCTCACTTCCCTTCCTAAAAACCCACAGGGCTCCTCATTGCCTAGAAGAGAATGTCTCAACCTTTTTTTTTACCCAACACATGGCCCAGTGGTTTTCACTTGGCAGATAAACTCCCACGAGCTTCAGAGTCCCTAGGAGGCATACACTCAGGATTCTATTTGTAACCCATATCCCTCGGCCTCGCCAGGGCAAATGAGGTCACAGTTTAACCTAGTGTCTCTTGATTGATGATCTCCACCTGCGTGAGAGTAGGATGCCCTTCTCAGGTTCCTTCTAACTTCTTTCAGGGAGTCTCCAGGGGTATTTCACATGGGCTCCCAGCCCTCTGCTTGTGCCTGGGCTGTTTCTCAGTTCCAGCCTGTTGATCCCTGCACTGGCCAAGGACTGATGCTTCCCCTGCCATGCTGACTTCAAGGTGAGTTACTCCTATATTACCGGACTAAGAACAGTCACAGAGCCTTTCTTAATTCTTCCCAGCCCTGTGGAGACCAGGCTTTTATGTTAGCCAAAACTTTACTGAATGGTCAGGAAAACAGAGGAAATTACAGCAAAGAGACTTAAAACTGGTTATTAAATATGGAGGCTCTTGAAGCCATCCATTGTAACACACCATTATTCTGGGGTGTCTTACTTAATGAGTCTTTGCTGTAGGGTTTTGTCCCCAACTAGATGCCCACCCACTTCCTACCCTGCAGAGTATGTCAGCTACCCTTACTACCACTTACGCAGTCTGAATATTTGGAACTGCAAGCCTAAGAGAGTAAAATTCAGAGGCGATGAAATCCTTTATCTCCTGTTTATGGTCTGCCTTACCAATGGTCTCTCCCAGTCCACAGATCTGCCTTTTGCCAGAATGACTGTGAGTGAGAAAGTCCTCTCCCTTTAGGAGAGACCTTAATCCCTATCCACAGGTGGGTCTTTGCCTTCAAAGTAAACCATAGTGTAACACTGCAGTTCAGCTCCATACAATGGATACACAGATGTAAGAGCATCATTCCCTTATGTTTACCTCTTCCAAATTACAAAAGAAAGGATGGCTCCTTCTTGTTTAATTTCTCAAAGTCTTGGTTGAGTAGTTTCAAATAACATCAAAGCTAGATCAGCTTCTCTTTAAGCTTTTGTCTAATATGAAGTGAAAATTGTGCCTGCATGTTCTTCCTGAAGTCTCAGTCTTTAATGTCCCAGTACCAACTACTCAGCTAGAAGCTCACATATCTTTATGAGACAAGCAGTTTCTTCTTCAGATTGTGAGGTATAATCTAGATTCACACTTAGAAGGAAACCCATGTACTGGGGAAATTATTTGTGGGCTATACATTTGCTTTAAACGTATAAAATCTTTTGCTTTAGGCCTATAGCTTCTCAATTTGCACAGTTAAATAGCTCACTGATTTGTCAGTCAGTATAGACAAGATTGTGCTGAAATAATAAGCAATCCTCAAATTTTAAGTGGCTTAAAATAAAGACTTCTTTCTTCATTTATGTTGTATATCTATCTAAGTTTGTCATGGAGGATACGTTCACTGTAATTACTCAAGAACCTAGGGTAGTGGAGTAGTTTTCTTGTCAAACATTGCCAGGCTCTGTATGGTAGGAAAACAGAGCTTCAGAGGTTCTTGTATTAGCCACTGAGTGCTTCCAACTCAGGTACACATCTCTCACTCAAACACAAAGGAGCTGGGAAGTTCAAACCTACAATGACACCACCCTGACCCTTTTTCTGAGACTTGAAACAATACATTCAGCTATATTGAACATCTCACAGTCACATAATAATAGTTCAGATCTACTGATGCTCACCAAGCCCAGGTATTGTACTACAACTGTGCTTTCCCTGTGTAACTCACTTTAACCTTAAGGATACTCTCGTGAGGTAGATGCTATTATTATCCCCATCTTACAAATGCAGAAACTGAGGTTCAGAGAGGATGAATTACTTGTTGTAAATGGCCAGCTGTTAGGTGGCAGAGCTGGGATTGGAATCTAGGCAGTCTGGTTCATAAGCCACACTCTTAACCATTCACTGTACGTCTATTCAACTTGCCAAATCTGAGCTCGTCATCTGCCTACCACACCACTCCTCCGCTGCTCTTCCTGAGTTATTCCTAATTTGGGTAGATGGCCAACTACCAGCTACCTGGTTACAAATATCAGAAATCTTGGAGTTGTTCTTTATTCCTCTTTTTCTCTTTTTCCCTGAACTTCTGCATCCAATCCAAGCTAGCTCTCAGAGCTTCAAGGCTGACCTCCGTCATCTTCTCTAGCCCTGGTACTGCAATCTTCTCCTAAATGGTTTCTAGAATCACACGCCCCTCTATTCTTCACCATGCAGTCAGAATGGACTTCTAAGAATAAGTATCTGAAAAATCTGATTGTATTCATCCTTTGCTAAAAATTCTACAACTCAGTTTCCATTTGATTGTGTTAATCTTTGCTAAAAATCCTACAACCAGTTTCCTATGAAGTAAGGTCTGAAAGTTTATTGTTTTCTCTTTTTTTCCCTCCCTGCTCTACTACATATTTCAGCTTAACTGTCGCTTCTTTACAGAGACTTTCAGACTAGGTTGGGTCCCTTTTCTAATGCTTCACAAAGGTGATATACTTATTTGTAAATATCTATTAATCACACTTATAATGACTTGTTCAATGTTTGTTTTCATCATTAGCAAATAAGGTACCCAATGAGAGGAAGAGTGTTTATTTTGTTCATTGCTGTATCTGTGGCACTTTAACACAATGCCTGGCACAGGGCAAGGCATTCAGCACATACTTATTGAATGAATGCATGTATTCATGCATGCATACATGTTACTAGCAACAAATTGCTTGCAATTCACATCACAGCTGATTACAACTTTGCAGTTGAGAGTCTCTGATCAGACATTATTGAGCTCCTTTAGCTGACGAAAAGTGTAAGACAGTAGGAGAAAGCTAGGCTTTGACCTTAGGCCTGAGTTCAGATGCCAGACTGCCATTGGAGATAGTGGATAAGTTATCTAAATACTCTAATGATAATCTCATCAGTAAACTAGGGAGAAAAATCACATCAAAGAGTTGACCTGGAAATTAAGTAATGTAATGTTACCCATTGTCCAGGTCTCCCTGTAGCAATCTCACTGTACTTTGCCAACTCTTTGGCTAAGGCCTCAAAATAAAAATAATAAAATAATAATTGGTGCCTCTTCCTCCACCAGAAATGCCATCCCTATTTGTTCTTGCTGATATATGTTCATTTTCTTAAACTATGGCTCAAAACTCATCTTTTAAAATAATTTAATAATCATTTCAAATAACTTTTCCAATATTCTTGTTTCTGTTTCCTCAGCATTTAAATAGAAAGTTCACTCTATATTGATTTGTGCTTGATCATACCTGCATTTGTGGATATTTTCCAGTTGATTTCCTGAACAGATTACAACTCCCTGGAGGTAGTTCCTTTGTTTCACATGCTGCAAAGTGCCTTCTGCCAAGTTGGCAAGCAGCGTCTTAATCAATTGTCATTAAATTAATTAATTAATTAATTCACTCATCCTATCTAGGAAGTAGAAGTTGTTCTATTCATATTTGTTTCTCACAGTTGTAAGTTTCAGCCAGAGCTATTTTAAACAGAAAAAAAGGACCTCACATTGACAGGTTATAATGCAGCTGTTTTTAGTCTTTAATTTCTCTTATTTGACATATAAACTAACCCTGGGGTGCTGTGTTTTTTTTAAGATTTTATTTCTCAAACACACTACTCCAGTGAGATAAAAGAATCAAATTTTCTTAGTTTACCTGTTAAAACTGAACATGCCAAAAAAATTGAAAAAATAAATTTAAATAAAAAAGTTATTAGAAAAAAATAAATAACTAGAATAGTCCTAATCTATTAAACAAATTGAATTTACAGTTAAAAGCCTTCTCCACACCTGCTCCCCCGCAAAAAAGAAAAACAAAAAAAGGTCTAGGCCCAACAGGCTTCACTAGTGAAGTCTTTCTTTTTTTTTCTTTTTTTGAGACAAGGTCTTGTTTTGTCACCCAGGCTCAAATGCAGTGGTGTGATTATAGCTCACTGCAGCCTCAACCTCCCAGGCTTAAGCCATCCTCCTGCCTTAGCCTCTTGAGTAGCTAAGACTACAGGCATGAGCCACCAAGCCCAGCTAGTTTATTTATTTATTTATTTATTTTTGAGACAGGGTCTGTCACCCAGGCTGGAGTGCTGTGGCACGATTACGGCTCATTGCAACCTCTGCCTCTCAGGCTCAAGTGATCCTCTCACCTCAGCCTCCCAAGTAGCTGGGACGACAGGTGCTTGCCACCATGCCTGGCTAATTTTTGTATTTTTAGTAGAGATGGGATTTTGCCATGTTGCCCAGGCTGGTCTTGAACTCCTGAGCTCGAGTGATCCTCCCACCTCGGCCTCCCAAAGTGTTCAGATTACAGGTGTGAGCCACTGCCCCTGGCCCCAGCTAATTTACAATTTTTTTATTTTTAGTTGAGATGAGGTCTTGCTATGTTTCCCAGACTGGTCTCGAACTCCTGAGCTCAAGCCATCCTCCCACCTCAACCTCCCAAAGTGATGGGATTACAAGTGTGAGCCATTGAGCCTGACTTCGCTAGTGAGTTCTATGAAACATCAAGAAAAAGAAACCAATTCTATATAAAATTCTTTTAGAAAACTAAAGAGGAAGGAATGCTTTCCAATTCATTTGTAAGACCAGAATTATCTTGAAAGGTACCCAATATGTCTCATGAAAACAGATGCAAAATCCTTAACAAAATGTTAGCAAATTAAATCCAGCAATATGAGAAAAGGCTAATACAACATGACCAAGTAAGGTTTATTCCAGGTATACAAGGTTGGTTCAGCATTCAAAAATCAGCATAATTCACTATATCGACAATGTAAAAAATCCATATACTCATCCCAATAGGATCAAAAAAGACTTTGACTAAATTTAAACTCCACTCACGAAAAAACACAACAATAACAAAACTCAGTGAATAGAAGGGAATGTCTTCAACCTGGTAGCATGCGTCTATCAAAAAATCTGCAAAAAAAAAAAAAAAATAATAATAATAATGATAATTGACTAAATAAATGTCTTGCCTGTAAAATCAGAAAATCAGGAATCCACTGTCACTACATCTTTTTAGTATTGCATTGGAGGTCCTAGCAAGTGCAACAAGGCAAAATAAATAAATGGCATGCATTTTGTAAAGGAAAAATTAAAACTTCATATTCTCAGATGACATGATTTTCTACATAGCAGATCCCAAAGAATCTACCAACAAGCTACTAAAATTAACAAATAAGTTTAGCAAAGTTTTAGGATATAAGCTCAACATACCAAAAAAATTCAATTGTATTTCTATGTACTAGTAATAGACAATTAGGAACAGAAAATGTTGGAAAGCACTATTTAAAATAGCATCTAAAACATAGAAAATTAAAGATAAACCTAACAAAATATCTGTCCAATTTATAAATTAAAAACTAAAAGCCATCGATGAGAGAAATCAGAGAAGACCTAAATAAATGAAGAGCATATTGTCTTAGTGAATCAAAAGACTCAATAGTGTCAAGATGTCAATTTTCCCCAAATTGATATATATATTGAGTAATTCCAATCAAAATCCTACAAGGCTTTTGGTAGAAATCATCAAACTGATTCTAAAAATTATATGGCAACCCTAAGGACATAGAATAGCCAAAAGAATTTTGAAAAAAAAAAAAAAAAGCGAAATTGTATGACTAACCTTTTCTTATCTCAAAACTTACTATAAAGCTACAGTAATCAAGACAGCACAGTACTGGCAAAAGGAAAGGCACATAGATCAATTGAACAGAATAGAGAGCACAGACATAAACCACACAAATATTGATTTCCAGCAAATATACCAAGATAATACAACACAAAAGATCAGCCTTGTGAACAAATGGTGCCGGCCTATTTGGCCATCCACATGTAAAACATGAACCTCAATCCACATCTCACACTATATTTAAAAGCTCACTGGAAATTGATCAGAGACCTGAATTTAAAATTAAAATTATAATGTCATTACAGGAAGAAAATACGGAAAAAACGTTGCGATTTGGGGTTAGGTGAAGATTTCTTAGGAAGGACACAAAAAGCATGATTCATAAAAGAAGAACATTAATAAATTAGATTTCAGCAAAATTTAAAAATCTGCTCTTCATATAACATTGTGAAAAAAATGAAAGGACAAGCCCAAAACAGGGAGAAAAAATGTTTGGAAAATACCTATTCCAGAAAAGACTGGTAACCAGAATATATACAGAACTTTTCAAACTCAATATTAAGAAAACAAACCAATTAAAAGTGGGCAAAAGATTTGAAGAGATACTTCATCAAAGAATAAGATGCACATGGCAAGAAAACACATGAAAATATGTTCAATATTATGTCAGCGGAGAAATGTAAATTAAAAGCACGAGATACCACTATATACCTGTTATGATGGCTCTAACAACAACAAACTGACAATATAAGATGTTTGTGAGGATGCTGAGTAACTGAAATTCTCACACATTTACTGGTGGGAGTGCAAAATGGTACAGCCACTTAGGCAAACAGCTTGACAATTCCTTTTAATGTTAAACATACACTTATTGCGTGATTCGGAAAACTTCTATTTAGGCATTTATCCTAGAGAAATGAAGACATGAGTCCACACAAAACCTGTATGGGAATGTTTATAGCAGCTATATTTATAGTTACCCAAAACTAGAAACAACCAAACAACCAAATACTGAATGGATAAATGAATTGTGGTACATCCATATAAACATAATGGAACACTATACATCAATAAAAAATGAATAATCTGTAAATATGTTCACAACATTGCTGAATTAAGCATTTTGCCAAGCGAAAGAAGTCAGATTCAAAAGGCTACATCTGTATGATGCCCTTTATATGACATTCTGGAAAAGGCGGAACTAGAAATCAGATCTATGGTTGCAGGTTTCCGGGACTAGAATTGGGGTAGGACATGAAGAACATTTTAAGATGATGAAAATATTCTCTACCTTGATTGTGAGATGCTGTATAAACATCACAAAATACATAGAACTGTATATTTTGAAAGATGAATTTTATTGTTTGTCAATTATACTTCACCTTATAAAATAACACCTTACAGATCTCCTAAGGAAAATGTGTGTAGGCCAGGAGCAGTGCCTCATGCCTGTAATCCCAGCACTTTGGGAGGCTGAGGCAGGCAAATAGCTTGAGGCCAGGATTTCGAGACCAACCTGGGCAACAGGGTGAAATCCCCTCTTTAAAAATAACACAAAAATTAGCTGGGCATGGTGGTGCAAGCCTGTAGTCCCAGCAACTTTGGAGGCTCAGGTGGGAGAATCGTTTGAGCCCCAGAAGCAGAGGCTGCAGTGAGCTGTGATCACGCCACTGCATTTCAGCCTGGATGACAGAGTGAGAGAAAAGAAAGAGAGAAAGAAACAAAGAGAGAAAGAGAGGAAGGAAGGAAGGAAGGAAGGAAGGAAGGAAACGTGTGTGAATGAAATTACAAAAGCATCAAAACCAGCTCAGCATGGCAGTTCCAAACTCTTTTCTGCTCCAGCTGCTCCTCCAAACACTATCCCACCTGGAGCTGGGCTTATGCTCCTGAGCAGGTGGATTCAGGAGGGAAGAAAGAAACTACTTTCTGAGCATTAGCTCAACACTGTTTGGCCAGGAATTCCAAGTTTCGTACAGGGAAAATTCTACTCTGCTTGAAAATAGTAATTT
Organism: Pongo abelii; assembly: GCF_028885655.2. Classification (NCBI taxonomy): domain Eukaryota; kingdom Metazoa; phylum Chordata; class Mammalia; order Primates; family Hominidae; genus Pongo; species Pongo abelii. The sequence continues at coordinate 43,214,869 of NC_071995.2, read as the reverse complement.
AAAAAAGGAATTACCTATCAAATTTATCTATCAAGGAATAAAAGAATGCTGGTTTGAATAATTTTAAGTTAATCCAGTTGCAAATGGTTAAGGCCATCTCCAGAAGAAATGTTTGTCTTTTTCAATTTTCACATTTCATTAAACATATAAATCCTACATTCTCTACCTTGGATATTTTTGTCCCCGTATCTTAATGTGTGCATCTCGAAAAAATAGTTTTATCCTTAAGTACAAGGAAAATTTCCAGCATGTTTTGCCAAAAAACCACTTACTGGGATAAGCACAATTGCACGACAATGAAAAATTGTGAGGTAGCATTCAAAAGATTCCTGCAGTTCTCCAAACTGGTTTAACAGTTGTGACATATAGTTCTAAGCAAAAAGAGTGCAGGTCAAATATTATCCTGCATATTTACATTTTGGAAGTCTTGCTTTTTTTTCCTCTCTGATAGTCTCCGTAGGAGATCTCATCAAGAATATTTCATATCCATATTGCTAAATACTTATAAAATTTGAAGACCAGCACCAAGGTATCTTATTTCAAATGTTGGGCCGCATCATTTTCCATGATAGTCCATTATATTCCTTTCTGTACTTGAAGCTTCTCCTTTTACAGGTCATGAATAAAGATTTGGATGAGTTTCCCATGCCTTAGGATCTTGCATAGAAATATATGACAATCATATGTTTGATATTTTCTGGGACTTCCACAATTAAAATTTTGTTTCCAGTTGTTAACCTTGTGTCCCAGATTTTGACACAGAAATACAGTCATTCTATTTGAAAGGGTAAAGATGCGTTTAATAAAACGTAACCCCAAAAGCTCTTCATCATTTCTCAATAAGTTATATCTTAACTGCAACAGGCCCATGAATTTGTTATTTTTATGAGATCAATTTGATTATAGTTAGTGGCATGAAAATACTGGGGAAATATGATAGCATGAAAAATAAATTTTGAAAGTGTATCATTACTGGGTATACTTACTGTTAAAGGACCAGATGCTCTTTCTCAAACCATCAGAAAACTTTTATTATCATCCATTTGTCTTTATCTCTTTTAACTTTTGCTTTTCTATTAAAATGGACTGAATTGAATTATTTATTTAGGAGGACTTTCTGTATGTAAAAATCAATATGTCAGAGTGTGATTGTCATAGCACAGAACTGATTACAATGTGGAATTCAGGGAAAGTTCCCATATTGTAGGCTTCTCGTATTCAAAAGAGAGGAAGTGGTATTAATAATCTCTCTCTTTAAGATATTTAAACTGAAGCAGCCTAGACAGAACACTTGAACTTTATCTCCCAAAACTGCTTTTTAAAAATCTTTTCTGTTGCTTATGTTTGAAAGTCATTGTTCATCTCTTTCTCTCCTTCAACTCCCAAATTTAACCCCTCAGCAAGTCTCAAATACATCTCAAACCTGGCCACTCTTCTACAGCTTCATGGCACTAGTCCAAACCACCATCTTCTTTCATCATCTTTCATCTAGAGCAGGGGTTGGCAAACTTGTTTTATAAAGGGCCAGATAGTAGATAATTTAGACTCTACAGGCCATATGGTCTCTGAGGCAACTGCTTAACTCTGCCATTGTAGCATAGAAACAGCAGTAGACTACATGTAAATGAATGGGCATGACTGAGTTCCAAACAATTTTAATTATGAAGGCAGGTCCTTGGTCAGTATTTTGTGTACGCCTGATCTAGTCTATTTCAATCAACTTCTTACTCCCCATGTCCACTCTTGCTTCCCTCCAGTTCCTTCATAATGCAGTCAGAATTATCTTTTCACAACTGGAATCTGATCACATAGGCCAAAGACTTTCCATTGCTCTATGGTCTGAGTTTCTTGCTATGGCCAGAAGGCCCCGCATTTTTTTTTCCCTCCTTCCCTCAGCCCTGCATTTTTTCTATCTGACTTCTGCTCTAGCCTCACGAAGTATCATTCTCCTTAGTCTGTATGTTTTACTCACAGGGACTGTTCTTCCCCCTTGGAATTTTCTCTCCAACTGTCACTACCCAGTTAACTCCTAGCTATCCTCCAAGTCTCAATTTGTATGTCATTTACTTCCAAATATCTCCCCTAACCACCATCTTCATTCAGGCTAATTTGGATGCCCTAGCAATAACCTTCATAGAAATTGTAATTAAATCATTAATTTTATAATTATTTATTTAATATTTCTCCCATTTAATAGTACAGTCCCTGAGGGATCTTGTTCACTGCATATCTTGTTCACTGGGTCTGACATAGTACCAGGTACATGGCACATATGCCAGTTAGTAATGCATTTGGTTGCAAATAACAGAACCTGATTGCAATAGCTGAACCAAATGGAGATTTTTTTTTTTTTTTGAGATGGAGTCTCACTGTGTCACCCAGGCTGGAGTGCAGTAGCGCAATCTTGGCTCACTAAAAGCTCTGCCTCCCGGGTTCATGCCATTCTCCTGTCTCAGCTTCCCAAGTAGCTGGGACTACAGGTACCCACCACCATGCCTGGCTAATTTTTTTGTGTGTTTTAGTAAAGACGGGGTTTCACCGTGTTAGCCAGGATGGTCTCAATCTCCTGACCTTGTGATCTGCCCTCCTTGGCCTCCCAAAGTGCTGGGATTACAGGCGTGAGCCACCGTGCCCAGCCGATTTTTTTTTTTTTTTTTTAATCACAGAAGAAAAAGTCTGAAGACAAGCAGTCCAGTGGTGGTATAGTGTCTCTAAAATGTCATCAAAGCTCAATGATCCATCTCATTATTGACTGTATCCTCATGGTTACAAGATGGCTGCCACAGTTCCAGGAATTGCATCTGCATTCCAAACAGAAAGTTTAAAGATACTGCCAGATAAATTTCCCCCACTTAAAACAAAAAGCAAAAAACAAAAACTCTTTTCTTTATCTCTCATTATCTAGCCCTAGTAAGTTGGTAACCCTTGGCTGCAAGTGAATCTTGGAAGTTATTATTTTTGTAGAACGTATTGACATCTTGAAAGAGATGGGATTATATTAGTTAGGAGTAAAAGGAGAATGAATACTGAATAGGCAAGGAGTACCATCTGCCCTAGTAGACAGATTCACTAAATATTTTTTGAATAAACCAATGAAGACTCAAAACTGCTTAGAAATTGAAATAATTCTATTATAGAAAAAGAATATGAGTAACAATGGCACCTGGGCCTATATCAATTTTCTCTTTTTAATAAATTTCACTCTGCTTAATTTTATTGCTTCATTTGCTATGAATGTTTCCAAGGGTCAAAAAAAAATAGGCAATTAGAGGGACATAATCTAAATTTACAATAGTCATTTGTTGTTTTTGGCTTTTGTGCCTGCAGAAATCTTCAAACAACACTAAGCTGGAATGCCTTTACTGATATGTGCATTTTAAGCCAACATTATTTTCTTTGGAAATACCTTATTACAAAATTATAACATATAAATATTTTAGCAGTAATAATATGGGTAATAGTTCTTAATGGCCTGATCTGCCTATAGGCTCCTAGTTCAGTATATAGTATCATTTTCAGGCAACACTATAAAAATCTGATTTTATGTTGCCCTGCTGTGAACATCTTCAAGTCAAATAGCAGAAGTGACGCTCTTCTCTTATTTAATTTTTTAATAGCTCCCTAACCTACATTCTGAAGAATCTATATATAAAATGTAACTAGGAGACAGTCTTAATAACAAAACCATCCAATCTTTTGCAGTCTGTTTTTCTGGTGTAAACTATTTTTTGCAGTTCTGATTCAGTTTAGAAAAGTGAAAATTGGATTTTTCTGAGGCATTAAAGAATTGGAGCAAAGATGTGTTTTTAAGGTTGAGTTATAATATTAAGAATCTTAACAGTGTTTAATAGCACTTGAGAACTTGTTATTTGGGAAACTTAAATCATTTCACCAATATCAGCCCCTTGGTCAATGTTCTGGACCTGTTGGGCTGTTCTACACCCTTGCCTCTTTCCTTGGTCAGTGCTCCTTGACTTCCTTATGGGGAAATCACCTCTCCCACTGGGTGCAGAATGGTGGGACTGCTAGGACTCCAGCCAGGAGCTGGACTTCTCTCCTGACTTTGGACAACTTCTGTATTTGGGGCTTATTTATCAGACCACTGCCACTGGGTGCCTAGTCTCACAGGCTGCCCTAGTTCCTGTTCTTCTATGACCTGGCTCTCCAACTTCCCTTTGCTTCTATGAGCTGGTTTACATCCTTCCAACAAATTCCCCTCCTCTTGGCTGCAGTTGCTGCAACCAAAGAGCCCCAGTGATACAATCTGCTAGACTGGAATATAAGCACCATGACACAGGGGGTGTGGCAGAGACTGCTAGACAACTAGCCAGTATCGTTTCTTCTTTACTAACAGATTCCTGATTTTACTTAGGATAGAAATATGCCCAGCTAAAAATGTTCACCCTCCCATTCTGGTTTCCAGTGAGGCATGGCCACGTGATGTAGCTCTGGTCAATGACATATGAGCAGAAGTCTGTTGGCGATTTCTATAAAGCCTTTACTTTCCTAACATGGGCATTGCCTCTTCCTTCTCTCTTTTCTTTTGCTTGTTTGGTATGCAGATATAATTTCTCACAGTGGAATAGTTATCTTGTGATCATGAAAGGACAAGTGTGAGTACAAAAATCAGCCCTTTAAGGAGGGTAAACAGACAGAGAGAAGCTGAGTCCCTGATGGCATCACAGCCTACCCTGCCAATCTTGGCTGCCTCCCTCATGATTTCTCATTAGGCCAAAATTACAAAACTCTCTTTGGTAAAGCCACTGGAGTGGGATTTTCCATTACTTAGTGTCATACTAATATTCCTAACTAATATGGGTGTTTTGTCTATTATTATATATTCAGTGTTTGAACCCCTACCCCTAAAACAGTGCCTGGTATATAACAGACATTAAAATATATTTGTTAAATGAATGAATGAATGATAATTGCTAATGAGAGAATCTTCATTTCTACATATAATCCCTTAGTATCACCATCTCATAGACAGGGAAAATGATACATGCTGCATACATTTAATGTATTTGCAGTTAGTGGCTGTATATCACTTGACTTAACCTTTCTGATGCATTGACTTTATCCAAGTATGCTGCAGAAGAGAAAATGAATTTGAAAAGAAAGAACATATGTAAAAAAAGAGAATAAGTCATCATTTAATTATAAATCCTGGTCCAGGAAATATGACAAAAGAGGTTATTTCAGAATTTGAAGATCTACTTTGTTTCTTCACTCCATTGATCTGGTCCCTTCCTGCTAGTAGGCTTTACATACTAATGTGTGGTTCATACACCATTTAACATACCATCACCTTGTCCTTCAGAGACAGAACAACTGATCTGCTATCTGTAGGATATAAACTCTGATTTCCCCCCAAATCAGGAACATTTGGGGCACAGCCCCCTTATTGTCTTGTTTGCTCCTTCTTGTGGTCTGAGGCACTGTGTTGGTCATAAAGCGATTGTCTGTCAGCTCCACCTCCCGCCACTCTGCTCTGTGTTCCTGGGGCTGGGCCTGAAGACCACCTTTCTCCTTTGCCAGCTGGATCCCATGAAGTTCCACCAATGGAACTGGAAGGCAGGAGGAAGAAAGGGGGACTGATCCTTCCTGTTTATTCATTGTTACCACCTGCATCACTCCAGCATTAGCCCTTCATCTTGTCAGTGGCAGTTTGCTCTAGTTTACAACTTTTTTTCCCGTCAGTTGGACCAAAATTTGTCTCGTCATTCCCATAAGAGCTGGGCAGGGTCTTTTTTCCTGAGGTCTGAGTATAAGCTCAGTAGGATACTTCTTCCGACCTCTTAAGTTTTAATAACCCCACTTCTTTCCTTTTGTTTCGCCAGCCCTACGGGGAGAAGCTACCTTTTCTGTGTGTTATTTTGGTGTTCTCTTCTTGCCTTTTCAGTCCTCCAATAATTTTCCAACTAATTCTTTTTTTTTCTTCTTTGAGACAGGATTTAACTCTGTCACCCAGGCTGGAGTGCGGTGGTGTGATCACAGCTCTGTGTAGCCTCGACCTCCTGGGTTTAAGCCATCCTCCCATCTCAGTCTCCCGAGTAGTACCTGGGACTACAGGTGGGCAATACCACATCTGGCTAATTTTTGTACATTTTGTAGAGATAGGGTCTTGCCATGTTGCCCAGGGTGATCCCAAACTCCTGGGCTCAAGCAACCTGCCTGGTTCAGCCACTCAAAGTTCTCGGATTACAGGCATGAGCCACCATGCCTCGTCCAACTAATTCTTTATATCTTGTTTTCCCTGTTAAAATAACTGAGGTAGTTTTTGTTTTCCTGACTGGCCCTTATCAAAATGTGCATCATGTTTAAAATAGCAGGATGGGGCTGATAACGGCTCACCTTGTGTGAATGACCTCCTTTCCATTGGTCTCTGATTACCTCCATCCACCTCTGCTTCAACCAAAACAGCCTCTCTTTATATATATATTTGACTTCCATGTAAGATTCTGGTTCCACAGCTCAAAAATATTGGAAAACCATTGAACTGACCTAATTGGTCCTTACTATCAAGAAATGACTTAAGTACAGAACTTAGAAAAATTGTAGTCTATAAAAACATTATTTCATGGAAATTAAAGAATATTAAATAGTTAACAAGTCACCAAGACTGGTGAGATTTTCATAATCCAAAGCTATCCTCTCTTGAGTGTCCTCCTAACTGGTTGCAATGTTTCCAGTTTCTTCCTCTCACCGCGTGAAAATCTGGACTATCCCTCAAAGCCCAGCTGTATTGCTGCCTGCTTTAGAGAGCCTCTCCTAAGGAGACAAGCCAGTACTCATCTCTCTTTTGTAACTTCATATGACATGGGGTCTATTCACTTCATCAACAGCACTGTTCTTACTCCCCAGTAGGCTTTATAAAAGTCCTTAAGGGCTGGGGGCAGTGGCTTACACCTGTAATACCAGCACTTTGGGAGGCCAAGGTGGGTGGATCATTTGAGGTCGGGAGTTCAAGACCAACCTGGCCAACATAGTGAAACCTTACCTCTACTAAAAATACAAAAACTAGCTGGGAGTGGTGGCAGATGCCTGTAGTCCCAGCTACTTGGGAGGCTGAGGTAGAAGAATCGCTTGAACCTGGGAAGCAAATGTTGCAGTGAGCTGAGATCTCACCACTCCACTCTAGCCTGGGTGACAGAGCAAGACTCTGACTCAAAAAAAGAGTCCTTAAGGAGGAGAACCAGTCCTATTCATTTGTAGTTCATATTAGAGGTGGCACCTGATGCTGTCCAACCAGACAGCAGAAAGTAGGGAAAAGAGCAAATAATTGGGAATGCAAAGATCTGCATTCATGTTTGAGGCCTAATTTCATCTAAGCCATCAATTTCACCATCTTTTGTGGAGTGCTTTCCTAGGGTTAATCACTTCTTTGAGTCTCAGTTGCATTATCTGTGAAGTGGAGAGAATAAATAATAACCTATTTTAGAGGTTATGTTAGGCTCAAATGAGATAACAGATGTAAAACTGCTCTATAGCTATTCATTGTTGTGCTCTAAATGTACCTATTGAATTAAATTTTATATGGTCAGTACTCTCAAGGCAATTACATGAAAAGACTTGAGTGTTTTCCCTTAGTCACTTGATCTCTTTAGGGTTTTATGATATTCTGGTTTTGTTGTGTCACTCACAACAATTGTTAAGGACCTTAAATGTTCTAACCAATGCTGGCTGTTACCCCCACATCATTGGACATGCAGCCAAATGCCCATGATAGGGTCCCTACAAATTATCCATTAGCCTATGGAACTTTGCCAATATCCCATTCAGCCAAAGAGCTCAGGCTTGAATTGATTATACATCCAAGTAGTTATGCAGTAAATGCTCTTGAATGCCTGCATCAGAGAGAGCTGAACAGGAGCCAGTCATCACCTGACTCCAATGCAGAGCGTGGGAATAATGATCAAAGTTGCTGAAGGTCTTGGGTTTTCTATCCTGTTTCCTCTGCTTTCCCTCAATTCTTTACACAATTATTTTCCACAATTTTTTAAGAGGTTTCCACAATAAGATATTATGAACTCTATTTTACAGAAAGGTCTTGGCTGATAATGTTCTCTCTTCCATTTCAAATATTTTTAATGCAAAACAAAAATAATCTGATGTTGCTTTTGTGTTGAGGACCACCCATTGAAAGCACTGTAGTTTATATTTCTGGAAATCACCTAGACTTAGGAAGTGGAATGCCTTAATTCGTATTCCCTGCAAAGCAGAGCCTGAGACAAGGAGTTGGGTGCAGCTGGTTAGTTTGGGGGGTGATTCCAGAGGCAGGAGTGAGGGAGCCAGGGGTGTGAGTTGGGGAAGAAGAAGTCATCTGCTAGGAGCAATGTGGGGAAGACAATTCTGCTGAGACCTCTTGAGAAACACACAGAATGCTTCCTAGAATTGTCCTCCCGCAAGCCAGTGGCTCTTGCCCCTCATTGAGTGTGGGTTTCCCCACTAAGCTTTACCTCCCCTGCACTTCTAGGCTCGGCTCTTCATGCCCCAGTGAGTAAGCTCTGTGACACAGAGCAAAATGTGGTAAGACACACATCCAAGGTGTAGCATGAGGTGGGAGAGATGATTGCATGGAACTGTCTACTACAGCCTTGGCTGATATCAGAAGTAAGCCAAGGACATGTGACAAGAGCACCAGAGGCACCTGCTACATGGGAGTTCTGTTTTTGTGGGTACAGATTATCCTGCTTGTAAAATATTTACATGCAACTGGTAGTTGGTAGTTGTTTTCAATGACATCAACAATAGTGTCATCTAAAATTTATTGAGCATTATGTATGCCAGGCTCTGTACTAAGCATTTTAAAAATATTTCTTCTAGTTAACTATGATTATTATTAAAATAACTACAATTGCATGTAGTTAATTCACAAGTAGAATAATTTTGGCCACTTTTGCCCTTAGTAGTAGTAAAAATAAATACATATTATTCATATAAGACAGCTTTCAGCTCTGGATTAAAGAGGAGCCTGACTCTTGCATCAGATTTTATCATAAAATATCCAAATATGATACCAATTATGGTGTTTTATCAGTGGTAGTAGAGAAGAAAGGGTAAAGTTGTATCTAGTAAGCCAGGTTAAGTACAGAAATCACAGCCTGTTGTGACTGTTACAGATGGGACATGGTTGTGTTGGAGAAAAGTCAAGAATTTTTGCTCTAGGCTACACCTACTTTTCTCCTCAATTTTTTAAAAACTTGAACTTAAAAATATCAAGTCAAGAATGTCCTTTTTAATAATATGCATTTTAAATCTGCTAATAAGAAGTGTGTTAGATCTGATCATTTTGAACATTTTCCACTTGGCTCTTAACTATAAAATCCCCACAGAGGAAAAATGTTTAAGGGAAGAGCCTTCTGTGCCAGGGACCATGAATTGAACAAAAAGAGCCAGGCAGATTGGGCTGTTCTTATTCAACATTGGAAGCAGTGCAAATGGCAGACTGTAGTGATGCTTGAGGACACCTGTTCTGTGGAGTAGGCCCCACTGTCATCCAGGCTTATCTTATCATGCAGGTCTGGTCTTTCCTTTCCAGAAAGCTTCACATGTGAACATCAAAGGCCAAAGAACAGTGAAAGAACTGATATCAGTGCTCAAATAATTGTTTTTACACATATATATGTAAATTTCCTCTTGTTGCCTTCCTAATTTGATGGATAACTGATGATAGTAAGGCACCAGAATGGGTGTGATTACATTGTTGATGTGTGATACTGGTAGCAGGAGCACTCTGCTAAGAGGCAAGAGGTGCATTTCCACTCCTGGCTTAGCAGGTAACCAGCTGTATGACCTTCAGCAAGTTACTTCCGTTTTCCTGACCTCGGCTTTCCCAATGGTAAAATACTGGGGCCAGACTAGCTGAGCTCTAAACTCCCATCTAACTTCACATTCCATTGTTTGTTGTATACAGTTCAATAGTATTTCTTTTCTTGTCTTGTTTGGGATATGGTTAAACATGGAAGAGAGCAAGGGCAGAGAAACTCTAAAATCACAATGAATTTTAAAGTCAACTAGAAATAGGTTTCATAGCAGATGAATGTAGATACTTTTGCTTCATGTAGATTATTTTTTTGAATATTCATATTTATTTTTAAATTATACTTTAATAAAAAATAAGCTCTGTACTCATGGTTTGTTTGTTTCTTTTTCCTTCCTTCCCAGATCCTTAGTATTTCTGCCTCTCAGTTATTTGTCTTGAAATTCTAGTAAAGTCCTGAAATGGAATGATTTATTGATTTATATATGTCTCTTTCCAAAAGAACCAGGAGTGGCTCCTTGGTGTGTAGGTGGTGGTGGTATTAAGAGAACTGGCATTGTTACCCTGTTAATCCTTTATCTGACTGCTGGTGCTTTAGGATTTTCTGATACTTCCGCCTGGTGATTTTCCTCATGCTATGTTTATTGCTTATGCTTTTTAACTTCAGAATTCTTCAATTCTGAACTTTTTCTAGATGATGCATTTTAGAAACATAATATCTAGGCCTATCAATTGCATTCTACAGACTTAGTTTTTTGTAAAAATAGTTCTAAGTCCCCTATTTAATTTAGATATAGCTCAATACAGTGACCCAGAAAAAAAAAAAAAAAAGGACCTTCTTTCCCTCTCCTTACCTGATTTTTAAACAAGTAGTTTTAGATGCTAGTAAAATTGAAAAAACATATTTGCAAATGAGTGAGCTCTTTAACACAGGGCAAAATATAGTCGAAAAAATGAGAGGCAGCATCATGACACATTATCTATCATAGCAAAAAGTGAAAAACAATATAAGTGTCCAAAAATAGAGATGTGATTAAACAAATGAGGGTACATTTGAAAAATTGTTCTGAGTGTATTGTTAGGCAAAAGCAGGCTATATGACAGAATTTACAATATAATTAAAAAAATGTAAGACCATGTACAATGCGTAGAAGAAAAGCCTGGAAGGATATAGCTGGAAACATTCACAGGGGCTCTGTATTAAAAAGGTGGGGAATTAAGACTAATTTTAAATTTTTTTCTTGTTCAGCATCTGAAGTTTCCTAAACTGTCTACAAGAAACGTGTATTATTTTGTGACAAGAAACAATACTACAAAAATAAATTTCAGTTGAATGAAATAGTAAATGCACAAATAAATTAGTCAAAATCTTAGAATAAAATTTAGGAGACTATATTTAAAATGTGGGGACAGGGAGATCATGAAGACAAAGATAGGGAATCCAAAAACTATAAAAGAAAAGATATTTGACTTTATGAGAGCTTAAATGTTTTGTCTGATAATAGATACCAAAAAATGGGCCAAAAACTGTTTTAAAAATATTTGCAATGCATATAGTAAATAAGAGGTTAGTATCTATAATATATACACAGCTTCTACAAACACATTAACAAAAGAAACCCAAACAACTCAGTAAACCAAGCTTGTGGATGGGCAGGTCATACAACTGTGAAGGCAAACACCATACAAAAAGATGTTTGTCTTAGTCTGTTTTGTGCTGCTCTAACCACAATAAAAGAGACTGGATAACCTATAAAGAAAAGAAATTTATTTCTCACAGTTCTGCTGTTCTGGAGGCTGAGAAATCCAAGATCAAGGCACCAGCACCTGGTGAGGGCTTTCCTCCGGTGGCAAAAGGAGGAATCACAAAGAAAGGGGGAGAGAAAGAGACAGAGAGTAAAAGGGGGTGGAATTTTCCCTTTAATAAGGAACTCACTCTTGTGATAATGGCATTAATTCATCAATGAGGGCAGAGCCCTCATGACCTAATCACCTCCTAAAGGCTCCACCTTACAACTCTGTTGCATTGGAAATTAGGTTTCCAACATATGAACTTTATGACTCACATTCAAATCATAGCAATGTTCTATTTTCCCAGTAGTTAAGCAAATGTAGATTAAATAAAAATGAAATATTCAGAGTGGCAGAAATCAAAAAGAGTGATAATGCCTAATGCTGTATGGACATAGGAGAAGAAGATCCTCTCAGCGTTGCTGGTGGATGTGTAAAATGCTTTAACTTTTTTGGAAAGCAATCTGGCAATATCTAATATCTACTAAAATTTTTTCCAATAATCTGATAGAATAGGACATTATTTTCCTCTTCTAACATTTTTTTCCATGTAAAGAGAGCTCCATTTGGAGAACAATCCTGACTTCTCTTCATTTCCCTAAGTGAATTATCTGATTGGTAAATTTGAGGATCAAGACTTAGACATGTGTTGCTCAGCCTTTCCTTCCCTACTTCTGGGATCTGCTTACCTGCAGAGAGCATGAACGCTGATATTTTCTTGGCCAATAAGCTCAGTGGCTATGGGTCTGCCCCTGTAGCAGGCCTCTGGTTAATTAGCACTGCCTGGGCCTGGGTAGGAGGTGGGTGAGTATGGCTACTGTGGAGATGGGCTCCTCAGATCTCCTTCCAGAAAATTTGCTGTGCAAATTATATCTGGTTGGCAGCCTCCAGCCATTAAATGTTTACACATGCCACAGCATTCAGGCTGAGACCACCCTGTGTGGACGGGACAATCTTTATTCTGGTATCTTCAGTGATCTGGCTGAGACTTTCTCCGAGCTACATTCTCCTATCCAGTCCTTCTTTCCCTCCCTCCTTTCCCAGTTGTCAGACTTGCATCACAACCTGAAGACTCTCTCTGCTTACTCCTCTCTGTTTTCATTTTATGCTTCATAAGTATTTCCTCCAATAATCATTTGCCAGTTGCATTCCATCTTGGTGACTGCTTCTCAGAGGACCCAGACACACAACTGGTACCAGGAGTGGTCTGACGACGAAGGCAGTAGGATGGGTTGGGGGTTGGATAATTTGCTGGTGGCGAGGAGCACCCCACCCCATGAGTATTAGTTTTCTAAATGCTGCTGTAACAGATTAGTGGCTTAAAACAACATGTATTTAGTATCTTAAAGTTCTGGAAGACAAAAGTCCAAAATGGGTCTCATTGGGCTAAAATCAAGATGTCAGCAGGGCTGTGTCCCTCTGGAGGCTCACAGGGAGAATCTATTTCCTTGCACTTTCCAGCTTCTAGAGGCCTGCGTTCCTTGGTTTATAGACCATTCTTCAAAGCCAGTAGCATACATCTTCAAATTTCTCCCAGCTCTGACTTTTATCTCCCTTTTTCACTTAGAAGAACTCTTGTGATCGCACTGGGCCCACCCAGACAGTTCAGAATAACCTTCCCATCTCAAGACCCTTAGCTTATTCACATCTGCAAAGTCCCATTTGCCATGTAAGTAAACATATTCACAGGTTCTGGCGACTAGGACAGAGATATCTTGTGGGGAAGGGGGGGCATTATTCTACTCTGCCTAACATGCCATGCATTATGTAGACATGGATAATCCCTGATATAAAGTGCAGTTCAATTGCCAAAAATTTGACCAGTGGTGACCTGGGTAGATGGAAATGCCCTTGATGATTCAGATATTTTAAATGCAATGGGGAGGAACAAATGCACTGATGTTGGCAGTGATGCTGGTTGATGTTTAGAGGTTGTATTAACGCTCTGCAGGGAGATAATGAGAAGCTGAGGGCTATGAGTGAACATCTACAGGCTGAATGTGGGAGCTGGAGAGCCCCTCTGTAAGGCCTCTTTGGGTGTTTAGTAAGAGGCCCTAATCTCGTGCAGTGGAAGCATGGATGTAGCCGAGGAGCAAGTGTAGGACTTAGTAGTTAGAATCCAGGAGCTCCAGAGACCTGTAAATTCTCAACAAGCCAGGTCTGTACTGTTAAGATCAGGGCTCTGGTTGGTTAAGATCTCTGGTTGGGATACCAAAATATGGGATGGGGACATCTGGGTGGTTGCCCACAAGGACTGTAGCTGTGTGGACTCTTCTGAACCCACAAAACTCTGAGCTCACCCCTCTCTGAAAAGCTAGCCCTTCCCTCACGTGGGAAGACTCTGCTGTGACCTTCCCCCACAAAGCAACAGGTGTTCCTCTAAGGAGCTGCCCCTACTGCCTCTCCTGAATGCCTCTATGATAACTAGGGTTAACTCCCAGCAGAGTCGAGCTAGGAATGTGCTAGGACTGATAAGGGAGGAAAGAGATTACACCTCAAAGGAACTTCAAAGATTAACTAGCACTTACTGGCAGCAGCCAGGGAGGTACACTGGGGAATAAATTTTGATGAGGCTTAATCAAGGAGGCAGAACATACAACTGGATAAGCAAGAATTCACTGACTTTAGGGAACTTTCTCAGTACCTGGGGTTTAACACCGGCAAGGACCCCAGGGGATGGGGCAAACTTTCTGCTAGGGTCGCTCTTAGAAATCTGTGCTGGGGCCAGTGACCTAGCTGGCTGGTCAGAGGACTGGGGAAAAGGATGGGCACTATTTCTCAAGGACACTACCACCATCTTGGTAGCAGCTCAGATACAAAGGGCCACTTCCATCCTGGAAGGGCCGGTGGTTTGTCCTCACAGGACAGATACTGATTCTTGGTGTTATTTTGCCTTTCCTTTCTGCAAATCCTCAGCCAAAACTCACCCAGGAGCTTGCCAAATGCCTGATCTGTAGGTGTGGAATCCCATACAGCACAGCATCTGACCATGGGACCCGCTTCACAGGAGGTAGATCAAAACCAGTTGACTCAGACATATTTCTGCAATGTATTGTTAAGGGCAAAAAGCAAGATCTAGGGAAGTATATATATAGCATGAGCCTATTTTTGAAAATCGGAAAATGACAACCCTACTCCATGTTTATTTATGTTTGTTCATGATTCTGACAACATGGGAAATGTCATGAAAGGATATGTACTGGCCACTAACCCTGGTTACGTTGGAGTTAGGATGAAGCAGAGGAATATCTGGTAAAAATGAGGAATGCTCAATGACAGAGGGAATGAGGAGGATTTTAAAAAGTCTACATTTAAAAAAAATTGCTCAGGATAAAAGAGTATTGTGATATTACTGCACCACTAAAATATAAATAGTGGTCATCCTAAAGTGGTGGAATTCCAGAATATGCCAGCCTCTGTCCTCTGTTGCTTTCTGGCAATCGCTCAGTCTTATATATGGAATCCTCTGCCTATCAACCACTTTGGTATTCAGTGTTTTCATCTGAAAGAAGAGAACCAAACCAAGGCTCCTGTGATATGCAAAGGCAGTGGTAGAGTTACAAGATTTCTAGACACACACACACACACACACACACTTTTATATATAACAGTATATATGTATATATATATTTCAATACAGCATAAAAAGTATCAACTTTGTACAACATGTCAGGTAGGTTGCAGAATGCTGGTGACACCAAGATGAATAAGACACAGTTTTACGGTATAAAGGGGGAATCAAAGCTATTTAATCTGTTAGATAGCAACAGATTAATTGAGTATCATATGGAAGTGTTAAAAGGGTATTGACAGGGTAGTCTGGGGTCTCAGGGTGTGGGAAGGGGGTCACATATCACAACCCAGGCTTGGGAAGGGTAAATGATACCCAATACCCCTCCAGCACCACATAAAGAAATGCCCATTTTCATTGCCTTAGGGATATGCAGTACAATCTTAGCTATTTTAAGAAACACAGCACTTAAAATAAAGATTGAAAGGAAATATTCAAAATCTGGACAGTGGTGATGGAGCTATTCCTTTCTGTATATTCCTATTTGTTCCAATGAGTGTGTGATGGGAGATTTTTATTTTATTTTGGTTGGATTATATCAGCTCAGGATGTTAAAAGCTGCATCTTACACAAATGAAATGCTCTCTACTCAATCAAAATGGGTAATCAAAATTACTTAATGTAGGCAACATGGTAGCTCAAATCTCTAAAACCATAAAGTTCATGGTAGAAGACCAGTAAAAGGTGTCTGTAGTAGTGAAAACTTTGGAAGCCACCAAACAATGAACCTGAAGATATTTTCTGGCTCTGGGGTTCTGTAACGAAAGTCCCTGAGGGTTTTCCTCTATATGTGCTCCTTTGACATAATCTCTTCTAAGAAAAGATGTGTGATTAATTAGGTAGTTATCCATTGATAATCGCACCACCAGGTTTTCATGCCTTTGTAGATTCTTCACAAGCAATGGAAGCCCACACAATAATCTTCACTGTTTCCTAGAGTAACCCTAAGAAATCAGCATTTTATGTATCTGGAAATGGAAATCCAGGGGTCAAATGATTTGCTCAAAAAGTTTCTGAGTTAAGACTAGGTATTAAAATTTCAGAGTCTCCTTCATCCATAAGCCTTGGAAATAGCTTCAGAGTTGTTGATGAGAATTTTTTTTTTTTTCTTTTTGCTGCTGCTGTTTCAAATGCAGCTGGCTTCTCCTCTGGGCCCTGGTGTTACCATCCCGTGCCTGGCCCCCACCCTGCCCACTGCCCTGCATGCTGCATGGTGCCTACTTCCTCCACCGCAAAACTCATCACACCCTACGAAAATTACATAATGTCTGCCTTTCCCATAAACCATACAATCTTTTCTTTGCTAGGTCTAAGACAGTGCCTGACACAAGTACGATCATAATTAAGTAATTCATATATAAAATAATAAATATGTGTCTTTGGGTCACATAATGGCTAATTAAACACATCAAATGCTAACGATTTGTCAAGCGCAGCTCTAAGCATTTTACACGTAGTAACTCATTTAACTCTCCCAACAACCAAAGGCAGTAGGTACTATTATTACTCTCATTTACACACAAGGAAATAAGGAACAGAGAGGTAAATTAACTTGTCAGGTTACACTGAATTGAGCCTTGAACCCAGTCAGTCTGATTGCTCAGTCTGTGGTCTTAACCATGTTTAAGTCATCTAACCTCTCTATTCCTTAAATTTTCTAACAGAAAAATTGAGGTAATAGTACCTACTGATTGGATTGTTGGAATAATTTTTAAAATAATTTTTTTTAAAAAGAGAGTACGCACAAAGCTTTGTGCACATTAGGCATTATAATTACTTTGTTATCAGTACCATCATTAATACCTTATCACTAATATAGTTAATTGTTAAATATAACTTTTCTACCAAAAAATAAAATACAATTATAAAAATATATTGATGAATACTTGATCCATCAAGTGAAATAAGAGCTGTGGCTTTCTTGATCTTAACTTTTTAAGATTTTCTGAATGACTTTGGGAAGATAAATTTTTGTCATTTTGTTGGGTTTTACTCATCACATCCCGCCAGTGGCATCTACTGCCTGCCCAACTCTATTCATCAATTATTGAACTTGTTATTACTCAGGCAATTCTCCTAGAGTACTGGGTGGTAACCGAGCAAGGGGATTGCCAAATCATTCTCAGCTGAAAAGGGATAGAGTCTCCCCCTAGTGTTGGTCTTTGTGCAGAAGGATCCAAACCCAGCTTCAAGCTCTTCATGGGGGCTTTTTGGTTTAGTCTGATTCTCATGACTGCAGTGTGACTTTTGAAGCTAAGATTTCAAGAGTTCTGATTCTTCAGGACTTCAGCAGCAGAAATGGGGATTTATCTAGCATATTTAGTGTTTCGTATAAGCCATGAATGAATATAGCTGTATATTCACACGTGTTCTGACCATTTTTCTTTTAATCATTCAGTTTTAAGATGCTGAACCCTTTAACAGTTCAGGATTAATAGTAATTACTCTACAATCCAGTACAGGGCTGACTTGAGCAACAGTGGAAAGAAAGTAAGTAGCGAAAGTGTTTAGAATGGGTACTTCCTAAGTGACAAGTATCTTTATCTTCTGTTTCATTCACCTAGTAAGTTTTAAGATAGGCATTAGTCTACCCACAGATATAGGGACTGAAGCTCAGAGAGCTTAATAGGCTTGCCCAATTATTACACATTGAATACATCATAAATGTAGTTTTCAAGCCCAGTGCCAAGACCAGCGCTCTGTCCTTTACACTTTGTTCCTCAACCTGCTGCCCTTGGCTTCTCAGGGGCCCCAACGGTTCCAGCCTCCACTGAGTGAAAGTTGACATCTCATGTTTCTCTGAATTTTGTCTTCCTTCACTTAAATTACCAGTCCTAGTAGCCAGAGGCTTTGAGGCTCTGTTCTTTGATAGTTAAACTAATAAATTGCCAATGTTACTAATCGTAGATACTTTGGCTTATAGATACTATCCTCAGAAAGTGTCTTCACCCAAGGACCTCTTCGAGGAGAACTACAAACCACTGCTCAATGAAATAAAAGGGGACACAAACAAATGGAAGAACATTCCATGGTCATGGATAGGAAGAATCAATATCATGAAAATGGCCATACTGCCCAAAGAAATTTATAGATTCAATGCCATCCCCATCAGACTACCAATGACTTTCTTCACAGAATTGGAAAAAACTACTTTAAAGTTCATATGGAACCAAAAAAGAGCCTGCATTGCCAAGACAATCCTAAGCCAAAAGAACAAAGCTGGACACATTATGCCACCTGACTTCAAACTATACTACAAGGCCACAGTAATCAAAACAGCAGGGTACTGGTACCAAAACAGAGAGATAAACCAATGGAACAGAACAGAGGCTTCAGAAATAACACCACACATCTGCAACCATCTGATCTGTGACAAACCTGAAAAAACAAGAAATGGAGAAAGGATTCCCTATTTAATAAATGGTGCTGGGAAAACTGGCTAGCCATATGTAGAAAGCTGAAACTGGATCCCTTCCTTACACCTTATACAAAAATTAATTCAAGGTGGATTAAAGACTTAAATGTTAGACCTAAAACCACAAAAACCCTAGAAGAAAACCTAGGCAATACCATTCATGACATAGGCATGGGGGAGGACTTCATGACTAAAACACCAAAAGCAATGGCAACAAAAGCCAAAATTGACAAATGGGATCTAATTAAACTAAAGAGCTTCTGCACAGCAAAAGAAACTACCATCAGAGTGAACAGGCAACCTACAGAATGGGAGAAAATTTTTGCAATCTACCCATCTGACAAAGGGCTAATATCCAGAATGTACAAAGAACTTAAACAAATTTACAAGAAAAAAACAACCCCATCAAAAAGTGGGCAAAGGACATGAATAGACACTTCTCAAAAGAAGACATTTATGCAGCCAACAGACACATGAAAAAATGCTCATAATTACTGGTCATCAGAGAAATGCAAATCAAAACCACAATGAGATACCATCTCACACCAGTTAGAATGGCAATCATTAAAAAGTCAGGAAACAACAGATGCTGGAGAGGATGTGGAGAAATAGGAATGCTTTTACACTGTTGATGGGAGTGTGCACTAGTCCAACCATTGTGGGAGACAGTGTGGCAATTCCTCAAGGACCTAGAACTAGAACTACCATTTGACCCAGTGATCCCATTATTGGGTATATACCCAAAGGATTATAAATCATGCTACTATAAAGACACATGTACATGTATGTTTATTGTGGCACCATTCACAATAGCAAAGACTTGGAACCAACCCAAATGTCCATCAATGATAGACTGGATTAAGAAAATGTGGCACATATACACCATGGAATACCATGCAACCATAAAAAAAGGATGAGTTCATGTCCTTTTCAGGGATATGGATGAAGCTGGAAACCATCATTCTAAGCAAACTATCACAAGGACAGAAAACCAAACACCACATGTTCTCACTCATAGGTGGGAATTGAACAATGAGAACACTTGGACACAGGGCAGGGAACATCACACACGAAGGCCTGTCATGGGGTTGGGGGAGGGGAGAGGGATAGCATTAGGAGATACCTACTGTAAATGACGAGTTAATGGGTGCAGCACACCAACATGGCACATGTATACATATGTAACAAATCTGCACATTGTGCACATGTTTCCTAGAACTTAAAGTGTAATAATTTTTTAAAAAGTCATCCAAATCAGAAAAGAAAAGAAAGTATCTTCATCCAAAAGAGTGGTACCATAGATAGAATTGTAGGAAACTAGAGCTTGATGGGGCGTTATTTAAAACATCCATATTTTAAATACAGTAACTTTAGTATTTCAAGATAAAATGTTTCAAAACCTGGGTTTGCAATGGCAAAATAATAAAAGTGATGCTTGCTGGTGAAAGGGGGGCCTCTTGTTATATCTTAAATCATATCTTTTTCATTCTATATGTGGGGCTTGCTGGGTGAGGAATTTATGATGGGCCCTATGTATTATCTTATATTCTCCTAGCAATTTAGTATTTAATTGGAAGTCAGGGAATAAGAAGAGAGAGGAGGGGAGATGCTGTTTGGCAATTGGCCAGTTCTTTGAGCAAGTTTTGGTTTTTGTGGCTCTGTAGTCATTTCAGTGAACAAAGTGTTCCATTCATATAGCCTGGGCTGGTTATAAGCTGGCATTGAGTGATGGCCAATTACAAGTTATTCACATTTGGATCGATATCCCAGACATGAGCTCATTAACCCCAAATCCTATTATCTCACACATGTGAAGCAGATTGTTTTTAATGTGCTGACATTTTCACTGTCTACAAACCTGAGTTCTGGTGTAGTAAAAAGCCTCAACAGAAATAAGCAGAAATAAGCAGCTGTGTTGATATCTACACAATCAGTGAAATGACAGGTGCAAATTAATAGAGGTCTGCTTGTGTCACTTAGGGTTCAGCTTGAGAGTTGATGAACTTGGTGGATTTTCTACAGTTACTCATCTTATTTCCCATCTCCTTGGGAATCTAGCTTTTCTTGGCATCTAGAAACCTCTCTTCTTTCAATATCTTTAGATTATAATTCCCTGTCTTCAGGCAGTTTCTTTATTTTCCAAGACACTGGTTTTTAGGCCTGTTGGTGCTACAGCTTTTATCTACTTTAATCTTCTTTGTGCCTCTCCATAACAATTTTAATTAATGGGCAGACTTTCTCTATAGATGGAATGCTCATACCTCCTAAAGATATATCATCACAGCTATTAGAATCATTTATTCACATGCTATCCCATTTTCTATCTCTGCAGGGGCAGGCAAATTTTTCATCACACCATTATTTTTACAGCTAATGAATTCAACCCCAAATTAACTCTGAGTTACATGGCTGCATTTCACACTTGTTTTGTTTAGGGGGTCCTCTTTGAGGGTGGCTGCCTGAGTATTCCTTTTGTGGTCCTCAAGTAAAGGGGAAAAGCTTTGACTGCTCATTTTACTAAAATACTTTAAAAAATAAATCGGTTTTCTTCCCGTCTGACTCACGATGGCATGTTAGTGGTTAAAAATTTAAATTTTGATTTCACAACATTTATTATTACATGATTATGCTTTCCCGTCTTTGAAATGGGCAGAGGGAGAGAGAATATCTACCCTGCCTACTCACACAACTATTATGAGTATTAAATATGTTTGCAAAGTGTAAAATGCTGTACAAAAATATGCATATGCACATATCAGTGGCTCTTAGGGGGTGCTTTTTTCCCACAGGGGGCATTTGGCAATGTCTGGAGACATTTTGGGGTGTTGAAACTTGTGTGGGGGAAGGGAGAGATGCTACTGGCTTAATAATGCTGCTAAGGTTAATAGTGCCGCTAAGCTTCCTATAATGTACAGGAGAGCCCTCCTCAACAAAAAAATATCCAGCCGCAAATGTTAATAATGCCAAGGTTAAGAAACTCTGAATAAAACGACTATGACATAAAAAGCAGAAATTGAGTCTAATTCAATAATCATCTTTCCTGCTTGTCTTCCATGTCCAATTGTTAGTTACACACTTTCCTAACTAATCTCTCTCTATCGTGGGCAAGCTGAGTTAGGTAACAAAATACTAATTGAAAGTGCCAGTCTCTCTACAGGTCATTAAATAGCAGAAGCAATTTTGATAAACACTATTTCTAACCTTTCTTATTAGCTAACAAGCATCATGTGGATAATTTTCAGTTGTTGGAAGAATCAGGGCGAGCAGTTATCCTGTTTTTATTTCCATGCTCTAGTTTATCTTTAGTACAGTATCTACTCATTAAAGAACAGAATCCTAGAGCCGAGGGTTGTTGCTAGAGATGATCTGTTTCACCTTCCATAGGTCAATGACTAAGTCATCAAAGACAGCTGGTGCCTAATCTCTTCTCCCGTTAATTGCTGTTCTAATAGCAATAATAGCCAGCATCTATTGAGTATTTTATAGGGTTCAGACATTTTATAATACCTTATTTTGTCTTCATAACAACCCTGAAAATAGTTATATCATGCTAGTCAAAATCGTTTTTAGAACACTTAGAAAAAATTGTAGAAATATAATTTTCTGCATTTAAAGATCTCTTCCTTTTTTCCCATTCTCCTAACGTGGTCAATAAATAAATATTTATGCAGCCATTTGTATTTGCAAAGCTCTTTGGGAATTCAATGACATTTCCTATGAGAAACATATGCTTTAGCTTGGACACTGCAGCCCAATCTTTCTAAATACTATATAACCAGTAAATGGTCTACATGTCCACCAATAAAGTAATGGTTATATAAATTACAAAATAGATCTTTACATATTGACACAGATAGGTGATTTCCATATATTAATAGGCTTTTTGTGAACAGTGTGTGTAGTTTTTACGTTGAAAATATATCTACACATTCTTAAATAGGCAAATTATTATGTAGAAGGAGATTTGCCAAATTATGAACCATGGTTATCTTTGGGGTTAAGATTATAGACAAATATTGTCATTCTCTACATAGTTTATCCTACAACAATCACATATCATTCCAAAGCAGGGGTCCCCAACCTCTGGGCCGCAAACCTGTACTGGTGGTGTCATTAGATTCTGGTAGGAGTGTGAACCCTACTGTGAATTGTGCATGTGAGGGATCCAGGTTGCACACTCCTTATGAGAATCCAACGAATGCCTGATTATCTGAGGTAGAACAGTTTCATCCAGAAATTATCCACCCTCTGCCTGGTCCATGGAAAATGGTCTTCCACGAAACCAGTTCCTTGTGCCAAAAAGATTGGGGACTGCTATTCTTAAGAGCAATGAAGATATTTCTATTTAAAAACATAAAATAGGAAATTTTTAGTAGTAGCTCAAGACAGCTATGCAAAATACAATTTATCACAGAGTAGCAATAATAAACTAAATATTAGCTAATGTTAATTGAATGCTTATACTGTACCAGGTATGGTTCTAAACATTTTGCATAGAGGAACTCGTTTAATCATCACAACAATGCTATGAGATTAGTCCAGTTTTTATTTTTATTTTACAAATGGGGAAACTGAGGTGCAGAAAACTAAGTTGCCCAAAATCACAGAGCCAGTATTTGATTGTGTCAGGACTTGAACCCAGGCAATTCATCTCTAGAGCCATTAAGTTGAATCTTCATCTGGACATGCCAAATGCATGGCTCCAATGAGTACTCCAGGGATTTGGAGGGAGTTGGGGTCACTCTTGGTTCTCCCTGCAGGTAATCGCCAGGTTTGTACCAAACTTTAAGCCCCTGCAGGGCAGGCACAGTGTCTGGGTCACCTTTATTTTGCCCTTAGCACCCAGAATAGAGTTCTCCACTGATAGCCAGCAGGTCTTTAACAAATGCTTGTTGTATTTAAAGTTTAAAAAGTATGCTAAAGTTAATCCATTTTCTGGGTGAGTCAACATTTAAATTAGAATCCATGTCTTTTCCATTTCGTAGACAAACTCTTCAAGTGGAAAAATATTTTGGCTATTTCGTGTATGGTCAGAAGTGAGAGGGTAAAAGCAGAAGGTGTTCATTTTGTTGGTTGTTTGATATATATTCTTGAACACCTGCCGCATGCAGGCACTGTTCTGGGGACACAACAAGACACGCAGTGTCTCTGATTTCATACAGTTTACACCTCAGCAGTAAAAATTGTCAGAAACAAACTGGGAAAAGACTGGGTACACAGATAGTGCTCGGCCCTTAGGGATATCACAAACTGGGTAGGAAGAGTTGTGTGAAATGTATATTTTGTAATAAATTAAAGTATTACTTTAATAGATAACTGGAAGAAAAAAGTTCTAATGTCAGACAAGTCACTGGTGCTGTATTATTAAAACAAGGAAATTAAACTTAATGGCACCAGAGGGAAAATGGTAAAAATGATTTTCTGGTCACATGTTATTAACCATAATAAACTAAATAGAAAAATGGTAAGTGGGGAAAGGGCTGGATTATTCATACCCTCAAGGCATGCACAGTTAGAAGATGAAAGTAGCTTCCTATTTCCAGCTTAACTCTTTCCTGGGCTTTATATAACATCCCAAAATGTATTCTGGCTTTGGTATTCCTATGAAGTATAATATCCACCTTAAATGATTCTTGTTACAAGCCTCAGAGTTACTTTATGTTGTCCTTGGAGACAGAAAATAAGCTTTTACCTCTCTTCTGGATTCATTTTCAAAAATGATTCTTGGAAATGAGTTTTCCTTAGACACATTTATATATAATGACAGGCTAATATCTTACACACCATTACTGTATGTAATAACAGTGTGACAAAACTGACAAGAACTGGGCTATAGATGTAAGGCAATTAGCTGTGAAGGGAGAGTTATCCAGCAGGAAGGATAGGCATCATCATGCTGTGTCGTGACTTAATGGTTACTAAGTGATAAATGTGTATATCTCCTGAGGCAAAACTTCAAATAAGTGAAATTTGTTCTTATGGCCCCACTTTTCTTTTTTGGCATATACGTTCTTGCTTCTGAGTCCTTCTTGTCATGGAGATAAGTCCCAGCCCAGAGCCTAAATCTTAGTAGGTGATCAATATCTCTTATTAAATTGGTATATGAGTGGATGGGTAGATGGGTGGGTGAATGGATAGGTGGAGAGCAGATGGATGGGAGGGTAGGTGGATGGATGGATAGATGGGTGAATGGGTGGGTGAATGAATGAGTAGATGGATGGATAAGTGAATGTGTGGGTGGGTGGGTGGATGGATGGATTGATGGAAGGGTGGATGGGTGGATGGATAGTGGAATGGATGGGTAGAAGAATGGGTGGGTGGATGGATGGAAGGATGGATAGATGGATGGATGGATAGATGAATGGGTGGGTAGATGGATGAATGGACGGATGGATGGATAGGTGGGTGGATGGATGGGTGAATGAATGGGTGGATGGGTGGATGGATGGATGGATGGATGGATGGATGGATGGATGGATGGATGAATAGATGAATGGATGAATGGATGGGTGGGTGGATGGATGGACAGATGGGTGGGTGGATGGATGGTTGGGTGGATGTGTGGATGGCTTGATGGATTGGTGGAGGGATGAGTGTGTCAATGGATGGATGGGTGGATAGGTGGATGGATGAATGGGTAGATGAGTGGATGGATAACTCATTCACTATAAAATATAAGGAGTTGATCATATCACCCATCCACGTTTCAAACAGTGCTTATCTCAAGGGTGAAGTGTTAATGATGGAATTTTGGGAATCAGTGAAGAGGTGTTTTTTAGACAGAAAGGACTTCTTTCCGGTACTCTTTGCCTTCTTGGGCTTAGCTCTTTGAGGCTATGCTGTAAAATAAAGATAGATGATACCAATCTTTTAAGGCCATTATGAGGATTAAAGACAATATTTGCAAAATGTCTAGTCATATCCTGCACATAGTAGGTGGTAAATAATAATAACTCTTAGCTCTTGTCATAATTTCCTTTCAAGTCATGTTGTCATTTCCAAGCATAACCCATCATTTACCCCTTGATATACCTACAGGGAACAACCCAATGCCTACCTAATAAACTTCTCATCCTTTAAGGCCCAGCCTAATATCCCATCAATGGACAAGCCTTCCCAAATCCCACTTCCATACCAGGCAAATATAGTCTATCCTCTGTCTGCTTCCATTATTCATATAATAACTATGTAAAATAGGTATTATTATTCCCAGATGCTGGGACAAGAATGAGGCAAGCAAGTTACCTAGGGTACAAAATTTAAGGAGGGACTTATTCTTAGGTTGTGCACAAGTCTCCCATGCCTCTCCCTAGGCCTGGTGCTGATTAGTTCCTTTTGATTGAAGAGGAAGCCCAATTTCAAGCAGATGAAGTGTCTTCGTGGTAGGTGGCAGGGGGAACAAAGCCGATATTCTTATTTTATTACACACAAGTTCCTAGAGCAGAGCCTGGTACCCAATTGATGCTCAATAATTTGTCAAATAAATAAACTGAAGCTGTAGGGTAGGTAGCAATTTGGCCTGATATTTGATGTAGTAGTAATGATGATAATGATGATGATGATCATGATGATAAAAATCTAGCCTTTACCACATGTGTACTGTGTGCTAGGCACTCTGCTAAATGCTTTGCTTACAAGTTTTCTCACAATTCTATGGGTAAGGCATGGTTTATTAAAATTTTCATTCTTTATGAAAAAAATCAGGCTCAAAGAAATTAACCGCTTTGCCTGAGGTCACAGAGCTAGTATGTTTTCATTAAACATAGGATATAAATGAGAGTGCCCCGACTCAGGCACCTTCAATTTGATTTTATCACTTTCACTTTAAAGTACTAATTGAAGGCTTTCTTTCCCTCAGAATAAGCAAAGGCTAGTGACCCATCTTTGTGTTAGTGCTGAATTTTCAAAGATCTAAAGGTGTTTCCAAACACCTCTCTAACGAGGACAGAACTCTCCTCTGCCAGCAGGACCGATGTAAGAATAAGACATTTAGAAGGCATCCAAGCTGAAGAAGACAAACTAAGGATAGCAGACATGCCAACCCTACTCTTGTGAAGTGTGTTTACTCATCTGTTATGAGCTCACTCTAATGCAACTTTACTTTTGGTGTAATAAATTGTATTAACTTTATGCTTGAGTGAGTTATCTCTCAAAATAGAAAAATGTGTATTTCCAGGAGTCTTCTTTCATTTACACATGGAAGTCTACGGGAGTTTAAAAAATGGATTTTAAGAGCTCCAGTGATGGCTAAGAAATTGCTATTTCAG
Source organism: Pongo abelii (assembly GCF_028885655.2). Classification (NCBI taxonomy): domain Eukaryota; kingdom Metazoa; phylum Chordata; class Mammalia; order Primates; family Hominidae; genus Pongo; species Pongo abelii. Next base: position 43,188,062 of record NC_071995.2, on the reverse strand, counting down.
TCTTGAAAATTGCCTTTTCTACCAGAAACACTGAGCAAGGCAATCAGACCATCTGATCTTGCTGGATTGGAAAAAATTACTCAGGCACTGAGATGGCCTCTAAAATTTGATCCCCTTCCCCCTTGACAATAATGATAAAAATTAAAATTTGGGCTCCCTTATCAGAATACTTAATAAATAGGATAACACAGAAAGCCAACTTGTATCTTTTTTTTTTTTTTTTTTAAGAAAGAAGGCACCTAAACATTCTAAGTCCTTTTTTTCTCTGTTGTGTTACAATTCAGGTAACTCAGCTGAGTACTGTGGTGAAAACGGGAACCTAACTAAACTCAAGATTTTAGTATTACCTTTTTCTGGGTAAAGAGCTTAATCTCCCACTTTTAATAGGTCAAAGTTATTGTATTAGGTTTGATGACAAACAGATGTAATGATTTAGCTATATCCCTATAATCCAGATAGTCTAAGTCCTCATAGTAATCCCTGATCATTCTTTCCTTTAGTATCCACATGTAATTCATTGAACTCTCGTTTACTCATAACTGTGGAAAGTTAAAGGTACTTCTCAAATTCTCCTCAGTATGGGAAAAAGTGCTTGTATTCTCCTGGTGGTTGACTTTCACCCTTAATTACAAATACCTGCTGTCAACATAATCTTGATCACCTCTTGCTTGTGAGCTACTGGTCTCTTTTTATTTTTTTAACTTTTAAAAACTTTTTTTATATAGAAATATAAGTCTAGAAATACTGGCCTCTTTTTACTGCTGCATCCCAAACATGTTCTTCTTTCCTCCTTTGCAAAAGCCCCTCTAGCAATGCTATAGAATGTAATGAACTTTTACTGAAAGTTAGAGACCAATTGGGAAATTATAGCATAGACCAGGCAGCTATCTAAAAATGAATATTAGAATTTCTGGCATCCAGCTAGGATGTAGAAAGCATGAGTGTTGCATTCGCCCTAAAAATAAAACCTTAGGTAATCGGCCAGGCGTGGTGGCTCACGCCTGTAATATCAGCACTTTGGGAGGCCAAAGCAGGCAGATCACAAGGTCAGGAAGTCGAGACCATGCTGGCTAATACGGTGAAACCCCGTCTCTACTAAAAATACAAAAAAAAAAAAAAAAAAAAAAAAAAAAAAAAATGTAGCCGGGCGTGGTGCCGCACGCCTGTAGTCCCAGCTACTCGGGAGGCTGAGGCAGGAGAATGGCGTGAACCCGGGAGGCGGAGCTTGCAGTGAGCTGAGATCGCACCACTGCACTCCAGCCTGGGCGACAGAGCGAGACTCTGTCTGGGAAAAAAAACAAAAAAACCTTAGGTAATCAACAAAATTATCTATTTTCTTGACTCTATGAGAAAATTGAATTCACAAAGAAAACTACTAGCCTGAAGTCTTAAAGAAAGGCAGGGTGGGCCACTCTGGCAGAGTTCAGGAAAAAGCTGTATATAGCAGAAAAAGCTGGTATAGCAGATAAGAAGTTTGGTAAAACATGTTAACGAATTGCTAAAGTTTAGGGGTGGACCAGTTTGAGAATATAGAACACCTAGGTGCCAAACACACAAAGAGGCTCTTCTTTGCTAATGTTCACATGAAAGATTAAGGGAAGCTTGGGAGCCTAGAGAAAGCCTGTTGTCAGTGACACAGGCCTGAAGAAGGAAGCAGCTACTGCTGTGAGAAAGCCACGAAGCTCTGTCTGGATCTTTTTCTCTTTGAGGAATGAAGGCGTAAGATAGTGAAGAAACAGCAGCAAACCCTGAAATCCTCAAAGCATTGTGAATATCCATGTGGCTGAAGGTAAAAGAAAAATACCCTCTATGTCAGGAGGAGGGGCAATAAACCATTTGGGTTTCTTATGCCTTTTATGACAGGGTGTGAGGTAGGATCTTTAAGAAAGCTTTTCCTCTGAGACCAAGGGACACAGATTCTGCCTAAGCTGAGGCTGGACAAAGACAACAAACAAACCCCCTACTCCTCCCCTCATTTGCAGAGTAACAAGAAAGAGCATTCTTTTTTCTGGAGAAAAAGTAAACCGTTTCTACTGGACAGGGAATAAAACAACTATGGTTAATTTGTTAAAAGTTCTTTTGGAGAAGTTATACAGATATGTACAAACAGATGAGAGAGATCACTGAAGGCATGGAAACTATAAGAAATAGTCAAATGAAAATGCTATGGGGGAAAACAAAGTTGCCAAAATAAAGAATGCCTTTGATAGGCTCATCGGTAGACTCAACACATCTGAGGAAAGCGTTAGTGAATTTGAAGATAGATCAATAGAAATTACTCAAACTGAAAAACAAAGAAAAAAGAGTGGTGGGGAAGGAGAAAACAACCAGAAATAAGCATACAAGAGCTTAAGAACAGTATCAAACAATCAAACACAAAACACATGTGTTTTTGAAATCTTAGGAGAAAACAGTAAGAATGAGGCAGAAGAAATATTTGAAGAGATAATGGCCAAGAATTTTCCAGCAATAATAAAAAAAAAAATCAAACAAACAAGGTCGGAGAACACCAAGAAAGATAAATCTACAGCTAGACCATCATAGTCAAGTGAATAAAAATCAAAGATGAAGAGAGAATCTAAAAGGTAGCCAGAAAAATAAAACACATCACATACAGAGGAACAAAAATAAAAATTAAGCGGACTTCTTGTCAGAAACTATACAAACCAGAAGGCAATGGTCTCTTTAAAGTGCTAAAAGAAAAAAAAAGTCGACTTAAAATTCAGTGAAAAGATCTATCAAAGGGGAAGACAAAATAAAAACTTTTTTTGAAAAATAAAAACAGAATTCATTATCAACAAACCTGCACTACAAAAAATGTTAAAGAAGGAATCTGATAGTAATTTGAACTGACACAAAGAAATGAAGATCTCTGAAAATAGTTAAAATGAAAAAGTATTCTTTTCTCTTATTTTTAATTTATCTGAAAGGTAAGCGATTGTCTAAAAAGAAGTAGCAATGTAGCTTGGTTGGTAAGTGTATATAGGCCGGGTGCAGTGGCTCACACCTGTAGTCCCAGCACTTTGGGAGGCTGAGGCAGGCGAATCACCTGAGGTCAGGAGTTCAAGATCAGCCCAGCCAACATGGTGAAACCCCGTTTCTACTAAAAATACAAAAATTAGCCAGGCATGGTGGTGCACATCTGTAGTCCCAGCTACTCAGGGGGCTGAGGCAGGAGAATCGCTTGAACCTGGGAAGTGGAGGTTGCAGTGAGCCAAGATTATGCTATTGCACTCCAGCCTGGATGACAGAGCAAGACTCTATCTCAAAAGAAAAAAAAAAGCATATGTAAAAGTAAGACATGTGAAACTAATAGCACAAAGATGGGAGGGAGAAATTGAGAATATAGTATTTTAAGTTTAGGTCCTTACACTAAACACAAAGCAATAGAATATTATTTGAAGATATATTTTGTAAAACCTACTGTAATTACTAAAAAAATTAAGAAAAGGTATAAAAAATCCAATTGTGAAAAAAGTGGAATTTTTAGAAGTAAGATTAGAATGCTGCTTACCAGAGTTGTTGGGGTGGTGGGTGAAGATGGGGAGATTAAGAATGAAGAGAAGTTGACCAAAGGGTATAAAGCTCAAATTAGACAGGAGGAATAAAAGTTTTCAAGATCTATCATGTAGCAAAATGACCATAGTTAATAGTAATGTAATGTATACTTCAAAATTGCTAAAAGAATAGAAATGTTAGATGTTCTTACTACAAAAAAAAGCTAAGTATGTGAAGCGATGGATGTGTTAATTGGCTTGATATCATTATTCTGCCATGTATACATATGTCTAACACATTGTACCCCATAAATATGTAATTATTATTTGTCAAATCGAAATAATTTCAATAAATTCAATTGTGGAGATATAAGGCAGGAAGAAAAAAAGCAGGCATAACACGTAAAAGAAACAAAAAAAAACAGATGAATAAATAGAAAACACCTAGCAAGATAGACTGTAGCACAATCTTATCAATAATTATATTAAGTATAAATAGTCTAAATGTACCAATTAAAAAACAGAGATTGGAAGGATGGATTTTGAAAGATGACCCAAATGTTTATAAGAAACTTATTTCAATAATAATGACCTAGGTAGGATGAGAGTAAATGAATGGAAAAAGATATTCTACGCAAACACTAACAAAGAGAAAGCTGGAGTGGTCATTTTAATATCAGACAAAGTAAAATTCAGAACATGAGCTATCATAAGGGATAAAAGAAGGACATTACCTGATGATAAGAAGTAAATTCACTATAAATACACAAAAATCCTAAAAGTGGATGAGCCTAACAACAGAGCTTAAAAACTGATAGAACTGAAAGAAGAAATAGACAAATTCACAATTAAGTTGGAGGTTTCAACACTCCTCTTTCAAAAATTGATAAAACAAAGTGGCAGAAAATCATTAAGGATTTAGAACATCTGAAGAACTCTATCAACTCACTTCACCTAATTGACATTTATAGTACATAAAACTCAACAATGGCAGAATATATATTTTTTAATTGAACATAGAATATTCACCAAGGTAGACCATGTTCTGGCCCATAAAACAAACCTCAACAAATTTAAAATAGCTAGGATCATGCAAAGTAGCTTCTCTGATCATGATAAAATTGGATGAGAAGTCAATAACAGAAAAATATCTGGAAAATCCCTAAATATTTGGAAATGAAACAACACAACTCTAAAGAATCCATGGGTCAGAGAAGAAGTCATAAGGAAAATTAGAAAATGTTTTTAATAAAATGAAAATGAAGATAGAGTATATAAAAATTTGTAGAACACAATGAAAACTGTATGTAAAGGGAAATGTATAGGATGTAATTATCAATAGAAACACTTTTCTTATTTTTCTTTCCTTATCATATTGGTCACAACCTCCAATACTGTATTGAACAGTATGGATAACAATGCTATCCTTATCTTTTCCCTAATCATAAAAGTTATGCATATAAAGTTTTTTCATGAATTATAATATTTAGGGTTTGGGTATATATTAATACATTTTACAAAGGATGTTCTCTACTATTTCTAACATTTTTTTAATGGGCACTGAACCTCATCAAATGTTTTTCTGAATCAATTATTTATTTATTTATTTATTTATTTATTTATTTATTTATTTGAGATGGAGTCTTGCTCTGTCGCCCAGGCTGGAGTGCAGTGGCCTGATCTGGGCTCACTGCAACCTCGGCCTCCTGGGTTCAAGTGATTTTCCTGCCTCAGCCTCCTGATTAGCTGGGATTACAGGTGTGCACCACCATGTCCCACTAATTTTTGTATTTTTAGTAGAGACGAGGTTTTACCATGTTGGTCAGGCTGGTCTCAAACTCCTGACCTCTTGATCCGCCCACCTCGGCCTCCCAAAGTGCTGGGATTACAGGCATGAGCCACCGTGCCTGGCCGAATCAATTATGTTATTATTATCATTTTCTCCTTTAGTTTATTAATACCACAAATTACAATACTATATTTTTATTTTTATTTATTTTAAAAGAAATATAGAATTTAATATATTTTCTGATACTGATTTTCTGATGATGTTCCTTTCATTCTTGATTATGATGTATAATTCTTTTTTTTTTTTTTTTGAGACGGAGTCTTGCTCTGTTGCCAGGCTGGAGTGCAGTGGTGTGATCTGGCCTAACTGCAACCTCTGCCACCCAGGTTCAAGCAATTCCCCTGCTTCTGCCTCCCAAGTAGCTGGGACTACAGGTGCACGCCACCACGCCCAGCTGATTTTTTTTTTTTTTTTTTGTATTTTAGTAGAGACAGGGTTTCGCCATGTTGGCCACGATGGTCTCGATCTCCTGACCTCGTGATCCGCCCGCCTCAGCCTCCCTAAGTGTTGGGATTACAGGCGTGAGCCACCACGCCCAGCCTATGATGTATAATTCTTAATTAACTTATTTATTAGGCTATGCAATATATTTTATTAATTAACTAATGTGATGGTTGATTTTGTGGGGGGTTTTTTTACTCTTTTTTTTGCATAAGTTATTGAGGTATTTGTTACATGTGTAAATTCCTTAGTGGTGATTTGTGAGATCCTAGTGTACCCATCAGCTGAGCATTATATACTGCACCATATGTGTTGTCTTTTATCCCTTACCCCTCTCCAAGTCTTCCCCCCAAGTCCCCAAAAGTCCATTGTATCATTCTTATGCCTTTGCATCCTCATAGCTTAGCTCCCACATACCAGTGAAAACATACAATGTTTGGTTTTCCATTCCTGAGTTACTTCACTTAGAATGATAGTCTTCAGTCTCATCCAGGTCATTGCAAATGCTGTTAATTCATTCCTTTTCATGGCTGAGTAGTATTCCATCATATATATATTCCACAGTTTCTTTATCCACTCGATTGATAAGCATTTGGGTTGGTTCCACAATTTTGCAGTTGTGAATTGTGCTGCTATAAACATGCATGTGCAAGTATCTTTTTTGAATAATGACTTCTGTTCCTCTGGGATGATACCCAGTAGTGGGATTGCTAGATCAAATGGTAGTTCTACTTTTAGTTCTTTAAGAAAACTCCACACTGTTTTCCATAGCAGCTGTACTAGTTGACATTCCCACCAGCAGTGTAGAAGTGTTCTCTGATTGCCACATCCATGCCAATACCTACTGTTTTTTGATTTTTTGATTATGGTCATTTTTTCAGGAGTAACGTGGTATCACATTATGGTTTAGATTTGCATTTCCCTGATCGTTAGTGATGTTGAGCATATTTTCATGTTTGTTGGTCATTTGTATATCTTCTTTTGAGAACTGTCTCATGAAGAGACAGCTCCGAGTCTGTTTTCAGCTGGAGAGTGAGTTGGGCTTGAAAACTTTCCCTAGGCTTTCAGCCTCCCAGCTGCGAAAGAAAAGGGCTTTAGGCCTGGCACGGTGGCTCATGCCTGTAATCCCAGCACTTTGGGAGGCCAAGGCAGGTGGATTGCCTGAGGTCAGCAGTTTGAGATCAGCCTGGCTGACATGGTGAAACCCCATCTCTACTAAAAATACAAAAGTTAGCCAGGCACGGTGGTGTACACCTGCAGTCCCAGCTACTCGGGAGGCTGAAGCAGGAGAATGGCTTGAACCAGGGAGGTGGAGGTTGCAGTGAGCCGAGATCGCACCACTGCACTCTAGCCTGGGAGACAGAGTAAGACTCCGTCTCAAAAAAATAAATAAATAAATAATAAGAAAAGGGCTTTAGTTCTTCCTCTGCCTGTGAAGTCTGCAAGCTGGAATCACGCCCTCCCTTGAGTTCTGGCCAGGAGGCTTCTCACCCTGTTCAAATGGTTACAAACTTCAGCTAGAGAAGTCCTTCTCCCTGTGGAGTTTTTCCCTCTGCTCCTCTGGCCATTCTCCTGATGGATCCCTGTGGTGCCAGGCAAGAATGGGCTGCTTAGGGATCCAGCAAGCTTCCCGTGCCTTTCTGCTACTTCCTCTACCCTTGTATTTCGCTCTTCTCGGCTCTCTAACTTGACTCAGCTTCAGGTAAACTTGGGAACTTCTGCAAACACATCTTCAGTTTCTCCAGTGGGTGTGTGTGTTCGGGAGAGGAGGGTCTCCCTTTCCCACTTCCGCGTTTGGGGCACTCACAGTATTTGGGGTGTTTGCCGGGTCCTGCAGGAGCAGTCTGCTTCCTTCAGAGGGTTTGTGGGCCCTCTCAGGATTGCTGGTCTATTCTTGCAGTCGATCTGGAGCTAAAATTTACAATACCGATGGTTGATTTTGGGTGTCAACTTGACTGAATTAAGGGATACCCAGATAGCTGGTTAGGTATCATTTATTCTTAATCATTGCACTACTTATCCTCAATGCTTCACCAGGCACTGAGCCCATCCCTCTTCTGCTGAAAGGGCAACCCAGGTGGTTTGGCCTTTTACTGGCCTTTTCACTGGGCTGCCCCAGGCATGTCTGTGAGGGGATTTCCAGAGGAGATTGGTATGTGAGTTGGAAGACTAAGTGGGGAAGATTCACCCTCAATAGAGACAGGCACCATCCATTTGTCTGGGGACCCAGATGGAACGAAAAGGAAGAGGAAGGACAAATTCTTGCTCTCTCTTTCTTCTGGAGCCAGGATGTCCTTCCTTTCTTGACCTTGGATGTCAGGACTCCAAGTTCTCAGGCTTTTAGACTATGGGGCTGGGACCAGCTAGGCCTCCAACTTTTGGGTCTCAAACTGAGACCATGCTACCTGCTTCCTTAATCTGATGATTTCAGACTTGACAGGGCCACCCTACTAGCTTTCTGCTTCTCCAGCTTGCAAACAGCCTATTGTGGGATATTTCTGACTCCATAATGGAATGAACCAATTACTGTTATCCTAATAAATCTCTTCTCATCTCTCTCTCTCTCTATATATATGTGTGTGTGTGTGTGTGTGTGTGTATATATATATATATATATATATCTCGATAGGATATAGAGATATATAGCCTATCAATTCTGTCTCTTTGGAGAATCCTGACTAAAACAACTAAATATATTTTATGTATTAAATACATTTAACATTGTAGAGTTAGTTCACTAATATTTTACTTAGGATTTTTGAATCTTCATGCATAGGTAAAAAGGGACTATAATTTCCTTTTTGTATTCTCCTTAGTGTTTCCTTCTTTAGCCGTTACCCTTTTATTGTGCCACTTTCTCTGAACAACATTGCTTCCCCATCATCCTTCTTCCTCTAGAAGGCTAGAAGGCTTTCCTCTGGTAATTTTGGTGCAAACAGAAAATTCTTGTTAGTTATTATACTGAGAAATTTAGTTTCCTCAGTCTCAAAAATCTTGTTCCAGGATAAACTCAGTGCATTGTTATTCATAGTCAAAATCCCATTAATGTGTTTTCTTGGGTTTCCTTTGTAAGCTCTACTAAGAACTAGAAGAAATTTTGAAATGGCAGCTTTTATTTAATGCTTTAAAATTCACATTTTAGAAAGGCCTCAGGTTAGAGAACCTTTGCTTTTCAACACAACCTATAGTTTCTTTAAGTGGAGGGGGAACCAGAGTATTTTGTCCATTTCCAGAGCAAACCCTTGGAGATGTGCCCCTGCATCACATCCCAAACTAGTTAGTCATTTCAAGTAGAAAGGAGGTACACGTGAAGAAAGAGCTTGAAGAATTGTGTTTCTGTATCTTTGTGTGTGTGTGTGTGTATGAGTGAGAGAAAGAGACGGAGAGACAGGATCTTCTCTGTCATCCAGGCTGGAGTGCAATGGCGCGATCTGAGCTCACTGCAACCTCCACCTCCCAGGATTAAGCAATTCTTGTGCCTCAGCCTCCTGAGTAACTGGGATTACAGGCATGTGCCACCGTGTCTGGCTAATTTTTGTATTTTTTTATAGAGATGGGGTTTTGCCATGTTGCCCGGGCTGGTCTCAAACTCCTGAGCTCGGGTGATCCACCTGCCTCAGCCTCCCGGAGTGCTGAGATTTTAATAGTGAGCCACCATGCCCAGACTTGTTTCCATATCTTAAAAAAAATCAAATAAAAAAGCATGGAAATATGAGTTCTTCTATTCCTTGAAACAGGGAGTGCATTAATTCATTCTTTCATTCAGCAAATATTTTAGGACCTACTATGTGTCAGGCTCTTTTCTAAGGGCTGAGAATTTGAGGCTAAAAAGCAGGGAACAAAAAATAAAATAAACTGGCTTCATGGAGCTTACAATGTAGTGAAAGAGACAGACCCAACACATAAATACACAACTTAATACTAGGCAGTGGTAAGTGCTTGGAAGAAAAATAATGTCAGATAAAGAGACAAAAATGGCATGGAACGCTTTTATGAATTATGATCTGGAAAGGACTCTCTGAGGCTTTCTTTTCCTGTCCTTATTTTATTCCTTATTTCATATCTTTCCTTCTCTTTCCTTCAGTCATGCAGACACCTGATGGAAGAGTCTTCCAGGCAGAAGGAAGGACAAATACCCTTGATGTACATGTACTTGGCTGGCATGAGGAAGAGCAATGTGGAAGGTATGGTTGGAACAATGTGAGAGAGGAAGTGAGTACAGGGAGACCAAGTTTGAGACACAGGCAGGGCCAGGTGGTGAGAAGTTTTTAGAGTGCCTACTTTCCTTGAAATACCATGGGGTGCTTACTCTTGGACACGTATACAGAAGGATACACTCAGATGTAGCTTCTAGTAGAATCCTGGGTGAGGGGCGTGTTTTGTGGTTTTAATTGTAAGACAATAAAAATGCACAAGGGGAAATTGCTCAAGCTAGATAAATGCAGGGATCCATTGCTGGCCCCGCAGGTACCCACAGGGAGGCTGATGAAGGCTAAGATCAATGCAAGGGCTGCTTCAGGGGAATTCAGAGGCGTGTTATATGTCTTATTTCCGGGTGCAGTAGCAGTAACTGGGTCACGCCAGCATTTTTTCAAAAAACCACCTCCCCCGCTTCAGATTACTACAGGCTTCCCTCTTCTAGTAAAAGAGACATCTGCTTCTATGTATAGAAGAGGCTTCAGGCCCTGAATTATAGTGTGGTAATTCATGCTTAACTGTTTTAATGGCTGCATAGCCCTCAGCCTTGCATCTCCTAACGCAGGAAATACTAATTATTAGGCTATAATTCACACTGTGTGAGTTCTTATTGCTCATCTTTCTTGTAGGATACAGATAGTTGGGAACATATAGTGCCTGTGAATGACCAGTATGCTCACTCCAATAACATCAGGCAAGCAATTCCACGTAATACTGGAGAAGGTAAGAGTGTAAAGACAAATAACAAATGGCTTTTGAGAGACAAGGATCATTTTAACAAAGTGCATTAACTAATTGACAGTGGTAGCAACTGTCTACGGTCTGCTCATACAAAAACTTTTTTTTTCTTTTTGAGATGATGTCTCATTCTGTCACCCAGGCAGGAGTGCAGTGGCCTGATCTCAGCTCACTGCAACCTCCGCCTCCCAGGTTCAAGCGATTTTCCTGCCTCAGCCTCTCGAGTAGCTGGGATTACAGGCGCCTGCTACCACGCCCAGCTAATTTTTGTATTTTTAGTAGAGACGGGGGTCTCACCATGTTGGCCAGGCTGGTCTCGAACTCTTGACCTCAAGTGATCCACCTGCCTTGGCCTCCCAAAGTGCTAGGATTACAGGCATGAGCCACCGTGCCTGGCCTGCTGATACAAAAACTTTCTATCAAACCCTTATAAGGACAAGGGCCTATAAACTAAAGTACAGCCTTTTAACGGAGATTACAAAAAGCACTGACATTTGTCTGCAAATTCACCTACAGATCTGATGAATCTTTTGTGATGGATTTGGGAAACATATTATTTATCATAGCTTAAGGAAAAAGTTTTGGTGTCTTTTGAAGGTTCAAGAACTAGAACTTATGAAGCCATGGGAATGATACAAATTGGTAGAAAACAATAACATTCTCACAGCTGGACCATCTGGTGGGTTATTCAGACATAGCTTTGTATATCACTGAGCAGCTGCCATAAAGCACCAGATGAAGATAAGAGCTGGCGTCTACTTCTAATTTTCCAAGGCTTAAATTGCTTTAGTGCCTTAAGTTCTGGAAATGAGAACTTCATCTGCAACGGTCTCAGCATCTTCCAAAATGTAATCTTTTTAAACAAATTATGATGTCAGTAGAACTTTAGGATAAGAACCTTACATCTTCATTATCAACTCTGTGCCACTAAAGTGCGTGTCCTTTAAATAAATGTCATAATCTCTACCATATGCTCTTCTGTCTAAAGAACACCTTCTGCTTTTATTTACCTTATTTTTAAAAGCTTTTCTTTCTTTAGCATAGCATAATGGGTACAAGAATACTTCTGAAACCAGACTGGCAGTGTATAAATCATGGCTCTACCGCTGACTGGCTATGTGGCAAGTTACTTAACCTTTCTGGGCCTCAGTTTTCTAGTCTTAAAATGGGGATAATAATAATGCCTTATAGGATTGTTGAGCGGAATAAATGACTTAATTAAGAGCTCAGCACACTACCTGTCCCATAGAAAACACTATACAAATATTCATCATTGTCAAGACAATAATAATTATTATTATTGCTAAATTGAATTGGATGTAGTCTCCCTGACCCTCCAGTTCTTTCTTGATGGCCAGTACAAAGGTTCACACATAAAAGCCTTCAATAATTAACTAATAAAGCCATATTGTGTTATATAAATATGAACAACAACAACAGCTCATTTATTGTGCTGCCATTGCATAGCTGGCACTGTTCTAGGTGCTTTCCAAAGTCATCAGGTATCTATTAAGTGCCTTCTAGGTGACTGAGATATTGGGGATATACCAGTGGACCGAAAGGCTTGGTTTCCATCTAGGAAGTAGGTATTATTAGCATTCTTTTGCAGGTGAAGAAATTGAGTCTCTATGTATTTTTAAAACTTGCTTATTGCCATGCTGTTAGTAAGTGGCAGCTTCCCAAAGGCTGTCTGACTCCAAAGCCTGTGTTCTACCCACTACATTTTGCTTTCTCCCTTGATATAAAATCTAGAGTCTTTGAGACTCAATAATGGAAGCCAAATTTGGGACATTTTGAGCACTGTAACGAATACTGTTTGTAATGGGTTGTAATATGTTGAATTAAAAAAATACATGAATTATAAAGGGAGTGGGGTGGGAGAAAAAGCTCTTCTTTAAAGAATGCCAACTCATATGTAAAAAGAATGATGGAATTCAAAAATCACTATTTTGTAACTCCCAATTTAATAACTGATTTAGGCAAGTATTAATCATAAATTCTGAAGTTATTGGGTAAAAATGTATTAGAGAATTGGTTATTCACACAGTCTCAAAGTATCACTCCACAGATTATCTACTAGTTACACAGGGAAATGTTACCTTAACAATAGATCAAATTCAGCATCTCTAACAATAACACTAGCTAGGCCGGGCACGGTGGCTCACCCCTATAATCCTAGCACTTTGGGAAGCAAAGGCAGGCAGATCACCTGAGGTCAGGAATTTGAGACCAGCCTGGCCAATGTGGCAAAATCCCATCTCTACTAAAAGTACAAAAATTAGCCGGGCATGGTGGTGTGTGCCTGTAATCCCAGCTACTCAGGAGGCTGAGGCAGGAGAATCACTTGAACCTGGGAGGCGGAGGTTGTGATGAGCCAAGATTGCGCCATTGCACTCCAGCCTGGGTGACAGAGCGAGACTCTGTCTCAAAAATAAATAAATAAATAAATACATAAATAACACAAGTTACCTTAGGTGATGCGATAAGGAATATACAGCATTGTCTGTGTAATACTCTTGTAATATTCTGACTCTAACCATGAGGAACAACCAGACATATCTGGGATGTAGAAAAGACATTTTACATGACAACCGGCTAGGCTTTTCAAAAAAGATAGTGTTATGAAAAACAAAAACAAAAAGACAAGGAGTCTAGCACATGTTAAAACAAACTAAAGAAACATAACAACAAAATGCAATGCTAAAAACTTGATTAGATCCTGGATCAGGAAAAAAAAAACAGTTACAAAAGACATTTTGGCCTCAAATAGGAAAATTTGAAGATGGACTATATATTAGATGATAATACTGAATTGTTAAATTTATTTGTTGTGATAATGTTATTATGGGGTTATGAAGGAGACTATCTCATTCTTAGGATACTCATGCCAAAGTATTTAGGGATAATGTGTCATTGTGTCATGATGTCTGAGACCTAATTTGAGATACTTCAGCTCAAGATATGTGTGTGTGTGTGTGTGTGTATGTCTTTGTGTGTGTGTGTATGTCTATGGGGAGAGAGAAGAAGGGGTAGGATTAAGCAAGCAAATGTGGCAAACATAGAAGGGTATACAGGTATTCTTTGTATTATTCTTTCAACTTTTTGTGTGTTTAAAATTTTTCAAAACTGAAAGTTGGGAGAAAAAAATTACTAGCACTACAGATCTTTGCAGACTAAATAAATCTTGGCAATGCAATGCCTCACTTAACAAGGCTAAGCAAAGATGAAATTCTTTTCCTTAGTTCCAGTGATAGGTACCTACCTCATAGTTTTCAGATTTACAGGTCTTTGTTGTGTCTATTGATGAACAGAATTTAATTAGTATCTCTGAATCCAAATTTCTCAGAGGGTGAATCTAGTTAATCAAACTCTGTTCAAGTTCATTCTGGTACTGGACTAATCGCCAGTAACTAAGGTACTCAGAATCTTCGGCAAACACAAATGTGTGGTGGAGCCTGTCCCTGTGAGTGGGAGGGGGGATTGACGGTACCTGCTGACCAGACTCCATGGAAAGGGTCTGTCACAAAGGGTGGATCCTGAGCTACATTGACATAAAGAATGAACAGGAGTTTGACAGGAAAGAAAGTGTAACGAGTAGACACTCAGATAAGAATAGCATCTGCTTAGGCATTATTCTCCAGGGCAGTATTCACCACATTAAAAAAAAAATACCCACCTCAAACATACATGTATTTATTAATAAATTAGGCATTTATTCTATTTTATATTGTAACACACACACAAAGATAGAAATTAACATGTATGAGATAAAAATAGATATAAACTGAAGTTCATGCATTTCCTTCCCCCACTCCAGTGTTTTATGCACTCTATTTTGCAGCCACTTCAGTGGTTGCTGTTTAACATTGGAATTCATTTGTGGGCATCTACATGTATCTTTCTATATCAATACCTGAAGGAGTTTTTATTTTATAAATAAAAAATAATTGAAATATTTAATTTTATGTGTTTCAGAAGGAATTGCACATAATTTTTTTATAAAGAATGTGTTTTCCCCACCAATGTCTTAAGCTTATCAATATCTGTGCCTATCCTCAAAATAAGATAGGTACCTTAGCTTGCTTCCTTTCCATTGGCCTCTACTTCTCTGTCTGACATCCCCTCGATTTTGGTATACTATAATTATACTTTTCATTATGGACTTTGTGAATATATTACTTATTCATTGTCATTGTTTCAACTAGTGATCTTCAAACTTTTTTGGCTGTGTGCTCATATTAGGTTTTTAAAAATTGAGCAAGTATATACATATACTTAATTTTAAATTACATTATATACACTATAGTAATAGATTATATACATGTAAAGATTTCATGAATAATTTGTTTTTAGAATGGGGATTGAAAAATAAATATAAGTAGACATGTTAATTGCTTCCTATAGCATACCCTCTGTCAGCCAGGGCTCTCCAGAGAAACAACAAATAGAACACATGTAGAAACAGAACAAATATACCCATATATGTATGTATATGGCAAGAGAGAAAAAAGATTAGTTTTAAGGAAGGGAATTGGCTCATGTGATTGTGGAGGCTGGCAAGTCCAAAATCTGCATGGTAGGCTGGAGACCTAGGGAAGAGTTGATGTTGCAGTTTGAGTCTGAAAGCATTTTGCTAGCAGAATTCCCTCTTCCTTGGGGGAGGTCAATCTTTTTCTTAAGGCCACTGATTAGATGAGGCCTCCCACCACATTCTGGAGGGTAATCTGCTTTACTTAAAGTCTACTGATTAGAATGTTAATTTTACATAAAAAAATGCCTTCTCAGCAACATTCAGATTGTTGACCAAATATCTGGCTACTGTGTCTTAGCCAAGATGACATGTAAAATTAACCACACATCACCAGATCCTTTTATGTTGTCCTGGCTTTCATTTGTCACACTTTGGAGCTCATAGGTTTGACAAATTATATTGTTTAAAAGATATTACTATGGTTTGAATGTGTCTCCCCAAATTTTATGTGTTGGAACCATAATCCCTCTGCTGTTATGGATAGGTTTATGGATTAACAAGGCCTCTTCCCTCATGAATGGAGAAATGTTGCTATCACTGGAGTGAGCTCATTACCATGGGAGTGGCTTTGTTATAAAAGTGAGGTCTCTCTGACTTTCTTGCTCTCGTCCTCTCATCATATGAATGCCTTCCACCATATAATGATGTAAAGCAAAGGCCCTCCCCAGATGCTGGCACCATGCTTTTAGACTTCTCAGCCTCCAGAACCATGAAATTAAATAAACCTTTTTTCTTTATAATTTGCTCAGTCTGTGGTATTCTGATATAGCATCAGATAATGGACTAAGAAAGCAAATTGGTAACAGGAAGGGAGTTGTTGCTATAACGAATACCTGGAAATGTGGAAGCAACTTTGGAACTGGGAAGATGCTAGAAGAATTTGGGGAATGATATCATTTGGCTGTGTCCCCACCCAAATCTCATCTCGAATAGTAATCCAAATTGTAATCCCAATGTGTCCACTGAGGAACCTGATGGGAGGTGATTGGATCATGGGGGCAGTTTCCCCCATGCTGTTGTCATGATAGTGAGGGGCTTCTCATGAGATCTGATGGTTTAAAATTGGTAGTTTTCCTATGCTCTCTCTCTCTCTCTCTCTCTCTCGCCTACCATCATGTAAAATGTGCCTTGCTTCCCCTTCACCTTTCGCCATGATCGTAAGTTTCCTGAGACCTCACCAGCCATGTGGAGCTGTGAGTCAATTAAACCTCTTTTCTTCATAAATTACCCAGTCTCAGATAGTATCTTTATAGCAGTGTGAAAATGTACTAATACAGAGAATTGGTATTGGGATAGTGGGGTATTGCTATAAAGACAACCTGAAAATGTGGAAGCAACTTTGGAACTGGCTAATGGGCAGAGGTTAGAACAGTTTGGAGGGTGCAGAAGGAGACAGGAAGATGAGGGAAAGTTTGGAACTTCCTAGAGACTCGTTTAATGGTTTTGGTAAAAATGCTGATAGTAATATGGACAATAAAGTCCAGGAAGAGGTGGTCTCAGATGGAGATAAGGAACTTATTGGGAACTAGTTCCCAATAAGTCAATAGCAAAGGTCACTTTTGCTATGCTTTAGCAAAGAAACTGGTGGCATTTTGCCCCTACCCTAGAGATCTATGGAACTTTGAACTTGAGAGAGATAATTTAGGGTATCTGGTGGGAGAAATTTCTAAGCAGCAAAGCATTCAAGAACTGACCTGGTTTTTCCTGAAAGCATGTAGTTATATGTGCTCACAAAGAAATGGTTTGAAACTGGGACTTTTGTTTAAAGGGGAAGCAAAGCATAAAATTTGGAAAATTTGTAGCCTAACCATATGGCAGAAAAGAAAAATCCATTTTTGGGGGAGGAATTCAAGCCTCCTGCAGAAATTTGCGTAAGTAACAAGGAGGAGCTGACTGTTAATACCAAAGACAATGAGGAAAATGTCTTCAAGTCATGTCAGAGACCTTCACTGCAGACCCTCCCATCACAGACCCAGAGGCCTAAAAGAGAAAAATGGTTTTGTGGGCCAGGCCCAGGGCCACAGTGCTCTTTGCAGTCTTGGGACAACAAGTGCCCTGCACCCCAGCTGCTCCAGCTCCAGCCATGGCTAAAAGGGGCCAAGGTACAGCTGGGGCCATTGCTTCAGAGAGTGAAAGCCCAAAGCCTTGGCAGCTTCCACATGGTTTTGGGCCTGGGGGTGCACAGAAGACAAGAGTTGAGCTTTGGGAGCCTCCACCTAGATTTCAGAGGATGTATGGAAATGCCTGGCTGTCCAGGCAGAAGTCTGCTACAGGGGCGGGGCCCACATTGAGAACCTCTGCTAGGGCAGTACTGAAGGGAAATGTGGGTTTGGAGCCCCAACACAGAGTCCTTACTGGGGTATGGCCTGGTGGAGCTCTGAGAAGAGGGCCACCATCCTCTAGACCCCAGAATGGTAGGTCCATCAACAGCTTGCATTGTGCACCTGGAAAACCAGCAGGCATTCAATGCCAGCTCATAAAAGCAGCTAAAGGAACTGTACCCTGCAAAGGAACTGTACCCTGCAAAGCCACAGGGGTGGAGTTGCCCAAAGCTATGGGAGCCCACCCCTTGCATCAGCATGCCCTGGATGTGAGACATAGAGTCAAAGGGGATTATTTTGGAGCTTTAAGATTTAATGACTGCCCTTCTGGATTTTGGACTGCATGGGGCTTGTAGCCCCTTTGTTTCTCCCATTTGGAATGGGAACATTTACCCAATGCCTGTACCCCTATTGTATCTTGAAAGTAACTAACTTGTTTTTGATTTTTACAGGCTCATAGGCAGAAGGGACTTGCCTTGTCTCAGATGAGACTTTGGACTTGAACTTTGGAGTTAATCCTGGAATGAGTTAAGTCTTTAGGGGACTGTTGGGAAGGCATGATTGGTTTTGAAATGTAAAAAGGCATGTGATTTGGGAGGGATTGGGGCAGAATGATATGGTTTGGCTGTATTCCCACTCAAATCTCATCTTGAATTGTAATCTGCATTGTAATCCCCACGTATCCAGGGAGGGACCTAGTGGGAGGTGATTGGATCATGGGGGCAGTTTCCCCCATGCTGTTCTCATGATATTGAGGGATTTCTCACAAGATCTGATGGTTTCAAAAGTGGCAGTTTTTCCTGTGCTCCCTCTCTCTTGCCTACCATCATGGAACACATGCCTTGCTTCCCCTTTGCCTTTTGCCGTGATTGTAAGTTTCCTGAGGCTTCCCCAGCCATGTGGAACTGTGAGTCAATTAAACCTCTTTTCTTCATAAATTACTCAGTCTCAGATAGTATCTTTATAGCAGTATGAAAAGAGACTAATACAGAGAAGTAGGCTAGAAAAAGTCTGTACTAGCTTGAATGAAATGTTAAGAGTGATTTTGATGTGGGCTTGGAAGAAGAGAAGACTAAGGATAGTCTGGAACTTCTTAGAGATTACTTAAGTAATTGTGACCAGAATGTTGATAGAACTATGGACACTAAGGCCATTCTGATGAGGTCTTATGTCTCAGATGGGACTGACAAATAAGGTATTGGAAATTGGAGTAAAGGCCATCCTTGTTATAAAGAGGAAAAGAACTTGGCTGAACTGTGTCTGCACCTGAAAACTTTATGGAAAGTGGAATTTAAGAGTGATGAACTGGAATATCTAGTGGCTTAGCCAAATTGACACATAAAATTAACCACACACCACCGTATCCTCTTATGTTGCCCTGGATTTCATTCTTCATGCTTTAGAGCTCACAGGTTTGACAAATATTGGAAGAAATATTTAAACATCAAAGCATTCAGGCTGCTACATTGCTACTTTTAACTGCTTATAGTAAAATAAGAGGAAAGAGATGATTTAAAGATATAATTTATAATTAAAAGGGAAGCAGAGTGGAAAGATTTGGAAATTTTGCAGCCTGGCTATATGGTAGACAATGAAAGGGCTTTTTAGCAGAGGAAACCAAGGGTGTGACCAAGCAACTGATTAATACAGAAATTACTGTGAATAGAACAAAGCCGGAGACTGTTCATCAGGACAATAAGAGAAAAACCCCAAAGGCATTTCAGAGATCTTGAAGGCTGTCTCTCCTAACACAGGCCCAGGGTTCTAGAGAACAGAATGGTTTTGGAGGACAAGCCCTTGCTCAGGGCCACCTTGTGTTTTACTGCCTGCATTCTGAAGCAGTTCTTTTCAGCTACCTCCGCTGTGGCTCAAGTGGGCCCAGGTGTGGCTTGACCCGCCACTCCAAAAGGTACAAGTTGTAAACCTTGGTGGTACTCATGAGGTGCTAACACTGCTGATTTAAGTAAAGCAGAATGCAAGAGCTGTGGGGGAATCGCTTCCTCTTTCCAGATTTCAAGGGATGTTGCAAGCAGCCTGGTAGCCCAGGCAGAGCCTTATTGCAGGAGTTAGAGCCACTGCAGAAAGCCCCTTCTAGGGCAACGCTGGGTGGAAATGTGAGTCAGAGCTGGTGCTGCCATGGATAACCCCCACTAGAACAATACCTAGTGGAGCTCCAGAAGCACAGCCACCCCTAGGACCCGAGAACTGTAGTGACCAGTGTGCCACACTAGCCTGGGAGAACTTCAGGCATGAGACTCTAACCCATGAGAACTGTTGCATGGGATGAGCCCAGCAAAGCCATACAGATGGGGCTGCTTGAGGCGTTAGGACGTAAATCCTCCAGTGTATCCAGGACGTGGCACATAGAATGAAAGATCATTCTGAAACTTTAAGGTTTAATGCTGTTTTGTCTGTTGATTTTTAGACTTACTTAGGATCAGTAATCCCTTTTTTCTTACCTCTTTCTCCCTTTTGGAATGGGAATGTCTATCCTATGCCTGTCCCACCATCGTATTTTGGTGGGACAATGAAGTAGATAACTTGTTTTTTGTTTTTTTTTCTCCTTCCAATAATACTTTATTTATTTATTTATTTACTTTTTATTATTATTATACTTTAAGTTTTAGGGTACATGTGCACAATGTGCAGGTTTGTTACATATGTATACATGTGCCATGTTGGTGTGCTGTACCCATTAACTCGTCATTTGGCATTAGGTATATCTCCTAATGCTATCCTTCCCCTCTCCCCCCACCCCACAACAGTCCCTGGTGTGTGATGTTCCCCTTCCTGTGTCCATGTGTTCTCATTGTTCAATTCCCACCTATGAGTGAGAACATGCGGTGTTTGTTTTTTTTGTCCTTGCGATAGTTTGCTAAGAATGATGGTTTCCAGTTTTATCCACGTCCCTACAAAGGACATGAACTCATCATTTGTTATGGCTACATAGTATTCCATGGTGTATATGTGCCACATTTTCTTAATCCAGTCTATCGTTGTTGGACATTTAGGTTGGTTCCAAGTCTTTGCTATTGTGAATAGTGCCTCAATAAACATACGTGTGCATGTGTCTTTATAGCAGCATGATTTATAATCCTTTGGGTATATACCCAGTAATGGGATGGCAACTTGTTTTGATTTCACAGCCTCACAGCTGGAGGGAATTTGCCATAGAATGAATTATGCCTTGCGTCTCACCCATATCTGATTTAGATGAGACTCTGGACTTTTGAGTTGGTGCTGTAAGGAGATAAGACTTTGGGGTTATTGGGATGGAGTGAATGTATTTTGTATGTGAGAAGAACATGAATTTTGGGGGCTGAAGGTGGAATGCTACGGTGTGAATGTGTCCCCCAAAAGTTCATGTGTTGAAACATACTCCCTCTGCATTCATGAATAGGTTGTCAGCTCTGCCTTTATAAATGGATTAATGTTTCTAACATGGGAATAGGCTAGTTATAAAAGCAAGCTCTCTCTGGCTGTCTTGCTCTTGCCTTCTCACCACATGATGCCTTCTGCCAACTTGTGACGCAACACGAGGCTGGCTCCTCACCAGATGCTGGTGCCTATTTGCCCTTGGACTTCCCAGTCTCCACAACCATGTGACAAATAAACTTTGCTTTATAAATTACTCAGTTTGTAGTACTGTGTTATAGCAACAAAAAACAAACTAAGATAGCTATCAGTAATATTTCTTCCTATATTTTGATGCTTTCTCCTGGATTTATTAATCTTCTTGTTGGACTATTTCCCCTCAGGGTGCTTTTAAAGTAGACTTTCATGTGCTAACCTATTTTTTAACCCCCTTTCCATAAACCTTTTTTATTATGTTTGAGGATAAATTTATTATAGGTTCATATTCAAACAAGGGTTTAGCTAGATATAAAATCTTTGCCTTAATAAATGTTGATTTTATCAAAATTTTGAAAACAGTACTTCATTATCCTCTTACACTCAATGTTGTTTTTGAGAAGTTTAATACTAATTTGATTCTCATTCCTATGCAAGTATTTGCTTTTCTCACTGGGAGAGCTTTAGAATTTTTCTTTGTTTTTGATATTCTCAAATTTTACTATCATGAGTTTTGTTGTAATTTTTTCTTGTGTTTTATGTGAGTTCTAGTCTCTGTGATTCCTTTAAATTTGGGGTCTTACATCTTGATTATTATTTCTTCAAAACTTTCCTGCCCTGTTCTCCCAAACCTGATCACTTTTATCTCCTTCTGGAACTTCTTAACATTTTAAGATCCCTCCATATTTTTAAAATTTGTCTATATGTTTTCTCTCTTTAGTCCTTTCTGATACTTTTCCATAGAGTTCTTTAACCTGATTTTTCAGTTTACCATTTTTTTCTTTGGTTCTATCTATTCTGCTATACAATTTATTGATTGAATTCTTTATTTCAACAAATTTTTTTTTTTTTTTGAGACAGAGTCCACCCAGGCTGGAGTGCAGTGGTGCAATCTCGGCTTACTGCGACCTCCAACTCCTGGGTTCAAGCGATTCTCCTGCCTCAACCTCCCGAGTAGCTGGGATTACAGGCCCCCACCACCATGCCCAGCTAATTTTTCTATTTTTAGTAGAGACAGGGTTTCACCATATTTGTCAGGCTGGTCACAAACTCCTAACCTCAAATGATCTGCCCACCTCAGTCTCCCAAAGTGCTGGGATTATAGGCATGAACCACCATGCCCGGCCTATTTCAACAATTAAAAAAAATATATCCATTGTCTCCAACTGGCCTTCCTTCAAATTGCTTTTTCTGTTTCATGTTTCTAATTGTCTCCTTTATCTCTTTAATAATTTTATTTTACATGTTTTAAATTCTTGTTCTATCTGGTTATTTAGGGGAAAACTCTTAAACCATGTTTTTCCTCTGCTCTCACACCACAACAATCATCAATATAGAAGAAAACTTCTAGGACCAAATGTGGGGGTTTTCTTCCACACACCAAGCAGTAGACATGAGCTGAGCATCCTCAAATTCAATTCCAACACTATCTACCTGGAGATAGCATCAGAACTTAGAGGGTGAGGGCTGAGTCCCCAAGACTGCCCCTTCCCACCCCCAGATGCGAGTTGCAAGTCTAGGCCTACACAGCTTCTGATAGACCAGGTTCAAGCTGGGGTTCCCATGACCCCTTCTTTGGGTTCAATTAATTTGCTCAAATGGCTCACAGAACTCAGGAAAACACTTACTTATGTTTACCAGTTTATTATAAAGGATATTACAAAGAATACAAATGAAGAGATGCATAGGGCAAAGTATGGGCAGGAGTGAGGAGCTTCTATGCCCTCCCTGGCCATGCCACCCTCCAGGAACCTCTACGTGTTCAGCTATCTGGAAGCTTTCTGAACTCTGTCCTTTTGGGTTTTTGTGAAGGTTTCATTATGCAGGCATGATTGATTAAACCTTGGCCACTGGCGATCAATTTGACCTTCCGCCTCTCTCATCTCCCACTTTAGGGGATGGTGCTGGAAGTCCCAACCCTCTAATCATGCTTTGCTCTTCCTTTTCGGTAACCAGATCCATTCTGAAGCTATGAGTCAATATTAGCATACAAAAAGATGGCACTTTAGAGACTCCAGGGATTTTAGGAGTTCTATGTCAGGGAATGGGAAGGAAGACCAAATATTTTTTCACAATATCACACTGGTTAATTAATTCTGCTTTCTCTTATATACAGTGTTTGATTTTGGGCTTTTATTTTACAATGCTCATGCTTCTCAGGCGTCTTATTTTTTCCTCCTGGGAATTAACATTCACTGTGCTATGCCAGCTACTTTGGCTGATAACATGTACTTGAGGGACAGGCAAAAAGCACAGGCCTCAGCTTATATTCACCTAAATGTATGGGGGAAAAAACAGGAATTACGATGTAGAGCCTCTGGTATTGCAATCATTCCCATTTACCTGCCTCTACACACACACATATACCCAGAACCTCTCAGTAAAATCCTGCCAATGCTCATTTTCAAGGCTACCTCCTTCTGTTGTAATTACCCAGCCTATAACAGGATAGGGAGAGGAGAAGGTGCTCAAGGCCAGCTAGACCACATGCACCTGTTGTCACTCACCTTAACTAGGATCTAATACTTCCCTAGCCTTACTCTATCCTCTGGCTAAAGTTGGTGCTGCTGCCTATCTCTCCCACCATGGCCATAAGACAGGCCTATGGAAATGTGAGGCATAGAAAAAAATACAAATAGAAAATGTCAAACTTCCCCCAAACTACCATCATCTCTGCCTCTGGCTCTCCCCTGTGCAAGGCTAACATTTCTTCCCCAAACTGGAACTCAACTATGTCTGTCTCCCTAAAGATTTCCCACTTTAGGGGTCCATTAACTAGTCTCTTGCTTTTGTCGCATATCCAGAGTTGGGGTCAGAGGAGGGAGTAAGTGCTTTTTTGCAATCTTGCTTCACTGGCAGCCAATCATAAATGATCTAATTTATAACTACAGTGTGGGCCACAAATACTACAGTCATGTTGGTCTTGGTGTTGCTCAGATTCTCTTCCTTTTACATTGTACTGATTCTGTCTCATTCTCTTCCTACTGTGTTGGATTGTCTCTGCCTCATTCAGGGATTTATTTGGCATTCCATGCTGGTCTATACAAGGCTAATCATGTTCTTTCCTCCAGGGGAAGTCATCAATCTTTATGGCCACAGTTGCGCAAAATCTATTCCTCAACTGGGAGCATCCATCAATCGTATTCACATTTGTCTGGTTTAAGACTCTGTGTCCTGGGATTTTTGAATTGGCTATGAATTTCCTAAAGTTCCGTGTAAAATTTGAGACTGTCTGGAGCAGGTCTGTAACTTTCATCAGATATTGAAAGGAATTTGCATTCTTTGAAAAGATAAGAATTAATACTCCAGTTATTTTCACTCCTATTTGCCATTTTATAAATGTGTTAGCTAGAACTCACGGAGGTGTGGCTCTCCTCTGCAAAATGTGGGAACAGATTAGCTATAGGGAGGAGGGAAAGGAGAGGAAGATAATGAAGAGAGGCAGTGTAACCTAATGATTAAGAGCATAGACTTAAGCACCAGATTCCCTGTTTTGACTCCTAAAATGGCCATTTACTAACTTTGTAGCCTTTGATAAGTTACTTAACCTCAGTTTCTTCATTTGTAAAATGGGAATAATAACAATAATTTTTCATACATCATAGGGTTGTTTTGAAAATTAAATAATATTAAAAAATAAAAAGCACTTAGAATGGTATCTTGCATCAAGCATGTTATTGGTATTTTTATTATTACTAAATCTGCAAGGTTTCTAACTTAGGGGACTGAGTGGATAGCAATGCCATGAATATTCATCTAGGTATCCTGTGTAGGCCTACTCCAGTGCCTGGCACATCAGAGGAATCCCATAAAGTGTTACTGAGTGGAACACAATTGGATCTCTATGCTGAACTTTTGAAAGCTCATTCCTATCTTCTTACTCAACTTGCCTACTTCCTTCTAGCTTACTCTGTCTCCTGTACCATGCTCCATTGAATCTATTAAAGCCAGAAAGGTATATTTGTAATATTTACACAATTAGTTACAGTAAAAAAAAAAAATACATGTGAAATAACATTAATTTAGAAGTATTGCTTCCCCCAGCCCCCAGTCTTACACTTCATGAAATACTTTGATTCCAATTCTTTCTGAACAACTCTGACATCAGTGTCTCTGTCATTTTGGGGGCCACTTTCTGACCCGCTACATGCGGTGTTTTAGGGCATATCCTGATATCCATTTAAGTTGCATGAGAATCCAAACTATTTGAATCTGTGTTTGATACTGTCACTAGAAATTTTATCCTACCCCCAAAACATACATTTACATAACCTTAAAAAACTATTTTAGAATTCATCAGGTGAACATTCATTATGTTTATTCTGACCTCTTAGAGTGATTCAAAAAGACTTGCATCATGAGCATTTTCTGTTGCCTTCCGGAAATAATTACCTATGTTAAAGATAATCTTCTTTGTCTCTTTTTTTAAAAACACAAATTCTACCAGATTACTTTATGAGCATTCAAGCTAGCACCAATTATGGTCATTTTAGGGAAATATATCTTTCTCAAGATATTCTGACATTCAAAATTTAGTAACTAAAACAGTGCCTTATAATATTTGGAGGATTTTCTGAAAAATTGAATATGAAGCAGTTTTTTTCTGATGGATAATTTTTGGAAAATAATCTCCCCCACCTTGTATTTTGGTGTATATGGTAATTATTTTTCTTTTATGAGGATAATGGAAACAATTACCTTATTGGGTCATAATGAAGATTAAAGGAGATAATTTAAGTAAGGTCCATAGTACAGTGCCCAATACACTGTAAGAGTTCTAACAGGTTATCATTGTCATTAATAAGTAATATGACACTATATTATAGATATTCCCCTTTATTTCCATAGCAAGTGGGAAAGAAGAAAAAGTGAGCATGGAATTCTTCCCTTCTGCCTTCTCTGTTGTGGATTAGATGTGAGGCTTGTTCTGACTATACAGCCTTCCCCAAAGCTGTCAGAAGATCTCACTGGGGTGTATAATGCGTCATGGATGTGACCACCAGTTGCATTTGTCTGCTTGTATCCCATTAGGAAACAATAAACACTGGGTTATTTTCTTACTTATCTTGCCAGATTTAGACAGCTATGTTTCTTTAATCACAGCTGCTGTTTGTAGGCAGTTTGGACTTCTCACACAATTTCAGATCAGAATCCTAAATATGACTTGTTATCATGAAATAGTCTTGCCTCTTTCTGAAAATATGTAGACGTCTTTCTTTTCCTCAGCCCCTTAGGCAAAATTGGGCTAGATAACAGTGACTTCAGAAGTTACTTTTGTTAAGACTTTTCAAAACACAGATAAAGAGAGAGAACAATCTTCAAACCTCCTTGCTAATAACAGTAGTAGCAGAGTCATTATTTTAGCGCCTCTGTAGTTTGAAGTGCAAGAGAGAGGGAAAATATCTGTGTCACCCTGTTGGTCTCCTTAACTTTATCCTGAAACTATGAAAAGACTGGCCAATTACAAGAATAAGAATGGCAAAGTTGGGATTTTTCCCATAACTGTTATCTTCTTCATCCTATGAATTTAAAGATCAATCTGAAAACAACTTATGTTGCAGTGTGATTCAAGTAAGTGCAATTATTAGGGTGAATCAGGGAAACCTGACAATGTGATTTCTTGTCACATTAAAGGAAGTACTATCCTTACAGTTTATAGAATGAAGGGTACTTTAAGACAATTTGGCTCAAGTTTGGAGAACATTTCACTATGAGAATGGATTTTAGTTTGACATGGAGCTTAGGCAGACAGATGTGTATCAAATAGCATCTGGAGCATATGAAAGCTAATTTTTCACTACTAGTAAGATATAAATATAGTATGTTTCTCATTTTAAAGTGTCATTTACATCAGCCAGAAATGTGATATATTAGAGCGAAAAAATCATAGCCTATAAATAGTTCTGCCGTGGAGTCTTCATCTTTGAATAGCTGGGCAAGGACGGTGAGGACTCCTTTCTTTGAAGAGGAGCTTAAATCCAACTGACTATTGTAACATTTACATTCGATTGTCTCAAAAGCACATTTTACTCTTCATCCTCTCTCCCAAACTTGGTCCCCTTTCTGGATTTCCTGTCTTGGTACATGACACCATCATCCAATTAATTGAACAGAGCATAAGTCCAGGAATTATTCTGACACCTCTCTCTTCCTCACTTTATTATCCAACTCATTTCTTCTTTAACTGTGTACTTTTATTCTGCTTCACTGTGACCATACTGTTCTAAGCCACCAGCAGAAGTCACCTGGCTTACCGCAGTGGTCTTGTGTTTTAAAATGTACCTAGGATTTGTCTGAATCAGGTATGGTAGGACATGCAGACATAGAAATGACTGTCATAAAGGAAGATGTTGACATTCACAGATCCCTAGAAACAGGAGGCTTGGCATGCCATGAAGGGGCATTCTGTGGGGAAACACCAGGGTTGGTCAGGAGGAAGAGGAAGTGAGGAGAAGGTGTGTGTGGGCAAGAGACTGTTGTAGTGACCGTGGGAAGAAATGGGTGAGGCAGAATAAGGATTGGCTAGAGTGAATAATCTTGGCAGGCTCTGGGGCATAGCATCTATTCCAAGTTGTCTGGTGACTGGCTGTGGGGTGATGGGGACAGGTGGATGGGGGCCCAGAGTCAAAGAGCTAGAGAGAGGAGTTGGTTGGGCGTTATGAGCATTGGATGATTGTTTTACATATGAAAGGTGTACTTGCAGGAAAGTTCTTTACTATCTCTAGAAATTAGCTAGACTTGGAGGGACAGTCCCTCCAGGGTCAGCAAAGCCCCAAATGTGAAAACATCAGAAACAGATGATTAATATACCTTTTAACAGTCTCCTTGAATCCAGTGTTCTTCACCAGAGTGAGAGAGCCTTTAAAAATACAAATATGAAGACTTCACTCTTCATTCCTTAATCCCTCCATATTTACCTATTGCTCTTCCTAGAAGGTCCTAAATGATCTGGTCCCTACCTACCTATTGGACTTCATCTTGAATCCTCTTTTGTTTGTGAACTGCAGCCACACTAGCTTGTTTTCAGTTCTTGAAATGTGCTGTCTTCCTCCATGGGCCTTTACGTGAGCAGTCATCTCTAAGTGGAACATTCTTCCCCACTTCCTCTTCCCCATAGTGGTACCTAACTGCTCTGGAACTCTCAGCTTCCTCAAGGAAGTCTTCTCTTTAATCCCCAGACCACGTTATGTCTTAGACCCTGTCTTAGGCTCTCATAGATTTCATGATCGTCCTTCAGTACACTTCTCAAGGTTTGTGATAATATGCTGATTTTGCGATTAATTTCTGCTGCCAGGGATCCATGAAGGCAGAATTGTGTCCAAGTGACTCATAGTATGTTCCTAATTTCTAGCAGAGTGCTTTAATACATGCGAGAGACTTCAATAAATATGTGTTGTGTGAGTGAATAAATGCCAGTCTTGGTTAAGGATATAGACAATATTTTCAACTTAAAGACTGAGTTAGAAAAACAGAAATGGTTTTCCTGAGCCTGTTTTTTACAAAATGCTCACAGTTGATACATAATTGCTCTGAGTGATGTGTTATCAGAAGTGATGGGAGCCATACCAGACTGTCTCTACTGGGCATTGTGTATCATGGCAATAAGACATCTGACGTGATTTGAAACATGAAGGAAATAGATGTTGAAAAAGCAAAAATATATGGAAGTTTTTCTCTTCTCAGGATCATCTGAAAATTGCTCTCGGTGGCTGATGGCATGTTTTATGACTGACTCCACAGGGAACATGAGGAAAGGTGGTCTGTGTAAAGTTCTTCTTCTGTTGTACATAGAAAGAGAAATTTTGACTTGTTTTTCTTCTAATCATTCTTTGTAAAAATTTAATTATAATGACATGACACAATGTTAATCTCCAGATATGTATTCTTAAGAAATGATCATAAAGAACTAAGCATCTATACACTGGATTAGTTAAAATTAGACTTGAGCTCTTCATACTCTAGAAAGAATGCCTAGATTTCAAATTTTAAGAAAGGCAGAAGATGTAAACTGAGTAACTTAACATAACTAAAGTGCCACAGAACAGAGCTGACAATTCCCTGTCAAGAAGACTCTACTATCCTAATGGGAGATGTCAAAGCTTTTTGCTTTGTATCATTTCTAAAGACTGAGTGCATTTTTAAAAATATATATTTTTAATAACATGCTTCTCTACTTTCTACTTCACTTTTCCCTCTCTAGGGCATATTTTCAGCAATGCAAAAATTCGGTCAGATGAATTGATGCAATTAACTAGATCAGATGTTGCAGCTAGACAGTCATGGTGGCTATGGCATATATTTGATGTGCACAATACTCTTGTTTACCCTGCAAAAGGCTTAAAGTTGTTGCTTTTTAAAAAAATATTTTGCAACACTTAAAAATTAAGAGGCTACACATTAGCATCCATACCTTTTATTGAAAAAAAGGACACTCTGGGTTCCCTGAGCCCTTAAACAGGAAACACACTTTCCAGTGTGCCAGAGTCCTATATGGACCTTGTCACATATCTGCATTACCTGCCTGGCCCCTCAAGGCATTTGACTTTGTGACTCTTAGTATATAAGATG
Organism: Pongo abelii; assembly: GCF_028885655.2. Lineage (NCBI taxonomy): Eukaryota > Metazoa > Chordata > Mammalia > Primates > Hominidae > Pongo > Pongo abelii. Next base: position 43,158,350 of record NC_071995.2, on the reverse strand, counting down.
CTAGCAATTGCATTAATTATCTGTTTGCTCTGACTATATAGAGGGTCTTTTTGTAGCCTATTCCACATAAATACCTCCTTTCTGAAATCCAGAATATTAGCACAATTTATAATGAGCAGAGTGGGATGACATATCTTCTGGATCACCCCACTGTAAATATATACTTAATTCCCTTTGACCTTGTTTTCTTAAGGATTTTTAAAATGTACTTTTTACAAAATTTCCAGGTATTTCCCTTCCTCTTTATGATAAAGGAGAAAAGTTTCTGGGCTGCTTGATTCCTAAGATTTAAAAGATGGCATGAAATGATTATAATAAATGTCACTGGACCATTGCCTAATTTTTTGAATATCCTAAGTACCTTAGTTTGTAAATACCCTAAGTTGTTATAACAAAAACCATATGTAGGCCGGGCACAGCAGCTCATGTGTCAAATTCTAGTATTTTCATGGCCACTGGGAGCTCACAATCTGATCCATCTCTCTAACCACCTCCCTCTACTTCTGCTGTTACTTATCTTGCATATTGACCAGGATGGCTACCTCAGCTGATTTCTATAACCTATTTGATCATTGCCTAACATGTGTCTGAAATTTCTTCTGTTTCTTTGTTCAAAAATAGAAGTAAGAGATCTGATTGGCTCAGATTATTCTGTGGATCTCCCTCTCTTTGAGTCAAATGTTCACTTCTTACCCAACCAATTGTGGTGGGAGGAGTCATGGAGCCCAATGCCCAGTCTGCCAAAGTTATGGGTAAAGCAGGAAATAATGGTATAGGTGGAAGTTTTGGCAAGGTGATCACGCTTGAGTCTAGCTGCAGCTAAAGGATATTTGCCCCTCTAGGAATATAACTGGTGGAGAATGCTGCTCGTACAGCCCTGTGGGGGGCTTGAGAAATTAGGGCAATTCAAGAATCCAACTGACGTGGTTGGGATATTTGTCCTGCCCAATTCTTATATTGAAATGTAATTCCCAGTGCTGGAGGTGGGGCCTGGTGGGAGGTGTTTGGGTCATGGGCGCAGATTCCTCATGCCTTGGTGCTGTCCTCATAATAGTGAGTTCTCATGAGATCTGGTTGTTTAAAAGTGTGTGGCACCTCCCCACCCTCTCTCTCTTGCTCCTGCTCTGGCCATGTGATGTGCCTGCTCCTGCTTTACCTTTTGCCATGAGCTCCCTGAGGCCTCTCCAGAAGTGAAGAAGATGCTGGCACCATGCTTGTGCAGCCTGCAGAACTGTGAGCCAATAGAACCTCTTTTCTTTACAAATTACCCAGTCTCAGGTATTCATTTATAGCAACACAAGTATGGCTTAATACAACAACTTTCAAAGTTTGAACAAGACTTCCATTCATTAGTGGCAGATAGAGCTATAAAATTCAATTGGGGTGATGAACAATGGGAGCATCATGGCAAGTAAGATGATGAGTACCCAGGAGAGGTGAAAATCATTGTGGATCAGCAAAGGCTCCTCTGCTGTAGCAAAGTAAACAGCGGCTGAAGGCATGGAAATTCAAAGCCTGGCAATTCACATGGTCTTACTGTGACTTAAAGGACTGCTACTGAAAATCCGATTTGTGGGCTTGATGGAAATGTACATTTTCAGGCCCAAGTCCAGACCTAATGAGTCAGGATCTCGGATGGTGGGATCTTGGCTGTCCAGGTGATTTGGATGCTCACTGCTGTTTGAGAAGCACTGGCTTAATAGAGAATCTTCCCTACCTAATTGAAGACTTAAAGATGAGGAAGAGAATCTGTCTGGGAGAGGTGTGGGTGGGCTAGTTCTGTGGTTTGAAGATCTTTGAGACAAACGGAAGTTTAAAAGTAGCATCCCAGCATTTGTAAGGGAAATGCTGTTTACTCTTGAGAAGATGTTGCTTAAATAAGAGGCTGAGCTTTTGAAAAATGAGAACTTTTGGAAAAGTACATTGTCTGAGTCCATTTGTGTTTCTATAACAGAATACCTGAGCGTGGGTAATTTATAATGAACAGAAATTTATTGACTCATGGTTCTGGAGGCTGGGAAGTCCAAAATCAAGGTGCTGGAATCTGGAAGGGCCTTCTTGCTGCATCAACACATGGAAAAAGGCAGAAGGGCAAAAAGAGAACACACTCACTTCTGTGAATCCTATTTATAATTGCATTAATCCCTTCATAAAGGCTCTGTCCTCATGACTTAATTACCTCTTAAAGGTCCCATTGCCCAACATATCACATTGGGGATTAGGTTTCAACCTGTGAATTTTGGAGTGGACATAAACATTCAAACCATAGCACATCTCTTTCATTCTACCCCTGGAACACCTGAACTGACTCATAAGATCAGAGATAATGATGTCCTCCAGTCACACCCATCTATGAGTGAGGTTAAGGACATGGCTCCAAGTGTACAGACCTATAGACTCAGACTTTGTGGATACCACACTTATCAGAAAACACTCTGTGAGAGCCCCACACAGCGCTGGCCAGCTGTAGCAAATGCTTAAGAGTTTTCTGTCCAACATGAATTCTTATAAAAAGTGTAAAAGTAAGGCTACATTTCTTTATATAGTGGGTGACTATATAAAGTGTCAAAGTAAGGCTGTATTTCTTTATATAGTAGGTGACTATCAGGAAGACCTTTTTGGTTTTCTCTGGTGGCCTGGGAATATGTAGATAAATAAGTGTTTCATTCCAGATGTAGATATATTTTTATCTATAGTGGTTTATCCAGTAGAATGTGATGTTTGTGAACCAGACTGGGCACTTTCCCTTAAAGTCAGGCTATTTTACAGAATTTTTAAAAAGCTACTGGTCACCACTCTTCTCTTGTACTTCTTGATCTACCTTGCTCCTAAAATAAGTACAAAGGACATTGGATAATGTCCAGCTACCCTTGATATTATGGAAATAGACAAGATGACCCTACTTTATATTATTACATGAAGACCAACCTGAATCAGAGCTTTGCCATTTCTACCAGTTCCAATTATTACAAATATCTTTATCAACTTTTCAGTAACTGTCTATCCTGGCTTGGCTAATAAAATTGATGGATTTTGACATATAATATTCATAGACACTAACAGAACTGTTATTATAGACTTAGTTGTGATAAATTATTTTCAAAGATGCATATTTGAAGGGAGGCTGTATGGTTAAATACTGTTCTACAAGTCCAGATCCAGATCTGTCTGCAACACAGCCTCAGAAAATATTGATTTTAAATTAAGTATGACATTTAATCTTTTCTATCAAAACGAGAGATCATATAAAAGCAAAAAGGAAGATAGAGGTTGGACTTTGGAAAATAAATGAATAAAAAAGTGACAGTAACTCTTAGACAAAATTGGGTGGTATTTGGAAAGTAACTTATTCATGAATTAGTGAATTTAGATGTCATCTTTTAGAATATTAGTTTATAAATCTAACTTTTTTGGTAAACAATCTTAGCTGATGAGACAGATTGTGAAGAAAATCAAATTGCATTTATAATGAATCATTTGTGTTTCATTGTCCTTAGACAATGCAGTGTGTGAGAGGACATCAAATTTCACTATTTTCTCTCCTACATCAAACTGATGGGATCTCAGGGTAGCCACAGACATGGCTAATGGCTGGATCCAGTAGGCCACAATTATCCCCTCAAATCCAGTTGATAGAACTTCAAATAATAAGTTATTTTACATAAAGAAAATATTCAAGAACCATATGAAACATTTCATTCTTTCAGTCAGACAGAGCACCCAATAACTTGCTTTTGGAAATAATGACTATTTATCACAAGCTCTAATGCGAGGCTGTGAGTGTCCATTGTTAATAATCTGTTATTTTAATAAAGTTGCCTGTAACATATTTGAGGTTGCATGACCCTGGTACAGCATGGTTTAGGCCAAAATCCTTTGTGTCAGACTGAGGGGAGGTGGAAGTGTCCTTCTGCAACACCCATTTTTTTCCTTTGAAATAGAGTCTTGCTCTGTCATCAAGGCTGGAGTGTAGTGGTGCAATCATAGCTCACTGCAGCCTTGAACTCCTGGGCTCAAGTGATCCTCCACCCTCAGCTCCCTGAGTAGCTAGGACTATAGACACTCATCACCACACCCAGCTAATTATTTATTTATTCATTTATTGTTTGAGATAAGCTTTCACTCTGTCACCCAGGTTGGAGTACAGTGGCCATGAGGACAGTGAGCACGGCCTACTGCAGCTTCTCTCTCCTGGGCTCAAGTGATCCTCCCACCTCAGCCTCCTAAGTAGCTGATATTACAGATGTGCATCACCACACCTAGATAATTTTTTAAAAACTTTTTGTAGAGATGGGGTCTTGCTATGTTGTCCAGGCTGGTCTTGAACTCCTGGGCTCAAGCAATCCTTCTACTTTGGCCTCCCAAAGTGCTGGGATTACTGGCGTGAGCCACTGTGCCTGGACCCAGCTAATTTTTAAAAGTTTTTTTTGTAGACATGGGGTCTCATTATGTTGTCCAACCTAGTCTCAAACTCCTGCCCTCAAGTGATCCTCCTACGTCAGCCTCCCAAAACATTAGGATTACAGGTATGAGCCACTCCACCCAGCCTCATTTTTTTTCCCTGATAAAGGACATCTAAATATAAATCAGAGAACCATATACAAATCTCCAATTATCAATCTATTAGCACTTGCCAAAAAAATCTGCCTGTTTTCTGGCCATGTTGGTTATACTTAGTTAATTAAACTTGGTAAAAAATTATTGAGCCTATTCTAAGTGTAAGGCACTATGGAGGATGCAACTATAATAAAATGTATAAGATAACAATGACAACTTGATTGTTAGGTCTTTATTGTTTCCAAAGTACTGGCACATTCATCATCTCCTTTGATCTTCTCAATGACTCTTACCCCTTACATCTAGAAAACTGAGGACCAGGGGTCACGTGACTCACAGCAATTTACATGGGTCATGGGTGACAGAACTCACAGTAGAACCTACCTCCTGCACCTTCCTAACAGAGTTTTCTCCATTACTCTTATCTGTGCCCAACCTGCAACATAGCAATTGATTTATTGCCATCCATTCTTTATTGATGAACACCATGTGCTGGAGAACATCAGTGTACGAAGGATTTCCTGGCTGCTGAGCCACTCTTAATACTGGACATGAAAGATGCTACCTGCCAAGTAAACCTGACCCAGGCTGAGAGGTTTACGGTATTAACAGGTGGGCATCAAGTCATCATCAATCACTGTAACAGTGCTGCATTTGTTGTTTTTAACCTTGCTCTGAAGTGTGATGCCTTTGTTAACACTTGATTTTGAATGGAAGGAAAAGAATATTTCCCTCCTGAAGGGGATGGTTACTTTATAAACTGCATTGTAGGACAAGGCAGAACCCACTCCTTCCTTGACTTTGTGTGAAATCCCCTCCCTCAAACAGACTAGGGAGTCTTATCTAATTGCAGCAAATCTCAACATTTGGCTTCTTTTTAGCATTTATTGTATCTGATGAATAAAAATCAAATTATAAATGAAGGACACACAGCCCAGCATTAGGGCTTGAAAAAAATGGCCATTCTTTTCCAAGATGAGTGGTCAGGTGGATCTGTCTGACTAAAAGATTAAAAGGTTTCCAACCTTGAATTCCACAATACTCTCCTTTTTCACTCCCTTATCTAATCCATCAGCAAGTCCTCATGGCTCTATCTCTAAAATCTATCTCTTCTGCCTATTTGTGTCTCTCCCTCCCCTCACACCCCCTGAATCTAAGCTACCAATACTTCTAGCCTGCCCTTCTCTGGTAGAAGCCCATACCACCTAACAGTTTCCTATTTCCTTTTGCTCTTGTCCCTATGACTGTCCAGCCCCTACACAGTGACCAGAGAAATGCTTTTCAAATTGTAAATCAGGCCACTTCCTGTTGGAAATCTCACTGGTTTCCCATTGACATTAAAATAAAATCTAGATTCCTTACCTTGGCCCTGTCCACCTCCAGCCCTCGTGGTCTTCACTTCTCCCTTGGTGCCTGCTGCTGCCGCCACACACATGTGCAGAACACGTCCAGCTCCTTCCCATCTGTGGTAGGCTGAAAAAACCCACTCCTCTCCCCTGCAAATATATTCATGTTCTAATCCCTGGAACCTGTGACTGTTATATGGCAAAAAAGTCTTTGCAGTGTGATGACATGAAGCATCTTGAGATGGGGAGATAGATCATCCTGAATTATCTGGTGGTCCCTAAATGCTACCACTAGTATCCCTATAAGACAGAGGCAGAGGCAGACTAGCTGGACACACAGAGGAGAAGATTTGAAAATGCTGGCTTTGAAAATTGGAGTGATGTGGCCACTAGCCAAGAAATGCTGGTGTCACCAGAAGCTGAGAGAGGCAAGGAATGAATTCTCCCCTAGAGCCTCTGGAGAAAATGTGGCCCTGCAAACATTTTGGTTTCCAACTTCTGGCCTTCAGAACTAGGATGGAATGAATTTCTGTTGTTTTAAACCACCAAGTTTGTGATAATTTGTTTCTGCAGCCACAGGAGACTATCATTATCATCTTAGGATTTTTATGATTCCTCTACCTAGAATCTGTTTCTATGAAACCTTACATCTGCACCTTTAGGAGTTAGCTAAAATATCACCTCTTCAGGGACAGCTTCCCTGACATTGACAGTAAGGTAGCTCACTGCATTCAGACATTCTTTATCACATTGTCTGTTTTTTTCTTCATCTTCTTTTGGGAATTGTTTATTTATTTTTTGACTTGCTCATTATTGCAGCATATAAAACAGTGTCTGACATGTAGTAGATGCTTACTAAATATTTGTTAAGGAAAGGAAGAAAAGAAGGAAAAAATATTACTAATTGCCTAGTGATAAAGAAAATATTTAATAAACATCTGGGCTTTTGAAAAACCTTTGGCTTTTATGATGAATATGTTCTACTACAGAGAGAGTTGCCTGTATGCAATCTTAGAAGATGAAATACAAGGTTACATTTGAATTACAGATAAATGCAAATATTTTTACTTTGAGTATTTCCCACAGAATAAGTTTATGTTCCACCAAATATTGCATGGAATATACTTATACTAAAAATTGTTTTTCATATGAAATTCAAATTTAGCTGGTCATCTTAGTTTGTTTCTCTTCCCCCTCTCCTTCATCTGGCAACCCTAACTGAGGATCACTACAGCTCTCTGTCATAAACAGAGATTGTTATCCTGTAAGCAGATGAAGGGATAAAGTAAACAAACAAACAAATCCTTCCTTTGAAAGTCCTTTGTCATGCAATTATTCTTCAAAATCTTAGAGTTATATACACATCAGTAAGTTTATCCTCCTCTCTGAAGGAAAACTAAAGAAGAGACACTTATTCACTCTCATCAGCCTGGGAAAGGAAGGCATCCACTGTGTTAGAAACAAGCCCGAATAGTTTTTCGCGTGAATCTCTATGCATAATGCCTTAATTGGGCAAAGTCCAGCATAGTGGAACTACTTACACATGTGAAGCCAATATGAGTATTTTGGGCATGTTTTGATTCTTTTGGGGGAGTTTGGGATGAGATTTTGTGCATGTAACCTTTTACTTCCCTCATACCTGACGCAGGTTGATAAAATAGACAGAAGATGGACTGACACTAGGGCTTTCTGGTAATGACCACTTTGTTGGCTGGTCATTTGTTGATGGGTCCTCTTACCACCCATCCCAGTGGAAGACAATAGGCCCGGGAGCACATCCCTGGTTGGGCACATGTCAGGGAGGAGAATATAGTCCTGGAAGCTGTGGCAGGGGCAGGCCCTGCTCACTGTGAGAGATCAGAGAAGTCACCCTGTTGCTGTGAGAGCGAGAGCCCATGCATCAGGTTTTAGTGGTGCTCAGCCTGCCAGATCCACCGATAGAGAGGGTGGCCTGGTAACTGTCCTTTCTGACCAGCCAGACCTCTTCCCATGGGGAGGAGAAATCAGGGGTTAGAGGGGTAGGCATTCCCTCTTTGGCACTGCCCTATGACAGAGAAAGTACATTGCCTTCTCTTAGGGTCAAAGTAAGAATATGAAAACAGGAGCATAATAACTTCTCCCTAAAATGCAGCTTCAGGAGAAAGCAGGTATTTACAGAACAAACTTGTCAGTACTATTGATAGACGTGACCAACCTTTAAGGCTGCCAACATGAGAGATTCCCTGTAGAACCAAAATGTTTCCACTGGGCAGCAAAAGTGTTTGAAGACCTAATAAAGCATACTCTATGGTTGTGTTTACCTTAAAGTCCCTTAGAAATCTAAAAATAGGAAGTTCAATACTGAAAGGCTGCCCACCAGTAAGGAAACAGGTTGCTAGCCATCCATATGCACAGCCCCAAACTCCACGCCTCAGTTTACTTGCAGAAGTACAACAGGAGCTCAGTGCTACTCAGTTCTTCCCAGTGAGTTCACCCATCACAATACAGGAAGACATTCTAGGAGAAGAAATTCAAATAATGACTAAAAATTTAAATCCATCTCTAGGAATAATATTCCTTTCTTATTATCACAAACAAAATTCTCCTCAATCATGCCAGGAGAAAGGGAAATAAGTGTCTTCATGAGGCCCCTCTCTCATTTTTCACAATTTTTCTTGGAATTTTGTTTTAAATAAGACCACTGACTATCACAAAGACAGTCTCCATTTTATTCAGCACCAACTTAGAATAAGTTTTGTGATTCTTTTGTTTTCAAAAATACATTAATTTCACATTTTAAAGAAGAGACTGAGCCCTAGTGGCTATGAATAGAATTTAAGTGTGCTTTTCTAAGACTTAAACTTCAAGAGCTGAGCTCGAGGTAAATTCACTCTTCTGGATCACTGTTTAATACAGTCACGTGTTTGCTTAACGATGGGGATGTGTTTTGAGAAATGTGTTTTTAGGTGATTTTGTCATCATGTGAACATCATAGAGTGCCTTTACACAAACCTAGATGGGATAGCCTACTGTACACCTAGGTTAGATGGTATGTATAAGCCTACTGCTCCTAGGCTATAAACCTGTATAGCAGGTTGCTGTACTTAATGCTGTAGGCAATCCTAACACCATGGGAAGTATTTATGTATCTAAACACATCTGAACATTGAAAAGGTACAGTAAAAATACAGTATTACAATCTTATGGGATTGCCATTGTATTGCAGTTCGTTATTGACGGAAACAATGTTATGTGGTGCATGACTGTATTTCCAATAGGTAATTTGCCCAAATCTAACTGATGCCTGACAGAAATAAATGTAAATATAGTGGATAAATCTGTGCAATTGGGTTATTTCATTTGCTTTTAAAAGCCATAAGATCTGGATCAACTTGTGTGCAAGAAGATTCTCAAGTTTAGCTTCAAAATGCCTATCACGTGCTTCCCCTTTTGTAAATTTCTAGCAATATTTGAGACCTTTTAGAGTTGCATACATTTGAAAACTCTCTTTGATGTATAATCAATAAATTAAAAGATGGATGAGGCCAGGCATGGTGGCTGACACCTGTAATCCCAGCACTTTGAGAGGCTGAAGTGGGAGAATGGCTCGAGGCCAGGAGTTGGAGGTTATGGTGAGCTATGATCACCCCACTGCACTCCATCCTGGATGGCAGAGCAACACCCTGTCTCTAAAAACAAAAAACAAAAAAAAATTAATTGTAAAAAAGTAATCTCATACATTTAAGATTTTTATTATTAAAAAACATATGTTCATTGTAAAAATTTCAAAGTGTATCAAGTAAAATGTAGAAATTTTCTCTTCTTTCATTCACTCCAATTCTGTACTCCAAAGATACCCATGATTAACAATTTGATAAGTATCCTTTCAGATTTTGTTTGGCTATGCACGTAGAAACATATATGCAACTATATTTTAATTTACTTTAACCTTTATTATGAAACATTTCAAACTTTAAAAAATAGAATAATATAATAAGCCAGTATACACACATCACCCAACTTCCACTGTAATCAATTCATGGTCAATCATGAGTTATCCATGTTCCCACCTATTTTCTTCCATCCCTCACTGGATTATTTGCAAGGAAATCTAAGACATAATAACATTTCATTAGTAAATACTTTAGTATTTATCTTTAAAAGATAAAAATGTTTAAAAATCATTATCATACTTAAATTTTTAAAAATTACTCTTAAATTACATCAAATACTCAGTGTTCAAATTTTTCCTATATATAGGTATATCTTTTACAAAAAATGGAACTATACTAGACATAGTGCTATATAACTTGCAGACAAATTTAAACTTTAAAAAAATATTAGGCCAAAGAAATTGTTGGGATCCAATGAGACTCTTGAGCTTATGTTTTTATACCCCTCTTATTAATTCATAAAATCTTACTTATCTGAGGCCTGGCTTAAGACTTCCTTTGTAAACAGCTAGTAATATTGAACATCTTTTCATGTGCTTATTTACCATCTGTATCTTATAAATGAAATGTCTGTTTATGTCTTTGCCTGTTTTCTAATTAGATTGTTTGGGTTTATTTTGGGTTTTTTTCTTTTTACTGTGGAATTTTGAGAGTTCTTTATATATTCTAGATATGAGTCCTTTTTCAGATATGTGGTTTCCAAATATTTTCTCCCAGGCTAAAGCTTGCCTTTTCTTTCTTTTAACAGGCTCGTTGCCTAAAAACACAGCAAATGTTTTTAACTTTGATGAACTCTAATTTATTAATTTTTTCCCTTTATAGATCATGCTTTTGATGTCATGTCTAAAAAGTCATCATGATGTATTCGATCCCAAAGATTTCTCCTATGTTGTCTTCTAAAAGTTTTACAGTTTTATGTTTTCATTTAAGTTTATGATTCATTTTAAGTTTTGCATAAAGTATGAGACTTAGGTCGAAGTTCATTTTTGCTGTGCATATCCAATTGCCTCAATAGCATTGGTTGAAGAGACTACCTATTGTTTTTTTTTCTTTTTGAAACAGAGTCTTGTTCTGTCAGCCAGGCTGGAGTGAAGTGGCATGATCTCAGCTCACTGCAACCTCCATCTCCTGGGCTCAAACAATTCTCCCACCCCAGCCTCCCGAGTAGCTGGGATTACAGATGTGTGCCACCATGCCTGACTAATTTTTGTGTTTTTAGTAGAGATGGGGATTTCACCATGTTGGCCAGGCTGGTCTTGAACTCCTGACCTCAGGTAATCCGCCCACCTCAGCCTCCCAAAGTGCTGGGATTACAGGCGTGAGCCACCATGCCCGGCCGAGACTACCTATTCTTCACTGAATTGCTTTTGAACCTTTGTCTAAAATCAGTTGGCTGTTTCAGTATGCAGTTATTTCCTGGTTCTCTATTTGATTCCACCTGTTTATGCTTCTATCCCTCCACTGATATCACATAGCCTTGGTTACCGTAGCTATATAGTATATCTTGAAATTAGGTAGATTTATTCTTCTAGTTTCATCTTATTTTGAAATTGTTGTAACTATTCTATTTCTTTTGCCTCTCTGTATACATTTTTAAATAATCTGGTTTATAGCTATAAAAAATCCTGTAGGAATTTTGATGGGAATTGTGTTAAAGCTGTGTGATAGATAATTTTTTGTGCAACTTGACTAGGTCATACGATGCCCAGAAATCTGGTTAAACATTATTTCTTGGTGTGTCTGTGAGGATGTTTCCATGAGAGATTAGCATTTGAATCAGTAGAGAGAGTAAAGCGTATAGCCCTCCCTAATGTTTGTGGGGATCATCCAATCAATTGAGCGGCTGAATAGAACAAAAAGGTGGAGGAGGGGAGAATTCCCTCTGCTTGACTGCTTAAGCTGGGACATCAGTCTTTCTGGGTCTGGAAATTATATCATTGGCCTTCCAGTTCTCAGGCCTTCAAACTTGGTTTAAAACTTCCACCATCAACCCTCCAAGTTCTCAGGCTTTTGGACTCTACCTGAACTAAACTATAGCATTGGCTCCACTGAGTCTGCAGCTTGCTGATGACAGATCATAGAACTTGCCATCCTCCATAATCACATGAGCCAATTACTCATAATAAATCCATATATAATAAATCCATATATAATAAATCCAATTACTCATAATAAATCCATATATAATAAATCCATAATAAATCCATATATGTATATATATCCAAGAGATTGCAGATTTAGTTCCAGATTACCATAATAGAGCAAAAATTGCAATGAAGCAAGTCACACAAATGTTTTGGTTTCCCAGTGCATATAAAATTATGTTTATACTATATTGTAATCTGTTAAGTGTGTGATAGCATTACATCAAAATCATGTACATACCTTAACTTGAAAATACTTCATTGCTAAAAATTGCTGACAATTGTTTGAGCCTTCAGTGAGCCCTTTGTTGCCGTTTGAACAATGTTCACAGCATCTTCACTAGGAATAGATTCCATCTCAAGAAATCACTTTCTTCTCTCATCCATAAGAAACAACTTCTCATTCATTCCAATTGGTTCATGAAATTGTAGCAATTCAGTCACTTCTTTGGGCTTCTGTTTTAATTCCATTTCTCTTGTTCTTTCTACCACATCTGCAGTTACTTCCTCCGCTGATGTCTTGAACCTCTCAAAGTCATCCATGAGGTTGGAGTCAACTTCTTATAAACTCCTTTTCATGTTGATATTTTAACCCCCTCCCATAAATCATGAATGTTCTTACTGGTATCTAGAATAGTGAATCCTTTCCAGAAGGTTTTCAATTTACTTTGCCCAGATTCATCCAAGGAATCACTAGCTATGGCAGCTATAGGATTAGAGAATGTATTTCTTAAATAATAAGACTTGAAAGTTGAAATGACTCCTTGATCCATAGGCTGCAGAAAGGATGTTGTGTTCACAGGCATAAAAACAATATTCATCCCGTGTTACATCTCCATCAGAGGTCTTGAGTGACCAAGTGTATTGACAGTGAGCAATAATATACTAAAAAGAATCTTTTTCTGAGCAGTAGGTTTCAACAGTAAGCTTAAAACATTCAGTAAACCATGCTATAAACAGAATTGCTGTCATCCAGGCTTTGTTCTTCCATTTATAGAGGAGCATAGGCAGATTTAGCATAATTCTTAAGGGCTCTTGGATTTTCAAAATGGCCAATGAATACTGGTTTCATCTTAAAGTCACCAGCTGCATTAGGCCCTAACAAGAGAGTCAGCCTGTCCTTGGAAACTTTGAAGCCAGGCATTGATTTCTCTCCTCCAGCTATGAAAGTCCTAGATGAAATCTTCTAATATAGGGCTGGTTCGGCTTCCTTGAAAATTCATTGCTTATCTGAAATGCTTGAGACCAGAAGTGTTTTGGATTTTGATTTTTTGAATATCGTATTTACATAATTGAAAATCCGTTGTTCAGTATAGCCACCTTCATCAATGATCACAGCTAGATTCTCTGGATAACTTGATGCAGTTTTTCCATTAGCACTTGCTGCTTCACCATGTACTTTTACGTTAAGAAGATGGCTTCTTTCCTTAAACCTCATGAGCCAACTTCTGCTAGCTTCCAACTTTTCTTCTGCCACTCCCTCACCTCCCTCACCCTTCACAGAATTGAGGAGAGTTAGTCCTTGCTCTGGACTAGAGTTTGGCTTAAGGAAATGTTGTGGCTGGTGTGATCTTCTATCCAGACCACTGAAGCTTTCTCTGTATCAGCAATAAGACTGTTTGACTTTCTTCTCATTTGTGAGTTCACTGGAGTAGCACTTTTAATTTCCTTTCATAACTTTTCCTTTGCACTCACAACTTGGCTGTTTGGCACAAGAGGCTGAGCTTTTGGCCAGTCAGCTTTCTACATGCCTTCCTCACTAAGCTTAGTGATTTCTAGCTTTTGATTTAAAGTAAGAGACGTGCAACACTTCATTTCACTTGCATACTTAGAGGCCATTGTAGTGTTATTAATTTGCCTAATGTCAATATTGTTGTGTGTCAGGAAATAGGGAGGCCTGAGAAGAGGGAGAGAGATAAGGGAACAGCTGGTTGGTGGAGAAGTCAGGACACACACAACATGTATCAATTAAGTTCCCTGTCTTATATGGGTGTGCCTTGTGGCACCCCAAAACAATTACAATAGTAACATCAAAGATTGCTGATCACAGATCATCCTAACAGATATAATAATAATGAAAAAGTTTAAAATATTGTGAGAATTACCAAAAGTAACACAGAGACATGATGTGAGTATATGCTGTTGAAAAAATTATGCTGATAGACTTGCTCAATGCAGGATTGCCACAAACCTTCAATTTGTAAAAAACACAGTATCTGCTAAGCACAATAAAGTGAAGTGCAATAAAATGATGGATGCCTGTATGTAACATATATATATGTACGTAATATATTTTATTATATATAAAGAGACTTATGGGAAATAGGCTCATGTAAGCATCTGTAATATATTATAAACACAAATATATATTTATATATAATATGCATGTTATATGTATGCAACTTCTATATGTTACACAACCTACATAATAGTTTGGGGAGAATTGAAATTTTTACAATGTTGAGTATTTCAATGTATAATCATGATATGTCTCTCCATTTATTTTGATCTTCTTTGATTTCCTTCATGAGCATTTTAAAATTTTCATAATACAAGTACTGTGCATGTGTGGCTAGATTTACACCTAAGTGTCATTTTTTTGAGTGCTGTTTTTTTTTTTTTTACATGCTACCTGCTTGCCATAACACCGAAGTGTCATTTCTTGAGCATTTGTAAGTGATATCATATTTTAAATTTTTGTTTTTGTGCGTTCCTTGCCAGTTTGTGGAAATACAGGTTGCATATTGCTTATTGGAAATGCTTGAGACCAGAAGTGTTTTGGATTTTGATTTTTTTGGATTTTTTAAATATTACATTTACATAATGAGATATCTTAGGGATGGGACCCAAGTCTAAAAATAAAATTTATTTATGTCTCTTATACATGCAGCCCGAAGGTAATTTTATACATTATTTTTAATAATTTTGTGCATGAAACAAAGTTTGTGTTAGGTACTTATATGTTAGATACTTATATATGGAATTTTCCAAATATAAGTGGCATCATATCGGTGCTCAAAAAGTTTTGGATTTGGAACATTTCTGATTTCAGATTTCAGATTAGGAATCCTCAACCTGTATACTCTCAAGAAATCTCCATACAACATCTTAGAACTAATAAATGAGTTCAGCAAGCTTTCAGGATACAAGATCAACATGCAAAATACAACTGTATTGTATTGTTTTACAGGTTATCTACATGCAGAAAAAGAAATTGGACTTTACCTTGCACCATTTCAAAAATTAACTAAAAATGAATCAAAGACCTAAATATAAGAGATGAAACTATAAAACCCTTAGAAAACTCTTAGAAAAAATAGGAGAAAGTCTTCATGATATGACATTTATTTGATAAAGATTTCTTGTATATGACACCGACTGCACAGCTCATGAAATTTTAAAAAGATAAACTGGACTACAGAAAAATTAAAAACCTCCATGCGTCAAAGACATGATCAACAGAGTGAAAGGATAATCCATGGAATGGGAGAAAATATTTGCAAATCATATATCCAAACAGAGGTTAACGTCTAAAATATATAAAGAATTCCTACAACTCAACACCAAAATACCCGAACAACTTTTTAAAAAATAGGCAAAGGACTTGCTGTGATTTGGATATGGTTCATTTGGTCCTGCCAAGTCTCATGTTGAAATTTGATCCCCAATACTGGAGGTGGGCCTAGCGGGAGGTGTTCGGATCATGGGAGAGGATTCCTCATGAATGGCTTGGTGCCATTCTCACGGGAGTGAGTGAGTTCTCATTCTTATTTTCCACAAGCACTGGTTGTTAAAAAGAGCCTGGCACCTCCTTCTCTCTCTCTTGCTTCTACTTTCTCCACGTGATCTCTGCATGCTGGCTCCCCTTCACCTTCCACTATGAGTGAAAGCAGCATGAGACCCTCACCAGCAGCTGAGCAGATGCTGGCACCATGCTTCTTATATAGCCTTCAAAACCATAAGACAAATAAATCTCTTTTTGAAATAAATCCAGCCTTGAGTATTTCTTTATAGCAACACAAATGGACTAAGATAGGACTTGAATTGACGTTTCTTCAAAGACGATAAACAAATGGCTGAGAAGCATAGGAAAAGATGGTCAACATCACTAATCATTAGGGAAATGCAAATCCAAACCACAATGAGGTACCACCTCACACCCATTAAAATGGCTACTATCCTATATATATATATATAATTTATTTATATATTAAAAATACATGTTTATTTATATGGCTTTATATATATAAGTCCAATATATATTTATGGGATTATATATTTTTTAAAATGTCTATTTTAAAATATAATTTATATAATTTTATATATAATTTACATTATATATTTATTTATATATTTATAGTAGCCATTAAGATGGCTACTATCCTATATATATATATATATAATATAAATAAAATCATATATCTGAACAGGGGTTCAGATATATAAATATATAGATATATATACGTGTGTGTGTATGGGATAATAGCCATCTTAATGGGTGTGAGGTGGTACCTCATTGTGGTTTGGATTTGCATTTCCTTAAGGACTAGTGATGTTGACCACCTTTTCCTATGCTTGTCAGCCATTTGTTAACTTCTTTGAAGAAATGCCAATTCAAGTCCTATCTTAGTTCATTTGTGTTGCTATAATGGAATACTCAAGCCTGAATTTATATAGAAAAAAAGGGTTATTTGCATTATGGTTCTGAAGGCTATATAAGCAGCATAAATATATGTTCTCTTGTCCCTCTGAAGATATTAATATGAAATTTTAAAAAGCTCTTTATGCCCTATTAGCTATATTTGTATAGGTGTTGACTTTTGAGTTTATTTGCTATATACATGTTTTTATATATATATATATATATATATATAGACTTTTACATACACACACACACACACACACACACACACACACACACAGATAGTCCCCAGCTTGCAATGGTTCGGCTTTTTAAAAAAATTATTTATTTAACTTTTTTTTAGAACAGGGTCTCACTATGTTGCCTAGGCTGGTCTTGAACTCCTGGGCTCAAGGGATCCTCCAACCTCAGCCTCCCAAAGTGCTGACATTACAGGTGTGAGCCACTGCTTCTGGCCTGTAACTGTTCAATTTAATGATTTTTTAACTTTGTGGTGGTGCAAAAGCAATATGGTTTCTATGGACTGTGTATTCAATGCATACTATTTATATCAAATGTTTGCACAGGCTGTTGAAGTGACTGGATCTGGCCAAATATTCTGAGCGTTTCGGAGGGATTTTTAACATTCTAAATGCTATCTGGAACATCGATGCAGCATGGGAAGAAGTCACACAGCCATGCATGAACAGCATTTGGAAGAAAGTTTTGAAGACATATGTGAACACATTCAAAATGTTAACAGAGATTCTGCCATATTCATAAGCTTGTTGGCATTGAGGCTGAAGAGCTTTCCAGTGAGAAGCTGGAAAAAGAAAGAAGTAAAGAAGTTGAGGCAAAGATAGAAGAAATTGTACCTGAGGCACCAAGAAAGTTCACAGCAAATAAACTGGCAGAGGTGTTTTCTACTATCAGCAGTGGTGTGTGAATGTTAGGACAAATGGTTGACAATTACAATTGCTATCACACACATATTGTTCCATAGTCTCTCCTGTTCTTTGCCAGCCTTATTGCTTTTTCTTTTTTCCCTATTCATCCAAGAGCTCTATGGGAGTAAAAAGGATGCTCTTCCTTGCAATGAAGAAATATATAATGAAAAGAAAAAACATATTGTCAAAACTTGGTATCCGCCTGAAGAACACTTTGCCTCCTAAACCATAAACAAGTGTCAGTGTCCCAGTGCCTTCTGCCAGCTATTCTCAAGACTCATCAGAAGAGAGAGAAATTGATGACTCTGTAGCTGTAGCATCCCCATTATCAGCAATTAATTTTAGTTTAATGCTTTGAACATTCTTCAGGCTTAGTGTGCTTTCATCTGTACACATTAATAGTGAGTATCCTTATAATAATTCTGTTTTCATTTTCAGTATAGTATTCAATAAATTACATGAGATATGTAAAGTGTCACACTTTATTATAAAATAGGCTTTGTGGAGGCCATTATCCTTAGCAAACTAAGGCAGGAACAGAAAACCAAATACAGCATGTTCTCAATTATAAGCTAAATGATGAGAACTCATGGACACAAAGAGGGGAGCAACAGACACTGGGGCCCACTTGAGGGTGGAGGGTGGGAGGAAGGAGAGGATCAGAAAAAATAACGATTGTGTACTTAGTACCTGGGTGATAAAATAATCTGTACAACAAACCCCCATAACATGAGTTTACTTATAAAATAGGCTTTATGTTAAATGATTTTGCCCAACTGTAGGCGAATGTAAGTATTCTGAGCACATTTCAGGTAGGCTAGGCTAAGCTATGAAGGTCAGTAGGTGTGTTACTGGACATTGCGCTAAATGAAATAAGCCATTTACAAAAGTATAAATACTATATAATTTCTCTTATGTAAAGTACCTAGAGTAGTCAAAATCAGAGAGACGGAAAGTATCATGTTTGTTGCAAGGGTTGGGAGGAGGGAAAATGGGGTCTTTTTTTATGGGTATAGAGTTTCAATTTTACAAGAAAAGAGTTCTGGAGATTGGTTGCACAAACGTGAATGTATTTAACACTATTTTGAAAGGTACATTTAAAAATGATTAAGATGGTAAATGTTATGCTGTATGTATTTTGCCACAATTTAAACATTTTAAAGAAATACTTATATGCTAGTTAAATACACAAAATAATTGACAACTAGGAATGGGAAATAAAATTAATATATTTTAGCATGTTAGTTGACATGGCTCCAGTGCTTAAACATCATAGCTTCCTGTCATCCAGGGCAGAAAAGGAAATATGATAGGTTTCATAACCATCTTACTAAAAGGGGAAAAGAATGTAGTTATTTGGAAGAGGTACACTTTTCCTCAGCATGAAATCCTTGTTACTCATTCCCTTGTAGGTGGCATCAGTTATTTTGTTTGTTTAATATTGTTTTGTTGTACTGTTCACTGAAAACGTTTAGGATTTTTCTCCTTATCTTTGATACACAAATTTTTACTGTGATGTGTCTAGTTTGGGTCTTTTTTCATTTTCCCAGGCTCCGGTAGACACTATCAATCTGAAACTATATGATTCGGGGGGAATTTTCTTCTATTATTCTTTCGATTATTTCCTCTTCTTGATTCTTTTTGTTCTCCTATTTTTCCACTCCTGCTTTTCTGCAATATCTACCATACTTATATTGGAGTTTCTGGAGTTATTTCCACATCTCTTTACTGTCTTCCTTTTGCTTTATAAGCTGAAAAATTACTTAATAATTTTCAATATTCTCACTTTTTAATGGAGTCTTTAGTTATCTCATTTTTCTACTGACAATTTAGATATGATTTATCTATTTACCTTGATGGTTTAATTTTTATATTTATGTTTATTTATGAGATGCCCAAGTGGTTCTTTTTTATATCAAGGTCTTCTCATTTTGTGAATATAATGTCTTATCTTGTCCCTCAGAAGATATTAATATGACATTTTAAAAGACTCTTTGTGCCCTATTAACTCTATTTGTATAGGTGTTGACTTTTGAGTTTATTTGATGTGCCTCTTTCAAGGTGTTGCTTTTCTTAAATGTTTAGTGATTCTTAGTTGTGTGTACATCTTTGGGCTTGAGGTTCCCTGTTCTCATTTTTGTGGCTACTACTTTATATATTGTATACCATTAGTACAGATTTATAGTTATTTTTTATGCTTTTAAATCTTGTAGAACAATAAAAATGGAGTTATGAACCAAATTGTGATAATACTGGTTTTGTATTTTTTGATGTATTCACCTTTACCAAAGAACTGTATATTTTATATGGTTTTTTAGTAACTGTCTAGCATGCTTTTATTTCAACTTGAAGGAATCACTTTAGTATTTCTTGTAGGGCAGTTCTGGTGGAAATGAGCTTCTTCATTTGTTTATCTGGAAATGTCTCAATTTCTGCCACATTTTTGAAGAATAGTTTTGTAAGATGTAAAATTATTGGTTGACAGTTTTTTTCTCTCAGTACTTTAAATACATCATCCTGTTGCTCTTTGGGTTGCATGGTTTCTGCCAAGAAATCTACTGAAAATCTTATTGAGGATACCTTGTATGTGACAAGTTGCCTTTTTCTTGATGCTTTCAAGAATCTCTCTGTCTTTGTCTTTTGACAGCTTGATTATAATGTGTCTTGGTGACGTTACACTACTTGGAGTTTGTTCAGCTTCTGGTATTTGTGTATCTATATATTTCTTCAAATGTGGGGAACTTTTGGCCATTATTTCTTCAAATAAGCTTTCCGTCTCTTTTTTTTTTTTTTTTTTGCTTCTCAGACTTGATAACTTCAAATGACTTGTCTTCAAGTTCACTGATTTTTTTTCTTCTGCCTGTTTTAGTCTTTCATTGAAGCCTTTTAGTGAATTTTTAAATTCAGGTATTGTGTTTATTAAGTATTGTGATTTCTGTTTTGTTCTTTTAAAATAATTTTTATCTTTATGTTGAAATTCTTTGTTCATGTGTCATTTTCTTGATTTTGTTTAGTGTTCTGTTCATGTTCATTGGCCACATGTAAGTTGTTTTAAAATTTTTGTCAGGTAAGTCTGAGGCCTATGATTCTTCAGGGACTGTTTTGGAGATTTATTATTTTGCTTTTGAATTGGCCATATTCACCTGTTTCTTTGTATACATTGCAATCTTTTATTGAAAATTGGGGATTTGAGAAAATAGCACCTCTCCCAGTCTTTGAAGACTGACTCCATGCAGGGGAAGACCTTCATTAATCGGTCCAGCATGAAGGCTCTGAACCTTTTCTGGGAATGTTTTCCCTGGTCTTCCATGTGTGCTTTCTCCTCCAATTCCCCCATGTGTGTGGCTGCTTTTATTTTTTATTTATTTATTTATTTTTTTGAGACGGAGTCTTGCTCTGTCACCAGTCTGGAGTGCAGTGGCGAGATGTCGGCTCACTGAAGCCTCTGCCTCCCGGGTTCAAGCGATTCTCCTGCCTCAGCCTCCTGAGCAGCTGGGACTACATGGTGTGCCACCATGCCCAGCTAATTTTTTGTGTTTTAGTAGAGATGGGGTTTCACCATGTTGGTCAGGCTGGTCTCAAACTCCTAACCTCAGGTGATCTGCCTGCCTCGGCTTCCCAAAGTGCTGGGATTACAGGTGTGAGCCACTGCGCCCAGCTGGCTGCTTTTAAACATCTTAATTTCTCTGAGTCTAAACCTTGCTTCTCAGGGCCTTAGATGTTCTGTTGTATTTCTCTGCTCATCATCTCTTGCCCCAGGTACCTGTAGGTCTGTAGTCCTCCTGCAGTTATCACATGCCAAAGTGCCCATTCCTGCTTGCAGGGGCCTCCAAGCTGATATCTAAATTATGGCACTGTTTCCATTCACTGTCCAAGTCACACAAGACATAAACCAGTCACCCATGCATCCCTCAGACAAGCCAAATGTTGCAAGCAAGTTCCACTCATTTTCTTTGGTCCCAAGGGAGGAAGAACCAGGAATTGAGTGGTTGCCTCTTAAGCAAGCTACATTGCATAAGGGAGAGCATAGGGAAAGGGTGAGCAAAAATGCCATGAAATTTCTTACCCTTTTGAGTGTGGCTTTTTCTTGGCTTAGTATTTACTTGTTTTGTACAACTTCTTAACTAGTTTCCCAAAGCTACTATGGTCCATATGTTATTTGATGTTTCCATGGAGGAACAAAGACCTAGAGCTTACTAGTCCATTATCTTGTGGATCTCCTGTATAGCTCTCCTGTCTTTTGATGTAAGTAAAATTCCACCTAAGACATAGAGCTTCAGATTGACAGTGCCCACCAAAAATCTTTTCTGGAAGTATGCCATAAAAAATTGAATAAATAAACTAAATTCATATCACTTAAAAGGAAAGTAGATCGATTATGGAAAATGATGTATTTATCCTTCAAAGAGTTGAATGAAAGAAACTAAGATTTTCTTGAAGACAGTGCTCAGAGTAAGTGCAAAGAGGTGCTAAAGAAACAGTGAATGGTAGTGGTTTAATTGGCTAGATACCTGGGGGAATAAACGTTTTAAAAGGACCCCCAAATAACCTCTAGTTAAACAGAAAATAGTAAGATAATATTTAGTGACTGTGCTGTAACATTTGGAGATTAATTAATTGGCACTTAGGAGTTTTTATTTTGCAAAATAGGCTTTTCAGCCATTAGAAGTATGCTCATTTGCAAGAAAAAGAATATCATCTAACAGTGGCTTAAATAAAAATGGTTACCTTTTCTCATACAGGAAATCTGGAGATAGAAAGATTTGGGTGTTGGTTCAGCAGCTCAATGATGTCAGGGCCAGTGTGTTGGCATTCTTCTGGCCTTATCCTCATGATTGCAAATTGGTTCCTGCTGTCCCCAGTCAAAGGAGGAAGAAGAGGGAATTGGCAGCAGTTATCAGAGCCTTTATCAGAAAAGAGCAGAGTTCCCAGGAATCCCCAGGAGACTTCTGGTTACAATCCATTGGCCATAATGTGGTCAAATGGGCTTCCCTATCAACAAGGGAGACTGAGAAAGTGAGTTTTTATATTTTTCAGCTTGTTCTGTGGAAGGTGGCAAGAGAAAAGTGGGGTGGGGATTGCTTCGGCTAAGCAGATCCAGTAGTGTTTGCCACAGGGGTATTTAATGACTAAAATCCCACTTGGTTGTCAGGTAAGTAAGCAAGAAATTCTATGCTTTTACCTTATCACAGACTTCCTTAGTCTCCAGATTATTCTGAGAGATAGGCACATATACAAAGTGTGCTCCTTGGTGTATATTTTAAGATAATGTTTTGTATTTTGCACAGAAGCAAATATTACCTCTTCCACATTATAGTTTTAATAAGTTTATGGCCTTGTCATTAACTCATTCAACCAATATTTATTTGGCTTTATCTATATGATAGTAATTGTAGTTGATACTGAGATTTCAGAGATGAATAAGATAAGATCCCTAGCTTCAAGTAGTTCATAGCCCAAGAGTGAAATACTTTGATATAAATATTTATATACATATAATTATAATTTATCAAAAGAGCACTGAAGAGCATATATAGTGATATGCATCTTCAGCTCTCTATACATATCCTTAGCCTGGGGACAATCATTTGAGCTTGTGGATCATGATAGGAGATCCAGGAAGATCAGTTTAGAGATAATTCAACGCTTCTTAAGCAAATGTCACTTTGTAATGACACTACCTTTCTTTGATCTCTATATTGTCCCTGAAGTAGTTGAAGCCTATAGTTCTTTAATATATGGTTAGCTTACTTAGCTTGAAGATAATACAGCAGTTTGAGCTTAGGTATGAGTATTATACTTGAAAGCTAAGAACGTGATCAGCATTTAGCTTTATATCTTAAAGGGATTGGTGAGTTTCTGCACCTGGTTCACTTGACGTGCCTGAGCTCTGAGTAAGAATAAGAATCAGAATGCACCTGGCTTCCACAATAAAGAAAGCAGCCAGAGGTACCCCATTTTAGGGCCACTGAGATGAGCTGTTCCCAACCAGATGACATGGAGTGATTTCCTCTTAACTTTTCTGCTTTCAGCAGGTTCAAAACTGCCTGGAATCATGAGAATCTTTAATTCCTCTTCTTGGCTAGGAATCTTCTCCTGTTGTCTCCATTGGATTACATAAGACCAGGACATGGCACTAAAGCTTGCTTTTCTTTACCTATATGTTGTGACTCCATGTCTCTGTGGAAAAGCTCCTTCATTTAGGACTGAAGTCCACAAATTCAAGCACACGGGCCAGACACTAGTTGTACGGTCTGTGAGCTAAGAATGGTTTTTACATTTTTCATTGGTTGAAAAGACCAAAAGGAGGATATTATTTTTTGACCTCTGAAAATATTATGAAATTCAGATTTCAGTGTCTGTAACTAAACATTTATCGAAGTATAGTATGCTAGGTTGTTCTTGCATCACTATCAAGAAATATCTTAGACTGGGTAATTTATAAGAAAAGAGATTCAATGAGCTCCCAGTTCTGCAGGGTGCACAGGGAGCATGGTAGCATCTGCTTGTGGGGAGGCCTTAGGAAGCTCCCAATGGTGGTAGACGGCAAAGGGAAGCAGGTACATCACATGGTGAGAAGAAAGAAAGAGAGAGAGAAAGTAGGGATGGAGTGGGGAGGTGCCACTCTTCACTTTTCTGCTTTGGGCAGGTTACAAAACTGCCTAGAATCATGCGAATAACTTTTAAATGATCAGAATCTCATGTGAACTCAGTGGAAGGTCACTTATCACCAAGTGGATGGTCACTTATCACCAAGAGGATGGCCCAAGCCATTTCCTGAGGGATCCACTCCTATGATCCAAACACCTTCCACCAGGCCTCACCTCCAACACTGGGGATTACATTTCAACCTGAGATTTGGGCAGGGACAAATACCTAAACTGTATCATTTTGTCCCTGGGCCCTCCCAAATCTCATGTCCTTCTCACATTGCAAAATACAGTCATGCCTTCTTAACAGTCCCTGCAAAGTCTTATTTCAGCATTAACTCAAAAGTCCAGAGTCCCATCTGAGACAAGGCAAATCCCTTCTACCTATGAGCCTGTAAAATCAAAAACAAGTTAGTTACTCCCAAGATACAGTGGGGGGATAGGCATTGCATAAACATTCCCATTCCAAAATGGAGAAATTGGCCAAAAGAAAGGGGCTACAGGCCCATTAAAGTTTGAAACCCAGCAGGGCAGTCACTAAATCTTAAAGCTCCAAAATCTCCTTTGACCCCATGTCCCACATTCAGGGCATATGATGCAAGGGGTGGGCTCTCAAGGCCTTTGGCAGCTCTGCCCCTGTGACTTTGCAGAGTTTAGCCTCCAAGGCTGCGCTCATGGGCTGGAGTTGAATGCAATGCCTGTGGCTTTTCCAGGCTCAGGGTGCAAGCAGCTGGTGGATCTACTGTTCTCAGGTCTGAAGGATGGTGGTCCCCTTCTCACAGCTCCACTAGAAATGCCCCAGTGAGGACTCCATGTGGGGCCTACAATTCACATTTCCCCTTGGCATTGCCCTAGTAGAGTTCTCTGTGAGGGCTCTGCCCCTGTAGCAGGCTTCTGAATGGACACCGAAGCTTTTCCATTTATCCTCTGAAATCTGGGCAGAGGCTCCCAAGCCTCAACTCTTGTACTCTTGCACCCACAGGCTTAACACCACAGGGAAGCCCCCCAAGGCTTATGGTTTTTACCCTCTGGAGCAGCATTCTGAGCTGCATCTGGGGCCCTTTGAGCCAAGGCTGGAGCTGGAGCAGCCAGGATGCCGGGAACAATGTCCCAAGGCTGCGCAGGGCAGTAAGGCCCTTGGCCTGGTCCCTGAAGCCATTCAGATCTCCTAAGCCTCAGGGCCTGAGATGGGAGGGGCTGCTTCAAAGATCTCTGAAATGCCTTTGAAGCCTTTTTTTCCATTGTCTTGGCTATTAGCATGTGGTTCCTTTTCAGTTGTGAAAATTTCTCCAGCAAGTAGTTGCTTCACAGCCTGCTTGAAATCCTCTCCTGAAAAAGCTTTTTCCTTCTTTGTCACATGGCTAGGCAGCAATTTTTCCAAACGTTTATGTTCTTTTTCCTGTTTAAATATAAGTTCTAACTTTAAGTCATTCTTTTGTTCCCACATCAGAGGGTAGGTTGTCAGAAGCAGCCAGGCCACCTCTTGAATGCTTTGCTGTTTATAAATTGCTTCCATCAGATATCCTAAATCATCATTATGAAGTTCAAACTTCCATGGATCCCTAGGGCATGAACAGAATGCAGCCAAGTTTTTCGTTAAGGCATAACATGTGTGGTCTTTGCTCTAGTTCCCAATAAGTTCTTAATTTCCATCAGAGACTTCAGCAACCTAGATTTCACTGTCCGCATCACTATCAGCAGTTTGGTCACAACCATTTGGCTAGTCTCAAAGAAGTTTCAAACTTTCCCTCATCTTCCTGTCTTCTGAGCCCTACAAACTCTTCCAACCTCTATTATCCAGTTCCAAAGCTGCTTCCACATTTTCAGGTATCTTTATAGTAGTGTCCCACTCCTTGGTACCAATTTTCTGTATTAGTCCATTCTTGCATAGCCATAAGGAAATATTTGAGACTGGGTAATTTGTAAGAAAAGAGGTTTAATTGACTCATGGTTCTGCAGGCTCTGCAGGAAGCATAGCAGCATCTGCTTCTGGGGAGGGCCTCAGAAAACTTTCAATCATGGCAGAAAGCTAAGGGGGAGCAGGCACATCACATGGTAAGAACAGAGAAAAAGAGAGAGAAAGTAGGTGGGGGGAGGTGCCACACACTTTTAAACAACCCAAATCTCATGTGCACTCAGAGTGAGAGCTCACCTATCACCAAGAGGATGACCCAAGCCATTTCCTGAGGGATCCACTCCCATGATCCAAACATCTCCCACCAGGCCCCACCTCCAACACTGGGGATTACATTTCAACATGAGATTTGGGTGGGGACAAATATCCAATCTATATCACATAGCCATGTTCATTGATTTACATACTGTCTATGGCTGAGAATTGAGTAGCTGCAACAGAGGCTGTAGCATCTACAAAGCCTAAAATATTTACTATCTGGCCCTTTACAGAAAAATTTTGCCATCTTCTGATTTAGAAGAAAAGTTACCACCTCTAGATATAGAAAAGAAATCTAGGCCGGGTGAGGTGGCTCATGACTGTAATCCCAGCACTTTGGGAGGCCAAGGTGGGCAGATCATGAGGTCAGGAGATCGAGACCATCCTGGCTAACAAAGTGAAATCCCATCTCTACTAAAAATAAAAAAAAAAAAAAAAAAAAAAAAAAAAATTAGCCAGGCGTGGCGGCAGGCACCTGTAGTCCCAGCTACCGGGGAGGCTGAGGCAGGAGAATGGTGTGAACCCTGGAGGTGGAGCTTGCAGTGAGCCAAGATTGTGCCACTGCACTCCAGCCTGGGCAACAGAGTGAGACTCCATCTCAAAAAAAAAAAAAAAGAAAGAAAAGAAATCTATAACTGCACTAATATTCTGCAGTAACAAAACTGGGATTGCATGTCACCTATCAATCTGCTAATGTGTAGGGGAATTGACACCATTATGCAGCACAGTGGTGATCAAACATTTTAGCAGTAGTAGCCTTTTATCAAAGAACTTTACTATTTTATCCATCCAGTATGAATTATATGTATATGTAAAATATATGTACACACATATTCTGGACTGGTTTCTAAGGTCCCTTTGGGGGTCTCTAAAGTCCCGTGGCTGTGGGATTGTCTCTGCAGTCTCAGTCCCTTACAGTCTATGTTCTTAGTTAGAAGTACTCTGTCATTGCAAGGAGGAGCACTACAGGGCCCAGCAGGTTCATTGTTCCCACCTCCATAAATGGCACTGATTATCTCCACAAACCAGTAACATCCAGGTCAATCTTGACAACTATTCTTTTCCTTTATCCTCACATTCAGTTCACCACCAGGCTCCATTAGTTCTGTCTCCTAAGTATCCCACCTAAGTGTCCTTATCTTTCTCTTCCCAGTGCTACCTCCCTGCCCAGTGTTCCTAGCACCTGGACTCTTGGAAAAGCCTTTCAATGATATCATTAGTCACTCTTGATCCTCCTGAAACACTGTTTGTAAAGCAACCAGAGTAGGCCTTTTAAAAAGGTCTGCTGTGAGATTCCCTGGTTCCAAACTCTGAGTGTCTTCCCAATGACTGTCTCTTCAAGCCCATCCAGGAAGCCTTCCTTCACTGTCCTAACTAGAAGAGGCAAGCAGGCCCATCCCCAGTTCTGCCATCACACACATATTGTTCCATAGTCTCTCCTCCTTTGCTGGCCTTATTGCCTTGTCTGTTTTCCCCTAGTCCAAGAGCTCCATGAGAGTAAGAGCCTATCTGTCCCCTTCCTCGCTGTTTCCTCTGTGCCTAGCACAGTGCCTGGAATATAATAGGAACTCAATAAATATGTGTTAAATTAATGAATGAACCTTCTTTTCTGTCCAATGATGGACTCTTCTTGTGCTCCACAGAAGGGGCCTTTTTCATGGATTATTATTCTCAGTCATTGCCATAGCCTCTCTGCTACCCTCCTGACTTTCCATTCTCCTGTCTCTCAGTCCATCCTCCTCCTATCTTAAACTTAGAATTATATCTTTTTAAAAAAATCTCTGTATCCTCAAATATCATTGCTCCTCAGTGCCCAAAGAATAAAATACAAATTCCTCTGCTGCCAAGCCCAGCCTTCTTCCCCACCATGAATTGGACCTGGGCTATCTTTCTAGCCTGATCTGCTCCTCATTTCACATATCCTGAGCTCCAGTCATAGTAGACTTCCCACAGATCTTCAAATGCACCCCACTCTGGTTATCGTGCCAACTGATAATGCACTTCTTGCTCTTCTCTGCTTGTCAACTTCTGGCTCATTCTGTGTCCCCCATCTGAGTCCCAGAATTCTGTTCTTTATTCTCTTTCCATCACCCTGTGGTTCTCAAAGTGGGAGAGAAAACTTGTTAGATGTGGGGATTCTCACCCCCACAGACTTGCTCAAAATCTCCGGGGCTGGGGTGATCTGTGGTTGCACAAGCCTTCTAGGTGGTTCTAGTGCACACTAAAGTTTGAAAGTCACTGCCATACCTTATTGCTGTATTTTTTGTTTAGGATTTTAGACCACATTAAGTACTAGTGTTACAGGATCTCTAGGGTGTCGATTTTTCTGGCCAGAAACCTCTGTGGCTGTGGTGCCTTTGCCCGAGTTCTTGTCCTGCGTCCAGGAAGAATGAGGTACACAGACAAGTGAAGGGTGGAGAAGAAGAGTTTTATTTAGTGTTAGAACAGCTCAGAGGAGTGGGTAGCTCCTCTCTATAGGCAGGTCGTCCCCTTGAGTGTTCAGCTCTCAGCAGAGAGGAGCCCCTGGAGAGGGTGGCTCCTCTCTGCAGGTCTCTGAAGCTCTCCGCTGCAGTTGCTGCTCTCAGTGGAGACAGTACTCCTCTCTGCAGCTGGTTGTCTCCTTGTCTTTCTGTCCCTTGCTCTCTTCATCCTCTCTCTGGCCATCCTCTGTTCTGCTCTGCTTGAACCCAGGGTTTTTGTGGACCTCAGAGG
Source organism: Pongo abelii (assembly GCF_028885655.2). NCBI lineage: Eukaryota > Metazoa > Chordata > Mammalia > Primates > Hominidae > Pongo > Pongo abelii. The sequence continues at coordinate 43,129,268 of NC_071995.2, read as the reverse complement.
CGAGGAAGTGCGTGCCAATTGGTCCATGGGCAGCCATGGGTGGGAAAGAAGAGGCATCATGAGTCCTCACTCTGGTCTGCAGGATTGGTAGCCCAGCCCCCTACCTTCAGGCCCTCCCTGGCCCAGAGGTGGGGTCTTACTGGGGACCTTCCCCCTTCCGCCTAGGAATCAGTTTGCCTCCCATTGCCATTCATGGCCCCTGGATTCGGTCCCAAAACCTACTCGGAGGTTGGAGCAGGTGCCAGGAGCAGAGAGAGGCCAGGCAGTGGGAGCAGACACCCCCGAGCATGCATGGATTAGGGGGTCCTTCCTGGGGCCCCCAGGGGTGCAGACTGCAGAGACGCCTGGGTCCTGTGCCTAGGAGGGCAGCCGCAGCCATACCGGGAAGGCAGATCCTGCCTGCTCCCGGCCCTCCCCCAAGAGCACAGGAAGGCTCAGATCCACAGCTGCAGTTTGGGCGGCTGTAGCCCCGCTGAGGAAGGCGAGGCTCCTGCCTGCTCCGTAGAGCAGGAGGACTGGGTCTGCAGCTGCAGTTTGGGCAGCTGCAACGGCACCCAATGAGCTCCCACTCCAGCTCAGAAGGGGCGGGGCTCCTACAGGCTCCATGCAGTGTGCAGCCGGAGCTGTGCCTCCCTGCTGTAGCCAGCGTGATCCAGCAGCCACTGCCATCACTAGGTAGTTGTTTACTTGTCAGTATCTTTTATTTAGAATGTAAGTAGCCTGAAGGCAAGAGCCAGATTTTATCTGTTTTGTTTTGACCACAGTGCAATGAAGAGACACACTAGTGCGTGCTGGGTGGCTGATGCCACCCTTTCTATTTCTAACATAATTTAACGTTCCCACCTCTCCAGTTAATTTATTTCTTTGGAAATAAGAGATATATGATCTATATCAATACAGTAATTAATTCACCTGCAACACGATCGGCGATGAATCCTAGACTCGAATCTTAAGAACCTAAGAAGATGTGTGCTGGGGCAGACTGAATCGTGGAATTGCTTGCCCAGTTGGACTTCGGATTTATGACAGTGCTTTTTGGACTTTAATGTAGATATAAATCACCTGGGGATCTGTTTAAAATGTAGTTTCCTGGCCCAGCAGGGCTGTGAAGGGGCCTGAGAGTCTGCATTTCTCACAAGCTCCCAGGTGCTGCTGATACTGCTGGTCTGATTGGGCCCAGAGGACATTTTATAAATGAACTATCTTCTTGCAAACTCATGTTGCAGCTTCTTCTGGCACAGGAAGAGTTAGTGTGTGGTACTACTTCTTTGTTGTATTTGTATTCATGCCTGGATCAGAGGTCCTAACCAACAGTTCTCAGTCCTGGTCGTACATCTGAATCACCTGTAGGTGCTCTAAAGAAACAGCACTTGCCTGGGCTTGGCTCTCTGAAAGTTGGGTTTAATGAACCACTGCCGTAGGCAATAAAGTAAAACAGGTGCAGAAATTGCTGTTATATTCTACATAGCAGATCTATGACAAGTGTGAAATTTATCATCTAAAGGATAAGATGATAAAATGCATATGAAGAAGGACTTAACATTAAAATGATTAAAAGGAAAAACAAAAAGCAAATATTGATGTTGATATAAAATATGACGAACTACCTTCTCAAGATAGAAATCAAAGGTAGGCTTGCTCTGAATGCACCTTTCTCTGGAAACACTCCTGTGTCTAAGTAAGTTGTTACTCAGAAGGAGAGTAGAAACTTGTGCCTAGTTACCTGGATGATTAGGTTGGCCACCTTTGTTCCTGTAGTAACGGCACATTTTCCAAAATTAAGCCATAGTTGATTGGATTATTATTCCAATTTTTTATTCTCTTCTGTGTTATAGAATTACAGGACAACCATGTCCTTGCAAAGTGACTTTGCAGTGCCTCCCAAAATGCAGGGAGAGTAGATTTCCTTATCTGACTGATGTTGTGCTCAGCCAATGGAATATCATAAGCAGAGACTTCAAACGTTCTGGAGGGGTTTTGTTTGGCTTCTAGTACTGTTGCCATTTCACAATAAAATTATACCCAGGGTAGCAGAGGTTCTGATTCAGAAGATCTGGGGTGCTGCTCAGGTATCTGCGCTTGTTAAATATTTAACATAGGTAATTCACTGAGCTCTTGGTTTAAAGGACGAGAAAGTAAAACACATAACATAGATGCATTTTGTCCAATACTTTTACATTCTCTTAATCAACTAAACATCTAGAATACATCATCTTATCTGATAATTACTGTGATGGAGTTGACACCATTTAATTGTGGAATGACATTGTGGTTAGTTTTTCATAAAGTCAAAGTATTCCATTGAAAGATTTTTTTATTTTAAGAATGTAATATTTTCTTTTGCTTTTTTGTTGTTGTTTGAATTGTTTCTTTCATGGAATGGTGGTGATAGTTAGCTATTTTTTTAACTTGGGAAAATTAAAAGTTGGAAATCTTATGTCTGTTTCCAATTTTGGTGGGGTATAGGAGTAAGTGCAGAATTTTTATAGTACAAGAACCCAAAAGCTAGGGAACCACCTTTACAATCTATTAAATTCATTCAATGTGGATCAATCAAACATAGAAGAAGATTAGCTGATGATTAAACTAACCTGCATGTAAGGATCTTTCCTAGTGTCTGGTAGCATAAGCAAAATATGCCTGAAAGGAAATCCATACTAATTAGGTCCTATACGTTAGGACCATATTTTCCTATCAATTTTTGTTGTGAACTACATCTTAAGTCAGTGAAATTTCTCTGCAGAAAACAAAGATGGAGAAATGGATTTTAGCCTAGCAAATGTAGTGTTTACATTAGATTCCACCTGATTACATAAAAATGTCAAAAACATTCTTCCTAATAGTGTTATGAGATGTTTGAAAGTAAGAAGCTGTTAATTCCTTTTTCTGGGATTTCTAGCTGACTTAAAATAATGATAATATCACTGATATATTTTCAATGTTAAAAAAAGATTAGCAACATCTTCACAAATATGTGGTACTGCAAAATGGAGACAAATTATACCAGTTGGCCATGAATAGGTTGTCCTGTTTATTGTTTGGAGGGGCATTAACTCTCTCAAACCCATGAGGCAGCTGTGGTGTGGCAGAAAGAGCATTGCACAGGGCCCAGTCCTCGCTTTGTCTCTGGCCACCTGTGTGACCTTGGACAAAATGTTTAATGTTTCTGGGCCTCAGTTTATCAATAAAAGGAAGGGTTTAGATTAGGTGGTTTTTCAATATTTTACCAGATCAGAAATTCTGTAATTTTTTTTTACATTCATATAAAAACATCTTCAGATAAAGAGGGAAAAAAATAGGGTGAGTTTGGCTGAGTTATTGCTCACCACTTCCTCGGTAAGAGAGTGCATTTGGGATGATGGAACGTAGCCACAGGAGGGTTAATTCACTTGCCCCAGATCATACATTTATTTAGTGTAAATGTATTTATTTACTGTAAGGACTTATTGAAATTATTTTTACCCTTTTCGTATGGATTATGACATTCAGGAGAATTTTTTTGATTTACAATTAAAATGAGCTCTATCTAAACACTAAGTGCCCTGACTTTAAAAAGTATTTAAATCCTCCCTTTAAAAGATAAACAAAAACCAGTAAGTTGGGAAGCTGCACCCCTTGCGTTTTCTCCATTGCTACTCTACATGCAGTTGAGTATATGTGGGAGTGAGTAGAAAAGGCACATCATCTTTTCTTCCATCACTTTTTACTCACATTCATTATAATATAGGATTTATCTCAGACCTATACAACATTGCCCAGATGAAACCTTGCTATTCTCAGTTTTCAGATCAGGAGAATGAAGTACAGAAGTGTTAATTAAGTTCTCAGGGACACACAGAAAATTACAATTAAGGCCAGGATTAGACTCTAGGCTTCCTGACTTCCATGCCTTTCTTTCATTAGGCTGTTTTTCTTTCATGGTGTCAGTTTAGATTACTCATTCTTTTGAAGGACTTGGGGACTCTTAGGAAATGCATCATTAATAATCCCAGCATCCCTGGACGTGGGCACAGGTGGCATTCACAGGTAACAGATGATGGGTTTTGAGCAGGATGTTGGGGGAGGTTAAAGCATAAATTAATAGGACAGTAAATGAAGGTGTGAGGACAGCCTGGGCTGTTACCAACAATCTAGCCAGCACTTTAGCACTGGGATTCCCTTTTCCCCCTGAGCTGCCTACTCCAGATGACCACCAAGCATTTGTTTTTAATCTAGTGCTGTCCCTGGGACTAATATTCAAGGGCATAAAGAACTTGTCGCTTCTGTTTTGATTTTTTTTTTTTTTTTGCTTAGAAACAGCAGATTTGAGTGTAGTTTGTAAGAGTTTCATTGAACGGTACTGCACAAATAGTATTTAAACGTTTCCCCAACCCTAATTAGAATATTGTTTTATTACACTGCACATTTCCTAAATCTCACACTAATTGAATGTATATTGTACTTCGTTATTACCAACAAAAAACTATCTGTGCTCAAGATTTATGATTATGTACTGCAGTGGTTGATGACTGTATCAGCATTTCAATTGCAAAGACATTTCAGAAGTTTAGAGCTTATCTTGAAAATTAACTGCATCTGAAAACCTGGCGCAGCCTGTTCTTACACAGACCAGCCTGGGTCCCCCTTGTGGCTCCCACCTCCTTTTTCTGGAACAGTTGCCAGGAGAGTGGAGTGAGGAGTGGAAGTAAGTAAAAGGAGGTAAGTAAAAGGAGGGTGGATGGGGGACAGTGGAATGCCATCCATTTCTCAGAGCCTTTCCACCAATCATTGGAATCTATCTGAAAATTTCTCTCTGCCTAATGAATACGGTGAGTGGACGGAGGCTTGGTTCCCAGCACTCCATTAGCAAGCCAGCCAGGTGCTGGCTGCTGTCTAAACTGGCATCCTTTTTCTTTTGTTTTTTATTTTTTAAAGCAAAGATTTTTAGCATTTGGTTTGTTTTTAGTTGATCTCAGCTGTGGAGTCTCAAGATATGCAGGTATTTGTTGGCTTAGAAGTAGATGGATGACCCTTGAAGGTAACTGGACTTTTTCCTGCCAGCTTGTCCGCTCAACTTTCCAAAGGGAAGGCAAGGAACATTAATTGACAGCTACTCTGGCTAGTGGCCTGACAACTCAGGTAGGTGACATTTCTGCTTCGTGAGTTTTTATTGAACTCTGCCCAGGAGCATAAAAGAGAAGTTTTCCAAAGAAAAAAAAACAAGAGAGTTTACCTTTTTAAATTTTTATTTTACTAGGAAGGTCTTGGTAATAGACTAGGAACTCTTTTGGCCTATTCTGAACATTAAAAAGCAAAGAATATTGAACGAAAAACCTTAGGCTATATGAAACTACTCAAAAGAATTACTTTGAAAATAGCCCTGTTGAATTCAGGGCTATTTTTGCTTGCAAATAGCAGAAACCAACACATACCTCCTTAAGTAAATGGACTAAGAGCTGGTACATAATGTGAGTTTGCGATTGTAAACTGAGAAGTCTTCAGGAACCAAGATTCCTGTTCTTTTCATCCCTGTCATCCACACTTGGCTTCGTCTCTGTCTCTCCTAGCGTATTTCATTTCTACATCATTTAGGGCACCTGCTTTACCCTCTGCTTCTCACTGTGGCCTGGTCCTCTCTGCCCGCCCATTCATCCACACAGTCTCCAAACAATCCCAGCCTTGAGAGTCTAAATGGCTTCCCAGTTCCAGTGACCACTACCAACTACAGCAGTTTTACAGTCTCAGTTTGAATTAATAACAGAGACTCTCATTGACTCAGCTTGGGTCAGATTTCCAGCCCGTGTCAAATCAGTTTCGATGGCTGTGGTAGCACCAGGACTACTAGATACATTACTTATTTTTGCAGAGTCTATGACAGTGGCATTGCCAAAGAAGAGAGTGTTGTCTGGGCACCAAGGCACCCATCCCAATTGTGATGCAGTAGGACCCAAGGCTTTACAATATATACATATGTATGTGTATATATGTGTTTATATACATGGAAATGGCTTAATGACAAGCATTATCATTTGTGAAAGATGGCTGATGTAAAATAGCTTAATTCAGTGGTTCTTAAGCATTAGAAGATATAAATATCCTTGGAAAGCCTATTAAAAATGCAGACGCTGGGTCTCCCGTCAGAGATCCTGATTGAGTAGTATGGCATACAGGAATCTGTACTTCTTAATAAGCCCTTCAGGTGAATCTGATTAAAATACCTACCTCCTTTTGAGAAGCACAGGTTTCTCAGCTATTCTTAACATGCATTCAGGTATAATAAGTGATCAGTGGTGAAGAATTTCTTTGATGATACTTATGGTAGCCAGCAAGGACTTCTGACTCCCCCATAGTGCTGGAACAGGTTAGGGAGCAACAATGAACTGCTTCCTACATCTAAGCTTCGACTGGGATTTAGTGATATGCATGTGTAAACAGTTCAGGAGCCTATTCAGAGAACCCCCAAGTGTTTTCGTTTCACTAGATCTAGTTCCTGTCTGAAAAATAAAAGGTAAGCTAATTATGAAATAACACGGTCGTACTAATAATGCCATAGCAGTCAGCACTACAGTGAAACATGCCAGAATTGATTACATTAGCTTGCCTGGGAGGATTGATACTAAACTGTCAGGAGTGACATGAAAGAAGTTTCTGTGCTATTAGTCCTACCTCACAGGAGCATTATTACAGAAGATAATTTAATTTCTTTCATCTTTGTTTCCAGGGTTTCATACCTTGCTGGAAATGCTAATTTTAAAGAGCACAGATTTGTAGTTTTCATCCCCAAAGTTAAAAATATACACTCCACATTTGCAAGCTTGCTGTTTCATGTGTGTTTCAGAATAGTTTCAGGTTTGCTGTTGGGGCAAATATCTACTTCACAGAGCTCAGGGTTCAGCGTATTTTATTGGGTGGAAAAAAAAAGCAGTTGAGGAAGAATGAAATTAAAAAGAAATTAAAGGCCGGGTACCATGGCTTATGCCTGTAATCACAGCCCTTTGGGAGGCTGAGGTGGGTGAATCACTTGCGGTCAGGAGTTCGAGACCAGCCTGGCCAACATGGTGAAACCCAGTCTCTACTAACAATACAAAAATTTGGCCAGGCATGGTGGCACATGCCTGTAATCCCAGCTACTCAGGAGGCTGAGGCACAGGAATCCCTTGAACCCAGAAGGCAGAGGTTGCAGTGAGCCAAGATTGCACCACTTCAGACTCCATCTCAAAAAAAAAGAAAGAAAAGAAAATTAAGATAATGAGGTTTGTACAGCCCGTACATCATCTTCTTTCCACATGAAGCACAGAGGGTGGTTTTCCAGGCGCACACAGGCGCATGGCACCTGTGTTCATTTAAATGATTACACATTCAACCAAATTTGAATGTGTGATGTGCAGTCATTTGAATCGCTCATTATACATTAAAATAAACTAACACAAATACAACTCGTTCTCTGCTGCTTTTGAGAAACTAAGTAAATTAAATGAAATGAAGGTGATGCTAGGCTGCAAGATTTGACATACAAAGGAATCAGAAAATTATGTCTGACCGGATCAAATAACTTTCAGCCCTGGTGTGCAATCAGAAAAGCAGCAAAAGGAAGGACAGTATCTACTCCCTGCCTTGGACCACCATGCCTGAGACCCCCAGACCACTTGTTTCACACTGGGCTTTGGGTACTAGCATAAAGGGAAAGAAGAGAGAAAAACAATTAATAAGGCAAGTGAAAGGAGAGAATGTAGTCCTCAGGGAAGTGCTTACATTTCCTCCAGTTCTCCCATTATGCTTGCCTATAGTCACTCTCTGCTCCTTTTAAAAAAAATTTTATGGCCAATGTTTGAGCCACTTGAGTGGGCTCTGATCACTCAATCCACTAAAACTGTTTTCACAGTTTAATCATCTTGCTAAATCCAAATGTCCTGTCTTTGTTGACCTGTCAGCATTTGAAGTGGTTGACCTCCCTACTCCTTCCTGAAACAACTTCTTCTCTTGGCTTCCAAGATAACACACTCTTCTAGCTTTCCTCCTCCTTTTCTCATAACCATTCCTTCTGAGTCTCCTCCTCCCCCTCCTCCCCTGATCAATATCTAATGATTGGCAAATGTTAGAGCTTGGTTCTGGATGGGCTGCTTTTCTCTCAGTGATCACATCTAGGCTTACACATGCATACAGATGAATCAAAATGTACATGTCTGGGTCTAAAAGCATCCCTGAACTCCACATTTATATATTTAATGCTTACTTGATGTCCTCATCTGGGAGTCTTACAAAGATCTGAAACTTAAATTTTGTTTTTAATTTTTGTGGGTACATAGTAGGTGTATATATTTATGGGGTACATGAGATGTTTTGATACTAGCATTCAATGTGAAATAAGCACATCATGGAGAATGGGGTATCCATCCTCTCAAGCACTTATCTTTTGAGTTAAAAACAATCCAATTACACTCTTTATGTTATTTAAAAATACACAGTTATTTACTACAGTGTAACTCTGTTGTGCTATCAGATAGTAGGTCTTATTTTTTTTGTATCCATTAACCATCCCCATTTTCCCTCTTCTCTAATCCCCCACTACCTTTCCCCTAGTAACCATGCTTCTACTCTTTATGTCCGTGAATTCAATTGTCTTTATTTTTAGATCCCACAAATAAATGAGAACATGCAATGTTTGTCTTCCTGTACCTGGCTTATTTCACTTAACCTAATAATCTTCAGTTCCATCCATGTTGTTGCAAATGACTGGATCTCATTTATTTTTATGGCTGAAGGGTACTCCATGTACCACATTTTCTTTATCCATTCATCTGTTGATGGACACAGGTTGCTTCCAAATCTTAGCTATTGTAAACAGTGCTGCAACAAACATAGGAGTGCAGATATCTCTTCCATATGCTGATTTCCTTTCTTTTGGGTATATACCCAGCAGTGGGATTGCTGGATCATATGGTAGCTCAATTTTTAGTTTTTTGAGGAAACTCCAAACTGTTCTCTGTAGTGTTTCTACTAATTTACATTCTCACCAGCAGCATAAAAAGTTCCATTTTCTTCACATCCTCTCCAGCATTTGTTATTGCCTGCCTTTTGAATATAAGCCATTTTAACTGGGGTTAGATGATGTCTCATTGCAGTTTTGATTTGCATTTCTCTGAAGAGAGATCTGAAATATGGTGAAAACATAACTCTGAACTCTTTTTTTTTTTTTTAACACTGACCTCTTCTACTTAATATCATCTCCATCTGCCTGGTTGCTCAGGCAAACAAAAAAAAAGTAAGTTATTCTCACTCTCCAACTTTTTCTTGATTCACCCTGCATCCAACTCACTGGCAAGTCCACTCAAGACTGCTATGTCCAAAATGCTTCCTAAATCTATCAGGTACCAACCACCACTATTCCTCTCCTTGATTAGTTTGATAACAGGCTTCTCTACATTTCAGTAGCCAGAATGTTCTTTTCCCCCAATTTTCTCTATCTTTACTAACATCACCCTTGTGAATCTACCATCATATTTTTTCTAGCTACTACAGTTGTCTCTTAACTGATCTCCTAACTCACCAACCTAAGGTGTTCTCTGAGAATACAAATCAGATTTGACACTTCTTGTAGGAAATTCCTATTACATTTCGAATAAAATTCAAAATTATGGCCTACAAAGCCTTAAAAAACCTATTCCTAATTTCTATGACTACATTTCTATGGTTCCTAATCTCACAGAATGTTCTTTTAAAAACTTAAATCAGATTTTGTTGTTCCTCAGATTAAAAACTGCCAAAGTCTCGTAATCCTTACCACACTGCACAATGTAATGTCTGTTAAGAAAATTTTTTGGCTCCAAGTAATGGAAAAACTGACTAATGATGCCTTGAACAAAAAGGGATTTATTTTTCTCACAGAACAAGAAATCCTGAGTAAGCAATTAGTAGTATTGGTGCAGCTGTTTCATGATTCCATGAAGTACTCAGATCCTTTCTTTTTTCTCTCAGCATGTTCGCATTTCACCTTATGTTTGTTGCCTCATGGTCCCAAGATAGTTCTTAAAGCTCCAGACATCACATCTACATCATCTGTGTTTAAGATAAGAAAAAGGTGGAGGAGGTAAGAGCTGTACCAGCAAACTCATTTCTGTTCCAGGCCTTTTTCACTTATCATTTCTTTCAGCTGGAATGTGTTTTCCCCAGATTTTCTTATGATTTTCTTCTTGTAACTATTTTGGTCATAGCACAAATGTCATCTCAAAGAAATGAGTTACTAATCCAAAGTAGCACCTCCTTGTTCCACGTCACTATCTGTTTTTTGTTTTTGGTTGTTTTTCTTATAGAAATCCATATATTAGTTTGCTAGGGCAGTTGTAACAAAGTGTCACAGGCTGATTGGCTGAAACAATTGAAATTTTATTGTTTCACAGTTCTGGAGCCTAGAAGTCTGAGATCAAGATGTTGGCAGGGTTGGTACCTTATGAGGGCTGTGAAGGAAATATCTGTTCCGGGCCTCTGTCTTTGGCTTGTAGATGGCTGTTTCCTTCTTCTGTAAGTTTATCTTCCCTTTGTTGAGTTTCTGTGTCCAAATTCCTTCCTCTTATAATAATACCAGTCTTATTAGACTCCACCTAATGACCTCATTTTAACTCGATGTCCTCTCTGAAGACCCTACATCCAAATAAGGTCCCTATCTGAGGTATTGTGGTTAGCATTTCCAAAAGTGAATTTAGGGGGAGGGTACAATTCAACTTGTAACAAGTACAGCAGATATGTGCTGAATGAATGCATGAATTTTAATCATAGCCACCATTTACTGAGTATCTCCTTTAATTCTCACAATGACCTAATGAAGTAGGTACTATATTTCCTTTTACAAATGAAGAAACCTTAGCCAGAGATAACAGTAAGTAGTATATAGAGAGAGCAGGGAGGTAGCATACTGCAGGCAGAAAGATTGTAAAGGTGGGATGTCTCCAGCAAAATGGTGAGGAAAATGTCCTTTGAGACATCTTCATTAATCTTTGATTGGTCATACTGAATCATGACTAGACAGGAAGACTAAAATAGAGAGTTTTGACAGGGGTTGGCAAACCCTTTTCTGTAAAGGGCCAGATGGTACATATTTTAGGCATCCAAGTCATGTGGTCTGCCATGGCTACTCAACTCTGCCACTGTAGTGTAGCAGCAGCCATAGATAATAATGACTGGCTGTGTTCCAATAAAACTTAAAGCCATACCTCAGATATATTGCAGGTTTAGTTTCAGACCACCACAATAAACAAATATTGCAAACAAGCAAGTTACACACACTTTTGGGTTCCCAGTGCATATAAAGTTATGTTTATACTATACTGTAATCTACTAATTGTGCAATAGAATTATGTCTAAAAATTATACAAACCCTAAATAAAAAATACTGCTAAATATTGCTAACAATCATCTGTGTCTTCAACAAGGCATAATCTTTTTGCTGGTGGAGGGTCTCACCTCAATATAGAGGGCTACTGAGTGACCAGGGTGCTAGTTGCTGAAGGTTGGGGTAGTTGTGGCAAGTTCTTAGAATCAGACAATGAACTTTGTTGCCATCAATGGATTCTTTCTTTCATGAAAGATTTCTCTGTAGCATGTGATGCTGTTTTATAGCATTTTACCCACAGTAGAACTTCTTTGAAAATTGGGGTCAATCCTCTCAAATGCTGCTGCTGCTTTATTAACTAACTTGTGTAATAGTCTACATTCTTTGTTGTCATTTCAACAATGCTCATAGCATCTTCATCAGGAGTAGATTCCATCCCAAGAAACACTTTCTTTGCAGATCCATAAGAAGCAACTTCTCATTCCTTCAAGTTTGATCATGAGACTAGAGCAATTCAGTCACATCTTCAGGCTCCAATTCAAATTCTAGTTCCTTTGCTATTTCTACCATGTCTACAATTACCTTCTCCACTGAGATCTTGAATCCCTCAAAGTCATCCATAAGAGTTGGAATCAACTTCTTCCAAACTTCTTTACTTCTCTCACTCTTCACAGAATTGAAGAGATTTAGGGCCTTGCTCTGGATTAGGCTTTGTCTTAAGGAAATGTTGTGACTAGTTTGGTCTTCTTTTGACACCATTAAGATTTCTCCATATCAGCAATAAGACTGTTTAGCTTTCTTATCATTCATGTGTTTGCTGGAGTAGCACTTTTAATCTCCTTCCAGAACTTTTCCTTTGCATCTACAACTTGGCTGTTTGGCACAAGAGGCCTACTTTTGTCGTATCTTGGCTCTTGATATGCCTTCTTCACTAAGCTCATTTCTAACTTTTGATTTTAAGTTAAGTGAGATGTGTGACTATCATTCATTTGAATATGTAGAGGCCACTGTAGGGTTGTTAATTGGCCTAACTTTAATATTTTTGTAATTCAGGAAATAGGCCCAAAAAGAGGGAGAGAGATGGGGGAACAGCCAGTCAGTGGAACAATCACAAGACACACTTATGATGAAGATTGCCATCTTCTATGGGTGTGGCTTGTAGTGACCCCAAAATAATAACATCAAATTATTAAATAGTAGCATCAGCAATCACTGATCTTTGATCACTGAATAAAAAAGTTTGAAATATTGTGAAGATTACCAAAATGTGACACACACAAAGTAAACACATGCTTTTGGAAAAATGGAAAAATGGCTCCAAAAAGACTTGCTCAATTCAGGCTTGCCATAAATTTGTAAAAAATGCAATATCGGGAGGAGCCAAGATGGCCGAATAGGAACAGCTCCGGTCTACAGCTCCCAGCATAAGCGACGCAGAAGACGGGTGATTTCTGCATTTCCATCTGAGGTACCGGGTTCATCTCACTAGGGAGTGCCAGACAGTGGGCGCAGGTCAGTGGGTGCGTGCACCGTGCGTGAGCCGAAGAAGGGCGAGGCATTGCCTCACTCGGGAAGCGCAAGGGGTCAGGGAGTTCCCTTTCCTAGTCAAAGAAAGGGGTGACAGACGGCACCTGGAAAATCAGGTCACTCCCACCTGAATACTGCGCTTTTCCGACGACGGGCACGGCGCACCAGGAGATTATATCCCGCACCTGGCTCAGAGGGTCCTATGCCCACGGAGTCTTGCTGATTGCTAGCACAGCAGTCTGAGATCAAACTGCAAGGCGGCAGCGAGGCTGGGGGAGGGGCTGCCGCCATTGCCCAGGCTTGCTTAGGTAAACAAAGCAGCCCGGAAGCTCGAACTGGGTGGAGCCCACCACAGCTCAAGGAGGCCTGCCTGCCTCTGTAGGCTCCACCTCTGGGGGCAGGGCACAGACAAACAAAAAGACAGCAGTAACCTCTGCAGACTTAAATGTCCCTGTCTGACAGCTTTGAAGAGAGCAGTGGTTCTCCCAGCACGCAGCTGGAGATCTGAGAACGGGCAGACTGCCTCCTCAAGTGGGTCCCTGACCCCTGACCCCCGAGCAGCCTAACTGGGAGGCATCCCCCCAGCAGGGGCAGACTAACACCTCACATGGCCAGGTACTCCAACAGACCTGCAGCTGAGGGTCCTGTCTGTTAGAAGGAAAACTAACAAACAGAAAGGACATCCACACCAAAAACCCATCTGTACATCACCATCATCAAAGACCAAAAGTAGATAAAACCACAAAGATAGGGAAGAAACAGAGCAGAAAAACTGGAAACTCTAAAAAGCAGAGCACCTCTCCTCCTCCAAAGGAATGCAGTTCCTCACCAGCAACGGAACAAAGCTGGACGGAGAATGACTTTGATGAGCTGAGAGAAGAAGGCTTCAGACGATCAAATTATGCCAAGCTACGGGAGGATATTCAAACCAAAGGCAAAGAAGTTGAGAACTTTGAAAAAAATTTGGAAGAAAGTATAACTAGAATAACCAATACAGAGAAGTGCTTAAAGGAGCTGATGGAGCTGAAAACCAAGGCTCGAGAACTACGTGAAGAATGCAGAAGCCTCAGGAGCCGATGCAATCAAACGGAAGAAAGGGTACCAGCGATGGAAGATGAAATGAATGAAATGAAGTGAGAAGGGAAGTTTAGAGAAAAAAGAATAAAAGGAAACGAGCAAAGCCTCCAAGAAATATGGGACTATGTGAAAAGACCAAATCTACGTCTGATTGGTGTACCTGAAAGTGACGGGCAGAATGGAACCAAGTTGGAAAACACTGCAGGATATTACCCAGGAGAACTTCCCCAATCTAGCAAGCCAGGCCAACATTCAGATTCAGGAAATACAGAGAACGCCACAAAGATACTCCTCGAGAAGAGCAACTCCAAGACACATAATTGTCAGATTCACCAAAGTTGAAATGAAGGAAAAAATGTTAAGGGCAGCCAGAGAGAAAGGTTGGGTTACCCTCAAAGGGAAGCCCATCACACTAACAGCAGATCTCTCAGCAGAAACTCTACAAGCCAGAAGAGAGTGGGGGCCAATATTCAACATTCTTAAAGAAAAGAATTTTCAACCCAGAATTTCATATCCAGCCAAACTAAGCTTCATAAGTGAAGGAGAAATAAAATACTTCACAGACAAGCAAATGCTGAGAGAGTTTGTCACCACCAGGCCTGCCCTAAAAGAGCTCCTGAAGGAAGCACTAAACATGGAAAGGCACAACCGGTACCAGCCACTGCAAAATCATGCCAAAATGTAAAGACCATCGAGACTAGGAAGAGACTGCATCAACTAATGAGCAAAATAACCAGCTAACATCATAATGACAGGATCAAATTCACACATAACAGTATTAACTTTAAATGTAAATGGACTAAATGCTCCAATTAAAAGACACAGACTGGTAAATTGGATAAAGAGTCAAGACCCATCAGTGTGCTGTATTCAGGAAACCCATCTCACATGCAGAGACACACATAGGCTAAAAATAAAAGGATGGAGGAAGATCTACCAAGCAAATGGAAAGCAAAAAAAGGCAGGGGTTGCAATCCTAGTCTCTGATAAAACAGACTTTAAACCAACAAAGATCAAAAGAGACAAAGAAGGCCATTACATAATGGTAAAGGGATCAATTCAACAAGAAGAGCTAACTATCCTAAATATATATGCACCCAATACAGGAGCACACAGATTCATAAAGCAAGTCCTGAGTGACCTACAAAGAGACTTCGACTTCCACACATTAATAATGGGAGACTTTAACACCCCACTGTCAACATTAGACAGATCAACAAGACAGAAAGTCAACAAGGATACCCAGGAATTGAACTCAGCTCTGCACGAAGCAGACCTAATAGACATCTACAGAGCTCTCCACCCCAAATCAACAGAATATACATTTTTTTCAGCACCACACCACACCTATTCCAAAATTGACCACATACTTGGAAGTAAAGCTCTCCTCAGCAAATGTAAAAGAACAGAAATTATAACAAACTATCTCTCAGATCACAGTGCAATCAAGCTAGAACTCAGGATTAAGAATCTCACTCAAAACCACTCAACTACATGGAAACTGAACAACCTGCTCCTGAATGACTACTGGGTACATAATGAAATGAAGGCAGAAATAAAGATGTTCTTTGAAACCAACGAGAACCAAGACACAACATACCAGAATCCCTGGGATGCATTCAAAGCAGTGTGTAGAGGGAAATTTATAGCACTAAATGCCCACAAGAGAAAGCAGGAAAAATCCAAAATTGTCACCCTAACATCACAATTAAAAGAACTAGAAAAGCAAGAGCAAACACATTCAAAACCTAGCAGAAGGCAAGAAATAACTAAAATCAGAGCAGAACTGAAGGAAATAGAGACACAAAAAACCCTTCAAAAAATTAATCCAGGAGCTGGTTTTTTGAAAGGATCAACAAAATTGATAGACCGCTAGCAAGACTAATAAAGAAAAAAAGAGAGAAGAATAAAATAGATGCAATAAAAAATGATAAAGGGGATATCACCACCAATCCCACAGAAATACAAACTACCATCAGAGAATACTACAAACACCTCTATGCAAATAAACTAGAAAATCTAGAAGAAATGGATAAATTCCTCGACACATACACTCTCCCAAGACTAAACCAGGAAGAAGTTGAATCTCTGAATAGACCAATAACAGGAGCTGAAATTGTGGCAATAATCAATAGCTTACCAACCAAAAAAAGTCCAGGACCAGATGGATTCACAGCCAAATTCTACCAGAGGTACAAGGAGGAACTGGTACCATTCCTTCTGAAACTATTCCAATCAATAGAAAAAGAGGGAATCCTCCCTAACTCATTTTATGAGGCCAGCATCATCCTGATACCAAAGCTGTGCAGAGACACAACCAAAAAAGAGAATTTTAGACCAATATCCTTGATGAACATTGATGCAAAAATCCTCAATAAAATACTGGCAAACAGAATCCAGCAGCACATCAAAAAGCTTATCCACCATGGTCAAGTGGGCTTCATCCCTGGGATGCAAGGCTGGTTCAATATATGCAAATCAATAAATGTAATCCAGCATATAAACAGAACCAAAGACAAAAACCACATGATTATCTCAATAGATGCAGAAAAGGCCTTTGACAAAATTCAACAACCCTTCATGCTAAAAACTCTCAATAAATTAGGTATTGATGGGATGTATCTCAAAATAATAAGAGCTATCTATGACAAACCCACAGCCAATATCATACAGAATGAGCAAAAACTGGAAGCATTCCCTTTGAAAACTGGCACAGGACAGGGATGCCCTCTCCCACCACTCCTATTCAACATAGTGTCGGAAGTTCTGGCCAGGGCAATCAGGCAGGAGAAGGAAATAATGGGTATTCAGTTAGGAAAAGAAGAAGTCAAATTGTCCCTGTTTGCAGATGACAAGATTGTATATCTAGAAAACCCCATTGTCTCAGCCCAAAATCTCCTTAAGCTGATAAGCAACTTCAGCAAAATCTCAGGATACAAAATCAATGTACAAAAATCACAAGCATTCTTATGCACAAACAACAGACAAACAGAGAGCCAAATCTTGAGTGAACTCCCATTCACAATTGCTTCAAAGAGAATAAAATAGCTAGGAATCCAACTAACAAGGGATGTGAAGGACCTCTTCAAGGAGAACTACAAACCACTGCTCAAGGAAATAAAAGAGGATACAAACAAATGGAAGAACATTCCATGCTCATGGGTAGGAAGAATCAATATTGTGAAAATGGCCATACTGCCCAAGGTAATTTACAGATTCAATGCCATCCCCATCAAGCTACCAATGACTTTCTTCACAGAATTGGAAAAAACTACTTTAAAGTTCATATGGAACCAAAAAAGAGCCCTCATCGCCAAGTCAATCCTAAGCCAAAAGAACAAAGCTGGAGGCATCGCACTACCTGACTTCAAACTATACTACAAGGCTACGGTAACCAAAACAGCATGGTACTGGTACCAAAACAGAGATATAGATCAATGGAACAGAACAGAGCCCTCAGAAATAACGCCGCATATCTACAACTATCTGATCTTTGACAAACCTGACAAAAACAAGAAATGGAGAAAGGATTCCCTATTTAATAAATGGTGCTGGGAAAACTGGCTAGCCATATGTAGAAAGCTGAAACTGGATCCCTTCCTTACACCTTATACAAAAATCAATTCAAGATGGATTAAAGACTTAAACGTTAGACCTAAAACCATAAAAACCCAAGAAGAAAACCTAGGCATTACCATTCAGGACATAGGCATGGGCAAGGACTTCATGTCTAAAACACCAAAAGCAATGGCAACAAAAGACAAAATTGACAAATGGGATCTAATTAAACTAAAGAGCTTCTGCACAGCAAAAGAAACTACCATCAGAGTGAACAGGCAACCTACAAAATGGGAGAAAATTTTCGCAACCTACTCATCTGACAAAGGGCTAATATCCAGAATCTACAATGAACTCAAACAAATTTACAAGAAAAAAACAAACAACCCCATCAAAAAGTGGGTGAAGGACATGAACAGACACTTCTCAAAAGAAGACATTTATGCAGCCAAAAAACACATGAAAAAATGCTCACCATCACTGGCCATCAGAGAAATGCAAATCAAAACCACAATGAGATACCATCTCACACCAGTTAGAATGGCAATCATTAAAAAGTCAGGAAACAACAGGTGCTGGAGAGGATGTGGAGAAATAGGAACACTTTTACACTGTTGGTGGGACTGTAAACTAGTTCAACCATTGTGGAAGTCAGTGTGGCAATTCCTCAGGGATCTGGAACTAGAAATACTATTTAACCCAGCCATCCCATTACTGGGTATATACCCAAAGGACTATAAATCATGCTGCTATAAAGACACATGCACACATATGTTTATTGCGGCATTATTCACAATAGCAAAGACTTGGAACCAACCCAAATGTCCAACAATGATAGACTGGATTAAGAAAATGTGGCACATATACACCATGGAATACTGTGCAGCCATAAAAAATGATGAGTTCATGTCCTTTGTAGGGACATGGATGAAATTGGAAATCATCATTCTCAGTAAACTATCGCAAGAACAAAAAACCAAACACCGCATATTCTCACTTATAGGTGGGAATTGAACAATGAGAACACATGGACACAGGAAGGGGAACATCACACTCTGGGGACTGTTGTGGGGTGGGGGGAGGGGGGAGGGATAGCACTGGGAGATATACCTAATGCTAGATGACGAGTTAGTGGGTGCAGCGCACCAGCATGGCACATGTATACATATGTAACTTACCTGCACATTGCGCACATGTACCCTAAAACCTAAAGTATAATAATAATAATTTTTAAAAATGCAATATCTGTAAAGTGCAATAAAGTGTGTCCCTGTATTTCCAAAAGTTGGTGGCTAGCTGGATTTGGCTTATGGGATGCAGTTTTCTGAAGCCTGAAAAGTCCTACGGACATTTTCACTTTGATATTCTTTCCTTTTGTTTTCCTAAAAGTAAATTTATTTTGTTGATTTAGAAAAGTCATGCTGGCCTGCTGTCTTTTTGATGGGCAGTGTTTGCTTCCCTCTTTTGGATAAGGCTGTGCTAAACTCAAAGACTAATAGAGCTGTTTAGGATATCCACAGATGTCCTCCAGAATGTTCTGTCGTCTGGGAAATTCTGCTTTGTCACCCGGTGTTAAAGCGGGAGCTCATTTCTTCAGTGACAAAGGAGAAGAGCTGCAGGGGTAGAGGAGAGATCGATGGGACAGGAGTGCACAACCTGTCAATCCTGAGTTTCTTTCCTGGCTCAGGGATGGACAAGCATGTGGCTTTGGTGCCAGTTATTTCAGTTCTCTGTGACTTGTTTTCTTCCTGATGATGTAGAAAAACACATTTCATTTAAGGACATAATCCACCTTATAGGTAATCTAGATAAAAATACTTGCTAAATAAGCCGGGAAAAAGTGGCCAAATTTAGGAGTGCTAAAGAATTCACTCTTGTTGCCTGAGCATTTATATTTTCAACTTGTGAGTCCCTTTGCTCTTAGCCTTTGATGAGTTTCTTGTATTTCTTCCTGATTATAGGCCTTAAGGACTCATTCTGATTTTTTTTCCCTTCTCACGATCTTCCTGCCCCACTGTAGTGTGGGGATTCTTCTTTCTTCAAGTCTGGACTCAGAATGAGATGGAGCTTCCCATGAGCCCCACCCTCCACCCCTTAGGCAGTGTCCTAATGAGCCCACATTCAACTAGTCTTAGGTAGTTTACTACCAGAGCAACCTGGGAACAAAGAAAGGATAACAGAAGTGAACATGGGAGTTACATGACTGATAAAGATTTTATCGTAGTGGAAACTGGTTTGATAACTCCTCTGTATCTTCACTTGCTAAGTAAGAAAACTTTTTTTTAATTACAAGAGTAAGAAATGGACCTCTGTTTTTGGTACTATGGCAGACTAGCTATTCTGAAAAGCCGCCTAATACAAAACTCCTAGGAATGCTAGGTAAAATACAACAAACATCCTTTAAACACATAGCTGAAATTGTAGGACTATAAGAGAAATCTCCAGGGGATCAAAACAAAGAAGGAGCTGGAAACCTGTGTAGCAATTTCATCCTGAAACACTGGCTTCTGAGCGACGTTTTTCAGTTTTAATAACCAAGTGGGCTCCCTTGCAATGGTTGAACAGAAGGAAAGAGATGGAGCTTAGGTCCACTCAGGGTAGAAGGTTGGTTCTCTAAAGCCAGGACCTCAGGGGATACATCTTAAATAAAAGTATGGAGTAGAAAAAAATGCAGCAGTCTGCAAAGGGAAATAACAAAGACACTTGTCTATCATGGCCCAAGCTCTAGGTTGGGGTTGGGGGGACGTCTTCTCTGATGTAATCAGGGCCTTTCCATATGTGGGTTTGGGATTGGATTTACACTACCTGAATCTCTAGGAAATCCTAGTTGGGGAATCAAAATTGTTCTTGTTTGGAGGACCCCCAGGGTACCAGGCAAAAGCAAATACACATCCTCCATGGAGGCTTGTCCCCACACTCAGTCTTTGCAGCATTCCTATAGGTTAAATCCCAAATACGACTTCCGAGTCCCAAATTTCAAAACACAGAGGACATGAACCATTTTGTGTAAAAATGTTAGCAGAAACAAGCAAAAGCAAAATTAGATCCCCAATACCTGATATTGGAGTTCTTAGATACAGAATATAACCATCATTACTGGTATAGTGTGTTGTTATTAATACATATGATAGAAGATTCAGTTAATTAGGAAGATGTAATTCTAAACTCATGTACCTAATATGCTAGGTCAAAAGTATAAAGTGAAATTTTATAAAATTCAGGTAGAAATTGTAAAACCCACCACCAAAGTGAAAGAAGTCTTTCACACAAATCTCTTATTAGATCCCATACACCCAAAATTAGTAAGATCATGAGTTAAACTGCAAAATAAGTAAGATTGAGCTGTTGCACATATGTAGAATCCTGTACCCAGCAATTAGGGAAATATATTAATTTTTATTGTGGTAAAATATACACATAAGGCCGGGCGCGGTGGCTCAGGCCTGTAATCCCAGCACTTTGGGAGGCCAAGACGGGTGGATCACGAGGTCAGGAGATCGAGACCATCCTGGCTAACACAGTGAAACCCCATCTCTACTAAAAATACAAAAAATTAGCTGCGTGTGGTGGCGGGCGCCTGTAGTCCCAGCTACTCAGGAGGCTGAGGCAGGAGAATGGCATGAACCTGGGAGGCGGAGCTTGCAGTGAGCTGAGATCATGCCACTGCACTCCAGCCTGGGCAACAGAGCGAGACTCCATCTTAAAAAAAAAAAAAAATATATATATATGTATATTATATATATATATTATATACATATAAAAAATATATATATTATATATATACACACATAAATTTACCATCTTTATTATTATTATTATTATTATTATTATTGTTATTTTAGACAGTCTTGCTCTGTCACCCAGGCTGGAGTGCAGTGACATGTTCACAGCTCACTGCAACCTTTGCCTCCTGGGTTCAAGCCATTCTCATGTCTCACCTTCCCAAGCAGCTGGGATTACAGGCATACCACCATGCTCAGTTAATTTTTTTTGGATTTTTAATAGAGACAGGGTTTCATCGTGCTGGCCAGGCTAGTCTTGAACTCCTGACCTCAGGTGATCCACCCGCCTCAGCTTCCCTAAGTGCTGGGATTACAGGCGTGAGCCACCGTGCCTGGCCTATCTTAATTATTTTTAAATGTACTGTTTCAGTTGTGTAAAGTACATTCACATTATTGTACAGCCAGTCTCCAGAACTCTTTTCATCTTGCAAAACGTAAATTCTTATACCCATTAAGAAAATAACTCCATGCTGGGCTCAGTGGTGCATGCCTATCGTTCCAGCTTTGAGTCCAAAGTTTGAGGCCAGGCTGGATGACAGACTCATCCCTAAAAAAAAAAAAAAACCAAAAACAATCTCCGATTCTCACTTCCCCGAGCTTCTGGTAACCAACATTCTTTCGGTCTCTATGATTTTGACTACTCTTGGAGCCTCATATGAGTGGAATCATACCCCTGTGTGATTTGTACTTTTGTGACTGGCTTATTTCACTTAGGTTCATCCATGTGGTAGCATGTGTCAGAATTTCCTTCCTTTCTAAGGCTGATAATATTCCATTATGTATATTTACCACATTTTTTAAATCCATTTACCATTGATGGACACTTGCATCGCTTCCACATTTGGCTATTATGAATAATGTTGCTATGAACACAGGTGTACAAACATCTATTTGAGTCCCTACTGTCAATTCTTTTAGGTATATACCTAGAAGTGAAATTGGTGGATCATATGTTAATTCTATTTTTAATTTTTTGAGGAATGGCCATACTGTTTTCTACAGTGGCTGCACCATCTTACATTCCCACCAGCAATACCAAGGGTTCCCATTTCTTCACATCCTTGACAATATTTATTATTTTTGTTATTTTTTTTTAATGGTAGCTATCCTAATGAGTGTTGGGTAATATCTCATTGTGGTTTTGATTTGCGTTTCTCCAATGATTAGTGATGCTGAGCATTTTAAAAATGTGCTTATTGGCCATTTTATATCTTTTTAAGAGGAATAGCTAGTCACGTCTTCTGTCTATTTTTAAATTGTTTCATGGGTTATTGTTCTGTTGTAAACTTGTAGGAGTTATTTATATATTCTGGATATTAATCTCTTATCAGGTATATGATTTGCAAATATTTTCTCCCATCATGTGGGTTGCCTTTTTATGCTGTTAATAGTGTCCTTTGGTGGCTCACGCCTGTAATCCCAGCACTTTGGGAGGCCGAGACGGGCAGATCACGAGGTCAGGAGATTGAGACCATCCTGGCTAACACGGTGAAAACCCGTCTTTACTAAAAATACAAAAAAATTAGCCGGGCGTGGTGGCGGGCGACTGTAGTCCCAGCTACTTGGGAGGCTGAGGGAGGAGAATGGCGTAAACCCGGGAGGCGGAGCTTGCAGTGAGCCGAGATCGCGCCACTGCACTCCAGCCTGGGCGACTGAGCGAGACTCCATCTCAAAAAAAAAAAAAAAAAAGTGTCCTTTGGTGTACAGAAGTTTTAAATTTTGTTGTAATCCATTTAGTCTTTTTTCTTTGTTGTCTGTGCCTTTTGGTGTCATATTTAAGAAATCATTGTCAGACTCAATGTCATGAGACTTTTTTCCTATGTTTTCTTCTAAGAGTTTATAGTTTTAGCTCTTACACTTAAGTCTTTGATCCATTGTGAGTTAATTTTTGTGTAGGGTGTTATGTAAGGATCCAACTTCATTCTTTTCTGGTAGATATTCAGTTTTCACAATACCGTTTGTTGAAAAGACTGTCTTTCCCCCCATTGAATCGGGAATTGACACCCTTGTTGAAAATCATTTGACCATACATAAGAAGGTTTATTTCTGGCTCTTTCTATTCCATCGGTCTATATGTCTATTTTGATTAATTACTGTAAGCTTGTGGTATTTTGAAATCAGGAAGTGTGAGACCTCCAACTTTGTTTTTTTTCAAGGCTGTCTTGGTTATTTGTGGTCCACTGAAGTTTTATATGAATTTTAGGATGGATTTTTCTATGTCTGCAAAAATTGTTGGGATTTTTATAGAAGTTGCATTGAATTTGTAGGTTTCTTTAGGTGATATTGACATATTTACAAAATTAAGTCTTCCACTCCATGAGCGTGAGATGTCTTTCCACTTATTGGTGTCTTTTTTAGTTCAGCAACATTTTATAGTTTTTCAGTGTACAGTATTTTGCCTGCTTCATTAAATTTATTCCTAGGTATTCTTTTTAATGTTATTGTAAGTGGAACTATTTTCTTAATTCTGTTTTAGATTTTTCTTTGTTCGTGTGTAGAAATACAACTGATTTTTGTGTTTTGATTTTGTATCTGCAACTTTGCTGAATTCATTTATTGGTTCTAACAGCTTTTGGGGTGTGTGTGGAATCCTTAGGGTTTTTACATATAAGATCATATTGTCTGTGAACAGAGATAATTTGACTTCCTCCTTTCCAACTTGGATGCCCTTTATTTTCTTTTTTTTTTCCTAATTGCTTTACCTAGGACTTCTACTATTACGTTGACTAGAAGTGGCAAAGTGAGCATCCTCTTGTTCCTGAACTTGGAGGAAAAGCTTTTAATCTTTTACCATAGACTATGATGCAGCTGTAGGCTTTCAATATATGACCTTGATTATGCTGAGGTAGCTTCCTTCTATTCCTAGTTTGTTGAGTATTTACATCATGAAGCAGTATTGAATTTTGACAAATGCTTTTTCTATATCAATTGAAATGATCGTGTGGTTGGTTTGTTTTTTTCACCTTTGTTCTCTTAATGTGTTGCATTATATTGACTGATTTTCATATGGTGAGATATTCTTTGCATTCCAGGAATAAATCCCACTTGATCATGATGTACAGTCCTTTTAATGTGCTGCTGAATTCTGTTTGCTAGTATTTTGAGGATTTTTGCATCAATATTAATTAATTAGTTCTTGTTGTGCCTTTGGATTTGTATCAGGTTGATGTTGGGCTCATAGAATGAGTTTGGAAGTGTTCCCTCCTCTTTAATTTTTGGAAGAGTTTGAGGAAGATTGGCATTAGTTTTTCTTTCAATGTATTGTAGAATTAACCAGTAAAATTTCCTGGTCCTGGGCTTTTCTTAGATGAGAGGTTTTTCATTACTGAGTCAGTCTCCTTACTAGTTATAGATATGTTAATATTTTCTGTTTCTTCACAATTCAGTCCTGTTAGGTTTTGTGGTTCTAAAATTTGTCCAATTCATCTATGATATTCAATCTGTTGTTCATAGTACTCTCATAATCTTTTTATTCTGTCTGTAAAAATTGGTAGGAATGTCCCCCTTTTCATTTCTGATTTTACTTATTTGAGTCTTTATTATTTCTTCTGCTAGCTTTGGGTTTAGTTTGGTCTTTTTCTGGTTCCTCATTAAGGCATAAATTTAGGTTGTTCATTTAAATCTTTTTTTCTATGTAAGATGATTTTATAGTAAACATGAATTTGTCAGAGTTCAATATAATTAGAAAATCTTTGTCTTATTTGAAACCTTTTTTATTTAAAAAAATTTTAGTTGACACAATAATTGTACAATTTATGAGATACAAAGTGATATTTTGATACATGTATACAGTGTGTAATCAAATCAGGGTAATTAGCATATCCATTACTTCAAACATTTATGTTTACTGTTTTATACTTTCTAATTCTCTGTCACAATTCTCTATCTTGTTATTTTTTAAAACATTAATTGCAGTTGTTTCAGGGTCTATATCTGTTAATTTCATTATTTAGGTCTCCTCTAAGTCTGTTTCTGTTGTCTTTTTTGGTTGGAATTTGGTCAATTCTTATCTTTTTTTTAATTTAACTCTTATATTTAAAAAGTTATTTCAGTAGTTTTGGGAGAACAGGTGGTATTTGGATACATGGATAAATTCTTTCGTGGTGATTTCTGAGGTTTTGGTGCACCAATTACCCAAGCAGTGTACATTGTACCCAATGTGTAGTCTTTGCATCCTCATAGCTTAGCTCCTGCTTATAAGTGAGAATATACAATATTTGGTTTTCCATTCCTGAGTTAATCAACTTAGAATAATGGTCTCCAACTCCATGCAGGTTGCTGTAAATACCATTATTTTGTCCTTTTATGGCTGAGTATTATTCTATGGTGTATATATACCATGTTTTCTTTATCCACTCACTGATTGATGGGCATTTAGGCTGGTTCCATATTTTGGAAATTGCAAATAGTATTGCTCTAAACATGCATGTGCAAGTGTGTTTTTCATATAATGACTCCTTTTCCTCTGGGGTATACCCAGTAGTGGGATTGCCAGATCAAATGGTAGTTCTACTTTTAGTTCTTTAAGGAGTCTCCATACTATGTTCCATAGTGGTTGTACTAGTATATGTTTCCACCAGCAGTTTAAAAGTGTTCGCTTTTCACCAAATCCCTGCCAAAATCTATTATTTTTTAATTTTTAAATTATGGCCATTCTTGCAGGAGTAAGGTGGTACTGCATTGTGGTTTAGATTTACATTTCCCTGATAATTAGTGATGTTGAGCATTTTTTCTTATGTTTGTTGGCCACTTTTATATCTTCTTTTGAGAACTATCTATTCATATCCTTATCCCACTTTTGGATGGGATTTTTTCTGATTTGAGTTCCTTGTAGATTCTGGATATTGGTCCTTTGTTGGATGCACAGTTTGTGAATATTTTCTCCTACTCAGCAGGTTGTCTGTTTGCTGATTATTTCTTTTGCCATGCACAATCTTTTTAGTTTAATTAAGTCCCATCTATTTGTCTTTGTTTTTGTTCCATTTGCTTTTGGGTCCTTGGTCATGAAGTCTTTGTCTAAGCCAATGTCTAGAAGAGTTTTTCTGATGTTATCTTCTAGAATTTTTATGATTTCAGGTCTTAGATTTAAGTCTTTGATCCATCTTGAGTTGATTTTTATATAAGGTGAGAGATGGGATCCAATTTCATTTTTCTGTATGTGGCTTGCTAATTATCCCAGCACCATTTGTTGAATAGTGTGTCCTTTCCCCCACTTTATGTTTTAGTTTGGTTTGTTGAAGATCAGCTGATTGTAAGTATTTGACTTTGTTTCTGGGTTCTCTATTCTGTTCCATTGGTTTATGTGCCTGTTTTTATACCAGTACCATACTGTTTTGGTGTTTCCCATTTCATTTCTAATTGAACTTATTTGGTTTTTCTCTCTTAGTTTCTTGGTTAATCTCACTAGTGGCCTATCAATTTTGTTCATCTTTTCAAAGAACCAGCTTTTTGTTTCATCTGTCTTTTGTATTTTTTTGTTTGTTTCAATTTCATTTAATTCTGCTCTGATCTTGGTTATTTCTTTTCTTCTCTTGGTTTGAGTTTCGATTGTTCTTGTTTCTCTAGTTCCTTGAGGTGTGACCTTAGATTGTCTGTGCTCACTCTTTCAGACTTTTTGATGTAGGCATTTAAGGCTATGAACTTTCCTCTTAGCGCCACTTTTGCTGTATCTCAGAGGTTTTGATAGGTCACTATTATTGCTCAGTTCAAAGAATGTTTTAATTTCCATCTTGACTGTATTGTTGATCCAAAGATCATTCAGGAGCACATTATTTAATTTCCATGTATTTGTATAGTTTTGAGGGTACCTTTGGAGTTAATTTGAAGTTTTATTTCATTGTGGTCTGAGAAAGTACTTGATGTAATTTTTATTTTCTTAAATTTATTGAGATTTGTTTTGTGATATAAGAATAACGACTCCTGCATACTTTTGGTTTCCATTTGCATGGAATATCTTTTTCCACCCCTTTACTTTAAGTTTATGTGAGTCCTTACGTGTTAGGTGAGTCTCTTGAAGACAGCAGATACTTGGTTGGTGGATTTTTACCCATTCTGCCATTCTGTATTTTTTAAGTGGAGCATTTAGGCCATTTACATCACGCCAATTGTTGCCTGAATACCTTGTGTTTTTTTCATTGTGTTATTATTTTATAGGCTCTGTGAGATTTACACTTTAAAGAAGTTGTATATTGGTGTATTTCAAGGTTTTGTTTCAAGATTTATATCTCCTTTCAGCATTTCTTGTAGTGCTCACTTGGTAGCAGTGAATTCTCTCAGCATTTGTTTGTCTGAAAAAGACTTTATCTCCCCTTCATTTATGAAGCTTAGTTTTGCTGGATACAAAATTTTGGGCTGATAATTATTTTGTTTAAAGAGGCTAAAGATAGGACCCTTTGAAGTTGTAGGGTTTCTGCTGAGAAATCTGCTGTTTATCTGATAGGTTTTCCTTTATATGTTACCTGGATGCTTTTGCCTCACAGCTCTTAAGATCCTTTCGTTTTTATTGACTTTAGGTAATCTGATGACTATGTGCTTAGGTGATGATCTTTTCACAATAAATTTCCAGGGTGTTCATTGAACTTCTTGTATTTAGATGTCTAGATCTCTAGCAAGGCCAGAGATGTTTTCTTCGATTATTACCTCAAATAATTTTTCCAAACTTTTAGATTTCTCTTCTTCCTCACAAACAGCAATTAATCTTATGTTTGGTTGTTTAACATAATCCCAAATTTCTTGGAGGCTTTGTTCATTAAAAAAATTTTTTTCTTTGTTTTTGTCAGATTGGGTCAATTCAAAAGCCTTGTCTTCAAGTTCTGGAGTTCTTTCTTCCACTTGTTCTAGTCTATTGTTGAAATTTTCCAGTGTACTTTGTATTTCTCTGTGTGTCTTTCATTTCCAGAAATTGTGATTTTTTTTTATGACATCTATTTCTCTGGAGACTGTTTTATTCATATTCTGTATTTTTTAAAAAAAATTGTTTAAGTTGGTTTTCACAATTCTCTGGTACCTCCTTGAGTAGCTTAATAATCAACCTTTTGAATTCTTTATCTGGCAATTAAGATTTCTTCTTGGTTTGGATTCATTGCTGGAGAACTAGTGTGATCTTTTTGGGGGTGTTCTAGAAACTTGTTTTGTCATACTACCGGAATTACTTTTATGGTTCCTTCTCATTTGGGTAGACTGTCTCATTGGAAATATCTAGAACTCAAGGGCTGTTATTCAGATTATTTTGTCCCATGGGGTGATCCCTTGATGTGGTGCTCTCCCCCTTCCCCTAGGGATGGGCTTCCTGAGAGCCAGACTGCAGTGACTGTTATTGCTCTTCTGAGTCTAGCAACTCAGTGGGGCTATTGGACTCTGGGCTGGGGCTGGGGAATGTCTGCAAAGAATCTTGTGATATGATCTGTCTTAAGGTCTCCAGCCATGGATACTAGCACCTGCTCTGGTGGAGGTGGCAGGGGAGTGAAGTGTGAAGTGGATTCTGTGAGTCCTTGTTTGTAGTTTTGTTTTGTGCACTGGTTTTCTTACATGCTGGTTATGCTGGCAGTGACATAATTACAGACAGACTCAGGACCTCTGGTTAGCCAAGATGTTGCAGGCAGTGGAATTAGTTGTTGTTTTCTCCTTCTTTGGAGCATTGTTGTTCTGTTATGAGTTGCTGTAATGGCTTGAGTTGGTTGGCCTCCAGTCAGGAGGTGGTGATTTCAAGAGAGTACCAGCTGCAGTAGTAGAAGGTGGATATAAGTTTTCCCTAAGTTGTCCAGGATAAGTATTTAAGTTTGTCAGGCAATGGGAGGGGCCATAGAGCTCCCAAGAGTTTGTCTTTTGTCTTTGGCTACCAGGGCAGGTAGAGAAAAACCATCAGGTGGAGGCAGGGTTAGGTGGTTCTGAGCTCAGACTCTCCTTGGGCAGGAGTTGCTGCAGTCATTGTGTGGGATGGAGGGGTAGTTCTCAGGCCAATGGAGTTATGTTCCAAGGGGGATTACAGCTGCCCTTCCTGCATCATGCAGGTTGCCAGGGAAGTGAGGGAAAGCCAGCAATGACAGGCCTGACCCAGCTCCCACACAGCCAGCAAGGCCAGTCTTACTCCCAGCATGCCCTGCCAAAAGTGCTGAGTTTATATCCAGGCAGCTGGTGGATAGGGCTGAGATCTTGCCCCAGGCTACAAGCCTCTCAACTGAGAAGGCAAGCAGGCCTTTCAGACCATGACCCTCCCTGCCTGCCTGCACCATCAGCTGCGGCTTCTGTGCTTGTACCTGCACTTGATTCATCCCCTGGATTCTGCTCAGGAAAATTAGTGCTCAGTTGAAATTATTACGAAGTTCAGCTAGAAGCTTCTTTCACCCTGTGGCCTCTCCCTAATTTTGCTGGCTACCTTCTCCAAGGATCCCTGTGAGGTAAAGTCAGGGATGGCTTCCTTGGGCTCAAGATGGGGACTGGGAGTGCCTATAGAGCTCTTCCCACTGCTTCTTCTACCTGTATATTTCACTGGGTTCCCTAAATCTATTTCAGCTCTAGGTAGGTTAAATCCTTCTCCCTTGATCTGGATTTTCTGGTTCCCCAGTGGGGATGTGTGTTTGGAGGCAGACTTATCCCCTCTCACGCTTTGAGAACTCACAGTTTTTCAGCTGTCCCATGGAGTTTACAGTGGCATGCCACTTTTTTCAATGGGTCTATTTGAAGCCTTTGAAACATTAATTCTTACACTGACCACAAAACTTGTCATATGGCAGATTCTTTCTAGAAGAAACTAGAATGTCATCCTTTGTGCAGTTTCCTGCACCAGTCCCAACCACATGAGCCCAGCTAGGAGCTCTGTATGTCCATCTACTTTTCTGCAGACCACTGTGGCTGCCTTGTTACAGGTCTTCTCTGCTATTTCCAGCTGTCTTCATTGAAAGCCCAAGATTTTGGATCTCTTTTCTTCTTCTTTTCAATGTTGTCTTTATTTTTCTCTTTGCTTCCTTCTCCTTTGCCAGGGAACACCTGTCCCTCCAGAGTTGCATCAGCACACTTGTCTTGACTGACAAAAGAGTTATTGATATCCTAGGCATATTTTCCATCATGAAGCATGAAGATAGTATGGTCTGATCCCACAGTGAACCTCTGGACATTTCATTAGCACTGAAAAGACTGCCCTGACAGAGGCTCATGATTTCCTCTCTCTTTCTCAGTGGGGCTTCCTGATACAGTGACAAACATATAAGAATCTTCCCTTTTTTCATCATTTTCAATGTGCTTTCAGGCTTGCCCAGGTCGATATATAAGAAGTTGACAGGTATTGAGGGTCTCTTGTGCTCTGGAAGATCTTTTTTTAGTCATCATCCTTCTCCCACTCTACCAGAAGACATGCCATGTCTATATCATTGTAATCATGAATATCTTCCTTCTTCTGAGGAAGTGAGAGAGCCTTACTGGATGTTCTGGCTGGGCCCTTGGCTGCACAAGCCCCAGGTAGCTGCTGCTGCTGCAGCAGGCCAGAGGCATGAATCAGGACCATTTCCATGCACACCCAGCTGAAGGTTGCCATTTTCTCTTTCTTCATTTTGAGTATATATGTTTGTTTGCATCTACAAATTTCCCTATTAACACTGCTTTTGCTGCATCCCATAGATTTTGGTATGTTGTGTTTTCATTTTCATTTGTCTCAAGATATTTTCTAATTTCTCCTTTATTTTTTGACCCAGTGGTTGTATAAGAGAGTATTGTTTAATTTCTACATATTTGTACATTTTCCCATTTTTTTCTGCTATTGATTTCTAGTTTCATTCCATAGTGGTTGGAAGAGATAACTTGTATGATTTCAGTCTTTTTAAATCATTTCATGCCCTAACATGTAGTTTTTTCTGGATAATGTTCCAAATATACTTGAGAAAAAATGTGTTTTTTTTTTTTGCTTTGTTGGATAAAATATTCTATGTGTGTCTGTTAGGTCCAATTGGTCTTTAATGTTGTTCAAGACCTCTATGTCCTTATATTCTGTTTTATATGCTGTCTAGCTGTTCTATCATTAATAAAAGGTGGGGTATTAAAGTGTCTTACTATAATTATAGATCTTTTTCTCCTTTTTAATTCTGTCAATGTTTGCTTAATATATTTAGGACTTCTGAAGTTTGCTATATATGTTTATAATTGTTATATCTTCTAGATGAATCAACCCTTTTATCATTACATAATATCAACATTTGTGTCTTGTAACAGTTTTTGACTTAAAGCCTATTTTGTCTCATATTAGTTTAGCCATCCTTGCTTTCTTTGGTTATCATTTTTGTAGTATATCTTTTTCCATCTTTTACTTTCAACCTAAGCATGTCCTTAGATCTAAAGTGAGTCTCTTGTAGACAGCATATAGTAGAATCATGTTTTAAAAAATTTAATTGGCCAATCTATGTCTTTTGATTGGGAAGTTTAACCTATTTACATTTAAAGTTATTGCTGATAGGGTAAGACTCACTATTGGTATTTTGTTATTTTCTTTCTGTGAGTATTATAGTTTTCTTTGTCCCTCATTCCTTCCTTCTTGCCTTCCTTTATATTTAATTATTTTTGTAATGACATGTTTTTGATTACCTTCTCATTTTCCTTTGCATATATTCTATAGATATTTTCTTTCTGGTAACCATGGGGATTACCTAAAATATTCTAAAATTATAACAATATGTTTTAAACTGATACCAACTTAAGTTTCATACAAAAATATTACTCTTCTAGAGCTATGTCCCCTTTGTGTTATTAACATAACACATTACATTTTAATATATTGTACAACTATTTTTTTTTTTTTTTTTGAGATAGTCTCTCTCTCCTGCCCAGGCTGGAGTGGAGGGGTGAGATCTTGGCTCAGTGCAACCTCCACCTCCAAGGCTCAAGCAGTCCTCCCACCTCAGCCTCCACATCTAGCTGATAATGATGATGATGATGATGATGATGATGATGATGATGATGATGATTGTATTTAGAGACAGGGTTTCACCATGTTGCCCAGGCTGGTCTCAAACTCCTGGATGCAAGTGATCCACCTGCCTTGGCTTCCCACAGTGCTGGGATGACAGGTGTGAGCCACTGTGCCCAGACCTATTGTGTAGCATTAATATAGATTTATTTTTTATGCTTTTGCTTTTATATCCTGTAAAGGAAGAAAAAGTGAAATTGTAAACCAAAATTATAATACTGGTTTTGGTATTTGTTCATGTGTTTACCAAGGAACTTTATATTTTTATGCAGTTTTGAATTACTTTCTAGTATGCCTCTATTTAAACTTGAATAAATCACTGTAGCATTTCTTGTAGGGCAGGTCTGGTGGAAATAAATTTCTTTATTTGCTTTTCTGGAAATTTCTTAATTTCTCTCATATTTTTTGAAGAATAGTTTTGTCAGATATAGAATTATTGGTGAAATTCTTTTCTCTTTCAACCCTTTAAATATATCATCCTACTGCCTTTTGGCTTGCATGGTTTCTGCTGAGAAATATGATAATCTTACTGAAGATCCCTTGTATGTGACAATTTGCTTTTTTTCTTGCTACTTTCAAGAATCTCTTTTAAAAATGTTCTTTTAAAATTTTTGTGGGTACATAGTAGGTGTGTATATATATATATATATATATATATATACATACATATATATATGGGATATGTGGGATATTTTGATACAGGTATATAGTGTGTGATAATCACATCAGGGCAAAAGGGGTATCTGTCACTTCAAGCATTTATCCTTCGTGTTACAATCAAATTATACTCTTTTAGTTATTTTTAAATGTACAATTATTGACTATAGCCACCCTATTGTGCTATCAAATACTAGCGGTCTTATTCATTCTAACTACTTTTTGTACCCATTAACCATCCCCACTTCTTCCCCAATTCCCTACCTCCCTTCCCAACTTCTGGTAGTCATCCTTCAAGAATCTGTCTTTGTCTTTTGATAGCTTGATTATAATGTGTCTCAGTGTTGTTTTCTTTGGGTTTATTCTACTTGGAGCTTGTTCAGCTTCTTGTATTTGTATGTCTATGTATTTCCTCAAATTTGGGAAGCTTTTGGCCATTATTTCTTCAAATAAACTCTCTACCCCTTTCTTTCTATTCTCCTGAGATTCCTTTAATGTACATTTTGGTTGGCTTGATGGTATCCCATAGTCCCTTAGGGTCCATTCACTTTCTTCTTTTTTCTTTTGCTACCCAGACTTGATAATTTCCAGTAACCTGTCTTCAGGTTTGCTGATTCTTTCTTCTTCCTGTTTTTATCTGCTGATGAACGCTTCTAATATATTTTCTCAATTCAGCGTTTGTTTTGCAGTTCCAGAATTTGGTTATTAAAAAAATTTCTATTTGAACTTATTTGTGACAGTTGTTTTAAAGTCTTTGCCTAGTAAGTCCAAAGCCTGTATTTCTTTAGGGTTGGTTTTGGAAATTTCTTTTCCTTTGAATGAGTCATATTTCTGTTTCTCTGTATGACTTGTGATTTTGCTTTGGTTGAAAATTGGGCATTTGAAAAACGGCCACCTTTCCTAGTCATTGCTGACTGTCTCTGTGAGGGAGATGGTATACCTTCTCATAAGGCCAGCGTGAAAGCTTAAGTTGTTCTCAGGTCTTTTGTCAGCAAACATATTCTCTGGGTCTGTTTGTATGCTTCCCTTCCACCCCAACCTCATTCTCCTATATATACAGCTGCTTTTAAATGTCTTAATTTCCTTAAAAATCTCATCCCTGCTTCTTCTCAGGGCCTGGAACTGTTGCATTATTCTTTCTGCAATCTCTTATCTCCAGATGTTCATGAGTTAGATGTCCCCCTGCAGTCTTCACATGCCATGGTACCCACCACTGCCATCAATGTTTTCCAACCTGATATCCAAACAATGCTGGCATTTCTATCTGAACTCTGAGTTAGATTATATAGAAATCATTTCCATGGTCAGCCCACAGACAGGTCAGAATATTGCAAACAAGTTTCACACTTTTCCTTTCATCCTGCAAGAGGGAACCAGAAAATGGGCCACTTCCTCCCAACAATGCCATGCCAGAGAGAGGGTAGGGCAAGATTGAGCTAAAATGCCACAATATTACTGCCATTTTGAGTATGGCTTTTTTTTTTTTTTTTTTTTGACTGGGCATTTACTTGTTTGCTTGCTGCAGATCTTTGGTCTCCAGGGCTCCTATAAAGCTATTTTAGTCATTAGTGGTTTACTAGATATTTCCTTGGAAGAATGAGAGTCTGGCCATGTGCAGTGGCTCACTCCTGCAATACCAGCACTTTGGGAGGCCGAGGCAGTCAGATCATCTGAGGTCAGGAGTTTGAGACCAGCCTGGCCAACATGGTGAAACCCTATCTCTACTTTTGTAAAAATACAAAAAAAAAAAAAATTAACCAGGCATGGTGGCACATGCCTGTAATCCCAGCTACTCAGCAGGCTGAGACAGGAGAATTGCTTAAACCTGGGAGGTGGAGGTTCAGTAAGCTGAGATAGTGCCACTGCACTTCAGCCTGGGAGTGAGACTATGTCTCAAAAAAATAAATAAATAAATAAATAAATGAGAGCCTGGGACTTCCTATTCTGTCATCTTGCCGATGTCCTCAAGAAATATATTCTTAAGCACACACATGAAATCTTCACAAAAACAGATTATATGCCAGTTCAAAACTCATCTCAATAAATGTCAAAAAATCAGTATTACAGTATACAGAAACTTTTCTTGCTTTAATGCATTTAAGGTTAGACTTGATAATATAAGAGTAGTCTTACAGATTTCAAATCACACAACAAAGCAACTTAGGTGAAAAAGAAATGAAGCTCAATTCAGGAGATCGAAACCATCCTGGCTAACATGGTGAAACCCTGTCTCTACTAAAAATACAAAAAAATTTGCCAGGCGTGGTGGTGGGCACCTGTAGTCCCAGCTACTTGGGAGGCTGAGGCAGGAGAATGGCGTGAACCCGGGAGGCAGAGCTTGCATTGAGCCAAGATCATGCCACTGCACTCCAGCCTGTGTGACAGAGTAAGACTCCGTCTCAAAAAAAAAAAAAAAAGAAAAAAGAAAAAGAAATTAGGCTCAATTAAATTACCTTTTAAAAATTAAAATGGCATGAAGGCATTTCAGATTGAAAAGCAAAACAAGGGAGAATCTAAAATACTTTTAATAATAGCAACAACAAAAAACTATACATATAAAAGCTTGTGGGTTGCAGCTAAAATACGATTTAGAGGAAAATTAATGGTCTTAAATGCCAATATTGGAATATTAATGAGCCAAACAATACTACTCTGTCTTGAGCACATGAAACAATGCTGGCCACATAATAGACACACAAATATTTGTTGAATGAATTATTGAATAAATCTAACTTAAGAAATTCGATGAAGAAAAACATGGAGTTGGCCCCAAAGAAAGTAGAAGGAAAAAGAAAGTAACAGAAAAGAAAATAGATATTACTGAAATAGAAAATATATAATAGAGGGAGTCAATGAAGTCAGAAGTTAGTTGTTCCAAAAGGCTAATTTCATCGACAAACCTATAACACATACAGTAGTCAACTGGGAGGCGGAGGTTGCAGTGAGCCAAGATCATGCCACTGTGCCCCAGCCTGGGCAACAGAGCGAGATACTGTCTCAAAAAAAAAAAAAAAAAAAAGAAGCAATTAAATCATATCTTGAATACTCTGGTAATTATTGTCTTCAGGTAAGCTGAATGAAAATGAGTGTTAGTATTTACCTTTCAATTTGTTTAAAGGTCCAAATTCAAATGCCCTCATGTCCAGACAGACTGCCTTTTACCATTCTCCCATGGACAAGGAGTAACAGGGCATCAATATCATGATAGCCTTGTTTGATTTGCCTCTTGCTTAGGTTTGTCTCCAACTGGGCGGACCAGATGGGAATTAGTTCATGAGAACCACACCGCAGATGAGTTTGGGAGTTTGCTTGATGCAGTGTTTTGATATGGGGATTGAGAAATTCAGAGTCCCAGATCCATTTCATTGGCCTTTTGCGTTGGCCTCTGTGTGACCTGTGATTAAGCACTGGCATCAGCCCACTCTAGTAGGCTATTGTAATTTCATCCTGGACTGTGACTCACTTCAGTGGTGGGCTGGTGGCTGGAGAAGTAGCAGCATCTGTACTCAAGACACACAGGTGACACTTCCTCACAGTCCTCACAGCTCACCATCAGGACTTCTGACCAGCCATTTTACCAAACCAAGCTTTACTCATCTTGATTTGGTGTCTTGAGCAAGCAACTGTCATTCTTAACATTATGCTACTTTCCTGGATATACTTCCTACATCTTTTGTTTAGAAAATCTATTATCAGGGCAGATGAGGCATTTATTCATTAATTCAACAAGTATTTATTGAACGTCTCTCTTCCAGGTGTGCTATAAATACTGAATTAATACACAATCTTCCCTGTTTGAAAGAAATATCTTTAGTGGAATTACTCCCTGCATATGGCTTACAGGATCAATGTGGGTCATGTTTTTGCAGTGGGCCTCTAGATGACACCAAGATTTATAGTTCTGATCACTTTTTGCACACTAGTTACACTACTACAAGTTTAATTATCCCTTATTTGATATCCTTGGGACCATAAGTGTTAAAAATTACAGATTTTTTTGAATTTTGAAATATTTACATATACGTAATGGGATATCTTGGGGATGGGGTCCAGGTCTAAACACAGAAGTTGTATTTCACATACAACTGATACACATAGCCTGAAGATAATTTTATTTTATCTTGGGGATGCTGAACAAAGTGTGTATTGGGTGCCTGCATTTTGACTGTGACCTGCCACATCAAGTCAGATGTGGCATTTTCCACTCATGGCATCACATTGGCACTCAAAAAGTTTCTGATTTTGGAGCATTTCGGATTTCAGATTTTTGATGCTCAATCTGTATTGCTGATCACAATTCCTTTTCTGGGACTCCAGGATTTCCAGGAAAAACAGCTTGGAATGGAAGATATATGTGTATATATATCTTACATACACATGCATACACACACACACACACACACACACACACATACATGCAAATATGTGCTGAATGTGGCAGGATACACAAAAGAAACCACAGCAGACCTTATCATACTATGTAGCCCAGGATGGACAACTAGGAAATGAGGAGGGCCAAGAGCTCAGTGGGCATTGGGCAGGATGAGGCAGCTTGCCTGAGCGGAAGCACCAGTGCAGACCTTGCATCAGAGACAGAGCTTTACTAGAGGTTGGCATTGACCAGAAAATGGATTTCACATGCATAGAGAGTGGAAAGACTGTGCTGGTCTTTTTTGCTACCCTCATGCTTGAAATTTTACTAGCCAACTTAAATGTAAATGCCATGATTGGCTCTGGTCCAAATTTTTATAAAGCAGTGGTTCTCAGAACAATTTTACACTCTTGAAAGTTCCACGTATGTTTATAGTGGCACTATTCACAATAGCAAAGACTTGGAACCAACCTAAATGTCCAACAACGATAGACTGGATTAAGAAAATGTGGCACATATACACCATGGAATACTATGCAGCCATAAAAAATGATGAGTTCATGTCCTTTGTAGGGACATGGATGAAACTGGAAACCATCATTCTCAGCAAACTATCACAAGGATGAAAAACCAAACACTGCATGTTCTCACTCATAGGTGGGAATTGAACAATGAGAACACATGGACACAGGAAGGGAACATCACACACCGGGGACTGTTGTGGGGTGGGGGGAGGGGGGAGGGATAGCATTAGGAGATATACCTAATGCTAACTGACGAGTTAATGGGTGCAGCACACCAACATGGCACATGTATACATATGTAACAAACCTGCACGTTGTGCACATGTACCCTAAAACTTAAAGTATAATAATAATAAAATAAAAAAAAAAAGTTTTGAGGTCGGGTGTGGTGGCTCACGCCTGTACTCCTAACACTTTGGGAGGCAAGGTGGGTGGACTGCCTGAGCTCAGAAATTTGAGACCAGCCTGGGCAACATGGTAAAACCCCGTCTCTACTAAAAATACAAAAAATTAGCTGGGCGTGGCAGTGTGCACCTGTAATCCCAGCTACTAGGGAGCCTGAGGCAGGAGAATTGCTAGAACCTGGGAGGCACAGGTTGCAGTGAGCTGAGATTGCGCCACTGCACTCCAGCCTGGGCGACAGAGCGAGACTCCGTCTCTTAAAAAAAAAAAAAAAAAAAGTTTTGAGAGCCCACAAAAAACTTTGTTTGTGTGAATCATACCTATGAATATTTACTGTATTAGAAATGAAAACAGAACATTAAAAAAAATTAAAATAAGAATAAGCCCATTGCATGTAAAACATAAAATGTTGTAATGAAAAAGAATGTACTTTTCAAAATAATCTAGTGAGAAGAGTGGCATTGTTTTTTATTTTTAATGTCTGGCTTAACAGCAAGCGGCTAGATGCTCACACCTGCTCCTGCATTCAATCTATGCCCATGTTCCATGTCATGGAGCCTCTGGAAACTCCATTCTATGCTCGTGAGAGAATGACAGTGAAAAAGGCAAATCATGTCCTTGTGTTATTAGGAAAATAGTTTTGCGTTTGTGGACCTCCTGAAAAGGCCTTAGACCCTCCCAGGGGAATCTAGACCACACTTTGAGAACACCGTTCTAGAATTTTATGGCTGACAAGGTGCTTTCAACATATGTCAACCCTTGTCAGTCTTTTCCACACAGGTTTCACTGAGGACAGAGGAAGGTACAGGTATAACCCTGGGGCCTAGATGAAGCAGCTTACTCTAAGTGTGGAATTTCTTTTTTTTTGGACAGTTTCACTCTTGTTGACCAAGCTGGAGTGCAATGGTGCAATCTCAGCTCACTGCAACCTCTGCCTCCCAGGTTCAAGCAATTCTGCCTCAGCCTCCCTAGTAGCTGAGATTACAGGTGCCTGCCACCACACATGGCTAATTTTTTGTATTTTTAGTAGAGACAGGGTTTCACCATGTTGGCCAGGCTGGTCATTAGCTCCTGACCTCAGATGATCCATGAGCCTCTGCCTCCCAAAGTGCTGGGATTACAGACGTGAGCCACCATGCCCAGCTGGAATTTATTTAAAGATTGTTATTTTATATTAAACATTCATTTGAATTTTGCATGCAATTTCAAAATGTATCTGTGTATGTTTTAATACGACCATTTTTCCTTTAATCATTGAGACATTCACCTCCAAGGGGATTGCTCATGTTGATCCTGTGGTTTCTTATACACCCTGAATCCAGGGTGAGAAGCATAGACATTAGGGACTTCATAATGATGCCAAGTAGTGGAAACAAGCCCCATTGTTATGGATTAGGAAGTCAGAGCCTAGAGAGGCTAAATGCCTTTGTGGAAATAAAGATCAGCCAAATGAGAACAAGCAAAGCCTATTTATTCAGAGCTTGCTATAGCAAGGGAGTCAGCCACTGTCACTTGTGTTTTGACAGAGACTCAAAGGTAGGTAGAGGAGTAGGAAGGCTTCAGCTCTGCCCTGATTGGTGGCTGCTGGCATGGGGAAGCTGTAGGCAGCTAAGCAGAAGTGGGCATTCTATGTTATGGTTAGGGGGGCATATTTGGCTTTCTCTGGTTGGTCCTAGGGTACAAGCAGGAACTGGAATTAGGGAAGCTGTTATTCATCAAGTCCTGGTCATATTGGGCCAATTGTTACAGAGGTGGTGTTTAGCTTCCTGGTTTGTCACTAGACGTAGCATTCTGACCTCCTACAAGTCTGACTTATAGTAGGCTGGCTTCCTGGGCTGATTGTAGATAAAGGGGTTAGTTTCCTGGGCAGGTTGCTGCAGGCTGAGGGTCAGTGTTCTATTTTTATATAAGCTCTGGCCATTGTCCATTTGTATATTGTTTCTTAACTTGCTAAAATTTATGAAGCTGGCCAGTAGCAGATCCAGGACTTGAATCAAGATCCTCTATTTCTAAATCTTGTATCTTTTCCCATATCATAGGCAGGCTGCCTTGAACCCAGGTAAAACAACCATCGATGCTGTCTTTGCCCCAGACCTTGCCTTCATTTTTTTTTTTTTCAGTGAGTTTGTGTTGTACTCTAAATGTACTTGTCCACCCTAATTAAAACGTGATATGTTTTTGATGACGCTAACTATATTCTTAAGATACTTAGATCAGAAGATTAAAACCTTCAGTTTTTACCCCAAAGTTTCCTTTCCTTCTCATCATTTACAATATGCAGGGTAGGTGGGAAGGAAGGGGAGTACATTTGCCCCAGGCTCTGGTTCACAGATGACAAAGATGTTGTTTAGTTTGGGTAGCATGGCTTGGTCAAAGAGTTCCTAAGAAAACGTTTGGAGGACTGACACAAAGATATGTTTGTAACAGACTGGCCATCCTGGCAGAAACTGGGCTGCACTGAGGGGTGGTTTGTGAGCAGGACACTGGTATGCTCTCTCTTTTACTATTAGGTGCAGCAGCTAAAGTGGGGGAATTTATAGTAACCAATTAGTTGCCCATGACTGGATATGTTAAGAAAGACAAGCTTTGGAAGACAATAATATTGTGGAATTATCCAGGCTGACAAACTGCCAAGGGTTGGAGCCCTGAATACAATAGGAAAACCCAGGGAAATACTCTGAAGAGACATCCAGGGATCCATTCATTTTATAATAGGAAGTGCCATAATCAAGTATTAGGAATTACACTGTTCACACTGAACAGATAATAGAGCTTCAAGAGATGATGTGGAAGAATATTGACTGGGAAAAGTTCTATTCTAGGTTTTCGGTGCAATTTCCTAGATTAAAACAAGGAAGGCAATGCAATGATTTATCCTTATGAAGGAGACTGAAGAAGAGGTCTCAAGAACGCATTAACCTGCTTCATTATTAGTGAAGGGTGAGTGTTAATGTGATAGTTCTCTCTGGGGTACCATGAGAGCTCCTGGGGTTGTATTTGCCCCACCACCACCAATGAAAAGAGCATTTAAACAATTTCCTGGGAGCTGCTCCTTACATATGTTTGCTTTTCAGTCTTTTGGGGAGCAATCGAAATGGAATATTTTTTCTTAGTTATATCCAGAGGTTTTCCACAGAGCAGAAATGAGGGACAGGGAGCCTTCTGTTAATTGTTGGAGTCTCTAGAGAGATTTCCCTTTGTTTAATTGTCTTTTATTTCCCTGGATTCTTTGCACTGCCTCCCTCCTTCCTCTTCTATCCCAGTCCTGGGAAAAGGGTTGCTTTAAGATTTTGATCTTGAAGCTAGAGCCCTGCAATGGTGAATACTGATTGTCCCAAAGGAACCAAAATACTTGAAAGTACAATTTGATTTGATTTAAAGACAAAGTAGGGGAGAAAAAGCCCAGCGGTGGGGTCAGCCTGTGAATTTTGTTGCGGCCAGTGCTGTCGCTTGTTCCCAGGGCTGTAGCTTGTCCTGTACCACAGAGCAGGCCTCTTACCTGCAGCTTCCTCTTAGGTGACTGACAGCGATTTATCACTCTGACTCACCTCAAGCGACAGTGACAAGAGAGAAAGTAATGGCAGGGTATTTTGTAACATAAATGTGCTTATCCACACTGAACAGTATTAGGAATCACAGTCTACTTGCTTGAGTTCCTGTGCGAAGTGGTTCTAATTAGAAGAACTAGGTTTGATTATGGCCAAGAACAGGTGAAATTATGAGAAATGAAGGGCAGGACCGATCTCAGGGGTATCTTCCAGTTGGTAAAGTGACAAAAATCAAATCATTCCAGCATTGTAAAGGATCCCACGTGCTGAACTGTTTTCGGGAACGAGGCAAGGGGTTTAAAGGACTACCTGCCTTATCTTTGTTTTCTGCTGGGAAATGGAAATGCTGTTAAGAGCATTTGTAAAATCTCCTGTTTCATAACCAAAGGAAAACATCTCCCCAAATAAAATGAAATTGTCACAGCCACAGCAGGTTACTCTAGGATTTCCCCTTCATTTATGCTTGAATGCTCCATGGAATCCGAAGGCTGTTGGGTGGGGTCAGTTCTCCTTCTCCCCTCAGGAATGCTGCAAGGCAGACTCCCTATTGTGAGAACTGCTATCAAACTCCTTGAAGCTTACGGTGACGACGAGGCTCAAAGAGCACATCAGAAGAGAGAGCTTAGGAGAGAAGGCAGATGAGTCCTCACCGGGACAAAGATCACATTCTTGCCTACAGCATTCCGTTCTGAAGTTCTCCACAGGTTCCCCATTGCTTATCAATTGCAAAACTCATCGTGTTAGGTTCACAGCTTCATTCCCAGTGATCCAATCTACATTTCCCCAGGATTTATCTGTCATCATGACCAACCTCCCTCCTGACCAACCCCAGTATGATCCAAGGGCAGGAGTTTGCCAAAGTAACACACTCGAGTATTTGTCCTACTGCCCAGCAAACATCCACTGCCCTTGTATCGATAATAATATGGAAATAAGCAAAGACCATCCACATGAGAAGGAAAGACTATTTATTCAGAGCATGCTATAGCAAAGGGAGTCAGCCACTGTCACTTGTGTTTTGACAAAGATTCAAAGGCAGGCAGAAGAGTGGGAAGGCTTCCGCTATGCCTGATTGGAGGCCACTGATGTGGGAAGCTGTAGGTAGCTAACTAGAAGCGAGTATCCTATGTGATGATTAGCAGGGCATATTTGGCTTTCTCTGGTTGGTCCTAAGGTATAAGCAGGGACCAAAATTAGGGAAGCTGTCAGTTATTCAGGTCCTGGTCATATTGGGCCAATTGTTACAGAAGTTATTCTTTAGTTTCCTGGATTGTAACTGGAGAGAGCACTCTGACTTTCTGTTAGAATAACCTACTGCAGGCTGGCTCCCTGGGCTAACTATTGCAGATAGCAGGGCAGGGTGTGGATAGAGTTCTGCTTTTACATATGGTCTGGCCATTGTCCATTTACATATTGCCTCTCAGTAATGAGGGGGTGACAGGGAACACAACCTAAATGGTTCTGGGAAAGGTGTCCTATAGAGAGAAGGCAGCAAGAGAAAGACGTTTCTAGTTTTGCCAGTTACGTCCTCTTGGTCACTATTGGTCATATAATGAGTATTTTAAAAAGGAAATGAATGGAATATGCTACATTCATAAGTGCTATTGCAGATATTTTAACACATTTCATTAAACTAGTAGGTGAAACCAAACATTATTCAAAAGTCTGGTAAAAAGTGGTAAAATTTGCTGGATTGATGAAAAGAATAGGATTTGGGCTGAGTTTAATAACTAGCTTTTCTGATCTGTAACCTTAATACACTGAATATAATTTTTAAAAATCCAAAGCAAACCTCTGAAGTGAAAGCTGTGAAAAATCTACAAAAAAAGCACAATATAATTTTTAAAAATCCAAAGCAAATCTCTGAAGTGAAAGCTGTGAAAAATCTACACAAAAGCACACATTTATCTAAGTGATACACAACTGGCCACTAGTAAATAGCAGATATATATTTGTTCTCTTCCTTAAAAACATTAAGACAATATAGAATAGACCATACTATTGTTTGTAAAAATGAATTTATTAAAATGCTCATAATTATAAAAGAATATTAAAATGCACAGAAATGAACATTAATTACAAACTTTACATCTTATGCCACAATGTATGAAAAGCATCACGAATAGTTCTACTTCAGTTAAGCTGCTCATACATTTTTACCCTCTCAAACATAATATGAACATAAAATGGTACAAGAAGTGTTTCAACAACAGAGTACATTCTGACCCCCATTGTGAATTAATGTTTTATGAAATTCAAGACACACATGCAATAAAAAAGGGAAGACTTTGGTGACAGTTTATAAGATGGCCTTGTTTAGTTTTAAAATAAAAATGATAGCTTTCCCTTTCTAATGATATATAGCTAAATTATCTGAGGGATGTTTAATGAAAAATCCCCTGAG
This sequence comes from Pongo abelii, assembly GCF_028885655.2. Lineage (NCBI taxonomy): Eukaryota > Metazoa > Chordata > Mammalia > Primates > Hominidae > Pongo > Pongo abelii. The sequence goes on along the minus strand of NC_071995.2, from coordinate 43,085,161 downwards.
TATTTGGTCTAATGTTTCAATATGCTAAAATTCACAGGCATTACAAAAGGATATAAAGCTCAGTTTCTCTAGTGGTTAACACAGGACAGGCTGAGGGCTAGATTCTCCCTCTTCACAGGTCCACTGCCACACCCATCAATCTCCCCAGGGCTGCTGCCTCTGAAGCCACTTACAGATGCAGCCACCATTGTCTGCAGACACAGCTCCATGCTTTTCTTCATCACTGCAAGTCAGCCCTGGACTCATTAACACTGTGGATGGCATGGGGAAATGACCCTGCATCTCCACTACAACTTTGCTCTTTTGGCATCTTAACATTGTCAGATATTACATTTGGTGCCTTTAAATATGTAGAGGGCTTTTTTTTTTCCCTCCTGTCCACAGCAGCACATTTAATCTATGAAGAGGATTTTCTCTGCTGGGGCTATGAAAACAAATGCGCATTTCTTTTAAGTTCTAAGTTCTATCATACATACAGGAGATAAGGTAAAAACATTTCCTTTTCTATGCTGACATACATGGCGAGTAATTGCCAAATTTAAACACTAGGAGATAGTCACACACTTCAGAGAAGAGGTAATAGAGAGGAAGTGACACCCGCTTCCAGAAGCAGTATCTCAGGAGCGAAGAGAGGAACACAGTGGCACTCCCATCTTGACTGCGAATGAGAAAGTTTCCTTCAGGGGGAAGAAATTCATTTCTCCATCCCAGTGCAGTCAGACCTCATGTGGCCTGTCTTGGACTCTGACTGCATCATTAACATGATCAAGAGAGACAGTGAAATGGGGTCCCAGATCCATTGGGACAATTCAAAAGCCTAGAATACTGCTTTGATGGATCCTACATAAATACTTAAAAATCATTCATGGCAGGCATTTGAAATCATGACCTAGAGTTAAGCTACTTTATTGTAAAAAGCCTCTAAAATCTGAGTTTTCCTTTGCTGCTGGGATTCTGATAGGTTGGCTCCTCTGGCATTTAACAGCATCCCAGTGAGGCCCATGCAGCATGACCATGATGCAAGTCACCTCCCTCTCCTGCACCCAGCACTAACCTGTTACCAGTAGGGGCGACAAGGCCTGGCTCCCTGTCTTTTCCAGAGCGCCCAGGAGGCCCGACACTTACAAGGCAATAAAGTGAAGTAGACTGCTAGGCTGAGCAAAAGTGAGGGGGCAAGACGTGCATGGCAGGACAGGAGTGCAGCAGGAAGTAATCTCCAGATAATGGTAGGGTTTGTGACCAAACCATTTTCCTTTATTACTCTTAACTGCCTGATTGGCTCTAGATGAGGCTAAAAAATCAAATCTAATCTAGAGTTTCTTTACTTGATTATGAATAATCTGGGTATACTCCTGTCTCTAGTACAATCGTACAGTTACATCAAATTACTGGGCCCAGAATAACAGGATGGAGGATGCAAGGAAGCCACATTCTTTATGGCAGAGACTTTGGTGTGTTGATCACTTTGGCATATAGAAATAAGCCAAGTCCTGCAGACTCCTTGACAAAAGGCACTCCCCACCCAATGACCACAATGAGGGCACTTGCTGTTTCTGCCCATGCACACAGTCATGCCCCAATGGCTGTGTAGTGAGCCATTCACAAAGGCAGCTGGTGATGTGTAATACTGCACCTTCTGTATCTAATGAATAAAAGTCAACTGGTAGAAAATTGAGGGGCTTATCTTTTCCAGACAATTACGTTGATAAAAATGTAATTTTAATCATGTGATATCACTGTTTTCCAAGAAACTACACATCTTTAGAAAAGATAAATTAATTATCCAGATCAGCATGAGTTAAAATGCTGTTTGAATCTGTAACTTTCCCTACTTTTGTCATTTTATTCCCTTGAGATCTGCAAAGCAGTCAACATTGATTAGGCACGGAACCTCCTAAGGAGTGCTCCTGGAAGATAAAAAGTGTCACTGTGGATTAGGACAAATATGCTTCAAAACCTTGCTATCTTCATTCCAACCTACTAAGAGTATTTTTTTGAGATGGAAAGACATGCTCAAATGAAGACTGAAACTATTTCCTCTGATTAACTGAGGTTTCCTTTCTGGAGGTATTGAAAATACACCTAAATATTGTGAATCCTTGAGTCTAGTTAGCTACTTTTAATCACATGAAAGCTATTAAATCTATAATGATGGTACTGTAAGGAAAAGATGACCCTGGAACAGATCTAGCAAAGTGAAGAAATAAAACATGGCTTAAAAATAAAGGAGATCATGCACCTGAGAATAGACAGAAATGAAAGTAATCAAACAGAAAAAAAAGAATCCATTCTACTTTAGAAGGGGTGGTTTTTAATCACACTGAGGGACTTTTTCTGTAAAATTCCAATTTATCAGAAAAAGGTAACATTTAGGCTTTCCGGTGATAAGTTTTATGCCCTTCATGATCTAAGTTTTACATTTTCCAGTTTCTGCATCGCTAGCTGAAACTGAAAAATAATACATGTGGAAATGGCAATAGTTAAGACTCATATTTGCCAAAGTGATTTAACTTAAACATTCTCATTAGTAATTCCTAATATATTTTGACAGAGCTAAATTCCTTAAAGTGCTTCTCAGAACATAAAGCTCTTATTCTGATTTTGGTCGTAAATTGTTATCTACTGCTTCTATCATCCGCTCAGCTATCACCCCCATATTTTTTGTCATATCTTTGAGGTGATTCTCATGAAGAAGCTTTTGGGTTAGGTATTTTTCTCTCTGGATCTTGCTCTTCGTGCGTTTTGATACATCGGGAATTGCATATGAAATGAAAAATTTCACAGAGTAGATGAGGTGCTGGGGGAGAGAAGAAGAAAAATGTCACTCACAAAGAAATGGAGGAGAACACCGAGTTCCTTTCATTCTTGCTTGTCATTATGGCAGTTTATCTGGACAAGGCAGTGGACATTTTACACACACATCCAACCGCTAATGCCATTGTGTCTAATCAACAGTGTGGCTCTGTCTAGCAGTTACTGTTACTTTATACATTTAAATAATACTATGTGATATAGAAAAGTATATATACACATATATAATGGTTATAAAGGATAAAGAAAAAATGAATACCCCAAAAAACCACCATTAAACTTAAAAACTAGGATGCTGACAAGGCTGTTGTATTTTGTGTCTCTTTTTCTAATGGCCCTGCACTTCTCCTAAGGTCAATGCTATCATATCTGTACAAGTGTATGTGTATCATTCTCACTTATTTTTTAAAAAGTTTGACAAAATATGTATATATACCACCAAAATACAGTCTTGCTTGACTTCACCTTTATGATACTGCATGCAGTCTTTTGGAAATTGCTTTCTTTGTTTTGGATCAGGTTCTCACTCTGTCACCCAGGCTGGAGTGCAGTGGCATGATCATAGCTCACTGAAGCCTCCTACTCCTGGGCTCAAGTGATCCAGACGCATGCCACCATGCCTGGCTACTTTTAGAGTTTCTTTGTAGAAACAGGGTCTCACTATGTTGCCCAGGCTGGTCTCAAACCCCTGTCCTCAAGCAATCCTCCCAACTTGGCCTTCCAAAGCACTAGGATTATAGGTGTGAGCCACCACGCCAGGCCGCCTTTTGTTCAAAACTATTTCCTAAGATTCATCAATGTTATTCTATAAAACTAGTCCACTAATTTTCACCGCTGTATAATATTCTTCTGTGTGACTACACTATAATTTATTTGTTTCCCTATGAACAGGCATTGAGGTTGTTTCCAGTTTTTGTTTTAGGAAAATGCTGTTGTGAACATTATTGTGCTTGAATCCTAGAGCATTATCTGCAAGTTTCTCAAGAGTGTGGACCTAGGAGTGGGACTGCTGAGACTCTATGTCATGTGAACGTTCCATTTTATAAGATGATACCAAAACATTTTCCAAAGCAGGTATACCAACTTACACTCCCACAGCAGTGATAGTTTCAGTTGCTCTACATCCTTGCCAGCACTTGGTATCATCAAACTTTTTTTTTTTTTTTTTTTTTTTGAGACAGAGTCTCGCTGTCACCCAGGCTTGAATGCAGTGGTGCGATCTTGGCCCACTGCAACCTCCGTCTCCTGGGTTCAAGCAATTCTCCTGCCTCAGCCACCTGAGTAGCTGGATTACAGGTACCTGCCACCACACCCGGCTAATTTTGGGTTTTGCCATGTTGCCCAGGCTGGATCAGTCTTTTTTTTTTTTTTTTTTTAAAAAAAAAAACCAACTTAGTGATTATGAAATGGACTTTTCCTTTGGTCTTACTCTGCATTTTCCTGATTACCAATAAGGTTAAACACCTTTTCATTTTTTAATTTATCAATCAAAAATCTCTGACCTAGCAAGGGGAGAGAGATAATATAAGCATAATTACAAACAAATTATTCATGGTATTAAAAAGTGATGAGTACTTTGAAGAGATTCTTCTGTAGATTAGTCTGGATATGCCTAAGTGAGCAAACACTTTAAGGAGGTGAGGGAACAAGCCCTGCAGATATCAGAAGGAAAGACATTCTAGGTAAAGGGAATAGCCAGTGCAGAGCTGGTTTAGAGGAGCCTCAGAGTGCATTCGAGAAAAGGCAAGGACGGTGCGGAGCGGGTGACAAGAAGAGAAGTGATGTCTGAGGGGCACTGGGGCATGGCTGGATTCATGAGGCCTTGTGTGCCACTGTGAGGACTCTGGCTCTGACTCTGAGTGAGAGAGGAAGACAAGAGCAAGCCCAGCTAGGAGACTCTGGCCCTAATCCAGGCAAAAAATGACAGTGGCTCTGACCTGGTGGTAGCAGCACAATTGGTCTGAAGTGCTCATTGATATGTTTTCAAAGGAAAAGCCAACCAGATTGGATATAGCATAAGGGTTCCAAGGACTCTGGCCTGAGCAGTGTTGAGACGGAGTTGCCATAATCAAGAGGGAAATACTGTGGATGGGAGAGATTTTGGGCTGGGTTGGGAGGAGAACATTTCGAGTGAATGGAGGAAAATATAGGCATGTGGGGCAGCAGATGTGAGACATCTGTTAGGGATCCAAGCAGAAAGGTCAGGTAGGCCGTTGGATTCATGGGTGGAGTTCAGGAGAGGGCTGCTCTGCAAACATCCATTTGAAGGTCCTGTTAGCATACAGGGCATTTAGAGCCAAGAGACTCCAGGAGATCATCAAGAGACCAATGAGACAGAAAAGACTACAACCAAGATTGAGTCCCAGGATCACTAAGAGAATAAGGGACTGGCATAGAACCTGAGGTGGAATGGCCAGGGACGCAGGAGGAAAGCGTACTTTCCTAGGAGCCCAGTGAGGAGGAGTTTCCGGGGGCAAGTGATGAGGAAAATCTGAAGTCAGATTTTCAGCAAAAATTTGACTCAGATTTTTGCTGAGTCAAATGTTGCTAAGTCAGGTGAGGGGAGGGTGGGGAAGTGGTGGCTGCTGCTAACTTTGGCAAGAGCAGCTTCAGTGAAGTGGAGGGGGTGAAAGCATGATAGAAAGATAGAGGAATCGAGGACAGCATGTACTGGCAACTCATTCAGTGGTGCTGGCCACAAAGAGGAAAAGAGAAGTGAAGCAGGACTGGTGAGGTAAGGATGGAGAGAATTTTGAGATGTGAAAGATATTAGTGTGTTTAGTGAGAATGGAAATTATATAGTAAAGCGACAAAGGTTGATGCTGTAGGAAAGAGTTCTTTCATCTGTTTCTGAGGTAGGGAATATTTATAGATATGTGGAATTTCTGTGTTATGCCACCCTTGCATTTCCAGGTTAAAGCCTGGTGGCGTGATGTTACCTTTTTAAAACATATTGCTAGATTCAGATTTGTACATTTTTTAAAATTTTGTGTAAAGGTATACAATATGATGTATTGTATACAATACATCATATACATGTAATGTAAGACACATGTATGTAGTGAGTCCTCAACATCATCGACAGGTTCTTGGAAACTGCAACTCCAGGTCCTTGAATAACGTCATTTCCTTCAATGTTGTTTCATTACAGCATTGATTAGAAAAAAACACTGGTTTTGTTAGATGTTATCTTAAAGTCATGGTTTCCAAGAGGCTAACAAGGATGTTAAGTGAGGACTTACTCTATAGTGGAACAAATTAACATGTCCATCATCTCACTTTACACATTTTAGAAAGATCTTTGCATCTATGTAATGAATACGGTTGGCTTCATTTTCCTTTCTCTCTTCTTGTCTGATTTTAGGATTTAGGCTACTCTTAGCCTCACCAAATGAGTTGGAGAGTATTTCCTCTTTCTGATCTCTGAAGGCATTTGTATAGGATTGAAATGATCTGTTTTAAAAAGCTTGGTATCACTCTCCAAAAAAAACCACATGGTCTGGTGTTTTCATTGTAGAAAGATTTCAAACTTCTGCTGTAATTTAAGGTTTATAGCTACCTTCTTTAGCATTCTGGAGATAGACTACTCTCTTCTGGCTTCCGTTGTTACTGTTAAAAAGCCTACTCCCATTCTCGCTTTAGTTTTCTGTTAGTCATCAGTTTTTTCCCTCTGGTTACTTTCAAGGTCTTATTTTTGGTGTGCCGCATTTTCCTTGCAATATGTGTAAGTGGATTTCTTTATTCTGCTTGATACATGTCATGTTTTCTGATCTGTGAACTCTTTCATTTCTTTTATCCATGTTCAGCTTCAAGTTAGTATTTCTCATTCTTCCATATCACTTAACATCTTTTTCATATTTTCTATTTTCTTATCTCCCTGTGATATATTAGGAGTAATTTTTTCAGACCTATCTTCCAATTCACAAATTCTCTCTTCAGATTTGCCTAAACTTCTGTTTAATCCATGTTTTTTTCCATTTCACCAATGATTTTAATTTCTAGAAGTTCCATTTAGTTTTTTCAAAATTGCCTTATAATTTTTAGTTTCTTGCTTTTTAAATTCTACCCATAATTATTTAAATGTTTTCACATACAGTTAATTTATATTCCTTATCTGACAGTTCAAACAAACCCTTGAGGTTACTGAGGGTCCAAATCAGTTGTTTCCTGCTGAATTTCACACATGGTTTTTTTTTTTTTTTAATCACCTCTTGTTATTGACCATCTTTGATTGTGTGCTCATATTTGATTAGCTTGATCTGAGAAAAACCTGGGGACACTTTTCTCCAGAGAAGATACACACTTCTTTCTACTGAGACAAATGCAGTCCTGTTTTGGGTCTCTGGCTTATCCAGGAATCTCAAGCTCAGTTTTTCCACCTCCCTTCTGACCCAAGGCATGGTCTCCTTGAGCTCCAAGATGGAGGCACTGATGGGTACCAGCTTGCTCTCTGAGCCCTCCAGCACTACAGGGGTGCTTATTGCTCACTGCCCTATTAAAGCCCATCACCTAGGCCAGGCGCAGTGGCTCATGCCTATAATCCCAGCACTTTGGGAGGCCAAGGAGGGCAGATCACTTGAGGTCAGGAGTTCGAGACCAGCCTGGCCAATATGGTGAAACCCCATCTCTACTAAAAATATAAAATTAGCCAGGTATGGTAGTGTGCACCTGTAGTCCCAGGTACTTGGGAGGCTGAGGCAGGAGAATTGGCTGAACCTGGAGGCAGAGGTTGCAGTGAGCTAAGATCATGCCATTGCACTCCAGCCTGGGCAACAGAGTGAGACTCTGTCTCTTAAAAAAAAAGAAAGAAAAAACCCGTCACCTAGTTTTCCCTCTCTCTGTAGATTCTCTTCCCTTCCAGTGGGCTCAGCAATGCAAAGGAATTATCAAGCTGGCTCTAGAAGTTTTGCAGTGGGGATGGTCCACTGCATATGTAAGGACAACATATAGTCTACCACTATCAAAAGCAGAAGGCCAATCACTTCATCAACTACATGTTTGAATAGAAACCTGTGACTCTTGCTGATATGTCAGATACTGTACTTCAGAAAGCCACTTACGATGAACTAACCATAAGTTACTTGTCTTCCCTGTTTAATGTTTGGTAGCTACTTTAAAAAAAAAAAAAAAAAAAAAAAAAACTAGTATAAGTACCAAAAATCCAGGTAGTCTACCCCACTTCTTCTCTGCTGATTGGTTTCATTCAGAGCAAATGAAATCCACCTACCTCAGCCCCTCTTGCTGCTAGGGAAACCACATGCTATAGTTCTGGTCAATGAGATGTAGGTGGAAGTCCACTGTAGGGGCTTCTGGCAAAGCATTCTTTACTGACAAAAAGGACTGGATGTGGTTAGCATCGCCCTTCTTCCTGCTTTGCATGTAATTTTTTATCTGGAATTTCAGCAGCCATAAGGGGACACACATATGAGAGCAAACCCAAGAATTGGATAAACTGCTTCCATCAGTGAACCGGTATTGATTGATTCAGGAGCAACCACATACTTTTGTGAACTCTATTATGTGAGTTGTGGGGAGGGGAATCAACCTTATTTAAGCCACCATAGACTGCGTTTTCTGTTTCTTGCAGCTTAATACAATCCTATCTACCATACCAATTAAGCAACCTCTGATACTTTGTAATTTGGCAGTAGTTAACTCACTCTGCATAGGAAGCATAGTTGGCTACATCAATTACAAATTTATAGGTGCCTTAGTAATTTTTCAGAGCTGGTCAATTTCAAACTCTCCCAGCAATAAAAGTTTCTCACAGGCAGAGATCACATCATCGTACTCATCTTGCATAAGCCCTTTCATAGCTCAACATGCTGCCCAGTGCCCTAAATTTTAAAAAGTTAGTAATGAATGAAATTGAATCCCCTTTGCGCATAACATGCTTTTAAACTTTAAAAGCAGATAATGCTCTCGTTAATGAAGTTGTTTATTTTCAGGTCAATACTGATTAACATATTTCCTAAAATATTAGCAAGTGATAAGAAGAAAGTATCATACATGTTAAGTATGGAGTTGGCAACACTTAATGGAAGGTCTGCAAATACACATCCTTATAAACTGTTTGAAAGCATACTTTTCCTACCTCCATGACAATGATAAAAGCCAGCTTGGCTGCAATCACATGCCAATAGTAGATGTTGTGTTTATACTCCTGGGGGTGTCCAGGTGGGTATCGGAAATCACGATACCTGAAAACAAAATGGAGACATATTGGGAGACAAATCTTTTCGACTGAATACTGTAAAGAGGTCATGCTGGGTGCAGTGGCTCATGCCTGTAATCCTAGCACTTTGGGAGGCTGAGGCATGTGGATCACTTGAGGCCAGGAGTGCGAGACCAGCCTGGCCACTATGGTAAAACCCCATCTCTACTAAAAATACAAAAATTAGCCAGGCGTGGTAGCACGTGCTTGTAATCCCAGCTATTCGGTGGCTGAGGCATGAGAACTGCTTGAACCCAGGAGGTGAAGGTTGCAGGGAGCTGATATGGTGTCACTGCACTCCCGTATGGGCAACAGAGCAGGACTCTCTCTCAAAAAAAAAAAAAAAAAAAAAAAAAAAAGTCATATTTGATTCAATGCTCTTTTAAACTGGACATCACATACATTTTCTCTTAAAGCTCAATTTGGTAACAAAGCCCCAAAATAACTACAGTAGTACCTCATTTAATATTTAATCAGAGAATGATGGTAATAACATGGTCCATCTTTGTAGAAAAGAATCCATCTTTATAAAAGAACTAAAGTTTTAAATTTGTTCTCCCAACATTTATCCCTGTTTTCTCAAAACAATTCCTGTTTTGGGGATCATGTTTATAAATGTATTTATGTAATGGTATCATCAGGGTTCACTCAGCTATGGGACTCTCTCTCCTCATACAGAGTACTATCTGCTTGTTATAATTTTTTACCTAATTCTTTGTTGTCAGATATCAAGTGTTAACTGCTGTTAGTGTATCTTCCTCAGGTAGGACATCTCTAATTTTATGCCTGTAAGCTATCAAACCTAGAAGAGTATAATTTCTGATTAGAATTGTGGAAAGTAAGAATAAGCAGATTTGATACAGAATTGTAAAGAGGCTCCACTAGGTGTAACACAAACATTTATTTTGGGCTTATTTCTGGTTTCCTGGTTGCATTATTGAGAATCTGAGTTAGTGAAGGCTTTGAGGAGTTGGACTAAATAAACTTTAAAGCCTCCTATTTTAGGTAAAACTCTATGGTCCAGGAAAAAAGGTTGATGACCTACAGTTCACAAACTTTATCAACTGGTAATTTACCTGGTACATACTGTCCACTGTTGAACTCACCAGCCATTAAAATCGAAGCAGAGAACTTTGGAATATTTTTAGATAATACTGTTCAGCTGAGTATTTACATCTCTTATCTTTGTATGTCCCTGTTATGTGAGGAGCTAGTTTGTCATCATTCAGTATCTTCAGATTGTGCTTGAATAACACAATAGTATTAACAACTGAATTATCTTGGTTCTTGGACCTCTTGAAGTTTCTCTATTTCTATGACTTTTCTTTGGAATCAATCTCCCTGTAATCGTTTGAAACTCTCAACTTTAAATCTTTATGGTTTGGTCTGAAAGTTTTACCCCTAGTCTTCATCAACTTTTTAATACATATACATATATATATACATTTTCTGAGTTTCACTCAAGAGAAAGCTATGGGGAAAAAATGTCTCTAGCAGCTTGATTTAAATGACACCAAAGCACCTGACTGATCCTGAAGTTATAAAGAAATAAAAATTAAATAATTAAAAAAATGACACCAAACAGAATTAAGTCACAAGAAAAACCCTTTTAAAGATGAAGTGCATTTTTAAACAAGAAAAGCAGAACTTGCCTGCATGTGGTATGGTTACCCAGGTCAGAGTATGGGTTTCCCTTGCTTTTGTTTTTGAAGTCTGCGACTTTGAAGATGGACAGAGTGTTGTTGATGTACCCTTCCATGGTGTAGGAAGTGTGGTCCCCGTAGGGAGGGACGGAGAAGGACCAGTAGTACACTAGGCGGGGGATCATGTCCGATGTGAAAGCAATGATCATGGCCTATTTTGGGAGAAAAACAAAGCGAAAATGAAGTTATAGTTTTTTGTTTTTGAGACGGAGTCTCGCTCTTGTTGCCCAGGCTGGAGTACAATGGCACGATCCCGGCTCATTGCAACCTCCACCTCCTGGGTTCAAGCAATTCTCCTGCCTCAGCCTCCTGAGTAGCTGGGATTACAGGCACGTGCCACCACGCCTGGCTAATTTTTGTAGTTTTAGTAGAGACACGGTTTTGTCATGTTGGCCAGGCTGGTCTTGAACTCCTGGCCTCAGGTGATCTGCCCGCCTCAGCCCCCCAAAGTGCTGGGATTACAGGCGTAAGCCACTGCACCTGGCCGAAGTTACAGTTTTTATAGGTCAGGTTAACAAATATGCCAGAATTACTATTTTCATCATGTCAATTTTTTTTAAAGATTCAGAAATCTTAATTCTTTCTTAACTGCAAAATATATGCAGATAGTGAGATAGGATCTTGCTCTGTTGCCCAGGCTGGAGTGCACTGGCATGATCATAGCTCACTGTAACCTTGAACTCCTTGGTTCAAGTGATCCTCCTGAGTAGCTAGAATTACAGGTGCACTCCACTGTGCCTGGCTAATCTTTAAACATTTTTTGTAGAGATAGGGTCTTACTATGTCATCTATCCTAGTCTGGAACTCCTGGCCTCAAGCAATCCTCTCAGCCTCTCCAAGTGCTGGGATTATAGGTACGAGCCACTGACCTCAGCCTAGAAGACTTGCACATGTAATCAGAGTCAACATTATGAAAATAATTCAGCTTTATATAATTGATTCAGCACTTTTCATAAACACAGAAGGTAAACTGCATGTTTTCCTTGATCTAAATTTAAATAATGACCTCTAAGTTCACTTTTTTCCTGTATAGTATTATGACTTGTTTACACAAGTCAAACCATGACCTGATTTGTTTTAAACTCTCAGTACATGGTTATGTTTGTTGCTTCATTAGAGTGTGAGCATTTATTAATTTTAACAAAATTTGGGTAGGAGAAAGAATTATATTGGGGTTGTCCCATTCATAGTCAAACAATAATGTCTGTTTAGTTTTATCTAGTATCTAAGTCTCTAAACTTCAAAAAGATTAAGTGGATGAAGTTATGAAAATTATAAACAACAACATACAGAAAATTTAGTATGTTCCTAGATGAAAGGAGTAAATATGGGCCAATCATAAACCTGTGTGTCAGAGAGACATCTATTAGGAGGTAAAGCTATTCTGAATTATACGAATTTTCTCTAAAATTCTTTAATTTGGGCTTTAAACTCTCCAGTGTGTAAAACTGGTTGGAAGGAAGGAGAAAAGATTTTTACTTTAAACCAAATTCTATGTGAATAAAACAGCTAAATGATTGATTGTCATTGATGAAGTAGAAAAGCAGACATGTTTTTGGCTTAACATGATTTTCAATAGTATTCATCTGAACATATGGTTTAGACACAGTGAGATCACAAACCAAATCTCAGGCAAAGCAAGAAAAAAAACAATTAAGGGGCTTTTCTATTACAAAATTTCCCTCATTAGAACCAGCTTTGTCATTTCCTCTGATGTGAAAAATGTATATATATATGAGTGTGTTTCTGCCTGTCAGTACTGGGGAGCCACATGAATATTTTACCTTTTTTCCCTCAGATTTCAATAGATTAAATTTTGCTATTATCATTTAACTCAACTATATCTTTTTATAGAATCACTGGCAGATGTGCATCAGGAAGCTACAAAAAATTCCAACAAGGAAGATAATTCTATTGTCTTCTGACAAGATACTTTTCTTCCTGAATTGAGCTGCTCTGAGAGACATGCTGCAAGAGTACAAATAAATGCAGTGTGCTTCATTTCCCATGCTGTTCTGCACACAGTTTTCCATTTATATAAAAATAAATTAAAATTGGTCTTCAATAACAGATGCTCTCGCATGATACAACAATGTCAATTCAGCTTATTTATTGAACCAGCAGCTTTAAAATGAATGATTTTATACCAAATTCCTGCTTGATGCCCACTCTCATCCTGGTGGTTATTCTCTTTTTGTAGACAGTAGGTTGTGAGATACACACTGGGTGTTTGAGGGAATAAGACACACATTTAATGCCTGCACAAGCACACATATAAACATAGATGCCTATGTATGTGGATGTATAACTGCCATCTTGGAAGTATAACAAATCCTAATATGGAAAAACGGATTGCCCATAGTTTAATCAATGTCACAAATCTAATAAGCAGTTTTCCTAGGTTAAGTGATAAGAAAAAGCCATTATTGGATAAGAACCAATAGCACCAATTAGCCGGAGTGAATGTCTGTACACATACACACACTGAGTCGCCTTGGAAACAGCCAATCCTCCATCTGTGCTCATGGAGTAGAGCCATGGCACGGATGCTGGGAAAAGGTACCTAATACAATCAATCCAGAATGCTTGAGGAATAGGGAGAGTTTGAGTCAACTGAATTTTCTGGTTAGTTGAAGGTCAAATAAAAACCCTTTTAGATTCAAACTCTGTTGCTGAAAATTTTCTTAAAGCACACAAGTCCACGTTCTTGTCCAGCTTAGTGTACTAGAGCATATTGAACGTGCTGTCACATTCATTGTTTTATGACTGAGGAACTTGAAAGGCCTCACTGCCATTTTTCTAAACAGCAGTCTTCATTATGCAGCACAGTAGATGTTGAAGGTGTAGGGTACCTGGGTGAAAGGAAACTGACATACCCTAGTAGTTGGTTTTTGTGTGCGATTTGCAACTTTCTCCAAATAGTACAGATAGCATGCAATTCAGATAAATGTAAGGTTCTGGGGTAGGGATGACAGCTAGGTTCCAGATAACTTGTTTTATTGTATAAAACTGTAACCATCGTCCAGACAGTGGTTGCTTTTGGAATTCTTGTGCCTCCAATTGGGGTACCTGTCAGAGTCCTCACAGAGTCACTGTTAATAACAATGATGAGTAATGAAGATGATAAAATAACAGCAGCTAACATTCAATAGAAACGAGGCTTCATGCATTAACTCAATGAATTCCCTAACACTATGGTTGGTATGTACTATTCTTATGATATGTGGTAGGGAATTAATAATTTTACAAATAATAAAATGAGGCTCTGGAGTGGTAAGGCCTGGCTCAAGATCATGCAGCTCAGAGCTACAGTGCTGGGAAGTGGAGCTCGGGTCTACCTGACTCTAGAGCCTACAGTGCTCAGTAACTTCCCTCATCCAGAGCCTAACCTACAGGCATTCCCAACTTCTGTTGTTTTGGCTGGGGACTCAGGGAAGATGTGGCTTAAGAAAACAAAACTGGGGAATCACTTTGTTAGGGAGGTTCACCTGGGAGTGAGACTGTCAGTGAAATATGGGAGGAAATGGCTCTAGTTTTGGGACACTTCTTGGGAAGGTGGTCCTCTAATGGGCTGGCATGAAAATTGCATTGCCTGAGAACTTCCTGTGTGCCGGTACATAAAAATGACACTGTTCAGATGGCCCATAATCAATGAATACAGGCTGTAAACAACTGAGTTCTGTCCCCTCACAGCTGGGATACATACAGGGCATGAGGCTGCTTCAGCCAATGACCACAGCATGGTGAGCAAAGACCTAAGGGTGGGGTGGGAAGGGTGATGAAACCCACCCACCTTCCTCCTTTAAGAACTGCTGCTCTGGAGTCAAGGAAGGTAATTAGGAGTGCACAAAGTGTTTATACTTCACCATCAGAGTCAATATTTTAGGTTGATGCTTTGGAATATGTAGTAAAACATGGCAGAATGATCTTATTTTAGGGCCCTCAAACTCTAAATGAACAGATTTCCATCCACATTATAAAAAAACATTTTCTGATAACTCCTTTTACAGTTATGTGAGGATTAAAAGTGTTAGTACTTCTTATCATTACCATATTTCATATTGAATAAAAACTTTAGCAAATGAGCAATAACAGTACCTGTGTAGGAGGTCTTGACAGTTAAAAATAATTATATACAAAATGAAAATACATTTAACAAGTGGTTATATATAGCAATTATATCATTTATGTGGATGACAGACTTAGCATCTTCCTCTCATTTGAAAAAACACTAAACATTTGATTCCTTAGGTAGCAAATCTAGTGCATCATCAAGGTCTTTACCCTGTAAAGCTTAGGTCTACTCACATTGGTCACCACAGCCAGAATTGCTATTCCTTGCATGATGGGCTGCCATGCTCCAATGTCTTGGGCCTTCTCTGGTACCAGGCGTCTAAACTGGGTGGTCAGTTTCCATGCGTCCACTCTTATTTCCAATATATTGTTCACCAGAGCCAACAGAGGGGCCAGTGGAAAAGAGGCCACAAATAAGGTGACGAACCCAAACTGAATAACTGTCAATGGAATGGACACACATCATGGAGTGGTGGTGGATGAAAGGACAACATATTTTCCTTTACTCTTGAAAGAGAAAGGCAAACGAACTAATTCCCAGAGAGAAAACACATCTGTGGTAAATAATAATTTAGTGTTCAACAGTGAAAGAATTCAAACAAAACACAAATATAAAATCTCTGGAAAGAAGATTAATTATAGCCTGTTTCTTTCACATGTATACACTTAATAGGAACAATATATTTAGACATCTTTAGTCAACCAGAATTATTCGCTGGTAATAAACTTGAGACATCATAAGCATATTATTCATTCTCAGTGTTGAAATAGAATGTTGAAAGATGATTTGTGGTTTAGGATTTTTTTTTTTTAAGAAAAAAGAAATATTGTGGCATTATCTAACAAGTTAAAGAGAAAAAGAAATGGACCCATGGGAAGGCTATGCTTAGAGAACGTTGGAAGAAATATGCTGAGAACAAGCAAATGAGTGAGCTCCCCTGAGTCTGCAAATGCAAGTGCAGTGCATTCAGAGAATTTGACAGTATTAGAAATCACAGAAATATATGTGATAAAAGTGTCTTAATAAGTTATAATATCCTTCCTTAAGAATCTTGAAGTTAGTTGCAGTCCTTGTGGTCATAATAAGTCAAAATTTGAGTGGTGGCTTAGAAGTTCTTTTCTCCTTGTTTGTAATTGACATGGCCTTATTAAAAATGGGGCAGCAGAGATTTTGGGGTAAGTGATACCATGGAGAGGAAGAAGTAAGAAAATATCCTCAAGTTTTAGACCCTGCCCTCCTAACTGGCAGACCTTCGGAGGAAACATACACAGATATGTAACTAAGACTGTGGATGGGAGGAAAACATAGAATCCCATTAAGCCTCGTGCTCAGACAAGGAGCAGGGACGACTCTGTCAGGAAGGGCAAGGCTGTGGAGGGTGTGGCGGGGCAAGCGGAGCTGGCATTTGCTTCTGGTCAGAGAGGCAAAGGGCATGTTGCAGAAGAGCAGACAGGGCTAGAAGGATGCATAAGTCCCACAGGCCAGGCAGGAGCACTCATGCAGAGAAGTCAGCCAGGCAGGGACCAGAGTTGGTGATGCTACAGAGTCATGAGCAGCAGCAATAAGCAGTGATGTCAACGTCCCTGTCTATGACTCACCCAACCCTAAATAACTCATCAGCCCCCCAGGGCATGCAAGTAATAGCCATGTGTGGAGTCAGCCCGTCAACTGTGGTAAACTAGCAAGTGTCTGTCCTATGGAAAGGGACAGCTCATAGTTCCCTTGTTGGAATGAGGGCTCCATGTTGCCAGATCTCCTGATTGTTCAAGAGAAGCCAGAGATTAGGATTATGTTATCAGTAAACCTAGTTAAAAATCTGAAAAAGAAAAGGTACCATTTATAATGACAACAAAAGCATAGACTATTTAGAAATAAATTAATGAGAAAAGTAAGACTACTATGATAATTGAC
Organism: Pongo abelii; assembly: GCF_028885655.2. Lineage (NCBI taxonomy): Eukaryota > Metazoa > Chordata > Mammalia > Primates > Hominidae > Pongo > Pongo abelii. Next base: position 43,068,447 of record NC_071995.2, on the reverse strand, counting down.
TTAAGAAAAAACAAATAATGATGAATGAATGAGTGTAGGATGTGCCAAACTCTTGATTGGGCAAACTTGAATTCAGGGACATATCAAATTTTTTTCCACAAAATAATTTAGAATTCTAATGTAAATTCTGTTAATAATCCCAAATAGATTTAAGAAAAAAAGCTGACAGGTCAGCCAGGCGTGGCAGCTAATCTCTGTAATCCCAGCACTTTGGGAGGCTGAGGTGGGAGGATTATTTGAGCCCAGGAGTTTGAGACCAGCCTAGGCAACATATCCAGTCTCTACAAAAAATACAAAAATTAGCTGGGCATGGTGGTACGAGCCTGTAGTCTCAGCTACCCAGGAGGCTAAGGTGGGAGGATTGCTTTAGATGAGGAGGCAGAGGTTGCAGTGAGCTGGGATTGTGCCACTGCACTCCAGCCTGGGCAACAGGGTGAGACCCTGTCTTTCAAAGAAAGAAAAGAAAAAAGGTTGAAAGTGATACTAAAGTTCTTCAAGAAATATAAACAGGTAAAATAATGAACAGGGATGTTTGCATAGACAGTATTGGGAACATTCTGAAAAAATAAAATGGGATAGCTCTGGGAGATATTAAAGTGTATTATAATGCTATGGTAATTGAAACAGTTTAGAACTAGTACATGGATAGTATGAATTAAACAGGGTGAATTTTAAGAAGAGATGCAAATATTCATGGGTTTTTATATATTATAAAGTGATACTTTGAAGCAGTGGATGCAAGTATTGACACAGCTAGCTAAGTCATGGGAAAAATTGGTATGGGGCCATCACTTTTGACACCAACATAAATTCCAGATGGATTAAAAATATTATATTAAAAACAAAACACCAGAAAAAGCCCATATAATTTGTTCTGATATTCAAGTGAGAAAAACTTTATAAGCAACTTTTGAAACCAAGAATAACAACAACAAAAAGTCAATGCAAAACACCCACTGTGAAAATAAAAACAACCCCTGCCTGCAACTTTTTCATAATCCTATACTGCTCTCTAATGCTTTCTCTGCTTGCTTCTACATGTTACAGTTGAGTTTTCTGAAGGAAGTATCCACCTTCACAACAAGTGGTAGAGTAACTAGTCCCTGAAGCCCCGCATCCTGCTGAGACCCTCACCACTGCACTGGACCTACTCTTGCTAACTTTGCCGGTGGCTACACGTTCATAAGCTGATGTTCCTTTTCAGTCCTGATTTTTGTGATTTCTTGTGACATGGCCATAAGAAATGTATGGCCAAGATTTATGTGACATGGCCAAACAGTCCCCCTGCTGTGGAATATTTATTTCCCCTTGATTTCTTTTTTACTTAATTGTAAAAAGCCAAAATATATATTGAAAAACAAAAAAAAACTAAAAAAGCCCTACCTAGCTATAGCACTGCTTCCACTTCCCACCCCAGGTCTAGCAATTAGGACTGTGTAGGTGCCGGCTCTTCCTTTCTTCCCCCTATTTTCCATTATGCCCCTTTTCCATCATGTCCAAATTACTCTGAAGCAACGTTATCATCTCCCAAGCCTTCTCTGTGTTGACACAACTCTGCTAGATTTCTTCCCACTGCTCTGCTCCTCTGCTCTTCTTTTTCTTTGTGAGCCTCCCTCCCTCTTCACTCTTCAAATGTCCCTTTCCCCCAGGGCCTCATCATCAATTCTCTGTCCATTTCTCTTGATATTCCTGCTAGGCATGCCTGATTCACCCTCATGGCCTCACCCATGGCTCCTCTGAGCTCCTGACTGTTGTGTCCAACTTTCTAATGGACATTGCCTTTCAGATGTTTTCATGCTAAAAATATCCAACACTAAGCCATTTCCTAGAGAACAGCTCCTCTCCTTATGTTCTGCCCTGCATATACGGTCTCCTGGAAGTTATCCTAATTTTATTCCTCATCTGCTAGGCAATTCACCCCTTTAACACTTACCAAATCCATCTCCCTCTCTCTACTCCTATGCCCACTATTTAGGCACCTATCACTTGTTGTCTGGGTTACCTGCTGTAGCCTCCTAAATCATCTCCCTCCCACCACGAGTCTCATCCAAAATATTATCTTCCATTCTGCTGCGTGATTGATCTTATTCCACATAATGTTATGCAGTTATCTTGTTTACAAATATTCCAGTGGATCCTAATTTCTTTAAAGTTCAAGTCCCCTGGCTAAGCACACCACACCCATCATGATATGGCCCTTGCCTACCTGATATTCCCACCTGTGAATCCTTTGTTCACTTGCCATTCTTTGACCAAGCTGTTGTACTTTTAAATACGTCCACCTCTCCACACAAAATGTCCATTCCCTTCACCATACTTTAGATAACTAACTTCCATTCACCCTTCAAAATCCAGTTGAAATATCACCTGCTCAAGGAAGTCTGATTAGCATTCTCCTTAACCATGCACCAAGCGCTGAGCTCCACGAGGGGAGGGACCAAGTGCCCTGGTATCCCCAGCAACTGAGAGTGTTTGGCACAGCAAGTGCTTAATAAATGTTTAATGGATGAATGAGTGAATGAATGAATGAACAAATGAAGAGATGGAGGCCTGCAAATCCTCCCAATTACCTAGTTGCCCTTTTGGAAAGCTCATCCTGCAAAGGTTAGGAGACTTCATGGCAGGTGATGGGCTCGAACCAAGCAGAGATGAGAGCATGAAGGGAAGAAGGCCTGAGTCCTGGAGAGTGCAGCGGAGGCATCGGTGGGTTCAGCATAGGAGGAAGAAAAAGAAAGGGGTACAAGGAACTGCTGAAGAATAGCTGATATTCATTACATGGAGAAAATCATATATGAAGGTCATTGTTTTAGCAGATTTTAAAAAATTAACTTGGAGACAGATGAAAGTGAGATCAAGGTACCATGGCAAGGGTGGAAGAGGCAGTGCCAGAGACAAACAGGGCCCACTCATCACTTCAGTGCACTCCGTTTATGGCACCTGCCCACCAGGAAGGCCTCATCAAGTTCTCAGGACACCTGTGTCTGCAGCACATTACTGAGTACAAAGCAGTATTTATGGCTTCCAGGTTTGAATACAGACAACTACGTTTATGTTCTGTGTCTGTGTACTTGGAGTCAGGAACACTCTTAGAGAAGCAATTTGGGTTAACAGCTCAGAGTTACTCCAATAATCTCAAAGGATGGTGGCAAATTCACTAAATAAAAAACGTTTCACTCAAACAGGTCATACAGAACTTGGTGAGAAGTGGGTGAGGGATGTTAATGTGATATCAACTAACAGTTATATATGTGTGTTGGAGCTCCAAGTTCAAGTTGCTTAAATGTTTGAGTACAAGGTTCCAGGCACTGGCGCTCTAGCAGAGGACACGGTAGCTGCCTCCATCAGGCTCAGTGCAATGGGGAGAGAGGCAGGCACAGAGCGTATACCACCACGGCAGGTAGCAGGTGCTGCTAACGCCTAGAAGAAAAGAGCAGCAAAGCTGTCTGAAAAGTTCAGGGGCCCAGCTGAGGCTCAGCAGGACTTGTCAGGTAGGAAAGAAGGAAAGAGAGTTGAGGCTGGGTGCAAGGCCAAGCAAGGGTGGAGGCTCCAGGCTTGCTTTCTGGAAGATGTTTCCCTTAAGCAGTAAGAGCCACAATTTAAAAGGTAGATGGTGGTGTTGTTAAGGAATATGGGGAAATGGGAAGGAGGGGACTGTGTGGTGGTGAGAGCAATACCAAAGGCACTCTGTTTATTTTTAGGGAAATGAAAACAATTCAAAAGGCACTTGGAAATTATGTCTCTCACAGACTAGAAGGACAAAACAGATTTCACTCTCCTGTTGCCCACACAGTAACAGACTGCCTGCTCCCAGAAATTCAGAAATCAAGTTTTCTAAGTCATTAGATACTATTTAGATAACAGGAAAACAACCTAATAAACCTAAAAATCTGTCTATAACAGCTGTTATTCTATACTTTCTTGTAGGGCAGGATGAGGCAGAATTATTTGGTTGATAACTATTTTAAAGAGCCTATGAAACTCTAAAAGTCCTATCAACTTCTCCCCAAAGCACGTGACCATATAACTTTCCCTTCTGATGTCATTTATTTGACTAATCAACTACAGAAAAATAACTTTTTAAAAATAATAAGTGACGTTCTGCCCCAGGATTTTTTTAATGCTGTTAATAGTTCCAATAAGAAATATTTACAATTATGACTCATTTTTGAACAACAGGTAATTGTCTTACAGTCCTTCTGAAAATCAGCAGAATAATAACTAAGGACAGCTTCTACATATGTACTGCAGCTACACTCTTAATAAAACCTGGTCACAAAACATAACAGAGCAAAAATGAAATTCAAATCAGGCTCCGGGCTGCTGCAAAGTACTGTTGACTAAAGAAGCCACAAGATGAACCTTTTACTCACTGAAGGAAGCAGATGTGTTTCCATGTATAATGTATATTTTTAAAAGCAATTATTTTATATATAGAATGTGATTTAATAAAAACCACCTTCTAACTGCAGACTTGTAAACAGGAACCACAAAGGGGTGTCTTTGCCAACATGCAAAGCCCTATGCATAAATGCAAAGCCTGTCAACAAAAATGATGTGTTTCTTTTTCTATTCTCCTAAGCTTAAAAAAAACTGTAATTCAATGCAATGGTTAGCTGAAAGGGCACAGATAAAAAACATGTAAATTGTTAGCCATCTATTAGATATAAGCGTGTCATGCATAATACAAAAGGTGGTGTTTCCTATGGAAATCTATTTTGAGATGCTTCCGTTTAAAGGCAACTGAGAGGTCAAAATCAAGTTCTACTGAAAAGAATTAAGAGTCCAAGCAAATAATATAAAAATGGACCAAGGCATTTAGGAAAGAGAGGACCTGTGCTAAATCTTAATTCCAGACCAGCACAGTGGTTCCAAATTCAGGCCAGTTATGAGCCATGAAGTCACTCAAGGAACCAGGCAGAAACCACTGGCCAGAAGAAATAGATAGGCTGTCAAAGGCAGGCATGAGATGTGAAAGTGGGCATCCTGGGACCGTTCCTGCCACGAAGCTGCATGCTCCTGCAGGCTTGCTTAACTGACTCAGTTCAGAAGTGTATCAGCCAACAGCTGTGCCTGCATGGACTCCAGGCCAAGCTGAATCACATCTAATTATAGTTGCTGAGTTCATTCTCAGACAACATGATTAGAATGCTTTAAGAATTCGTGGTAAAGATGGCCAGGCCCAGTGGCTCATGCATGTAATCCCAGCACTTTGGAAAGCTGAGGTGGGTGGATCATTTGAGCCCAGGAGTTTGAGACTAGCCTGGCCAACATGGTGAAACCCCGTCGGTACTAAAAGTCCAAAAATTAGCTGGGTGTGGTGGCACATGCCTGTAATCCTGGCTACTCAGGAGGCTGAGGCAGGAGAATTGCTTGAACCTGGGAGGTGGAGGTTGCAGTGAGCCACGATTGTACCACCGCACTCCAGCCTGGGCTATAGAGCGAGACTCTGCCTCAAAAAAAACAAAAAGAATTAATGGTAAAGATGTACCTCAATGAATATTCCATTTCATTGCCCAGTAACAAATTTCTAGCTTTTTACAACATAAATATTGACAAAGACACACATGACCACCTTATCTGAAAGCCGGATTGTATAATTTTATCTAGTGGAGAAAAACATACTCTTCTTCATTTCAATATGCTAAATGTTAATATGGCTCAATAACAGATGATTTGGGATCCACGACATACTCTAACATGTTTTATATCACTAAAAACTTCACTAACAACTTACTCATTTCAAGATATTCATAAAATAATCCCAGTTTGCCCATAGGCTGCAGATGGTAGTCCTGTTCCCATCGTGGGGTTATCTTTTCTGATCCAGAAACTCTGTGAAATCGCCCAATTAGATTCATGATCCAGCTGCCAAAAAGAACAATTTATCAATTAGAACGAATATTATCAGGCCAAGGTCATAAAAATATTTTGCTGCTATCTCAAAGCTGCACAAGTAATCTTCCCAATAAACTATTTTTTTGTTTGCATGCTAAATTTGTTTTTATTTCTGCCTCCTTATTCCAAAATATTTTGAAAAATAGGACTACATACCAGGGTTTATCAAAGCTGCAGCTGCTACTATTTTTTTCTCCTACTTTTTTCCTATGGGCGGCTTAATTTTTAAAGGGCAGGTTCCTTTATTTGATTAACTTCAGTTGTTTGTTTTTTCATTTCTCCCTTATCATTCAAAATAGTCTTGCCAGTATGAAAATCAACAGAGAAAACAAGATACAGTATGTGAGCTGGTGGTAAGTGCTGTGGAGAAAACTAAGTAGGGCAGGGAGTGCTTGCATTTCTGTCTAGGGAGGTGGCCAGTGAAGGCCTCCTTCAGAATGATGTTGAATAAGGATGTGAAGGAGACAAAGGAGCAGGAAACCTGGGGGAAGAAGTCCCAGGCAGAGGGAATGGTGATGACAGAGACCCTGAGGCAGGAGCAGGCCTCCATGGTTCAGACAGCACGCAGGGTAGGGATAAGAGACCACTGTCAGGATCTGGGCGTTTTTTTCCTCTGAGGGAAGTGAGGAGCCAATGGAGGGCACCGAGTAGGAAAGTGACATAATCTGACTTTAGATAAAATAGGTCCAATTCCTATTTTAAGCTGAATCATTTAAGAACCAGAAGAGTGAAACGCCTCCTCCAGGTCATAGTGCAGAGCTAGGAGAAAACAGCCTGGACTGCGTCCCAGCGCTCTGTCCACCCCTGGATACTGCCCCGCTGAGCTACCCACTGTCTCTTTTTTATGTCATGTTTTTTTCCCTCTCTCAGAAGCCTTGTGGCTAAGTGCTTCCCCCCTTTTTATGGCAATTTGTCTGGTAAAGAAATCTGAGTTGGCAGTAAAATGAGGTGTGCACCTGTGGCATAGAGAACTGTTGTCCCCTGAAGCAACTGCCAGCTTGTGGTTTACCTGTGGAGTCATCAGAAGAGGCACAACAACAACTCCAAATACACATCTAACATCTGGATACACTGGCTGATTAAACAAGTAGGTGTGGACTTCAAACTCTGACAATGAGAAGGCATCGCATGATGGTTAAGGACAGTTACTGCAAGAAAATCAGGCAGACCCTCATCCTCTCCATCACATGTGCACACGTGTACACCCAGCCAGCGTAAGACAGGCAGTACAAATGGCTCACTCTGCTGGGTTTCCCACTGCTATTGATCTCAGGGCTCACTTTTCACTGACTGCTACTGAGCTTTACTCAGGGGAAATTATCTCTACTACAGGAGACGTCTCTGACCTCACAATCTTTCCCCACTTCTTTCTTTTTGATGATGTTAGAGAGGCAGCAGGAGGCTGTGGAAAGTGGACGGGATATGAGTTCAGACACCCCTGAATCTGAATCCACACTCTATTTCTTAGCTGGTTAACTTTGGTAAAAAAATAAAACAGGGTGATAAAACCTACATTGCTCAGGGCTGCTGTCAGGATTAAATGATTCAAAATAGGTAACGGATGTAGCACGTTTCCTAACACATCAAAACCTGCTGTATGGGATTTTCTGTTGAGCAATACAGGCTGCATTGGCTGAGGCCAAGTGTAAATATGGCCTATATTACGTAGACTCTTGGCTCAGTTATCCAGGCCACCTGGATCAGTGGTTCCCACTTCAGCACATACAAGCACGACGTGGAATGCTTGTGAGTACTGCAGCTTCCTATGCTCCCAACCAAAAGGTCTGAGATAAGCTCCAGAATCTGCAGTTTTGCAGTCATTCTGGGGGCGGGGGGAGGGGGGGGTGTGACTCAGGTAGCACCAAGGACCACACATGTCCATCACCCTTCATGACACCTAACTCTAAGGTCACTGGGTGTGGTTTCTATTGGTTTATCCTTTGCTTTGTTTCCCAAACTTCTAGCCTCCGCCTCTTGCTGAATCCTTTCCATACCCTCAAAGAAGCAGGTCTTTTTCCATCTGGGCTCTAAATCACATCAAAATTCAGATTCAGGGTGAAACTTCTGTCCTGGCAACTACTCGTGTCATCTGGCGCTTCTGTCTCATATCAGGTCATCTTAGAAGTCTTTCTTACTAGCTTTCATTTCTGAGTTACAGATGCTGAGCCTCTTGTTTGGTTTTCCTGAGTTGAACCGCTCATGTTTGGGCTTTCTATTGGTCTGTGTTTCTAGTGCAGGGAGCTCAATCTTGACTTCACATGAGAATCACCCACAGAACTTTTAGAAAAATATACACACCAGATACGTTTTCCCTGGCCAAGGCTACAGGCAGGGGTTACAAAATAATTTCCATAGGAATTTACCATGTGTATTGTCATAGCCACATCATAAGTTATGCTTTACTAGGTCCTTATTTTGTACAAAACATGGTGAGAAGCACTTTACATCTCACTTCCTCTTCACCTCCATTATCATATTAAATCCACATACTGGAAATGATCATCATTTCTATTTAGGACATTCTACAGTATTCCCACTTGCTAATTTTGAAATACAAGCATCCTTCACTATCTGGATCTATTTTATGTGTCAGTTTACTGTTTCTGAACCTAGAGAGTAAGTGTGGATAGTGAGGGACACCTATATTTAGGACTCTGATTGCCTATAGCTCATCTTCTCTCCAAATCCTATCCTGAGAAGGGACATTTTCTCCTAAAACAGTTCTTTTTTCTTATTATATAAATAACTATACTTATTTATATAAGAAGAGGCATTTATGTTACAATATACATGTATAAATGTATATAAAGGAAAATTATAGCTATCTACTATTTAAATACCAAACAATTGATGCTACAGAGATTTTGGATCCTTAATTCTATTATCTCTGACATTTTATTATAAAAATTTCTCCAGAGTGAGTTATTTAACACGGGAATTACACTAGCCTTTTATTAAGAACAGAATAAAATTCCCAGGAATACCTTAAATATCAAAACACTAAGGTGGAGCTGGGAAGGCCAAAGGGCTCTGAGCTTGCTCTCTGGGTCTCACTGACAACTCTGTAATTTACTGATGTGATGTATCTGAAGCATATAAGGCACTTATTCATTCACTCAGCTGCTTCATACTGAGTCCCTGTCATATGCCAGGTACTGGGGAGGCCCCAAAAGGAACCTGGATCCCTGAGCCAGATATACTTCTTTCCTTGTTGCAAGATTCCTAGTCAAGGGGTATGCGCCCAAAGGCGGGAGAGGAAGGAAGGAAGAGGAGGGTACATGTATGGTGAAACATTTCTCCATGTTTCTCTTGACATACTTACACGATGTGAAAACAATTGCTGACTTATAAGGCTTTTCTCTATTTTTGGGGGGTGGGTATAGTTTTGGATAGAGAGGATAACTGATATATCTTTTTTTTTCCTTCGAGACGGAGTTTTGCTCTTGTTGCCTGGGCTGGAGTGCAATGGTGTGATCTCGGCTCACTGCAACCTCTGCTTCCAGGTTCAAGCGATTCTCTTGCCTCAGCCTCCTGAGTAATTGGGATTACAGGCATGCAACAAATGTCTGGCTAATTTTGTACTTTCAGTAGAGACGGGGTTTTTCCATGTTGGTCAGGCTGGTCTCGAACTCCCGACCTCAGGTGATCCGACCACCTTGGCCTCCCAAAGTGCTGGGATTACAGGTGTGAACCACGGCAGCTGGCTGATATATCTTTGATAAATTAGGACTTTGTATAAAAAAGGTAAGAAAACTGGCACCTATATAAAGAGAAGCAGCACCAGTCACTCTCTAATTTGGCTAACACTCAGCATTCCCAGTTTTCAAACAAGAAAACATAGGGGGGAGAAATTTGAAGGCAAAGTTCATATCACTGTAATTTTCAACAATGAGCTTACTTGAAGTGAAAGTATAAACCACGGATAGTATAATTCATCCTTTAAAATATTTCATGTGAACAAATTTCATTTCATATGAATTTCTCAATTCCAGTTTAGGAAATAGCTGCTAAAAACCAATGTTACTGAAACATAGTGTTAAATAATTAACCTACTTTTTTTCAGAAAACCCTTTTTAATCTCAGAATGGATTAAGACTTTCCTCAATTTTATATATTTGTTTTCATTTAGAAACACAGTACTATTTATGCATGACCTACTTTTACTTATCTGGAAAAATCTGAATATGAGCTCAATGAAAGTGAGGGTTGTTTTCTCCAGAGTAGGATAAAAAAAAAAAAAAAAAAAAAGAATTTCACAGCTAAAGCCAGAATCCCTTTCTGGGTAGGGGAAGAGGAAGGAGACAGATCTTTGTTTAGAGAAAGACCCTGACAGTTTCCATTGAAGACGGAGAATAAGACCTGTTAAAGAAATCTGGAAGGAGGCACTGAAACCCAGAGTGAGTTAACTGCTCAATAAAGAGAATGAACAGAAACTTGGTGACTGGGGAGAAAAAAGCCAGGAGTAGGAGAAGAAAGGAGAGAGAAGTTGTATGTGATGGAGGGAAGAGGGCAACATGGCAGGAGGCGAGAGCCTGTAAAGAAGGGTGATAAATTTTAAAAAATTCCCAGCTATATAGTGGGATAAAGGACTTTTTATAAAGGTAGAGGTTTTTTATTTCTAAACAAAAGAAGGGAAGAGGTGGTAGGGGAGATGAGAGGAGGGGGCCAGGGGAAAGAAGACAGAAGGCGGGAGAGGTGACTACAGAAGATAGTCACAAACATGAAACTTTGCTGGCTTTAAGATGGAGAAGAGGTTACAAGGCAGAGAGCATAGATGGTGGCCTCCAGAAGCTAGGAAAGGCAAAGAGATTCACCCCAGAGCCCTTGGAAAGGAACACAGCCCCACTAACACCTTGATTTTAGTCCAGTGAGATTTCTGACCCCCAGAACCATAAAATATGACATGTTGTTTTTATTCCATTAATCTTGGGGTAATTTGTTATAGCAGCAATAGAAAACCAAAACAAAAAGCTCCCTGAAATTTGCAGAAATTGCAGATGGTGTTGGAATTTACACTTTGATAGGGGAGGGGGCCTAAGTGAAAATTGTAAAGGGCAATGAAATCTTAGTTAACATTTGAAGTACAACTATTCTGTTGCTCTCATTTTTTAGGAAAACAACAGTAAGTCAAAGCCTTTGTGGTTATTATTTTAGACAATTATTTCTTAAAACATTATATATCCTAGTGCCTTAGGATCATGAAAGAACCTCTATTCTTAAAAGTTTGTACTCATGGGATCCTGGATTTGAATCCTACAGTAGCCTCTTAATGCTAATGTGAAACTCGGTAAATCATTTAACCTCTTTAAACCACAGATCTTCATTAGTAAAAAGGAGATAAAAATAAGGATAGTTTGGTAGATTAAATGATATATATATATACACACACACATATATATATACACATATATATATACACATATATACACATATATATATATATCACTTAATATGGTGACTGGAATTCATACTGACTTTAAAATGCATAACATATAGGAAAGAGAGAAGGATATGAGGATATGAGAAATTGTGGAAATACACAGTTCACAACTCTAACCAGTGCTATTGCTCAAAGGGCTGTGATTAGTCAGTCACCAACAATAGCCCAGTAGGTATAAACTCTAGCAGATGGGGATTTACATTAAATATAATGAAGGTTTTAAAATACAATTATTAGATCCTTGATACATTTGCATTGTTGGTTGGACTATGTTGTCTGGAGACCTTTAATGACAATAGATTCTGATCCATTTAGAGGTGGACATGCAGCAATGTGGCTATGTGGCTATGTAGGCAAATGATTTGCGTGGGTGGGCTGTTCTATCCCTTGTCCTTTTACCCATGGCTATACAATTTAACACTCACGGCAATAATACTTCTTGTATGTTATTCCAGATTGCTTTTCCTCCCATGATTATTGTCAGCTGAGTTGTCAGTTCAAGAAGACAGCCACCTGGGTCACACTAGAAGGTTAAAAAGAAAATACCATTTAAATATTCAATGGATCTAACTTGAAATATAGGCATTCTACTTTTCTGATATTTGTTCTGTTTAGGCTAAAAAATAAATCTAAGGAATTTACAATAAAGAACTATTCATTTGGGCAACTGAGAGAAAACTCAGCTTAAATTGGCAAGATAATACAATTATATATTCATACCTCTTCATTTCTGTATTTTCCCAACCAGTAAACTGGGTCTCCTGGATAGCCTACAAATTTGCCCTTAAAGAATGCTATGTAGAAGCATGAAGAGTAGTAGTTGACAAACTGGAATAAGAACATCTTCATGGTGAGGCTGTTCTCATAATCAGTCTGGGTCCTTGGGAGTTCTGTAGTTAAAAGAAAGAGAAATAAGATTTTAAAATTGTGAACAGCTTTGAGACTAATAAAAAATACTGATACATGAGTTAACATGTTAAAAAAAATACAATTCACACGGTTTCCATTTAAGCTGTTTTGAATTCCTTAATATAGCCACTGTGTTAATTCCAAGTTTGCACATTGTTATGAGTTCTCCCTCACAGTAGGAATACAACAGCCCACATGTTCCCACCTGCCCCACAAAAAAATCAACTGTTCCTTAAAATTTACAAGTCCAGTGTTATCAAATAAGAACTGCCATGGGTATAATTGACAGAAAATTATTTTTGAACTGCCTGCTAAATGATATTCTCTTGTTTTCCTGAATTGCAATAAGGTGGGTCTGTTGAAGAAAACAAGCAAACCAAGGTGCAACTTGCTAGAGGCATTTGGGAAAAACAAAATAGGTCATCCTCCTAGTGTGGAGTTTGAATCAGTTTGATCATTTTAGATGACCACCGAGCAGGCCATTCAGAGAACAACTCAGACATACGCAGTGTGGGAAGCACTTAACTTGGCCACTAAGCAGCTGCCTGGGATACAAGCCAGAGAGAAGAAACACATTAAAAAATCAAGGGCTGATGAGAATTATATTAATATGAATAGCACAGCACAGGGAAGACATGTAGCAGTGTGATAGCTTGTCCTCTCAGCAACCAAGGAACATATTTGCCACCGGAACCATGACCCTATTCCACTTATTTGCAATAAAGAGACTATTGACTTTCAACAATAGAGTACATGATCTAACGTAATTGAAAATATTATTCAGCACTGATCTGTTTACAGAGAGCTTGGACGTTATAATGATTGTCTTTGCTTTGTCCCTTTTACAAATGCAAAGCTGTAGATAATTTATTTCCATACATGCTACAGAAAATATGTTTACACTTGAAAATTTCTAAAAATTGTAACCTACTGGAATTGAAAAGCCTAAAAGATAACAGTCTCTGTTTTTGGCAGGTTCTAAAAATATGTCAGAAGTTACCTAAGCTATCAGTAGGACCTTACCAAAGTTTGTAATCATAATTGCCACTTTTTCATATATGGTGTTCAGAATCATGATAATTATAAAGCTGATGATGGAGGCCGTGATGGACGTGGCTGTCTGTGGAGTCAGGTACTTCTGGATTGGGTCTGTTCCATTAATGTTCTTGGGAAGTTTTGCAGAAAATACAATGAACACCGAGAGCCTATAGACAATGATCCCAATAACTGAAGCAATGATCAATAGAATCTGAAAGCACAATAAACACAGTAGCATGAGACTCACCAATAACTGCACTTGTACTATTAAAAACTGAACTCATACTTAACAAGGTGTGTGTGTAAAGTGATGTAAATTTCACATAAGTGATACCAGGGAGGGTAGAAAGTCTGGCATGTTAAATTTTTTAAAAAGAAAAAGGAATGATGGAAGTGAAAAAGTGCATCCACATATGTAAAATGTTAAGAGGAGAAACTGGGTGCAGGGGGTGGTGGGAGGGAACTGGAAACTATTTTATGTGCAATTTTTTTGTAAACCTAAAATTGCTCTAAAAAAGTCTATTTAAAAATGAGTATCTTTAGACAGCATAAAAATGGAACAACTAGTAGCATACTCTGGTAAAAGGAAAAAAATTAGTGTAGAACCAAAGAAAACATCCCTTCTACAATTACTAAATTATTTAAGTTGTGAGTTAATGGTTTTTGCTCACTCATACTCCATTAGGGAGCTACATTTCCTTGCAACAGAAAAGCTATCACCAATTGAAATGTCAGCAGGTGCTAGCTTTTGTCTTAATCACTGTAGCAGGGGAGAGTCTGAGCACTGCCAGTGAAGCTGGCACAGAGGTGCCCTGAGCTAACTGTTGGTACTGGCAGCAGGTCTCTGCTGATAAAAGCTTCACACACTTTTCACACTCAGATCTTACGACCTTAAACTGTCAGTCATTTGTACTTGTATTTCCACAAGATCCACGCCACTAGTCCACTGTATTTTTGACTGCATAATCCCCAGTAAGAGAGATTTTCACTTTCTCAGTAAGCAAATTTCTCACCACTCAATGACGCACATTAAAGGCCCCATGAATTTTCCTTACTTGATACACAGTACTAGACACTATTGGAGAGGCATCTTTAAACTGTTTCCCCTACATCTACTTTCTCCAGAACCATGCACTCAAGGTGTGTGACTGCTCGTGATGACAGAAAAGTTTCAGAGAAGGGAAACTGAGGACCAAGCAAACCATATCTTGTTGTTGATAGTAACAGAGGCCAGTTGTCACCTGTGGAGAGCAGTAAAGGGAGTGATTACAGGATGGTCCTGGGGCTAGATTCCTCTATTTGAGTACTAGCTCCACTGGGGCTTCAATATCTTCTCCTGTGTATTAGGAATACTATGGCACCTAACCTATAGAGTTGTTGAGGATTCAATGAGTTACTTCAGGTAAAAACAGAATATTAAGCTCAGGTACATGAAGAGCACTACATAAGTATTAGCTATGATTATAGCAACCAAAGTTAAGTGTTAAAAAAGATGTTTTTCTTGCTCTTTAAGAAATCTGCTTGTAGAGAAGGCATTGCATTTCTCCTGTGATCTATTTCCTTTCACAGTTAAGTCTCAACACTTGTGAGATGAGTAAGATTTGTGTGTGTATATGTAAAAATTAGATAAGGCTGAGAAAAATTAAACAGATGAATCAAGTCATCCTCTCTTAGCACAATACATACAGGGTGTTTATTATGTATTTTTAAAAATTATCTCCATAATGTTTATTATTAATGATAAAGATAACATTCTTTAAGTGCTTTCTGTTCACCTTAGCACACGTATATTTGTTTAATCTCATAACAGGCTTGTGAGGAAGGTAGTATAATATTATCTCTCTTTTACTGATGAGAAAAGAGAGGCTCAAAGACATTAAGCAATATGTCCAAGATTAGATAACTAGTAAATAAAGGAATTGGGGTCTCCTAAGATTCTGAAGACACACTCACCTCTCCATGCCACTGCCTCCCACGTGGTTTATGAAATGAATTCTAATTTATCCCAGAGCTTTTACAAACTTGTTAAGTTCCCATATTTCTTTGGGGTGCTTCACATACTTCAATATTTCTTCGTAGGGGCAGGAAGCTTTTTATTCTTCTTCCTCAAGTTAATAACTGATTTCTGATTCTAACATTAATACTTTTCTGATCATAACTTTAGTATATGGTCACTGTGGACAATCTGAAAGTACCTTGTAGTGAACACTGATTGCTTTTGCTAGCCTGGGTCTGTTCTCCATCCTAGAAGAGAACCCAGATTTTGCTTCAGGGGAAATAACTCCTCTGTTTTTAGCCCTGGGGTTTAGGTGGATTGCCCTAACGTGCTCCAGAGGTACAACCTGATTGGTTTGAGACAAACATGTAACATCCCACTGGACTCGGCAACTGATCCAGGGATTGACACATAACTCAGTAACAGCCACTGAGAAGTAAGGAGACATCTGTTAGTGCCCATGGGAAAGAGAAGCTTCACCTATCAATAGAGAAAGCCACTAAAAAAAAGACCTCGGCTGGGTGTGGTGGCTCACGCCTGTAATCCCAGCACTTTGAGGGGCTGCGGTGGGCAGATCACGAGGTCAGGAGTTCCAGACAAGCCTGGCCAACATGGTGAAACCCCGACTGTACTAAAAATACAAAAATTAGCTGGGTGTGGTGGCAGGTGCCTGTAATCCCAGCTACTCGGGAGGCTGAGGCAGGAGAATCGCTTGAACACGGAGGGCAGAGGTTGCAGTGAGCTGAGACCACGGCATTGCACTTCAGCCTGGGCGACAGAGCAAGAACCCGTCTCAGAAAAAAAACAAAAAACAAAACAAACAAAAAACCTCTCTTTGCTTGGAAGATGTGACATCTGAAATGCTGCAGCCATTCTGCTACCACAAGGAAGTGTCCAGACCCACCATGCCCAGGAGGACAGCTGACACAGAATGAAGGAAACCAAACACAGCCCTTGATAATATCTGGTCTGCAGTATATAGCTTTGACTGGAGCCATACCTCAGGCCTGGAATTTTCAGTTTCAGAGAATAAATAGGTGGAAAGAATAAATCTCACCTCCCCCTCTTTTGCTGTTGTTTAAACCAACTGAAGACCAATTTTCTGCCAACCATAACTTAAAGATTTCTAACAAAAATAACGAATAGGAAAAAATTTATCTACTATCTACATGTGGGCACAATTCCTTCAGGATTATGTATGCATTGTATGCATATTTAAAACCACTTTACATATTTTATCCTTCCCTTAAACCTATCATAAACAATAAGCATTTTTATATGCCTTAAAAAATTTTCATGACCATACTTTCTCATGGCCGCACAACATTCCACTGTTTGAAGGGTGAGAAGTAGAATATTTTGGTTGATATATATGTTTATGTATATATGTGTGTATATAAGTATATACATAAATGTTGTGATAAGTATGTGAAAAAATCTTACTTTTACTGACCATTTTCAAATATTTCCTGATTGGAAGTCCTAAGAGCTAAATTAGTGGATTAAAGCATATGAATATTTTTGAGACTTGAAACACAATTGCTAAGCTGCCTTCTAGGAAGCTGGAGCAGTGCAGAATTACAATAGTCTTGTATCGGAGTAGTCGACTGTTATACTTCATCCTCACAGACACTGAGTCCTATCATTCAAGAGGTGAAAAATCATATCTCATTTTAATGTGAATGGATTTAATCACTATTGAGATTTGGCATTTTGTAATGCTTACTGGTCATCATATTTTTTTCCTTTGTAATTGCACATTTATGTTCTGTCTCTTTAGCCACTGAGATCTTTGGTGTTATCTTCTAGATGATCTGGACTCCACGTATTAAAGGTATTGACCTCTTGTTTGCCCTACTGTTAACAAATATATCTTCTGGTATTTTGTTTACATTTAGGATACTTTTGATGCATGGAAATATTTAAATGTTTTCCTCTGAAACGTTTTCTATTGCTAGTAAATTTAGAAAATCTTTTTACATCTAAAGATCATATATTCATCAAATTAATTTGTAGTTTTTTTTTATACTTTAAGTTCTAGGGTACATGTGCACAACGTGCAGGTTTGACACATAGGTATACACGTGCCATGTTGGTTTGCTGCACCCATCAACTCATCATTCACATTAGGTATTTCTCCTAATGCTATGCTTCCCCTAGCCCCCCACTGCCCAACAGGCTCCAGTGTGTGATGTTCCCCACAGTGTCCAAGTGATCTCATTGTTCAGTTCCCACCTATGAGTGAGAACATGCGGTGTTTGGTTTTCTGTCCTTGTGATAGTTTGCTGAGAATGATGGTTTCCAGCTTCATCCATGTCCCTGCGACGGACATGAACTCATCCTTTTTTATGGCTGCATAGTATTCCATGGTGTATATGTGCCACATTTTCTTAATCCAATCTATCATTGATGGACATTTGGGTTGGTTCCAAGTCTTTGCTATTGTGAGCAGTGCTGCAATAAACATATGTGTGCATGTTTCTTTATAGTAGCATGATTTATAATCCTTTGGATATATACCCAGTAATGGGATTGCTGGGTCAAATGGTATTTCTAGTTCTACATCCTTGAGGAATCTCCACACAGTCTTCCACAATGGTTGAACCAATTTACACACCCAACAGTGTAAAAGCATTCCTATTTCTCCACATCCTATCTAGCACCTCTTGTTTCCTGACTTTTTAATGATTGCCATTCTAACTGGCAGGAGATGGTATCTCATTGTGGTTTTGATTTGCATTTCTCTGATGACCAGTAATTATGAGCATTGTTTCATGTGTCTGTTGGCTGCATAGATGTCTTCTTTTGAAAAGTGTCTGTTCATATGCTTTGCCCACTTTTTGATGGGGTTGTTTTCTTGTAAATTTGTTTGAGTTCTTTGTAGATTCTGGATATTAGCCCTTTGTCAGATGGGTAGATTGCAAAAATTTTCTCCCATTCTGTAGGTTGCCTGTTCACTCTGATGGTAGTTTCTTTTGCTGTGCAGAAGTTCTTTAGTTTAATTAGATCCCACTTGTCTATTTTGGCTTTTGTTGCCATTGCTTTTGGTGTTTTAGTCATGAAGTCCTCGCCCATGCCTATGTCCTGAATGGTATTGCCTAGGTTTTCTTCTAGGGTTTTTATGGCTTTAGGTCTAACATTTAAGTCTTTAATCCATCTTGAATTAATTTTTGTACAAGGTGTAAGGAAGAGATCCAGTTTCAGCTTTCTACATATGGCTAGCCAGTTTTCCCAGCACCATTTATTAAATAGTGAATCCTTTCCCCATTGCTTGTTTTTGTCAGGTTTGTCAAAGATCAAATGGTTGTAGATGTGTGGTGTTATTTCTGAGGCCTCTGTTCTTTTCCACTGGTCTTTGTAGTTCTTCTTGAAGAAGTCCTTCACATCCCTTTTAAGTTGGGATTCCTAGGTATTTTATTCTCTTTGTAGCAATTGTGAATGGGAGTTCACTCATGATTTGGCTCTTCGTTTGTCTCTTAATGGTGTATAGGAATGCTTGTGATTTTTGCCCATTGATTTTGTATCCTGAGACTTTGTTGAAGTTGCTTATTAGCTTAAGGAGATTTTGGGCTGAGACGAGGGGGTTTTCTAAATATACAATCATGTCATCTGCAAACAGGGACAATTTGACTTCCTCATTTCCTAACTGAATACCCTTTATTTCTTTCTCTTGCCTGACTGCCCTGGCCAGAACTTCTAACACTATGTTGAATGCGAGTGGAGAGAGAGGGCATCCTTGTCTTGTGCCAGTTTTCAAAGGGAATGTTTCCAGTTTTTGCACATTCAGTATGATATTGGCTGTGGGTTTGTCATAAATAGCTCTTATTATTTTGAAATATGTTCCATCAATACCTAGTTTATTGAGAGTTTTTAGCAGGAAGGGCTATTGAATTTTGTCAAAGGCCTTTTCTGCATCTATTGAGATAATCATGTGGTTTTTGTCACTGGTTCTGTTTATGTGATGGATTACGTTTATTGATTTGCATATGTTGAACCAGCCTTGCATCCTGGGGATAAAGCCTACTTGATCGTATTGGATAAGCTTTTTGATGTGCTGCTGCATTCGGTTTTCCAGTATTTTATTGAGGATTTTCACATTGATGTTCATCAGGGATACTGGCCTAAAATTCTCTTTTTTGTTGTGTCTCTGCCAGGCTTTGGTATCAGGATGATGCTGGCCTCATAAAATGAGTTAGGGAGGATTCCCTCTTTTTCTATTGATTGGAATAGTGTCAGAAGGAATGGTACCAGCTCCTTTTTGTACTTCTGGTAGAATTTGGCTGTGAATCCTTCTGGTCCTGGACTTTTTTTGGTTGGTAGGCTATTAATTATTGCCTCAATTTCAGAGCCTGTTATTGATCTATTCAGAGATTCAACTTCTTCCTGGTTTAGTTGTGGGAGGGTGTATGTGTCCAAGAATTTATCCATTTCTTGTAGATTTTCTAGTTTATTTTCATAGAGGTGTTTATGGTATTCTCTGATGGTAGTTTGTATTTCTGTGGGATCGGTGGTGATATCCCCTTTATCATTTTTTATTGCATCTACTTGATTCTTCTCTCTTTTCTTCTTTATTAGTCTTGCTACCCATCTACCAGTTTTGTTGATCTTTACAAAAAACCGGTCCTGGATTCACTGATTTTTTGAAGGGTTTTTTGTGTCTCTATCTCTTTCAGTTCTGCTTTTAGTTATTTCTTGCCTTCTGCTAGCTTTTGAATGTGTTTGCTCTTGCTTCTCTAGTTCTTTTAATTGTGATGTTAGGCTGCAGATTTTAGATCATTCCTGCTTTCCTTTGTGGGCATTTAGTGCTATAAATTTCCCTCTACACAGTGCTTTAAATGTGTCTCAGAGATTCTGGTATGTTGCGTCTTTGTTCTCACTGGTTTCAAAGAACATCTTTATTTCTGCCTTCATTTCGTTATGTACCCAGTAGTCATTCAGGAGCAGGTTGTTCAGTTTCCATGTAGATGTGCGGTTTTGAATGAGTTTCTTAATCCTGAGTTCTAGTTTGATTGCACTGTGGTCTGAGAGACAGTTTGTTGTGATTTCTGTTCTTTTGCATTTGCTGAGGAGTGCTTCACTTACAATTATGTGGTCAATTTTAGAATAAGTGTGATGTGGTGCTGAGAAGAATGTATATTCTGTTGATTTGGGGTGGAGAGTTCTGTAGATGTCTATTAGGTCTGTTTGTTGCAGATCTGAGTTCAGGTCCTGGATATCCTTGTTAACCTTCTGTCTCGTTGATCTAATATTGATAGTGGTGTGTTAAAGTCTCTGATTATTATTGTGTGGGAGTCTAAGTCTCTGCAGGTCTCTAAGGACTTGCTTTATGAATCTGGGTGCTCCTGTATTGGGTGCATGTATATTTACGAGTCTTAGCTCTTCTTGTTGAATTGATCCCTTTACCATTATATAATGGCCTATTTTGTCTCTCTTTTGATCTTTGTTGGTTTAAAGTCTGCTTTATGAGAGACTAGGATTGCAACCCCTGCTTTTTTTTGCTTTCCATTTGCTTGGTAGATCTTCCTCCATCCCTTTATTTTGAGCCTATATGTGTCTTTGCACATGAGATGGGTCTCCTGAATTCAGCACACTGATGGGTCTTGACTCTTTATCCAGTTTGCCAGTCTGTGTCTTTTAATTGGGGCATTTAGCCCATTTACATTTAAGGTTAATATTGTTATATGTGAATTTGATCCTGTCATTATGATGTTCGCTGCTTATTCTGCCTGTTAATTAAAGCAGTTTCTTCGTAGCATCGATGGTCTTTACAATTTGGCATGTTTTTGCTGGGGCTGGTACCGGTTGTTCCTTTCCATGTTTAGTGCTTGTTTCAGGAGCTCTTGTAAGGCAGGCCTGGTGGTGACAAAATCTCTCAGCATTTGCTTGTATGTGAAGGATTTTATCTCTCCTTCACTTATGAAGCTTAGTTTGGCTGGATATGAGATTCTGGGTTGAAAATTATTTTCTTTAAGAATGTTGAATATTGACCCCCATTCTTTTCTGGCTTGTAGGGTTTCTGCCAAGAGATGCGCTGTTAGTCTAATGGGCTTCCCTTTGTGGGTAACTCGGCCTTTCTCTCTGGCTGCCCTTAACACTTTTTCCTGCATTTCAACCTTGGTGAATCTGACAATTATGTGTCTTGGGGTTGCTCTTCTCAAGGAGTGTCTTTGTGGTGTTCTCTGTATTTCCTGAATTTGAATGTTGGCCTGCCTTGCTAGGTTGGGGAAGTTCTCCTGGATAATACCCGGAAGAGTGTTTTCCCACTTGGTTCCATTCTCCCTGTTACTTTCAGATACACCAATCAAACATAGATTTGGTCTTTTCACATAGTCCCATATTTCTTGGAGGCTTTGTTCATTTCTTTTTATTCTTTTTTCTCTAACCTTGTCTTCTCTATTTCATTAATTTGATCTTCAATCACTGATACCCTTTCTTCCACTTGATCAAATCGGCTATTGAAGCTTGTGCATGCATCACAAAGTTCCCGTGCCATGGTTTTCAGCTCCATCAGGTCATTTAAGGTCT
Source organism: Pongo abelii (assembly GCF_028885655.2). NCBI lineage: Eukaryota > Metazoa > Chordata > Mammalia > Primates > Hominidae > Pongo > Pongo abelii. The sequence continues at coordinate 43,046,644 of NC_071995.2, read as the reverse complement.
TCTTTACACTGTTTATTCTAGTTAGCCATTCGTCTAACCTTTTTTCAAGGTTTTTAGCTTCCTTGAGATGGGTTAGAACGTTATCTTTTAGCTCAGAGAAGTTTGTTATTACTGACCTTCTGAAGCCTACTTCTATCAACTCGTCAAAGTCATTCTCTGTCCAGCTTTGTTCCGTTGCTAGCGAGGAGCTGTGATCCTCTGGAGGGGTAGAGATGCTCTGAATTTTAAAATTTTCAGCTTTTCTGCTGGTTTCTCCCCATCTTTGTGGTTTTATCTACCTTTGGTCTTTGATGTTGGTGACCTACAGATAGGGTTTTGGTGTAGATGACCTTTTTGTTGATGTTAATGCTATTCCTTTCTGTCTGTTTGTTTTCCTTCTAACAAACAGTCAGGTCCCTCAGCTGCAGGTCTGTTGGAGTTCCACTCCAGACCCTGTTTGCCTGGGTATCACCAGCGGAGGCTGCAGAACAGCAAATATTGCTGCCTGATCCTTCCTCTGGAAGCTTTGTTTCAGAGAGGCAGCACCCTATATGAGGTGTCTGTCGGCCCCCACTGGTAGGTGTCTCCCAGTTAGGCTACACGGGGGTCAGGGACCCATTTGAGGAGGTAGTCTGTCCATTCTCAGAGCTCAAACGCTGTGCTGGGAGAACCACTGCTCTCTTCAGAGCTGTCAGACAGGGACATTTACGTCTGCAGAAGTTTCTGCTGCCTTTTGTTCAGCTATGCCCTGCCCACAGAGGTGGAGTCTAGATGCATTAGGCCTTGTTGAGCTGCGGTGGGCTCTGCCCAGTTTGAGCTTCCTGGCTGCTTTGTTTACCTACTCAAGCCTCAGCAATGGTGGACGCCCCTCCTCTAGCCAGGCTGCCACCTCGCAGATTGATCCCAAACTGCTGCGCTAGCAGTGAGCAAGGCTGCTTGGGCATGGGACCCACTGAGCCAGGCATGGTAGAGAATCACTTTGTCTGCTGGTTCCAAAGACCTTGGGAAAAGTGCAGTATTTGGGCAGGGGGTGTCCCGTTCTTCCAGATAGTCTGTCACGGTTTCTCTTGGATAGGAAAGGGAAATCCCTCGACCCCTTGTGCTTCCCGGGTGAGGCGATGCCCTGCCCTGCTTCAGCTCGCCTTCTGTGGGCTGCACCCACTGTCCAACCAATCCCAATGAGATGAACCAGGTACCTCAGTTGGAAATACAGAAATCACCCGTCTTCTGCATTGATCATGCTGGGAGCTACAGACCGGAGCTGTTCCTATTCGGCCATCTTGGCAACTCCCTTTTTAACATTTTTTTTTGAGACAGTCTCACTCTGTCACCCAGACTGGAGTGCAGTGGTGCAATCTCAGCTCCCTGCAACCTCCACCTCCTGGACTCAAGCAATTCACCTGCTCAGTCTCCCAAGTAGCTGAGATCACAGGTGCACACCTGGCTAATTTTTATATTTTTAGTAAAGACAGGGTTTCGCCATGTTGGCCAGGCTGATCTCGAACTCCTGACCTCAGGTGATCTGCTGCCTCAACCTCCCAAAGTGCTGGGATTACAGGCATGAGCCACTGTGCCTGGCCTTTAATTTTTTTTTAATGTTTTTGAAATTTATTATAGTATATGGTTTAAAGTAAGACTTTAACGTTTATTGTCCCCCCAAATAGCTAACAAGTATTCCATTACTATTTATTGAATAATCTCCACTTGTCTGATGGATTTATAATGCCTCTTTTCTGACATATTACATTTTTATTGCTATCAGGGGCTATTCCTAGGCTTCATGTGCTATTCTTGAATCTGGCTGTTCTTGAGCCGTTAAAACTCACACTAAATTATTACATCACTAATATGATTCCATCAATAAGCCCAAAACTAACTTAGTAAGTACTGATATTTTACAGAAAATGTGTTTCTAGCTAGAATCATTCATTTAATCATTCATTCAGATCCTTTACAACTTTCAATAGTTTTTATGTTTTCTTTGATAGTTCCCATTATCTTTTTGTTAAGGGTATTCCTAGACATTTTATTTTATTTTTTTTGAGATAGAGTCTTGCTCTGTCACCCAGTCGAGTGCAGTGGCGTGATTTTCACTCACTGCAACCTCCGTCTCCTGGGTTCAAGTGATTCTTGTGCCTCAGCCTCCCAAGTAGCTGGGACTACAGGTGTGTGACACCATGCCTGGCTAATTTTTGTATTTTCAGTAGTGACGGGGTTTTATCATGTTGGCTAGGCTGGTCTTGACTCCTGACCTCAGGTGATCCGCCCAGCTCGGCCTCCCAAGGTGCTTGGATTATAGGCGTGCGCCACTGCCCCCGGCCAACATTTTATTTTGATTGTTGCTGTTGGAAAATTTTAGAATTCTTAATGCCTTCCATTTGGTCTTCACCTGAAACTGGAAAATCCTGAATCACTGATTTAAACAGATGAGGTGAAAAGAACTAGAAGAACCACTGTGAACAGATAAGGTATCTTGAACCTTGGGAGTTGCTCTATGTGGTGGCTAAAATAGTTCTCTGGAAATATCTGTCTGTCTCTCTGAGACCATATAGTTTCCAGGCTCAGCATTTAGTTTCCTCAACATTTAAAATTAGATATTAAAAAAAAGTTACATAATAAAAACATTTTTAATCATTCAAAACATTTTTGTGATAGAATTACCCAGAAAAAGACAGCACTGGCACAGAGGGTTATCCGTATACATTTTCCCCAGGCAGTAAAGGGAATGCGTTCTTCTTCCTAATTACAAAAACAAAAAAGTTTAGTCAATCAAGGGATTACTGTAATAAAATTATTTTTCTCCTGACTGGCCAATAAATCTTAGACTTAATTTTAAAAAATTAGTTTGCAAGCATAGTCTCCTTACTCATAATTGCACTTTTTTGTTAACAATTTCAAAGTCACACATCACAAAACATGTGCAGTGTTCATTTTAATAAGTTTTTGGAACATGCAAGCATGAATAAACTGTTTATCGGCCACAACCCGAGCTCAGGAATCTGGGTGTCTGATGGTGCCAAGCTGCAAAGCTATACTTCTGGGCTTGTCTTAGGTTTTAGAAATCACTGTGATGATAGCACAGAGCCCAGGCAGGACAAAAAGTTTCCTAGATGTCTGCGAATACTAGGTATCCACTATGTGTTTCTTGGTTGGGCTTTATATATTAACTTTGAATAAATTTTTAGAAGATTTCCATTTTATAGTTCACAAAAATATATTTAAATTCTTAAGAGTAGAAATCAACCCTCTACATGATTTATCTGTATTGTAAGAGCAGCCTAATAACAGCTGCAAATACTTACAGAGTATTTAACTCTGTGCCAGGCACACTATTCTAAGTAGCTTCTATACATTAACTCAATCCTTAGCTGCAATCATGAGAAAACAACTGTATCATTCCCATTTTATAGATGAGGTCACTGAGGCACCGGGAAGTTAACTAATTTGTCCAAGATCACCCAACTAGTAAGTTGCTGTGTTCAGGCGTGAACTCTGGCATCAGAGACTTCACCATCACGCTATAGGCCTCTCTAAACAAAGGGAGGGTATGTGGGCAACAAAAGTGAAACGAGGAATAACCATAAAGAAAAAGGAACCTACACTTGCAATGTTTTAACAAGCAACATTTCAAGGGAAATTTAACTTATAAGCTGGCAATTTTAACTATAAAATTGGCAGGTTTAAATGACCAAATTGTCTTTTCTTCAGTATTTTTCCCATGTTGCTGGTATTATAAGATTTTTTAGTGCTCAAACAACTTCATAAACATCTAATTTTGTTTAAGTTTCGGCTTTCATTTCTGAATATACAATCTTTCAACAACATATGCTTTGACCCTGTCCTCTCTAGTAAACAGCAGGAACTATTCATAATGGGGATTATTTGAAGCTTTTACATTGTGAAAGACAAATGTCACTTTCTACTGGTAATTGAACCTCGTTTTTTCCTATTTGTAAAAGGAAGAAGTTGAACTGTTCCCTCTGGTTCCTTTTAGTGCCAACATTTTGTAAATCTGTGATTCAATTTATAAAACCTATAGTTGGGAACATTTTCAGACATTCTTGGTAAAAGCATTTTCTTTCCAAGAGCTATTTGTATTCAGAACCTACTGTTCTTATGCTGATGACTGCAAGTACAATCAGCTCAAAGTTTTCTGTGTTGATGGAAAGAAGCAAGAATGCAGATGATTTAAAAATCATCTTTCAGGGACTTTGGAATATTTATACAGACAGAATATAGTTTTTTATTTTTGGAGTAGCGGTAGCAGCAGCAAATCTACCTTTCCAATGACATAAAATACCTAGCACAGTACCCGAACAAAGTTGGACCTCAAAAAGTACTTTCCTTCTTCCTCCATCCTTTCTCCAACTTTAGGATAAAGGCCACACTACTTTCTGCACATCCCAACCAGAAGGTGGAGCAGTGACTGAGGCTTACTGCAAGATAAACGGGCAGCTGGTCTAGGATGAATAAGGGGCTGGAATAATGAAAGTATACGTGAAAAATTGAGAATCAACTATAAAAACCAGTGCCTCTTTCCTTATATCTCTATGTCACAGTAAAAATTATTTTTTTTGTATTTTTACTGTTTTTATGAAAGAAGGGGCCCCATTTATCTCCTGTGTCTACTGTTCTAAGCAGTGCTTCTGCACTTTGGCTGCACATCAGAATCACCAAAGGAGCTTTAAAAAAACCCCTGTGCTCAGAATACCCCCAGGTTACTAAGTACCAGAGTATGTAGTGATGGAACTCAGGTATCAATATTTTTTAAGCTCCCCCAAGTGACTCTAATGTGCAGCCAAGGAGGAGAACCACAGCAGTAAGTAGATCAAACTGCACCTAAATACGACCCTGCTTACCTGAGTAATCTCATTTATCACTATGTGAGTACATCGTGCTTCGTATTCTGGTCGGGCTTGTTCTTCCTGCTGTAACTCAACAGTATCCCATTCATACTCAAGTTCTGCCTGGCGTCGCTTCCAAAACTCCAAAAACAAGGTAACTAACAGAGAGACAGAACAGCTTGTGTGGATTTTCAATGATGACTGATGTTTCAGAAATCTGTACCGAACAATATTAATTATCCATTGTACTGGCCTGTTTTCACACTGCTATAAAGAACTACCCGGACTGGGTAATTTATAAAGGAAAGAGGTTTAATTGACTCACAGTTCTGCATGGCTGGGGAGGCCTCAGGAAACTTAAAATCATGGTGTAAGGCGAAGGGAAAGCAAAACACGTCTTACATGGCAATAGGAGAGAGAGAACACGGAGGAAAGTGCTACAGCTTTAAACCATCAGATCTCATGAGAACTCACTCACTATCATGAGAACAGGATGGGGGAAATCCACCCCCATGATCCAGTCACCTCCCACCAGGCCCCTCCCCTGACACATGGGGATTATAATTCGACATGAGATTTGGGTGGGGACACAGAGCCAAACCATGTCATCCATAATACTTTTGTATATGGCAAATCAAATCTAAATTATAGGAGATACTACTATTTAAAAGGGAAAAACATGATTTTAAAGAAAATGTTGGTAATTTACAACATTATGAAATAGACTATAGATTCTGGGAAAGGCAATGTGATGGTCAGAAGACATGTGAGTATGTCTGACACTGAAGCATATGTTTCAGCACCTTATTGCCAACTAAAACACAAATAATGCCCACAGTTCCAAAGGAGCTCATGGTCCATCCTTCATCTGCTTTTCCCTGCACCCTCATTCTTGTACTCTCCTTTCCTTCCTAAGGGCCTACAGGGGAAGAGGAATACTTTAGGATGTCCCAAATAAATTAATATTCATTCATACGGAAAACTGGTATTTTTCTCAATCTTATATAAAGTATGACTAAAATAATTTTTTAGGAATCATTTTTCAGAATTTTTAACTTAAATACTAAATAAAAACATTAAATGTTAATTGAAAAAATGCAGTTTCAGGGTAAATACCCTATGCCCTTCTTCTAATCAGACTGCGAACCCTAAGTCCTTCCTATAAAGAAATTCTGTAATCACCACTCTTCTAGTTACATTCTTTGAGTGTCTACTATCAGCTGGGAATAAAGAGAAAACAAGACACAGTCCCTGCTTCAAGGAGCTCCTAGGCATATGGGAATTATACTGTCCTTGAAGTGACAGGTATAGTTGATTATTAAGAGGGCTATGATAAAGGTAAGCACAGGTTGCTCTGGGCACACGGAACCAGAACATTTAACTGGGTGTTTCGGGGAAGGCCATCCCAGAGGAGGGGACCACTGTGATGAGTCTTGAGATGCCTCAGAGCTGATCAGGTGAAGGTGGTGGTGGGTGGAACACTAAGGCCACCTGCTCCCAGGGAGCTGCACATGCAAAGGCACGGAGGCCAGAGGGCCAGGCACTTTCCCAAAACTGCAAACAATCTGGTAGTAAGCGAAAGGTGTGATGGAGGTGGGGCAGCCAGGTAAGAGCTCTGCAGGGGCACATCACAAAGGGTTTTCTGTGCTTTGAAAGGAGTTTAGAGAGTTTAACGTACAGATGGAGGAGACTTTGAAGGTAGTCTAGAGTGAGACTAGGGGCAGGGAGACCTGCTGGCAGGTACATGATGCGGCAGGATCCTTGAGGGACGTTGAGAAGGCAGACGGATGGATGCAGGTATGACAGATGGATGCAGGTATGACAGAAGGATGCTAGCCAGGTTTCTGGCTCAGGCAATATCCAAAATTCTAGTGGCATGCCTTGGAAATAGGAAGTGTGTTAAGAAGGTCAAGTGTGCAAGAGGAGACAACTGGTTTGGTTATGATCAGATGCAATGTATGTGGACTACTCAAGAAGAAATGTCCAGTAGATAGGTAAAAGTCTACAACGTAGGAGGAAGATCTGGATTGAGCTGGATTTTCATTGTTTTAAGTGGCAATTGGGGCCATGAGAGAATGAGATCATTAAATGAGGTGCAGGATAGTAATCACACCCTGGCTGCACGTAAGAAGGACCAGGGAGCTTTTACAAAATACTGAGCCCAGGTACCGCCCTGTAAATTATGATTTTTGGTCTGGAATGGGGCCTGAGCATAGTTGTTTTGTTTGTTTTTGTTTTGTTTTGTTTTTAAGGTTTAATACGCAGTCAGGGTGGAGACTCACTGAAGTAGAGAGTGAAGAGAGCCAGAATGAAATCCTGCAGACCCTGCAGCAGGCAGCCTGAAATGCAGGAGGCAGTCTTGGGATGCACCTGTAAGGAGCAAGAATCCAACACTCCCCAATGGCAAAGACAACTGAACATGTTTAAAAGCACTCACTTCCTAGCAGTGTTTGTTTTGACTACTACTTTTCCAGTAAGTTAGAGTAGAAATAATCTGGATGTTGGAATCAGGATCAAATTGTTGAGTGTTTTATATACAGGGTGATGGCTACTGAGAAACAACCCAGACATTTGTGCTTCTCTATCTGCCCAAGGGGAAATGAAGTGAGTATTGGCTTCTTTGTCAATGGGATGGAAATCTAGAGGGCACCATGTCCTTTTGTGGACTGACATGTGACTGGCTGGTCTTGCTGCCCAGCTGAGCCATGCTGGTCTCAGGTGGCAGATACTCCCCAAAGAGACCCTGTTGGGAGGAATGAGCCACCCATGAGCCAACCCTCCCTAGGCTGCATATGAAGCAGCATAACATACACCGCCCACTTACCAAAGCCCCCCAAGGTTCTGCATCTCCTTGATAAACTCCCATATATCTCCATCAACAGAGGACCCTACTTTTTAATCTACCAAGAATCCTACTGCCAGTATTGCATATGCCCCCACCCCTGAAGCTCCCTCAGCTCTGTCTCCTACTCTGTAATTATGAAATCATTCCAGCGGTCATGTGCATTCTCTCAGAAAGGGCCCATTTTATTCCCTTTGTCAACCCTTCTTCTGCCCTTCAAAATATTAATACATAGCACTCATGCATCCTGACCTATATCTGCTTCTAGGTCTACTGTCTATCATACCCACTGGAATGTCACCTTCACATGCGCAGCAATTTGGTTTTGTTCATAGCAGAAGCACTAGGACACAGTAGGCACGTAACGAATGAATGCACTGAATGAACAAACTGAAGGAAACCACCCAGAAACTGGAGGACCCCCACCGCCTGGGGAATAATCCACTCACAGGTCCCAGCTGACTCCAACTGCTCACCTCTACACATAACTACCCACTCTCCTTACTTCCTGCTATGCTAGTCTACTTGGGTCTTCAGTACCTCCTGTACAGATGTACCTTGATTTATCATGCTTTACAGATAGTGTTTTTATCTTCTTACAAATTGATGGTTTGTGGCAACCCCACATTGAGCCTCTATCAATGCCATTTTTCCAACAACAGGTACCCACTTTGTGTCACATTTTAGTAATTCTCACATTTCAAATTTTTCATTATTATTGTATCTTTTATAGTGGTCTGTGATAAGTGATCTTTGATGTTACTATTGTAATTGTTTTGGGGCAACATGAAGTGCACCTATATAAGATAGCAAAATTAACAAATGTGTGTGTTCTGACCATTCCACTGACTGGCTGCTCCCCCATCTCTCTGCCTCTCTTCTGGCCTCTCTATTCTTTGAGATGCAACAGTAGTGAAATTAGGCCAATTAATAACCCTACAATGGCTTCAAGGTGTTCAAGTGAAAGCAAGACTCACACATCTCTCACTTTAAATGAAAACTAGAAATTATTAAGTTTAGTGAGGAAGGCATATTGAAAGCTAGGCCTCTTGTGCCAGTTTGCCAAGCTGTGAGTGCAAAGGAAAAGTTCTTGAAGGATATGAAAAGTACTACTCCAGTGAACACACAAATGATAAAAAAGTGAAACAACCTTATTGTTGATACGGATAACGTTTTAATGATCTGGATAGAAGACCAAACCAGCCACAATATTCCCTTAGACCAAAGCCTAATTCAGAGCAAGGCCGGAACCCTCTTCCATTCTATGAAGGCTGAGAGAGGTGAGGAAGCTGCAGAAGAAAAGTTTGAAGCTAGCAGAGGTTGGTTCATGAAGTTTAAGGAAAGAAATCATCTCCATAGCATAGAAGTGCAAGGTGAAGTAGCAAGTGCTAACTGGCAGCAAGTTATCCAGAAGATCTAGCTAAAGGTAGCTACACAACAGACTTTCAAGGTAGATGAAATAGCCTCCCATTGGAAGAAGATGTCAACTGGGACTTTCACAGCTAGAGAGGAGAAGTCAATGCCTGGCTTCAGAACTTCTAAGGACAGGCTCACTCTCTTGTTAGGGGCTAATGCAGTTGGTGACTTCACGTTGAAGCCAATGCTCATAGATCATTCCAAAAACCCTAGGGCCTTTAAGAATTATGTGAAATCTACTCTGCCTGTACTCTAAATGGAACAATAGAGCCTGGATGACAAGCACATCTGTTTATAACATGGTGTGTTGAATTATTTTAAGCCCATTGTTCATAAAAAATTACTCTTTTAAAAAAATTACTGCTCATTGGCAATGCATCCACTCACTCAAGAACTCTGGAGATGTACAGAGATTAATATTGTTTTCATGGCTATGAACACAACATCCATTCTGCAGCCCATAGATCAAAGAGTCATTTCAACTCTTACATTTTATTATTTAAGAAATACATTTAGTAAGGCTACAGCTGCCATAGATAGTAATTATTTGGCTAGATATTGGCAAAACAAACAGAAATCTTCTGGAAAAGATTCATCATTCTAGATGCCATTAAGAGCATTTATAATTCATGGGAGGAGGTGAAGATGTCAACATTAACAGGAGTTTAGAAGAAGTTGATTCTAACCCCTCATGGATGACTTTGAGAAGTTCAAGACTTCAGTGGAGGAAGTCACTGCAGATGTGGTAGAAAGAGCAAGAGGAACTAGAAATGGAGCCTGAAGATGTGACTGAACTGCTGTAGTCTCATGATCAAACTTGAAGGAATGAGAAGTTGCTTTCTATGGATCTGCAAAGAAAGTGGTTTCTTGAGATGGAATCTACTCCTGGTGAAGATGCTGTCATTATTGAAATGACAACAAAGGATTTAGAGTATTACACAAATTTAGTTGATAAAGCTGTAGTAGGGTTTGAGAGGATTGACTCCAATTTTCAAAGAAGTTCTACTGTGGGTAAAATGCTACCACACAGTATCACATGCTAGAGAACTCTTGTGAAAAAAGAGTCCACTGATGTGGCAAACTTCATTGTTGTCTTATTTTAGGAAATTTGCATAGCTACCTAAACCTTCAGCAACCATCCTCCTACCTAATCAGTCAGCAGCCATCAACACCGAGGCAAGACCCTCTCCCAGCAAAAAGATTAACACTCTCTAAAGGCTCAGATGATTGTCAGCATTTATAGTAATAAAGTATTTTTTAATTAAGGTATGTACATTTTTTGACAATGCTATGCACACTCACTAGACTATAGTATAGTATAACCATAACTTTTATATGCACTGAGAAACAAAAAATTTGTGTGGCTCCCTTTACTGTGATATTCACTTCCTTGTGGTGGTCTGGAACCTTACCCACAGTATCTCTGAGGAGGCCAGGATAACCCTAGATGGAGAATATACCATGAAGCATTGATAGTTTACTGGTGAGATCAAGCTTTAGCACCTTGACTGTGGGGAGGAGTCCAGGGTCAACATGCTGAAGGAATTATCATGTGTACTCTTCTACCTCACAGACTGCAAACATACTCTTCCAGCATAACCATTTTCTAAAGGATATTGTGACTAAGCACATTAAAATCTTGTTGCACTTTGACACTTACAGGCATAAATGAAAAACTGGTACTTATAAGCCTGTTAAAATTAGGCTGGAAGACTGGTGGTTTCTTATTTTTGCGATAGAAAGAAGGGTCTGCACCTGTGTCACATGAGGTAGAACCAAGGAGACTAAACTGACATTTTCTAACCCATTCTCATTTTTTTCACAGCACCAAACAAAATAATGCAATTAAATCAGTAAAAACCAAATTATTTCTGCATCTTTCTCAAAGCTTGCTGCAACTTCATTAATATACACTGTATTTTGTCATCAATCTAAAGACTGATAATAGCCAAATTATTGGCAGAACTCTTATTCCATGCTTGTCACTTTCTGTCTATGGGGCTATAGGTAATTGGCTTAATCTCCCTGAGTGTCATCTTCTTCATCTTTAAAATCGGAGTGTGATAGCCACTCATTTACTCAGTACCTATCTAGTATTTATCTCAGTATCTATAAAGTATTAACAGGAGATAATTCATGATAATATTCTTAACTTTTCTCACAAAGAGTAACATAAGCAACTCTAGTCGGTGCTATAAGGGAAGAACGGTGGATGTCCTCTTCCCTCCTCCCTGAATTTGAACATACTGGGTAAAATGCTTCTGTTTATGAAATTCTGAACTATAGAAAGCAGTTCTGCCTGGGAAGTGATAGGATTGCAATGCAAGCAAGACATAGCCTGGTGTTAGCAAATCCTCAGCCTTGAAGGAAAACCCCTGGGAGTTGCAGCAACAGGTGAGTGTTTTAGTTCCTTATTTCACTCAGCCACAGATTCTGCAGGGTCTATGGAAGGCACTGCTAACCTAGTAGTCACCCAGTGTTTTGGAGTACTCCTGGGCCACGTCAGTGCTGACTCACAATGCTGTGTGTCCCAGATTGAGGGCACCAGGCCCTGGGGTGACCGTGCATGATCACAGACAGGAATTTCTGTTCCGTATCTTTTGCTCTCTCCCCCTGCAATAAGACAACTGATAGAACTCCAGCAGGGAGCAACACACTTCTGTTCTCTGGCAATCCAGAGGTGCTAGCTGATTAGATGCAGTTAAAACTCTTACATCAACATATAATAAGAAAAGAGAAAGGTTGTCTGGAACTTGGGGATCAATAACAGCTCTTCCTCTTAATCAGGATATTATTATATTTAAACAAAATATGCATCAGATGAAGAATATGCACGTATACATAAAAAGGTTTCAGAGCAGTAAAGTGTTATGGTGTTATATCCTGCATTGTCTAAGGACAAGACACACTCTGGTAGATGGGAATGTTCTGGTTGCTGTAAGAGTTTGCTGCTGAAGATCTAGGATGTTTTAACGCCTTGAAACCATTTAGGCCTCGTAACCCACAGAGGCAGAGAAGTTAGATTAACTTCCTCAGCCTTTATTGCAACTTTTTTTTTTTTTTTTTTTTTTAAGATGGAGTCTTACTTTGTCGCTCAGGCTGGAGCCTCCAGCTGGGATTACAGGTGTGCACCATCACACCTGGCTAATTTTTGTATTTTAGTAGAGGCGAGGTTTCACCATGTTGGCCAGGCTGGTCTCAAACTCCTGACCTCAGTGATCCACCTGCCTCAGCCTCCCACAGTGCTGGGATTGCAGGCATGAGCCACCACACCCAGCCGTTTATTCCAACTTCCTAATTCAAGGGCTAGAAACTCTCTTGCAGCTAGGGTTCCAGATCTGATTTTTTAAAATGCCTGTCAGAAGCATCTGTATGTCACTTAAGTCAGAAACTGGGCTGAATGGAGTCAGGGTGGTGGTACCAGGAGCTGCACTATTTTGCTGGTGTGGACCCAGCAGAAGCAGCACAGGTCTGAAGGTAACAGTCACAGCAGCTGTTTTCTGATCCCCAAGTGCAGCTAGTTAGGCTTCCTGATTCCCCAGGTCCTTAGTGAGCCAGATGACTGGTGGTTTTCTGGAAATAAGTAGGCCTAGTTTAGAACTCACCCCTCAAAGGTGAAAATTAAACACTGCAGTCATGCAGCCAAGAGGCTGATCCCAGGAGAATCAGGTGTAAGTAGGCAAGATGCAACAAGGAAGGGAGTGGGCAGGATGTGTTTAGAACCTTTACTTCAACCATGGGTTGGTGTTTAGGACTCTACGAATCAGTATGAACAGGTGGGCTGCCTTGTCCTAAAAGGATGGACATTTTTAAGGTAAGTATATGATTTATATTATATTGATTACAAAAGAGTTTTCTACTGTCAACTTTCATAATTTCTAGGGAGCAGAAAAATAAGTGCCATATGCATCTGGGCACAAAAAAGATGCTGCAGGAACATAATGGTGGTGATATGAATAACTTCACGTGAGGCTGTAGCCTGTTTGGTTCTGCAATTTCAGACTTTCTGTAAAGTGGTTCACAGCAGTAGTTCTCAAAGCAGAAGTAACAAGGAAAGCCACACAAAGCACTTAAAGTTTATCATACATATCCTTAAAAATATACATACAATGCTATAGGCAGTGCTGAAATACTTTCTGCATTCTAAAATCAGATAAAATAAAATCAGCAGCTAATGTGTAAGTCAGTTCTATAACCATGGTGCAGTTAATGATCAGAGAAGGGAAGGTTAGCTAGGAAATTTGAGGCTTGTCTTTCTAGTGTCAAAATTAACATTTTTTGCTTTATTTCAAATGTCTTCTTTAATTGGGGCTATCAGCATCCATTAGTATATGCAGTTTAGTAGATGTGTTAGAATGTTATACATTATGATTCAACGCTGAGAGTACAGTTAATAGTTAAAATGCTGATCCATGTGTTCAGCACCTAAGCTCTTACTGGGCGGAAGGAGGTGGGGCGGAGAAAGGTGTATTACAATGGAGGAGCACAGAGGATCTTAATACATACATTCAATCTTTATTCTTCCATGTGTCAAATGTTAGCCAGAGTTTGGTCTCCAGCCAAAACATGCTAAATGGCTGAATGCCAGTGTAACTGATTGGGATGTTTGGCCACCTTACAGTGCACTTTATCCGTGGAGCAGCAACAAATATCTCTAAAAAGTGAGCAAAATAATTGGATTGTCTGTTCTGTGATCCATTTGGTAATTCTTCATAGGCACAATCACTACCAAACAGAAATACTGCTGAGGACACTGTAAATAACTGATTCTGTGAGTTACATACGTTGACATGTTGTCCTTTAAAGAATAAAAAACTTGTTCAATTTTTTCCTCTGCCTTCCTATAACCTGAATTCTGTTGTTCCTCATACTTACACAATGAAATTGGAAATGCATCTAATTTTGAAAATGGAAATTTTTCTTCTATGTTAGAACATTCAGATCAATTAAACATTTAAAGTTTGCATTTAAAGAAAATGATAATTGCCTCATTGTATTAATGATTCTATCCCAAAGTAAATAATATATAGTGGTAAAGTTCCCACATGGGAATTAGATCCTGTAGAATTATATCTGTTCTAGTTAGTAAGTAGAGTTTGTTGTTATTATACGAGTAGCAGATACTCATTAAATATCCGCTCACATACAAGTATATGAGGAAGAAAGCTCACCCATAATCACTGTGTTGCTGCTTCCTCCTGACCCCCACCCCCATAAAAGTTAGGTTGTATCACACTGTGGGGGCTGTTGCAATAATGGCTTCCAACAAATCATGCCTCCTACATCCAAGCCACTGGATAGTACTCCCACCGCCCCACATTGATGCTGGTTTGGCCATATGACTTACTTTGGTTGATGGGACATTAGCTAACTTGGTGCAACAATAGGCTTAAAAATGCATATGCACCGAAACTTGTCCTCTCTTCTCTTTGGAATCCTGAAACCAAGAATCCTGGGCTAGCCTACTTGAAGATGAGACACCATGTGGAGCAGGGAAGCCTTCCCAGCTGAGCCCCACAGACCAAACCAGGTTTCTAGTTGCAAGATCATCTATCCCCAGTGGAGCTGCCAGCTTACTAGAGAGTCAGCTGAGCCAACTCAGCTGACCCAGAGAATGATGAGAAATAATAAATATGAGAAATAAAGTTTGTTGTTTTAAGCCACTATATTTTGATGCAGATTTTAATATAGTAAAAGCTAACTGATACAATGTCCTCAGTTATAAATGGAATTCTAGGGGAGTTGAAGCCTGGGCAATACAAGATCCTAAAAGTGGGTTACTTTGATAGCCTACATAAAACTGTATAATACTATCAAATTGAGTGCATGAAAAAAAAAAAAAAAACTTACCCCATACTCCCATAAATACTGCAAAGACCAGGGTTCCAAAACTGTCAAAGATGCACAATTTCTGGAAAATATAAATGACATATAAATGAGTCATATCCTCCACTTATTAGGATTCAGTAAATATGAAATGCTTTGTCTATTCTACAGTCTTGAAGTTCTTTTCAAAGGTGATGCCTAGTTTAACAATCATCTATGATCATACATCATTCAATGTATCTACTACATACTTATAGACGAAATTTGATTCTTTTAAAAGTAAACAGTCTTTGCTGTATTAACCAGTGTATTTTCCAGTGAAACTTTGCATATCCCAATAAGGAAATAGGTATAGTTCCTAGAATTCCACTGAGTTTAAAGCCTCCATTGGGCTTGAATAACAGCCTCTTATGAGCTGTCATAATGGATTTGAGGAAGCAGTATGTCTCTACGAATACAATGATCCCTAAGCAACTTTTAGATTTATGATTTACATTTTATCATCATCCCACCCTGGTAGAGGTTAAGTTTCAGAATTCCTGTTTTTCCTGTTAAGAGATGTACAAAGCTGAGGTTTATCTCGAAGTGGCTCTTCTCCAGGAGAGCTCTGTTTTCTTAAACCCAATGATGGCTTTTCTACCATCACTGACAGATGCTTCTATTGGACTAAAGGATGCACAGGTGCTTTTGCTAACATTACAATGAATACAATGATCATGAATGATAAATAACATATCTGGCCAAATAAGGCTTTATTTACTAGTTCTGCTAAGTTTTATCCCTTTGCTAGTATATAAGTAGCCTATCTCCCTCTATGAGTTCCTGGAAAATATTTTAATTCGTGACTAATTTTTCATTAGTGAGCATTTTTACATTTCCTAAAAAAATACTATAAAGATAATGGAAAAAGTGACAAGCATATTATATCTACTTTATGACAGATAATATAAAAGGACAGGGACTGGGTAGAAAAGCTATAGGTAAAAAAAAAAAAACCTTTTCAAATGTTAAAAGAAAATTCAAAGCTGCTTCGAAGTAGAAAAGTCTACTTTGCTTTAGGTGATTTTTTGGGTTGCTCTTTATACTCATGTAAAGTGGATAAACCTTCTTCTATGTAAAAATATTAGTTATTTTCATAAAAGAATAGCAACATTCTCATCCATCTGATTTTCAAGGCCCCCTCAATCATCCACATTGATTGTGATGAGAAAGCAAGCATAATCCTAAATTGTCTGTCATCCAATTATTCTTCTAAAAAACCTCAAGGAAGACAATAAATGCATGCCTGCTCTGGGGAACAACCCTTTCCACCTACTCCTCTTGTCCAGGGATTCCATAAGACCACATATTTCAAATCTTTTACTTTTGACTCTTATGGAACCGTCTTCTCCAAATTAACTTTTAATGTTATGCCTTATCCTTTATTGTAAAATTATAAGAAAGGTCCCATAAAAAACAGTTCTGCATGTTGTAATACTATTATTGAAGATTCTGTCCAATGCCACTTCCATTTTAGGAATCAATGCAATCTTCTAAGTATTTGACAACACTCTACTTGCCTTGACACTTCTGCCCACCTACTCCAAAAAGAAAATCCCACCTGTGAATTCTTAGCTCTACTCTTTTGAGAAAACGTCAATGGAAACACATCTGTCAGCACTAGAGGGAAAAATGGGAGCATTACGAAAGAGCAAGTGTACTGCCAATGTCAAGATCACTCCAGCTGCCTTGCTCAAGGTGACAGACATGCCTAGCACTTTTATGAGAGGGAGTTAGGCCTGGATGAAGTTCGTATACTTGCCACATGTGTGAGGAATCCTGGACCCTTGAGAAAGAATAAGATGGCTGACTTCTTTGCTCTGTGTTCCATGAACTATGTGGAAGCAGGAAGTAAGGGAAAAAGGAAGCAAGGAGCTTACTTGGAAAGAAGCCTAGCTTAGCTTGCTAGGCAGGATGGCAGAGAGGGCAAGACAGCTGTGTTAAGAGCAGTCTGAATCAGCATACTGCTTTAGTCACATAGAGCAGGAAAGAAAAGAAAGAGCTGCATATGTAGGCATGATGATTTTAAGCAGAGAAACCAACTAGAATTTTGGGGGAAAAAATGACAATTTGTTATGCTTTCTTCCTGGAAAGAAGCAAAGTCAAAATTTTATAACTAAACATGTTTTTATGAACAAAATATTAGAACTTACCATGTTTCCCTTTTATCCTGCCTGCTAGAAAGCTAAGAATCTTATTCAATAATCACAAAAACAGTATGAATCCTTATTATTTGCATAATTGTTTCCTAATTTCATATTTCTATTTTTAATTTGCTAAAAGGTAAGCATATCTGTAAATTAGCACTCTTTCCAAAAGAAAGATGTATAAATGAATACATAAAGAAAAGTATGAAGGAAAAAATAATTCACAAACAGAAAAGCCAGAAAAAGTGCTTTTTCTTTTTCAAACTTATTTTTTTTTCCATTTAGTCCTCTTACTCATATTCTATGTTTCCTTCTTTTTGAAAATCATTCTGACAAGACTCAAGGGATTCTTCAGGGAACTGGAATAGAATTAAAGATTCAGTTTTTTTATTTTTCAAAACAAAAAAATGCACACGGGTCTATTTGAAAGTCATGTGCTTAAGGAGGGTAGGTGGAGCAGAAGAAAGAAGAAGAGGTGGGTGTGGGGAGTGTGAAGGAGAGAACTTCTTAAGGAAAATGAAACTTCCACTTGCATCTTTGTAGATGACAATCTGCCTCTGGTGTTATTGTTGGCATCTGCCTTAAAGCCAGTGCTTCGGGATACAGCTAACTAGTGCCCTTTAGCCTCTGAGTCAGCATCACTGGAAGCAGCTTCCCTCTTACTAGCTTCAAGTCTTTCACTCTATGTGATCTACAACAGATATTTATAGTCTAGAGTTTGTGTTGGTTTGGGAGAGGGGGCTTAATTTCTAAATTAAATGTAAAAATCCATCTGTTGACAACACCCTGCAATCAGCTTAACTAAGTAGTGAAACAATTTCTCAAACAGAGCTGGATCTGAGTAAAGTGCCTGCAATGTCAGCTGGCAAAGAATATGGTAATGACGAGAAACGCAGATTTCTTATAAATTTCTGACTTTGCCAGTTACTAGGTGGGTGACTTTGGGCAGGTTATTTGATCTCCCAGATCGCCAGTATTTTACACTGTAAAAATGGAGATAATGCCTGTTCTGCCTATCTCACAGGGTTGTTGTATATGTCAAAAGTGGTAAGTATAAGAACTATGCAAAGTATGATATAGAAAGTGGCATCAGTATAGCAGCAATACATTCCGTTAAAATCTGACTTACATGGAGTAGGCTACAATGTTCTAGGGATACTAATGATTCCTAAACTCTCATGGTAGAACAAGGGGATAGAGAGAAGATCATCAGAGGAAAGCGTAGGTCAGGATTGTAAGGAAAATGCTCTGAAGTAAGCTGACCATCTTTCTATCTGTCCAGAGTTTCCAGCCTGCTTTCAGTAAGCTCCCTCCATTCTTCATGCTCGTCCGAAACCTCCCAAATTTTAAGAAGTCATAAAGCTCAGGACCATCTGCATGTATAAGGAGAGCTAGATGTGTTTTCTGGCAATGTTTTAAGACAAACACCTTTTATCACATATAAAATCCTTCTCATGCATAGTTATAGAGACAGTCTAAATCTGACCATCAGGGTCTTTACAATCTAAGCATAGTTTTGGCATATGTTGAAAGGGGGAAAACAGAAGTACAGATTTCAGGTTTCCACTTACTTGAATTAAGGAAAATACTTAACCAGGTTTGAGTATCCCAAATCCAAAGCTTTTTGAGTACTGACATAATGTTCAAAGGAAATGCTCAAGGCAGCATTTCAGATTTTGGATTTTTGGATTAGGGATGCTCAACCCGTAAGTCTAAGGCAAATATTCCAAAATCCAAAATCCAAAACACCTTGGATCCCAAGCATTTCAGATAATGAATACTCAACCTGTAGTGAATCTATTAAAAAGTATTTATAAGATAAAATGAGTTTGAGATTTCTACTTTGATTACTTGAAATACTCAAATAGTTTAGATTCCACTATTATCTCACTGACACTCTATGAGGTTTTATCTAAGGTCTTAAATCACAATTTTATTATTTGTAAAGGAGGAATAAAGCATTGTATATTAATGTCCAGAATGTTTGAAAGGTTAGTTGAAAAATATCTGAATTCCTCAGAGGAAAAAAGATACAATACTATGTTTTATCTAAATTAGCATTAGAAAAAAAATCTTTCATTAGGTGTAAATATTGGGAATAGCAAAAATTACCTTTGAGGACTCGCAAGTAATATTGAGTTTCCAGAATGGACAAAGCCTATCACACTGAGGACACATTATGATCTTGCCACCAATATCAGGATGACAAACTTCTTTGCTAAAAAGAGAGAAATAAAACTTAATTTTAAAAAATTTAAAGCAGCATGATAAAATCTAATATCCATTCACAATAAGAAACAAAACTAAACCGATCTTGTAAAACTAGAAACAGAAGTGAACTTCATTAACCCGATAAAGGTTTGTTACATAAAACTCATTAAAAATCATACTAAATGGTAAAACGCTGAAAGTATTTCCTTTAGGTCAGGAATAAAGCAAAAGATTCTGCTATCACTGTTTCTTTGCAGCTGGAGGTCTCTGCCAGCATTGTATGTCAAGTAAAATAAGGCCACAAGGATAGGCCAGGAAGAAAGAGAACTGTTATTACTAACAGATTACATGATTATCTATATAGATGACTTAATAGACCCTAAAGATAAATTATTAGAATTAATAAGTTGAGTAAAGGCCAGGTGCAGCGGCTCATGCCTGTAATCCCAGCACTTTGGGAGGCCGAAGTGGGTGAATCACCTGAGGTCATGAGTTCAAGACCAGCCTGGCCAACATGGCGAAACCCCGTCTCTACTAAAAATAGAAAAATTAGCAGAGCATGGTGGTGCATGCCTGTAATCCCAGCTACTCGAGAGGCTGAGGCAGGAGAATTGCATGAACCCGGGAGGTGGAGGTTGCAGCAAACTGAGATCATGCCACTGCACTCCAGCCTGGGTGACAAAGTGAGACTCTGTCTCAAAAAACAAAACAAAACAAAACCAAAATAAGTTCAGTAAAGTTTGCTGGATGCAAAATCAATATACAAAATACACACAGGGACACAAAAAGGAATTATGTCCCCATACACCTGTAATCATTAGGAAATAATTCTTAAAAAATACCATTTCAATAGTGTAAAAAATAT
The DNA here is from genome assembly GCF_028885655.2 of Pongo abelii. Classification (NCBI taxonomy): domain Eukaryota; kingdom Metazoa; phylum Chordata; class Mammalia; order Primates; family Hominidae; genus Pongo; species Pongo abelii. The sequence goes on along the minus strand of NC_071995.2, from coordinate 43,026,475 downwards.
AAAGTGTTCAGGAATAAATCTAATTCAAAATATGTTAAGATTTATAGGGAGAAAATAGAATTTTTCTGAAAAGCAGTAAAGAAGGCCTACACTACCATATTCACAATTTGTAATAATCAATATTTAAAGATATTAGTTATCTCCCATTTAAGCTATAAATTCAGCGGAAAAGCAAAGGCTCAGAACAGTCAAAATACTTCTGAAGACAAAGGCATTATGGGAGAGGTTAAGAAAAATTGACCAACAGAAGAAAATAAAGAGGTCAGAAACAGACCTCTTGCCTATATAAAAATTGATTTATACCAGAGCTGGCCAAGCAAATTAATAAAGTGAGAACTGACATTTCAATAAAACGGGTCTGGTACAACAGGATATCCATATGAACAAACATAAAATTGAACCCGTAATCATATTCTATATACATCAATTCCAGGTAGAAAATGAGAATGCCAACCTACCAACTTATTAGAAAAAAAAATGTAGATAACCTCAGAGTAAGGAGAATCGCATAAACAAGAAACCAAAAAGCATAAACCACAAAGAAAAATATTGATACATTCAAGATATTTTAAAAGAATGTCATTAAAAAATAACATTAAAGGGAGAAAAATATAAGCCACAAATTGGTAAAAGTTTTGCAGACATAAAAATGACAGGATTATTTGTCAGAGTATTTAAAGGACTCCTACAAATTAATACCAAAAAAAAAAAAACCCCAAGTAACATTGCATGCTGCTCCCTCTAGGAGAAGCCATTCAGATAGGCTAGGCTTGTATGTAACTAGGAATGGAGCTGTGCAGTTAGGTGGTCTTACAAATAACTAAGGAAAAACAAATAGGAATGGGAAGCTTTCCTCGAATAGCTGAGTAAAGATCTTGGAAAGCCCTCTCCCTCCATAAAAGCAATGAGAACACTGGCAAAAATTGTCAAAATCAGCCTTTGCAGAACTCTGGAAATTAACCAAGTGCTTGATGTCATCTGAGGAGCATTTATTTGAGGAAAACTGGCTAAATCTCTGTAAGAATGATGACACCTGTTAACCTGACTGATTCCCATCCCCATCTCCCTAGCTTCATGGTAGCCTTAAAAACCAACAGCCTTGTAACTATAGAAGCTGTGAAAAATAGCAGCTTGCAGCCACTGAAGGGGGAAGTAGTAGTCTAAAGCTACCCCAAAAACCCCATCCTCAGAGAAGTCTTACTATTTGACCTGCCTGGCAGCTCCCCCAAAAAGCTCCATGCGCAGGATTTGCCGTTCTTTTTAAAGCTCATACTCAGAGTTCATACTGTGAACAGCACTATCACCAAAGTATCTGTGGAAAGCAATTGGCAAGAATTATTTTACATTGTAGCTGCTTGAGGCAGTGATACCAGTAGAGGTTAACAAGAGGTCAACCAAAGAACTTAAAAGGAAAAATTAGGAAATGAGATGTGCACAGGGGGCTCTAAAAAGCTCCAACATATTCCTGAGATTGCAGAAGACCATGCACATGTGTAGGACAGTGCACATGGCCAAGAAAGACATGAGAAAACCTTAATCCCTTACCTCTGGCTGACTCTGAGGTTCTGCACTGGCAAGAAGGAAAAGCTAAGGAAGAGCTGAAAACTACCTGCTGGAGCGTTAAACACATTTCCTCAATACACACTCACACACAGCCATGAGATGAGGCAAAGGCAGAGAAATGAAAATCACTGGTACTAGGCATTTAATGCAGTCACCAGCTAATCCAATCATTAGCTAACAACAAAACTTATTGAACACAGACTTCAGTGGTCACACATGACAAAGACAAGTAGTTCAGGAAAGTAAACAAAGGGAAGCAGCAGTAGCAGTGATAATAATAAACAGAAGCAACAACAAACCCTGAAGACAGAAAATATCTGATTTCCAGATTTGCTACATTATAATACTTAAAACGCCCAGTTCTCAATGTAGTTACAAGATACACCAAGAAACAGAAAAGTGTGGTCCTAACACAGAGAGGAAAAAGCAGTTGGTAAAACTGTCCCTGAGGACACCCAGATATTGCATTTATTAGATGAAGACTTTTTATATTTAGCAGTTATACATATTTGGAGAACTAAAGGAAATCTTGCCTAAAGAATTAAAGGAAGCACGACAAAGAGAATATCAATAGAGATAGGAATTATTAAAAAGAACCAATTAGCAAAGTACAATAACTAAAATAAAAAAATCATCAGAAGGGCTCCTCGGCAGATATGAAATAGCAGAAGAATCAGCAAACTGAAAGCTAGGTCTATTAAAATTATCCAGTCTGAGAAATGGAACAAAAAAGGAATGAGGACAAAGGAACACAGTCTCAGAAATTAGTGGGATACCATCAAATATACCAACACATACATTATAGAAGTCCCAGAGAAAAAAGGAGAGAAACAGAAATAATATTTGAAGAATCAATGGCTGAAAACTTCCTACATTTAATGAAAACACTATTTTGCACATCCAGGAAACTCAACAAATTCCATGTAGGATAAACTCAAAGAGATCTAAACCTAGGAGTATCATATTCAAAGTGTCTAAAGACAAAACCAAAGGAATCATGGCAAAGAATGATGACAGCAGGAAGAGAAAAGTGATTCATCACATATAAAGGGTCCTCAGTAAGATTAGCAGCTAACTTTTCATAAAAACCACGGAGGCCAGAGGCAGTGGGATGATATATTCAAAGTGCTGAAAGAAAGACTGTCAACCAAATATTCTATATTCAGCAAACCCATCCTTCAAAAATGGAGAAATTAAGACATTCCCAGATAAATAAAATCTGAAAGAATCTGTTGTTGGCAGAGACCTGCTGTATTAGTCTGTTTTCACACTGCTGATAAAGACATACCTGAGACTAGTTCATTTATAAAGAAAAAGAGGTTTAACAGACTCACAGTTCTACATGGCTGGGAAGGCTGCACAATCATGGCAGAAGGCAAAAGGCATGTCTTATACGGAGGCAGGCAAGAAAGAATGAGAGTCAAGTGAAACGCGTTTCCCCTTATAAAACCATCAGATCTTGTGAGACTTATTCACTACCATGAGAACAATATGGGGAAAACTGCCCACATGATTCAATTATCTCCCACCAGGTCCCTCCTACAACATGTGGGAATTATGGGAGCTACAGTTGGAGATGAGATTTGGGTGAGGACACAGCCAAATCATATCACCTGCCCTACCAGAAACACAGACTGAACACCTTTTTTTTTTTTTTTTTTTGAGACAGAGTCTCACTCTGTTGCCCAGGCTGGAGTGTAGTGGCGTGACTTCGGCTCACTGCAACCTCTGCCTCCTGGGTTCAAGTGATTCTCCTGCCTCAGCCTCCCAAGTAGCTGGGACCACAGGCGCATGTCACCATGCCTGGCTAAGTTTTTGTATTTTTAGTAGAGATGGGGTTTCACTGTGTTAGTGAGGATGGTCTCCAACTCCTGACCTCGTGATCTGCCAGCCTCAGCCTCCCAAAGTTGTGGGATTACAGGCGTGAGCCACTGCACTCAGCCCAGATTGAACACCTTTAATTCAAAAATCTGAATCTGAAATGGTCCAAAATCTAAAACTTTTCAGGTGCTGACATAATATTCAAGGAAAATGCTCAGTGGAGCATTTTGGATTTGGGATGCTCAAATGGTAAGTATAATGCAAATTTTCCAAAATCTGAAAAAAAATCTGAAATCTGAAATGCTTCTGGTCCCAAGCATTGTGGATAAGAAACACTTAACTTATATACTAAGAGAGCCCTTCAGGCTTAAATAGACACACGACAGTAACTCAAATCCACCTACAGAAATAAACAGCAGTAATAGAACTAACTACATATATAAATATGAAAAGTAGTATATTTTTGTATGTCACTATTTTTTTCTATCTTATTTAAAAGACACAAAGCAACAATTATGGAACAGTTGGTGAGCTTACAATGCATTAAGTTGTAATTTGCATGACGATAATACCACAAAGGAGTAGAGAAGGAACAGATCTGTACCAAAGTAAAGTTTTTGTGTACTATTTGAAATTAAAATTGCCATTAATTCAAACTATATTATTTTAAATTAAGTTGTTAATTATAATCCCCAGGGAAGCCATTAAAAAAAGATAAAGAAACAATAATGGAATTAAAATGGCATACTAGAAATATCTATTTAACACACAAAAAAAAGTAGTAATGAAGGATTAGAAAAACAAGAGACAAAAAGACACATGGAAAACAAATAGCAAAATGGCAGGTGTAACTCCTACTTCATGAGTAATTACATTAAATATAAATGAACTAAATATTAAAATCAAAAGGCAACAAGTGGAAATAAATGAAATACAGGACAGAAAAGTAACAAAAAAATCAACTAAACAAAGTTGGGTCTTTGAAAAGATAACAAAATTGGCAAACTTAGCTAGGCTGATCAAGAAAAAAAGAGAGAAGACTCAAAGGGTTAAAATCAGAAATGAAAAGGGAAACATTACTGTTACTCTTACAAAAATAAAAAGGATTATAAGGGGATACTATGCATAATTATAAGCCAACTAATTAGACAACTTAGATAAAATGGATGAATTCCTAGAAAAATATGAACCACTTAAGATAACTCAAGCAAAAATAGAAAACTTGAATAGACCTATTTTTAACAAATAAAGAGACTGGACTAACAGAAAAACAAAATTCCTGCAAAGAAAAGCCCAGTCTCAGATGGCTTCACTGATGAATTCCACCTACCATTTAAAGAAGAATTAACACGAACGTTTCATAAACTCTTTTAAAAACAAAGAAGAGGGAACACTTCTCAACTCATTCTATACGCCTGGTATTATGCTGATACCAAAACCAAAGACAAGAAAACTAGAGACCTAATATTTCTTGCAAATATAGATGGAAAAATCTTCAATAAAATACTAGAAAACCAAATCCTGCCATATAAAATAAGTACCACATACTATGACCAAGTGGGATCTATCCAGGAATGCAAGGATGATTCAAAGTACAAAAGTCATCAATTCTTGTAATATACCATATTAATAGAATAATGAACAAAAACTATACACAAGATAATGTCAATAGACACAGAAAGAGCATCTGGCAAGATCCAACACCATTCCATGATTAAAAACACTCATAAACTAGGAATAGAACTTTCACAACCTGATAAAGAGTATCAATGAAAAAACCCACAGCTAGTATCATACTTAATGGTGAAAGACTGAATGCTTTCCTCCTAAGATCATTATATTGGAGGTTCTAGCCAGGACAACTAGGTAAGAAAAAATAAAGTCCTCCAAATTGGAAAGGAAGAAGTAAAACTACTTCTGTTCACAGACAGCATGACATCGTATATAAAAATCCTAAGGAATCCACCCAAAATACTATTAGAGCAAATAAGCCAGTTTAGCAAGATTGCAGCACACACACAAAAATCAATATACAAAAAAGCAATTACATTTCTATACACTACAATAGGTAATGCAAAAATTAAGGAAACAATTTATAATAGCATCAAAAGAACAATGTACTTAGAATAAATTTAAGAGAAAAAACAAGTATGAGACTTATACACTGAAACTATAAAATATTGTTGATAGAAATGAAAGACCTAAGTAAATGAAAAGACATCCTGTGTTCAGGGATTAAAAGACTTAATACTGTTAAGATGGCAATACTCTCCAAACTGACCTATGGAATCAACATTATTCTTATCAAAATCCTAGAAATAGATAAGCTGATCCTAAAATTCACATGGAAATGCAAAAGACCCAGAATAGCCAAAACAATCTTGAAAAAGAAAAATGAAAATTTGAAGTTTACAAAGTTACAGTGATCAATAAAGTATGGTACTTGCATAAAATGCAGACATGTAGATCAATGGAAAACAACTGAGTCTATAAACAAACTCTTAAATTTTTGGCCAACTGCTTTTCAACAAGGGTGCCAAGATAATTAAACGGAGAACAGTCTTTTCAAAAACGGTGCTGGTATACCTGGATATACACATGGAAAATGATAGAGTAGGACCCTATCTCATACCATTTACAAAAATTAACTCAAAATAAATCATAGACCTACATCCATAAAACTATTAGAAGATAAATGTTAAAAAAAAACTTCATGACTTTGGATTACGAATGGTTTCTAAGACATGACACCAAAAGCACGAATAACAGAATAAAAGGTAAACTGGAGATCATCAAAATTAAAAATAATTTTGTTTCAAAGGATATTATTAGGAAAGTGAAAACACAATCCATAGAATGGGAGAAAATATTTTCAATGTATCTGCTATGGTTTGAATGTGTCTCTTCCAATTTAGGTATTGCCAGTGTGGTAATATTAAGAGGTGGAGACTTTAACAAGTGATTAGGCCATGAGGGCTCACCCTTCATGAATGGAATTAGGTGCCCTTATAAAAGGAGTTGATGAAGGGAGTTCTCCCCGCTTGCCCTTATGCCTTCTGCTATGTGAAGACGCAGCATTCCTCTCCTTCAGAGGATGCAGCCCTTACCAGATACCAAATGCCAGCGACTTGATCTTGGAATTTCCAGCATCTGTAACTATGAAAAGTAAATTTCTATTCTTTACAAATTACCTGGTCTGTGGTACTGTGTTATAGCAGCACAAACAGACTAAGACAATATCCAATAAGAGACTTCTATCCCAAATATGTAAAACATGTTTACAACTCAACAATAGAAAGACAACACAACTAAAATAGGCAAAGGATTTGAACAAATTTTTCTCCAAAGAAGCTATACAAATGACAAACACATGAGAAGATGCTCACCATCAGTAGACATTAGAGAAAACAAAGTCAAAACTGCAATGACATACCACTTCATACCAACTAGAATGGCAATTTTTTTTTTAAGTGCTGATGAGGATGTGAAGACATTATTGTCCTCATACATTGCAGGTGGAATATGCAGTCACTTTGGAAAATACTATGGCAGTTCCTCAAAATGTTAAACCTACAGTTACTGTATATCCCAGCAATTCCATTCTTTGTTATATTCTCAAGAGATGTGAAACCATGTGTCCGCACAAACACTTGTCCATGAATGTTCATAGCAGAATTATTCATAATAGCCAAAGAGTAGAAACAACCCAAATGTCCATGAATTAATAATAAACAATGCAGTTTATACACACATAATGGAATATTGTTTGGCCACAAAAATGAAGTACTGATACATGCTACAACATGGATGAACCTTGAAAACAGTAGGTGAAATGAAAGAAGACAGTCACAAAAGGCTTTATAATGTATAGTTCCACTTTTATGAAATGTCCAGAACAGGCAAATCCATAGAAACAGGAAGTACATTGTTGGTTGCCAGGGGCCAAGGGAAACAGGGATTAGGGAGTGAGTGCTAATGGGCACTGGTTTCTTTTGAGGGCAATAAAAATGTTCTAGAATTAGATGGTGGTGATCACAACTTGGTGAATGCACTTAAAACACCTGAATTGTTTACAAATTTTTAATATTTTCAATTTTATTACATACTGAGTAGATTCACAAGAATAAAAAACATTTAAAATATTTAAATACTTTTATGAAATGTCCAGAATAGGTAAATCCCTAGAACAGAAAGCAAATAGATTAGTGGTTGCCAGGGGCTAAGGGAAAGGGGTACACCTAAATTGTGCACTTTAAAAAAGGTCATTTTATGGTATATAAATAATGTCTCTATATAACTGTTATTTTTAAAAGGGGGCATAAGGGCTGGGCACAGTGGCTCACACCTGTAATCCCAGCACTTTGGGAGACCGAGGCAGGCAGATCACCTGAGGTCAGGAGTTCGAGACCAGCCTGGCCAACATGGTGAAACCCCATCTCTACTAAAAATACAAAAATTAGCCGGGTGTGGTGGCGCAGCCTGTAATCCCAGCTACTCAGGAGGCTGAGGCAGGAGACTCGCTTGGACCTGGGAGGCGGAAGTTGCAGTGAACTGAGATGGCGCCACTGCATGCCAGCCTGGGCGACAGAGCAAGACTGCCCCCACCCCCACCAAAAAAAAAAGGAGGGACATAAGCTTTAAACAGGTATTTGATAGAAACTATAAAAGTAACTGAAAATATTTATAATTTAGATATTTTAAAGATATCTCATAATTAAACAATTAAAGCCAAATAGTTTTGAGCACAGGCAGTATATCCCCAAGAACTTCCCTCCATTTTCTGCAAATTAATCTGTGTGAAATGCTAGGAAATATGTGGTGTAACTATCATGGTGATTTCGTAAAATAAGTTATAACAAGAACAACCCATGAGGACCTTATAAAAATGCAACTTTTGCACTTTGAAATGTATTTTTGATTTTTTTTTTTAAACTAGAACAATGTACAAACCAACAGAGAAGCTGAAGACAAATTTAGAGAAAAGGTAACAACATTCAGCCTTTGGCCCAAAACTCTTTTTCAGTGAGGAGGGAAGAGTACTTCAAAAGCCATCTGCAGCTTTTAAGCTAAGAAGCCATAATAGGTACAACATGCTCAGAATCCTCTGTTAAATTGAAGGGTGATTATGTCTATCCATCAGGGCTGCCATGTAAGCAACCTACCTCAGGAGCAGGCTGACATGCTTCAGGCTTGAAAAATTTGGTTATCAGCTCATTGCTGGTGCCCAGAAATTTTGATCTGGCTGGCACACCTGGATAGCAGCCAGATATCAAGAGAAAATCCTGGTTCCGTGCTGCATCCCTGCTGGAAGTTGAGACCACCAAAAGCAGAGGTCTAATAATACCATTCAGAATAGTGACGGTGAAATTTAGAGTGCTCTGGCACCCACATATGTCCCTTTAGACAGTGCAGCTGGTGTTTGAATTTCAACCTCAGCACAAACTAATTTTTCACTACTTTTTTTTAAACATTGTATGAACTATTTTTTAATGTAAAAACCAAAACAACTATTGAGTTTTTAAACAAGCACTTTTTAGTAGTAAGAAATCATTTCTAAAAGTAAAACAAAATAAAACAAAAAACAAAACCCCTCACTAATTTTCCCAGTGGAACCCTGAAGAAATCAGAGCTGCTTTTGGCTCACATCTGCAGGGCTGAGTGTACATTCCTCTAGGGGCCAAAAGTTCAAGGGCAATCCTCCTGCCTCCAGTCCTCCTTTCTTTTTCAAACAAAATATTGTCTTAAAATATTGGAGTGTTTCCTAGGGGTAATATTCATGTCAGACACTGGGTCAGATTATCTAAGAAAAAAATTTTTCCATTTCACTCAGTTATTATGCTCAGAACAAAAGGGATATATCATCCCAAGCAATGAATGTTCTGCAATCAGTCTTGTCTTACCAAAACAGTTTAAGACCATGAAAATAATTTTATGTCTAATAAACTTTTCAGCATGGCAACAAGGAATAAACAGAGGTTACCTCCATGTACAGTTATCTTGATTAAGATATCCATAGAGAAAGCAAGCCACTCCTACAACTGCGGCCAGGAGAAGCATCTGAGTGTAATAGCCCAGCCAAGCAAAGTAGATTCCAATCTTTTCTCCATAGTATTTCCTGAAGAAAGACAGAAATTATTTTTAGAAGATGCAAATAATTACTCCGTAGCTTCATCCTAATATTAATTTCTGATTTTAAATAAAGGAGGCTTTAAGCTTAAACCTGACTCGATTCACCCTTAAAACATTCATTTTCACAGCAGACCCTGAATTCTACTATGAACAAAAAGTATATTACACATTATAGAAGAACTGATCACTATCGCTGGTTTGCCTGGTGAAAGTACATTAAAATACAGCAAGGGAGAGAAAAATGCTGATTATGGAATAAATACAGAGTATTACTATCATTCTTTGTAAAGACCAGCACTATTTTACACATTCTCCAAAAGACTGTTCTTTATATGCACAAGACAAATGAACATGAACAATCTGCTCAGTTTTTTGCTTCTATTTAACTAGGGAAGTTCCTTGGAGAAAATGTAACGTAAGTCACAAATACAGTTGAGCCTTAAACAACACAGGTTTGAACTGCACGGATCCACTTAAATGTGGATTTTTTTTCAATAAAAGATAAACCTAGTGTGCCTGCCTCTCCTGTCTCCCCTTCCACTTCCTCCACCTCTTCCCCGCCGTCACCCCTGAGAGAGCAAGAATAACCCTCCTCTTTTTCCTCCTCCTCAGCCTACTCAATGTGAAGACAAGAATGAAGACCTTTATGATGATCCATTTCCATTTAGTGAATGGTAAATATACTTTCTTATGATTTCTTAATAACATTCTTTTCTCTAGCTTAACTTTATTGTAAGAATATAGTATATAATACACATAACATTCAAAATATGTGTTAATTGATTGTTCATGTTATTGGTAAGACTTCCAGTTAACAGCAGACCGTTAAAAGTTTAAAGGGAGTCAAAATATATATGCAGGTTTTCGACTGTATGTGTGTGCGGGTGTCACTGCCCTACCCCTGTGTTGTTCAAGGGGCAACTGTAATAATAAGAAAAAAAAAATACTAATCTGTAGTGGAATGTCTCTCTGACCAAAATTTTTGTAAAACTTGTGAGAATGAAAGAGGGAAGGATGCATATGATTGAGGAATCCATCACCCTGTATTCCTTATATCTAGCTCTTCTATTTTCTCCTAAGTTTTAAAAACTGGTTAATGGTATACTCTGGGGTAAAACTGAAGAGGCCAGGTAGGCAAGATTAAAAAGGGCAGGCTGACCAAGAAGCAGTGCCAGAATTGTTCCTGAAAGGAAGGTCAAGTACAGTTAGGCAGAAAGAGAGTTTAGGAATGAAGAGACGGTTCAGGTGACTGCTGCTGTTGCTGATATTCCCCAAGAAAGACTCATTTCTGCCTTCATCTTGATCTGTACAACAAGGAGATTTACTTAACTCTGAGGCCTACGTGAGACTTCAGGCTCAGTGTGGAGCTGGGCTGAACTCCTTGGTCTTAGCCTCGTAGGGACTTAGCTCTGAGCAAAACCTGGAGTCCTGGGAGACTTCAGACAGGAACATCCCTGGGCTGGACAAGCACTCACAGGAAAGGTCTGAGACCAGTTCCATGGGTCACAGGCCTGGGTGTAGGTCACATCCACAGGGAAAAAGGAAGAGCTGAGACAGACTGAGGGTGGAATCAGATGGGAGGAACCCAGTGTGCTGATTTTCACGTGAGCAGAGCTTTGCTCTCTGGCTCATGGAAGGCAGGCAAATGGCAGGTTCAGGATACAGCCCGGGAGAGAAGTCTGGCCATGGGTTTAAGAAGCCTTGGGCTCTTTTTGGTTATGCTCTCTGTAATAAGTTTTCATCAGCCATCCATCCTGGAAATGCCATATTTAAATTGGAAAGAATCTTAGAAGTTGCCTGGTCCAAGCTCCCAATAATAAAAAAATATCCTGCTGTATTTAAAGAGCTGGTCAGGCAGTCTCTGCTTGGTTATTTACTGTGACAAGGAGTTCAATACTTTCTAAGGCATCCCTGTTACATTGTAGGCAAGGCCAGAAAGATTTTTCAAATCTTAAAAGGAAATCTGTCTCTTAGTTCTTGCTGAAAAGCTGGAAATAATGAGGATTCCTTCAAATGCAATATTTTCTGATCATTGTCCCTCTCTGCCAAACACCTCCCAACTCTTAAAATCAATTTAACAAAATTCAGCTTTGATTTTTTAAATCAAAGTTACAGGTATACAGTCATTAAATAGTCTAATAGCTCTAGAAGGCTGGTTATAAAAAGGAGCAGTCCCCTACCCCCTCCCCTATTTCCTGCTGCCCAGAAGCAGTCACTTTAAACTTTCATAGTTGATGCTTAGAATATTTACTTCCCTATCTCTAAATAACATGCGAGAAGTGCTGCTTATTGATTTTTCAGTTTTATGCATCACCTATTGACTTTCTATTCTGGAAGATGTGGATTAAGCTCTCTTTCAACCCCTTGCCTCATCTAACCATCCACATCTCTATTCCTGCCATCCTGACATAGTTACATTATAATTTTTGGTTAGATTAATATTCTTGCTTTACATTATTATGATTCTATAAACACTATTCACAGCTGAATCAAGTCACTGCTATAATTACTTTTTCCTCCCTGCTCAATATCTTGTTCTCCCTAGAGTTAATAATTGTCTTGATGGTTCATTGCTTAGTTTTCTGTGTACTTATCAGCAATTCAACCCCAGACTCTCCCCTAATGTGTAACTTTCTCAGTAGGCTCAAACACATGAGATCATCTGTCAGTTTCAACTCCTTGAATAAATGCCCTCAGACCTCCTCCAACCTTGACTGATGACTCTTCCAAGCCCCACCACAGAACTGTGTCACCTGGGATCTCTCTGTCCCTCTCTCTTGTGCTAGCATTTCCTGCATTTCCTGTTTACTAACTCTTCGGTCTTCCTTCTTGGTGGAGCACCTCCTCCATTACCTTGCACATCTAAACTGTGAAAATTCCTCATACTTAACAGTTTGACCATACATAGAGTTATATATATATATGGTCAAACTTTCCTTAGACATGTGAAGTTACTGCTGTCTTTCAGTGTGTAGTGTCATAGAGAAGCACAATGCTATTGAGTCTTGATCCTTTGTATGATTTTCTTTTCATTTTGCTTTCCAAAGGATAGCAGGATCTTCTCTTTGTCCCCAGCATTCTGAGCTGTCATGTTGGAGTGACTCAGTGGCTCTATTTTCATCCTCTAGGCTGGGTACTCAGCAGGCTCTTTCCACCTAGAGACTCATGATGGTCAGTTCTTCAGATACTACTCTGGAAGTATTTCTCAGATTTCTTCCCTACATTTTTTCTCCTCTGGTTTCTCACACTCCTATTATTTATACATTGTACCGCCTGGACTGATCTAATTTTTTATCTTTTCCCCCTTTTCTATCCCTTTATAAGTTTTGCTCTATGCTCTGCATAATTTCTTCAACTTCATTTTTCTAATGCCTTCTATTGGTGTTTTTCTGTCTAATCACATTTTCAGTTTCCAAGAGCTAGATTTTATTCTCACAACAATCCTTTTTTATAGGACCCTGCCCTTGTCTTGTGAATACCCTATTTTCTTTTATTACTCTGGGGGTAAAAACTGGAGTTTGGAGGGAAACTTTTCTTTTTTACCTGTGCAAAGTCTGGTTCCCCTAGGTTGCTGTTTCCAGTTTGGTTTGCTTTTTGGGAACCAAATGGAAAGAGCCTATTTTCCCTTCAGTAATCCCCAGTAAATCCCAAATAGATGAGGTTTAATAGCCTGAATGCTCAAGGGGTTACCAGTGGGAAGCAATGAAGGGAAAGAACATGTGGACCAGGGACAGGGGATAGCAAATGCATTTCCCCTAGCAAAATATATTTAAAATAGTCGGGAAATTTTCTTTACTAAAGCAAAAAAAAAATAAAAAAATAAATAGAGCACATAAAAAATGATTAAGAACCCATCACTCTGTTATCAGATGCTATTGGTTTAACATAAAAGGAAATTAATAAAATGGAAACTTCACATGAATGTCAACCTCAAATATTTACATATGTACAAATATCTTTTAAAATCTTATTTTACAGGGTAAACAGAGTTAATGAAAGTGCCTCTTCATGACTGTAATCTCGGTGATAAAAATGAATGACAAGGGAATCCGAGTATAACCACATAAAATAATGAAATCTCTTATGAAATAATGAATCTAAGCAGTGATTGTTGATAGCTGCTATCATCACAAAAAAGAGAGACAAATGAACATTATATACCTTCTGATATAAGTACTCAACTCCACGTATCACGTATTCTTGTATAAAATCTAACCTCAATCAGATTAAGCTTCTAGATGAGGATCCAATTACTTAGCTAATGCAAATACACAAATTACTTAGTTATAGCAAATACAGAGGAACATGTACAACAACACCACAGGAGAGAATGAAATCAGCAAAATAGGGAATGGAAGGCATTCTTTCAACAAGGGCAAGGAAAACAAGAAATAAACAGCGAAACTAAGACCAGAAGAAATTTGAGAGATTGTATTAACTGCAACCTCTTGACCATGTTTGGATCCTGCTTTGAACTAAAAAGCCATTAAGTTTTTTTGGGGACAATAAGGGAAATCTGAATCCTGATTATCTGATGATAGTAAATAATTTTTTTTTTTTTTTTTTTTTTGGAGACAGGTCTTACTCTGCTGCCCTAGAGTGTGGTGGCACAATCATAGCTCACTGCAGCCTCAAACTTCTGGATTTGAGCAATTCTCCCGTCTCAGTCTCCTGAGTAGCTGGGACTACAGGTGTGAGAGCCATCATGCCTGGCTTTTTTTTTTTTTTTTTAAAGACTGGATCTCACTGTTGCTCAGTCTGGCCTCGAACTCCTGGCCTCAAGTGATCCCCCTGCCTTGGCTTCCTAAAGTGCTGGGATTAGAGGAATGAGTCACCTCACCCAGGCTTCCTTTTCAAAAGGGGGTATTCTGGTTATGTTTAAGAAACATCTTATTTAGAAATAGAAGCTAATGAAATGACGTGACATTTGGAATTTGCTTCAAAATGATCCAGTGGAGTGGGGAGGTAAAGAAGTGGGAGTAAAAGTGAAATAAGATTAGCTATGAGTTTATAATTTTTGGAGCTGGGTGACAGATGAATGCAGGCTTGCTATGATACTCTATTTCTGTATATATTTAAAATTTCCCACGGTAAATGTAAAACAAATATTCATTTGTTTAAAACTCTCACTTTTAAGGTCTAGTAGTTTCTCAAGTAGGTGGCAAGTGCATGGGGCGTTGAGACCCATAAAAAAACAGGTACGTGGCTCCAGGCAGACACGAAGTTAACTCTCCTCTTCACTCTCCACATCCAATCCATAAACAAGTCCTGTCGACTCAACTCCCCAAACACATCCCAAATCTGCTCCCACAGTCTCCTGCCTGGCTCAAACAGCCTCCTACCACCTAGTGGTCTCCTTGCTCCCTGTACCCCTTATAATCCATTCTCCACATTGTCTTTGCAAAATGTGAATAGGATACAATGACTTAAACATTTAAAATATTACAACTGCTTCTCACTGCAATTAAAGTCTAAACTCTTTTCGGCGCTCCTGCCACCCCTCTAACTTCATGTCTTGTTCTGTTTCTCACTAGCACTGGTCTTTGATGTTTCCTCAAACTTGCCAAATGTGTGTGCATCTCAGGGCCACTGTACAAGCTGCCCCTACTCCTAGAAGGACTTCTCCCAAGTCCTCAAAGTACTGGCTCCTCTTCACTATCCGGTCTCAGCTTATATGTCACCTCCTCAAAGATAACTCCCTCAACTCACTTCCCACTCTGCCCTCCCATTCTATTGCTCTGTTATTTTCTTCACTTCCATTAGAAATTCTGTTTATTTATTTTCATGTTTTATTGGCTTGTTTGGGTGTTCTTGGTCTATCTCCCACAAGCCAGTATCCTCAGCCCTGCCCAAACAATGTAAGCTTCTGGAGGAAAACCAACAGGGTACCTTGGGAAGAAAAACTCTTGAGCTAGTCATTGTATCTTGTGAGATACAACGAAATAGAACCTAGAGGCAGACACAAGAAAAGAGTAAAAATGTATATGTCTTACCATACAATAGAAGCTACATCTAACATTTACTTCTGTGCAATATGGAATTTGGTGGGTCTGCATCCCAGTTCCTGGGCAGGGGATAACTTCTAAACCCCTGGAATTTCCTGAGAGATAGGAGTGCCTTTTTATTCACAGTGGGACCCTAGGACTATGCCTGATAGTTTATGCCAGTGAAGTGGCTCATGGTGGGCCTCTAGAGAGTTTGTGCTAATGAGATGACTCAGGGTGGAGGCTGGCCATGCCAGAAGATCAACCATGTGACTGGAGAACTGGAGCTTTGAGCCACATATTACTGGCCATCTTCCAGGGGAAGGATGATACTGGAGATGGGTAATGATCCAATTAATCATGCCCACATAATTAAGCCTCAATAAAAACCCTGGCCAATGAAGCTCAGCACTCTGGGTCAGCTCCCTTCGCTGGCAAGAGTCTTGATGAGTACTGTCACATTCAGATGCTGTGGGGGTAACACCCTGATTGCCTCCCCCTGGAGTACTCCCTACAACCCCTCACCTGATAAGATCCAAGGGCTGCTTTTTGTATATGCTTCGAGGATGAGCCCATTCTCTGTACAGAAGGTACCGTTCATTAGGGCAGCTGGGATCCTCTGACTGACGGCGGAATTTGCACTGTGATGCAGAAGGCAACATGTAAGCACCATAATCATCACTTTTTCACAAATCTGCTTCTTAAATGTGATACAAATACTTGATAGTCAATTGTGAACAAGGAGTCCTCGCCTTCTGGAAGGGGTGGAAATACCATCTAATTTTTAGTGATTCTTAACCAGGCATGGTACTACCCTCCTTGGGGGTCATTTATGAAAGTGGGCAGGGATGAACGACTGGGTGTTACAATCCTGGGGAGCACTGCAGGGACTCTGTGAGGGCCCCAGAGATGCTTAAAATGCTTTAAGTGGGGCAGTCCTACACAATGAAAAATTGGGCCACCCAAGTGCCCAAATCACCACACCAGAGGAACACGTGATAACCCACCCCTCTCCTTGGACAATGGGGAAACCAGGGCCTTGGCTGGTTAGCAGCAGGGTCAATTCTAAAACCCAGGCTTCTTTGCCCCCAGTTCAGCAGTTATTCTGTGATAACATACAGAAAACAAACAACAAAGCTTGGTATCATGTTACACACTTAGCTTATTCAAGAAGCAAAACTTCCTGCTTAAATCCAGTTGCCTTTTTTTCTGACTCATTTTTCTTTTTCTGGCACTAGAACCAGATTACCAACCAGCCAAATCAGGGCACAGGCCCGGACCTTCACACACCTCCCTCTCAAATACCACATGGGACCATTTGTTAGCCTGAATGCGGGACCACTGCAATTAGAAGAGGCTTTAGTGGAAAAGACCTGGCCAAAAGCAAATGTCAACGGTTAGAGAACCTTGGCATCCCAAAGTAATATTTGTGACAGCTATTTGCAAGTGGCCTCAAAATTCATGTCTTGTTATTCGCAATTAGCTAAATTCAGTGGGGCACAAAAGTAAAACACATGGACTCTCAGGATGGATGGCTACATTGGGTCTCTTAGGATCAGTATTTACTTCACCCAGCTCCCTGTTCTCTACTTTTCCATGTGTGTCAAGCTGCTGTTTAGTGTCCTAGTTTTACTATGTTATTTAGTACATTTCAATATTGTCTCTATCCACAAATACATGTACTACACAGTAGCAATTACCAATCTCAGTCTTTGCTTTCTTTGGTCTTACGGTCAGATAAATTGATAGTGAATATAACAATAATGCAATATAATATAGTATTTAATTTATTTC
This sequence comes from Pongo abelii, assembly GCF_028885655.2. Lineage (NCBI taxonomy): Eukaryota > Metazoa > Chordata > Mammalia > Primates > Hominidae > Pongo > Pongo abelii. The sequence continues at coordinate 43,009,184 of NC_071995.2, read as the reverse complement.
AATGACAGACTTTAAACAGCTTTAGTTATAATGTCCCTGCATTTACAGTGGTCACATTTTAAAAATTTCATTTCATGAGAGATGTTCTCGGCTAGAGAAGTACTCTTGAATTTGAGGGGTTGCTGTAGTCTCAGAGTGTAGTCCTTAAAAAAATGTCAACTATCTGGGGTACTGCCATTGTCACAACAACTCTGACAGACGCCTTTTTAAAAGCCCAGGGATATTCCAGGGGACAGTTTGAAAATCGTATTCCAAATGAGGAAGAAAAGTCTATGTTACAGAAAATGATAAATGAGAAGGTCTAACATGTATTTTGCTGACAAAGAACTAATCTTTTTTGGTTGATAATAACATGTTAGTAATTATGAAAATAGCTAACACTTATAATAGTATTTATTATATGCTAGAGACTAACATTTGGATTAATTTAATGGATTAATTTAATCCTCTTAACAACTCTAGGAGGTAGGTGATAATTTATCCCCAGCTTATTGATGAGGAAATGGAGGAAGAAAGGCTAAATGACTTTCACAAGGTCATCCAGCTAGAAAGTGGCAGGGCAGGCATTTTGGTCTCAGAAACGCTAACACAGATTAACTGCTAATCTATACTGCTTTACACATTAACTGTGAGAGAGGTCCTGTCCATTCATTCATTCACTCCTTTAAAACTGAGTATCTTTATAACTGGGATCCATCTGTGAACAAAAGACCTAGTTCTTACCCCAAATGGCTTGTAATCTTGCAGTATGTTCCCTTCATTTTACTGAGGTACAGTCAGGAAAGTTAGCCCTTTGCTATTGTCAACACCAGAGTATACAGAAGGCCTTTTAGTTCATTTTTGCCTTTTAACTTACATCATGGAGTGGGAAAGCTGCCTTGTAGATCCCAGAGTTTACAAGTCTGTTGATCCCAAACTTGCTAACATTGTTTATCACTTGATACTTGACTCGAGAGAGGATGAAGTAAACCTAAAAAAGATTCCAAAATAGAGTATGCGGTTTATATAGTATAACTAACCAATCCAATCATTGTTTACTACTGTAACACGAATCTGCTGGCATATTTCTTTTCTTTTTGTGCAGTTTTTAAAAATAAAACCAAACCAACCAAACCACAAAACAGCAGGGTCCAAATTACCCCAAGACAGCAACTAAATTTGGTTTAGACTTACAATGCGGCTTCTGGTGGCTGGATTGAAGAAGGCATCTCTATCAACTATGTAAAAATCATTCATCCGGTTCTTCTCAAATGGGGCAGTGAAAAACTCTTGCTCTGGCTTGATGATGCTTTCATCTACACTAAGGACTTTGGTAAACCAGTTGAGTGTACCAAAGGCTGAGGACCGGTTTTTCAGATCATTGGGTTTCAGAGGCAATTTGATGTGCATTATTTCAGCATACGTACATAACACCTCCCATGGTGCGTGTACTTTTACAAATACAAGCTTGTCATCCAATACCTATATTGGAAAAATAAAAACACAGAACAAGAAACCAACTCTTTTCACAATTTTAAAACACATAGATTTTTCTTATGTTGTTGGTAGCTTTAAAAAAAAAATACAGAGAACACCACTGAAAGTGAAGATAACAATAAAAACAGATTTGCAAACCATCATAAATTTTTGCCTTAAAGACAATTTCTTGGTTTGAATCATTAAGGAAGTAATTCAAATCATCATAGTTCATAAAACTATGAAAATATAAAACGAAGAAAACCAAACTTATTTGTCTATCACTCTACCCTAATTATTGACTTAAAGTAAAAACACTAGAATATTCAGTGTAGTGCTATCATAATGAAAAATTTTTAATTTTCTAAACCTCGAATGAACTGTTTATCGTCTATCTGTTCAATATCATATTATGTGGCTGTTAAAAATGTCAAAGAATTATATTTATTGACATAAATCCATTTGCTATATATTAAAGGGAAAAAGCAAATTATAAAACTGTGAAGTGGTAATTTTCTCCTTTTTGAAAGATAAAAAATGTGCACATATATATTTTTGAGGAAAACAACTCAGAAGGACTGCAAAATTATTTATGGATAATTAAGATACAGATTATTTTCCTTATTCTTACGTTTTCTAATTTTTTACCATAAACTATTTTTTGTATAACAAAAAAGCTTTTAGAAGTTTCTTAAAGGAAGAAAATAATCATTCATACATGCATTCATTGTAAAATTCATTGGCTATTAAAAAAGATCTGCTAGTTTTGATCAGAAAAAAAGAATACATTCTACACAATGCAGATTTTGATTGACTCCTCTCCCAGTCTATGACTAAGATGTGGCCAGGGCTGCGTGTTTCCAATGTCACCCAAGTATTCCAAGTGGCACGAAGCTGCCCAAGAACAGTGGTCAGCCAAGGGCTGAAAAGGGACCAGTACTTACTGATCTTGTTGCTTCTAACTGCAGGCCATGACAGATAAGGTTAGATTCATATGCTTGTCTTTTCCTCTGTCAAAAGAAATTGGAATATACGTTAGACCTTTAGTTTACCAAAGGCAGAAAAAGGCATTTTTTAAAACAATATTAATAACAAAACCAAACTAGCGTGGACCTGAAAAAGAAATGCATCAGCTCCAAATGGAATAGAAGAAATGAAGCAGCTCTTGCTGCTGGTGACGGGTAAGTATTGGATCCCCAAGAGAATGCCGTGGAGGGTACTTCGATGCCCTGGCACCCTGGAAGGCCCTTGGCTGTCCTGGTGTGGTTTCAGTCATCTGAGGTAAATAACAGTATCTTGCTTTGACACAATCCTACGTACTTTTTGGCTCACAAAAGCATACAAATTGAGCTTTCTGAGTCCTATTCACTGATAGGAGTTTTCAGAGTTGAAGATCCCAGATTTTAAAAATTTGGTTTCCATACCAGATATTCAAATGCTTCCATTACTGGATGTGTGTGCGTCATCCCTGCATATCTTGACCAAATTCAATAAAACAACACAGGCAATTTTGGCAAAATTCAGAGAATTTTTTTCTCTCTGCAAGACTGAGATGTTTGTGAAGCTATAAATGTCTAAATCCATAAAAATAGTGAACTAAATTGATATCTACATTACATGGCCATTTCAAAAGATACAGAATATACTACACTTATGGATATTAAATTCTAGATGCCTAGGCTTTTGCCAAGCTGTGCCCAAAGTTGTAAGGGAAGCATGCAAAGATGGAGACTTGTTTCACCTTTTAAAAAGAATGCTTTTCATGACAAAACAGTTTATACTGCTTTGTGAAATGAAGAAAATGAGTAGACACAGAGGTTAAGAACATAAGCTCTGCTATGGTTTAAATATGTCCCTCAAAAATCATGTTAGAAACTGAATCCCCAATGCAACAGTGTTGAGAGGTGGGGCCTACTGAAGAGTGATCAGACCACAAGGGCAGACTTAACAAATTAATGACATTATCACAGGAGGGAGTTCATTAGCATGGAATGAGCTCCTTATAAAAGTTTGGCCCCCTTTTGTTTCTAACCCCTCACCCCATTTTTGTTTCTCCCCACCACCTCTCTCTCCCCCACCACCGTGGGGTTGACGCTGCAAGAAAGTCCTCACCAGATGCCAGCCCCCTTGATCTCAGACTTCCCAGCCTACAGAACTGTGAGCCAATCAATTTCTGTTCTTTATAAATTAGTCTGTGGAATTCTGTTACAGCAGCACAAAATGGACTAAAATGAGCTCTGTAACCACACTTCCTGGGTTCAAAATCTGAATTTATTATTCATCAACTCTATGACCCATGACAAGAAAATTAAACTCTCCATGCCTCATTTTCTTCATCTGTAGAACCAAGAAAACCCACTTGTTTCCCTTTTAGGGTCTTGTGAAGATATGATTTAAACTACATAAAGCACATGAAGTAGAATTTTCATTTCCAATAGTGACAAAAGGTAACTTGGAGCAAGCCTTCCACTGAAGACAGCTGAAAAAGCTGGGTGGAATATTTAGCACAGTAGTTAACAAGATAGAGAGGAACTGCTAGGTCCAGGTCGAGATCATCTAGTGGGTCTGGCAGTCAGGCACTTTACCCAGGGAGCAGTACTCATGATCTGCCCACTCTAAAGGGACAGAGTGGGGATGAGCTGCTGTGCTATGCACAGGGCCTAGAACATAAAAAAACTCCCATAAACTAGAAGTAGGTGAAGCTGCAGGAAAAAGATCAAAGGTCAAAAAGTAAAAGAATATACTTGGTATTTGGCTACATTTGAGTCCAAGTGGAATCCCTGATGTATTGTGTTGAAGTATCAGAAAAAAGATATTGCTTTGTTTTAATATCTTTAATAAATGGCTGTACAGTACTTAAAACATGCCAGACACTGTTCTAAGAGCTGTACAGATATAGTACATTTAACTATTTGCTGCAATTTGAACATACAATAGAGTAGCAGAGGAAACCAGCAAGTGGTATAACTTCCCTAAACACAAGCAAATGGCCTAGAAATGCCCCACTCAGATAGGGGTAAGGAGAGTTTGAGGTATAACTTTCCTACTCCGCTCCCAAAAGTGACTGTTCCCTCTGGGTGTCCCCTTCCCCACCATCTCCGCAATTCATCCTGAGAAGTTCTTCAGCACTTTCCAACCCTGACCCACCATATTCCCAACTTGAACTTGAAAGTTGACTCAGATTCATTCTACTTTTTACCTAAGCAGTACTTCTTCCCTCTAAATCCTAATCCTCACATTTTGATTCTTATATAGGAGCCCAGTCCTTATTTCTGATTGATTATCTCTTTATTATTGGGTAAACCATTTTGATCCCACAGACAGCGTTCATCAGTATATGCCCGACACAGTTTCAATTTGTGTCTTTGCCCAAATGTCATGTCGAACTGTAATCTCCAATGTTAGGGGAGGGGCCTGATGGGGGGTGATTCAATCATGGGGGCGGATTTCCCCCCTTGCTATTCTCCTGAGAGTGAGTTTTCACGAGATCTGGTTGTTCAAAAGTGTGTAGCATCTCCCCTTTGCTCTTGTCCTCCCGCTCCAGACATGTAAGATGTGCCTTCTTCCTCTGCCATGATTGGAAGTTTCCTGAGGCCTCCTGTACAGCCTGCAGAACTGTGAGCCAATTAAACCTCTTTTCTTTATAAATTACCCAGTCTCGGGTAGTTCTTTATAGCAATGTGAGAACTAATACAATGCCTAACACATATTTGTTGAAAGAATATACTCAACAAGCATTAGTTCATTTACAAACATTTCTTGAGTGCCTTTTATTTTGCAGGCATCCTGCAAAGTACTGGAGACTGAAAGAATTTAAAACAGTCTGCTACAGAGGAATTAAAGAGAAACTTAGCATCCAGTGACCTAAGACTTTCTCCCGACACAGAATGACTGAAACGTTTATTCATGTGCTTCCTGGCACTGTAATGGACATCTGTCATTCTTTATGGCCATCCATTTTAAACTCCTACCAGAGCCCACATCCACTATAGCAGATAAAAACACAGACGCTCCTTTTCGTGGTCTCCCATGAAATTCAGCTACTGGCACTCAAGCTAGGCCCTGCCAACCAGACTACCTGGCTCCAGGCTCCAAATTGAATGCTAGTGATGCAAAGAAGCCAGGCCAAGCAGAATACATTCTGGGGTGGCTGAGAGAGCAAATGCCAGTTCCAGAGATGGTAGAGGTTACAGCAGGAGCTGTCCATAGCCACTGCTAGTCAGTGGTGCCAGCGGTGCTGGCAGCAGCCCTGTGCTCAGGACAGCAACTGTGCTTTTTCTCCTGCAGCAGGCTTTAAGGTACTGCTTCTGGCTGCCTATCTCTAAGCTTCTTTATCTAACCCTTCAGGAGAATTTGTGAATTCTCTAACATTTTTCTGATAAACTCCTGATCTGCTTAAATTACAGCTCATTTCTGATATTGGTAAGTAAGAATCCTGACTAACAGAGTGGTTGCGAACTAGGGAAAACATGTTAGCCCAAAACCTAAAACATGGTACAGTAGAGGGAGGGAGTATTCTGAAAGGACCAGACACTGTGACATTCTTTCCTTCAGGGGAGATGACTCACCCTGAGGCTGTACAAAGGGCAACCCAGATGGTCTCACTAGCAGGTCATAGCAGGATCCATGCCTGTGTCTTTGGTATCCTCTAAAATTCAGTCATGAATTTCAGTTAGCATGCGAAAGCTCAGGCCCAAGAATTTTTAGCTCTTGGAGACAAATGTCTTCATTAGAAGAGTAGGAGAATCAGTCAGAAGAGGGTCTTCTCCAGTGGCTTGATGGGTGTTTTAACAATAAGCGCTGGTAGGGGGAAAAAATCATGTAACTCTGTTCAATGGCCTTATTACAAATTCATGGTTCCCATCACAGTTGGGCTGTCTCCTTCCTGGCCCCTAGCTATTCACTAGGGAGCTGTTCAAAACTTTTAAGGTGCTCCTTAATGCTCATTACCTAACTTCCAGCCCAGCATGCTCTGCAGGTGACCTCACCTCCTTCCTTACAGAGAAAAGGGCAGCCACTCACTGGAAACTCCTGCCAGTCTCTTTCTTTCTACCTATCAATAGCTGGGCACCACCTCTCTTCTTGGTGTCAGAAGTCCATCCTTTCATCTCTCTTCTTGAGCTTACTTTGGCAATACCTCCCATTTTTCTCTTCATTGCTTTTACTCCTCTGCCAAAAAACACCTTAAATGTTTCCCATCTTAAGAATATGAAATCCTTCCATGGCCCTGCCTACCGTTCAATTACTGCCCTTACTTCAGAGGTGTCTTTTAATCTTGATATCATTAACACTTAAAACAAGCCTACAACAGAGTAAGCATGCAATAAATGTCTGATGAATGAATAAACTGAGTGAATGGTGGATCGATGACTGCCTGTTAAGCCTGAATGAACTAAGGAGTATAAATGGCTGCAGTGCAGCAACTGGGCTCCTTTGTTCCGAGCCCCCCAGATTTTACATGTACTTTTACTTATGGGTATTACAGGACATGGTGTAGAAAGAGAGATGCAGTTTAATTCTGAAGTACACCAACACCAGATAGAGAGCACAGGGGCATCCACAGCATGAAGTGATTCCTGGATGCTTCAGAATTTGAATTACCAGATGACAAAAGGAATGAGGCTTAGACAGCCCAGAATGAGCCAGCCCCACATGAGGGCAGTTCTATCAAACATACCAAACACAAAATACTTCTGTCTTGGTTGTATCAGCTCTATCAGCTATGAATGCAACATGCTGAATAGTGCAAGTCAGACATGTACCTTCTTGATGGAGTTTCTAAACTGAGGCTACAACTCATCACCTTCAAGGGACTCTCTCTTCTCGGATTTTGTTCTAACAAACAGCCCCTGTAGCTCTTGCAGTTTTGGTTTTCCTGTTACTGCTGGGCATAGTGGTTAGACTCAGAGTCAAAATTGAAATCCTGACTCTGCCATTTACTAGCTCTCTGATGTCTGGGCAAATAATCAACTCTATAAGCATCAGCAGTTTCATCTAAAAAACAGATGGGAAAAAACAGCTTCATTTTGGGATTGTTTTAAGGATTAAGCATGATCATGGGCATAAAGCACTCAGCATGATGCTTGGCATACGATGAGTGCTGTAGATATGTCAGCCATCACCATTACCTTCTCTCTGCCTTTCAACATGCTCGACTTCCCTTATTCCATAAAAAAAAAGAAATTCTCTCTATTCTGCGGGGCTTATAGGCTCATCTCTGTTTTAAATACCAAATATCTGACAAAACAGGCAACCCCACTCACTCTGCCACTACACCATGCACCCAATGACCCTTCGTCCCTGCAGTGGGACACCAGTACACCATTTTACAGGAACTCTATGAGAGTCACCTAGACTCCCCCCTTCTTGACTCTTCTACACCACTTGGCTATCCTGATCTTCAGGCTACCTTCTTTGATATCTGATGGATATCTATCTTTTCTTTCTCTGAAGGATGTGAACATATCTTCTTATGTCTTCTCTTTTGCCTCATGTCTATTATAAGGTAGGTCACTGGTGAGAATGTATAGCACATATGAATATCATAGATGCAGAAAACACTAGAAATACTTCTCTTCAATCTCATTTTAAGAGCTTGATAATATTCTCTCAGAGAGATGTACCATTATTTATTTAACCAATTTCAAATGGTTGGATATTTAGGTGGTTTCTCCCTTTTTGCTATTATGAAAAATCTTTGTGCATCCATTATTATTTCCTCAGGATAAGGTCCTAAAAGTAAAATTGTTAAATAGTGTATTCAATTTTAAGTTCTTTAATATGTATTGCTGTACTGCCCTCCAGAAAGGTTGTACTAATTTATTCTATTTTAATTCTTTACAAAGAACTCCTGAGATATTTACCTGATTTCTCTCAGGATAATTGGTAGACCTTGGAGTTGGTTTATAATGCCCTCCATTTTACCACCAACTATAAATACTTAAACAGTTGAATCAAGGATAGGATATTTTTATTTGCTTAAACACATTAATATATCACCTTGGTGTTACTTTAATAAGACAGTTCTTGTTATTTTCCTTTGGCATGGCAATTCACAAATAACTAGTGGAATATTTAAAAAATTGATCAAACCAGTTTTCCTGGTTTGTCAGGTAGCTAAAGTAAATTAGCATATGTGCTATATTTGTCAAACAGGCACATATCAAGAAAGGACTGCTTACTTAAGAAAAGATTGCTTAAGTCTCTTTAATATGAAATCATCTTTACTTCACTGTAGAATTTACACTTGGATAAGTAGCAGTGTTCTTGACATTTAAAAAATTAGGGTAGAGCTGTCTTCGATGTTAAAAATGAAAGATAATTAATATTGCATATTGGCTGACACAGCCATTGCTCAATAAATATTTGCTGAATAAATGAATACCTGAGGCCACACAATTTTAAAGTAAAAATTATCTATGTGCCTTATTGGAAACCTTAATAAGAACCTAAACTGACAGTCTATGATCTTTATTTGGTGGTACAAAATGTTTAAACTAGGTTCACTGACTGTAAAAAAAAAAAAAAAAAAAAAAAGGCTAGTCATAAATTAACCTGTGTTGTAAATGTGTATATCTCTAGGGGAGCAAATTCATTTGCAGTGCAACCACATTTTATTTTTTAACCTACTAGAATTCTAGTAAAGCCAAAGTGACTGTAATCACTGAGGACCTATGTACATCACAAAATGATGCATGTGATTCTATTACTGATGGTGGAGAATGGTACTGGAGGTTCAAGGTGAAAAAGGACAAAAGCACCTGCCATACTCCAGAAACCAGTATCTTATTCATACCTCTTTTGAGAGGTTAATAAAGCTGTCAGGGAAATAAAGAATAAAGCAATCAAAATCACAAAGGACAGACTGGCATAATTAAGGAAGCTTTCTATCCCTACGCACCCTAGATTACACATTACACATCTCATTTGGCTTAGTAAAGTCATTGTTGTGAAGGACTTACTTGTGAATTACACAGTAATACTACTGATTGTAAACACAAATATCTATCATTTTCTTTCTATTACCCAACTTTTTCAGTATAAAAAGCAGGGACTGCAATGTCTAAGTAGTAAAATTAATGAATATACTATGATGATAAAGTAGAAATCAGTTGGGATTAATGAAATATATGAATAGATTGATTTCAAACATTCTTATAGCTTTTTTAGGCAAAGTATTGATGGTGCTGTCATTGTATTTTCAACTTGCCAATCTTTTTTTAACCTACAAAAACACAAGAGAAATACATCATAGGTACTTAATTTGTGAAAAAAAAATTAGACTAATTACTGTGCTATTTATTAGTTATATGTTATGTTCCCCAGAAGGTTTGGTAAACAGAATACATTATTTAATCGGAACTTAATTTAAATTCACGTGTTCGTGATAAAAACATTTAACGTTAGTGGACTGATCTGATGAGGAATTTATTCAACTGAGTAATGTATGTTCACTAGGGGACAAAAAACAGATGAGCATTAAATGATAAACATAGGATGGAGTGAATATTTAGCTGAAGTTCACTTCCAAGTATGACTTTTAAATCAAATCACAAAAGAAAGAAATGCTCATTCTGAGTAACACAGAAAACAAATTTTCAGAGAAGAAAAAATAAACACCCATAATTCACTGACAAGATAACTATTCTATTAGTTAAGTGCACAATAAAGTTTTTCAGTAAAGTGTTTTCCAAACTTACCTGCTTAAAGGAACAACTTTGGAGAGCTTATTTAAAATGTAGATTCTTGAGCCTCTCTCCTGGAGGTACTGACTCAGCATGTATGGGATGGGGCCTGGACAATCTATTTTTACAAGCAACCCAAGTGACTTCTCATAGGACAAGTTTAGGAAATCCTATTTTCTAGGACACACCTTTTTCTGCACATATATGCATGCACAGGTGCACAGAAGCAGCTATTCTTTTGTGATGATTTATCGCTGTCACACCTGTTTTATGAGAGAATTTGGTATAGCTGATTTTTGCCGATCCTGCTGTACCTCTTTACAGATGATCTTTTAAAAAGGTGACACATTTGCCCTGCTGGTACCAGGTAAATGACAGCCTCTTCATTCAACCTACAGCCAGACCTCAGGAGGAGCAATCAGAAAAAGGGTTTTCTCTTCTCCATGTCTTTGTGAACATGTTGTTAATTCCCTCAGAAGGATAAAATAGAATAATCAGGTCTTACTTTTCAGAATTTCATTGTCCTCTCTGTTTTTAAGGTTTCAGCCCAGAGATATCTCCCATTTTGGAAATAAGAAGCAAGAATTGGATTCATTGCTCTTGGTGATAATACTCAAAAATAAAACCAAATGTGCTTATACCAGCAACACATTTCACAGCTGTAATTTGAAACTGCTGATACTAATTTAATTTATTCCTTTTTACCTACAATCTTAGTATAAACAAGTAGACTGTAAAGCAAGGGAAAAGATAAAAATATAAAGACCTCCCCGCTTTAGTCTAAAATATTTAGGAGCTAAAGATAGATCTGACTTCACTCCCTAAAACAAAAGACAGAACACCTGCCAAAAGTTAGCTGGGAAGTAAAACCACCCAACACTGGCTGCCATATCTCTTACTGAGCCTATCCTAACACGAGGCTCAAGTTTCCAATTCATGAACTACCTGTTGCAAACATCATTCCCAGGCAAACTTTCCACGCTGTTCTGATTCCTCATAGTGTCTCCCACCTTCTGCGATCCCTTTATTTCTTCAATTTGAAGAAGGTAAGCCAATTTTTAGTCTATGCAATCATGCCTTCCTCTTTATGAGGATTCATGACACAAATTTTTCTCAGGAGGATCTTTCCTGCCAGAACACTGTGTTGCTTTGGAACAACCAGTTTTGTTTTTATTGTGTTGAAACTTTAAATTATGTTATTAATAAAATTCTCTTATATTCTTTGGCAACTAAGAAGTTGAGAGGCAAATCTGCAGCTGATCTCTAACTTCTGAACAAGACCTTATGGTTGATAATAAATCATTTTATTACTCTGACACATGGCTTCATTTTATTTTTCTGGCTTTTATATTTCTTTTACCCTGATTTAGTCTTTAATTACTTTCATTCTTGATATATTTCCATAGGTGACCTTAAATACTTTTTTTCCACTTCTCTCCTAATATTTATATTTATTTTAATTGATAAATTAAAATATGTTATGTATAACATGTTGTTTTAAAATATGCATATATAATGGAAGCCAAAATCAAGCTGATTAACATATGCATTTACACATCACAAACTTTTGCGGTAAAAACACTTAAAATCTACTCCTAAGCAGTTTTCAAGAATATATTATCAAATAGAGTCAGCTGTACGATAGTTCTCCTAATCTTATCCCTCCTATCTAACTAAAATTTTGTATCCTTTGACCAACATCTCCCCTACATCCTCTCACCTCCAGCCCCTGCTAATCACTATTCTACTATCTACTTCTATGAATTCAACTTTTTTTTAAACTCAATATGTAAGCATCAAATACTATTTAATAAATTACAAACTCATTCATGCATTGCTTAACAACAGGGATACGTTCTGAGAATGTGATTTCATCTTTGTGTGAACACCATAGAGTGTACATATGAACATACACAAACCTAGAAGGTGTAGCCTACCATACATCTAGGAGGATATATGGAATGGCCTGCCGCTCTTAGGCTACAATCCTGCACTGCATGCAACTGAGCTGAATACCACAGGCAGCTGTAACACTATGGTAAGTATTTGTGTATCTTAATATAGAAAAGCTACAGTAAAAATACTGTATAAACATTTTAAAGATGGTATACCAGTTTAGGGCACTTATCATGAATGGAGCTTGCAGGCCTGGAAGCTGCTGTGGGTGAGTCAGCAAGTGAGTGGTGACTGAACCTGAAGGCTTAAGACATTATGTGCACTACTGTAGACTTTATAACACTGCTCACTTAGCTTAAAACACAAACACACTCTACAGCTGTACAAAAATTCTTTTTTTACATCCTTATTCTATTGCAAATATTTTTCTATCTTTAATTTTTAACTTTTTAAACTTTTTTGTTGAAAACTAAGACACAAATACACACATTAGCCAGGTCTACACAGGGTCAGGATCATCGGTATCACTGTCTTCCACCTCCACAACTTGTCTCACTGGAAGGTCTTCAGGGGCAATAACAGAAATAGGGCTGTCATCTCCTGTGATAACAGTGCCTTCTTTCGGAATACCTCCTGAAGTACCTGCCTGAAGCTGTTTTACAGTTAACTTCCTTTATTTATTTATTTTTTATAAGTAGGAATATACTCTAAAATAAATGATAAAAAGTATACTTTTAAAATATATTATAGTATAGTAAACACATAAACCAGTAACATAGTCATTTATTACCATTAACAAGTATTCTGTACTATACATGATTGTATGTGCTATATTTTTATATGACTAGCCGCCCAGCCCAATAGGCTTGTTTATACCAGCATGACCACAGACATGTGAGTGATACATTGCACTACCATGTTAAGACAGCTATGATGTCACTAGGCAACAGGAATTTTTCAGCTGTGTTACAATCTTAACAGACATCATGGTGTATGTGGTACATTGTTGACTGAAACATCATTAAGCAACTTGTGACCATACATAAATAATTTAATGTAGTATTAACATAAATAAGTAGGGTGCTAAAACTATAAAAAGTACACATTGCATATTAAAGCTAATAAATGAATGCTTTGAGTTATACTATACTATCAGTTACAATACTATCTTATTAGGCAAAAATAACCAAATACTTAATATGCATAAGACTTAATGAGGAACCAAGCTATATGATCACCTCAATAGATACAAGAAAAAGCATTTGATAAGTTTTAAAACCCAGTTATTATAAAAATGCTTAGCAATCTAGGACTAAAAGGGAACTCCTTTAACTTTTTAAAAGAAATCTATCAAAAATGTATGGCAAGTGTAATATTTAATAGTGAAATTTTAGAAACATTCCCATTAAAATCAGGAACAATACAATAGTGACTACTATGTGTATTGGTTTTGTTCAAGAGGTCATAGCCATTGCACTCAGACAAGAAAAAGAAAGTATAAATATGGCAAAGAAAGAGCAAAATTGTCATCATTTGTAGACAATATGGTCTTCATTTGAGAAAATTAATAGTATTAGAAACTACTAAAACTAAAAAGAGCTTATCAAGGTTCTTAGCACTCATAGAAATCAATAGACTTCTTTTACACACAGTAAATCATAACTGCATTTAAAATGCCTCTGACAACAGCAACAAAAATTTTCAATAATTGGAAAAAGTTAATAAAAATGTACAAGATCTTCATGGACACTACAGGTTGAATATCTCTTATCCAAAATGCTTGGAACTAGAAGTATTTCTAATTTTGGACTTTTTAAGAAATTGGAATATTTACATTATACTTATCAGCTGAGCATCCCACATCTGAAAATCCAAAATGATCCACTAAGCATTTCTTTTGAACATCAAGTCAGCACTCAAAAAGTTTTGCGTTTTGGTGCATTTTGGATTTGGGATGCTTAACCTGTATTATAAAGCTTTACTTAAAGGATAGTAGATCTCAATAAAAGGAGTGATATATCATGTTCATCATAGTAAAACTTTTTGGTAAGTTTTTAAACGTTTCCCAAGAGATCTCATCCAGACTCTAGGAAAACTGTTCTGGTCTCATGATGATTAATCCAAAACAATGGATAACAGTTTTTAGAAGTTCATAGGCTCTATAACCAGTTAGTTGTCTCACGGTATTTGAAAGTTTGAATTAAATTATAATTAGATAAATTTAACTTTGATCACTAATTAATAAAAAATTCTCTATCCTACAGTCTCCACTGGCCAGATCCTTTTGCCACACACTAAAGAATTCTTAAGGTCAGATATGAAATACAAATATATACTTCCATATATAAACTTTTCAACTTCAAGGACATAAATTTTCCATTAACTTTTAGGAATGGATAATTTTTTTAAAGTAAATAAATAAATCATATTCAGGATTGTTTCCACTGTTTTTGTACTACCTGGACCTCTTCCCCGTCTTCACCCTCATCTGAATTGTAACATTACTTGGTCACTAACACATCGGTTTGAAGGCAAGCAGCAGACAAAACAAAATTCAAAAGATCAGTTCTGCCAATTGTTAGCAGTTCTGGAAGAAAGCAGCAATTACTAACAAAACCGAGCAAGAGGAGTTGGAGAAATATAAGGGAATTTGTTTTATGTAAAACATCTTTGCTCTTTACAATATGGATCAAACATATTTAGATATATTTAATCATCTACTGTGCCAGATACTGCTGGCTGCCTACGGAACAGCCATTCTCCCCTCTTTATTACTAAGAAAAGCCTGCTTGTTCTTTAGGTATTCTGTGATCAGGTGACTCAAGAGATGAAAGACCAATCTTATGCAATAATTCCATTCATATTGCCAGTAGTTGATTGTAACAGACAATGAATTGTGAAAGGAAATCTGCAAAGGGCCCTTCTAGAGGAGCTTTCTTCCCTTTTAAAAAACAGCCCTGAGAAAGGGCATTCCTTCTCTCTGCCTCTGGCTACCTGGAGTTGCAGCAGCCATCTTAAAATCAAGGGAAGACAATTTAAGAGCCAACATATTGAGGATGGCAGAGCAGGAGGATGGAATGACTTCATTAAGCCAATAAACTAATCCAGAAATGGCTGTATCTCCAGACTACTTAAATGAGAAAATAATTATTTCCTTTTAGCATTTAAGCCATTTTGAGTTTGGTTTTCCTGTTGTGACTTAAAACATTCAAACATTCTCTGCCAAGCCCAGTACAGACTAAACGAGCGTTTGTTGCTGAAGCAACTTACAATCATCCTCATGTAAAATCTAAATGTAAGTGGTTTATGCTTTTTAAAGGAAGGTGTTGTGTTTCTTAAGTGTTTTTGGTAATATGAGTGGCCCAAGTTACATGATATTTGGAGGTTTGGCTAGAAAATTATTTTCTTTTTGCTCAAAGGATGATACATCCTTTTAAATACTCTGTGTGTTTGGTGTTTGTAGCCCTGTCACTTCTATCTTTCTCCAGCCCTACAAAGTGTTTAACAATATCCTTTTTTTTTTTTTTATTATTATTATTATTATTATTATTATTATTATTATTATTATTATACTTTAGGCTCTATGGTACATGTGCACAACGTGCAGGTAAGTTACATATGTATACATGTGCCATGCTGGTGCGCTGCACCTACCAACTCGTCATCTAGCATTAGGTATATCTCCCAATGCTATCCCTCCCCCCTCCCCCCACCCCACAACAGTCCCCGAAGTGTGATGTTCCCCTTCCTGTGTCCATGTGTTCTCATTGTTCAATTCCCACCTATGAGTGAGAATATGCGGTGTTTGGTTTTTTGTTCTTGCGATAGTTTACTGAGAATGATGATTTCCAATTTCATCCATGTCCCTACAAAGGACGTGAACTCATCATTTTTTATGGCTGCATAGTATTCCATGGTGTATATGTGCCACATTTTCTTAATCCAGTCTATCATTGTTGGACATTTGGGTTGGTTCCAAGTCTTTGCTATTGTGAATAATGCGGCAATAGACATACGTGTGCATGTGTCTTTATAGCAGCATGATTTATAGTCCTTTGGATATCTACCCAGTAATGGGATGGCTGGGTCGAATGGAATTTCTAGTTCTAGATCCCTGAGGAATCGCCACACTGACTTCCACAAGGGTTGAACTAGTTTACAGTCCCACCAACAGTGTAAAAGTGTTCCTATTTCTCCACATCCTCTCCAGCACCTGTTGTTTCCTGACTTTTTAATGATTGCCATTCTAACTGGTGTGAGATGGTATCTCATTGTGGTTTTGATTTGCATTTCTCTGATGGCCAGTGATGGTGAGCATTTTTTCATGTGTTTTCTGGCTGCATAAATGTCTTCTTTTGAGAAGTGTCTGTTCATGTCCTTTGCCCACTTTTTGATGGGGTTGTTTGTTTTTTTCTTGTAAATTTGTTGGAGTTCATTGTAGATTCTGGATACTAGCCCTTTGTCAGATGAGTAGGTTGCGAAAATTTTCTCCCATTTTGTAGGTTGCCTGTTCACTCTGATGGTAGTTTCCTTTGCTGTGCAGAAGCTCTTTAGTTTAATTAGATCCCATTTGTCAATTTTGGCTTTTGTTGCCATTGCTTTTGGAGTTTTAGACATGAAGTCCTTGCCCATGCCTATGTCCTGAATGGTATTGCCTAGGTTTTCTTCTAGGGTTTTTATGGTTTTAGGTCTAACATTTAAGTCTTTAATCCATCTTGAATTAATTTTTGTATAAGGTGTAAGGAAGGGATCCAGTTTCAGCTTTCTACATATGGCTAGCCAGTTTTCCCAGCACCATTTATTAAATAGGGAATCCTTTCCCCATTGCTTGTTTTTCTCAGGTTTGTCAAAGATCAGATAGTTGTAGATATGTGGCATTATTTCTGAGGGCTCTGTTCTGTTCCATTGATCTATATCTCTGTTTTGGTACCAGTACCATGCTGTTTTGGTTACTGTAGCCTTGTAGTATAGTTTGAAGTCAGGTAGCGTGATGCCTCCAGCTTTGTTCTTTTGGCTTAGGATTGACTTGGCGATGCGGGCTCTTTTTTGGTTCCATATGAACTTTAAAGTAGTTTTTTCCAATTCTGTGAAGAAAGTCATTGGTAACTTGATGGGGATGGCATTGAATCTGTAAATTACCTTGGGAAGGATGGCCATTTTCATGATATTGATTCTTCCTACCCATGAGCATGGAATGTTCTTCCATTTGTTTGTATCCTCTTTTATTTCCTTGAGCAGTGGTTTGTAGTTCTCCTTGAAGAGGTCCTTCACATCCCTTGTAAGTTGGATTCCTAGGTATTTTATTCTCTTTGAAGCAATTGTGAATGGGAGTTCACTCATGATTTGGCTCTCTGTTTGTCTGTTATTGATGTATAAGAATGCTTGTGATTTTTGTACATTGATTTTGTATCCTGAGACTTTGCTGAAGTTGCTTATCAGCTTAAGGAGATTTTGGGCTGAGACAATGGGGTTTTCTAGATATACTATCATGTCATCTGCAAACAGGGACAATTTGACTTCCTCTTTTCCTAATTGAATACCCTTGATTTCCTTCTCTTGCCTAATTGCCCTGGCCAGAACTTCCAACACTATGTTGAATAGAAGTGGTGAGAGAGGGCATCCCTGTCTTGTGCCAGTTTTCAAAGGGAATGCTTCCAGTTTTTGCCCATTCAGTATGATATTGGCTGTGGGTTTGTCATAAATAGCTCTTATTATTTTGAGATACGTCCCATCAATACCTAATTTATTGAGAGTTTTTAGCATGAAGGGTTGTTGAATTTTGTCAAAGGCCTTTTCTGCATCTATTGAGATAATCATGTGGTTTTTGACTTTGGTTCTGTTTATATGCTGGATTACATTTATTGATTTGCGTATATTGAACCAGCCTTGCATCCCAGGGATGAAGCCCACTTGATCATGGTGGATAAGCTTTTTGATGTACTGCTGGATTCTGTTTGCCAGTATTTTATTGAGGATTTTTGCATCAATGTTCATCAAGGATATTGGTCTAAAATTCTCTTTTTTTGTTGTGTCTCTGCCAGGCTTTGGTATCAGGATGATGCTGGCCTCATAAAATGAGTTAGGGAGGATTCCCTCTTTTTCTATTGATTGGAATAGTTTCAGAAGGAATGGTACCAGCTCCTCCTTGTACCTCTGGTAGAATTCGGCTGTGAACCCATCTGGTCCTGGACTTTTTTTGGTTGGTAAGCTATTGATTATTGCCACAATTTCAGATCCTGTTATTGGTCTATTCAGAGATTCAACTTCTTCCTGGTTTAGTCTTGGGAGGGTGTATGTGTTGAGGAATTTATCCATTTCTTCTAGATTTTCTAGTTTATTTGCGTAGAGGTGTTTGTAATATTCTCTGATGGTAGTTTGTATTTCTGTGGGATCAGTGGTGATATCCCCTTTATCATTTTTTATTGCATCTATTTGATTCTTCTCTCTTTTTTTCTTTATTAATCTTGCTAGTGGTCTATCAATTTTGTTGATCCTCTCAAAAAACCAGCTCCTGGATTCATTTATTTTTTGAAGGGTTTTTTGTGTCTCTATTTCCTTCAGTTCTGCTCTGATTTTAGTTATTTCTTCCCTTCTGCTAGCTTTTGAATGTGTTTGCTCTTGCTTTTCTAGTTCTTTTAATTGTGATGTTAGGGTGTCAATTTTGGATCTTTCCTGCTTTCTCTTGTGGGCATTTAGTGCTATAAATTTCCCTCTACACACTGCTTTGAATGCATCCCAGAGATTCTGGTATGTTGTGTCTTGGTTCTCGTTGGTTTCAAAGAACATCTTTATTTCTGCCTTCATTTCGTTATGTACCCAGTAGTCATTCAGGAGCAGGTTGTTCAGTTTCCATGTAGTTGAGCGGTTTTGAGTGAGATTCTTAATCCTGAGTTCTAGCTTGATTGCACTGTGATCTGAGAGATAGTTTGTTATAATTTCTGTTCTTTTACATTTATTGAGGAGAGCTTTACTTCCAAGTATATGGTCAATTTTGGAATAGGTGTGGTGTGGTGCTGAAAAAAATGTATATTCTGTTGATTTGGGGTGGAGAGTTCTGTAGATGTCTATTAGGTCTGCTTGGTGCAGAGCTGAGTTCAATTCCTGGGTATCCTTGTTGATTTTCTGTCTCGTTGATCTGTCTAATGTTGACAGTGGGGTGTTAAAGTCTCCCATTATTAATGTTTGGGAGTCTAAGTCTCTTTGTAGGTCACTCAGGACTTGCTTTATGAATCTGGGTGCTCCTGTATTGGGTGCATATATATTTAGGATAGTTAGCTCTTATTGTTGAATTAATCCCTTTACCATTATGTAATGGCCTTCTTTGTCTCTTTTGATCTTTGTTGGTTTAAAGTCTGTTTTATCAGAGACTAGGATTGCAACCCCTGCCTTTTTTTGTTTTCCATTTGCTTGGTAGATCTTCCTCCATCCTTTTATTTTGAGCCTATGTGTGTCTCTGCACGTGAGATGGGTTTCCTGAATACAGCACACTGATGGGTCTTGAGTCTTTATCCAATTTGCCAGTCTGTGTCTTTTAATTGGAGCATTTAGTCCATTTACATTTAAAGTTAATATTGTTATGTGTGAATCTGATCCTGTCATTATGACGTTAGCTGGTTATTTTGCTCGTTAGTTGATGCAGTCCCTTCCTAGTCTCGATGGTCTTTACAATTCGGTATGATTTTGCAGTGGCTGGTACCGGTTGTGCCTTTCCATGTTTAGCGCTTCCTTCAGGAGCTCTTTTAGGGCAGGCCTGGTGGTGACAAAATCTCTTAGCATTTGCTTGTCTGTAAAGTATTTTATTTCTCCTTCAGTTATGAAGCTTAGTTTGGCAGGATATGAAATTCTGGGTTGAAAATTCTTTTCTTTAAGAATGTTGAATATTGGCCCCCACTCTCTTCTGGCTTGTAGGGTTTCTGCCGAGAGATCCGCTGTTAGTCTGATGGGCTTCCCTTTGATGGTAACCCGACCTTTCTCTCTGGCTGCCCTTAACATTTTTTCCTTCATTTCAACTTTGGTGAATCTGACAATTATGTGTCTTGGAGTTGCTCTTCTCGAGGAGTATCTCTGTGGCGTTCTCTGTATTTCCTGAATCTGAATGTTGGCCTGCCTTGCTAGATTGGGGAAGTTCTCCTGGATAATATCCTGTAGAATGTTTTCCAACTTGTTTCCATTCTCCCCGTCACTTTCAGGTACACCAATCAGACGTAGATTTGGTCTTTTCACATAGTCCCACATTTCTTGGAGGCTTTGCTCATTTCTTTTTATTCTTTTTTCTTTAAACTTCCCTTCTCGCTTCATTTCATTCATTTCATCTTCCAGGGCTGATACCCTTTCTTCCATTTGATCGCATCGGCTCCTGAGGCTTCTGCATTCTTCACGTAGTTCTCGAGCCTTGGTTTTCAGCTCCATCAGCTCCTTTAAGCACTTCTCTGTATTGGTTATTCTAGTTATACATTCTTCTAAATTTTTTTCAAAGTTTTCAACTTCTTTGCCTTTGGTTTGAATCCTTTAGATAAACTCTGGTGGAGTCAACCTTGGGGTTGCTTTAGGAAATCAATATGGTTTACACGTAAGTTTTTTTCTTTCAAAGAAAACAGGATTTTGAATTGCCTTTCCTTGGTATTGTCCTAAATCCTCAATAACGCCTGACAAGGAGTACAATGGAACTCACAAATGTTTTTCCAATGAAGAAAAACGTGAGTCCAAAGTTAAGCTTTGAATTTCGGTGAAGTATATATAAATTAAGTAATATGTGCACATACAGTCTGAAAACACTTCAAAGCACAACTTATAAAAACGAACATCAAGGTATATCAATCCATGAGTTCAAGGATTGCCAAAATTAATGATGATTTTTTTCCTCCTGATTTATGAGAGTTACCTTGGGACCTATGTTTCTGTCTGAAGCAAATGCAGAACTGATTAATAATGTAAGCAGCTCTAGGGCCCTTCACCATGACAGTAAAGCTCTTGTCTAAAACCAGAACTGTTTCTTTTATACTTTAATGGATTAGATCTGTTTAACTTACTTTATATATTGCTCAATCCAGATCCATTGGCATATGGATGCTTAATGAATATTTGATGATGGTGACTATGACTGCATAGAATATATCTTAGTGTCCACAGGAAAATGAAAGTACCCAAAGCTGTTTTACTTTAGTGATAAAATTGTATAATGACAGGAAAGTCATGCCTTTTCCTATCAAGGCATTATTTTAAGAAAATCCCAAATGGGAAGATACAAGAATTAAAATTTATGATCTAATAATGCTAAAAAATTATGTAACATCTATATATGTTATTCTATTTAATCTTAACCATAATTATATAGGCTAAGTATCAGGATCCAATTTCCCTGAATCTAAGATGCCATTGATTGCATGGTGAGCCAATATTTTATGTATTAATAAGAAAAAATTCAACAATGAAATTATGATACAGCATTTGTAAGATCCAACTGATTTTAGAGATGTCAAATGTAAAAAAGAAAAAAAAATTGATTTGAAAATTTGCCTAAGTCACATAGCTACCCAGCCAGAAATGATACTTTCCACTCTTCTGAGTTCTGACCAGTAGCATATGAGCACAACTGATGTAGTTACTTTGAGGCCAAAGTGGTAAAGAAGCATGAGTACTTTCCTCATCTTATCTACCATTTATCTATGTTGATATTCAGGATGACCCGGGAGTCTACCTGTGGAATATAGCAGAGCTTCTGTCAGGCTTGGGTTTCTTGATAACTGCAAAGGACAGAGGCCCAACCCCAAACTATGTGCCAAACAGGGATGCTACATTTGACCTTGACGTGAACAATAAACACTCTGTTTTTGTGTTAAGTCCCTGTCATCTGGGAGCTTGTTTGTTACAACTAGAATTACTCCAATAGAGTGGCAGAATTAGAACTTGAAGGTCAGTTTCCAAAGTCTGGGCTCATTCTATTCCACCATGCAAATATAAAATGCCAAACTTAACCCCCTCTGAAACAAACAGATGAATAAAGCAGTACTGATTACTTCATTTTTAAAAAGGTTTTATCACTTGATTTGAAAGAATGGGCAAAAATCAATAGATTTAAAGTTGGCATATTTCAAGGAGACAGTCTAGACAGGGACAGTTAAAGTTTTGTGTGTGTGTGTGTGTGTGTGTGTGCGTGTGTGAGAGACAGAGTGCACATATATGTGAAAAGGGGAAGAAAAAAAGGATGAGGAATGATTTCTAAAGTGGGTGAAAGTAACACACATATGCACTCTTTTTTGTCTGTTTTACTTTAATGCAGTTTGGGTACAGGTAAAAATGTTCCAGGGAGTTGTTTATAACCCTGCCCTACTGTTTTAATATCCTGAGATAAAGATGGCCCTTTACCTAAGAAAGCTTGGTGCAAAGGAAAGGGAGAAGAGAGCAGCTTGACTGGCAATGCAATGAATGAAAGGGAGGGAAGGGAGGTAACAGAGAAAAATGCGAGGTCAAGAGCACAGTTTCCATATTCAAGACAGTTTGAACCATGGCGTCACCACTTGCCAGACTAGATTCCATGACCTTGTATACTCATCTAACCTAAGGGTCATCTCTATCATCCATAAAATGGTGTGATTATAGAACACACTTCATGCTGTATAAAAGGAGAACATGTATGCAAATGTATGTACAATACCTGAGTGAGCACACATTGAAAGCTAGTTGTTATTACACTTGTCATTATTAATCATTAGCTTCCTGTGCCACCTAATTGAATAGCCAGGCATGCTTAAGGTAAATCTCTTCTGTACAATAGAAAGTCCAATTCCTTGAAAGAAAGTCTACTTTCAGCTGTGAAACCAAATGAGGTTAAGAGCCTGAGGAAGTTTCTGATTCATATTTTAAAAAACGTTTTGTTAATATGCTTTGAGAGAACATGAGCAGAGAAAATATGAAACAGTTTTGTGTATGATATTTCAACACCAGTTTCACTTTATTACTTATACAAAATAGCAGTTTTTTCATGTTACAATATAAGAATTAAAAAGAAAGGAAAATAGCATAAAAACTTACCCTTTGTTTTTCATTTGTACCCTTTTTATTGGTCTCTTTTCTGCTTTCATCCTCATATACTAGAACAAAGTCAATTCTTCGCTGGCCATCATTAAAAAAGAGGGAGTCAGGTTTTCCATTAAATTCTTCCTGTGTAAAACAGAAAAACAAATTGTAATATATAATTTTTTGAAAAAGTGCTGACTTGTGTTAATTTTCAAGCTTTAATAGGTTTATTGTGAAAGAAAAATACATCCACTACTAGTTAGCTTACCAGTCATGGCCACTATGACTGACATGGCAAACATGGTCTATTCTTGGTGAAAGGAAGTATTTGAATTGAACGTACAGCATTATTCTATAAACTCATGAGAACATACCAATATTACATATGTAACACAATCATCCCAGAATTATTTCCACCTCAAGCAGCAAAGGCATATCAAGGTTGAAAACGAACATAGTAAACAAAACTGCCTATCCAAGGGAGTGAAGTTTATTTAACAAGCAGAAAAATCTAAGACAAAACACTGTTGATGAAAATCTCATCCTTCTTATGTCTTATTTTCTAACCTTTTACCATTTTTCATGACTTCTTTTTGGACCTACCTCACCGCTTTATAGAAGATATCATGGGATAACTTCAAACAAATGCCAAAAGATACTCCCATATAAACAAAAGCTGAACTAGTCATTGGTGTTTGTCCCCTAATCTACAAATGATGTCCCTCATTCCTAGCAAACAAATTTTAAGAAACCAAAAGAACCAGCAACAACAAAATATAGAAGCCTTTAGTTTAGAGCTTAAAATCCTTACGGTTTAAAAGGAAATGACGGCAGAAGAGAGACCAAATACAAAAATACCTGTTAGCATATGGGGTTGGATAGAATTGTTCTAATTTACTCTGAGGAATGATTTGAATTTGTGTTCTCACACAGCTTGTCAGAATGCTCATGTTAATTTTGTTAAGAATCGACTGCTTTTTAACTAAGTGATATTGAAAAGTTTTCTATGATTCATTAAAAACTGATAAGGAGATTTCATTTTGCAATCATTTGGTGTATAACTTGTACACTGTGTTCATTAAATGTGATTAATTCTCCTCTTCATTATCAATTAGCACAGAAGCTACGCAATTTTACCACATACCACTTTCTCCTTTTCTTCACTTTTGAGAACATATATTTTTTGCTACTTATATGAAACGTGATATTTATCGTTCCTTTCCCCTTTTCCACTGTGGAACACATGAAGGTTTATTACCAGTATCTGAAGTTCCTAATTGGCAGGTTTTTTCACCAGCAGAATGAATGCTGCTGATGTAACCCATCTCAATGCACCTTCATCCAGTGCATTTAACCAGGAATTCTAAGCACAAACAGCATGACTGCCATGAGACCTTTCCTATCCAGGGCAATAAAGGGCTAGGAAAACAAAGACACACCCATGTCTTAGGCTGATACCACTATCCAATTCTTATATTTGCAATTTCAGTTATTTCAAATCAATAAACTTTAAGAGTATTTAAAACTATATGAAAATGCTGAGCCATGTCTTTTTCATTTCAGCCACAGAGTCCTTTAGGTCCATTCAATTTCTCTTACTTTCAATGAGGACTATACTATGGGTGACAACCAGGGCTACTGCTAGAGGAAAATTGTGCAGGGAGAAAAATATATATATATAATTTCTCAGAAGAACAAAGGGGAAGTGGGGTCCAATGGAATATAGTCAGGAAAACCTGGTCATCATTGCAAACATCTGAAAAATGTACAAAAAGCAACTTGTTCTCTGTAGCCCACATTCTGTTGCCTTTGGTGGAGTCCAGCAGGAGCTCACTGAAGTTAAATTCTGAAGAATTAGGTCTGGAATGAGAACCACATCTGTACATGGCTCCAGGCACTCTTCCCTTGCACAGTGGCACAGGTTGGCAGTTAGCTCCCAGATAATCTGGTCTGCATGCAAACCTCCCATGTGTGATGCAAGACCATGGCCCTTTATTTGGAGGAAAACCTCACGGACTTGGCAACATTTGCCTGTGTGTAATAAGTAGGTCAAACTCCAATATGGTACTATTAGAATGCAATACTAGAGAAAAGAGTGCCAGTCTCTACTGCTGTGAAATTCAGGTTTCCTATCTCTTGGCAGAAGACATTCTACCACATAATGGGGAAAAGGGAGAAACTAATATCACTAGCCTGGAAAGAATATGTAACAAATAAGGGGACTGGCCTAAATAAAAGCAGATAGTTAAAATGCTGAAGTTAAATTATTTGTCCAATATCTGAATAAAGGTAAAAATAAAGATAGTTAAAAATGCTGAAGTTAATTATTTGTCCAAGGTCTGAACAAAAGCAGTCAGATTAGGATCTTTGCTCAAATTCTTGTTTATGTGTAAGGGTGTTTGAAACTTGCCTTGGACAGCAAGTGAGATTGACTTACTGTATCAGAATTCCCAAATAGCCTATTCCTCCCCTGATATGGTTGTCATTTACTATGAGATTGGAGAGTATTCCAGGCTCATTTGGGTTAATGGTCTCTTAACCTTTACGCCTAGCAGGATGCAAGAAAGGTTTACTGTCTAACATAAAGTTGAAGAATTACACTACGAAAAGTAAATATCAAAACATTCACATAATTTGAAGTGTAACTGATGTGCAAATATGGCAAAAACATGGGGCTCTCTACAATTTTTAAGACAAGAAAAAGTAGTTAATTCCAAGAAGAACACAAAGGGAAAAAAACTGTAATAATAGACAACTACTAAAGTAAAAATATGGGATCTTCTATTTTTCAGTAAATTGTGAATCCAGGTACATGGCAAGTTCTAGGAAACAAAAGATTAGAAGCAAAAGCCTTTATGTAAATATTTAGATTTCACAAAATATGGAACATAATAAAATTTTATTTACATGCCATGCAGTTATGAATGACACATATTCCGAAGTGTTTTTCCTAACTGTAGCAGAGTTCAGGCATCAGAGTCAAGGCATGAGTAATAAGTAGAACGTTTTTTCCCCCCAACAAAATGGTGCAAAAATATTGCAGAGATAGAAGACACTAGATCAAATTTTTTTCATTTTTATCAAAATGCAAACTACAAAGTTCAAGAAAAACAGTAATAATTGAGCCAAAAAAGTGCCAAGAACTGCAGGTATGGAAGGCTGACTTCCGAAGGTGGAAAGACAAGTACTATGGAAGCTGGGGTGGGGCGGAAAGGAAGTAACTTATTAGTAACTCTGGACACACAGGGGAGCCACACAGGAAGTCAGCTCAGTAAATGGTGTGTGCTGTAGGGAGTAAATGAGCTTGTTTTTCACCCGACCAGGCATTCAGGAATGTGCTGACAGCAAAGAAGCACAGTAGAAAAGGAGCCCATTCAAGGACGAAAATGCATCCTGAAGCTTGGACTCCAAGTCTGTTTTAGAGTCAAATGTGTCAGGATGTTCCAAGAACATCCCTTGGTTGTGACTCTATGATGATCAGGGTGTACTCAGGAATGGCCCAGAATGATTTTTGTACAAATCACACTGTCTGCTTCCTGCCCTGTTAAACCACACTATTAGCTTCTGAAGGTTAGTGGCCAGGTCTTGCTTGTTCACCTTGAGTTCTCTGCTGAGAACTCAAGGGCTCAGGTTTATTTTTTTCTTAGAATAAAATTTTTTTTTTCTGATAAAATATATACTCAACACAAAAAAATTCTGAAGATACAAAAAAAGTATACAGAAAAAAATAAAAGTCATATGTAATCCCATCTCCTAGACATGAGCTAAGTTTCTTAAAATTTTGGAGTACATCCTTTCAGGCTTAGATGGACATACATGCATGCAAGAGCACAGAAACACACTAACCAAAATGATACCATATTATACATACTGTTTTATAAACATCTATTATAGACACTTGCTAGCTTTATAGAAAGCTTTACAACATGTGTAATAGCTGCAATATAATTTAGTAAAAGAGTTCCTCCACTGATGAGCACAGAAGTAGTTTCCAATTTTCTGCCTTTATAAACACTGCTGCAATGAGCATCTTTGTACATTATGTATCTGTGCACATGTTCAATTACTAAATTCCAGAAGCAGATTTTAAGTGGCGCAGCCTTTTTAAAAGCTTTTGATACATAGGTTGCTAAACTGTCATCCAAAATATTTATAAAATCAACATATCCACCAGAGGGTATGAGTGCTTTGCTCCACCCTCATTTGACTTCAGTGTTTTCTACTTTTCCCAATATGATAGTCAAAATATGTATTTTGTTTTTTTCATGTACACCTTTTAACTAGAGAGCTCTAACTTTGCTATGGATACTGCCCAAATGAAATACTCTTTTTTTGTGGAATGCTTATTACTATCTTTCACTAATTGAACAATCTTATTATTTAAACACTTTTCAGTAGATTGTCTTGGGTCTTCTTACTGATGAAATCCTGAAAACCACACAGGTAACTGAGTAAGTGGGGTAAAGGGCAATACGGACTAGGCTTATATGATTCCATGTGATTCAGTCTGGGAATTCTGTCTGCTAAGAGAAGACTGCTAAGTGGGGGAGGGCACCAAATATCTCTTCAAAGGTAAGCACTCAACCTGAGTTATGGAGAGACTGGTTATGAGAGGTTCCTATGCATCCCTGGATGGTGCTTGCACCAAGCAATCCAAACACAGAAATGGTGTGATTTACAGCCACTGTGAACCCTGGTATCCATTTGAACAGGTGGCTGAATAAGACAGCTTCAGAAGGGACAGCAACTGCTGGGAGTGGATGGTGTCCCAGCACAATCTGGGGTTGTGGTCATGAAAAACAAAACAGGGAATGATGTATACAGTGACCTTAAAAGAGTTCATTTTTATTAAATTAGTTCCGAAAGGAAAAGGGAGAAATATTTCAGGGCACCGTCAGGCAGCCCTGGGTTTAGCAAGGTGAGCATGTTTTCTGTAATGTGGACACTCAACTGGAATGTGGCATGCTAATTTTAGAAGGGCACCAACCCGTTGACCGACTTTCCATAATTTACATGCCGCCTGCATAACTACCAGATTATCAATTGTGTATTTTGACTCATATATTTCTTTAGATTCAAAACATACTACTTATTATTGGTATACAAATAATTTCTGTTGCAAGTTAAAACATGTAGAAATTCTTAAAAAATAGTCTTGTGTTTTATATAAGTAAATGGCTATAACTAGTCCTGAACTTGTTATTTTCAGTCATTTCTCAAGGATAGATGTAGTTCACTTATAAATACCATTAGATTGTGCCATGAAATGCCTTGTATGCAAGGGAATGTTCACATATCAATGGCTTCCTGATTTTACCTCTGTTTCCGTTTGCCTGTGTTAAACTCTAGAGTTCTATCATTAGAATACCACATTTTAGACCCTGGTGAGGATGAAGGCACAATGCCTTGAGCATAATGAGTATTAAATATTTCCCTCTAGTTCATGCCAAGGAAGCAGTACTTTTATCAAATGGAGTTCTCATAGGATTTTCAGTATTCTTTAAATTTCTGAAAAAGGGTAGAGGAAATATGAAAACAGAACTTTGAAATGACATTGAAAATAAAACTTCCTTAAATGCCATTAATTAACAAGGGTGGAAGATGCTGAGTTAGGAGCCTTCTTATGGGGTAGAGGACTCTTACTGAATCTTTTTCTTAAACCCACAGTTATAATTATAATTTTCATTAGCATGACTAAATATATATATATTTGGCTTTCCTGTTTTCCCACAGACTTTTGATCATTTTAAAAATCTCAATTTAGTCTTCCTTAGAGGTGATCTGCAGAAAAGCAGAACAATAAATAGTCAATAAATGAAAAGAAAAAAATGTGAAAATGCCTATAGTGGTTGTTTTTATACTCTCCTTTTCTAGAAGACATCATCATCCATTTGCACTGTTCTCATCTGTAAGTGGTAATGTTGGTAAAAGAAATGTAGGAGAGATCAAACTTTAAGATATTCCCAATAAAGCATTACAAAAGACAGATATAATACAACAAGACAGGTGGTAAAAAAGGACATTTGTGAGAGTGAATGATTATTCTCCTAGAGGCTAACCTCTGAAGGTTCAAATATCCTCAAGGTATCTTGCTTTAATATCCATTATGGATTTAATATCCAGCCATGCTTACTTCAAGCTTTTTTGACCCTGTGAGCATTTTCAGTTTGTACCATCTCCTGAGGAAGAATGATCTGTAGGTTTTCCACTTAGACAAGAGAGTTGTCCTAAATCACACTTCTAAACTTTTAAAGCAATAGCTCCAATCTTATATTCTGGAATCAGTTGGAACCAAAATAATATTGCTACAACCAGATTCTTTATGATTTAGTGAACTTTCACAATATTCTATCCACAAACTTTAAGATCCTTAGTTTTATGGA
The DNA here is from genome assembly GCF_028885655.2 of Pongo abelii. NCBI lineage: Eukaryota > Metazoa > Chordata > Mammalia > Primates > Hominidae > Pongo > Pongo abelii. The sequence goes on along the minus strand of NC_071995.2, from coordinate 42,979,750 downwards.
ACAACAAATGTAGCTTGACTTTGTAACTGTATGTTCCCCTCCGCCCATCCTCTGATTCTTCTTAATTATATACTTCAACTATCTTTAACTTACCTATGTTTGGTTCTTAGATCACAAAACTGGTCATGACTCACAAATATCAAATCAGTCACCAAATCGATAGCTGTGAATTGCCCACCTTTTCTAAGTCACCTGTGTCACATGTGACTATGTCAAGTTAGTAGACACCTGTGTCAGGTTAGCAGTCTCTCAAATTTTAAGCTATAGCTATTTAGACTTAAGCTGAGAAGAAGAAGATAAATAAGGTGAGATGAAGAAGATAAATAAGTGGGGGCATAACCAAAGTAGGAAGTCTTGGGTTCTTTACTAGGTTCTCAGATAATTCTTCTGCAGCTTCCCTTAATGTTACAATCTGTCACTCCCATAGTGACACATGTTTGAAAGTCATCTAAGGGTTTTTCTGGTACAATTTCTTTGGTGAACTCATCTTTTACAGTAGGTTTCCATTTCCAGTCTTAGAACTGCCCTGGGCTATTTTTAGCTTTTCAGCTACACAAGAGTGCTGTCATAATCTGTAATTCCCTGGTCAACCGCTTATGTCACATGTACCCCTGGGCCATGATCTCAGACGACTGCTCTGGAAATCAACGTTTGCAACTTCATTCAAAGCTAGAGGAAGAAAAACAAATCAGAGTACCTAGTGCCCAGCAAAGCAAAGGATTGTGACAATTCCTACCAGTTGATTCTTGTTTTATATAGATATTACTTTTCTTCCTTTAACTCAAAAAGCAGTCTACAAGAATGGCTGTTCTTTGTGGTGTGGAAATAGGGATGCACAGATGTTTCCAAAACACAATTTTAAAAAATGAATGTCTCATTTAAAACAGTGGTACAGGCCAGGCGTGGTGACTCACGCCTGTAATCCCAGCACTCTGGGAGGTCGAGGCGGGCAGATCACCTGAGGTCAGGAGTTCGAGACCAGCCTCAACATGGAGAAACTCCGTCTCTACTAAAAATACAAAATTAGTCAGGTGTGGTGGTGCATGTCTGTAATCCCAGCTACTCGGGAGGCTGAGGCAGGAGAATTGCTTGAACATGGGAGGCGGAGGTTGCGGTGAGCCGAGATCGTGCCATTACACTCCAGCCTGGGCACCAAGAGAAAATTCTGTCTCAAAAAAACAACAACAACAACAACAACAAAAAAACAGTGATGAAAAAATGTTTTCAGCTGACTATAGATAGTAAATAAATAAAACCTTACAAAACTCTCTTAAAAGATGATAGTGAACATAAGCTATTATTATTTAGCAGGTAAATGAAAGAGTCCAAAATGAGAATAAAGAACACAGACTTTGGTATCTGGCAGAGCTACTAGCTTCAAATCTTAACTATGCCATGTACAACTAGCCATGTGCCTTTGTGTGTATATTGTATCTCTTTAAAACTAAATTGACTCATTTGTAAAAAGGGGAAATCATAGAAAGGCAGGGTTATTGTGAAGATTAACTGAGATGATGCATGCAAGGCAACGGCACAAAACCTGGAATATAGTAAAAGCTCAATAAATGTGAGCTTTCACGATGGTATTCTCTACCTTAACAGGTAACAGTTCTTTATTCATTACTACCTGTGTTGGGTACATTCACATAGCTTATAATCATCAGAAACTTCCACCTGCATCTTGCTTCTTCTATTATTACTCAGATTATCAGGGATTACTTCTTTTAGCTATCAATTTACCTGTCTTTAATAGGTGTTGTGTTACCCTATTACCTGCTGCTTCTAACATGCTTTGAATTGGGCAACCAGATTAACTGAATTTGTTGAAATTCTCTCAAATTAAGGAATAGTGCTTTGGTTTTGGACATCAGAGGCTTTTAGTCTTTCTTCAGGTTCTGAGTAAAGTGTGATAAAGAGGGCCTTATTCCATAAAAGAATAAAATATGTTAAGAGCGACTAAATTGTATTCTCCCCTTCTCCTAGCCTCTTCCAAAAGAAGACGTAAGACATCTGGTATCGAGAAGAATAAATACAATACCATTAAAGAATTATAAACAGAACCAGAGCCAGAGAAGGTAGGAGGAAGAAAATGTACTAACCATTGAGACAATTGTAGTTGTTGTGATCTTAACATGAAAACTGGCATAAAGCCTCTTGGCAGCAGGGCAAAAGGAAAATAACATTCAATGATATAGTCCTGCTATTGGAAAAAAAGGAAGCATTCTGATTTTTTGGGAGGATAAAGTCTTATGTGGGACCATATATAAAAGCACCCAATTTTTTTTTACATTTCCCTAATAGACAATGTCCTTGGCAAACAATTGGGGTTATGCAATATAAAATAAAGGTGACCTTTGACTTTTTCATCTTTAGTTCTCATATTGCCTCTACCTCTGAGGCAGTTAGTTTAGCTTTCAATCTGTTCCATCTATTGCCATCGTTCTAGTCTGTGCTCTTCACCCCTACTAATGAGGTTACAATTAACACCCCATTGGTCTCCTTGCATCCGGTTCTCCTCTTCACCAATTTACCTTTTACACTGCCACCAGAAAGATGTTCCTAAACCAATATGCTCAGCAAGTCACAGAAGGGGTCAAAAACCATTAGTTACTCCCAGCAACCTCTAGAGGAAGCCTAAACTTTTCAGATGCCTTATAATCTGATTATATGCCACATTTTATAAACTATTACTCCCCATCCCAACCTTCCAACCCAACTATCTTTCTCATTAGTCTTTTGACTATGTCATGGTCCTTCTTCTCTCTACTCCTTTGCTCCCATGGTTTCTCTGTCCTGAAATCCCCTCCCGCTCTCCTAACCACCTACTCCTTACCACCTATCCAAATCTTAACTCTCCTTTAAGGTCCAGCTCAGTTCTTCCTTGGAAGCCTTCCTACCAACTTGGGTTCATGGTTCTTTCTCTCTTCTCGTACCACCCTCTGTGCCAATGGATGTGTGCTCCACAGACCTCTGCGGAACCTGCAAGGTCAAAACTATTTTCATAATAATACTAGATGTTATTTGCCTTTCTGACTGAATTACCATCTGCAATGATGGTACAAAAGTCATAGTGGGTAAAACTGCCAGCACCTTAGCACAATCCCACATTGGCACCAGACTGGACTACCAGGCATTCTTCACCACCACATGCTCACAGTGAAAAAAAACAAGTTGTCACTTCCCTTAAGAATGTTCTTGATGGTGCACTAATAAGTACTAACATTACTAAATCTTGAGCGTTGAGTACACATCTTTGTAATATTCTATGGGGAGAAATGGAAGTATCCATTCAGCATTTCTGTTGCACACAGAAGTATGATGATTGTCTCAAGAGAAAGGGATTGCAGGATTTTTGAGTTGTGCATTAAAACTGCCCTTTTTTTCACAGAATACCATTTTTACTTGACAGATGACTGACACAAAATTTGGTTACACAGACAAGTATTTAGCAGATACTTTCTCGAAAATGAACAACATGCAACTGTCATTTCAAGGAAAACAACTGACAACATTTCCTGTTAGTGACAAAATACAAGTTTTCAACCAAATATTAGAATTTAGGACAATTAAATTCATCACTGTGAATTTGACAGCTTCCTAATAGTCAATGACTTTTCTGTTGAGGCTGAAGGTAATGTTAACAAATGTGATTTTTTTTTTCATATCATATAATGAAATGAATAAAGATTTGTAAAATCTACTTAACTTAGTGAATCGATACCTTCCAACTGACCGAAGCATGGTGGCAAAAATCATGCTTGGGTAAAGGTCCTTTCAAAACGCAAGGCAAGTAGTGAAAATTTATTAATACAGTTTCAACATTCCACATTGCAACCAACCTTTATAAACTACTAGTTGTCGAGTTTGATTGTGCAATCCAAGAAGAACATCCACAATTATCTGAAAAGGCTTTAAAATACGCTTCCTTTTACTACCTGTCTATGTAAGACTGAATCATCTTCATGTACTTCAACCAAAACAATATATTGCAACTTTTAAGTGCAGAAACAGATATAAGAATCCAGTTGTCTTTCACAGACTGGCAAATTGGATAAAGAGTTAAGACCCATCAGTGTGCTGTATTCAGGAAACCCATCTCACATGCAGAGACACACAGAGGCTCAAAATAAAGGGATGGAGGAAGATCTACCAAGAAAATGGAAAACAAAAAAAGACAGGGGTTGCAATCCTAGTCTCTGATAAAACAGACTTTAAACCAACAAAGATCAAAAGAGACAAAGAAGGCCATTACATAATGGTAAAGGGATTAATTTAACAGGAAGACCTAACTATCCTAAATATATATGCACCCAATACAGGAGCACCCAGATTCATAAAGCAAGTCCTTAGAGACCTAGAAAGAGATTAGACTCCCACACAATAATAATGGGAGACTTTAACACCCCACTGTCAACATTAGATAGATCAACGAGACAGAAAGTTAACAAGGATATCCAGGAATTGAATTCAGCTCTGCACCAAGCGGACCTAATAGACATCTACAGAACTCTCCACCCCAAATCAACAGAATATATATTCTTCTCAGCACCCCACTGCACCTATTCCAAAATTGACCACGTAGTTGGAAGTAAAGCACTCCTCAGCAAATGTAAAAGAACAGAAATTATAACAAACTGTCTCTCAGACCACAGTGCAATCAAACTAGAACTCAGGATTAAGAAACTCACTCAAAACCGCTCAACTACATGGAAACTGAGCAACCTGCTCCTGAATGACTACTGGGTACATAACGAAATGAAGGCAGAAATAACATGTTCTTTGAAACCAACGAGAACAAAGACACAACATACCAGAATCTCTGGGACACATTTAAAGCAGTGCATATAGGGAAATTATTAGCACTAAATGCCCACAAGAGAAAGCAGGAAAGATCTAAAACTGATACCCTAACATCACAATTAAAAGAACTAGAGAAGCAAGAGCAGACACATAAAAAAGCTAGCAGAAGGCAAGAAATAACTAAGATCAGAGCAGAACTGAAGGAGATAGAAACACAAAAAACCCTTCAAAAAAATCAATGAATCCAGGAGCTGGTTTTTTGAAAAGATCAACAAAATTGATAGACCACTAGCAAGACTAATAAAGAAGAAAAGAGAGAAGAATCAAATAAATGCAATAAAAAATGATAAAGGGGATATCACCACCGATCCCACAGAAATACAAACTACCATCAGAGAATACTATAAACACCTCTATGCAAATAAACTAGAAAATCTAGAAGAAATGGATAAATTCCTCAACACATACACCCTCCCAAGACTAAACCAGGAAGAAGTTGAATCTCTGAATAGACCAATAACAGGCTCTGAAATTGAGGCAATAATTAATAGCTTACCAACCAAAAAAAGTCCACGACCAGATGGATTCACAGCCGAATTCTACCAGAGGTACAAGGAGGAGCTGGTACCATTCCTTCTGAAACTATTCCAATCAATAGAAAAAGAGGGAAGCCTCCCTAACTCGTTTTATGAGGCCAGCATCATCCTGATATCAAAGCCTGGCAGAGACACAACAACAAAAAAAGAATTTTAGACCAATATCCTTGATGAACATTGATGCAAAAATCCTCAATAAAATACTGGCAAACCAAATCCAGCAGCACATCAAAAAGCTTATCCACCGTGATCAAGTAGGCTTCATCCCTGGGATGCAAGGCTGGTTCAACATATGCAAATCAATAAACGTATTCCAGCATATAAACAAAACCCAAGACAAAAACCACACGATTATCTCAACAGACGCAGAAAAGGCCCTCGACAAAATTCAATAGCCCTTCATGCTAAAAACTCTCAATAAACTAGGTATTGATGGAATGTATCTCAAAATAATAAGAGCTATTTATGACAAACCCACAGCCAATATCATACTGAATGGGCAAAAACTGGAAGCATTCCCTTTGAAACCTGGCACAAGACAGGGATGCCCTCTCTCACCACTCCTATTCAACATAGTGTTGGAAGTTCTGGCCAGGGCAATTAGGCAGGAGAAAGAAATAAAGGGTATTCAATTAGGAAAAGAGGAAGTCAAATTGTCCCTGTTTGGAGATGACATGATTGTATATCTAGAAAACCCCATTGTCTCAGCCCAAAATCTCCTTAAGCTGATAAGCAACTTCAGCAAAGTCTCAGGATACAAAATTGATGTGCAAAAATCACAAGCATTCTTATACACCAATAACAGACAAATAGAGAGCCAAATCATGAGTGAACTCCCATTCACAACTGCTTCAAAGAGAATAAAATACCTAGGAATCCAGCTTACAAGAGATGTGAAGGACCTCCTCAAGGAGAACTACAAACCACTGCTCAATGAAATAAAAGAGGACACAAACAAATGGAAGAACATTCCATGCTCATGGATAGGAAGAATCAATATTGTGAAAATGGCCATACTGCCCAAGGTAATTTATAGATTAAATGCCATCCCCATCAAGCTACCAATGACTTTCTTCACAGAATTGGAAAAAACTACTTTAAAGTTCATATGGAACCAAAAAAGAGCTCGCATTGCCAAGTCAATCCTAAGCCAAAAGAACCAAGCTGGAGGCATCACGCTACCTGACTTCAAACTATACTACAAGGCTACAGTAATCAAAACAGCATGGTACTGGTACCAAAACAGATATATAGACCAATGGAACAGAACAGAGCCCTCAGAAATAATACCACACATCTACAACCATCTGATCTTTGACAAACCTGAGAAAAACAAGCAATGGGGAAAGGATTCCCTATTTAATAAATGGTGCTGGGAAAACTGGCTAGCCATATGTAGAAAGCTGAAACTGGATCCCTTCCTTACACCTTATACAAAAATTAATTCAAGATGGATTAAAGACTTAAATGTTAGACCTAAAGCCATAAAACCCCTAGAAGAAAACCTAGGCATTACCATTCAGGACATAGGCATGGGCAAGAACTTCATGTCTAAAATACCAAAAGCAATGGCAACAAAAGCCAAAATAGACAAATGGGATCTAACTCAACTAAAGAGCTTCTTCTGCACAGCAAAAGAAACTACCATCAGAGTGAACAGGCAACCTACAGAATGGGAGAAAACTTCTGCAATCTACTCATCTGACAAAGGGCTAATATCCAAAATCTACAAAGAACTCAAACAAATTTACAAGAAAAAAAAAAAACAACCCCATCAAAAAGTGGGCAAAGGATATGAACAGACACTTCTCAAAAGAAGACATGTATGCAGCCAACAGACACAAGAAAAAATGCTCATCATCACTGGCCATCAGAGAAATGCAAATCAAAACCACAATGAGATATCATCTCACACCAGTTACAATGGCGATCATTAAAAAGTCAGGAAGCAACAGGTGCTGGAGAGGATGTGGAGAAATAGGAACATTTTTACACTGTTGGTGGGACTGTAAACTAGTTCAACCACTGTGGAAGTCAGTGTGGCGATTCCTCAGGGATCTAGAACTAGAAATACCATTTGACCCAGCCATCCCATTACTGGGTATATACCCAAAGGAATATAAATCATGCTGCTACAAAGACACATGCACATGTATGTTTATTGCGGCACTACTCACAATAGCAAAGACTTGGAACCAACCCAAATGTCCAACAATGATAGACTGGATTAAGAAAATGTGGCACATATACACCATGGAATACTATGCAGGCATAAAAAATGATGAGTTCATGTCCTTTGTAGGGACATGGTTGAAGCTGGAAACCATCATTCTCAGCAAACTATTGCAAGGACAAAAAACCAAACACTTCATGTTCTCACTCATAGGTGGGAATTGAACAATGAGAACACTTGGACACAGGAAGGGGAACATCACACACGGGAGCCTGTTGTGGGGTGGGGGGAGGGAGGAGGGATAGCATTAGGAGATACACCTAATGTAAATGACGAGTTAATAGGTGCAGCACACCAACACGGCACATGTATACATATGTAACAAACCCGCAGGTTGTGCACATGTACCCTAGAACTTACAGTATAATAAAAAAAAAACATATATATATAAAAAGAATCTGGCTGTCTTTTCTTAAAGAGATCTGCAAAATGTATAAAAAATGATACCCTTCTTACTGTTTTAGAGGACAGTTATTCTACATATTTATATTAATGTGTATTGGTTATATTTACATGAATTAATACATATTTTTTAGATTTCTCAGTTTTAAGTGTTTTAAGTTCTAATATAGTAGATATCAACAGATACATCCACATTAAAAAAAAACTCTGAGGTCGATACTTTTCTGTTTAGAGTGTAAAGTGTAAGAATATTAAAAATTTAGAACTGCTTTTTTATACCATTTTGGCTCTTAATTTTACATCATATGTTATAATAGTATAATATAATACATATATATGACATGTATTTTTATGTACATAGTATCATCTTAATTGGAATATAATACTGAAGGAAAAAATACTTACTCTTAATCTACAACACCTAAGAAAGTGAGCCAACAGATTATTGAATTGACTTGAGGTAACATGTCAAAGTATTTAATATAATCATTTTATTCAAGTTTTATAATTAGGTGGCAATAGACTAAGTCTTTTCCAGAAAATTCAAGACTCCATTCCATCTAAATGCAGTTGTCAGTTTCTGTATTCTATTAACGTTTTAAATTGTATTCTATTGAAGAAAAGTATTTCCCTCCTATCTTTTCACATGCAGTTCCTTCTTCCTAGAATCTCCTTTGCTCCCTTTCCTCTTCATGGAGATATTCCTTGGTCCCACAGCTAGCTTAGGTTTACTCCTTATATGCTCACAGCACACCTTATACTTCTCCTTAAATGTCACTTCTCACAACTTTAATTGTTATTTGTGCAATTATTTGATTAATGTCTGTCTTTCTCATTGGAATATATGCCTCAAAGGGATATAGGCTGTGCCATCTTTTTAGTGATATTTCCCAACAGTACCTGCTCAACAGGGCTATGGAAACATTAAACGGACAAATATTATTAAATAAATTAACTGAAATTAATTAACCCTTTATCCTGTGACATTCTGTAATGTGGCAGATAAATTAACGGGAAAATTCCATTACACATCACAGAAGAAATAAATAAATCTGATTTTTATTTTTAAAGGAATTATTTAAAGAACAGCTCAGTGTGTGGCAAAAGTGGTAATGGGAAGACTATGAGTCCAGGGAAGAAAGGTGGAGCCTACCTGAGGAGGTTAGCAATGGAGATGAGAAGTAAGGGACAGATTGAAGCTATAATTTATACCTAGAATCAGCAGACCCTGGTAATTAACTGGATGGGGGTGAGAGAGCCTCAGTTATCAACAGGGTGTCAAAGAGCCTGAGGTTTCTGGCTTGAGTAGCTGAGAGGATGATGATTACATTTATCAACATTCAGAGAACTGGAAGAGAAAAAAGATTAGGAGGAAAAGACTAGTCCCTGAGGTTTCTATGTGGCAGTATCAGCATGCAGGACTGAGAGGCAAGATTTAAGAAAGGATAAACTTGGGAGTTGTCAACACAGAGCTCATCATGGAAGCTGAGAAAGTGAGTGTGAGGAGGAGAGTGAGCAAATGAGTGAGAAAAGATGAGTGGGGCTCAGCTCTGAGGAATCTAACGGATAGGAAGTGCTTGGGTGATGTAGCGCAGGAAGTGAAGCAGGAGTGGCCAGAAAGACAGAGAAATGGTCAATGTAAGATTATCTTCGATTCGCTTCTCCCTCACCCCCAACTCTCCTTTCCATATTCCCTGCTTCTGCCCAGTTCCCACTGGGACTATTATGGTCATCTCCTAACTGGACTGTCTGCACATTGCTTCTCCCCCAGTTCGTCATGCATCCTCCCACCAGAATACTGCCTCTACAGTGGTGCTTTCCCACACAGTAGCCATGAGCCACACATGGCTATTGAAATTACATGAACAAGAATTAAAAATTCAGTTCTTTGGCCTCAATAGCTACATCACAAGTTGTCTCCATACCCATGTGTGGTCAGTGGCTATTCTGTTAGCACAGAGGCAGAACATTTCCACCATGAGAAAAAGTTCTGTTGGACAGCACTGCTACAGCGTTGCTTTCTCTCTTCTGCTCAAAAGCCCAAACTCTTTAGTCCAACATTTCTACATTCCACATTATCTTTCCAACATCCTCTCCTCTCACTTCTCAAGATTCATTCATTCAATTGCATTCAACTCTAGGCTCAATGCAAACTGGGCACACCCACTCATTTCCACCTTCACTGATATGTTCATGTAATGCTATTTGGGCACCCTCCTGTAATACATCCACTGTGATAGTTAGGTATCAGCTTGGCTAGGCTATGGTACTCATTTATTATGCAGTCAAATACTAATCGAGGTGTTGCTGTAAAAGTATTTTGTAGATGTGGTTAACATCCACAATCAGGTGACTTTCAAGTAAAGGAGATTATTCTACATTTCTGTGTGGGCATTCTCCAGAGGTCAGTCAAAAGACCTGGTAAAATCCTGACTGATATAGATTCTGGCACAGATTTCAGTACCTACCAAAATGTAGTCTTCAAGATTGAGCTACATACCATTTCCTTCAAAAATACAAACCTGATTTTATATATATATACACATATGTGTATATGTACACATATGCGGATATATATATTTTGTAGATATATATGTATATGTACACATATGTGTATATATGTATGTGTGTGTGTGTGTGTGTGTGTGTGTATAAATTTTTTTTTTTATAGAGATAAGGTCTCATTATGTTGCCCAGGCTGGTTTTGAACTCCTGAGCTCAAGCAATTCTCTTGTCTTGGCCTCCCAAAATGCTAGGATTATAGGCATCCAGCCCAAACCTGATTTTTCTAAGGCAATGATTCTTAAACCTGGGTGTACATTATAGTCATCTTTTAAATGTTATATAAACACACTTAGGTTCTACTAAGACCAAGATAAGCACATGAAACTGGAGCTTGGGCCTTCATATTTCAAAAGCACACTCTAGGTAATTCTGATGCACAGCCAGGGCAAGAACTACAACCCTAACTGAACTCCTCTAGCACTTCTTAAGTGCCTAACAGAACTCATCAAACAGTACACACTGCCTTATAGTCTTTCATTCAATCAACCAACCAACGAGCGTCAACTGCACGACTAACATTGTCAGACAATAAGACGATGCAGGAGCCTGAGGTGAACAGTATGCCCACTCTTGGCCCTGTGGGTAAATGTTGAGATAGACTGCTTTGTATTTCTCTAAGCATATTGATTAATAAATATTTAATGAAAATTTTACTTCAAAATTTAGTGAAGCTAATAGTGGCTTATTCAAAATAGTACATAACTTAAATAGCCTATTTCTAGTTCATTGAAAATTATATTAGCACGTGTAAGTGCTCAACATATTTATTTATTGATAGGTTGTGCTGTTGGTATTGTATAATATTGCTGGGTATGATTAATTCTCAACCTGTTGATAATTTGGTAGGTACTTAAGTGTCTGTAACTGTACTTTCTCAGGCGCACAAGTCATCAAGGCTCTTGCCTGCTCTTCTAAGAAGAACAGAACTAATTCCTGATATCAACACACTCTGATTTCATTTGAAAGGGAATGATACAGGGTATGGCAGGGCTGAGTAATGTAGGGCTGTGGCCATTTCAATCCTAGGTAGCCCTTTCCCTATAATGTGCTTAGCCAACTACAAGCATCCATAAATGTTAAATAAGACTATTCACTATATTATTATGAACATCATTTTAAGATAGCTAAAATGTTTCTCAGTCACCATGCAGTCACTGAACAACACTCCATGAGGATATCTACTGCTGATCTTTCTGCTTTTTATATATGAGGAAACTGAGGTTCTAAAAAGAAAAGCAACTTGTCCACAGGGGCCTGAGAGCAGGGTTGCATGGAAAAATATGGCTTCTAATTCCCTGGAGTCCATCTTATGTTCAACTTCCTAAGGCAACCTTCAGAATGGCTTTCACCTACAAAAAAGGAAAATTAAAAATAAGTAAAAACACTTCCAAAGTCTCAGAAGTACCTCATCTAATTCACCTCTTTTTAATCTTCTTCCTTCATATTTCACAGATAGTATGTTTGCTTTTTAAAAACACTTAAGGTAGACGAAAGTACATGAAATGGTAGTGATACCATTAGCATCACTGAATGATCTGTCAAAATTTTCATTATTTGTTTTTATTTTAAGGAAATCAGGAAAAAATCTACAATTTTTCCACACATCCTGCTAAAATCAAAACACACAAATTTGCAATCAAATTTTATTCCAGCTACAAGTATGGTCTTGACTTGATATATTATAAAACATGTTAACATCATAAAGATCCATATTATTGGTTTGCCCATTACAATTAATGAAGATGCTGTTTGGTAGTTATTATAATCTGTCAGGTCACATTATTCTACATTTCAAAGAGTGACTTGGGAGAAGGAGCTGTAAATGCTTTTTCCTTTTGAATGAGCCATTAAGAGTTTTCTGGGTAAAAGCATATTTATAGTTTCTTACCAGAGACATACTTGAGGAATACATTTGAGACTTATAGTAAAGATGTACTTTTTATTATTATTTGTTAAAATAAGGAAAACTACAGTTAACTAATGGGACCTCAGAAATAAAAAGATTTCAAATCATCTTTCCAAAGCCCTTCAGCCTTCCAAATTAATTAAGAGTTCAAAATACGGGAGGGATGGCAGAAGCTGAAATCCCACTGGTCTCTCCTTTTCAATTTTCTGGGAATCTTGTGAATTCACATTGTGTGTACATTCCCACCAAGTTCTGTCTTTCTCTTTAAATTTTTATTACAACATTTTACATCCATGCTGCTTTTTAGGTCATGACACGATGAGGTTATTTGCCAGCAAACTCTCAACTTTAACTCAATTATTTTGCTTCTGTGGCTTTTCTGGCCATTATTGTGATTATGCTTCTAGATGACTTATAATCAAATGAGTTCCATGGTAAATACTGATATCACATCTTTGTTCAGAATGTCCAGGGCTCCCTGCTTTCCTCACCCATGTTTTTGTCAAATTAATTTTGACATTCCCCAGATAACAGATAGCTTGCTGAATTTCAAATGGGATACTTTGTGGGGTGGGAATTCACAAGACATTTTACAGCTAAGGATTTCTGGAAATAGTGGAATAAAACCAGGTAGAATGAACACTGTTATATGGAGAAAGGGTTTTAATCAGTTACATCATTTGGCTGCTAATAATATGTTAAATGAGGAAAAAACATAAAAGGGAGCAATGCAAATACATCAATGAACTGCATAAAACTCAATGGGGTGAGATGTCACAGAAACCTCCTTTTCCCTCATTCCCCACTTTCTATCAGTTACCAAGTTAAACAATTAGAAATTGCCAATTGTCATGTCCCACTGACATGGCCTGGTTCAGGCATTCATTATCTCCATGCTAGATTGTTATCCGTTTCATCTGTATTTCATCTCCTCCAAGGTGTGAGGTATTTTAATTATGAGAACGTCTTTCTACTGAAATGAAATCTAGTTGCTCATATATATCTTCTATTCATGGGTCTTAATGCTACATTTTGCAATGCCATCCACCAATTACTCTTGACAAATATTTAAATCTTGCTGTCATGTTCTTGCCTAAATATCGGGATCTTCCGCCATGCTGATCATTCCCTCTCAATATGCTCCCCTTTTAAAGACAGCACTCAGAATGAGAGGCAGCTTTACCACTACTGAGCAGGAAAAGCCTAGTATTTCCTTTATTCTGGACACAGGTACAAATGCGACCTAGATTTTCGTTAACCTTTTGACACTGTTATCACATGCTCAATTCACACGGAGCTTCGTTAACCAAATACCCAGCCATTTCATGTGATCCATCATTACTCTCTGCTCTTAGGCTCTTTACTTAAACAGCTGATATTTATGAATTAGGGGCAGGAATTTACTTTAATTCATATTGATTTTTGTCTCCTCTAGAAATTGATTTTCATCCATTATTCCAGAGTTTTAAGAACAACTGCCCAGATAAGCATGCTGTCACCAGGCACACATTTCTTCATTTTGTATTTAAATACATTCTTTTCCCCACACATCTTGCTAAAATCAAAACACACAAAAGTGTCTGTGGCTCTCTCCTATTCTGTCAATCTAACAACCTCCACTGAAAAAAAGTAATGTATTCAGTTTGGGATGACTTATTTTATTGAACTCATCATGTTGGCTTCAAATGACCTTTTTTCTAATATTCACAAACCATCTGCTTAAACATCTCATTCTGGAATATGCAGATTAGTGCTTCAGCTCCAGTGTCTCCATTTATGGGAATTTAGCCTATGCCCAACTTCTACCCTAACTTCACCCCTTTTTGAGAACTGTCACATTTGCCCCACTAGGTTCTGGCAGCTGTCCCAGTCCCTGTATCACCTTGAGATGACCGGCTGCACTTCCCAAAGCAAATCTACAAGCTCTTTTAATACCCTGGTTAACTCATTTGGAATAATTATACTCTTTTCCAAAATATTCTTGGGCAGCATGAGCTTCTGTAGACTTCACCAGACCTTTAACCATCATCAATCTAAAGTTCACTTTCATTAGCAGAAAAGACAAAAGTAATATAGAAGCTAGTAAGCTGTTTTCTCATTCATCTCATACAGTTAAACTGACTTCCTTAAACTGTGGGCTGACCACTGCCTCTTCATCATCTCACATAACTCAAAAATCAATCAATCTCTCTGATCATGCTAAGCATTTTTTCACAAGCCTTTACTCGCTTACTCAGGACTTTCATTTTACACTCACATTTTTGGGCTAAGAATGGAAAAAATAAAAGATTAGAGTGTTCAAGAGGATTATTAGTACAGAATGATCATTTGTTAGCCTTCTGAGTTAAATTGGCTTTAGTAGGTCTTGTCTGGCTGGGCCCAGCAACTTAATCACCATTTATGACTGTTTCTCTGGGAAAATAACATTCTGTATTCCAAAAAATTTCTAAATGACATCTTCACATGTTAAACTGCTGCACTTTTGCTCATACTCCCCAATCCTAACAAATCCATAAATTTAGCTTTTGAATCAGCCACACACAGCAAATAAATATTCCTCCATATTCAGACAAAAATGCACATTCCATCACCTTCGGTTCTTGAATGCACAAAAAGCTTTCAGCCTTGAGATGCCATGTGAATTCCTACCACAGCAAATGGGCCAATTTAGCAATTCTTACTAGCCAGTTTCTCTCTGATCTCATTTCCCCCTTTTCAGAGTCCTTTTGCCAAATTAATGTTCCTTTGTTTGGTTTTCTTTTTTGGTTGAGTTTCTTTTTTAGTTTGGCAAGCTTAAGGCCAAAGACACAAGGCAAAGTCATCATATTTCTTTGTAAGTCCAAGTGAAAAAATGCTTAACTAAGAGGGTACTGCCTTATTCTCAGAATTTCTGATCCTGAAGATCTGGGAGTCTGTGGACAGACCTTGAGACTTTAGTTGGGTTTCTGGGATTAGCCAAGAAAGGTCTTGGATTGACCATAAAATACACCCAAATATTTTTCAATAGCCCTAACACCGATTCATTTGCTTCAGAAATAACCAAAACAAAGTCTGAACTACTCAGGGAAAAAAAAAAAAAAAAAAAATGATGAAGATAGATCCTTGAACCCACTTTGAGACAAAACCTGCAAGCAAAAATTTGTAGACCTGTGGGTAGCTGGCTCTGATTCTCTCATACCTTTCACACCTCAGGGCAAAGAAGTAAGATTAATGTTCTTTCCCCAAGTGCCACTTCCAGACCATTACTCCTCAATGTTCTTGGAAGAAAATTCATTTCAGGTCCATGTGAATAGAATACAACCCCAAAGCTTCCTAAAGTCTATCATCTCCAAATTCCCAGCTGCTGCTCCTGGTTCACTGAAATTCTGATTCTGGGCTCACATGTTCCTCTCCACTGTGTGTCCTTCATCAGACCAGGACCTGTGCATCCAGAGACATGACATGACCAATGCATTCTGGACTCTCAGTAGCCTCACTTCTTACTGCCAATCACCTTCTCCCTTTCATGCACTAATGCCATAGTCTCACCCCGGCCCTTGCCATCCTGAAAAATTCAAGAAGCATTTATTTAAGAAATATTCAAAAAGAACTTTTTAAGAATCCCTCTTTCTGACCACAACTACATTACCTACTCATTTCACAAGACCCCAGGGGCCTCTCGACTTTTTCTAATCAATTTGCCGACCCTCTTCTTTCTTCCCTTCCTTCCGTGTTTAGGGCCACATTCCAGAGCACACTGTTTCAGTGACATCTTGCCAATATTGTACTCTCCATAATGTCCATCTACAAAGCCCTAACTCTGGCTGAGGGCTGCTATCTGCTTTCTCGCTGTCTGAATGATGTTGGAGAAAGCCACACAGCAGGGCAGTGTGGTAGGACTATAAATTCAGGATCATTGGCCCCACACAGGCCCTGGCCACAGCCGAGAAATCCTAGAACTTTTTCCAGGTTGCTCCAGTTAGCCTACTCTCTCGCTCCCCAAATTGGTTAAATCAAACTCTGCCTATTCTACACTTGCTCCGCCCAAGCTGGATTTGAATGGGAAAAACACACAACCACCCAACCTTGACCATGACCACTACCCTTGAGTAGGCTCTCATTGCTGCCAGCAATGACATTCCATTTTCCCAGTGCATTCACTTTCCCACTCTTCCAGATGAGTGTCTCACCCCTTTCTTCTCTCTTCAGATCCCGTTTCCCTCTTCAATCTTAGCTAACGCCTTGCTTTCCATTTCACTGGTGAATGAAAACCAATCAGGAAAAAGCTTCCGCAATCTCCTATCAAATCTACTGAACTAATTTCACCTGTGTCCCAATATGCTGGCTTCCCTCTTACTTCTAAGAAGGAACAGTCCCTACAGCTATGGCCAATCCCTCCACTTATAGACGGGATTCCCTTTTTGCCCTCTCAGGGATATTATTCCAGTAATCCTTCCCTCTCACTCTTGCATCATCAGATTTTCTCTCCCTACTGAACTGCTCCCACTACCTGACAAACAGTAATTCCTGCCATCTTAAAACTCTCTTCACGGTAATCACCCTTCCAGGTACTACCCCCTTTCTCTAAAAAAAAAAAAAAAAAAAATTACACACACACACACACACACACACACACACACACGAAAGTGTTACCTAAATTCTCTGTATCCAGTTCCTCTTCTTCCATTACTCAACCCAAAACCCTCCTGTCATGGTCTTTTCCCTATTGTTAAATAGAGTGGTCAATTCTCCATCATCATCAGAATGTGGTCATTCCTTCCTACTTTATACTTTCTTCACTTGGCTTCCAAGACTCTTCACTTTCCTCCCACCTCAGCGGCTCCTCCTGGCTCAGCCTGTCCTGCTGATTTCTCCTCATCTCCGTGACCTGTAAACACTGGTGCCCCCGGGCTCAGTCCAGCATCTCCTCTCTATTCTATCTCACTCCTTTCCTTGCTGCTCTCATTTAGTCCCATGGCTTTAAACGTCACCTGTGTGCTGACAACTCTCAGATGGCGGGTTGGCCCCCCTCTTTAACTCTTACTCCAGGTTCACATATCCCACTGCATACTGACATCTCCACCTGAATGTCTCAAACTTTACATATCCAAAACAGAATTTTGATTTTTCTCCTGCATATCCTCTCCCTAAACGGCTCCTTCCACAGTCTTCTGGGTCAAAAACTTGGAGTCATTCCTTGACTGCTCTTTCTCGCACAGCTCACATTTGATCTGTCAACAAATTCTATTGCTTCTACCCTCAGAATGTATTCAGAATTTGAGTATGTCTCTCTATCACCATAACTAACACTCAGGACCAACCCACCACCATCTCACTTGGATTCCTGAGAAAGTCTAATAGGTCTCTCTGCCCCTGCTCTGCTCCTCCATAATCTATTCTCAGGACAGCCCAAGGGATCCTATGAAAACAGGTCAGTTCAGGTTGCTCCTCTGCTCAAAATCTGCCAGTTTACCCTCCAAAGGTTCACCCTCAAATGACTTCCCAAATCAGAATAAAACCAAAGTCTTTATAATGGCCTACAAAGTCCTCATATCTATTATTCTCTCGATCTTTCATTCTACTCCAGCCACAGTGGTCTTCCATTTCCTTAAATGTATCTAACAAACTCTCCTACCTCAAAACCTGTTTATGCTACTCCTTCTGCTGGGAATGTTCTTCCTCCAGATTTCCAAAGAGCTTGCTCCAGCAGCACCTTGAGGTTTTTTCACTTGGCAACTTCTCAGTGAGATATTCCCTAAACACCCTATTTAAAACTGTCACCCCCCCACACATACACACAAATAATCCCTACTTTTTCTCTAAAGGATTATCTGACGTTTATTTTGTGTTTCATGTCTCCCCCATCAAAATGTTAGCTTCACAAGTGCAGCGATTTTTTTTCTGTTTCTTCACCTAAAATAGTAGATATCAAATGAATATTTTAGTAAATTAATATTTTAACTCTTCCTTGGGATCACATATGTTTTCATATGGTTGAAGATAATCAAAAATTGAATTTCAGGGAATCAAAAGTATTTTTCTATAAAGTAGTATCTTCCCTCAAAAAGGGAGTCAGTTAAACAAAATCTCAAAGGGGGATAATTACTCTTCAGACTTCCTTCTCTCTGTGTATCTGTGACACTTAATTAATGGGGCATATATTTGTTCCCCTTTAATCTTCATCTACCTGAGTCTATTTTTCTATTTAGCCTTTCTAAATCCTACGGTTTCTCATCATCTTTCCTGATTTATCCTATTATAAACCTAATACTCTTTTGCCATCCCAAATTCTTTCTTATTATTTATTCCAAATTTCATAGAGACTAAGCAATGAAAAACATCCTCGGTTGGCATGAGATCAGAGGCAATAAGAATCTTCCAGCTTCTCAAAAGTCAGTAGGGTTATATATAAACCTCGAGTTCTAGAAAGGCTGGAAAATGGAGGTGTTACTAGTCAGTCTCAGATCATAAAACGTAATTCCTTGGGCTTCTCTTTTCTTGTGTTTTCATGTTGACCACAGCCTGATTTCTATCCACGGCAGTATCTTCCAGCTTGCTGCAAGCAGATTCACCACTGCTAGATCAGAATCCTTTCCCACACCCCATCCCTCAGCCCATGTATACTCAGGCAACTGGCCCATCTGAGTTTCTGGGTCAATGTCAACAGAGTCAGAGTTTCTAGAAATAGCCTTGATCATTACTGCTCCCCCTGCATCTCCAGTTATTTTTTTTCAACTCCTTGGGGCTTGGAATCAACCTGGGGTCTAATGGGCCAGCCATGACTGCCCCTTAGATCTCCTTTGCTCTTAACCAGACCTGGGATTGGGCGAACTAAGGGAAGTGTGGGATATCCTGCATGCAACCACATGCAGAACAACATTTATCTGCTCCATCACCATGTGGATGCCTCCCCATTCTCAGTTTCAATCACATGGCCTATTTCTGAAGTCTCTACTTTTAAGACTGAACTCTACAAGGTTATCTGAGTCTCTGGTCCTCAGTTCCCAGCCTCACTTTAACTGATTCCCTTCCCCAGAGTCATCATGCACCTAATCTATTTTCATCCATGTCCCCAAATGATAGTCACCATTCACATAGTTCCAGAACATCTGGCTATGCCACCATTTTCCTGACTACATCCTCCTTGAACTAACTGCTTTCAAAGTAACAATGGATTAGTTATGCTTATCAATATATTGAACAAATAATGTCAGAGACAATAACAATGTTGAAGAAAACAAAACAGTGTGGGAAAACAGTCATGATAAAATGTTAATGAAACAAGTTATAAAACAGATTTCATTGTGCTTAAACAAAAAACTGAACCAGGATTGGGACAGTTTCCCACCACAGCAAGATCATCGAGTTACTTTCTAATGTCAGTATTTGCCAGGTCCCTTTCACCTGGGCTCTTACCCACACACCCACCTTACTTTGGAGTGTGTCTATGTCAGTTTCTAGTTTCAACACATTCCCAGCTCCTAAGCTTTGGGGTAGCAAGAACACATGTACCTTATGTTCACATCTCTGTTCGCCACTTACCATTTTTGCATAGTTTAGCTAAACTTATCTGCCTCAGTCTGCAAAGTGGGGCAGGAGCTGGAGAAGAGCAACACAGATATGCAGGTGACAGGTAATCAATGGACAAACAACGCAGCAAGTGAGAGAAGAAGCCACTGGGGATGCTGCCAAGAGCAAGGTAGGCTGTGGTCTCCAGGCCACGTGGGAGGTTCACAGCATCATTTATTTCACTGTGATTTATACACACTATACAGCAGTGCTGGCTTTACCTAACTAGTCACATTAGAGACACCTGAGCTGTGAAGGAAAACTTGAATGTGCTTATGATGCCAGCAGCCAAGACTATTCAACTGGCAATGTTCTCTTAGGCCTCATTTCAAAGGAAAGAAAAACAGAAATTCTGAAGGAAATGAACTAATAATGATAAGCATTTCAGTCTCCCTGTTAGCCAAACTCTATAAATACACCCCATTGTATAAAAACACTAGGCTCTTGATCCTTCTAAAATCTGAACTATTTGAGGATAAGGCCCTAGTAAACATGAACTAGGCTTTGATTTCGGTTCAACTCCGCAAACTGCAGTTGGACCTTCCAAAATGCCAGATGGAGAAAAATAGAATATTGATTTTTCAGCTCCTTTTATTCCTCTTTTCAGTCTTCTTTTTTCAATTTTGCTTTGCTTTTGGGTTCTTTCTGCTCCCAGGTTTGTACTGTGACACCCATTTCTGATTTTAAAATGTGGCTTGAATCAACTTACCTGATTTTGTCTTGTCATCTGCCTGCCTATACAACGGGAGCCACCCATTTTCACTGATGCTGTAAGCTTCTGCCTACAAAAAGAGCTGAGCTTAAATATAATGCTTGATTCCCCTGGGCACCCTATTCTCAAGGCACCACTTCTACACCTTCTGTTTGTTTACCATGGAGACAGCAGTTTATGTTTACTGTGGAACTGGGAGTACACTGGCTAAGCTGATGCTAAGGAGAAAACACAGCAGCTATTTACATGTTACACAAAGAAGTGGCCTTAATGAGCATCAGATGTATGAAAATCTATGCAGCACAAGAAAATCCCAGATTCTCTCCTGAACATGTTATGAACCCATAACTAGAGAAAGATAATAGCCAGGATACAGAAATCTGTTATCAACCACACATACAGGGATATTGTGATTAACAGTTTTCAATGCCATCAATGCAGTCTAACAATATGACTCTCAATAATTCTGTAAGCATGAGACTGCAAAATAAAAAAGTGCGGATTTAGCCCAAGAATCTCCTTCCAGCTTGGGTGTTCTCAGATTCACTGTGAAAACAAGTCTTTCAATAAGGTAAATGTATTCTGTGAGCCCGGAGTTCCACCCCTGGTCATTCTAGCTTAGACTAGCTGTCTTCTTCCACTTTGAAAAGGAAAATGTGGTACTCAAGAAGTTAATGCTGAAGGTGGAGGAAGATTATCAGTGTATCTGCCTTATCTGTGGCAACAAACTGCTGAGACTTGCCAATCTGCAACATCACAATACACTCAAGGCTGTTCTTGAGGAAAATACTTTTATTTTCACATAGGGAACTTGGTGCAAACTATGTATAGGTTTACCAGGCACACCAACACCTTGTTGCACACAGTTCTTTTTAGATTAGATATGTTGCTTTAAAAGTATCAACAAAAGGAGCCAAAAATAAAACAACAAAAAAAGAGGCAGCTTCATGAGTGTCTACCAGTATCATACTCAAATGTGAAATATCTGTGTCAATTCTGCTTTCGGTCTCTAACTGCAAAAGTTAGAAAAACCACAAAATTGCTCTGCTACTTTAAGATGCAGGAATATTGGTGGGCATTCACAATTTCGCTTTACCAGAAATCTTATTGAATGTAATAGGGAAGTCATTGAATACTACGTCTTTCTATTATATCCAGGTGATTTTCACAGTAGGCAATCTGCTAGTACACCACAGGAGTCCCACACTTTGAAATAAAATGGCATTGTGGATACAGTTTTATGTGCCATCCCTTTTCAGTCCAGAGCACTCTCTAGTTTCTTTACTCTTGGTTGAATTGACTAGGCAATCCATAAAGAGTGAGCAAGAACAGAAAAAGCACATAATGAGGTTTTTTTGGTCGTTACCAATAATACAATTGTGCTCCACCAATTACTGGAGTGGTGATTGTATATCACATTGAAAATAAATAAAAAAAGATTTCTGCACTCCTAAAGTGGTAGGCCATTTGCAACACGGACAAAAATCAGGAAATGTAAGTGGATCCTGGCATGTTTTTCCTACACATCTGGTGCAATAATATGGTACATGAGTCACAGAAACACTTGTTCCCATCCCCCCCTCCAAATGAGCCTAATGTAAAAATCTATTTAGTAAGGATATTTTGCACAAGGCATCCTATGTGCTTAATTTTCTTTAAACAAGGCATTAATAAAATCACAGTAGCTTCTAATAAGATTTTTAATTCCTTAAGGGTAGGAACTATGGCTAATCTTTAATGAGTCCAATTTAGTGGGAGCATTTACCTCCCTTGCTTGTAGAAACAACCAACAGAATATTCCTAGCCCTACAAGATAACCTACAGAATATTCCTAGCCCTACAAGATAACCTACAGAATATTCCTAGCCCTACAAGATAACATGTAGGTTGTATCACTGAAAGCTCCAGGATGAAAGGGAAAGCAGACTATGTTCACTACCAGTGACTGGCACTGGTCAATATACCTGTATATGCTTAAAGACTGCTTTTCCAGAGTTACTAACAACAGATACTGATAGCAATGGTATCAATGAATGGAACAGGAGTTTCAGAAACAAGATGCTATTTTATTACAAAATGAACTCCCATTTGCAATTACATGAACAATATGAAGAACAAACCTATAGACCATGATGCTGAGACAATCAAGTTCAGCAACCTATTCTCGAGAGACACCAGAGCTCTGAACGCACAGTCCCTGCAATAAGATCTATGTAGGATCTACAGCCACTGAAGGAATGAATTCATAAAAGAACTTTTTTCTCCTTTTGTGAAAAATCTCTTAGCTAAAGAATACAAATTTAAGATAAAGGAATAGTACTCACAAACTCCGGGGTTCGAAAATCATGCTGACTTTCCAGTGATCCCAAATCGGGGACAATTGTCTGTCCAAGGTTTTCCAACACTAAAAATAAATGAATGAATATATAAACAAATGAAGCATGAACCTGCACTGGCTCACATAGTTCTTTACTTTTAAATCAGCAGCACCGGATTATTAGCATTGGTAGTGAATTGACAGGTTTATATTATTTAACCCTTTCAGCTATCAGATATATTCAAAAATCTGTAGCAGCCGTTTCATCTACTGGATCTACCAGACGATGCCAGGGTTGTAGAACACTAGGTCTTAAAATTCTCTAGGCAAGGTCTACCACTGAAAATCATTTAGCGGGTACACAGCAAGCAAATGTTACAAAAGTCTAACTAAGGAACACTTTACTGATGTTCTTTTTTCTATTACATGTCTGGGTACTGCTGTGGAGTCCCTTTGTGGGTAGCAATCTTCTTTTTCTTTCTTTTTTTTTTTTTTTTTTTTGAGACAAGGTCTCACTCTGTCACCCAGGCTGGAGTGCAGTGGCACGATCACAGCTCACTGCAGCCTCAACCTCCTGGGCTCAAGTGATCCTCCCACCTCAGTCTCCCAAGTAGCTGAGACCACAGGTGTATATTACCGTGCCTGACTAATGAAAAAACATTTTAAAAACTTTTTTTTTTTTCTTTTGTAGAGACAGGGGTATCCCTATGTTGCCCAGGCTAATCAGTCTCGAACTCCTAGCCTCAAGCAACCCTCCTGTCTCAGCCTCCCAAAGTGCTGAGATTACAGGAATGAGCTACCATGCCTGGCTATTTTAAATCTGATAGAAATATAATGGGAGCCAGATAGAATTTACTAGTAGAGACACTTAAAAAAAAAAAAAAGAAACAGGTGAAATTAATTTTAATAACATAATTTATTTAACCCATACTACCCTAATTATCATTTGAACATGTAATCAGTGTAAAAAACTATTTATGAAATATTTTACCTCTTTTGTATTAAGTCTTAGAAATCCAGTGTATATTTTATACTCACAGCGCATCTCAGTTCAGACTAGCCACATTTCAAAAGCTCAATAGCCATTTGTGACTAGTGGCTACCATATTGGACAAGTGCCGTGTTAGAGGGATAGAGAAACCAAATCAAGAAGGTAGGTCATTCTGTAAGACGTTATAGTTTCATCTTGTCAACAAGTTACTGACATGAATAAAATGAATTGTTCCAAGTTAACAAAACAATCATTTGCAGCATGTGGTTCTGGATTGGATCCTGGTTTAAACAAATGAGATGCAAAGAACTTTTTTATTTTTAACTTGGAAAAATTTGAATAGAATTTTTGCCATGTAAGAAAATGTTCTGAACAAATGTAAAGAGATATTCTTAAATATTGAAGTAAGCTTAAAGATTTAATGTTTAAGTAAGTTTAAATAACTATTCTCATTTATCAATAGGTCCAGCCTCTTTAACAAGTCAATGACATTAAAAAGGGAGATCAGATTTAAAGAGCCCTAAAGGACACAACCACTAGAAATATAGGGTCCTCAACTGGATCCTAATTTGGACAAACCAGTTATAAAGGACTTATTTTTCAAAACTGGAGAGTTTGAGTATGGAATAAGTATAAAACTACAAAAAATTACTTTTGGCTGGGCATGATAACTCACACTTGTAATCCTAGCACTCTGGAGGCCAAGGCGGGAGGAGTGCTCAAGCCCAGGAGTTTGAGACCAGCCTGGGCAAACTTTTGTAAAGATGGTGAGACATCTTTACAAAAACCTTTTTTAAATAGCCAGGCGTGATGGTGTGCACCTGTAGTCCCAGCTACTCAGGAGGTTGAGGTGGGAAGATTGCTTGAGCCTGGGAGGTTGAGGCTACAGTGAGCCGTGATCATGCAGCTGCACTCTAGCCTGGGTGACAGAGCAAGATTCTGTCTCAAAAAGAAATAAATAAATAATGCTTTAATTTTATAGTGTGTGATTTATCTCGGCTTTGTAGTGACTTTTAAAAATGCATACTATGTTTTCCCTTAATCCATTAAAAGCTTTTATAGAAGAGAAGGCTGGGTTCCTACTGATCTAGAAACATTCAGTGACCCAAAAGAAGAAAACTCAACATACATATAGGGCAGAATCATAAGAGATCTCTACGTGATTGTTTACAAAACCAAAATACCAGCCAATAATTTAGCCAATTCAGTTACCAAATACTTAGGTTTGGCACCTCACTAAGAAATCTCCTAATATTTGGATTCAATTTTCTTTTTCTTTTTTTTTGGGATGGAATCTTCCTCGACTGCCCAGGCTGGAGTGCAGTATCACAATCTGGGCTCACTGCAACCTCTGCCTCCTGGGTTCAAGCGATTCTCCTGCCTCAGCCTCCCAAGTAGCTGGGACTACAGGTGCGCCACCACACCTGGCTAGTTTTTTTTTTTGTATTTTTAGTAGAGAAGGGGTTTCACCACACTGGCCAGGCTGGTCTCGAACTCCTGACCTCATGATCTGCCTGCCTCGGCCTTCCAAAGTGCTGGGATTACAGACGTGAGTCACCGCTCCCGGCCTGGACTCAATTTTAGGTTCACACAGAATCTGAGGAAAAAATACCTCACATCTTTGTATACTTATGAATTGAAAAGAAATGCCAGTAGAAATGAGAGTACAATCAAGTGATTCTAACTCTTCTGAAAAACTGAGTTCATTAGAGGACACCCTATGTGTGAACCAAAGCAGAAACAGAAAACAGATGAGATGAGCAAAGGCTTGAAGAGCTGCAACCATTGCCAAAATTAAGGTGCTTGCCTCTGAGAACTCCTGGAGGGCTATAGTAATCACCACACAGTCTGTTACATTGAGAGAGTTGTAACATACTAAACTGGTTATTCCAGTACAACAGTTGTCCAAGATAATTACACTCCTACAGACCATCTTTAAAACTTGCTAAAATGTGCTTATATGCTAGGCTATGATAAGTCTGTTCTAAGTTGGTGCTGGGCAGCTTGCTTTACATTTGGAAGAAAAGACCTAATCTTTTTATAGTATTAAGACAGATGTTAAAAAAGTTATATCTATGGTATTTATGATATTTTGGTTTTTGGCAGAACCAGCAAACAGGAAACATAATACTGTGGGGTTTTGTTTTTTTTTTTTTTTTTACACCAGTATTATAAAGCCGATGGAGTGACTTGGCATCTTATCTAGATTCCTAGATGATTAGATGCCCAATTTATCTGTTATCTAAGGTCAACAGGCAGAGCTGCTAAAGTTGATTTTTTTCTTTTCTCTAAATGAAAGGACAAGCTTAAGAAAGTAAGCATTTTGCCTAAAGACAGGACAAACAAGATTACCCAGATGTTCTATCCAATAAATGGTATCTATGTAGCTTGAATGGATTTGTGAAAGAAATTAGAACTATTTATAGTTTTATTTATTCTGCTGGTAATGGAAACTAATAGATTCACTGGTTAATGTCAATACAAAGAAAAAACTAAATCTGAGTGAATAAAAACAGAAATGGCTTTATTGAAACATCGTCTAGGTAGAACAAAGCCACAGCTCTTGCTCTCATGACCTGATAGAATGCTGGGAAGCAAATGATTTATGAGGCCAATATGATAATTATACTCCCACTGCTGAGGGGCTCTAGTTACTGTTTGATATTCTCATTTATGGTAATCTAACACAACTAAAAAAGTTCATTTCTCAGCAAAAATAAAATAGTCAAAATCAAGGTGACTCTGAGGGTTTGTATTAAAATGAGCAGAATCAGGACAAAATTCTAAAAAGGCAAATATGTTAATTTCATTTCTTTCCTTATATAAAATCATGTTTTTCTTAACGTAATATGTTGAAATGTATTTTTAGTACTGTCACTATGCCTCAGCCTTATACAGCAAAAGTACTATCTTCAGTGGCATCATGTTTAGTTCATTTAATTTCAGCACTTGGAACAACAGTATTTGAGACCTCTGTGTTATCTGTTCATCAAAAGGCTGACTAGAAAACAAAAAATAGTTATTCTAATGTGATGACAGAAACCTTGGTCTTGATATGTCACTGGGATTTTGCATGGACGCACAATGAAAGTGCAGTTCAAAATCAGGTTGAACAAACATCAAAATCTACTTTATATTTTGCACACTGTGTTGTAAGGCCCTAGGGAAGCCAAGAAGAACCAGACAAGTTTCCGTTTTCTTGAAGAAAGAAACCCGAGACATAATTAATGTTAATTTTAGTGTCATTTCTAAGTGCCACACTAGACAGACTTATGAAGTACTGTGAGAATACTATCAATTGGATTACTATAGGTAAACACTGAATAATTGATGATTTGGGTCAAAAGAAACCCACTAAATAGCTACCTTTCCTAAATTCAATAGAATTAATTATATAACACTTAGTGAAAAATAAAAGAGCATACTTTAAAAATTTTTATCAATGCAATTAGTATAGTGAAATTGAAGCAATAAAGTCCTTGGTGGTACCGCTTCTGATCTATTTGACAGTCCAAAATTAACGGCCCAAAAGAATTTTCTAGAGGCCCAGCCATATTAATAATGCAACACTGGAAGCCTCTGCAGAAAGCTGCAGTTCACATGATTACTTGTCTACCAATTAGAAATGGAGTAACTAACATCCATTGTCCCAATTGTAAAATAAAGAGAAAATCTATACAGCAAAGTTGTTTAAGACTTATATAAACTGGCCAATAAAAAGAGCCATTGTCTACAAGTTTACAACTTAGACAATCTATTATCTATGAGAAAACACAAAATGATCTCAGGAAACTCGTGGTTAAAACCCCAAATACCTAATATGTAGTGCCCTAGGAATAAAGATAATCAGAATTAGGCATCCACAATTTATCCAACTTAGCACTAGAATGGCAGGTGGTTGGGTCCAATGACTCATCTGTTACGGGGATTGGTTGCCATTAAAATTATCAGAGAGATAGTGAATATATATATAGAGAGAGAGCAAGTAAAAGTATACCAAGGCCTGGCACAAAGGGCACTGGGTATAGACTGAAGGGATTGATTGGGTTCAAGTTCTGATTCTGTAATTTCTTAGCTGCGTGATCCTTGGCAATGCTTATTCTCAAGTTTATTTATCTAAAGCTAGTGATAACATTAGTTTCCCTGTTTAGGTCACAAAGTTGGGCAAAGATATAAATGACAATTCACAAGCATGTTGTAAAAAAAATAATAAAGCACTATATAAATATAAATTAAGTTCATGTAACAGACTCAATGATATGAAGACATGTAAACAGAAATGTACCTACTATTTTGTGCCTGGTACTTCTAAATGTCTTATCTTATTTAATCCTATTTTTGTCCCTGTTTTCACAGATGAAGAATAATTAAGGTTATTGGCTGCATGAAGTTAACCAAGCAAAGTGACACAATGGGAATCTAAACCTGATTCCAAAATTGCACATCTTTTAAAATACATTAATTTGTCTCCTGAGCTGCTGTGAATAATCCAAAGAACTCCTGATGTTAGATATAAGTTTATAAGAAATTAAAATAGTATTGTATGTATAAATTTTAAAAATCAGCAAATAACTGCTTCAATATAGCCAGATAGAGATATAACAGACTAATACAATTTGGAAAAAAGAAAAAAAAGAAAAAAACAATGTAGTGAAATTTATATAGCATTCACAATTAGAACTAATGGGAAAGCTCCACAGGGTAAACAGATACAATACTCTGGCAAGTGGCTAAAGACATGCATGTGCCAGGGATTGAGCTAGATGATGTAAGTACAGATATCAAGATAAGGAGGGTACAGAATCTAACCTCAGGAATTCTGTGATCTAGTCAACGTACACAACTAAAGAAATGTCAAAGGAATGGCTCATATCACCTTGCGAATGAGGATATGTCCACATATCCAGATTGGGCAGGATATCTAGAGATCTGCCACGCTGTCTTGTACCTGAAACTCTTCTTTCCATTCTGAAAACTGGATCTCAGCATACATCTAATATTTGACCTGAACGCCAGCACTCACCAGTCATTATTCTAAAAGCAACCACATAGTTGGATCACCTGACACCAGGAGTTCGAGACCAGCCTGGGCAATGTAGTGAAACCCCCATCTCTACTAAAAATACAAAAATTAGCTGGGCATGGTGGCGCATGCCTGTAGTCCCAGCTACTCAGGAGGCTGAGGCACAAGAATCACTTGAATCAGGAGGCTGAAGTTGCAGTGAGCTGAGACCGCGCTACTGCACTCCAGCCTCCTGAGTGACAGAGACTCTGTTTCAAAAATAAAAATAAAAAAATTTAAAAAGCGCCTGTAATCACAGCACTTTGGGATGCCAGGTGGACAGATCGCTTGAGGTAAGGAGTTCGAGACCAGCCTGGCTAAAGTGGGGAAACCCCGTTTCTACTAAAAATTAAAAAATTAGCTGGCCATGGTGGTACATGCCTGTAATGCTAGCTACTCTGGAGGCTGAGGCAGGAGAATTGCTTGACCCAGGAAGCAGAGGTTGCAGTGAGCCGAAATTGGGCCCCTGTACCCCTGCACTCCAGCCTGGGCAACCGAGTAAGACTCTGTCTCAAAAACAAAACAAAATAAACAAATAAAAAAGAGAGTAAAAGCAACCACATACAGGGCCCACCATTTCCCGTCACTTCATGCTTTCCAGATTGCTGGGCCTGCCCAGTCTCACTCCCCACCTCACTTCAGCTGAGTCTATCCCCGCCCACCCTGCTGCTGCATCATTCTCTGGTAGTCATAATTGTTCTAACGCGTTCCAACATCTCTTTCTCTGGCCTCAGTTTAACAGGATTTGCCATATTTTGGTGAACAACGGGGTGAGAGAAATTCTACTTCCTATATTAGCAAAAGGTTGTAGGCTTGCAGAGTATAGGCCTTGTGATATTACAACGAGATTTTAAAATAGAGCCACTCAGTCATTATTAATGCAAAGAATGTTAGTAATAAAACATAAAATACAAAGACAGAAGCGTAGCTTTCAAGAACACGATGGCTATGTATTGCTACACAGGACAATGGACTTGAATCATAAGAGCGCTACATGGTTTAGCCCTGAGGCTCAGGCACATCACTTGATGCTAAGTCTGTTTCCTCATCAATAAAATGCAGATTATAATGCCTACATCAGAAAGTTACTGTGGAGAATAAGCTAACTGACATATATATGAAACTGACTTGAAGACTCTTAAGTACTATATAAATATTGGCTATCATAATTTTTCACTTCAATTTTTAATACATTTTATCATCCTTTGCCTCATTAGACACCAATTTTTCCTTCTGACTTCTATCTTGACAATCCCTGTCCTTCATTCCCTTTTTAAATATTAAAATAAATTTAAGCATAGAAAGGGATAACATTAATTCAGCAATCATTTTCGAATAACTACAACTTCCTGGGCAATGTTGGTTACTTGTTTCTAATGAAAAGAAATGTCAATCAGGGAATGTCTGAATCTGGATGGATCAGTCTCTCACTCCAGTTTGTTACTGGCAAGTAAACTCAATGACTTAATATTTACATTAACAAAAAAAGTGGCAGTCTTTTCTAATAATTTCTAGAATGCAAATTCCAAATTCAAATTGATAGTTTTCATTACAGTTCTCTGTCTTTCCCATCTATCTTAAGACAGGAGCTTTCCCTCCCTCCCTGCGCCTGGCCCCCTTCTCAACAAAGATATTTCTACAATTATTACCACTTCAGCTGCTGCTTCTAAAAAAAAGAAGGAAAAAGAAAGTCATACATGAAGATGTAAACTTTGTCAGGGTAAGAACATTTTTTACTCATGGCCAGGGTCCAGTACTATACATTTGGCAATTCAGAAAATTAATAAATATTCTCTCCACATTCTGGTAAAAAATGCTTTTCCTCAAAAGATTCCCCTTTGCTGTGCTACCCTTCTTGAATAATGTATTATCATCAGTTCAATTCCCCGATCCAAAAGTGGGAGCCATTCTTAACCTTTCTCTTTCCTTCACTATCAATATTTTGGTAAGTCACTAAATTATATCTTTCTTATTTTCAACCTCATCTTAAGTATTTTCTACCTACCTGGAATGCACATTCCCATATCCCCGGTGTTACTCTTTCTTCAAATTTTTATTTCAATGTCATTGCTTATGTGCCAGGTTAAGTTACTTGCCTCCACTTCATGCTCCTATAGCACTAATTTGGGTGTCTAGTAAAAACTGCCCCATTATTACAGGTGGAGCCAAAAACTCAATCATTGCATTATCGGCTATTAAAATACAGTATTTTGGCCGGGTGCGGTGGCTCACGCCTGTAATCCCAGCACTCTGGGAGGCCAAGATGGGTGGATCATGAGGTCAGGAGATGGAGACCATCCTGGCTAACACGGTGAAACCCTGTCTCTACTAAAAATACAAAAAAAAGAAAACAAAACATTAGCCAGGCATGGTGGCAGGCACCTGTAGTCCCAGCTACTCAGGAGGCTAAGGCAGGAGAATGGTGTGAACCTGGGAGGCGGAGCTTGCAGTGAGCTGAGATCACGCCACTGCACTCCAGCCTGGCAACAGAGCGAGACTCTGTCTCAAAAAAATAAAATAGAATATAATACAGTATATTTTCAGTTGGCCATCCAGTTATAGGAAAAAGTTTTCTTTTTTTTTTAAAAGAGTGATTTTTATAAGCAAAATTTGCAGTTTACATTGAACAGAATTCAAAATTATCACATGGTTACTTTTTGACAACTGCCCACCACTATAGAAGATAAAATCTGGGGAAAAGATACGTGTTGATCCTTCTTATCACAAGAAAACTGTGTGGTCATTGTTTTTCTTCTCCACTAGTCCATGAACTCCTAGAGGGCAAGCCATTGTCTTATTCAACTCTATATTCCGAGAACCTGAAACAATACCTTGCATATTATAGATGCTCAATAAATGAGAAAATAAACAAATGATGAAATTAATTATAAATTTGTCACTCCAGTACTGTTACTAGTGCTCTTCAATTCCTCAAAATGTAATTGCTTAGATAATAAGAGAGTGCTTCTATTTCCAGAACCATATTCCATTGCACCGTACTGTGACACACACACAAAGCAGACTCATAATACAGTGTCCCTTCAAGACCAAATACTCATCAAATATTTGGACAATATTTATAAAAAAGGAGCCTCCCCTGCACTCTGCCCACTGCTCACTGTTCCAGCAACACACCAAATAGGAACATGTTCTTACCAGCAGCACAAAACATTCCACAGCAGAACAAAAGGGGGAATGGACAATTCGGTGAGTCCTTGACGCTTCTCACCCTCCTACCTCTACCTTAAGTGACAACTCTGAAGATTTCTATCATCCACAAACAGCAATATTTCTGAGAAGAGTTTCAGTAAGCACAATTTCTCCACCTTGTAACATTTCCATGTTTGGTGTTGTTTCAGCTCTGCTTATGAACTCTTCCCCTATTCCCACAAGCCTCCTCTGCCCCAACAGTTCAGCTCTAAAAATACATCTAGAAGTTAAACATGCGTCCTTTGGAAGAGCTGGAAACAACTATCACATTATTGATTCTCACACACAACTGGATTACCTAATGCTTTTATAGAAAAACTCAATGTACACTGCAAACCTATCAGATTCACTGTGAATTCATTAGTTCTCTTACATCTTAAAAAAATTTATTGCAGTAACATAATATATAAGCATAAAGTTTGCCACTTTAGCCATTTTAAATATATAATTCAGTGGCAATAATTACATTCACAATGTTGCACAGCCATCACCACCATTTCCAAAATGTTTCTAATCACCCCAGAAACTCTAACCATTAAGCACGAATTCCTCATTTCCCCTTCCCTTTTTCCCCAGTCCCTAGTTATCTCTAATCTTTTTTCTATCTCTATGAATTTGCCTATTTAATATATTTCATATAAATAGAGTTATACAATATTTGTCCTTTTGTTTCTGGCTTATTTCACTTAGTATAATGTTTTCAAGGTATATCCAAGTTGTAGCATATATCAGAACTTTGTTCCTTTTTATGACGGAATAATATTTAATTGTACAGATCTACTACGCTGTGTTTACCCCATTCATCTGTGGATGGACACGGGTGTTGTTTCCACCTTTTTGCTATTGTGAATAATGCTGCAATGGGCACGGTTATACAAGTATCTGAGTCCCTGTTTTCAATTCTTTTGGGTGTATATCTAGGATTTGGAACTGTGGATCGTATGATAATTATGTTTGCTTTTTAAGGAATTGCCAAATTGTTTTCACAATGCCTGCACCATTTTACAGTCCCACCAGCAATGTATGAGGGTTCTAATTTCTCTACATACTCACCAACACTTACTATTTTGTGTGTTCTTATTTGATTAAAAAAAAAAAAATAGTAGCCATCCCGGTAGGTGTAAAGTGGTATTATGATTTTCACTTCCCTAATGGTGAATGATGTTGAGCATTCCCTCATGTGCTATTAGATATCTGTACATATTCTTTTGGAAAAATGTCAAAAATTCTGAAGTCCTTTGCCCATTTTCCAACTGAGTCTGTCTTTTTGCTGTGTTCAGGAGTTATTTATATATTCTGGATATTAAAGACTTATCAGATACATGATTTCCAAATATTTCTCCCATTCTATAAGCTGCCTTCACTTTCTTAATATCCCTTGATGCACAAAAATTTTTAATTTTCTCAAGTGCCGTTATCTATTTTTAATTTTTTGTTGTTGTTGTTCATGTTTTTGATGTTATATCTAAGAATCTACTGCTAAATCCAAGGTCATAAAGATTTTCCTTTGTGGTTTTTTTTGGTTTTTTTTGAGACAGAGTTTCACTCTTGTTGCCCAGGCTGGAGTGCAATGGCGCAATCTTGACTCACTGCAACCTCTGCCTCCCGAATTCAAGCGATTTTCCTCCCTCAACCTCCTGAGCAGCTGGGATTACAGGCATGCACCACCATGCCCAACTATTCCCTTATGTTTTCTTCATGAATTTAGCTCTTGCACATGGGTTAATCCATTTTGAGTTAATTTTTGTCTGTGATGTGAGGTGGGATTGAACGTTGCTCTTTTCGCATGTGGAAATCCAGTCGCTGCAGCACCATTTGTTGAAGAGACTCTTCTTTCCTCATTGGGTGTATCTGGCATTCTTTTCAAAAACCAGTTGGGCCATTGACATGTGGGTTTATTTCTGGACTCTTGATTCTATTCCATTAGTCTATATATCTATCTGTACCCAAGACCACACTATTTTGATTACTGTAGCTTTGTCATTAAGTTTTGAAATCAGAACGCATGAATTCTTTGACTTTATTCTTTTTCAGAATTGTTTTGGTATTTGGACAACTTGCAATCTCATATGAAATTGTGGATCTGCTTTTTCATTTCTGCAACTTTTAGCATTTAATAAACAGACTTTTTAAAAACTTAGATTTACCATTAAAAATAGATAGCTGAAGAGTAATGTTATTCAATTTTGCCAATTTGGTATTTTAAAAGCCTGGCTTAGAGAGCTGATATTCTATAAAGGACAAACAGTATCGATTGTAGAAATATGTTCCAATAACATCTTGGAACACTACTACTATTGCCTCATAGTCTAACTGGTTCAGGTCTCCTAAGACCCTCAGGGCTCACAGTTCAACATTATCCTGGGTTTGCAACTGGTTG
The DNA here is from genome assembly GCF_028885655.2 of Pongo abelii. NCBI lineage: Eukaryota > Metazoa > Chordata > Mammalia > Primates > Hominidae > Pongo > Pongo abelii. The sequence continues at coordinate 42,945,028 of NC_071995.2, read as the reverse complement.
TGGCTTAGCTGAAACTTGGTTCTAGTCACTGACCTGTCAGTTCCCAGATTATAGTGATTGCACATGGCCTGGGGATGAAAGAAGACACCACTTTTAAATTCCTATTGTCTTTCAGCTCAAAGCACATTTGAGTCATAACTTCATGCTTAACTTATCAGAGTAGGCCTGATTTCAAAACCAGTTTTTGCTGCCTAGAAGGAAGGAGAACATAAAAATAAAAGGGGGCAGGGGGGGAAACACTACAGGTTCACATGACCTTATCCAAAACCTGTGATGCCAAAACCTAGTGTTTCAGAATTCAGAATTTTTCAGAATTAAAAAAAAAAAAATTTTACATGTATATATTGTCTCTATTACTAATGCATCCCCAGTGAAGTCTGGAACAGCACGCCTTACCCAAACACATTCATATTTTGCAGCCAGATAATATAAATATTCATTTGAGGGGGAGGATACTGAAAAATGTAAATAGTCTTGTGTTGGTTTAGGTCAGATATCTACATCAAATGAGTTCAGCTCTGTCAGGTTTCATAACCAAAGGAATTACCAAAAAAATTTTTTTCAGCACTTTATGGAAGTTTGAATTCTAAGGAATTGTGAACCTGTAACAACTAAGAATATATTCAGCACCCAATAACAGATTACACAAAACCTCAGTATAACTGCTTGTCATATACACACAGAGCAAAACGTTGGCCAATTACCTTCAAATGAAAATCTAATTGACTGGAAAAGGGAAGGACCCCATAGGGTCTCATTTCCTCTAATCATCTCACAAATTGAGTATTTACCAAATTAGTATTTCCCCCAGTAATCAGCTACAAATAAACTCTAACCCAGAAAGTAAATCCTAAATTTGGATAAAAGGAAAATCAGAATTGATATACTACTTTTAATTATCCAAATGAACAGAAAATAGTCATTAATATCTAATATTAGCAAAGACGCTGGAAATAAACACACATTGCCAGTGTGGGGTGGTATAAGCTTTTTGGGTAGCAATTTGGTGAGTATAGCAAAAGCTTTAAAATTATTCACACCCGGCTGGGCACAGTGGCTCACACCTGTAATCCCAGTACTTTGGGAGGCGGAGGCGGATGGATCACCTGAGGTCAAGATCAGCCTGACCAAAATGGTGAAACCCCGTCTCTACTGAAAAAATACAAAAATTAGCCAGGTGTGGTGGCGGGCACCTGTAATCCGAGCTACTCAGGAAGGTGAGGCAGGAGAATAGCTTGAATCTGGGAGGTGGAGGTTGCAGTGAGCTGAGATTGCACCCCTGCACTTGAGCCTGGGAGACAGAGTCAGACCATGTCCAAAAAAAAAAAAAGTAATAATAATAATAAAATAAAAATAATTCATACCCTTTGATCTTATAACTCTACTATGAAATACTTGATTGCTTAAATCAATTAGGATACAGCTATATGACTGTATATAATGCAATTATTTAAAATAATTTATAGAAGACTATTCATGACAGAAAATTTCAGCAATATATCTCTATGTGAAAAAGTAGATTATAAAATGTTATATATTACTGGCTAACACGGTGAAACCCCGTCTCTACTAAAAAAAAAAATACAAAAATTAGCTGGGCATGGTGGCGGGCGCCTGTAGTCCCAGCTACTCAGGAGGCTGAGGCAGGAGGATGGCTTGAACCCAGGAGGTGGAGCTTGCAGTGAGCTGTGATAGTGCCACTGCACTCCAGCCTGGGCGACAGAACGAGACTCCGTCAAACAAAACAAAACAAACAAACAAAAAAGTTACATATTATAATATATACCCAAAAGAATTAAAAGTAGGAGCTCAAACAAATATTTGGACATCCATGTTCATAGCAACATTTACAATAGCAATTCAAGTGTCCACTGACTGATGAATGGGTAATAAAACATATAATGGAGTATTATTCAGCTTTAAAAAGGAAGAAAATTCAAACATATGCTACAACATAGATTAATCTTGAGGACATCAGGCTAAGCAACATAAACCAGTCACAAAAGGACAAAGAATGTAGGATTCCACATATATGAAGTACTTAGAATAGTCATATTCACAGAGACAGAAAGTAGAATGGAGGTTGCCAGGAGAAGGGGGAATGGGGAGTTATTGTTTAATTGGTAGTTTCAGTAACAACCTTTTCCAAGATGAAAATGATTCTGGAGATGGATGGTGGTGATGGTTGCACAACAATGTGAATGTACTCAATGCTTTTAAGTGCCGAACTATACACTTAATTGTTAAAATGGCAAGTTTTAGATTATGTGTATTGCACCACCACACACAAAAAAAGTGTTGCTTTAAAAAAATAATCCTTTAGCTGTTGTAGGCTAGGCTGTACCAGGCAGTAGGTGCTTTCTAACACCTAGATGGGTGAACAGGAATGAGATCTGCTACATGCTCTGCTGTCCTTTAGGGAGAGCTCTTGTGAGGCTTCAGTCCAGTCCATAATGACCATCTGACAGGTGGAGGGGACTCTCGTGGTGCTGGGGCTTTTATCATCTTACCTCTACTTTAACTCTCCCCCTTGCCATGAGCCATTTTCCAATAAACTGAAGGGTATATAATTTTAAAAACCGTTATGTATTATATGATCTAAGACTTGTATGGGGTAAAAAAAAAATGTAAGCAAAAGGATAAGGAGTAGTGGGATGTCAGGTGATCTTTATTATTTTAATACTTGATGTTTTCCAAATTTTCCACAATGAACAAAAGACCAACACATCAAGAAGCATCCCAGTTTTAACATATCTACCCTCCACTGTGTCTTCCCCTCAAAAGAGGTTTGCTATACCTTGCCTTTCCCACTTCAGTAAATGCCCCAAAATTCACCAAATTAACCAGACCAAAATTACTGAAGTCATCCCTGACTCCTTTTCCTTATTCTCCCACATCCAATTTCTCAGTAAATCCTGTCCGCCAAATTTTCAAAACCTACCCAGGAGCCAGCTACTTTTCACCATTCCCACAGGGCTTCTATGGATAATACAGCTCACACTTAAGAGCGTGCAATAGATTCCAGTGCCTATTCTATAGCTGTCCTTTTCATATATGAACACATATATGAGGGAAACTCAGACCTCTGGTGGGGACGAGGAGTCTCAGCAAGAAGCGTCTGGCCCTGTGCCACAGGGTGCTGATCTCTTTCAGCCTACAACACTCACAACGACCTCTTCTCCAGACCGTACCAGTGATGCAGGTGCTCCACACAATTACTTTGTAGCCTTTTTTTTTCTTTTTTCTTTTTTTTTTTTGAGACAGAGTCTTGTTCTGTTGCCAGGCTGGAGTGCAGTGGCACGATCTTGGCTCACTGCAACCTCTGCCTCCCAGGTTCAAGCGATTCTCCTGCCTCAGCCTCCCGGTAGTTGGGACTACAGGTGCGTAGCACAACACCTGGCTAATTTTTTGTATTTTAGTAGAGACAAGGTTTCACCATGTTGGTGATCTCCTGACCTGTGATTCGCCTGCCTCGGCCTCCCAAAGTGCTGGGATTACAGGCGTGAGCCACCGCACCTGGCCTCGGTAGCCTTTTTACTGCAGCATTTCTCAACTCTGAATATGTAACTTTTATAAGGGGCTTGAATCTATGCTGTTTTCTCCACAAATAATTAACTCCTCATGTGTCTTCTTTCATTATACTTTGATAGTTGATTCTGTAACTTGAAATTATATTCCGGTGCTAGTTGGTAACTACTTCCTACTACTCTCCCCAGTAGATGGGGTGGGGCGTGGTGATGGATGGCAGGCAGGAACACTGCCTTCAAATTGGGAAGTTCTTTATTTAATAGGTCTGTAAAGGCCATTTCTTCTAGAATCCCAACCCAGACTTCAATCATGTGATTATATTCTCCAGGTGGCCAGGCATAGCTAAGGAAATTTAAGCATTTTTACTCCAGAAAATATCACAATTTAGTTCTTTAGTTGAGATCTTACAAAATAAACAGATTATCTGAATACAGCTAAATCATCTTAGAGATTCAAGCTACTTAAAATTTCTTAAATATACACTTAACATGTTAATTACAGAAATAATAGAAATGACATATAACTCAGATTGCCCCTCCCTAGGGAGTAATAATCCTGAGGCTTGTTCCAGGATTAAATGTCTTAAATTACTGGTCCTTTGTGGTTGGTTTCATTTGAGGCCTGCTTTTGTCCTTGTCCTTTCCTTTTATGTGCCAAATTTATACAGGCATCAGACTTTCACACATAATAACTATCATTTACTTAGCATGCAGGATGAGCTAAGCATTACAGTAGGTCTTAGGTACACAAAAACAGTCACTAAGGTATTTTATGTGTGAAGGCTTTAGGTAAATAAAACATACCAGTGACCATCTGGGGAGAACAGATGCCTGCAGAGGGCTGGGGGAGCCCAAGAAGAGACTCCTAAAGCAGCCTGGCTGGGAGTTGGAGGAGGTAGCCCCTGTTGGGCATCAGCAAACAACACCCCTTTTAAAATAAAGGCCTTAGCAGCAGCCTCAGAAGCAAAAGTTTTTCTCTCACCTTCTCCTGCCTGCCTATCTCTCAATCCCATTCTCCCCTGAGGCTGGCCACAGAAACTAGAAGATGAGTCTAGAAGCCAGAATTCCTTTTGAGGGATTTTTTACAAAATTATACAGAAAAGTGGAGATAAAGAAATTCTGGCCATAAGATTCTGGCCATAAAGTACTTATCTGATCTACACTGTTTGACTGTAGGTTAAAATCCACATTCCAGAGAGTCTTACCCAGAAGGAAGGAATGCTGCTTAGAGAGGTCAAGAAGCATCTGGACAGACAGGCCTTGCTGGGTTTCCCCACTCTGTCTATTCACATTAGATCAGACCCTTTTTTCCAATTGTGTTTCTACATGGCTGTCTATAGTTTCTTGAATCTAAGCATAAAAATGGACAATTTCCCCTGTATCTTTGGGTCTTCATTCTGAAGGTTTCCATATCATCTAAAACTATGATCAAATAAATGTGTATGCCTTTTATCCTATTAATCTGCCTCTTGTCAGTGATTTTCAGCAAACCTTCAGAAAGCAAAGGGGAAGTTTTCCTTTGGCCTTGACACCCCTAAACCATGTCTTGATGGATGCATAAGAGGAAGTGAGAGACAATCTAAGAGGTTGTTGTGATAGGAAAACCCAGGCTGGAATAACAGTGATGGTGGTAGTGGGGATAAACAGAAATACATGGATTCCGGTGACATTAAGGTATTAGAATCAACAGGCCCTGCAGGCTGATAGGAAAGGAAGATGAGAAATGCTTAGACTACGAGTCCTGTCTGACTTTACCAACTGGGTTCACTAAGTAAGAAGGGCCTTTTAAATCTAACTCTTCCTTCACCAGTTTCAGTAGGAAATCTTAGTTCCCATTACGTAGACAGAGTAGAAAAAATAGATGCTATTACATGGAAACATTAAATTATATAACTGAATCAACCAAATTATATTTATTCCTTCAACCAATAAATGTCTGTGGCACTCTTGCTAAACGTAAGCACTGGGTAAGCTCTGGAAATACAGCAGTAACTGAGGACTTTGCCTTTCCCCACCCTGTCCCATCTACCCACTCTTCCTCATGGGAGAGGTGGCATATCCCTTCTGATCATAGCCCAAAGCCTCCTCCTATGCCATGGCTCCCATTCCCACAGGATTTCTTGTGACTTCAGCACTTTTTACTGTGACTTCAACCTACGCTTCATTTTCACCTTTGTCAACATTTTTCATGCTCAGATTTATTCCATCTTAAAAAAGTAAAAAGCCTCTCCTTAGGAAATGTATCACTATCAAATGTTAAATGTGCATACACTTCGACCTCACAAATTCTACTTAATTCCTGTACACATTTGGAAAGATATAAATATGCACAAGTACGTTAAGATGTTGAGTGTAACAGTATAAGAGACACCAAAATTTCTAAGTAAAACTAAAATATCCAGACAACACTACAGCACAACAGAATAGTATGCATCTACTTTAGGGAGTAACATGTCTATAATGTACAGAACAAAAACACAAACTTTGGCTGACTACATAGCAATAAAGCCAATTTTTGTAATGTAAGTGTGTATGAGAGAGTGAGCAATAGCACATGTACCGAAAAATCTTGAAGGATACACTTCAAACTATTAACAGTGGCTATATATGAGAGAATGCAATTATGGAGATGATTCTCAGTTATACTTTTTAATGTTTAGAACTTTTACAACGACTCATTGTAAAATATATTGCTTTGTAATCAGAATAAAACAATAAAGATAAAAGGTTATCAAAAAAGTTAAAACAACTTTAATCAACCTTTCCACTGCACCTATTGCATTATAACATAGTCCTTACTACTACTGATAAGGTCAAAGTACGCTGGCACTCCTCTACCATGGACTCAGCCTCCATTAGTCACCAGCCGGCTCTAAGGTCCATAGTGACTTGCATGCTGCTAAACCTAATGCCCATTTTACATTTTTGCCTTACTTGACATCTCAATGAGCTTTGACACGGCTGGTCATGACTTCTTTTGAAGACTCTCTCCTCTTGGTTTCATTCTCTTAGAGGGACTTCCATTTCTCTGATTTCCTCCATTGGTGCCTCCTCCTTGACTGCGCCTTGACTTCTGAAAATATTCAGGGCTCCATCCAAGCCCTGCTCCTCTTTAATTTGTCTGCTGGCAACTGTTAACACAGGTAGACTAAAGGTTCCAAATGCATTGCTCTATTTCAGCCATCTCTTCTGAGCCACAGATTCACATATCCAACTGCCTATGCAACATCTTCGCTTGGAAATGTCCCAGGCATCTCAGACTCAGTATACAGGATTTATGCTTCCCTCTCAACCACAAACACACTCAAAGCTATTCTTCAATATTTCGTGTCTGCATAAATGGTAACCCCACTTATTTGGCTGGTCAAGCCAGAAACTTGGTTGTCATCCTTGACTAGCCTCCCTTCCGCATCCCCTACAGCCAAACATTCGCTCTCCTATGGTGCTGAAGAGTTCTTGACTGTCTTCCTCTCTTCATCTCATCCTGCCAAGCCCCTCCCATCTGTTATTGGGACTATTGCACCAACCTCCTGACCGCCCACCTGCCAGCAACTTTCATCCCCTTTTAATCACTTATCTCTTCAGTAGCCAAAGCAATCTTTGAAAATAAAATTCTGACCCAGTACTTTTCTGCTTTAAATACTTTAATAGCTTCCCATTAGGAAACCACTTTCAAATTTAAGATAACAAACAGATGTTATTTCTGTAATGGGGAATGATATGGTTTGGCTGTTTGTCTCCTTCAAATCTCCTGTTGAAATGTAATCCCGAATGTTGGATGCAGCATCTAGTGGGAGGTAATGGACCATGGGGGTAGATGTCTCATGAATGGCTGAGCACCATCCCCATGCTTATGAGTTCTTGCTCAGTTCACATGAGATCTGGCTGTTTTAAAAGAGTGTGGTATTCTCCTCTCTCTCTTGCTCCTGCTCTCGCTATGGGACACGCTGCCTCCCCTTCGCCTTCCACCATGATTGTAAGCTCCCTGAGGCCCTCCTAGAAGCAGATGCCAACAGTGCACTTCCTGTATAGCCTGCAGAACTGTAAGCCAAAATAAACTTATTTTCTTTATAAATTACCCAGTCATAGGTATTCCTTTACAGCAACACAAGAATGGAATAACATGGGAAAAAATAAGACCAATGATTCTTAAAGAAGGCTGGTTAAAAAGAGACTACAAGCAACATGAGGACAGAAGCTGTACCTATTTAGTTTGCTGTAGAACCTCAGTAGTTAGCCAGAATCTTTGCACACAGTTGACCCTAATACATATTTACTAAATGAATAAATAAGGTAGGGTTGAGGAAGGTATATTTTTGTTCATTTTTTGTGCCTTGTTTTAGAAGATGAAACTTGTATTCATATTACCTATTCACACACACACACACATACACATACACACATGTTGACGGAAAACAGTGAAAGACAAACACAGGAGGAGCACTGATGGAGAGAGGCACAGGTGAAGGCATTAACATTTATCAGAAAGATGACAGATGAGAGAAGCAAAGATGAATGTAAACATGCATTTATATATGCATTATATATAAAATATACATATATTCTCTCTATATATATACATATATATAAAAACACATATATGATACAATTTACATGCACACAATGTATATGCATTTTTGGAGGAAGGGAGATAAAAGAAGTTGAGGCAGTAGCCCCTGCAGGTTTCCTTTACTTTTTGATTTAAGAAAATGATCTACTGAGAGGCCAAGAGGGTATGGAATAGAGGAAGGCAGTGAGAGTTTGAAACAGTTTCTGTGATTGATAGGAGAGCATCTGCTGACTCGGTGTGCCCGGCTCAGTTTCCATTCTGCTGGGTTTTTCTTCTGAGCTCTGTAAATATTCAAGACTCCAATTTTCTTTTTGGCTTCCTGTCCCAAGGCAATGGTTTCCCAGAATCAGTGCAAGAATCAAATGTATAACAATAACCAGGGGAACTATGCAAAATGATTCCTACACCTTGCCTGATGGAGATTCTGTGCTAGTAATTGGTGAGGGGTTGGGTCCCATGTACATGGCAATTTGTGAAGCACTGCCCTTTGGTCTGTAGGCCACAGGGTCACTGACCTCACAACCACATTTTCTCCTCAGTCACTGTACTGACCACAGCTGAGCAAACTGGGTTAGTGATCAAACTCGTCACTCAAAGTCACGGTGACATGCCATGTCCACTTTGTCTTTCCATCCAGCTGAGAAGCAGCAACTTAGAAAAGAGAAAAAAATATACAGAGATGGGTGTATTATCTTTTCAAACATGGCTTTGATGGGAAGGACACATTTCCTGATGGGTGCTCCCAGGATGGCCATCCCTGCCAGAGGGCAAAAGGGGAAAAAATAGACCTTTTTCTCTATTATCTTTCCTGTTCTTCTGTTCAAAACTAACATTTTATCTGGCTATTGAGAACATGAATCCAAGTGTGCTTTGGAGCTGAACTGTTATCAGCTGAAAATAGCCCAGAGGAAAAAAAAATCCACAATTTTTAACCTTTTAACAGCTCTTGTTCATGAAATGTGGGTTGCAATTTTACTTGACTTTGAAGATGTCAGAATTACTGAGACTGACTAAAAAATACAAGGAGAAACTTAACTTCACATTTCTTCAATTGGCTGCCACAACTCTGTTTCCTATTCTGGTGTTCAGTTACATACAATTATCTCAACTTCTTGGAAATAAATCTAAGGGTAAAAAGAGATCTTAAAATCATTTTTCAATTCCCTAGTCTTATAGAACAGAAATAATGACAAGGCAGGATGCCCAGGATTAAAGAGTTTGTAGCAAATCTGGGAATGGAACCCAAGTGTCCTAAACACTGACCCAGGGGCTTCACGTACTCGCCCCACAATGTAACAAAAGAATTACGGTGAAATGGGGACTCACAGATCACACAGAAATTTGTTTCACAAGTGTGATCAAATGCCTTGTAAACAATTAAAAACTCATGTCGGTGAAACTTTATTTAAAGATAGAAGACTGAATATATGCATTTAGCTCTGCCCCCTCCTCAAGTACTACCAGAACATACACCAATAAAGACAAAGAAAAAAGAGGAGGAGAGACAGTAACACAATTTGGGGAGACATTGTGTTAGGCAAGTGCAACTACTTAGCCAATTGGAGAAATCTCAATACTAAAATAGGAAAGCCTCGAAGCAATTTCATTTAAATTATAAGCCCTCAAGAGGCTGGCAGCACAGGCTCCTCTGGAAGTGGGACTGAAGGTAGGGCAGGAGAATGGTCATAAGTCTGTTTATTGAGGAGTTGGACCCCCAGATTCCCTTCCTCAAGGCTTGAAGACAAGTGGTTGCCTCCCAACCCCACCCTACCTAGGGAAAGACTTGAAATGTATTCTCTGGAAAGAGTGAACAGAGGCTCTTCAGACAAGAGGATACCAGGCACAGTTGAGGATGGGGATCCCATACTGAAAAGACAGATTACACAAAAGATTATTGCTGAATGTTGAGACTCCTAGACTTCTACTTAGCTTTCTGACTAGTTGTATTTTCTCTTGGTCTGATTAACTTAGAGTGGTGGGTGGAGGGACGGTCTAAAATTACTAACAGAGTTTCCTAAACAAACAGCCAGACAGGTCACCCTAAAGTGAAGTGCATAATTGCCAAATGCCATCCACTACTACAGAACTTCCAGCCATCTTTCTAGATAGCTACTCAAAAATTAGAAGGGACAAGACTTTCCAGACACTAAGAGGGCATCTAACAGAGAAACAGCAAAGCAACTTGGTGAAGAGGGAAAAATCACATGAGAAAGATGCTTAAAACAAACAACAAAAAACTCTTGCATCATCAGAGATTGAGAAAAGTGCATCCATGAAATAAGGAAAGATGTTACCAAAGGGAGACAGGGAGAAAGACAGAAATAGTCAAAGAATTAAAAAAGAGCTTTTGGAAATTAAAATGATTGAAAACTCAACAGAAGGCTTGAAAGATAAAATTCAGGAAATGTTCAATAAAGTTAAGCAAAAAGAGGTGAAAAATAGGAAAATGGAAAATTGGAGAACCAATTCAGGATAGCCAATATCCAAATAACAGATGTATTAATGGATTAGAGAAAATGGAAGGCAAGTAACTGTCAAAGAAATTTCCCCAAATTGAAAAGGATTAGGAATTAAAGAACACCTTTCTCCCACGACTGAAAACAAACTGAAGGACACTTTTTTCCTTTAAAAAATGGAGTTGGGGGTTGGGCACGGTGGCTCACACCTGTAATCCCAGCACTCTGGGGGCTAAGGTGGGAGGATCACTTAAGGCCTAGAGTTCCAGACCAGCCTGGGCAACACAGAGAGACCCTGTCTCTACAAAAAAATTTAAAAATTAGCCAGGTGTGGTACATGCATATAGTCTTAGCTACAAGGTGGAGGGTGGTTTGAGGGGCGAGGATAGCTTGAGCCAGGAGTTTGAGGGTGGAATGAGCTATGATTGTGCCACCTACTCCAGCCTGGGCAACAGAGCAACACCCTGTCTCTAAAAAATACATATAATAATTTTTTTAATTAAAAACAATGAATTGGGTGGGGCTTGCCATAGTGAAAGGGTCTCCTGAGTTTCCACCATACTAATCATTATGGAATTTCTAAATACTGTGTTCAAAGAAAAAAGTCCACAAAATTCCAGAGCGGAAAAGTTTTTCATACAAAGGATCATAAGTCAGAATGGCAGGAACTTTTCAAGAGCAACTCTTGAAAGTAGAAGGCTTCAAAATTCTGAGAGCAGATAATTTCCACCTTTGAATTATATACTTAGTCAAGGTGTCAACTGAAAGCCAGAGAAAAATACAAGCATTGTCAGACCCACAAGTTTAAAAAAAAAAATTACCTGCCTTTAACCCTTTCTACATAAGACACTGGGAAATATGCTCCACCAAAATAAAATAGTAAACCAACAAAAAATAAGACATAAATGTAGGGCTCCAATGCAAGTCCTCAGAATGGTGGTGAAAAGGAATCTCTCACTCGGCCAAGGTCTAAAGATCAACTTGGGCAGGGTGGAGGAGATCAGAAGGCTGCGGGAGGAATCTCCCCCAAAGGATGAATTTGACAGGATTGCATGCATGGCTGATTACATTGAGAGGAGATTTACAATTGGGTAAAAGTGTGAGGTTGAATTATTCATAACTATATGAAAAACTAATAAAATCAGTATCTGCTGTATAGTCTCCAGAGGAAAAGTAATCAAACTATATTATATAGCTCATCTGTGGAAAGTATTACATAGTTATAATAAAGTAAACACTGCGTATTGATCTTACCAAAATTATAACACAATTACAATTGAGGGAATGGGGTTGGGAAAGTTTGTGAGAGAAGGGAAGGAGGCTGGAGTAGGTGAAAAAGAGCTAAATACTTCTGCATCAATAGATAATGCCTAAAACTGAAAAATAGATAAATTATAATTTAAGTATGTTAACCAGAGATATAGAGGTAATTACTAAAAGAATCAGCTACAGTTAAAAATCCTGGCCTCTTGGGAACAGCGAACAGAAAAGGAGACGCAGCTGGTTTTCATAACAAAACCTGCAACATTATTTAATTTTCGAGTTATGTAAACATTCTAACTAATTACGTAAAACTTTGACTAAAATAAAAACTTTTCATTTTTCACCCCCACTTAAAAAAGGCGGGGAGCTCATGGCATGAACACATATAAACGTTAGAATCACTGTTCTGGCACCTACTATATGCCAGGCACGTGCTAGATGCAGAAGATAAAACAGAAAATGTCCCTTTTTAGGAAGCTTATATTCCACAATAAAAACTAAATACAAGTACTTTTAAAATAACTGACTGCTTGGAGATATGAAGGTAATAAACAACTTGATATAGCAGAGATTAAGAGATGGAAGTATTTTGGGTAGGGTGGGTCAGAGGAGCCTCCCTGAGGGGTGATATTTGAGATGTGAAGTATGAGGAGCTGGCTATGCAGGGCTTAAAAAAAAGAGCATGCAAGGAAAAAGAAAAAACAAGACAATGGTTCTGAAGCAGAAAGTATCTTGGTGTGCTCAAAGATATGATCAAAGATCAGTGTGACTGCAGGGCGGTGAAGACATGAGAGGCTGGGGAACAAGTGAGGTAAACACTGACAGGTAAACAATGGGATGGCACCACAGCATCACAGAGCATACTTCTGTGGCAGGAGTGGAAACAACAGACCCAGTCAGTAGACTAATGTTGAAGTCCAGGTGACAAAGTTGTCCTAAGATGATAGTAGTGGAGACAGAGAAGATACTCAAAATCATCTTGAAGGTAGAAGTACTGGGGGGACAGGAAGGACAATAGAAGAGAAACCAAGGAATTTATACAGGTTTCTGACTTTGTAAGTTGGAAGGATGGTGGTACCATTTACTGAGATGAAGACACAGAGTGCAGAGGCAGGATGGGGTAGATGGGACATGGAAGCAAATCAAGAGTTCTTCCCTGAACATGAGACATCCATCCAGGAGTGCTGTCAAGGAGGGAGGAGGGTACGGCATCTAGAACTCAGAAGAGCTCAGTGTTGGAGATATATACCTTGGAGAGTCAGCAAATTAATGGTATTTAAAGCCCCTGAAATAGATGAGCATGTAGACAGAAGAGGTATGGCTTAAACCATAGCATGAAGAATTCTCAACATTCCCAGGAGGCCAAATAATGAAGGAAATGCCAGTAAAGGACCAAGAAATGGCCAGTAGGGAAGGGGGAAGGCCAAGTTAGAAGGTAATTTCAAGAAGGCAATAGAAAACTGCTTAAAGCCACTCAGAGATCCAGTAAGATAGAAACGTATCCATTGGAAGCAGCAACACACAGATCTTGAATGACTCTGCCAAAATCAATTTCAGAAGAGTGATGGGAAAAGACACCACACTGTAACAGATTGAAAAATAAATGAGTAATGAAGAAGCTGTAGTACATGTAGGCAACATTTTAGAAATTTTGCTTTCAAAGGAGACAGAGAGGCCGGGCATAGTGGCTCATGCCTGTAATCCCAGCACTTTGGGAGGTCGAGGCGTGTGGATCACGAGGTCAGGAGTTCAAGACCAGCCTGGCCAATGTGGTGAAACCCCATCTCTACTAAAAATACAAAAATTAGCCAGGCGTGGGGGCGGGGGCCTGTAATGCCAGCTACTTGGGAGGCTGAGGCAGGGAATTGCTTGAACCCAGGAGTCAGAGGTTGCAGTGAGCCGAGCCAGGCACTGCACTCTAGCCTGGGCAACAGAGCAAGATTCCATCTCAAAAAATAAAAATAAATAAATAAATAAATAAAAGGAGACAGAGAAACAGGGTAAGAGATGGAGACGGATCTAAGGGTCTAGAGAAAGGTGTTTGATTCTTCAGTATTTTTAACACAGGGATTCCAGAGCATTAATTTACTAACTCCTTTAGTCGTACAACTTATCAAGCACCAGGATCAATGTCCTTACAGAGCTTACAATCTACTGGGATAGAAACAACAAACAAATATACATATACTAATTCCAGGTGGAGATAAGTGTTTTGAAGACAAAGCAGGTTAAGAGGATACAGAGTAACAGTGACATTTTAGATAGATAAGTCAGGGATGACAGCTCTGAGTAGGTGACATTCAAGTAAGAACGGAATGAAGTGCAGCAGCAAGTATCCTAGATGAGAAAGGAGTTGGGAGGTGAGAGAGGGTGGAGAGGATGATGAGGATAGTGGCCAGGCAAGGGGTGACATGTCAAGGGACAGGTGTGGCCAGAGCACAGTTAAGAGACAGGCAGAGCAGGAAGAGAAAGGATGGAGAGGTAGCAGAGGCCTTACAGTACATGGCCAAGTGTTTGAATTTTATACTGTTGGTAGAGAAGCCACTACAGACGGTATAAAGGTGTAAAAGAGAAGGATCACTGTGACTGTTCTGTGAACTCAGACCAAGAGGTGCATGAATGGTGGCAGGAAGCGACTACAGGAGTCCTTGCAAAACTTAGTAGTGGCCTGGGCTCAGATTTAGGTGTGGGTGCAGGGGATGATGGGTGCTTGAATTTGAGAATACGAGGTGTTACAGAAAGGCAGGAATCAAGGATGACTTCAGCTTTGGGGCCTGAGTGACTAGGTGGTATCACTGCAGAGGTTAAAACAATGGAGGAAGTATAAGCTCACGAAACAAATCAAGAATTTGGTTTTGGAAATGTTAAGTTCAACTCATCTACTAAACAACTAAGTGAAGAAGTAAAGCAGACAGCTGTAAAGCAAGAAAGAGATAGGGAGTGGACATAAGTATGTGGAAGTCATCCACATACAGATGGCATTCAGGGCCTTGCAAATGAATGAGATCATCTAAGGAGTGGAGATGGGGAAGAGGGTCGGGACACTAAGCCCTGGGTGCTCCAAAGTTTAGGGGCCAGAAGAAGAGAAGGATCCAGCAGGAGAGATTGGGAAAGAACAAGTGAGCAGTGAGCAGAATCAAGATAAAGCAGCATCATGAAGCCAAGTAAAAAAAGAATTTCAGGAAGCAGGGAGTGGTCAGCTGTGCCCTGTGCTGCTGAGATAAGCATGAGCTCCAAGAGAAAGTTCTGGGAGGCTCTGTGACTCACGATGAATGAACAACCCTCTGTGATAACATTCCTTACCCATAAGTGTATTCAGACCACTTAGTAACCCTCAGTTCATTTAGAACACTATGCCTCTGTTTCCAAGGAAGCCTCACCCCATGGCAAGCCTCCTTCAGGATTCTCCCAGGAAGCAAAAGAAGAGATCCCTGTGCCTGTGAAATAGAAATGGCTCTAATGGGGAGGCGTAAATAGGAAGCAGACCAACGCTCACAGCAAAGAACCCAATTTGTTGGGGCAGAACAGAACCATTCTACAAATTCCTACTTTTTTTTAACTCACAGCATGTGAGAGGAAAATCAACAGCAATCAAGTTTTATCATTCCCATTTTACTGATGAGGAAACTAAGGCACAAAGAGGTTATGTGAGTTGCCCAAAATCACACAGCTAGTAGGTAGGAAAGCCAAGATTCTCAAACCTAGGAATGAAAGGAAAAGAGCAAATTATCAACTATTTTGCTTGGCTGCCTCCCCCAAATCAAATGTGTAGTTTCTGGGAGTCAGATCACAAAATTCTATCTGACACTATATGACTTTTGATCAAAATTGGCCATCCTGTCTTCCATTTTAAAATATTTAATTGACGAAGATTGAATATATTCAAGGTGTACAATGTGATTTGATATACACTGTGTAACAATTACCACAATCAAATTAACACACCCCATCACCATTCATACTGTACATTAGATCCCCAGAACTTAGTCATCTTTAACTTAAACTCTGTACCCTTTGACCAACATCTCTCATTTCCCCCAATCCCCCAGCAATCACTGTTCTACTCTCTGGTTTTATGACTGTTTTAGATTTCACATGTAAGTGAGGTCAAACAGTATTTGTCTTTCTGTGTCTGGCTTATTTCACTTAGCATAACATCCCCCAGGTTCATCTATGTTGTCACAAATGGCAGGATTTCCTTCTTTTTTATGGCTGAATAACATTCCGCTGTATATATGCACCAAAATTTCTTTATCCATTCATCCATCAGTGGATACTTAGGTTGTTTCCATATCTTGGCTATTGTGAATAATGCTGCAATGAACACAAAACTGTGAATGTCTCTTCAAGATACTAAGATCATTCCCTTTGGGTATATACTCAGAAGTGGGACTGCAGGATCATATGGTAGTTCTATTTTTGATTTTTTTTTGTTTTTAGAATCTTCATACTGTTTTCCATAATGGCTATGCAATTTATATTCCCAACAGTTTACAAGGATTCCCTTTTTTCCATACCACTGCCAACACTTTTTCTCATCAACTTATTGGTGTTTATTAAGAACTCTAAGGGAAGCTAAAGCCAGTGCTCTTCCACCAGCATGGTAAACGCTCAGTTAATAATGTCTCTTCTGGAGAATTCTCTCCTCTTATGACATGAGAGGCCATATTCAGTGTAAAAACACAAGGACATCAGACGTACTTGGATTTAAATTTTGGCTGCTCTCCTAGTGAACAGGTAAATGTAAAAATCTGGTCAGAATAAATCCTAATTTGCAGGGTAGTTATAAAAGTTTGATGACAGGACATAGATGAAAACACTGAAAATGGAGTCTTACATATTTAAAAAACCCTTTTTTCTCTCCTGCCCCTTCTCTTCACTTCCAGAATGCACTGTTGAGCCTCTGAAGTTAGTGTGTTAGAAGTTGGTTACTGATTAGTAGTTTTTGTTAAATTTTTCACCTACATAGCAGCAAAAAAAAGAAAAGAAAAAAAAAACCCAAAAAGGTGGTTCTTCAAATCTTCATGTTTTATCTTCAGAAAAATTTGCATCTTCAAACAATAAAAGTTATTTAATATAAAAATGTTTTATATTTACCTCCAACTAAATTGATTTGCTTTGTCTTGAAAGTTTCAGGAATATTTGTTTTAGGAAGATTTTCCGTGATATATGGTGACTTTACTTCCACACTGCCACATTACCATTTGACCTCCAATATGAAGGCTCTTAAAAATAATGCACGAAAGTATGAAGACTTAGGATTTCAAAGAGGTTCTTCACATTTCAATTATTATTCTGTCCTGTTTGCACCATCTTAACATCTTAGGGTCTACTCTACAACGAGGCCTAGTTTGCAGTTTTAGTTCCAAAAAATTTTAACTATGTATTTTCCACCCAAGAAAATTATTACTTTCCAGCATCTCAACAGTGAGCTTCCTGGCCACTTGTAGGCTAAGCAGATACTAGCTGTGATCTTCCTTTTAGAGAAAAGTCTCTGGTACAGCTACAAGGGTAAATGTAAATAGTGCAACTCTGAAAATATTTTTCCGGTAAAAATAGAACATTGGCCAAGGATGATCCTAAGTACACTGCAATGACAGAAGACAGAGTTTTTAAAAATCATTTGAAAAGACAAAACATATTAATCCAAAGAAGCCAAAGGATTTAATTCAGCTATACTAACAGAATGTGGCTGCTTTAAAATATTATAGATTGGTGCAAAAGTAATTGTACTTTTTGCTATTAAAAGTAATGACAATTACTTTTACTTTTGCACCAAATAATCAGTCCTTAAAATGTATTTTTATAAAATAGCATCATTTACTTTTGCACCAAGTAATAATTCAGTCCTTAAAATGTATATTTATAAAATAGCATCATTTACTTCAGACAACTTTTTGTTGTTAGGTAATGCCACAATACTCCCTTTTGTTATGCCATACATGTTTGTATGTTATTCGAAGGTCCCTGGATGTTGCACATAGCTTGAGTAACATGTAAGGTCACTGAAATCTTCTTTTCATTATTTTGTCATCAAAATATCCTTGCCAAACATTTTTTGCTAAAACTCTCTCTCCTGGAAGGCAGGGTGGGAAGTCCTTCTTGCTTTTAAGATCCTGGCCCACAGTACAGTGAGCCATAGACAGGTAAGAAATAACTTTTGCAGCCGGGCACGGTGGCCCACACCTGTAATCCCCACACTTTGGGAGGCCGAGGCAGGTGGATCACTTGAGGTCAGGAGTTCAAGACCAGCCAGGTCAACATAGCAAAACCCTGTCTCTACTAAAAATACAAAAATTAGCTGGGTGTGGTGGCATGCACCTGTAATTTCAGCTACTTGGGAAGCAGAGGTTGCAGTGAGCTGAGATTGCATCACTGCACTCCAGCATGGGTGACGGAGTGAGACTGTCTGAAAAAAAATAACTTTTGCTTTCTGAAGTTCTTTTCTGAAGCATGCATATAGGAATGGATTATTTTCAGCAATCCATGTGGACTGAGGAATAAAAAGTTACAGAACTTCAATTCAACAAATATTATCTGAAACCCCACTACTGTTACAGAAATAACAGGAAAGACAGGCCTGTTCTTCCAGAACTGACAGTCGGAGGGGAAAAGGAAGGAAAGATGCTGTTCAAATACAATGGAAGGGGATCTTACCCAGGCTGGATGGGAGGTGAGTATGAGGAGTCAGAAAAGGCCTCCTGGAGGCGGGAACATCACCTGAAGGATGAGGAGGCATCAATAAATACAATAGGCCAATATAAGGGATGGTGTTAGGCTGCAGACAGAGCAGGAGGCGGCATCAGACCTGCCTCTGTAACAACAAGGACCTGACCTCGTACAAGCCATTTGACCATTTTTGCTCTCATTTTCCTTATCTATAACATCGGATGGCTAGGATGTCAGTTAACCTTAACTCTTGCTGTGCATCAAAATCACCTGAGCACCTTCTAAAAAGAATGGCTCCTTCCTCTGAAAGGTTGTTTCAGGTGGTGGGGCATCAGTGTTTCTTTCACGAGCTCTCCAGATGATGCTAATCTGCAGCCAGGGCTGAGAACCACTGGATGAGATGAGCTCTCAAGGCCCTGACATCTCAGGTCTGTGGTTCACTACCCCTGGTGCACAATAACATCTTCTGGGAGCTTTTAGAAATCCCAGTGGAGGCTGCATTCCAGATAATTAAACCAGATCTATGGAGGTGGCCTCAGGCATCAGTAATTTCAAAGTTCCCAGAATGATGCCAAGCTACAACCAAGGTTGACAACCACTGTTCTAGGCCCTCTTAATACTTCAGTTCCCTATTATGGTCAATGAAGGATGGGAAAATTAAAAAGAAAACTACATTGAATTAAAAAAAACCCGAAATGCCAAAGGCCACCGAAGGATCTTAAACAGGACTGTACCACACATGGATGTGTACATCATTCATGCTGATGCATGACCGGTGGGAAATGCCCAATCCAAAATGCTCTCAGTTCTAAATTTAAGATTCAATGGAATACTCCTATAAAATGGCTCCATGGTGTGTTCTCCACAATACTTAGTTAGAAATTGATTTGCATGGTTGACTGTAATATGAACATTACATTCCCTACCCCCGAGGTTACTTAAATCCACTTATTAGGCAACGGTGAACTAAACAAACGGTAATTAGAAACACTCCAGACTACCTTTTAAATCTGTTGGTAAATTATGTTTTTCCTGCACCAAAGCCCATACACACAGCATGTCCACAAGCATCACAAAACCAAAGCCTCAGAAATATTTACACTAATAAGGGCATAAGCTACCTCTGGGCCTTCACACTGGATTCTGCAGGGAAGTAAGGGCTGCCTTAGAAGAAGACTATTCATTACTGTTATTTCTCACATCTGGGTAAATAAAGCACTGCCCACATGCGGTTAGAAATCCCAGGTGAAAATGAACTCTCCAGGGGTCTGGAAATGAAGAATACCTCTGATAGACTGTCTCATTTCCTGAAATGAGTCAGAAATGAAAGTAATTCTTCAGAAAAGAACATCTGCACTACGGCACAGCTTATAAATTAATGCCAGTGATACCTGTGGCTAAGAAGCTGGCCCCAGAGAAGAAGGGAGGGCCTGGGAACAGCACCAGAGCCTCTGCATTGCACTTAATCTCAGGGCTGCCGCTGTTAGCTTGGAGGGTCTGCAAATCCAATGAGCGGCCAGGCGTCCTGGTCTCCACCACAAATCTGGATTAGCAGTAAGACTGCTCACATTCCATTAGAGAGCTGGCCCCTTGCCAATGGGTGGAAGCAGCCAGAAAGGATGCATGTGCTGCCCTGAGCACGGAAATAGCAATTCTTACAAGAAAAATTGTTTTCCTTAACTAAAGATAGTCTACGCCCGTTAATGATTCAGACAGACCTTTCTTCCTGGGGAGGACTATGACCTAATGCTGCCAAGGAAAGCCCTTTCCCTTCCTATTATGCAGGAAAAAGAGGTATTGGCATGTGGTCAGGTACTGGAGGACAGGAAAGAATGAAATGCCTTTAACAACTCTTGTAAAGACCAATAAACAGGAAAGTGAAAAAGAAAGATGGTTTTCACCAAGATCAGAGGTCAGTTATTCTTCTTAGGTGGCTCTTCATTATTTTTTTCGTCCTGGTTAAGTATGTATGTATTTGTTTTATTTATTTATTTAATTTTTGAGACAGGGTCTCACTCTGTCACCCAGACTGGAGTGCAGTGGTGCAATTTCAGCTCACTGCAACCTCCACCTACCAGGTCCAAGCAATTATCCTGCCTCAGGCTCTCGAGTAGCTGGGATTACAGGCATGTACCACCACACCTGGCTAATTTTTGTATTTTTGTAGAGACGGGGTTTCGCCACGTTGGCCAGGCTGGTCTTGGACTCCTAACCTCAAGTGATCTGCCTGCCTCGGCCTCCCAAAGTGCTGGGATTACAGACATGAGCCACTGTGCCCAGACCTGGGTTTTTAAAAGGAATCCAGCACTACTGTTTGTAATGGAGTGGTGGGGGAACTGGAAACAATCTACATGCCTGTTAATAGGTGATTAGGCAAATTATAGTACATACACAATGGAATACTATGTAGTTATTTAAAAGCCTAATCTGTGTGCAGATATAGAGATATCTGTACTCTCTATGACACATTAATACATTAAAAAATGCACCCGGCCTTTTTAAACATTTGTGTAAATGTTTTCAAAGAAGTTTCCTAAAATAGGAGAGGGTTGGGAGAGAGTGTTATTTTTCTTTTATACCCTTCAATACAGTTTTGACTTATCTTTTCATATACCTGTACCCTTCCCCTTTTAATAACAGGCACTAAATAAGTGGAGGGCTATTTCTGGTTTCTTCTTTATGCTAGCCCCTTCATACATAATTTACAAGTAAGTGCTATTTTTTTGAGATGGGAGTCTTGCTCTGTTGCCCAGACTGGAGTGCAGTGGCATGATCTCGGCTCACTGTAACCTCCACCTCCCTGGTTCAAGCGATTCTCCTGCCTCAGCCTCCTGAGTAGCTGGGATTACAGGTGCCCGCCACCACGCCTGGCTAATTTTTATATTTTTAGTAGAGAAGGGGTTTCACCACATTGGCCAGGCTGGTCTCAAACTTCTGACCCTGAAGTGATCCGCCCACCTCGGCCTCCCAAAGTGCTGGGATTATAGGCGTGAGCCACCATGCCTGGCTAGTGCTATTTTAAATAGATGTTATGGAATCGTAACTCCCCAAAAATCAGATGTTGAAGCCCTAACCCAAAGTACCTCAAAATGTGACTGGATTTGGAAAAGACAAGGTCTTCAAAGAGGTGATTAAGTTGAAAATGAGAGTGTGAGAGTGTGAGAGTGTGCCCTAATCCAATCAGACTGGTGTCCTTAAAAGAGGAAGAAATTTGGACACAGAAAGATACCAGAGTGCATGCACGCAGAGGAAAGACCATGTGAGGACACAGAAAAGGTGGTCGTTGGCAAGCCTCAGGAGAAACCAAATGGATTGACACCTTGACCTTGGACTTCCTAGCCTCCAGAACTGTGAGAAAATAAGTGTCTGTTGTTTAACAACCCAGGCTAAAGTATTCTGTCACGGCAGCCCCAGCAAACTAATATAACAGACAAATAGATGGATGATTCAATTCAAATAGCACAACATGGATGCTGTCACCCACAAGAGTCTTCAACAGGTGAAAAGCCCACTATGTCCACCGTGATGCTGATGGCCTCATCTGCTTTGTGAAGAAACAGGAGTTTCTGACTAAATCATGTTCACCCTGTTAAGTGGCTCAAGCTGGGACTTGAATGGGTTTCCCACTTCGTCATTTTTAACAAACCCCATAACTCAAAGAACTAGAGCCATATTATACACACACACACACTTGTTTTTTGAGACAGGGTCTTGCTCTGTCACACAGGGTGGAGTGCAGTGGCACAATCTTGGCTCACAGCAACCTCCACTTCCTGGGCTCAAGCAATCCTCCTGCCTCAGCCTTTCAAGTAGCTCGAACTACAAGTGCATGCTACCATGCTCAGCTAATTTTTTAACGTTTTTGTAGAGATGAGGTCTCACTCTATTACCAGGCTAAGCCTCACATATTTTATTAGTGACTTTTAAAAGCTTGGCTTATAGTCAAAAGGCTGATAACTAAGAAAAGGGAAAGTGCCACAGTAATATTAATTCAATTTTTTAAAAAAAAGACCTGGCACCAATGTTTAAAACAAGTATGGAAAAACAAATGATATGCCATATTTATGTGCCAACCTAATCTTTTATACTTTAATACATATGGTCTCAGACCACAATGCAATATATTTTTAAAAGTATGGTAATCCAGGGCTAAAATTTCTTTATAAAATCTTGTAGATTTTTACAAATTTATTAATCTTTTTAAAAACTGGAGTTTAGAGATCAATGACATAGAACCACAGACTTTGCCTATAGAATCTTTAAGCTATAAAGGCTTAACCTATAAACCTATAGTCTTTAACTTGCAAAGATTTGTAAGTGGGTTAAGATGCAGACACCTGAAAAGATCACAACCCAAAGATAAATATGTGGTGCAGTCAGTTCAGGCTACAGACATTCAGAGGAAGGTGGAATCACTTTTGCCTTGAATGGCCAGGGGAAGTTTCACCAAGGATATAGGGTCTTAGCCAATCTGGGATTAGAAATAAAAGTTAAGGAGAAGTGATTTATGTTCAGGTCTGCCTTATCCTTGAGTATATTGTTCTGAAGGCAAGAACTGTGTCCCTAAGATCCTAACAGTGCCTGGCAAATAGTAGGCATCTGCCAGCTGGGGCAGGGAAACAGGTGAACACACAGCATGCTCATGTTAGGGTAGGTCTATACTGCAGGATTTTTGTAAGGAAGTTGCAGGACATAAGATTTAAAAAGTTGGAGCCAACCTGTAGGTACACTGAGGTTTGCGCTTTATCCCTATACAGTGTGGAGTCTATGAAGGTGTTTCTGTAGGAAAAAAGCACATGATGGGGCCAGCAGTGATGTGCAGAATGGACTGGAGGCGGTAGAGAAATGACAAGAATCGGGAAAGTTAACTGGATGATCAGCTGGGTAAAGTCTCAGCTTCCTAATCTGTAAAGTGGGCATCATACTACCTCTGTTCATAGGGCTGCTGTGAATATTAAATGGAATAAGGATGGTAAGGTACATAACACGAGGTCTGACAGTAAGCACTCAAGACATAATTGCTATCATTTATTATTATTATTCCACACTGTAAGATATAGAAGAAAGTGAGCAAGAACAAATGTGAGGTGTGGAGCCAGGGTATATAAGTCATTTCAGGGTCTCCTCAAGTCCCTTACACAGAATGGTAAGGCCATCTGTCTTTTTGGAAATGGAGTGTGCTATATTTATTCCTTAGTTCTCCATAACTTCGTATTTCAATACAGTAGATCCAACACGGGAGGAACAGATGTCTGAAATGATCTTTAAAATCGAGACTACAAAATCAACTTTACTTTGCTTTTATATAAAAGTCACTATACAGATTAATGCCAATCAGTTTTGAAACACAAAATTAATGGACTCAGCTATAAATCCAGGAAAACCATTTTCATAATGAAAATGCCAATGCCTTAATTTAAGAATGGAATTGCCAACATAAAAGACTTACAGTCAATGAGGAATTGCTCCTTTCACTCATAAATGAAAGAACCTGATAACTCTGAATTGTTTCTGAAACTCTGATGATCAGAAATTGTTGAGAATATAAGCTACGGGATTTTTCCAACTGCACAATTACCACTTGATATTGGAGCTCACAGCCTCAGACCAAATTTGGTGTGTTGGTTTTGTACGTTCCTTTCTCTAATTCTTATTATCAGGGATCCAAGGTCTTATATTTAGTGTCATGATACAGATATGAAGTTCAACTGAAGATAATAGCACTTTGTCTAATATAAAACAATGCTAACTTTTTTTGTAAATTTGATCTTAGAAGGGAGATTTACTGTACCACCAAAAATTTTTTGTATTTACATAAATATGTATGTATACACAGTCAGGTTTCACCAACTAACCATTGGTAAAATTAATGTTTCAGATGTCTGTGCTATTCCTACTCTCAATATTAATCATCTATTTTAAAACTTTACTCTTTGGTCCATGACAGGTTGCCACACTTACTCTATCAATGGTGGGTGTATTACTTCTTAAAATTAATAAAAGCCAACCCCCCAAAAAATTATCCAAAGGGACTAAATAAGACACCTGATTACTTTTACCAGTCAGCAGAAACTTTCCAAGAAACAAAGAGGCCAAGATGAAGAGAACAAGTCAGCTGTCAAACCAATCAGTAGGCCAAAGACAGAGTAGGATGAGGAATGCAAACTCATCAGCATAATTTCCGGTTGACAGGCATTAGCCAAGACATACATGTATTCAACACTCGAATAACACATCTTAGAAGGAAAGAGTAGAGCACAAAATCAGGAATCAAGATGTGGGAAGAAGAAAAAATTCCTTTAAGGAGAGAATAAAGCCTGAAGACAACATGCAGCAGGTAATCGGGCGACCAGCAGCTAAATCAAGAGATATGAGCTATAACCCCTCATTACACCCACCAAACTGGTTTCCTTCCAAATGTTCCTTTTCTAAGTCTTAGAATCTTTAGGTTTAGTTTGAACAGGGAAGATGATATGATATCCAAAGGTCTCCTCCAGCTCTGATAATAGACTGGGAGTTTGTTTAGATGATGAACAGATACATTTAAAGGGGAAAAACTAGGTTACTTTTATTTCAGTGACTTGAAGTTCACAAGAATGAAATTTCACAGAAGGGAGCCAAGCTGTCAGCACGCACAGTGAACACAGCTCTAAAGCATTCATCAAACCAAGGCCTCTGAAACACCTGGATGGTGTGCATGTTAACTGCCACATAACCTCAGCTTCAGCCACAATCCCTTTGCCTCTGACCCTCCTTGGCTCTTCCCAGTTGGATACACTCACTTCTCAGCTCCATTCTTCATGTAATCCTGCCAGAGGCAAGTTGTACACACATCTATAAAAAGTTAGGAGAGGTTTAAGGTAAAACAAGCAATGGAAATCCTTGGTGCAGCTCCTAACCTTGAGAATAGCACAGTAGGTAACAATTACTAGTGTTCTAAAAGGAAATTTTAGGACAGGCAGGGCGGCTCACGACTGTGATCCCAGCATTTTAGAAGGCCAAGGTGAGGAGAATGCTTGAGGCCAGGAGTTTAAGACCAACCCAGGCAACAAAATGAGATCCCATCTCTCCAGAAAAAAAAAAAAAAGAAAGGCCAGGCCAGGCATGATGGTTGTAGTCCCAGCTATTCAGGAGGCTGAGGCGAGAGAATCACTTGAGCCCAGGAATTCAAAGTTTCAGTGATCACACCACTATACTCCAGCCTGGGTGACAGAGCAAGATTCTGTCTCTCAAAATAAAAAATAGAACATCTTGTACTGGCCCCTGTTAGAATGCGTGCCCCAGTAATTTCACTTCTCAAGAACTTCACAAAATAATGTGAAATATAGACAAATATTTATACCTACAAATCTCTCTCAATATTATTTATAACAGCAAAAAAATCTGATGCATGCTAGATCTGCAACAATCAAGGAATGATTATGCAAATTATACCTCAAGTTAAGTTCCCCTTCTACATGATCCCATAGACCATGTGCTTGCCCCTCTATAGGACTCAACCTGCCTACTAATTGGTCATTTCCTCCAACAGGTCCTGAAGGACAAAAGCCATGTTTTGTTCACTACTTTCGTCACAAAGTGTAGTTTATAATAAGCACAAACTAAATATCTGTTGAATGTCTTCTGGAAAACACCTTTAAGTAAATTTTATGTGATGGAATGTTATTCAGCCATTAAATGTGGTTTGTGAAGCCTTCTTTAATATAGGGAGTGCTGATGATGAAAAGCTCTGGAAAGCCGGGAGCAGTGTCTCACGCCTGTAATCCCAGCACTTTGGGAGGCCGAGGCAGGCAGATCACCTGAGGTTGGGAGTTCGAGACCACCCTGACCAACATGGAGAAACCCCGTCTCTACTAAAAATACAAAATTAGCTGGGTATGGTGGCACATGCCTGTAATCCCAGCTGCTCAGGAGGCTGAGGCAGGAGAATTGCTTGAAGCCAGGAGGCGGAGGTTGCGGTGAGCCAGAGACCACGTCATTGCCCTCTAGCCTGGGCAACAAGAGCGAAACTCCGTCTCAAAAAAAAAAAAAAAAAAAAAGAAAAGCTCTGGAAATGGATAGTGGTGGTGATTGCACAACACTGAATATACTTAATGCCACTGAATTGTACACTTAAAAATGGTTAAAATGGTTAATTTTATGTTATGTATACTTTATCCCAATAAAAGAGATAAACACAGAGAGTGCTTATGAGGCAAGTTAAGTGAAAAGGCAGGATACCATAGGTCTAAACCATATAAAACTACATTTGCATTTTTTAAAAAGGCAGGAAAGCAGCATACTAAAATATTCATGGTGGTTTATCTTTGAGGGGTAGTGTTGGGGTGATTTTTGTTTTATTTGTAGTTTTCTGTATTTCCCAAAATTTCTACAAGGGCTCACATATAATATGTATAATCAGAAAAAGACATCAAGCAGCAGGGATAGAAAGGTTTCCTTATCAGCAGGTTAAACGTGGATCAAAATCATTTACCTTGCTATGATCCTTGATGTATTATACTTGCATATCATTTGTGCTTGACTTCACTGTATAGTCCATAAAACATGCCATTTAAGTGAAAATTGTACCTTTTAAAATTGAAATGTATTATTTAGCTTTTGCTCTGCCAGAAAGTATGCCTTTCAGATGTGATGCACCATAAGTATGCTTTGCTCAGGCTGAGAAGCAGCAACTGATGGTTGTTTTAGACATACAATTGACCAACTGGATCAAATGCACAGTTGTTCTCAGAGGTGAAAGACTTTCAGAACCTGTGATGAGCCAGTCTGCAACACCTCAAAGAGACTGAGACATCCAAATGGCCTCAATAAACACTAAACTTGACATATTTACAAATAAATTAGAAGCAAGTCCTTTGTAGTTACACAAACTCAGGACTGAAGTAACAGAGCCAGGACTGCCACTTACCATGCATACCACTGTGAGTGTTCCTGGCCTCAGTTGTCCCACAAATAAATGGGGATAAAAACGCTTCCCTCTTGGGTAAACAAGATGATGTTTGCAAATCAGAGCTGGAGGAAACCCTGAGCGTGCTAACAGCAGTTGTCCAATCAATAACATTAATTTCCTTCCTTTCCCCTCTTTAGATCAAGTGTCCAATCCAGGATAGCAAGTGAAATGCTAAAAATGACCCTCTACTTAGAACTAATAAAGTTGACATCATAGGAGAATGGGAAGATGTTCTGAATCCTTTGAGTTTCACTCCTCAGAAGCCCTTATAAGATGCAAACCAATTTTCCTATTCTTTGTTCCTCAATAACTGGAAAACATTCTCTGTGTTCTTCACATACCTGGAATCCTGATATGTCATCCTTAGGTTTCTTCTTCAAACCTTTCATTCACACCTGGCATGGTGGCTCATGCCTATAATCATAACATTTTGGGAGGCCAAGGCTGGGGGATCACTTAAGGCCAGGATTTCAAGACCAGCCTGGGCAACACAGCAAGACCCCCATATCTCTACCAAAAAAAAAGAAAACAGCCAGTTGCGGTGGCACATGCTTGCAGTCCTAGTTATTCAAGAAGCAGAAGCAAGAGGATTGCTTGAGCCCAAGAGTTTGAGGCTGTGGTGAGCCAAGATGGTGCCACTGCACTCCAGTCCGGGTGACAGAGCAAGAAACCTTGTCTCTTAAAAATAAATAAATAAAATAAATAAAAATAAAAAAAACCTAAAAACTAAATACAAATGATAAAATCTTTCATTCCTTTAAACATATCAGTGGTTCTCTCAATCCTCTCTGCAAGCTCTCCCTACATTCTGTTAACTGGATGGCCTCTGAATCCCTCTGAGCAGGACTTGTCATAGCATAAGACTAGCACCTAATTCAGGCATCCCAGAGAGCTCTGAAAAATACAACAAATTATTATGCTTTGGAAGGTTACTTCATTCTGACTGATGAGGGTGTGCAGTGCCCCTGAAACAAATCCACGTGTGACCCACAGTGCCCTCCAATTTGCTCCCATAACCTTTGTCCTTCGTTTTGCCTTGCAATTGACAACATTGTTCAGCAAGTTGATCGAGTCTGAGATTGCATCAGATTCAACACTGCACCAAATCCCTCCCTTCAAAAGAGCAGCCCCTATCTTTGCAAAAGATCTGCCTGCTTCCTTCCTTGATTAGCTCTTACTTGAGTGCCTCGTTGGGCAAAGGAGGAAAGAAGCTGACAAAGCAAAGATAATGGAAATCTTCAGTTGTTCAAGGTTACCTTTGTGCAGGCTGAACTGTACAAACTGACTTCACTACCTTTGGGCTACAAAACTCAAGCTTTTTCTTTCAGTAAACATGTACTGAGCCCAGCGCTAAGTGCTCAGCATTCAAAAATCAGCCAATTTTTTCCTTATGGAAGAAAAGAATATCAACAATTCTGCCACAGTGCAATATGTTCTAGAACAAAAGTATATACAAGGTTATTACAGCTGCACAGAGGGCAAAGAAGGACACTGAATCTGCCTAGGCAGGATTCGAGGAGTTGGATAATTCACACATCTCTTTACTCGACATGGAGGAATGAATGAGCTGACCTACAGTGCCTGTGGGAGGCTAGTGCTGTTGCAGCCTTTTATTGCAGTCTATTTAATGCCATTGACACTGAATTGCTTTGGTTGCTGTACATGCTTTCCTGTTCTCCTCACATATTTATCTCTTACTTTATTTTCAGAATAGAACATATGGTGTTTCCATTCTCTCTCCAGTCTTTCAACCCCATCATGTTTCCTGCCCTGGAGAGTTGCTTTGACTATCAGAGAAGGAATACTATAATGGCTTAGTTGGAGCAAATAAAGAGGCAGGAATAAGCCTGTTTGCTGAAAGGAGCTAGAAAAGCATGTGCAGAGCCATTATCAGAAGTACCCATTGCAACCAGGCCCTCCGTGGCTCCAGCAGGTGAGCACCTGCCCTGTGAATGCCCAGGGGCATCCCTGCCAATTGCAGCTGGAGATATTTGTCTTCACATCAGTTTCTATCCTCTACATCTCACCTCACCCATATCTAGGGTGTATTGTTAAAATCGTGGTTCAGGAAATCCTCTGAGAGAATCTAGTGAAATCCAATGACTCGCTCCCCTGAAAAATTTTCAAAAGCACATAAATGCAAAATATTACATACAACTTCTAGGGATACAGAAACCCCTAAACCCTATACACAGAAACCAGGAAAAAGCATACTGTTTAGTCCAAAATCCTTGAGCTTGTACTATGTGCCAAGCACCATGGGGACATCACCTCAAACTTAATGCCTCACCATTCTGAATGCTGGACTGTCCTCCAACATCCTGCCTTTGTTCCATGTAAAGCTTCTGCCTGGAACACTTGTCCCCATGTTCTCTGCCCAAGAAACATCTATTCAGTAGTTTAAGCATCACCTCTTAAATGAAAATAATGGAAACTTTATGAACCCGTCACCCTAATCCACCCCTTCCCCAAGAAGGGCAAATTACTCCCCTCTTCCTGTCCCACCATTTTCTGAAGATACTTGAATCAGAGATCCTACAATATTTATTACTTTCCTGTAGTCACATCACTTTCTCTATCAGACTGTCAGCAACCTGAGGGCATGGACTGTAACTTAATCATCTTTTATTTCCAGCTCATAGTATAAAGTCTCTATTCTGGAGGAAAACATTCCTTTGGGGGAAACAAACACACAATCAGTTAATTTTAATACAACTGTCCTAATGCTCAAACCTGATGAGTGATTTTTAAGCAAAATCTTAGGGGAGGAGTGGCAATAAACTAGACAAAATTGGTGTGTGTGTGGGGGGGACATTATTGGCAGGGGGACAGCAAAGCATGCAGCAGAATCACAGTGTACAGGGAAGGCAGTAATTCAGGATTCGTGGTGACTAAATAGGGAGGCAGAAAGCATGTGTAAGAGGTGAGGAGACAGAAGTAAAGAGGAGTATGAGGATAGAGGGCACCAAATGAGGTAGGGAGCTTGGACATATCCCCCAGAGGTGGAAACCACTGAAAGATTTTTTCTCCCTTTTCTACTTAGAAAAGTAACGTGATTATTGTAAAAAATGGAGAAAAGGCAAGAAGACGACAAACTCACGACTCCATCATATAGAGGCAACATTATTACTATTCTCTCATCCTTATGTGTTATGTTAATATGTATGCATGTGTATGTAACTGTGGTTTGTATTTTACTTCAATTTTGCTAAAATTAAGTATTTACTAGTAGCAGGCACTATACTGAATACATTACATGCATTATCCTCAAAATAATTCTTAGTAATTCACAATTATTCATTGTAATCCATTTTAAGGAGGACAAAGTTGGGGGAAAGGTGTCCAACACATGACTGATTAATATGTATTTAATAGCAGAGCTGAGAGATTCCAAACCAAGTTTTCTTCAAATACTTCATTTTTTTTCTTTATTCTCATGTGTTTAACTTATAAGTGAATTACTTTTTCCAATTTTCTCAGAAAAATCCCTTTGGGAGTTTGATAAGCATTGTGATAAACCTAAAAATAAACCTGGAAAAAAAACCGAACCCATTACTATATTGTTTTCCCATATAGAGAGCATATAAAACTCCTGGCATTCATTTCAGTCTTTTTATAATCTTCACAAAGTTTGCAGTTTTCTTCATTGAAGACTTGTAAGTTTAGGAGGGTGGCATGTTCAGATATATGCTTTGGACAGATAAATTTGGCAACAGTATGAAGGAAGACAGATTTGAGGAGACGAGATTGGAAGGCTGAAACACAAACTAAGAGAGATGGCCACAGTCCAGGTGAGACACAAGAGCCTAGAACCAAGGCAGTGATGTGTGGTGGGGAGGGCAGGGAACTGCCTCAGGAAACATGGAAGGCAGAATTTAAAGAACATGGAGCAAAAAGATGAAGCAGAGTGGTAGAGGAAAGAGGGGAAGTCAGGGAGA
Source organism: Pongo abelii (assembly GCF_028885655.2). Lineage (NCBI taxonomy): Eukaryota > Metazoa > Chordata > Mammalia > Primates > Hominidae > Pongo > Pongo abelii. The sequence goes on along the minus strand of NC_071995.2, from coordinate 42,913,655 downwards.
GTGGGTGAACTGGGGATGCCATTCACAGAGAGCACACAGAAGGGATGCAATTTGTGGTGTGGGGGAGGAAATAACAAGTTCAACTGTGAACTAAATCACCGAAACCATCCCAAGTGCCTACTCTATGCTGAGTCCCTTGCTGAGTGCTGAAGAGTTTGCGGCACATCAGACTGGGGTGGCCCCAGGACGGGCAGACTGGGGTTAACAATGAGCAAGGAGACTAGGCTGGGCAGCGGGGTGCACCCTGGTGGAGATGGCCTGGACGGGGCTCTGAAGCTCTAGGAACAGATCTGAAACTGCAAGTGTGAATGAGACTGCCCTCAGAAAACATGCAAGAAATGTGAGAACAGAAGCCAAACAAGGTTAGAGCTTGAATTAAAACAGTGTTTTAAGTTGAACAGAGGAAGCAGGCACGCCAAGAGAGCAATAGAAGTTATAATAACCCAATCCTGAGCCCATACTGCCCCTGGACTTCTTGGAAAGAATGATTTTTTTTTTTTTAATTCAAAGGTCACTCAGTTGATTTTAAACATTAAACAAAATCACATAAAAAGTCCATGATGAGGGCAAGAATTTGCATCTCCTGGCTGCCTCTCAGAGCTTTATCCACCAGCCATATGGAATTGATGATTAATATTCAGTAGGAAGTGAATGTATAATCATGTGCCTGCCATTCAAATGTGAAAAGAAATGTTTTCTGCTCAGTACACCCAATAATACATTATCTTCAGTTTAAAATACATTTATGAATAATTTTATACATTTTATAAATGTCCTGGCAAGGATGATAATAGAACAATCTATTTTCACTGCTACATGAAACAAAAAAGAGGAATGAAAGGTTCAGTTAATCAAGGAATTTAATATGCTTTATAATAAATATCAAACAGTCATTACTTGGGCTATACAAAGGGTGGCTGAGGTCACAATATGATTATAATAGCAAGAGTTTGTGTCCATATATATTCTCTGTCAGTTACTTAAATTTGCATAAGAAGTTTCCTCTATGAATTTTTTTTTACCACATTAGAAAGCTAGAAATCAAATTTGCTTGTCCTGATCTATATATGAGCAGCAATAATAAGATTTTGTAATGATTAACAGTAGTAACAATCAAATAAATGGAAAACACTAACCTTTCCAAGGTACCGATGCAATGACAAACAGACGGATATGAAAATAAATTACCTGCACTGCCATATGTAAATGTGGTTTAGAACACCAGGAAAGGACCAGAATCTGAAATGATTACTGTGGCAGTGTTTGATGAGGCCAGGAACAAAAAATACTGTGAATTCTTCATCTTTTGATCTTTGTCAACTGTGTGTACCCATGTGTTGTGTATACACATGTGCATGTTCAATTTTATGGCATCCTGATCATAAAAAGAGATGCAGTCACTTCAAGATCATAGGGGGAGGCTGGGTGCAGTGGATCACGCCTGTAATCCCAGCACCTTGGGAGGCCGAGGGGGGCGGATAACCTGAGGTCAGGAGTTTGAGACCAGCCTGACCACCATGGCAAAACCCTGTCTCTACTAAAAATACAAAAATTAGGTGGGGGTGGTGGTGCTTGCCTGTAATCCCAGCTACTTGGGAGGTAGGCTCAGGCAGAATTGCTTGAACCCAGGAGGCAGAGGTTGCAGTGAGCCGAGATCCTGCCACTGCACTCTGGCCTGTGCAAATGGGCGAGATTCAGCCTCAAAAAAAAAAAAAAGTCCCAGGGAGAAACCTGGGGCCAAATGGAGATAGAGATGTACGATCCATCCAGGAAGAGCTCATGGAGTCACAGTTTCCCCTCTTAACAACCACTGACACTAAAATATGTATTCTATGGTTGTTGCATTAATTCTATTATAATCTACTAGTTGTAACTCCCAGGGTTCTCAGTGAGCAAAAAGTTTTGTTTAAAAATGGCTTTGGGATGATTCTTGGTAAATTAAGAATCCTATGATTCCACGATGCTTCCTTTAGGAATAATATCCAAGGAGTAATGTCCACTACAACCTCCTTTGGCAACATTCCTGTTTTTTATTTTTTTGAGATGGAGTCTCACTCTGTCGCTAGGCTGGAGTGCAGTGGCACAATCTCAGCTCACTGCCACCTCTGCCTCCCAGGTTCAAGCAATTCTCCTGCCTCAGCCTCCCGAGTAGCTGGGACTACAGGTGCACGCCACCATGGCCAGCTAATTTTTGTCGTATTTTTAGTAGAGACAGGGTTTCACCATGTTGGCCAGGATGACATTCCTGCTTTTATTGAAGAAAAAAATTCCAAGGCAGAGGGAGAATGCTCTAATGATGACTAATCTCTAAGTATTTAAAGGTGACCAAGATTAAGGGCCTCAAACATGTTAAACACTTGACAAATGTCAGAATAATAAAAGGGGAGATTATAAATGAATGATAGATAACAAGATGCTACAAAATTAAGAACATTCTAGTAAACAGAAATAAAGTTGTGTTCAGTTTGACAATCTAGACATGCAAAAAGTATGGTAACTTAATTAATTTTTTTAGCATTTATAATGTAAGAGATACAAATGGAAAGTTTAAGTTAAAAACTAGCTTATTCTCAATCATAAAATATATGAGTTAAAATTTTGAATCAAAGCTTGATGAGGGTTATTTAAAAATGTGATTTTTTTCATGTTTTGAGAGTCAAATAAAAGTATACAATTAAACAACAGAACCAGGAAACTGCTCTTTTATTCATTCAAGTATGTAGAGTCTGTTTATGGAACTTAGCCATAATTCATATTTCTACTTCATTTTTAACAAACTAGGTATAATCTTACATATTTGTAATTCTGGGAAATTTTCAGAATCAATTTAATCATAAGTATCCATCGAATGAAAAAGTTTACTGTCACTATTTTATGTTCACTCCAAAGTGTGATAAACATTTGATTAGCCAAATTTTAAAAATCCAACCAAATTACCAAAACTAAACTGTACTCAACTGATTTTCCAAACAAACTTAAAATGTGACAAAGAGTTGGTCCTGTAAGTACAAGTGATTGTTAGTATCTATGAAGCCTTCAACAAACCATCCAGTGCTTTGCAGTCCTGTCTTCTGGGAGACAAAAAACAGGACTTTGTTTCTGTTCTGAAAAATTACCTTCACTGGGCCAAAGTCATGGATATGGCAGATACTGCCTCCCCAGGCAACGATGATCCACAACATCCCCATCCTCCTCTCCCCCCTATTCCTTGGCCCACCTTCAGGAGGTATGGACAACTGGGTCACAAAGTTGGTCTTCAGAATCCTGAAGTAAGCTTCCCCTGGCCCTGCAACTCAATTCATAATCTTTCTCTACTGCCTTCTCTCTGTGCCATCCAGCATCCACCAACCTCCTCATTCGTAAGAATGGCGAACTGTTTTTTTGAGACGGAGTCTCACTCTGTTGCTAGGCTGGAGTGCAGCGGCGCAATCTCGGCTCACTGCAACCTCTGCCTCCCGGGTTCAAGCGATTCTTCTGCCTCAGCCTCCTGAGTAGCTGGGACTACAGACGCATGCCACCACGCCCAGCTAATTTTTGCATTTTTAATAGAGACAGGGTTTCACCATGTTGGCCAGGATGGTTTCGATCTCTTGACCTCATGATCCGCCCACCTTGGCCTCCCAAAGTGCCGGGATTACAGGCATGAGCCACCACACTCCGTGGGGAACTTTCCTGATGAATGGTGAATTATTACATGGAGAGTTCTGATGAGCTTTTGCAAACCTAAAGCATAAACCAAACACTTCTAGCCTCGTTATAGGGGTTATTAATACACAATCATGACATCAGCAAGCTGGGAAGAATCTTGGATGTAATCTAAGCCTAAACTCATTTTACAGATAGTGAACTATGATATTGGTGATCATCCACAACCAAAATAATAACTGACTCAAAGTAACCTGCACATTCGTGTAACATCAGTGGAATAACTCAATTACATATTTTCATGTTTTGAGGCCTTAAATCCTTGTTGTAAGTTGTTCATTTGAACCCAGGTTCTTAATGTTTGCATGTATCTTCTAATTTACAGTCATGTGCAGATTTAGAGATATTTAAAAATTTCAAATCCCGTACTTCTTCCATAGACCCTGAATTCACATTTCATTGTTATTAATGGCATCAACATGCCTTTCATAAACTATTTAAAACAATGAATAACTTTATACATTTAAGAATTCTGAATTCTGTTTTCTCTTCTCTGCAACTGGATCAGTGGCAGGGGGCTTGGAGAGAGATGAGAAAAACAAGCTCTGGACTCCCACAGACTTCAGACATTATTAGGTGCTGTCATTTTCTCTGCATATTCTCATTTTCTTCCAGTGACAATGTAATACTTATGCAATTAAACAAACATGATATTAAATAGCCTGAATTACAAAATGTTCCCTGCTCCCTGCAATGATCGTGATATACGTCTTATTAACAAATTTCTCAGAACAAGGGTGGACAGTTTAAAAAGTAGACACGATAAGCTTTTAATAAAACAATGTTATACCAGTATCTACAGAGAGTAAGCAAGAAAAATTCAGTGATGATTTTTCTCCCCAAGGAAGTCTCAAAAGAAAGATATCCTCATCCAGGTAAGTCAGGAACCATGATAATTCCCTGTTGTGTGAAGGTTTCCACAAATCTTTAAAGCTGACTTAAAGAGATTAATATAAGATTATATCCTTACCATAATTTGTCCCTTGGAGCCAATATTTACATTTTGACTTAAAATATGTTGATGACCAAAACCATTATATACAAAATGTAAAAAAAAAGAAATACAAAAATTAAAATAAATGCTGTTCTCCCTAATACCTTCATGTTGTTAACTTTGAGCCTTAGAAAAATGTGAGAACTGTTTTGGCTCAGTAGAAGGGTGCTCTGCTCCAACAATACAATGCGTTACAGACCCCGGGTAACAAAACTCCTTCACAGGGGTGAAATGAGTATTTAATGAGAACACTGATTGTCAGCCAAATTTTAGCATGTGCCCTAAGAAACAACAGAGATATATCATCTCTTACAAACAGCTGATAAAAACAGTAGTTAACAACAACAACAACAAAAAAACCACCTATACTTTTAAAAAAATGATTATGCTTCTTTGGAGATGCAGATATGTTTGTATTTGGAGTTTTCTGGCCACTTTCCTGTAATATTTGCTTAAATAATTTCTTTCAACCCTTTACACCACCACCTGTTATACTGAGGATAAATACAGGTCTCCAGGAGAGAAGCTTCAAAGTATCTCACTTTATGGAAACACAAAAGCATCAAATCAGGCAGTTTGGTTGTTTAATCATAAATTGCTATTTTCCAACTGCTAAATTTTTTTGTGTGTGTGATGCTGTGTTCTGCCAGGTGAAACTGGCACTATCACGAGCTTCTTTATGTCAAATAACTATTTATTGGAAATGAAAAGGCTGAAAAACATCCTGTGCCCTTCATTCTATGTTAAAACTCATGGAAGATGTTCTCAAACTCTACTTTTCAAGATCACAGTATTCTTTATATTAAATAACAATAATAAAGCCTAAGAAGTGATTGAGGGGCCACGAGGTGTTAGTTGAACAAGTAAAATGTCTGTTTGCAAATACTATATTGGAGAATGAACAGGTAAGAAGGAATAGAGTATAGGGTGTTATTTTTGATCATCAATATTCTCAGAGGGCAGAAAGCTGTCTTTTCAACTTGTCAAGGGTTCGAGAAGGCTAAGTTTAAAACAGTAAGTTTACCACAACTGAACAAACTCTACCACACACAGTGAATGGGACTATATCAACTTTAAAACATAGCCTTTAAAACTCCTCTCATTAGATGATGGAGGCTACGGCCCCTCCCCCTGAATCTAGGCAGCCTTTTGACTGCCTCCTCCAAGGGTGCATGATGAGAAAGGTACTTGTGACTTGGAAGGCTAAGTCTTTGAAGACCATGCATCTTCTGTCTTCTCCACTGGAACATTAGTCTCCGGGCCCTGTAATAAGTCCCACTACAGGGGCTGCCACGATGGAGGGATCACAAGTAGGCACTCCAATGTACAGCCCCATCTGAACCTAGCCTTCCAAATCCTCACCAAGGTCAGAGAAACATGCCTGATGCCATCTTGAATCAGACTGTTTGCCAGCTAAACACCACTCAGCTGAGCCCTGGCTGAATCTCTGTGCAAAAACTATGAGATATAATAAAATGGTTGTTGCCTTAATTCACTAAGCTCTAGTATAGTTTGCCATGCAGCAACAGAGAATCAAGAATTTGGAAGAGACTTTGAAGATCTGCTATTCCCACTGTTTGCTTCTAAGGAAACTAAGACCCAGACCAGTTAAGTGTATATCCAACGACACCAGTTAGTAATCAGGTTAAAACTAGAATCCAAGTTTCTAGGGTCCCAGCTCTGTTCTTTCAAAGAGCTCATCTTGGTTTCCTCATATCTCATCTCCAGTTTCACTATTTTGGGTTTTTTTGTGTTTTTTTTCCTTTTTTTTGAGACAGGGTCTCACTCTGTTGCCCAGGTTGAAGCGCTATCAGGGCTCACTGTGGCCTCGACCTTCTGGGCTCAAGAGATCCTCCCACCTCAGCCTCCCAAAGTTCTGAGATTATAGGCATGAGCCATCATGCCCAGCCTATTTTGTTATTATGTGAACTCAGAAAGTACCAGGGCCAGATGTGGTGACACATGCCTGTAGTTCCAGCTACTCGGGAGGCCAAGGATTGCTTGATCCCAGGAGTCTGACACCAGTCTGGACAACATAGTGAGACATTGTCTCTTCTTTTTTTTTTTTAAAGTAACCAGAACATGTCCATAAAGGCTGTACTGTATCTCCTCCGTTTTTAAAAGTTAAGGCTGGGCACAGTGGCTCAAGCCTGCAATCCCAGTGCTTTCAGAGGCAGAAGTGGGAGGATCACTTGAGGTCAGAAATTTGAGACCACCCTAGGCAACATAGCAAGACGACCCCTCGACAAAAAAAAAAAAAAAAATTAATTAGCTGGGCATGGTGGCATACACCTATACTCCTAGCTACTCAAGAGGCTGAGGCAAGAGCAATGCTTGAGCCCAAGAGTTCGAGGCTGCAGTGAGCTGTAATTGTGCCACTGTACTCCAGCCTGGGTGACAGAGCTAGACCCCATCTCGATAAATAAATAATAAAGTTAAGAATAATTCTGACATATTTTCTTCTGTCTTTATCTTAAACATCTTCTTTAGATGAAATCGGGAAAGAATTACCATTTGGAGAGCATGGAATAAAACTTCTGATCCAAGTTTGTTTCAGCAATGCAGACATTAGTATTAGCCTCAAAAACCTGCCTGAAATTTCACCTCTTCATTCCCATTTCATGTGAAACATCTTCAGGTAAACATTGCTGTTACTTTTTTAGTACTTATACAGTCAATGTTTTGCTCCAACTAGTTAAGACAACCTATGACCATTTATTATCTCTAGTAACACAGTTCTTGGTTTTACTTCTTTAGTTAGCTGACATACTTATTAAAAAGGCAACACTGAGCATCCCAAGGTTAGCCTTTTGTGTGAACAGTTTACAGGAAACGTTTCAGGTGATCTTTAGGCTCCATATGAACCTGAAATTTGAAGATTAATGATCTGCTCAGTAAGAAGCATTCTCATTAAGCACATTAGTCTTTTGGATACTGTGTTCATTAAACTGTTAATGAATAAAGAAAAGACTATTTCAAAGACAAGTTCTGGCAGTTGTTTTAAAAGGAAAAGTACACAAGGTATTGGCATACACAGGGACTAGCGCATTGTAAGTAACTAGAGGTCACAGGCTCATAAATGGTTGAATGATTTTTGGGGATTCAGTGTCTAACATTTTCATACAGAAGAAGCTTTTCTCTAAATTTACATGAAATATTAAAGATTTTTGAAAATCAGGTCTACTATCTGAAGGCTCTCTCTTCACTTAATAAACCTGTATCCTCCATCTCCTATCCTGAACATAAGAGATCCCTCAAATGCCTTAAAATGGGAACATCTTGCCCTACCAATGAATTATTTATCAGTAAAACACTAATTTTCAAATGCATGACAGCACCTTCCAGAATCAGAAGAATTCTATTACACCAAAAGGATTTTTTGAATTTATAAACCTTTATAAACTTTCAGAATATTTAATATACCAAATTTTAAAAGGCAGAAATCTAAAGAATAAATATCTCAGAATAATTACTCAAGATGAAATGCTAATCACAACCTTAAAAATATTTGCAAACATTTCATGAACATGATACAATTAGGTAAATTTCCTGTGTAACATACTATTTCCTAGATAACAGTTTTTTTAGTCATGCATTTTGTGATTCTGTTTCTTTAATATGGAAGCTGCAGTTTCAGTTCAAACTAAGTTGCTGTATTTATATGGCATTCTAGGCCCAGGATATTACAGCAGTTGGGATAATGCTCTCCGTCAGCTTGTAATTTAAGATCTTTCGAAGCAACTTAACATTTGTGTTATTTCACCCTCAGAAAAAGTCCTATGTGGTGCCACCAATACATATTATGATGATTTTAAGACAGTCTGAGGACCAGAGAGTCTGAGTAACATGCTATACCACCAGACTACACCATCCTGACTCAGGAAGCAGCTTCCATTTCCACAGCAGATCCATCAAAAAATAAAGTACTATAAATGGCAGTCTTACTTTTGGCTAAGGCTGGCCAAATGGGCCCAGACCAGGTATCTCTGAATTGGAGAATTCTAAGACTCACTAAGTGAGGACCCACATTTACTATTTAGTAGCACAACCTTTTGTTAAAATGATTCTGCCTCCATATTCCTTCAGGCCAGTTGACTCCAAATTCCTGTTTTTGTTTTTTTCTAAGAAGTCTACTTTTTGTGCCAGGCGTGGAGGCTCACACCTGTAATCCCAGCACTTTGGGAAGCTGAGGCAGGCGGGTCCAAGACCAGCCTGACCAACATGGTGAAACCCCATCTCTACTACAAATACAAAAATTAACTGGGCGTGGTAGCGTGCACCTGTAATCCTAGCTACTCAGGAGGCTGAGGCAGGAGAACTGTTTGAACCTGGGAGGCGGAGGTCGCAATGAACCGAGATCGTGCCACTCCACTCCAGCCTAGGCGACAGAGTGCAACTCTGTCCCAAAAAAAAAAAAAAAAAAGTCTCCTTTTTATAAAATATATTTTCTTTACTACCTCACTGTTGTCCTTATGCACACAGAAGAAAATTCAGCTGTGCTACTTGGCAGAAAGCTTAACTGAGTAGTGGGGCAGGGCAATGGAAGTACAGGCTGACTCTGCACATCAGTTTCCTTATCCATAAAATGGGTGTTTTTACATGACTCTTGTAAGAATCAAGCGAGACGCAAGTGCTTTGTTAACTGTAAAGTGTTACATCTACACAAAATGAAGCTATTACTGTTACACATGCATGTCAGGAAAAGAAATTAACCTTATAGTACTATTTATGAAACTTTTTCCTTCCATTAACTCATTGTCATATACAAGTCAGTCTTCTATCTGTGGTGATATTAGCAGGATTTTCAAGTGAATGAAACAAAACCCATAGAAATGAGACAATATAGGTTATAAAATTCATAATTTCCCTATACATTAGCAAATCGAATATTTATACTATCCATATTGTATCTGTTCATGCTTATATCTATAACTAGATGCTATGAACTGAACTGTGTCCTCCCAAATGTATATGTTGAAGCTCTAACCCCCAGTACAGTGGTATGGAGAGATGGGGCCTTTGGAAGGTCATTGGGATTAGATGAGGTCATGAGGGCGGGGCCCTCACGAAGGGATTAGTTCCCTCATAAGAGACAGGGGAGTTCACACAGTCATGCACACAGTCTCTCTCTCCATCATGTGGAAACAGAGAATGACAGTGGTCATCTGCAAGCCAGGAAGAGTGCCCTCACCATAAACTGACCACAGTGGCAGCACTCTAATCCCAGACTCCCAGCCTCCAGAACCATGAAAAAATTTCTGTTTAAGCCGTAGAGACTGTGGTACATTGTTATGGCAGACCTAGCCGACTAAGATAGTAGACTGACCAGGAACCACCTCAGTGATTCAGCCTAAGTTCCAATCCTGCCATAACCATCTGATTGCTACATAACATTAGGCAAATTAGTTTTCTGATCCTTAATCTTAGCATCCAAAAATGGGTAATATAATAGCACCTACCTAACAGCATTACTATGACTATTAAATGTGTTAATACACATATTTATAATTATGCCTGGCACTTAATATATGTTGCTCTCTTTATGCATCTTCTTAGTTTTTAACAGGCACAGAGTAGACAATAAATTCTGAAGTGATGAATTTCATTAGAAAGTAGGATGGAACTGCCAGGCATGGTGGCTCACGCCTGTAATCCCAGCACTTTTGGGAGGCTGAGATGGGCAGATCACTTGAAGTCAGGAGTTCGAGAGCAGCCTGGCCAACATGGTGAAACCCCATCTCTACTAAAAACACAAAAATTAGCCAGTCATGGTGGTGAACGTCTGTAGTCCCAGCTACTCAGGAGGGTGAGGCCGGAGAATCGCCCAGGAGGCGGAAGGTGCAGTGAGCCGAGATCACACCACTGCACTCCAGCCTGGGCGACAGAGCGAAACTCTGTCTCAAAAAAAATAAAAACAATGAGCCTCGCGTGGTGGCACACAACTGTAATCCCAGCTACTCGGGAGGCTGAGGCATGGTAATCACTTGAACCCAGGAGGCAGAGGTTGCAGTGAGCCGAGACAGCGCCACTGCGCTCCAACCTGGGTAACACAGTGAGACCCTGTCTCAAAAAAAAAAAAAAATTAAAAAAAAAAAAAAAGTAGGATGGAACTGGCCCATGTGAAGTCATCTGATCTACCCCCATTGGAAGCAGGGACACATCCAAATGATCAGACACTGATCACTCCTTGTTTACTTGTAAACATTTTCAAGGAAACAAGTCTACATTCGGACCACATTAAGTGTTTAACAGTCTATACCATTAGGTTAGTTATAGGAATGAATTCCCTAAATCTGACAGGATTCTCTCTACATCTACTTCCACAGCTGGTGTCCCTATATTATCATAGGCTGCTGGTAAACCTTCTCTTTCAAAGCCCAGCAACTTCAGCTCCATTGCTCTTTCCTCGCAGTTAGCAATGTTTACTCTAACTTGAATGCTCAAATGTAGAAATATTTCTGGCACTCTATTGACCCAGGTTAAAAAAATCCTGAAGAACTCAAAAAGGATTACACTGGGAAGTGCCAAGAAAACCAAAAACCACAAGATAAACTTTCACCAAGTTTCAGTCTTTACTCATTGGCTCCAAACTGTGGCTTATGAATGATTCTAATCAGAACTATTTATCGTAGAAGGTAAATGAATATATTCATTTTTATTCATTCCTATTATAATATTATGAAAAGTGAGCCCCAGTATAAACTGAATAAAGTCACCAGAGGAATAAAATCAATTAAAGACATACTATGTACTTACACTCAGGCAGACTTGGCAATTCAGTGCTTTAAGCTAATTTATCTCCTGATATTTTCAGAATCTAATTTGGTAACACAAGTAATGCTTATTAGTAATATTAATGTACCATATGCTATCTCCATCAACTTCATAATGTTCTTGGGGTTTTTTTTTTTTTTGACTAAAATGTCAATCTAACATGTGGAATCCTACCCAAGAGAATCTACTCAAAATTACAATTAACAGATTCATTCTATAGACATAGTAATTAGCCATGGGACCATTCATGAATGCCTGTAATTAAGTTATTTTACACATTACAATAATTTTACTTGAAATCATAAGATTTGCATTAACTACTATAAACAGCTACTAGCACCACACACTGTACCAAGCCCTTTAAGTGCATTATTACTAAAGTGCAGTTCAACTTTACAATGAGAAAAACAAAGGCTCAGAAAGCTTCAACAGTTAAGGTTGTACAACCAGTAAGTAGTGGAGTAATGATTTTAATTCAGGCATTCTAATATCAGAAAATAAGCCTTTTCTACTGCTTTGTACTGGACATAGATGGAAAAAAAAATGCCCATAAAACAGTGAAAAAGCAGATTCAGGCAAGCAAATACATTTCCTATAAAGAGCCATGGACACTACTAACCCAAGGAAAGGAGAGAGTCTATTGAGGGTCTCCCCACAAAAAAAAAAAAAAAATCAGTTTTTTGTTTTTAAGACAGAAAAATAGAAAATGTCTTATGCCTCCAATATTTATATTAACAATTATTAATACTAAAAATTATATTTTAGTACACAGAAATGGCAGATGACTTCCCACATTTAATACTTTGGAAGAAAATAATACAAAAATTTAAAAGAAATGTACCCATTTCCCATTTTCATTTATGTGGCTTACAGAACTCCACTACCAGCCAGTGCTGATCAGCATACCAGGGAACTTCAGTCCACAAAGGTGGTTTCAGAAACTGGCACATACATAATTTCATCAGAGCCATTTGCTGAGATTTCTAGGGAAGAGAAGCTATCACAACTTTTTCTTCCTGGGGGCCGGAGAGGGCAGTTCTTACCTGAGAAAATACCACTGCCACTCTACTGCAAGGGGAGAGCTGAAGTTAAGGGGTCCCTTCCATGGTGCCTGAGAGCAATACTAGCTCTTGAAGCTAGGGATACCACTGAACCTTTTTGTCACTGCATTAATTAATCGTTCAGGCCATTTGATGTAAGCTCTCCATCCCTGCTATGACCAAAGATTCCCAATAGGAAGTCAAAAGTCAAGAAATGTTTAAACACGCACACATTCTCTATTCCTTCTTTTGTCTTGCCACGAGTACCCAAGGGAAGCTGCTATAGTGCACCCATTTTAAAGCAGGCAAACCTTATGAAACCTCAGTATGGGAACTGATGATGACAGCACAGGAAAACTGAGACTTTCAGTTTCAAAAGGCAGCAGTGTCAGCCAAGATTTCTACGGCACCATGCAGTTAACAAATCTTGACTCATGAGTTCTGTACCATAATTATCCCAGTTTTACAGAACTGACAATGTAGTCCCCTTTTGGATCAAGGATCCCCTTAAGAATCTAATGAAAACTATAGATTCCTCTCACCAGAGACCTGCGAGTACGTAAATAAACACATTTTCCATACAGTTGAGGGGATTCAACAATACCCCTCCTCCAGGCCCACCCATGCAGATCCATAGACCCCCCAAATTAAGAAGCCCTATGTAGTAACCACTGCTTGGGCAGTAAGAAAAACAGTAATGGGACAACCAGCATCTACCTGTTCGATTTCCCAAAAAGGTTATCCACTATACCTGAGACTTCTACAAGTCTCCTCAAAGATACCTAACAGATACTCTCCTTTAAAAAGCCTGATTCCCAAACTGTGAAAACTTTCACTTATTCATCTTCTTTTGGTTACAATAAGGCGACAATCACAAGAACATGAACAGAAACTTTCATATCCTGTCACCAGAAGTCAAATATGATTTTAGATTATATTTTCTTGTTCAACAATTCAAGTTATTGGGAAAAACTCTGTATAGCATTTATATTTATTTGTAATTTCTATAAAACAAGGTAAACAGCCCTTAGTGTAATTTCCCTTTGTATACTGTTACCATGAGAAAATGAGTTTCAATTTATTTTCTCAAATTGCATAACATCAGGCAAGTTGCTATAAATGAGAAGGCAATCTATACTATGCCTGAATCTCTGTTAATTTGCAGTAATTAATTACACTAAAAATTTATTCAGGCTGGGCACAGTAGCTCACGCCTGTAATCCCAGCACTTTGGGAGGCTGAGGCGGGCAGATCACCTGAGGTCAGGAGTTCAAAACCAGCCGGGCCAACACGGCAAAACCCTGTCTGTACAAAAAATAAAAAAATTAGCCAGGCATGGTGGCAGGTGACTGTAATCCCAGCTACGTGGGAGCCTGAGGCAGGACAATCACTTGAACCCAGGAGGCGGAGGTTGCAGTGAGCCGAGATAGTGCCACTGCACTCCAGCCTAGGCAACAAGAGCAAAACTCCATCTCAAACAATTAAAAAAAAAATTATTCACAAAACATCTCTCAGAAGACAAACAGGTAAATTCAATCACTGCTTTATATACCTGGAAAGATATGTAGAAAAATTAAATGCTTTACTCCAGGTTATCATGGGTGGACAATACTAAGAAAGTGGTAATTTTAGAAGTTTAGAATGCATGGCCAAGGTGGCTCCTAAGTAAGTTCATTTGGACTTCAAAAAGCTATTAAACAACTTATTACAATTACTTTTTTAAGAGAGGGTCTCACTCTGGAGCCCAGGCTGGAGTGCAGTGGCACAATCATGGCTCACTGCAGCCTCAACCTCCTAGGCTCAAACGATCCTGCTGCCTCAGCTGCCGAGTGGCTGAGACTACAGGTGCATGCCACCACACGTGGCTAATTTAGTTATATTTTTAGTACAGATGGGGGTCTCGCTACATTGCCTAGGCTGGTCTTGAACTTGGCTAGGTTCAAGCAATCCTCCCACTTCAGTATTCCAAAGTGCTTGGATTACAGGTGTGAGCCACTGTGCGTGCCAAAATTACTATCTTATTATCCAAATAATCTCTCATTACTTACAGAAAATAAAGTAACAACTGCACAGGGTTACAGCAGAAATTAGATAGATTTTCTATACATTTTGCAAAATATTAATTATTGTATACTTTTCTATTCTAGTTGCAGATTAAAAGTCTGTAGTCACGATCACCTTTTTTACCCAAAGGTATGTGAAAAATTGTAAGCTTTTATATTTTATTTACAAAAGAAAAAAAAAAAGAAAAAACCACTCAGAGGGGAACTTTTCTCAGTCCATTTTGAAATTTATATGTGAGAGTAAATAAAAATTAACAACTGACAGGTTCGGTTCCAAGATGGCCGAATACGAACAGCTCTGGTATGCAGCTCCCAGTGTGATCAACGCAGAAGACGGGTGATTTCTGCATTTCCAACTGAGGTACCCGGTTCATCTCATTGGGACTGGTTGGAGAGTGGGTGCAGCCCATGGAGGGTGAGCCAAAGCAGGGCAGGGCGTCGCCTCACCCAGGAAGCACAAGGGGTTGGGGGATTTCCCTTTCCTAGTCGAGGGAAGCCACGACAGTCTGTACCTGGAAAAACGGGACGCTCCAGCTAACTACTGTGCTTTTCCCATGGTCTTAGCAACTGGCAGACCAGGAGATTCTCTCCCATGCCTGGCTTGGCGGGTCCCATGGCCACAGAGCCTTGCTCACTGCTAGTGCAGCAGTCTGAGATCGACCTGCGAGACTGCAGCCTGGTAGGGGAATGGGTGTCTGCCATTGCTGAGGCTTGAGTAGGTAAACAAAGTGACCGGGAAGCTCAAATTGGGCAGGGCCCACCACAGCACAGCACAGCAAAGCCTACTGCCTCTATAGACTCCACCTCGGTGGGCAGGGCATAGCTGAACAAAAGGCAGCAGAAACTTCTGCAGACTTAAACATCCCTGTCTGACAACTCCGAAGAGAGTAGTGGTTCTCCCAGCACGGTGTCTGAGCTCTGAAAATGGACAGACTGCCTCCACAAGTGGGTCACTGACCCCCGTGTAGCCTAACTGGGAGATGCTTCCCAGTAGGGGCAGACAGACACCTCATACAGGCGGGTGCCCCTCTGGCATGAAGCTTCCAGAGAAAGGATCAGGCAGCAACATTTGCTGTTCTGCAATATTTGCAGTTCTGCAGCCTCAACTGGTGATACCCAGGCAAACAGGGTCTGGAGTGGGCTTCCAGCAAACTCCAACAGACCTTCAGCTGAGGGACCTGACTGTTAGAAGGAAAACTAACAAACAGAAAGGAATAGCATCAACATCAACAAAAAGGACATCCACACCAAAACCCCATCTGTAGGTCACCAACACCAAAGACCAAAGGTAGATAAAACCACAAAGATGGGAAGAAACCAGAGTAGAAAAGCTGAAAATTCTAAAAACCAGAGCGCCTCTTCTCCTCCAAAAGATTGTAGCTCCTCACTAGCAAAGGAACAAAGCTGGACAGAGAATGACTTCGACGAGTTGACAGAAGTAGGCCTCAGAAGGTCGGTAATAATAAACTTCTCTGAGCTAAAAGATTATGTTCTAACCCATCCAAGGAAACTAAAAACCTTGCAAAAGGGTTAGATGAATGGCCAACTAGAATAAACAGTGTAGAGAAGACCTTAAATGACCCGATGGAGCTGAAAACCATGGTATGAGAACTTTGTGACGCATGCAGAAGCTTCAATAGCTGATTTGATCAAGTGGAAGAAATGATATCGGTGATTGAAGATCAAATGAATGAAATAAAGCAAGAAGTCAAGATTAGAGAAAAAAGAAGAAAAAGAAACTAATAAAGCCTCCAAGAAATATGGGACTATGTGAAAAGACCAAATCTATGTTTGATTGGTGTACCTGAAAGTGACAGGGAAAATGGAACCAAATTGGAAAACACTCTGCAGGATATTATCCAGGAGAACTTCCCCAACCTAGCAAGGCAGGTCAACATTCAAATTCAGGAAATACAGAGAACACCACAAAGATACTCCTCAAGAAGAGCAACCTCAAGACACATAATTGTCAGATTCACCAAAGTTGAAATGAAGGAAAAAATGTTAAGGGCAGCCAGAGAGAAAGGTCGGGTTACCCACAAAGGGTAGCCCATCAGACAAACAGCACACCTCTCAGCAGAAACCCTACAGCCAGAAAAGAGTGGGGGCCAATATTCAACATTTTTAAAGAAAAGAATTTTCAACCCAGAATCTCATATCCAGCCAAACTAAGCTTCATAAGTGAAGGAGAAATAAAATCCTTTACAGACAAGCAAATGCTGAGAGATTTTGTCACCACCAGGCCTGCCTTACAAGAGCTCCTGAAGGAAGCACTAAACATGGAAAGGAACAACCAGTACCAGCCACTGCAAAAACATGCCAAATTGTAAAGACCATCAATGCTCTGAAGAAAGTGCCTCAATTAATGGGCAAAATAACCAGCGAAGATCATAATGACGGGATCAAATTTACACATAACAATATTAACCTTAAATGTAAATGGGTTAAATGCCCCAGTTAAAAGACACAGACTGGCAAATTGGATAAAGAGCCAAGACCCATCAGTGTGCTGAATTCAGGAGACCCATCTCACGTGCAGAGACACACATAGGCTCAAAATAAAGGATGGAGGAAGATCTACCAAGCAAATGGAAAGCAAAAAAAAAAAAAAAAAAAATCAGGGGTTACAATCCTAGTCTCTGATAAAACAGACATTAAACAAACAAAGATCAAAAGAGACAAAGAAGGCCATTACATAATGGTAAAGGGATCAATTCAACAAGAATAACTAACTCTCTTAAATACACCCAATACAGGAGCACCCAGATTCATAAAGCAAGTCCTTGGAGACCTACAAAGAGACTTAGACTCCCACACAATAATAATAGGAGACTTTAACACCCCACTGTCAATATTAGACAGATCAACGAGAACAAAGGTTAACAAGGATATCCAGGACTTGAAGTCAGCTCTGCACCAAGCAGACCTAATAGACATCTGCAGAATTCTCCATCCCAAATCAACAGAATATACATTCTTCTCAGCACCATATAGCACTTATTCTAAAATTGACCACACAATTGGAAGTAAAGCACTCCTCGCAAACGTAGAAGAACAGAAATCACAACAAACTGTCTCTCAGACCATAGTGCAATCAAATTAGAACTCAGGATTAAGAAACTCACTCTAAACTGCACAACTACATGGAAACTGAGTCAACTGCTCCTGAATGACTACTGGGTACATAACAAAATGAAGGCAGAAATAAAGAACAAAGACACAACGTACCAGAATCTCTGGGACACATTTAAAGCAGTGTGCAGAGGGAAATTTATAATACTAAATGCCCACAAGAGAAAGCAGGAAAGATCTAAAATCGACACCCTAACATCACAATTAAAAGAACTAGAGAAGCAAGAGCAAACACATTCAAAAGCTAGCAGAAGACAAGAAATAACTAAGATCAGAGCAGAACTGAAGGAGATAGAAACACAAAAAACCCTTCAAAAAAAAAAAAAAAATCAATGAATCCAGGAGCTGGTTTTCTGAAAAGATCAACAAAATTGATAGACTGCTAGCAAGACTAATCAAGAATAAAAGGGAGAAAATCAAATAGACGCAATAAAAAATGATAAAGTAGATATCACCACCAATCCAACAGGAATACAAACTACTATCAGAGAATACTACAAACACGTCTCCACAAATAAACTAGAAAATCTAGAAGAAATGGATAAATTCCTGGACACATACAACCTCCCAAGACTAAACCAGGAAGAAGTTGAATCTCTGAATAGACCAATAACAGGCTCTGAAATTGAGGCAATCATTTATAGCTACCAACCAAAAAGAGTCCAGGACCAGATGGATTCACAGCCATATTCTACCACAAGTATGAAGAGGAGTTGGTACCATTCCTTCTGAAACTATTCCAATCAATAGAAAAAGAGGGAATCCTCCCTAACTCATTTTATGAGGCCACCATCATCCTGATACCAAAGCCTGGCAGACATACAGAAAGAAAGAGAATTTTAGATCAATATCTCTGATGAACATCGATACAAAAATCCTCAATAAAATACTGGCAAACCGAATCCAGCAGCACATCAAAAAGCTTATCCAACACGATCAAGTCAGCTTCATCCCTGGGATGCAAGGCTGGTTTAAGATACACAAATCAATAAACGTAATCCATCACATAAACAGAACCAATGACAAAAACCACATGATTATCTCAACAGATGCAGAAAAGGCCTTCAACAAAATTCAACAGCCCTTCATGCTAAAAACTCTCAATAAACTAGGTATTGATGGAACATATCTCAAAATAATAAGAGCTATTTATGACAAACCCACAGCCAATATCATACCGAATGGGCAAAAACTGGAAGCATTCCCTTTGAAAACCGGCACAAGACTAGGATGCCCTCTCTCACCACTCCTATTTAACACAGTGTTGGAAGTTCTGGCAATCAGGCCAGAGAAAGGAAAAAATTAGGAAATGAGGAAGTCAAACTGTTCCTGTTTGTAGATGACATGATTGTATATTTAGAAAACCCCACCATCAGCCAAGCACAGTGGCTCCTGCCTCTAATCCCAGCACTTTGGGAGGCCAAGACATGCAGATCACCTGAGGTTGGGAGTTCGAGGCCAGCCTGGCCAATATGATGAAACCTCATCTCTACTAAAAATAGAAAAATTAGCCCGTCATGCTGGCAGGTGCCTGTAATCCCAGCTACTTGGGAGACTGAGGCAGGAGAATCACTTGAACCCGGGAGGCGGAGCTTGCAGTGAGCCGAGATCGTGCCACTGCACTCCAGCCTGGGTGACAGAGTGAGACTCTGTATCAAAAAAAAAAAAAAAAGAAAGAAAAAAAAAGAAAACCCCATCATCTCAGCCCAAAATCTCCTTAAGCTGATAAGCAACTTCAGCAAAGTTGCTCAGGATACAAAATCAATGTGCAAAAATCACAAGCATTCCTATATACCAATATCAGACAAAGAGCCAAATCATGAGTGAACTCCCATTCACAACTGCTTCAAAGAGAATAAAATACCTAGGAATCCAACTTACAAGAGATGTGAAGGACCTCTTCAAGGAGAACTACAAATCACTGCTCAATGAAATAAAAGAGGACACAAACAAATGGAAGAACATTCCATGCTCATGGATAGGAAGAATCAATATCGTGAAAATGGCCATACTGCCCAAGGTAATTTATAGATTCAATGCCATCCCCATCAAGCTACCAATGACTTTCTTCACAGAATTAGAAAAAACTACTTTAAAGTTCATATGGAACCAAAAAAAAGCCCAGATTGCCAAGACAATCCTAAGCCAAAAGAACAAAGCTGGAGGCATCACACTACCTGACTTCAAACTATACTACAAGGCTACAGTAACCAAAACAGCATGGTACTGGTACCAAAACAGATATATAGACCAATGGAACAGAATAGAGGCCTCAGAAATAACACCACACGTCTACAACCATCTGATCTTTGACAAACTTGACAAAAACAAGAAATGGGGAAAGGATTCCCTATTTAATAAATGGTGCTGGGAAAACTGGCTAGTCATATGTAGACAACTGAAACTGGATCCCTTCCTTACACCTTATACAAAAA
This sequence comes from Pongo abelii, assembly GCF_028885655.2. Lineage (NCBI taxonomy): Eukaryota > Metazoa > Chordata > Mammalia > Primates > Hominidae > Pongo > Pongo abelii. The sequence goes on along the minus strand of NC_071995.2, from coordinate 42,893,512 downwards.
TTAATTCAAGATGGATTAAACACTTAAGTTAGACCTAAAACCATAAAAACCCTAAAAGAAAATCTAGGCAATACCATTCAGGACATAGGCACGGGCAAGGACTTCATGACTAAAACACCAAAAGCAATGGCAACAAAAGCCAAAATAGACAAATGGGATCTAACTCAACTAAAGAGCTTCTGCACAGCAAAAGAAACTACCATCAGAGTGAACAGGCAACCTACAGAATGGGAGAAAATTTTTGCAATCTGCCCATCTGACAAAGGGCTAGTATCCAGAATCTACAAAGAACTCAAATTTACAAGAAAAAAACAAACGACACCATCAAAAAGTGGGCAAAGGATATGAACAGACACTTCTCAAAAGAAGACATTTATGCAGCCAACAGAAACATGAAAAAATGCTCATCATCCCTGGTCATCAGAGAAATGCAAATCAAAACCACAATGAGATACCATCCCACACCAGTTAGAATGGCGATCATTAAAAAGTCAGGAAACAACAGATGCTGGAGAGGATGTGGAGAAATAGGAACACTTTTACACTGTTGGTGGGAGTGAAAATTAGTTCAACCATTGTGGAAGACAGTGTGGCAATTCCTCAAGGATCTAGAACTAGAAATACCATTTGACCCAGTCATCCCATTACTGGGTATACACCCAAAGGATTATAAATCATTCTACTATGAAGACACATGCACACTTATGTTTATTGCAGCACTATTCACAATAGCAAAGAGTTGGAACCAACCCAAATGTCCATCAATGATAGACTGGATTAAGAAAATGTGGCACATATACACCGTGGAATACTATGCAACCATGAAAAAGGATGAGTTCATGTCCTTTGCAGGGACATGGATGAAGCTGGAAACCATCATTCTCAGCAAACTATCACAAGGACAGAAAACCAAACTCATGTTCTCATTCATAGTTGGGAATTGAACAATGAGAACACTTGGACACAGGGTGGGGAACAGCATACACCAGGGCCTATCGGAGGGTGGGGGGCTGTGGGAGGGATATCATCAGGAGAAATACTTTATGTAAATGACGAGTTGATGGGTGCAGCAAACCAACATGGTACATGTATATCTATGTAACATACCTACACGTTGTGCACATGTACCCTAGAACTTAAAAAATAATAATAATAATTAACAACTGACAGTGGCACATACAGTAGCTCTACCATTAATTTGACAATAAACTCTACAGGTTACCTCTTCACAGAATTTATCACTGTTTGAAAATTAAAATTTGAGCCAGATGTCTTCTAAATTCTGTCATATCAGAACAGGATTAGGGCTATTTTGCCTATGCATGCACCTGTAACTAATTTCCCTCTCCTGATGCAGACAGGACCCTTCTCCCCTTCATATGTAGCCTCTTTCACTTCCAAGGAATGTCAGCCTGATCCAGCCAGGATCCCAGAAGGGGGACTGGAGGCTGCCTGGAAGAACCTGCCCCAAGGGTGGATTAAATACCAGGGAACAAACCCAGCTCACAGCTGGAGGAAGGCCACCTGGGACGACGCAGTCACCCAGAAATGTAGAAACAGACAGGCATGCTAGTTCACAAATGCCATCAGTGTGTGGGAGGGAAGGAAAAAGCCACGAGTGGTTCTCAACTTTTTGGACTTCTGGTACATTTCCAAATACTGGAATTTTTGACTAGCGGACTTTTCTTGAAACTGTTTTTGCACAAGACTGAGAAAATATCCATTTTCCATACTGAAGAATGAGAAGAGTGCTCAAGAGCCACAGGTGCTGGAGATAAAAGGCGGCATACCACCAAGCCTCCTTGCTAGTTCTGCTCAGATATCATGCCACTCAACTAGGTCATTCCTCAGCCCTGAGAAGCTGCTTTTGAATAGAATTGTTTACTGTCAGGCCTGGATTTCTATTATGCCCAGGAGGTGGTTTTCCCACATTGCAATACACATTTGATCTTTCTTACGTGCCAAGCTGAAGTTAAGCCTCCCATCTCTTATTGCAGGAAACTGTACCCCACTCTTATTCACAGCCCTACTTAGAACAGACAGCACAATATGACTAAGGAAGTCTTGTGAAAATACAACAGTTTGATCACAATTTAGGGCTAAGATTTAAAATACCACCAGTACGATAGCTAAAGAAGGGAACAGAAAAGTACAGCTCCTGTTACTAAATCTGCAGGCACAGACAGGCCACAACCAGAGTCTGCTACAGGAAGGAGTAGAAGTAGCACCACATTGGAGAGAACTTTATTTCCAGGGCAAGAGGGTGATTAGGAAACACTGACAAGAGCAACACAGAATCCAAAGAACTAAAGAGACTGAGGTCCTAGGCATGTTTCTGAGAAAGGGGTTTGAACAACTGAGGAGGAAAAGGACAAGTCAAATTATTAGAACTGAAAGGTTACTGCTGGACTGATAGTAAATGCTGAATTGTTTCATCTTGCCTGCCCGGAGTCAGAATTGGCTCCAGAGACTGGAATGTGGCTGAGCTAGGAAGTGGGAATCAAGAGCCCAGGGGTGGGGGTTGGGGGTTCTGTCAAGGCTGGAATTCAGGGAGAGCCTAAAAGCCTGTTTTAACTCAGGCAGGGAAGATGACTAAGAGTGGAAACCAGGCAGAAATCATGAGTCATTCTTAAAAGAAACCAACATCAGTGTCAGTAACTTCCCTGGGAACTTGGAAAAGGGGCCTGAACAAATAATTTGGAATCTAATATCCTGCACCAACACTGAACTGCTCCTTCATTTGGATAGGTCACTCTAACTTTTCCATTCTCAGAGCTCTTTCAGTTACCAAACGAGACTAACAATATCTGTTTGCAATATTTTTACCAGTAAAAAAACATCAGTAGGAAAAAAGGTGACCTTCTGGAGAAATAAATTATTACACATGAACTCCTTATACACAGGGAGAGTCTGCAAACAGTTCCCTCCGAACCAGTATCACACTCATCAGTAAACTCATCAGTGCAATAATCCTCAGAATGAATGTGCAGTTCAGTTTCACAATTACAGCAGGATAATTAAAATCTGAATTTCTATGAGATAGGAGTGAATTTTCCTCACACATTCTCTTCCAACTTAAGAACACATTTGCTAATTTCCTATAATTGGCAAGGCATTATGTGAGCTGCTTAAAGAGATTACGAAAATAACTAAGACCAAAAGCTACTTGACTTTAAAATAAAAACAGAATTAGAAGGTTAAGGATTGTTGGTCTTCTACCTATCAGAAACGAATACTTCAAGATTCAATTCAAAATACATTTTCCAGATATTCTTATCGTTCCAATACACTGGATTACTACTGATATCTATAACAGATGAATCCCCAGAAAGATTGTGCTAAGTGAAGCCAGGCATAAAAAACATTTTACAAGATTTCTTTAGAACGAAGCTCAAGAATGGGCAAAATCAATTTACGGAGGAAGTCTTTAAGTGCTTGCAGGGACCATGTGGAGGGAGGTTGACATGAAAGGGGTACAATGGTGCTGGAAATGTCCTCCATCTCTTGTTTTGGGTGGTGGCTATATAACTGTCATAACTTAAACAGTTAACAGTACATTTTACTATATGTAAAATATGCTTTTACAATGTTAACCAAAAATATCACTGGACTAAATAAGCAGTACTAGGAATAGAGGGTTCACACAAGAGCACAGGCAAAAGATAATGTTTGTTAGTATTTCTTATACTTGATCTCAATGGCATTTATAAAGAAAATATTCCCAATTTGAAAGGAATTAGAGGTATTAGATATAACAATAATACGGATATATTACCTGCTAGATTTCAATCACATATGAAAGATCCTTACACAGAAAAATAAGTCACAGGACTGTTTAACAGCAAATGAAAACAGAATTTGCATCCATTTCTTTTTGCCCTATGAACTGAAAACAAAGCAAGCTTTAATTTGCATCTTCCATATCACTCTATTACTAGGGTGCTCAGGCTATTCGCAGGGGAGGAAATCCCCAGTGTGATTCTCTAATATTAGGATTTTTCATGGGCAACAAATATTGAGAGAAGCATATCAGAGTCATCAGTAGGTATTTTCCACCCTCACAGATTGTGATTCATGCCCTAGGTGCTTGGTTCTGACTCCCAGCCGAAGTCAGGTTAAACTCTTCCTCCAGACAGGAATGAGTCACATCCCTCAGCCAGTGGAGTAGAAGTCTGGAGAGCCATTTCTGGCTGAGAATCCAGAGGCTCATTGGCTTCTAGCTTCCTGCTTCTCCCTTCCTCAAGAGGAAAAGATGGAGTGCAGGTAACAGATGTACCTGCTCCCTCTCTTTCTTCCTCCTTTGAAAACTTCGGGAAGCTATACAGAATTGCTGCGGTCCAAGCTCTCCATGGCCTCTCCTTTAGCACAAGAAAGGAAGATAATTATGCTAAACTGAAATGCAAAGAAAGAATGAAGAGAACTGGGGTGACTGACCAAGTTTTGTTGCCTTCCAACCCAGGGCTATTATTTCAGCAAGGAACAAAGGGGCACTGGAACCACTAGCAATAGTTCTACTTTGCAAGGTGCATTAACAGCTGTAGAAATCATTAGAAACAAAACCTCTGCATGGTGAATTCCCTGAGTACGACTGGGCTTGTGAGCCTGAAAGCATTTGTGGTGTTTTACACAGTAATCTAATGTACATCTTGAGACTTCTCATAGACTTGTTTTGTAAAGAGTTGATAATCTAAGGCCATGTTATTTTTAGAATTATAAAAATAACAGGTGCACTTGTCAGCCATCTCCCAGTGAGAGCCCATCCCCTTGAACCAGTTTTGGATATGCCCAAGTTCTGTTCTCAGCTATCCTGGTTCAGTCTCTTTTTTCATGATCTTTAAATATAATCTGCTGTTATTCTGTTGGTATGTTTATCTTCCCTGCTAGGCTGCCTACTTTGAGAACAGGGGCCACTTCAGTCTTCTTTGTTGCTCAATTTCTAGTATCTAGCACAATACCTGACATATAGAAGTGCCGAACAGATATCAGGTAAATGAACGCATTTCTGTGTACATTTTTAGTTTTTATTTTATCACTTATTAGAATATAAGCTCTATTGAAGATGGGATCCTGTCTGCTTCCTTATCTCTACACCTTAAATATACCGCACATATTTACTGAATAAAGATTGTGAGACAAGATAAATCCAGTGCTCTAAGCTAAATGAAATCTGTATGCACATGACTTTTTCAAAAAGTAGTGGGCATGATTTATGAAGATGACTCATTGCTAGCAAATTCCAGTCAGCTTTCAGAGGATTTTTTTCTTTGCCAAATAATTTAGTAAAGATGGTGACTGAACTCTTCAAAATAAGTATTTTGAAGTATAAAACAGGTCACTAGCCACAGTAAAGGCAACTGTAACTCTCAGGAAAACCATGATTACCCATGGCTCAAAAGCCTTTTGCTGTGTTTGCTTACCCTTAGAGCAGATAAAAGGCCTGTTTGGAAATGTTCATGTCTCCTCTATGATTTGTAGGCTGTGATATGCCCGTTATAGAAGCATGTACCCAGTGGGCACTAAGTACTATTTAAATTTAAATAGAGGCAGAAAATGTGAGATGGTCTGGCAATCTTCCAAATAGAGTACAACCTAAAATCCAGTGGACAATGAGAACTGCAATTCTAAATGCAATAAGAGAAAGATGGAATTTTGGCTTTCATAGAAAAAGTAACTCCTATGAAAGGCTTAAATATAAAGCAAATAATCTTAAACTCTACTTCATTTGGGGATAAAAACAGCCTTCTTCCTTTCATTTTGCTCTCACCCACCCAAATGAAATGGAATGTCTAAACTTTTCTTAGGTCTGATAATGCTGAAGGGGGCCTGCCAGTGTTTAAGTTCTAACATTTGGTTATAGGTTGAGTCACCCTCAACTTTCAAGCATACAGAATGACAAGCATTAATTTATGTACCTATTTTGCAAATTAGATAGAGATTATTTCATTTTTTATATCAGTAAATTTGAAATGACTCAAACTACCAGGGTAATAACTTGTGTGTTCATTTTGCCTGGTATTATATTAATCTTTTTTAACAAGTTATATTTGATATCAAACTTTAACAATACTCAATGAATAAAAATTCTAGTTTTGTAGGAATATTAAACATTTTAGAATTTTTCCTTCTTTTTTGAGACAGAATCTTGTTTTGCGGCCCAGGCTGGAGCGCAGTGGTATGATATTGGTTCACTGCAGTCTCCGCCTCCTGGGCTCAAGCAGTCCTCCCACCTCAACCTCCCAAGTAGCTGGGACTACAGACATGCACCACCACTCTTGGCTAATTTTTATATTTTTGTAGAGACAAGGTTTCGTCATGTTGCCCAGACTGGTCTTGAACTCCTAGGGAACTACAGGTGTAAGCTGCCGCACCCAGCCTAAAATTTTTCCTTTAAAAATGACCATTGAAGTAAGTAAAAACTACAAATATTCCTTTATTAAAAATTCACATGATCAATATCAAGAACACTACTTTTTAGACCTTAATACAAGACACTTTAAAATCTTAAATTTGCTAAATTAAGAAATGCTCTTATTCCATAGATATTTTCTTTAATAGAAAGACTATCAAAATGTCATCTATTATGAACCTTACCTTTCATACTAAAATTATGTATTCAAAGTGATGATACAATTCTGTTGTGAAATGCATCTACTGGGAAATGCAATTTTATTTAAATGACCTCACTTATATTTCTCCGTTTAGTTGTTTTACAATGACTATGCAAGGAACCTTCCCTTGTATATTTTACATATATTAATTATATATTTTGTATATATAATTTATATTTTACATGTTAAATATTTTATATATATATAAATATTATAATAGTCCAAGTACAGTATCATTACCCCTTCTGTATTATCCCTACATTTTTCTGATATGGAAACCAAGGCCCCAAAGTTATAAGAAGCTGCTCAAGACCAGGTCCTTTTCAGTCATATCACATAGCTCTTTAATAATCAGTATCTTTCATTCATTAACCCATTGATTCAACAAAAACTTACTGATTGCCTACTATGCATCAGGCACTATGCTGCTCACTGAGGTGAAGTTTTCCTCAAGATACTCCCAGTTTAATGGAAAAGACAAAAAGTGACAGTGAGCTGTATGAGTGGAAGGAACAGCCTTGGGGGAAAGGCGAAATCTCTAATAAAAAACAAAAGAGGTAAGACTGGGTTAAGACTTAGGTAAAAGCAGCTACCCATAATATTAATAACGTTACCTTATAATTATTGGAAGGCTTTTACTGTATCAGGCACCACCATCCTGCAAAGCGAGATTTTTAAATGGCATTCTTCATTTGATACAACCATTTCGTAGGAAGTAGGTTCTAATATTAGTTCCATCTTACAGAGGAGGGGGAGGTTGTGTTAATCATTCAGGGTCACATGGCTGATGAATGTCTAGGCCAGAATTTGAACTCACATCTGTATAAAACTAAAGCTTAAGTAGTGGCAGGTCTCCATCTCTGTGCAGAGCCAGGCTAAGCTGTCTGATGAAAATAATGAGACAGAGGTAGAATTAAAAAAACTAAAAATAAAAAAAACTGAGGAGATTGATAGGCAGCCCAAGAATAAGAAAAGAAGCTGACATGGGAACACTAAAAGGATCACAGGCCAGCATGGTGGCCCATTTCTTCCTCACCACAACTCGCCACAGTACAGCAGGGTGCCTGTCCACACCCTTGGCCGAATTAAGGTGAGGCTATCTATATCTGTAACAGATGGTAGAAATAATCTTTCACCACAGAGAAGAGTATCCTTTTCTTTTAATCTCCATAATAAGTACTTATAATCTAATTCAGGTTTTCAGCTTCAAATCCCGGACCCTGAGAAAAGATCACCTTCACCTCATGTCTAATACCCACACTTAGCTGGGGGCTTGGAAGGTGGATCTGCTCCAGTACATGGCCTGGTCTCTCCTTCTCCCGTCCAGACCCAAGTGGCTATAGATTACCACAGCATTACCATAGTCCTGAGACTGTGCAGGGATATCAGGGTGGATGAGAAGGTCCTCTCTCAGAGACCCAAGATAATCTCCAATTTTAGAAGATTCTTAGAGAAATGAGGGGCAGAAACTGATGCTGCCTGCATACACAACAGTTGAAAACTGGCAAGATGGAATGTGAGTGGGAAGGATGGAGAGGTCAAACAGGTTTTAAACATGAGGTCAAGATCCTTCCCTCCAGGTGCTACCTGACTGCCCTGCCGCCACCAAACACTGCCCTCCCACTAGCGAATGGTGAGCTCTGAAAGATTCCTCTGTATTTCCATGTCTCCAGTCCTAAGAACAGAATCATGTAGAACCCTAACCACTGAGAATCTCACCATTAATCTTCCCTCCTCTGTTCTCCTGTGATATTCTAAAGACTAGAACTGTAATAAAAGCTAGTCACTTCTTAAATGTTTCCTTTCACGCTTTCTGTGCATACAACTACACAATAACACAAAGGAGCATGCATACTTTAATTAGAACTGCTTGGGAAGGTGCAGTGGCTCACACCTATAATCACAGCACTTTGAGAGGCTGAGGCGGGAGGACTGCTTTGAGCCCAAGAGTTTGGGACCAGCTGGGCAACACAGTGAGACCAATCTCTAACAAAAAAAAAAAAAAAAGGAGGGCCTGGTGCATGCCTGTGGTTCCAGATACTCAGAAGGTTGAGGTAAGAGGATCACTTGAGTCTGGGAGTCAATGCTACAGTGAGCCATGATTGCACCGCTGCACTTCAGCCCCGGCAATAGAAAGAGACCCTGTCAAAAAAAAAAAAAAAAAAAGCCCTAGGAGAACAGGATAGGCCACTGGGACCACTGATGGAACTATAATCCCTACATTCATGAGCCATTTATTGGGAGTCACTGTGTGTCAGCCCCTAGGGTCTTTTGCTAAGATTCCCTCCCTGAAAGAGATTCCCCCTGAAATAGGTTTCTTGGCATCAGGAGAATATTGTCAGTCTGCCCAAAGATCTGTGAGATAGGAAAAAACACACACAATAATTATCTCTTTGCTCTTTGCAGAAACCACATGCAATTCTTCAACCACCTTTATCTTTAAATGCATGTGTCTGCAGCACAGCCACTGTCATTACCCTTAATCTGACACTTACACTTGTTGAGCAGTTCCTACAGGCATAATACCACTATTGAGCAGTTCCTATATGTGTAACATGATAGAGAGCAACAAAAATGGACAGCAATGTTTGAGGGGAAAAGACTTAGTGATCAGAAGTTAAAAGTAGCAGTTTCCATGACAGCTTTAGCTAAAAAAAGAAAAAAAAAAAAAAGAAAAAGAATTTATTATGAGGGTGATAATGTAACCGCCCCTCAGAAGTGTCTAAGTGAAAAGGGCCCCTGCCCAGTACTGTGCATACCACTTTGCATCCTCCTGGCAACCACACAGGACTGAAGAAACAGGCTCAGAGAGGCTGAGAAGCTTACGTTGTTCAATCAATCCTAGGAGACGTGGCACAGTGACCATAAACTGAGGTCATCTGACTATAAAACTTTCCTCTTCACTCCTTAACACTCTATGTCAACAGCAGCCAATTACCTATATAAGTTCATCTTTCCTCCTTATACTTTTAATTTTCTTTCTTCTTAAGCAGCATCTAAGATCAGTAAACGGTTTCTTTACTATGGGTATCACTTTGGGAGGCCAAGGCGGGTGGATCACTTGAGATCAGGAGTTCAAAACCAGCCTGGCCAACATGGTGAAACCTACTAAAAATACAAAAAATTAGCTGGGCACGGTGGCGTGCATCTGTAATCCCAGTTACTCGGGAGCCTGAGGCAGGAGAATAGCTTGAACCCAGGAGGCAGAGGTTTCAGTGAGCTCAGATCGTGCTACTGTACTCCAGCCTGGGCAACAGAGCAAGACTCCATCTTCAAAAAAAAAAAAAAAAAAAGAAAGAAAATGATGATTTTTGTTAATTTTTTTAAAGAAAGAATATCTTATGTTTTATGCAGTTCAGGCATTCATGGCTTGTTTAATAGGAAGAAACAATGCAATTGTTTCAAATCATAATATAAATTATAATAAAAATTTTTAAACAATGTTAAGGATCTTATTGAGTTTCATATGCAGAGAAAATGTATTATCTTTCTTTAGAATTTAGTGGGAAATATATTTTTCTTAAAAATTTAGTACAAATCAGAAAAAAAGCATATATAAGACTGTGTCTATGTGACACCACAAGAAAACTTTAGCCATCATTTTGTCTGTGCAAAGCCAAAGATTATTTTTCAAACATCTAGATAGAATGTCTAGAGAAATCATGAAAAATTCAATTATATAAACAAAATCTTCGTTTAGATAAAGCAAGCTTTATAAACAAGCCTGTAATTTGCATAATTGTACTCTGTAAAAGAACATCTATTTGCACGGCTTTGACCTAAGGCTAAAGTTCTGCCAAAGTTATAATAAATATTAGAAAAGAGAACTTTAAGTGCCAATGTCCCTTTTTTTTTTCAATTTCAAATATTTGTACTTTAAAATAGTGTGGGAAATAGTAGAATTCCAATGTACTATTATGAAAGCATTAAATATAAAAGCAACATTTGGACTTCACAAAAGAATACATTTTCTTTCATTTGTATTTCTGGCTGATGAATAACTTACTTCAGCAAGATCTTTCAATTAGTATTCAAACATGTAGCCAGGGCAATAATAATTACCATGGCAGAGAAAGTTGCCTATTAACCCTTCAACTTGTCTTCTATGCAAGCGTTCCATCTGATGTGTTTTCGCTGAACAGTATTTGTATTGCTCTTTGGCCCATGTCCAAAATATTCTGTTGTTGACATACTCATCTACCAGTATTGTTCAAACTGCTTTTTAGGATGGATGCTAATTAATTTTAGTTTCAATGCCCAAAATACAAAACTAAAGAAAAAAAAAATGTTATAAGACAATCATTTGGCTGAATAAAATTCCTTCAATCTGTATCTTTACATATGATTTACCAATCAGTCGAGTAGTACATTTCGTTGGCTAAAGGTAATTGGAAATATTTTCTGTTCTAAAATTGACTACTATTGCACAGACCCAGCCCTGAATTCATTATAATCAGGCAGCTTAAATCATATGGCATGCAAAGCTTCCATTAAAATCTAAAAGGGTCTCACGCCTGTAATCCCAGCACTTTGAAAGGCCGAGGTGGGTGGATCACGAAGTCAGGAGATCAAGACCATCCTGGCTAACACGGGTTCTCTACTAAAAATACAAAAAAATTAGCTGGGCGTGGTGGGGGGCACCTGTAGTCCCAGCTGTTTGGGAGGCTGTGGCAGGAGAATGGCATGAACCTAGGAGGTGGAGCTTGCAGTGAGCCGAGATCATGCCACTGCACTCCAGCCTGGGCAAAAGAGTAAGACTCCATCTCAAAAAAAAAAAAAAAAAAAAACTAAAAATATCCCACAACATATGTTTTGTTGAACATCTACTATGTGAAAAACATTACGATATTCAGGCTGTGAGATACAAAGACGAATAAGAAATCTTCTCCCCCCTTCAAGACGAGTGTTTTTGGTTAAGATGTACAGCTAAAATACAAAACACACATCAAGTAAAGTGTAACAGAAGAAAACCTAAAGGATTAGAGTGAAAACTTATTAAAATACAATCATTTTAATCATCTGCTACAGATATCACTAAGAGATCAATATTATCCTTTAATTTAAAGCCAAATTGTGAGTTTTTTGTTGTTTTTTTTTTTGAGACAGCGTCTCTGTTGCCCAGGCTGGAGTGCAGTGGCACAATGACAGCTCACTACAGCCTTGGCTTCCTAGGTTCAATTGAATCTTCCACCTCAGCCTCCAAAGCAGCTGGCACCACAGGCGTGTGCCATGCCTAACTTACTTTTGCAGTTTTTGTATAGATTGGGTCTCGGTGTGTTTCCCAGGCTGGTTTCAAACTCTTTGGCTCAAGCAATCTTCCCACCTTGGCCTCCCAAAGTGCTGAGATAATAGGCATGAGCCATCATGTCCAGCCCTTTATTTCTGCTATTCTTAATCGTTTATAATCTCCCTTCAAGAATATCAGAATTAAAATCCCATATAACTGATGGAAATTTTCATAAGAGCATCTGGTCTAAATTTCTAGGTTTCTAAAAGAAAAAATAATAAATGTAGAGCAATCAACATATGTGACTGCTGCAACCCCTTGAGAAAAGAGGAGTGTGTATACAGCTAAAATACAAATCAAGTAAGAGTAACTCTTATTCTTTTAGAGCTGTGTTTGTCTCAGATCCAAATAAAGTATTTTAAGAGGATACTGGAGGACCTTTTGGAAAGCTATTATTTGACTTGAAAGAATGTGCAAGATAAATCATGCCTGTGGATTTGAAACTGAAAATAACAAAAGGTTTATAAAAAGAAGCAAGACTATTCTAAGAGAGTTTGAGGAGTTTGTTTTTTAGCTGTCATCTCCTTGGTAGAGGGTGTGCATACAGACACACACACATATGTATATATAATGTATACATATTTATACATGTGTATATATTTATGATATGTACACAACACGATCCCCTTGCCATAATGAATAAGGCCAGAGTGTATCAAAATTTAATTTCTGAGAAATCATCATGCCTTTAGAAACACTCAGGATGCTCTGCTGTCCTAGCCCCATGCCCTCACCTGTCTTTTCATCAAAACAGGGCTGGCTCAGGTGCTGCCCCAGTAGAGCTGTCCTGGATTCCCCTAGGCAAGGTCACATGCTTTCTCCTTGTTATCACCACTGAACCTGGTACAGATCTTGATTACAGTATTAATCACAAGTTACTGAAATTATCTGTTTCCTTTCTAGATAGTGAGGTACTGGAGAACAGTGAACCTGGAACCTAGCAGAGTGCCTGGTAAAATACATACACTCAGCATTTTTAGAACAGATAACTGGGGGTATCTCAAAGTGCCACAGAAGCAGAAAATTCTACTAGGGCCATAAAAACACTAGGCATTATGTTAATCAAGTTATCTTAGAAGAATAAATCATCCATTTCTTCCACAATTACTTGCTTGGCTCCTACCAAGGTGCCACACAGCTTAAAACACAAAGCACACAAGGTACCAGCCTTCAGGGAGCTTACATTTTAGAGGAGAATGAGGAAAAGAGACAACTCTTAAAAATTATAGCAATGGAATATGTACAATATTTAAGATATTTTGCATGATCTCTGGAAGACTTAAATAACCTAGGCCAGTCACCAAGAAATGTATACTCTGGTTATGGGAATGATAAAAGCAAAGATAATGAATAACAAAGACAAAATACAGGATGAATGCTAACTGCATAGAACAAAAAAATAAGTGAGAATTCATTGTGAGCACTTTGGGCTAAGAGGATCATTAACAACTTTCTGGTTTGTGACAGACTTGGGAGGGGAGGGAGGCTGTGAGCAGAAAAACACAAAGTGTTTTTTCCATTCTCTTACTCAACAATCAACACAGAAGACTTCAGTGACCAAATGTACAAGGATTTCTCCCCAGCAACAAGCAAGCAATCAATTCTGCAGTGGATACCAGCTGGGTATCCTCCAAGTGAATTCTGACACTATTTAACTGGAGATGGTGTCAGATCCCACAGTTAAGGGTTCAGTCCCACAAAACTGCCCCCCACTACTTCTGATGCTAATCACAAGCCCCGGGTCATTTTACCTGTGCTTCTGATGAACTGTTTATAAATTGGGGTTCCCACGACACCCTCCTTGGGTTCCAATAATTTGCCGTAGTGGCTTGGGGAACTCAGGGAAACACTTCCGTTTACCAGTTTATTATAAAAGATAAAGACGAAGAGATGCATAGAGTGAGGTATGGGGGAAAGGGCACTGAGTTTTCCCGCCCTCCCAGGGCAAGCTACCTTCAGGTACCTCCACTGTTCAGCTATCCAGAAACTCCCTGAACCGGTCCTCTTGGACCTTTATGGAGACTTCATTGGATAGTTATGATTGAACCATGTTGAAAAGTGATTGGACAAAAAGCATATGATTTAATACTAATAGACTGAGTGGGGAAACCCAGCAAGGCCTGTCTGATCAGATTTTTCTGGCATCTCTGTGCAGCATTCCTCCCTCCAGGGCATGGGGCAGGATCCCTTCTGAAATGGGGGTCTTATGGCCTACATTGAGACAAGGTAGATGCGAGAATTTCTTTATGGGCAGTTCTCACACAGAAAGACGGGGAAAGATTATAGTTTTAGCTTCTAAAATTGGAGAGACAAAGGTAAAAACAGGGCAGGTCAAAGATGGAGATTGTTTTCTGAGGCCTGCTTCTGCCTCTGAGGCCTAAAGCACCCCAACATTATAGCAAGAGTTACGGTAGTTATAAGCCAGGAACCATGGACAAAAACATATGTGTCATAATATCACAGGGAACCACTGAGAAAAAGAGGAGGTGAGGCTGAAATTACTAAGAAGGGGAATGGTCTGGCCAGGCATGGTGGTTGCTCACGCCTGCTCAGCTCTTTGGGAGGCCGAGGCAGGTGTATCACCTGAGATCAGGAGTTTGAAACCAGCCTAGTCAACATGATGAAACCCCATTTCTACTAAAAATACAAAAATTAGCCAGGCACGGTGGTGGGCACCTGTAATCCCAGCTACTTAGGAGGCTGAGGCAGGAGAATCACTTGAACCCGGGAGGCGGAGGTTTCAGTGAGCTGAGATTGGGCCACTGCACCCCAGCCTGGGCAACAGAGCGAGACTCCGTTTCAAAAAAAAAAGTCGGGGGAGGCCAGGCGCGGTGGCTCATGCCTATAATTCCAGCATTTGGGAGGCCGAGACGGGCAGATCACGAGATCAGGAGATGAGACCATCCTGGTTAACACGGTGAAATCCCGTCTCTATTAAAAATACAAAAAAATTAGCTGGGCGTGGTGGCGGGGGCCTGTAGTCCCAGGTACTCGTGAGGCTGAGGTGGGAGAATGGAGTGAATCCAGGAGGTGGAGCTTGCAGTGAGCTGAGATCGCACTACTGCACTCCAGCCTGGACAACAGAGCAAGACTCTGTCTCCAAAAAAAAAAAAAAGGAGTGGGGGAGGGGGAATGGTCTGAGCCAATGGTCAGAGGGGAAAATTAAAAGACTAGTTGGAACAACAGAAAATTCTCTCCTCCTGCCAACATCATCACGGGCTCCTCTCTGCTTGCCGGAAACAACCAGCAGCTGAGAACCCACAGATGCCGCCTCTTTCATAAAGCTCTCAGACCCATTCTTCTCCATTCCCATGACCACTGCAGGCATTTCTGACCCCAACTACTGGAAAGGCTTAGCTCTACTATCTCCTTTCCTAACCCATTTTAGAACGTGCTACCATGGAGATTTTTCCAAAAGCAAATCCAATCCTATCACTCTTTTCACTAACATCCTTCAGGAGCTCCAAATCACATACAGAGTAAAACCCAAAATCCTTAAAGTGTATGGAGGATCCTTCATGGCATAGCCTTTCCCCGCCTTCCCTTGCAGGCAACTATTTGGAACTCCAGACTCTCCTCCAGCCATCTCTGCACTACATTTGCCTAGTCTTTCAGCATCTGACCCAAAAATCTCTTCTGTGAAGCTCTCTCCCAGTCTCTCCCTTCAGTTTTGTATGTGCCTTTTATTGCAAATCTCTCTCTGATGATGCAGAGAAAACCAAACTCAGGTTCTCCTTCTGTACTCTCAATACAACCAACACAGAATACGTTTATCACCAGATGTGGGAAGAGTTCTCCCCACATGACAAGCAAGTAGTCTTTCAGCAATGAATACCAGCTAGGCGTCCTCTAAATCAAGTCAATTCAGATACTACCCACCTGCAGTAAGCCTCAGAGCTCAGACTGGGGGCTCAGTCCTACAAGGCTGCCCCCCGACTTCCAACACCAATCACAGGCCCCAGGTTGTTTTGCCTGGGTTTCTGACCCACCGGCTACAAATTGAGGTTCTCGCAACACCCTCTTTGGGTTCCATTAATTTGCCAGGGCAGCGCACAGAATTTTGGGGTTCTTATGGAGGCTTTATTACACAGGCATGATTGATTAAATCATTAGCCACTGGTGATCAACTTAACTTTCAGCCTGGCTCTTACCCCTCTTCAGTTTGGGAGATGGGGCTGGAAGTCCAACCCTTTAATCCTGCCTTGGTCTTTCCAGTGACCAGCCCCTATCAGGAAGCTACCTAGGGGCTGCCAGCCATCTGTCAACTTATTAGCACACAAAAAGACGCTTATCGCTTTGAAAATTCCAAAAGTTTTAGGAGTTGCATGCCAAGAAACTGGAAGAATGCCTTATATATTTCACAATATCAGTCTGGTTCTAAGGAACTTTTCTCCTGGAAGACACAGGTATGTCTTACTCATTTTTAGTCTCCCAACACTTGGCCCAGCACCTAATCCTGAAACTAGCACAGAAGGATTGCTCAATCAACATTTATGAAGGAAGACTGGGGCTAGTATCAGATTTACAGGTGATTAAACCTAAAGTAGGTAATAAGGAAAGAGAGGTGGGTGTGGGAAGATAAGTCTATGTAAAAATGTGACAGTTGAAAAGGGAGCCAATAGCTGGATCATTATCTCTCAAAGGTAAGGGACCATGTCCTCTGTCTACCCCTCAATGACATGACCATTAGTGATGGGGATCAGACAGTAAACTACCATAAACAGACTAGGAACTCAAAGCAACCAACCAACCATCCACAAACAAAACCTTGTTATCTGAACAGTCTGAATAGTTCCTGATAGTCTTTTTTGGAACCACTTTTCCTCCTTCAGCAAAGCTTGACCACAGAGAACAGAACTGAAGAAACAAAATAAAGCAGCATACTAATCTGATTTCTGCATTCTGGCTATAAAAGCTATTCCTATAGCATTCTACATGAACAAGAAGAGATGCTGAATTTAATCCGCTGATGAGGGGGCGAAAAGCAGCCAAGGACACTCTTTTGCACACTTCGCAGGGTAGCACACAACCTAACTCCCAGGGGCTTGCAACAATATGTGATCTCCACCAGCACAACAGGGGCTTCAAACCACAAATTTCCCACCACTACTGCCTGGATGTGGCTTCAGTGGTTGGTTGTTGGCACTGCTTTAGAAATAAGTGGCCTATTGCAAAAATGCTCTAATGCCAACAGGTTGCCACACAAGCACGCCTTTGGAAATAATTTCTGCTGGCTGTAACTTAAGCAAACAAGGAAAAGACACCCATAGTGAGATATTCTATCCTTGATTCTCCAGATCAGTTCATTCTAAACTAGGAGGCAACACTGACATAAAGTACTGAACAGCCAGGCATGGTGGCTCACACCTGTAATCCCAGCACTTTGGGAGGCCGAGGTAGGATAAGCACTTAAGCTCAGCAGCTTGAAACCAGTCTGGGCAACAGTGAGACCTTGTCTCTACTAAAAGAAAAAAAAAATTAGCCAGACATGGTGTCACAAGGCCTGTGGTCCCAGCTACTCGAGAGGCTAAGGTTGGAGAATTGCTTGAGCCTGGGAAGTCAAGGCTGCAGTGAGCTGTGACTGCGCCACTGCACTCCAGCCTGACAGAGGGAGACCATGTCTCTAAATGAATAAATAAAAGTACAGTGTTTCAAAAGTAAGCAGGAACCCACTGTTTAAAAGGCTCTAAATCCCAGCTACTAGAGGGCACATTTCCATATATATACATAAAGCATCTCTATGATATAGTCAGGGACCCCATCCAGTTAGAAAGGTTTTTTTTTGGGCGGGGGGAGGGGGTCTCTTGCAAATTAGGCCATTATAATGCCCGATGGTATACCCAGGAACTCGTGTCAAAATAATTCTAAGGCTGGGTACAGTGGCTCATGCCTGTAATCCCAGAGCTTTGGGAAGCCAAGGCAGCAGAATGGCTAGAGGCTAGGAGTTCAAGGCTGCCGTGAACTATGATCTTGCCACTGCATTCTAGCCTAAGTGACAGAGCAAGACCCTGTCTCTAAAAATAATTCTCCCACTCTGAATTATAAAGGTAATATTAATAGAGGGATTTCACAGAAATCTTCTGTACCCAAGTGGGTTTCAAACTATTATACAACTACTGACAGTGACAATCAAGTACTAGGAGAAATATTAGTCAATAGCATAAATACAGACGTGCATTGCAAAATTAAAGGCAGAGGTTAAAATTATCCAGTCTCCTCTCCCACAGCTGGAAATAATAATTATTTTGTAAAAGGCTTTGCATCACTATCAGCCTACTCCTGGTAATCTTTAAAAAGCCTTATTCTTTTGTAAAGGCATAAACTTAACATTGGCATATTTAAGTATTTTCTGATATAAAATCACTACAACCCACATTAAATTTGTACTTCCAAAAAAACAACCAACTAGGTGGACATGGTGGTGCCTAAAGTCCCAGCTACTTGGGAGGCTTAAGTGGGAGGATCGCTTGAGCCCCGTAGGTTGAGGCTGTAATGAGCCATGATCACATCACTGCACTCTAGCCTGAATGACAGAGAGAGACCCTATCTCAAAAAAAAAAAAAAAAAGAAAGAAAGAAACAGAAATCACATTCATAGATACTGGGTGTTAGAACATCAGCATATCTTTTCATTCACTGAGAAGAAAAAAAAATTGCCAAGACCTGTTTAAATGGTTCCTGTTGCTTGACATAAAACATGTTAAGATGACCCCTATAGTAGAGGCCCCAGGGCCCCACAGGAATAGTGGGAAATACCCAACTAATATTAACATTAAAGTAT
This sequence comes from Pongo abelii, assembly GCF_028885655.2. Taxonomy (NCBI): domain Eukaryota; kingdom Metazoa; phylum Chordata; class Mammalia; order Primates; family Hominidae; genus Pongo; species Pongo abelii. The sequence continues at coordinate 42,874,837 of NC_071995.2, read as the reverse complement.
TAATATTAGTAGTTTCTAGAGGGTGGGGAGGAGTAGAGATATTTAACTTTTTCTTAAATATATCTACACTGTTTGACAGGACAAAACTAGCATGAATGACATGTCATTAAAAATAAAAAGAGCTTATTGCCACACACTTAAGATGAATTTATACAATGCCTCAATAGGTAAACACAAGCTAGACCAAATTACTTTCTAAACTGAGATCTACTGCTGGCACAGTAAAACAAATAAAGCTCAGAGCCTCTTGCTTACTTCAGTTTCCATTTGAGCTCCTGCCCTTATTTACTTACAATACTCATTATAAACAGTGCAGCTCACCATAAAAGACAATAATACTTTCCTGGGAAACAGACTGTGCCAATTTTATTGTAACTTTTTAAATTTCACTCCTATATTTTTATGTAATCATCAGGTACTACTTAATCTTGCTAAACAGTAGTAACAGCCAGAGTGACCCAGTGGTAAGAGTATTAATCTTCACTGGTTTTACAAGTCAGAAAACCTGGGTGTGAAAATGTGAGAAGCTGGGCAGACCAACCTGTGCGCTTCAGTTTTCTCTCCTATAAAAACTACTACTATTTGCTCCCTCCTTAAGGATGAATAACCAGTAAATTGTTCTTAAATGAATGAATGAAATGTGAAACTAAATCATGGAGTGTAATCTCCTCTATTCGATTTGTCCCTGGACAACCAAGAAATTACCAAATTTTTTTGATCAAAATATTCCGTGCCCAAAATGTAACAGAAATAAAAACCACACCCAACTCCTAAAATTAAGTTACTTTTAAAGTTATTAGATAACAACAGGGCTTTAGAACATCAGCAGGATGTTCTGTTTTAAAATTGATTTGGCATCCAGGAGACTAAGCCGAGTCGCCACAACAGACTGGCTTGGTAATTTAATTAGAGTCTTCTGGAGGGACACATTATATCATTATCCCCCGACAGTGTTCTCTTTAGGGACCCGATTTTCTCTCTAGTCTTCCCATTCCTTTCCCCTTCCTCACCTCCTCTCATCCCTTTTGTTTGCCCTTTTTTTCTTTTTTTGCTCTTAAAACAGCTCTCCCTCCGTTCGGCTTGTCACTTCCATGCATTTTTAACTCTAACTAGAAATGGGTCACCCCAGGTTTGCTCCCCAAGCCCCAGGGCCCCTCAGGACGAGTGAAAAAGGCCCTGCGGTCCATCCTGCCTAGGGGATTCCTCCTCCGATCACAGCTCCGGCGGGCTCCGCAGATGGGAAAGGGTTTCCAGCGCGCGCCTAGCGGCCACAAATCACTTCCCGGGGCCGCCCCGCCGCCAGGCCTCAACCCTCCCAGAGCCGTCGGTCGGCTTTTACTTTAACGAGGATTCAGATGGGTCACACCCTGTCCTCCAAATGCGGGCCTGCTCCTCGGACCCCGCCCAGGGGGCTCGTCCCAGTGCCGAGGCTCCTCGGCAACCCTAGCACTGTGCGAGGCGGGGAAGTGACCCCAAAGTTGCTTCTGAGTGGAGACTTCCACACGCAGAGGCGTCCCCGCAGCTGCCAGACTTCTCAGGGGCAGCATCCCCCGCCCGTCAGGAGCCTGTCCTCCGGGCCACCACGCGCCCCGCGCCTCCGCCCCGCCGGGGCTGCACCGGGGCCTCAGTCTGCAAGCAGCCGGGGACAGCGGGCTTCCTCCCCTGCACGGAGCGGCCCAGCGTCCCGGCCAACCTCCCCCGCGGAGAGCACAGCGCCCCCGCGCAGCCCCCGAACTTCTTCCCGCGTCGGCTCGGGCTCTCGGGTGGGACGCGGGGACCCCTCGCTCACCGATATCCCCATCGTCGTCGTCGTCCTCCTCCTCCATTTGTAGCAAAACATTTCTGCTCATCTTTTTCATGTCTCCCTCAGAAGACGGCTCCGAACTTGGCGCGAAGTTGGGGGCTCTTGGGTTCCAGAACGGCGCGGCTCTCACAGGGGCCGGATCGGAGACCGTGGGGCGTGTGTCGCTTGGGCTCAGGGACCGCTGTGCCCAGCCAGCGCCGGGGAAAGCCGAGCCCAGGCACCCACTGACCGGAGCCCAGAGCCGGAGAAAGCCTCTTGCCTGCCGAGCGGAGCCCGGAGACTGAGCATGCCCAGTGCGGCCGCCGCGGCTCGCTGCGGAATGATTGAACTTCCCCGGTTTTACGAGGCGCGCAGAAGGAAGTCGGGAGGCGAGACTGGAGAGCGAGTAGTGGGGACCAGCGCGCGGGGGAACTAGCTGGAGGGCGAGGCGGGAACACGTGAGTGCGGGAGTGGACTGGGTTCCCTAAGCATTGATCCCAAACAGGGCAGCTTTTCGTTCCAAGGTCGTCTATGGACACACACTGCGGCTTGCTTTGTTTTAACGTCTGATACTGGAGAGGAGAGAAATGCTGCTGCAGCACAACTGCAGAACCCTGGAAGGTGAACTCGTTTGAATGGCTTTTAAAGGCGACGTGGAGCTAATAATGGGGGGATCTTAAATTACTCTAGCTCCGAAGTGGGAAAGTGGAATCTGTACGGGTAGGGTAAGATTACGGTGGAGTGGGGGTGGGAGGAGAGGCAAAACTCAGAGAATAAGCAAAAGAAGAAGGGGCGGGACGGACGGGAGTGGGGGTGGAGAGAATTTTCTAAATAAACGTGTGCACAAAGGCAGGAGGATTTCCGCATACATTGAGGTCGCGGAGAGTGGAGAAGCGCCCCCTACCCCGCCCGCACGAGCACACAGGGAGTGGTCGGAAGATAACCGCTGAAGCGTCCAGCCTATTTGTACAATTGAAACTAGTCTTCTGTGTCAAAGAGGGAGAAGCCGAAGACCACTAGAGTTAGATGTAAACTCTTCTAAAGCAATGTGGAAAGCTATAATAAGAGAAAAGAAAGTCGTGAAATAAAATTAAGGCAGAGAGTTTTTATTTTTATTTTTAATGCTTTCCTGGAAACCAAAGGGTCCGATAGGACACATACAAAGGGATTTAGTACTTTAAAGACCCTTGGAGTTGTTTGAACGGCAGGTTTTGGGGACCGCGTGTCTACAAAACTTTTTTCAAAAAAGCTGGTGCATTCAGGTTGTTCAATTTTGACTTCTCAAAAGGGCTAGAAGGTATATTTTAAATCTGGGTTATATGTGTTATTGTCTACTCGTTGAAATTTTTTATATTTTTTCCACTGAAGTGCTAGGGTTATCACAATAACACTAAATCTACTGTGCATGTTTTTTCTTCCACATGCTTTTTTTGAGATGGTCTCGCTCTGTTGCCGAGGTGGGGCTTCAGTAACTAGAACTACAAGCGGAGCACACCACCATGTGGGGCTTATTCTTAAATTTTTTGTAGAGATGGGTGTCTCACTATGTTGCCCAGGCTGGTTTCGAACTCCTGGCCTCCAGCAATCCTTGCACCTCAGTTTCCTAACTTATTTTTAATGTTCTCTCTGAAAGAAAGAAAACATTGGGACCAATCATAAGTGGGAAAATAGCCATGAATATATACATGAAAATACATGGTGAAATTACTTTTAAGAAAATATCTGGGAAACACTATACTTGCTTCTTGAGGTACTTTTGTTGAATAAACAGAATTATTTTTAGTATAAAGAGACAACAATACAGTACTCTGAAGATAGGAGAAAAAAATGATGGGAGAAGAAAGATGAGAAGAGATTGTTTCCGTTCACTGAACACTCTCCCCTGAGCTTGTGAAACTCACTAAAAGTAGAAACTTCAAAAGTGTTTTGGTTACATGATCAATTTTTACAATTTTCTTTTAACAAATTTTTGTGTAGTACTTTTTATGTGCTAGGAAAAGTTTTACATGTTTTATAAGCATCCAGTCATTCAACCCTCGTAACAACCCTAGAAAGTGTTACCATTTTTCTTCAGGTGTGAGGCAACTTGAGCAACTTGTCCAAAATCACACAGGGAATAAATAGCCGAGCCAGGATTGAAACCTGAACAGCTTGTTTTAGAATCAGTGCTCATAGCCGCTTCATAAACCACCCCCAGAGACATGTCCCAATCCATTTTTTTTTTCAGATCACTTTTTCCCCCACCAATTCTAAATTCAAAGTCTTATCAACTCCCTGCCATAGTTCTTTCACCAAATGTTCTCTCTTTTTGTTGTTGTTGTTTTTGTTTTGTTTTGTTTTCTTTTGAGACAGAGTCGCGCTCTGTCACCCATGCTGGAGTGCGGTGGCTCGATCTCGGCTCACTACAAGCTCCACCTCCCAGGTTCATGCCATTCTCCTGCCTCAGTGTCCCGAGTAGCTGGGACTACAGGCGCCCACCACCACGCCCGGCTAACTTTTTGTATTTTTAGTAGAGACGGGGTTTCACCGTGTTAGCCAGGATGGTCTAGATCTCCCGACCTCGTGATCCGCCCGCCTCTGCCTCCCAAAGTGCTGGGATTATAGGTGTGAGCCACCGCGCCGGCCTTGTTCTCATTTTTACGGACTAAGACTTTGGTCAAAGTTACTTTGTAGTTAGAAAATTATCGTAGTTGACTTTGCAACAAGTTTTAATTAGTCATTTAGAATTCTTCACAGATTTTTAAGAGTTTACATTTTTCTTCCTTGATAAATGTTGCAGTGAAACATTGTTGGCCTTATATGTAAAGGTAACTGTTGCTAGAAGGGAACTGAATTGTTTACTTAGTTAGCTGTGAGTCTATTATTAGTAAATTCCATTCTTTCCTCTACTCCATTTTATTTCCTACCACTTCTCTTATGCATTTTTTTTCAATTGAGCAAGATATGCCTCAAAAATAAGATAATAGGCCTATGTAAGAACCACACATTTACCCCTGAAGAATTATCATCCATACAATAATAATTTGTGAAATAAAATATTCTTAATATATAGCCAGGTTATTTGTATTTGCAAAGCTTTTTCAAGTCAGGAATCACAGTACAATTATTTTCTCATTCATTCATGTGATTAAATACAACGTTTGGCCACCAGGATATTCTTTCTCTGCCCGTCCTGTAAAAGTTGTTGCTTTTCTAGCTTTGGGCTTTGGGTCTCTTTTCTTCTCATCTTTCTCTATAGAACTCATTCAGTCCTGTAACTTTACTATCTAGTCCAGGCAGGGTCAGCTTCATGGACATTCAAACAGTGTGTTCACAGAGAGCCCTACGCGCTTATGGGCCTAACGCTTGGGATTTAAGTGTTCTGTGGTTAATGCCCATCAATGATAGACTAGATAAAGAAAATGTGGTACATGTACACCATACTATGCAGCCACAAAAAGGAATGAGATCATGTCCTTTGCAGAGACATGGATGGAGCTGGAAGACATTATCCTCAGCAAACTAACACAGGAACAGAAAACCAAACACCACATGTTCTCACTCATAAGCGGGAGCTGAACAAAGAGAACACAGGAACACAGGGAGGGGAACAACACACACTGTCGGGCGGTGGGGTGGGGGCAGGGAGGGCATCAGGATAAATAGCTAATGCATGTGGGGCTTAATACCTAGGTGATGAGTTGGTAGGTGCAGCAAACTACCATGACACACGTTTACCTATGTAACAAACCTACTCATCCTGCACATGTATCCCAGAACTTAAAATAATTTTTTAAAAAAGGTTCTGTGGTTGCCATCCTGAAATTCTTTTCTTTTCTTCTTCTACTTTTATTTTAGGTTCTGGGGGTACATGTGCAGTTTTGTTATGGGTAAATTGTATGTTGCTGAGATTTGGTGTATGAATGATCCTGTCACCCAGGTATTGAGTGTAGTACCCAATAGATAGCTTTCCAACCCACCCCGCTCCCACTCTCCCCCCTTAAGCAGTCTCCAGTGTCTACTGTCTCCATCTTTGTATCCATGTGTATTAAATGTTTAGCTCCTACTTACAAGTGGTGATGTGCAGTATTTGGTTTTTCTGTCCCTGCATTAATCTGCTTAGGATAATGGCCTCCAGCTGCATCCATGTTGCTGCAAAGGACATGATTTGGTTCTTTTCTATGGCTGCATGGTATTTCATGATATATATATATACACATATACATATATATATTTATATATCACATTTCCTTTATCTAGTCCACCATTGATGAGTGTCTTGGTTGATTCCATGTCTTTGCTGTTGTGAATAGTGCTGTGGTGAACGTACCAGTGCATGTTCATCTTTTTAGTAGAATGATTTATTTTTCTTTGGGTATATACCCAGTAGTGGGATTGCTGGGTTGAATGGTAGTTTTGAGTTCTTTGAAAAATCTCCAAACTGCTTTCCATAGTGGCTGAACTAATTTACATTCCCACCAGCAGTGTATAAGCATTACTTTTTCTCCACAACCTCAGCAGCATCTGTTGTTTTTGACTTTTTAGTAATGTCCATTCTGACTGGTATGAGATGGTATCTCATTGCAGTTTTGATTTGCATTTCTCTAATGATTAGTGATGATGAGCATTTTTTTGGTATATTTGTTGGCCACGTGTATATCTTCTTTTGAGAAGTGTCCGTTGATTTCCTTTTCCCATGTTTTAATGGGATTGTTTCTTTTTTGTCTGTTGAATTAAGTTCCTTACAGATTCTAGATATTAGACCTTTGACTGGTGCATAGTTTGTAAATAATTTCTCCCATTCTGTAAATTATCTATATACTCTGTTGATAGTTTCTTTTGCCATGCCAAAGCTCTTTAGTAGGTCCCACTTGTCAATTTTTGTTTTTGTTGCCATTGTTTTCTGGGACTTAGTCATAAATACTTTGTCAAGACCAATGTCCAGTATGGTACTTTCTAGGTTTTCTTCCAGGGTTTTTATTGTTTTAGGTCTTACATTTAAGTCTTGAATCTGTCTTGAGTTAACTTTTTTATGTGGCGAAAGGAAATGGTCCAGTTTCAACTTTCCGCGTATGACTAGCCAGTTATCCCAGCACCATTTATTGAACAGGGAGTGCTTTCCTCATTGTTTGTTATTATTGACTTTTCAAAGATCAGGTGATTGTATATATGTGGCTTCATTTTTGGGTTCTGTATCCTATTCCATTGGTCTATATGTCTGTTTTTGTGCACATCATGCTCTTTTGGTTACTATAGCCTTTGGTTTGAAGTCAGGCAGTGTGATGTTCTTTGTTCTTTGTTCTAGCTTTGTTATTTTATTTTATTTTATTTTATTTTATTTGAGATGGAGTCTCACTCTGTTGCCCAGGCTGGAGTGCAGTGGCTTGATCTCGGCTCACTGCAACGTCCACCTCCTGGGTTCAAGCCATTCTCCTGCCTCAGCCTTCCAAGTAGCCGGGACTACAGGTGCATGCCACAACACCCAGCTGATTTTTATATTTTTAGTAGAGATAGTATTTCACCATGTTGGCCAGGCTGGTCTCGAACTCCTGGGTTCAAGTGATCCACCTGCCTCAGCCTCCCAAAGTGCTGGGATTACAGGTGTGAGCCACTGTACCCAGCCCAGCTTTGTTATTTTTGCTTCAGATTGCTTTGGTGATTCGGGCTCTTTTTGGTTTCATATGAATTTTAGAACACTTTTTTCTAATTCTGTGAAAAATAGCTGATAGATTGACAGGAATAGGATTTAATCTATAAATTGCTTTGGGCAGTATGGCCATTTTAACAATATTGATTATTTCTATCCATTAGCATGGAATGCTTTTCCCTTAGTTTGTGTCATCTCTGATTTCTTGCTGCAGTGTTTTGTAATTCTCATTGCAGAGATCTTTCACCTCCTTGGTAAGCTCTATTCTTTGGTATTGTATCCTTTTCTTTTAGTAGTTACTGTAAACGGGATTCCTTTCTCTCTTTTTTGTTCTTTTTCTTTTCTTTTTTTTTTTTTTTGAGATGGGGTCTCACTCTGTCACCTAGGCTGGAGTGCAGTGACAAAATCACAGCTTACTGTAGCCTTGACCTCCCAGGCTCAAGCTTTCCTCCTGTCTCAGCCTCCTGAGTAGCCGGGACTACAGCCACATGTCACCATGCTTTGGTAATATTTGTTTTATTTTTTATAAAGAGGGTCTGCCTGTGTTGCCCAGGCTGGTCTTGAACTCCTGGGCTCAAGAGATCCTCCTGCCTCAGCCTCCCAAAGTGCTGGGATTACAGGCTTGAGTCATGTGCCCAGCCAGGATTGTGTTCTTGATTCGGCTCTCAGGTTGGCTGTTATTAGTATATAGAAATGCTGCTGATTTTTGTACATTGATTTTGTATCCTGAAACTTTTCTAAAGTTATTTATCATCAGTTCTAGGATCCTTCTGGCAGAGTCTATGGGGTTTTCTAGGTATAGAATCAATCATCTGCAAAGAGAAATAGTTCCATTCTCTCTCTTCCTATTTAGATGCCTTTTATTTCTTTCTCTTGCCTGATTGCTCTGCCTAGGACTTTCAGTACTATGTTGAATAGAAGCAGTAAGAGTGAGCATCTTTGTCTTGTTCCAGTTCTCAACAGAATGCATCCAGCTTTTTGCCTGTTCAATATGATGTTGGCAGTGAGTTTGTCATATATAGCTTTTATTATTTTGAGATATGTTCTTTTGATATGTAATTTGCTGAGGGTTTTTAATATGAAGCGATGCTGAATTTTACTGAAAGCCTTTTCTGCATGTATTGAGATGATCATGTGGTTTTTGTTTTTAATTCTGTTTGTGTGGTGAATCGCATTTATTGATTTGTGTTTGTTGAACCAACCTTGCATCCCGGGAGTAAAGCCAACTTGATGATGGTAAATTAACTTTAATGTGCTACTGGATTCAGGGATGACTGGCTTTTAAGACTTGCTTGTCAGAGAGTTCACTCTCATGGTGCTTCTTAACAGGAGCCTCTGTTTCTTCCTGCAAAGGCCTCTCCACAGGCTGCTCGAGTGTCCTCATGGCATGGTGCAATGCAGCAGAGTAGATGAGATGGAAGCCAGAATGTCCTTTATGACCTTGCCTTGTAAGTCACAAATTGTCTTTTCTGCTATTGGTTACATGTATCAGTCTGCTGTATAAACTGTAGGAGGGGATGATGCAAGAGCATGAATACTAGAGGCGGGGACCACTGGGAGCATCTTGGAGGCTGGCTGCCACACATTTCCACTATCTGTGTTCTGAATCATACTGCCATCATTCTTCATTCAGTTGTTTATTCATTCAACAAATATTGGCCAGGCGATAATCCCAGCACTTTGGGAGGCCGAGGTGGGTGGCTTGCCTGAGCTTAGGAGTTCAAGAACAGCCTGGGCAACATGGTGGACCCTATCTCTACTAAAAATACAGAAATTAGCTTGGCGTAGTAGCGTGCGCCTGTAATCCCAGCTACTCAGGAGGCTGAGGCAGGAGAATCACTTAAACCAGGGAGGTGGAGGTTGCAGTGAGCCAGGATCACGCCACTGGACTCCAGCCTGGGTGACAGAGTGAGACTCTGCCTCCAAAAAACAAACAACAAAAAACCCTCAAATATTTACTGAGAACTGTATGCTGGCCACTTTCGTGGATGTTGGGGATTCAGTAGTTAAAATGAAAACAGACCACTTTGCTGTCCTCATGACCTTCCATTCTAGTGAATAGAGACAAGTAAATAAGTATATGTCAGGAGATGACAGGTACTAGTGAGAAAAATGAAGCAGGGCCAGAATGATAGAGAATGATGACTGAGGAAGGACCTTGTGTGGGGTGGTCAGGGAAAGCCTCTGATAAGCTGACATTTTAGCAGAGATCTGAAAGAAGTAAGGGAACAAGATATGTAAGTACCCACGGGAATAGGGTTTTAAGAAGAGAGAAATACAAAGGCCAGAGCCTTGAGGACACTCATGCTTAGTGTCTTCAAGAAGAGCAGAGAGGCCATGGTGACTGTGGTATAGTGTCTTAGTTCACTTTGTGTTGCTATAACAGAATACCACAGACTGGATAATTTGTGGTAAACAAATGTATTAACTAATATTTCTGGAGATTGCAAAGTCCAAGATCAAGGGACTCACATCTGGAGAGGGCCTTCTTGCTGCCATCCCATGCTGGAAGGTGAAGGTCAAAATAAGGTAAAGCTTGAGATGGTACTGAACTCATCCTTTTATAATAAACTCACTCTCGGCCAGGCACAGTGGCTCATGCCACCTGGGAGGCCGAGTCGGGTAGATCACAAGGTCAGGGGTTCAAGAACAGCCTAGCCAAGATAATGAAACCCCATCTCTACTAAAAATACAAAAAATTAGCTGGGCAAGGTGGCAGGCGCCTGTAATCCCAGCTACTTGGGAGACTGAGGCAGGAGAATCGCTTGAACTTGGAGGGCGGAGGTTGCAGTGAGCAGAGATCACGCCACTGCACTCCAGCCTGGGTGACAGAGTGAGACTCCATCTGAAAAATAAAATAATAATAATAATAATAATAAACTCATCCTCAAGATAACGACGTTAATCCATTAATGAGGGTGGTGCCCATGACTCAGACACCTCTCATTAAGGTCCTGACACTACTGCACTGTGGACCAAGATTTCAACATATGACTTTGGAGGACACACTCAAACCATAGTGCATACTGGTGGAGGAGGAGAGTGGTAGGAGATGGGGTCAAGGTTGGTGAGAAAGAGGGAGTGCTACAAATCACTTTGGGCCACGTGGGGCAACAGAAGGACTGGTGCTTTTACTCTAAATCACATGGAAATCATATTTGAAATAGATGGGTGGCATTATTTAACTGATATTTTAAAAGGATCTTTCTGACTGCTTTATGAAAAATGGACTGTAGAATAGCAAATGTAGTCACAGAGAGACCAGTTGAGAAACTAGTTGTATAATATAGTGAAGAGATTGGCTGGGCGCAGTGGCTCATGCCTGTAATCCCAACACTTTGGGAGGCCAAGGTGGGCAGATCAGCTGAGGTCAGGAGTTCGAGACCAGCCTGGCCAACCTGGCGAAACCCCATCTCTGCTAAAAATACAAAAATTAGCCGGGTGTGGTGGTGCATGCCTGTAATCCCAGCTACTCGGGAGGCTGAGACAGGAGAATGGCTTGAACCTGGGAGTCAGAGATTGCAGTGAGCTGAGATCGTGCCATTGCACTCCAGCCTGGGCAACAGAGCAAGACTCTGTCTCAAAAAAAAAAAAGATATATATATATATATATATATATATAGTCTATTCAGAAATATATCCAGAATATATATATGTATAGTCTATTCAGAAATATATCCAGAATATATATATGGATATATATATTCTGAATATATATATATCGATATATATATTCTGAATATATATATGGATATATATATTCTGAATATATATATGGATATATATATTCTGAATATATATATATGGATATATATATTCTGAATATATATATATGGATATATATATTCTGAATATATATATATGGATATATATATTCTGAATATATATATGGTCTATTGAATACATACATGTGTATACATATATGGTGTGAATACATATATGGTCTATTCAGAACATATATATATATATATATATATATATATATATGGAGTCTATTCAGAAATATATCCAGAATATATATATATATAGTGAAGAAATGATTGCAGTGAACTGGGTAGTAATGGTGGATGTGGATTATGTGTTTTTGAGGTAGATCTGAAAACAGTTTCTAATGTAGTGAATTTGGGTATGGGAGAAAAAAGAAAGTCAAGGATGACTCTAAGGTTTTAACTTGAGTTATGAGAATGGAGTTGCTGTGTCTGAGATGTGAAAGACTACAGGAAAGCAAGGGGGTGGAGAAGTAGTGTATTTTTTTTGGACCTGTAAGTTTGAATGTAATATTAGACATCTATGTGGAGATGTCCAGTAGGCGTGAATCTGGAATTTGGAGGAGAGCTTTGCACTAGACATATAAACTTAGGACTGAATAAGATTGCTTGGAAAATGAGTTTCTACAAAGGGATGATGTCTGAGGATTGAGGATTGCGCCCTAGGACACTTTTCTTCAACATACGCATGGGAAAAATGAGAAATAATCAGCACAGGAGGCTAAACAGGAGTGGGCAGTCAGCAATGGGGAACAACAGGAAAGGGTGAGGTTGTAGAATCCAAGTTAAAATTTTTTTCACAAAAGGAGGAAATATCTCCTGTGCCAAATGAATCTGATTGGGTGGCTTTGTAAAAACTAGCTATTTAGCAATTTTTCTGTAGCTGGAACAGTTTTCTTTCTTTTTTTTTTTTTTTTTTTTGAGAAGGAGTCTCGCTCTTGTTACCCGGGCTGGGGTGCAGTGGCACGATCTCAGCTCACTGCAACCTCTGCTTCCCGGATTCAAGTGATTCTCATGCCTCAGCCTCCCGAGTAGCTGGGATTACAGATGCATGCCGCCACACCTGGCTAACTTTTGTATTTTTAGTAGAGACGGGGTTTCACCATGTTGATCAGGCTGGTCTTGAACTCCTGACCTCAGGTGATCCACCTGCCTCGGCCTCCCCAAAGAGCTGGGATCACAGGCATGAGCCACTACACCTGGCTAGAACAGTTTCATTTGAGATAGAAGAGAATCAGCCATTGGATTTTGTGATGGGAATTTATTGGTGACCACAATAGTTTCAGAGGAGGGAACGAAAGTCTAGAATGGCTTCACAGGAGAATGAAAGAAGAGGAAGTGGTCATAGTGACCATAGACAACCCTTTGATGCCACCTGCAACTCCTTGAGACCCATGAATGCTAGACTTCTCTCCATCTCCACTTGAATGCTAATAGGCAACTAAAATTTAACAGATTGAAAATTGACCTCCTGATTTTCCTCCCAGACCCTGGGCTACCCATAACCTCCATCTCAGATAATCAAAACTCCATCCTTCTTATTGCTCAGGCCCAAAACTCTGGAGTCAGCATTAACTCCTCTATTTCTTGTACACCCCGTATCCAATCTATCAGCAAAGCCTTTTTAGTCTATTCAGAAATATATCCAGAATTATATCACTGTGCCCAACCTTCACTACCAATGTCTCATCTGTGACATCATCCTCTGTCACTTGGATTATATTCCTATCTGGTTTCCCTGCTTCCACCTCTGTCCCCTACATAGTCCACCCACGACATAGCAGCCAAAATAATGCTTTTATTTTGTTTGTTTGTTTTTTGGCAAAGTAATGCTTTTAAACCATAAGGCAGATCATATCTCTCTTCTCTAACTACCAGCAGCTCCCCATTCTAGCTAAAGTCTTCACAAAGCCATCCTGTTTAAATTGCAAAATCTCTAGAGTCACTCTGTGTGGTTGTGCAAGATGTTTATTCTGCAAAATGCCTGGTCCAGGGGGATCAAATGAGGGCTAGCTGAGGCTCTGCTTGCCAAGCCACGTCGCTTGGTATAAGGCTCTGTCTGTATAAATTTCCCAAACAGGTTGTCAGCAACCCTGGACACCTCTACATCTGTACTCCTTATCCCTCCTACTTTACTTTCTTTTTTCCTTACCTTGTAGCCCCCTTTTACATATTATAGAATTTGGTTCCTTATTCTGTTTCTTGTCTGTCTTCACCAACTAAAAGATAAACTCCGTGAGAGCAGTGCTTTTGTCTTTTATTCATTACCATGTCTCCAGCATCTAAAACAGTGCCTGGCACATAGTAGATACTCAATAAATATTTGAATTGAGTTTTTCTGTAGAGTAGTGGAGAAATGCAGTGGTAGATAGAAAAATAAATGGGGGTCAAGAGAGGGAAAGCCTTCTAATGTGGGACAGAGAAGGAGACGTTGCTGTTCTGATGTCTTTGGGTCAGTGAACGTGATGAGTTCCAGCACACCCTGGAGATGTGGGCTATGAAAATCAGGCTAAAACTTCCATCACAAGAACCACAGGGAAGGTAGAACATATGGTTACAGATGTAGGTATATTTATTTTGAAAGCTTTAAAACATATAGAAAAGTTGAAAGAATAGTATAACAGATACCTGTACATCTATCACTAAGCTTCAACAATTGTGAATATTTTCCTATATTTGATTTATCTGTTTGTCTCTGTGTGTATATTTTACTGAACCATGTCATTGTTGCAGACATCATAATACTTCATCCCTACATAAATAATATATTCATACAGAGGATATTTAACAATATTTCCCTCAGATCGACTAATATCAATTCATATTCAATTCTCCCCAACTGTCTTAGTCTTGTATGGCTGTTCTTCATACAAGCACCCAATCACATTTCACACACTGCAATTGGTTATGCTCCTGAACTTTGTTCCCCATGACTTTGACCTTTTCAAGAGAACAAGATAGCTGTGGGTGATATTCTTCCTCTAATGGTGTTGTGCAATATCCAGTATTTTCTGTAATCTGGACATTAGGCAAAGGCTAAATTAGATTCAAGTAAAACATTTTTGGCAAGAGACTGTCACAGAAGATGCTGTGTACTTCATGTTGCATTATGTAAGAGGTGTACACTGGCTGGTTGTCCCACCATCATTGGTGCTCTGTTTGATCACTAGGTTATATGGGGAATGCTAGATCTTTCCATTGGGTTGAGACTCCAGTCTGGGCAGTCTGATCCCAGGGTCTGTGCCTCTAACCACTGTGCTATATTGCCTCTCTGTGTAAGAGCACAGGGGTCAAGAACCAAGGGCACACATACAAGCCACAAGGCTAGGATTCAAATGTGGAATCTTCCCCCCAACAAAAAAGCTAATTGTTCCTCTTACTACCTAAAAATGTCTTATCAGTTTAGGGTCTTAAGAAAGGATTTTTGGAACTTGCTGTACCTTCCCAGTGAAAGCAAACACCTTCTTCTAAAATTCTCTATTTATTGGGAAGGAGAAAAATATATTTATCAGCTTAAGAGCTGGGTAGCAAATACCAGGGACTGGGCTTATTTGTTCCAATAAAGAGATAACTCAGATTGCAGCTGATTTTTGTTTCTATTTTGATTCATTATCATTCCCCAAGATCCATCTTGCTTATGCATAAAACAATGAGTAAATGAAATGGGAAAGTGGGCTTTGATGTGGGCATTAATCTCTGATTCTATGATAACCTGGGTTCTGAGGAGAGAGGGTTCTAATGTTGGGAAAGCAGAAACTTGAGATTAGAGTTCTTTTTTTGAAGGAGGTGGGGAATTAGGCCAGATGACCTATAGCCCTGCTCAAAAATGAACTAATACAGATAATTTTTTGGTTAGCAAATTTTCTGAGTTAAGTGTTCTTGTTTTTGTTTTGTTAGGGAAGATGGGCAAACAAATCCACTTGAAGATTTTAGAAAAAAAAGTGAATAAAGTGCCCTTTTCCATGGCAATCTCCTGAGTCCGGATGTGTACCTTCTTGCTGTGGTACGAGGATCATTGAAAAAATTAGGATTAGAGCTACCCACATTGCTGGATTAGATTAGAACCACAGCATGAGGGCAACTGGGTTAGTGGACAGGATAATTTTCTTAAAAAAAAGAAACTTGATTATTTGGGCTTGTGAAGTTGAGCAGAGGCCACAGCTTTGCCTGTAGCTTGTCCTCAATTGCTATGCAGGATGGAAAACATCAAAGACCCGCAAAATATCCACATGCTCAGTTCAATATTATGGAATCTGAGTCATTGCTGGGGTTAGGGGTGGGAGGTGAGGACAGGTGGGGAGGGGATTTATAACACAACCTCAAAGTTATTTTGATTATAATTCCATTTTTAAAATATATGATACTTTAAAAAGCAAGGTATCAGGGAAAATATGACATGAGAATCTCACACTCACATAAAGATTAGAAATAACCCCTGCAGGCCGGGCGCGGTGGCTCATGCCTGTAATCCCAGCACTTTGGGAGGTCGAGGTGGGCGGATCATGAGGTCAAGAGATCGAGACCATCCTGGCCAACATGGTGAAACCCCGCCTCTACTAAAAATACAAAAAAAATTAGCTGGGCATGGTGGCGCATGCCTGTAGTCCCAGCTACTCAGGAGGCTGAGGCAGGAGAATTGCTTGAACCTGGGAGGCGGAGGCTGCAGTAAGCTGAGATCGTGCCACTGCTCTCCAGCCTGCCTGGTGACAGAATGAGATTCCATCTCAAAAAAAAAAAAAAAAGAAATAACCCCTGCAATGATTAGGGCAGTGGTTTCAACATGTGGGCAAACCACATCATGGCCAGATTCCCCATGGCACTTCACTGACTTGCCATATAGTCTTCATTTTCACTAGTATTTAATTCACATATCTCCTTTTATAGAGCATTGCTAGGTATTTTTTATACTTGACAAAGGAGCATATTTTCATGACCATATTTAACTCAGAATTACCTAAGCCCTCTTGGCACCTTTTATCTCATTTACTGAGATTGTATGGCCTGCAAATCTGAAAATATCTACTATCTGACTCTTGCCAAAAAAAGTTTGCCAACCCCTGGGTTATACTGTACCTTCCCTTGGCTTAATTTTTAGAAGATATATTATACACTGGAGATGGAGCGGTTTCAGCTTGTAAACCATATGTGAAATTATTACTTATAAAGAATCACTTTATGTGTTGATTTTCACTCATTATTTTCCGAAATTGCGTATTTTTTCCCTATAGATTATCATGGAAGAAGTCACAAAAGACTTCATAGACTTAGCAGGCAAGTCAAAGTGAGGGCTGTTTTGGACAAGAATTAAATGTCCTTTTTGGTTGAATCAGGAAAGTGAACAAAATCATGCTCAAGAATGGAGATGTGAGTCAACATTTGCTTTTTCTTCCCAAAGTGTCTGTAGGGCCCCTCAATATCTGGGAGCAAATGGGCCAAATACTTGGGTGTCTCTGCTTCTTTGGTGGCCTTGGGCACCCCTCAAGTTTGTTCTCACCCACCTGGGCAGTGTGCATTCAGGAGGATCTTGTCACCTTTCCTTGACTCACTTCCTGGTGTAGTCTCTGGTCAATGATGCCAATTTGCCTCCCTCCATGTGCTGTATTGGGCCAGCCCTCCTTCCGTGTGTTCCATTCTCTGTATCTTCCACAAACTTGTTTTCCTCCATGACAGTCTTGCTTGGAACCTGCTGCTGCAGTTCTGGGCTGCAGTCTTTAGGAGCTTTGAGACTCTTCATAGTGGACACATCCACCTCTCTGCCTTGGGGTTTTATTGGGGGCAGTATCTCCATGCAGACATCTCTGATTTGTTTTCATTGACACCCCTGCTTATGAATACACAAGGGTGTGGGATCAAAATTGCAGGTGATGCCCTCATTGCTGACCAGCATGGGGACCCCTGGCAGTCCTGGTGGAGGCAGTCGTGCAGGACAAGGATGGTTGGCTGTGGTGGGTGTCCAGCTGTGCAAGTGCAGGCTGAGGCCCCTGGCCTGCAGCTGCTACTCAGCTGCCCAGCCCCACGCCACATCCCGGTCCCTGAGCACCACCTTCCTTGGCAAAGTTGATGCCCTTGTTGGCCTGGGTCCCCATTCCACACAGCTGTGTGGGTCGGCATCTGTGAGACAGGAGACTGCGGGTAGACTGCGAGCACCTAGCTGAGAGCAGACTTAGCTGTGAACAGGAAGCTTTTTTTTTTTTCTTTTTAGATTGTGGTAAAAAAAAATAACATAAATTTACTATCTTAACCATTTCTGAATGGTTCAGTAATGTCACATATATTCACATTATTATGCAACAGATATCTTGAACATTTTCATCTTGCAAAACTGAAACTATGCACCCGTTGAACAACTCCCCATTCCCTCCTCCCCCGACTTCCATTCTGTTTTCTGTTCCTATGAGTTTTGCCTACTTTAGATAGCTCATCTGAGTGGAATCATACATGTTTGTCTTTTTGCGACTGGCTTAATTCACTTAGCATAATGTCCTCAAGGTCCAGAAGCTATCTTAGGAATTTCTGTTTTCTTAGTAGAATGGAAAATAAGATCATTAGCAGGAGAGAGCACATGGAAGAAGGTTTAAGTAGAAAGACGTGGAATATCTGTCTAGGACCACTGGAAAGCAAATGGACTAGGGAAATAGCCAAGGATTGCACCAAAATGTAAAGTGAAACCTGTCGGTGTAGTCATGTATTTTTTTCCAGACACATTCTGCACTTGTCAAGTAGGTAGACAGTTGTATATAACTAAGGTTGAGTTTGGCCAGGAGAGTTCAACAGAGGGAAACACTGGGAAGAAGTTGAAGGCATAAGCATGGGAATGCTTTTGCTGATGTATTATGGGATCCAAAAGTAGAAAAGTGAGAATACAAGTGAAAAAGACCAGTAAATTGCATATTCTGGTGGTGTGGAACTATTGGAATTGCTGGAGTTATTTCTCACCTGGATTACTGCTAAAACCTCTTTAGTAGTTTTCTTTCCCTTTCCAATACATTCTCCCTGCTATGGTCAGAATGATCCTCCTGACACAAAATTGATGGAATCGTTTCTTTTAAACTCTCCCAAGAGCTTCCATTGCACAGTAGATAGTAACCAAACTTTCTCGTGACTTGAGCACCTGTCTATATCCCAAGGTTTATTCTCAACCCTTCTTCAGCATCTTTAATACTTCCAGCATCTTCAGTTATTTAACAGCTTCTTCCCCTATCACACCTTCAAGACTTTGCATGTGCTTTTATATCTGCTTGGACGAATTATCTCCATCTTCGAACTTGACTTTTACTTATCCATTAGGTCTTAGCTTATAAATTTTACTTCATCCTGGAAGCTTTCCTCATTCTTCCTCAGTCTATATTGAATACCCCTAATACATACTTGCAGCACATCCTGTATTTTTCCATGCTAATATTTAATACACTTTAGCGTTAATGCCTACTTACTTTCATTTTAATTCTCTGTATTTTCTGTTGAGAAAAGTGACCCTGTTTGAATTTCTCACTCAATATATGAAGCACTTGAGAGTTTTCAGTGTTTGGTTTGGTTTTGTTTTCTGAGACATGTCTTGCTGTGTCACCCAGGCTAGAGTGCAATGGTGCAATCATAGTTCGCTGTAGTGTTGAACTCCTCCCAAGTAGCTAAGACTATAGGCATGAGCCACCATGCCTGGCTAATGTTTTTGTTTGTTTGTTTGTTTGTTTTTGTAGATATGGGATCTTCTGAAGTTGGCCAGGCTGGTCTTGAACTCCTGGCCTCAAGTGATCCTCCTGTCTTGACCTCCCAAAGCACTGGGATTATAGGCATGAGCCACCACACCCAGCCTGGTGGTGTTTTTTTGTTTGTTTTTTTTTTTGTTTTTAATATTAAAATCCTGGCAAATAGTAGGTACATTTTAAAAGTGATCCTGTTTCCTCTTGGAAACCCTTCTTCTCTGAGCTTCTGGAGCATCTCACTTATCTGATTTCCTCCATGCTCAATGGCCAGTTCTCCTCTACCAGATCTCTAGCCCTCTATTCTATCTCTTTGCTATTATTTATTTATTATATTATAAATCCCAAAGTGCTGGAATTACAGGCGCGAGCCACTGGGCCCAGCCTCTATTTTCTTTATGTTTGAAATTTTACAAAATAAAGAGGGGAAACAAATTCTCCAGTGTCTCTTTCTCTTCATCTTTTGTTCCCTTCTGTTCCCTTATTTTTTTTCTTAAAAAAAAAAAATTCATTGGCCTTCTTCCTTTGAGATAGCCATACCTGGCAGGGCCTGAAGAGCTGGGACCAAGAGGGCAGTCAGAGCTAAGGAAGTGGCTGTGGCTGAGGAGGGGATGGAGCCAGCTTCCAAGGTTGAGGAAGCAGTGGTAAGGTTAGAAGACTGATTACAGAGAGGAGTTATGAGCAAGTACATAAATAAGCTGCAAATATGGGAAGGCAGAAGGCCAGAATAAATTTTGTGATTTTGATTGGAACTGGAGATATTAGGGTGAAGTCATGGTACTTTAAAATATATACCTAGTTAGGTAGATATAGAGATAGATGTACATATGTTTGTGCATTATATGTTTTATATATATGTTGTTTATATCTGTGCATTTCCTACTTCAGTCCAATGAGAAGGTGTAATGGAAATAAAAACCTTGTAGCTATGACTACGTTTAGCACCCAGATCTTGGTTCCTAAATACCATTTGTTGCTAAAAGGAACTGGGTTCCTGGGAGAAATGGCTGGTTCCAGGACTGGGCAGAAAATGCACAAGAGGAGCCTGCAACATTTTCATAGGCCAGACAATAAGGAAGAGCTTAAAAAATGATGAAGGTGGGAGGCTGAGGCAGGAGGATCACCTGAGGCCAGGAGTTTTAGACTAGCGTGGATAACAGAGAAAGATGCCCCATCTCTACAAAAAATAAACAATAAATAAATTAGCTGGGTATGTTGGCATATACCTGTAGTCCTAGCTACTTGGGAGGCTGAGGCAGGAGGATCGCTTGAGTATAATATAGTAGAAGCCCATGAGTCCACACAGATATAAATGAATGAATGATGAATAGGGAAAAAGAGAAAAGTCTTTATTGCATTAGAATGCTAGTGATAAATATCACCACTTGGCAACTTCATGATAATGATGGATTCAAATACAGAACACTAATGGATGCTAAAACAAGTAGGTGAACGTTTATTGAGGAATGGGACATTTACATAGTGTCAAAGCTTTTCCCCCACAAAATAATGCATTACAACGGTAAAAATAATAACTTTATAGTGGAAGAATCTGAGAAACAACAAATCTGATATTAGTCAAAGTAACATCACTAGAAATGAGACAAAGTAACATCACATACTGTCTCATATGTCATACTGAGAAGAATATCAGCATAACTTCTGTCAGATTCCTATTATAAAGGCATAACCTGAATCTAATCATAAGGAAACAGAGAAACCCAAACTGAGGGGTCTTCTACAAAATAATTAGCCTGCTTTCTTGAAAAAAAAAGGTCTAGGTTGCAGAAGACAGGGAAAGACTGAGAAATTATTCCAGACTGAAGTAGATTAAAGAGATATGACAATTAAATGCAACCCATGATTCTAGATTGCATCCTGGACAAAAAGGAGAAAAAAACCTTCCTATCAGAAAATTAGTAAGATAATTGTAGAAATTGAATGGGATCTCTTAGATGAAAGGGTTATATCAGTATTAATTTCTTAGTTTAGATGGCTATCCTGTGGATTTGTAGGTGAACATGGGAACAATTAGGGAACATTGCATATTCTTGCGTCTTCTCTGTAATTTGGAATGTACCTTAAAATAAAAAGTAAAAACAAAAAAACCCAAAAGAAAAGGCTCCAGTGGACTATTGCCGCATTGAGCTCGATAAGCAGACTTCTTCACTTGGCCCTGCTGGCTCCTGCCTTCATCTCTTTTCACTCTTCTCTTGCTCTTACCTCTCCAGCCACCGTCGTCTTTCGCTTCTAGGAGCATGCCAAATGGGTTTCCATCTCACAGCTTTGGCATTCACCATTCCTGTTTCCTCAAAAGATTCCTCCTGGTCTTCACGAGCTCCCATTCCTTCTCATTCAGCTGTTGACTCAAATGGGTCACCTTAGGCTTTTTCTTTTTTTTCCACTGCATTTTGAGACTTACTTGTTTACCTGTTTGTTGCCTATCTTTGTTGAGTAAATCTAAGCAAGCTCACTGAGGGCAAGGACTTTGTCTGTTCAACCCAGCATCCCCAACAGCTAGAACAGTGCCTGGTGCATAATAGGGCTTAATAAGAAATGCTATTGGCCGGGCATGGTGGCTCACGCCTGTAATCCCAGCACTTTTGGAGGCTGAGGCAGGCGGATTACCTGAGATTGGGAGTTCAAGACCAGCCTGACCAACACGGAGAAACCCTGTCTATACTAAAAATACGAAAGATTTGCCGGCATGGTGGCACATGCCTGTAATCCCAGCTACTAGGGAGGCTGAGGCAGGAGAATCGCTTGAACTCGGGAGGCAGAGGTTGCGGTGAGCCGAGACGTGCCATTGCACTCCAACTTGGGCTATGACAGTGAAACTCTGTCTCAAAAAAAAAAAAAAAAAAAAGCTGTCTAGATGGCTTCAGAAACATTTGTTGAACTGATGAAATATTAAGCTTCTAAAGAAGTCTTTTAGTTTGCTCCTTGGAATTCTAGTCCTTTGACATGACCTGATTAAAAGAAAACAACAACCACCAAAAGAGAGAGAGAGAGAGAAGGAAATCGATGTGTGGCCAAATATAACTGGGAAATGCCCCCACCATATCCTCTCTTTGGGATTCACAAAGCCTCTCAGAAACCCTCCTGTAATGAATCCTGTTTGCCTGAATTTAGCAAAGCATTTCTTAAATTTATATGAACATGGAATTCTCTTTCCATTTAATTTCGGAATATGAAATATTAAATGCTATGCTAGGATCTTTCTAAAGTCCATGTTCGATAATAGAGGCTAAAAAACTCTACAATGTATATATATGTGTAAAAAATTTTTTTTAATCTTTTTTTTTTCTTTTTAGATAGTCTCACTTTGGAGTACAGTGGCACTATCTTGGTTCACTGCAACCTCCACCTCCCAGGTTCAAGCAATTCTCGTGCCTCAGCCTCCTGAGTAGCTGGGATTACAGGTGCACGCCACCACACCCAGCTAATTTTTGTATTTTCAGTAGAGATGGGGTTTTGCCATGTTGGCCAGGCTGGTCTTGAACTCCTAACCTCAAGTTATCCGCCTGCCTTGGCCTCCCACAGTGCTGGGATTACAGGCATGAGCCACCGCGCCTGGCCTTAAAAATCTGTAAACACATAGGAAGTTGTCTCATTTGACTGCACAATGCAGCCATGCATGGATGCCACATTGTGCTTACTGCAAAGTACTGTTACCGAGCAATAGGCTTGCTTCCTGATGCACACAGAAGCCAGTACTATGGCACCAATTTTTAAGAAAAGAAAAATCTTTATTGCAAGTTTGTCCGGCAAGGAGCCAGGAAGCAATGCTCAATCAAATCTGTCTCCCTGAGCTGGTTCTAGGGGCAGGTTTCATAGGCAGAGAGTAACTATGAGGGAGATAGGAAAACGCAAGGAGGCATGATCTGATTGGGTCATGCAACAAAATGGTGTTGGGTCCTTGGTTTTTAAGTTCCTACTGCAACAAAATAGGTTACCCCTTGCTTCTTAATTTGGTCCCCATTTCTTGATCCTGGTATCTACGTTCTGCACATGGTTGACTTTTTCATTCTGGCTGGCTCCAGGGCACAAATTGGGCACACTTGGTTCATCTGGCCATGCTCAGGTTACATGACTTGCAGCCTGGGAGTCCATTGCAACGGAGAAACCATTCATTATTTTGTTACTGGCAAAGTTGAACCAAATTGTACAGTGGGGCCACCTCTGCATTGACAATCAGATGTGTGATGTCCCTTCCCGCCGGGGACACTGTCTCTGACTGCTGTGGGGAAGGAGCCTGAGAGCGGGTTGTGGGTTCTAACCCTGCCGTTGAGTGCAGGAAAGAACTGTGCAGGCAATGGGGCTATTGTGTTTTCATTTCGATCCCAGAAATGAAAGCTCAGCTTAAAAAACATAATTATAATGGACTGTTTTTTTAAACCAATAGTTAGTTTTTCTCCTACTAATTTATGTAAGGTATGGTATTCCTAAACAATCATTAATGTATTGTTTTTATACTTTTGAATGACTTTTGAGAATGATTATTATCTTTCTATGTGTAGATTGTAATTATTACTAAGGGAGTTCATTTTAAATCCATGCTGTACCCATGTTTAGCCTGATTTGGTTTTACTAGCCCCTTGGTACTATCACAACTCCTCCATCCTCCAAGCAGAAGATTGACTATATTTTAAAACTGGGTGTGAGGCCAGGTGTAGTGGCTCATGCCTGTAATCCCAGCACTTTGGCAGGCCAAAGCGGGCGGATCACCTGAGGTCAGGAGTTCGACACCAGCCTGACCAACATGGAGAAACCCCATCTCTACTAAAAATACAAAATTAGCTGAGTGTGGTGGTGCATGCCTATAATCCCAGCTACACGGGAGGCTGAGGCAGGAGAATCTCTTGAACCCAGGAGGCGGCGGCTGCAGTGAGCCGAGATCGTGCCATTGCACTCCATCCTGGGCAACAAGAGTGAAACTCTGTCTCAAAAAAAAACTGGATGTGAAAGGAAGAAAGTCACATGGTTGCTTCTTCACAAGGAATCTGACGTAAATCTGCGTCCTTTCCCTCTTCTCTCCTGGCTGCACCTACCTGCACCTCCCTGCTACTCCTATGTCTCATACACAGAAAAAAGGCTTAGGATTTTTACGAAAGGTCTGGAAATTCCAGAAAAGGCTGCTAGCATCATAATATTTTTTCCCCTCTGTTCACTAAGTCAACAATTTAAACCCTGGTCCATCTCCAAATTCTCCCTCTTCTCAAATGCACCTTTGTTCCCTTTTTATTTTGAGAGAGTTTTTTTTTTTTTTTCTTAGACGGAGTCTTGCTCTGTCGCCAGGCTGGCATGCGGTGACACGATCTCGGCTCACTGCAACATCCACCTCCCGGGTTCAAGTGATTCTCCTGCCTCAGCCTCCCGTGTAGCTGCAACTACAGGCGCGTGCCACCACGCCCAGCTAATTTTTGTATTTTTAGTAGAGACGGGGTTTCACCATGTTGGCCGGGATGATCTCGATCTCTTGACATTGTGATCCACCTGCCTCAGCCTCCCAAAGTGCTGGGATTACAGGTGTGTGCTACCATGCTCGACCTTTTTCTTTTTTTTCTATCAGGACCTAGTCCAGACCTCAGAATTCACAGGAAGTTCAGGTGAGGGAAGGTTGTATGGGGCAGAGGTCTTCCTCACCTATATATTTTACCACCACTGGGGTAAATGTCAGTGGCCTTGTTTTCCACATAGGTGTAAAGCATCCATGTGGAAAGGCAATCATGGCCCCAGGGAACCACCTTGGATGGAAGGCAGATTCTGTCTTTCATGGCTACAGCTTCTCACAAAGGAAAGTCCATATATTTATACTCAGGATAGCAAACCTTCAGAGCCTCTTTCTTCCCCATATTCAGAGGCAGAAGAGAGGGCAGGAAGATAACTGACATGGTTTCTAAATGGCCACATTAAACAATATCCACCTTTGTGTATCAGGTTAGAAAAAAAGACTGATGAGTGGTAAGAGAAGAAAGTGGTTAAAAAGAAAGAATGAAGACAGAAAAAAAATTAAATGTCCTCATAGATGTCTCAGACCAAATACAGTATTACAGGTAATACTTGTACAAACTTTCTAAACCTGGGAATACATACACTCAAACACATGGACACATGTAATATATAATACAAATAAATATCAATTTATTTTATTGGGGTGAGTGGGTCCCGAGAAGAAATATGGAAGGATGATCACTTATAGGTTTCCATTTTTCAAAGGCCAGCAAGCAGTCCAGGGATACCATAGAGACAGCATTTCTGAATCTAAACAGAGAAAAAGGCTATAAAGGGGCCATTGTTCTCACCTGGAACTTTTCATCCTTACCTGTTTTGTTTTTTTTTTTTAATTTAAAAATATCCCTGCAAAAGCATCTACCTTAAAACCTAATCAGCCAGTATCTTCATTATCAGACAGTTGTTAAAAACAATACACCTCTAAAAGTAGTAATGGTTTATAGAATGATAAGGGGGAGGGAGGATACACTAGGGAGAAGAACCCCCCCATCAGCATTTCCTCAAGCCCACTCTAACCAAACCATTTATAATTAGCCCTTCATCCTGATAGGAGAACTAGTTCTGCTTATCCTCTTGCTGAAGAACAGTGACTTATCTTGCTGAGGATCAGTGACTCATCTATTGTTTTGGTAGTTATGATGAAAGTGTAAAAGGCATTTCAAATCAGCTAGAGTAAGAACATGATAGCCCTGCTGGTGGCTTCTTCTTTTATCCTATGATATAAATACTACCCAAGGCTAAAGGCTGAATATTTGTTAATCTGGTCACTTAACAATGAGTCTTTAAAAAAAGTTGTTGAATTGTTTTTCCATAGGAATCCAAAGGGTCTAGTTATACATAAATAGGAGGAAAAAATGAAAGGAGATGCTTTTAAACAGTGTAGGCCCTCTAAGAAGCAAGGAATGGGAAGAATGTTCCCTGCTGTAGGGTTAGGTATTTTACAGATTTGCTAAGCACTGAGTATACCCTCATATTATGTGATAAGCAAATTTGTGAAATGAGAGAAAACATTCCAACTCAGCTTCCTCTTTTCAATTCTCTCCTCATACTTGTCTTAAATTCTGCTCTAGAAAAAGAGTATCGGCCAGGCACGGTGGCTCACACCTGTAATCCCAGCACTTTGGGAAGCCAAGTCGGGTAGATCACCTGAGGTCAGGAGTTCGAGACCAGCCTGACCAACATGGTGAAACCCCGTCTCTACTAAAAATACAAAAACTAGCCGGGCATGGTGGCGGGCGCCTGTAATCCCACTTACTCAGGAGGCTAAGGCAGAAGAATTGCTTGAACCCGGGAAGTGGAGGTTGCAGTGAGCCAAGATCATGCCATTGCACTCCAGTCTGGGCAACAAGATCAAGAGTGAAACTCCGTCTCAAAAAAAAAAAAAAAAGGAAAAAGAAAAAAGAATATCTACCTAGGTCGAAAATAAGAAGATCTCCAAATATGAACCTAGTAAGGGTAAACTTAGCTTAAGTCTTTACTATGCTACTTAGAAGCTGTGTCAACTTGGGCAAATTGCTTAACTTTTGTATGTCAGTTTCCTTCTTTTTTGTGGGAAGAAGATACGTGATGGGGATAAAAATAGCTCACCCATTGTATATCAATGTTCTCCTCATGCAACAAATATTTACTTACTCT
This sequence comes from Pongo abelii, assembly GCF_028885655.2. Classification (NCBI taxonomy): domain Eukaryota; kingdom Metazoa; phylum Chordata; class Mammalia; order Primates; family Hominidae; genus Pongo; species Pongo abelii. The sequence goes on along the minus strand of NC_071995.2, from coordinate 42,848,311 downwards.
TACTGTGGGCTGTTCACTTGGGACATAGTGGTGAACAAGACACAGAACTCATCCTCAAGAAGCTTACAGTCTGATGAAAACTTTTATTTGAGTGCCTACTATGTATGAGTCATGCATTTGCTAAGGACTTTCACATATGTGGCATCAATTAATCCTCACAATAGGAGTGTTATCAGTCAGGATTTCTGGGCACTTACAACTTCCACTCTGACTGGCCTGTGGCTGAGTAGTTGTTATTTCAATAAATATTTATTGAGGGCATAGTATGTGCTGGGCACTGTGCTAGACACTGGAGATTTAGTGGGGAATCTTGTTGGTGGATCAGCTGTATTCATTGGGCACCTCTTGTGTGAGGTTCTGGTTTTCTCATTTAGTCTTCAACCCCAGTTTACAGAAGAGGAAACTGAGGTTCTGAGGGGTTAAACACAAAGGGCACATAACAAGGATATTTTCAAGGTTATAGTCTGAACTGCTGTAATAAAGAGACTGCAAAATATAGTGGCTTCATTCATTAATGTTTATATTTCTGTCCCTCTTAATAGGCCACTGTGAGCATGCATTTCAGGTTGTTGGAGCAGCTCTGCTCCATGATGTCGATCTGAAACCCAGATTTTCTTTCTCTTGCCACTGTCATCTCCTGCATGGCCAAAGCTAGGTCACCATCATAGTCATGTTTCAGCCTATGGGAAGGGGGAAAGACAATATTCAAGGCAAGTAGCTTTGTCTCAAAGTAGATGCCCCCAAATTGTGGAAATCCTTTCAAATTACATCCTGCTAACCTGAACTTAGCTGCATGGCCCCATCTAGCTGCAAGGGAGGCTGGGAAATGTAGCTTATGGCTGAGTACTGATGTGCCTAGCTGAAACTTAGGAGATTCTACTAATTAGTAAACATAAGGTCACAATGAACACTATAACAGTTAGTGTCTCTGGCATAGCTAGTAAGTGATGAAGCAGGAATTTAAACTCAGATTTGCTTGAATCCAATGCCATGTCACTACCTCTTAGACACAAGAGCTAGAGAACTCTGGTTCTGTTATCTGTCTGTCTGCAATGTAAAATAATAAATAAAAAAATTTCATTGGCATAGTTTAGGAACAAACAGTTGGAATTGTGTGTCAAGTTCCCAAAAATGTGGGGGTATTAAAATTTTTTTTTCCTATAGATGCCAATTTTTTCTCCACTTTTCTTGAAAACATCTTAAACTTCTAGCAGCCTGGCATTGTGACTGATATGAACTACTTATGTAAAAGTTATATAAGCTAGAGAAAAAAATATAGCCACTTAAAGAAAGAGGGAGAGAGAGAGAAAGAAAGAAAAAGAAAGAAAGGAAGGAAGGAAGGAAGGAAAAGAAAAGAGAAAGAAAAAGGAAGGGAAAGAGGGAGGGAAGGAGGGAAGAAGGGAAAGAGGGAAGGAGGGAGGGAGGGAGGAAGGGAAGAAAGGAAGGAGGGAAGAAGGGAGGGAGGGAGGGAGGGAGGGAAGGAGGGAAGGAAACCAAACCTGCCATGTCCTTGCCAAATCTGTAACAGGAGATATTTTTAAAGTTGTATGGTGCAGCAAGCTATAGATCTGCTTAAAGTTAGCTAATGCAGGAAGAGTTAGTCAGGAAAACAGTAAAATGTCTTCTTTTTTCTCAAAGCTTTCTCACCACCCAACCCCTACCAACAGAGATCTTTGAAACTATATGTTAGGCTGAAGGAGGAATAAACCATGTTTTCATATTCTTGGCAAAGAAACAGTGATTAACTAGTTTTTTGTTTTTTCGTTTTTGTTTTTTGTTTTTTTAATGTTTTAGACATGGGGTCTTGCTCTGTTGCCCAGGCTGGCCACAAACTCTTGGCTTCAAGCAATCCTCCCACCTTGGTCTCCTGAGTAGCTGGGACTACAGGTATGTGCTATCACACTCAGCTAGTGATCAGTTTCTTCAAAAAAGGCAGAGGTTGGGGGAACTCTTTCTATTTCAGAGCAGGAAAAAAAACCATGTCTATTTTAAACTACTGTTTCTATGTCACAAGCTTTGCTTGTTTTTGTTTATTTTTCTCATCTTTATAAGTAAATTATTATATAGAGTGATGCATAGGTCTAATGGATAACCCAAGCCCATGGGTTCCTTTATAGCTGGGCTTCTTATGGTAAAATATACACTTTTTCTTTCCTTCTGTACGCAATCACTAAAGCATAGTTGTCTGGACCCCAGTCGACACAAACCCTTTCCCCTTCTTTCACTTTTTCTTTGTCCCTGAAATCTTATCTACTTGATCTTTGCTGCAGTCACTCCAAATGCTTTCTGAAAGCTTACTAAAGATCAGGCTGAGGTGGGAGGATCACTTGAGCCCAGGAGGTTGAGGTTGCAGTGAGCCAAGATCATGCCACTGCACTCCAGCCTGGGTGACAGAGTGAGGCCCTGTCTCAGAAAACATGTAGTTACCAAATTCAATGCTTTTATCATTGATTCTTTGATGCTTTTTTTTTTTTTTTTTTTTTTTTTTGACATGGAGTCTCACTCTATTGCCCAGGCTGGAGTGCAATGGTGCGATCTCGGCTCACAGCAGCCTCCACCTCCTAGATTCAAGCAATTCTCCTGCCTCAGCCTCCCAACTAGCTGGGACTACAGGTGTGAGCCACCATGCCTGGCTAATTTTTGTATTTTTAGTAGAGATGGGGGTTTCACTGTGTTGGCCAGACTGGTCTTAAACTCCTGGCCTCAAGTGATCCACCCACCTTGGCCTCAAAGTGCTGGGATTATAGGCATGTGCCACCACACCCAGCCTGCAGCCTTTGAGTCTACCAACCATTCCTATCCTCTCATTTTTTCACATCTGAACTTTGAAAACATTTTGCCCTTGACTCTCTGTTCTCTCTGTCCCTCAACAGCCCATTCCTGCTAGGGCTGTTCTCTCTCATTGCTTCAACCTGCACCTCTATGTACATTACGATGGATCTACCTCTATGGCTCTCCCATGAGGTCCAATCTTATATTCCTTCTTTCTTCCTTTTTTTTTTCTTTGAGACTGGGTCTCACTCTGTCACCCAGGCTGGAGTACAGTGGCATGCAACCTTGAACTCCTGGGCTGAAGTAATCCTCTCACCTCAGACTCCCAAGTACCTGGGACTTACAGGCATGTGCCACCATACTCGGCTAGTTTTTAAATTTTTCTTAAAGATGGGGTCTCGCTATGTTGCCCAGGCTGGTCTCGAACTCCTGGACTCAAGCAATCATCTCACCTCAGCCTTCCAAATTGCTAGAATTACAGGTGTGAACCACCACGCCTGGCCCCACCCTTGTATTTCTAAGGCATTTCTGACTTAGTGTTTCTATTTAAATGACCCTACCAAAAGCAACAGGTGTGGCAGAGAACATGTTATATTTTTCTCCAAAGCCAGTTCCCTCTCCTAACCTTCCTAGTTCTGTCAGTGGTACCAGCTATCTCCACCACCCTGGCTTGGAACCTTGGTAAATTAATCCTGATTGCTGGACCCATCACTAATTTCTTCTTTTCCCTAAAGAATGTCCTTTCTTTTCCTGATCTCCACATCAAAGCAGTCACTAAGTACTGTCAACACTGCCTTCATGATGTTTCTCACATCTTGTGGCTTCTCATCCTTTCTATATTGTCTGCTATCACTATGGTTTAGGACTTAGTGTCTAATCCTTGGATCATGGGAAGAATGGACTTGCTAACTTGTCTCCTACCTCAGGACTTTCTTCCTCTCTTGTGCTCTGTTTCTACCAGAATCCACTCTGTACTCTGCTCCCACATAAATCTTCTTAAAACATGACTTTCCTTCTATTAATTTCCCCATCAAGAAATCTTTAATAGCTGCCTGATGACTACAGTCCTAATGCCTTACTCTACTTTTTATTTTAACATATGCCAGACATTAATTACTATTGGGTGAATATACCTTCTCATCCCATCCTCAAGTTTATCTATTTCTTTCCATATCCACAGCTACCACCATAGTTCAAGCAATCACCACATCTTACCTGGAGTATTACCATTGCCTTCTAACTGACCTCTATTTCTATTCTTGTCTCACTGCAATTCATCCCCAAGTTGGTTCTAGCGTTGTGGGTTATTGTTTTTGTTTTGTTTTGTTTTGTTTTGTTTGAGATGGAGCCTTGCTCTGTCGCCCAGGCTGGAGTGCAATGGCGCAATCTTGGATCGCTGCAATCTCCGCCTCCTGGGTTCAAGCAATTCTCCTGTCTCACCACCGTGCCTGGCTAATTTTTGTATTTTTAGTAGAGATGGGGTTTCACTATATTGGTCAGGCTGGTCTCGAACTCCTGACTTCAGGCGATCCACCTGCCTCGGCCTCCCAAAGTGCTGGGATTATAGGCGTGAGCCACTGTGCCCAACATGGGTTATTGTTAAGCTAATTTAACATTGCAGTTCATACTCCACAACCAGAGTGGTCTTTTAAAAAGTAAGTGGCTTCTGTGATAGCTGGCCTCCAGTGAACCATGTCTCTCCATATTCACATGCTCATGTGTTCACCTCCCTCATTTAATCTGAGTGCTGTCACTCACTTCAGCCAATAGAACACAGAAGTGATACTGTGCCAATTTTAAAGCTGAAGCTTTAAGAAGCCTCAGCAGCTTCTACTTTTGCACTTTTAGATTCCGTGAGCTTTCATATGAGAGGTCTATGTATCTTGGAGAGATCACATTAGAGCAAGCTTGTCCAACCCACAGCCTGCAGGCAACATGCAGCCTGCAACTTTGAATGTGGCCCAACACAAATTTGTAAACTTTCTTAAAACATTATGAGATTTTTTTGTGATTTTTTTTATTTTAGTTCATCAGCTATCATTTCTGTTAGTGTATTTTATGTTTTGCCCAAGACAATTCTTCTTCTTCCAGTGTGGCCCAGGGAAGCCGAAAGATTGGATATCTTTGCATTAGAGAGACTCTGAAACAACATGGAGAGAGAGAGAGAGAGAGTCAAGTTGTGCCAATGTCCAGCAGAGTCCTGCAGTCTAGTCATCTCAGCCAAGGTGCTAGAAAAGTGACTGAGCCATCTTGACTGTCCAGTTTAGTGGAACCCTCAACTAACTGTGGCCCCAGCTGACATCACACAAAGCAGAAGAACCACGCAGCTGAGCCTGTCAACTCACAGAATTGTGAGAAATAATCAAATGGTAATTGCATTAAAATACCAAGTTTTGAGATAGTTTGTTATGTAGCAATAGATCACCAAAATGCTTAAAACTAAATCCAGCTTCTGAACCTCACAGTAGCCTACAAGGCCCTACATGGTCTGTCTCCTGCCTAACATCCTGGACCTCATGTTCTATTCCACTTGGTATGTCCTGCCATATGGCTTATACCTGTCTCTCAGACATACTATCTGCCTGGAATGCAGTTGACCTACCCAGACAGCCCAGTGGAAGCAGATCTCTTCTTTTTTATTTTTTATTTTTGTTTTTGAGACCGTATTGCTTTGTTGTCCAGGCTGTAGTGCAGTGGTGCGATCTTGGCTCACTGCACCCTCTGCCTCCTGGGTTCAAGCAATTCCCCTGCCTCAGCCTCCCAAGTAGCTGGGACTACAGGCACACGCCATTGTGCCCCGCTAATTTTTGTATTTTTGTAGAGACAGGATTTTGCCATGTTGACTGGGCTTGTCTCGAACTCCTGACCTCAGGTCATCCACTGCCTTGGCCTCCCAAAGTGCTAGGATTACAGGCGTGAGCCACCATGCCTGAAAGCAGAGCTCTTCTTGTTCTCTTCTCCTCCTCCCCACTCTACCATGCCAGTTTACTTGCTTCAGAGTAATTATTATTCTCTAAAAATTCCCATTTGTGTACTTGCTTATTGCCTATATCTCCTCTCCACTCCCTCTAGAACCTAAGCTTCAAGAAAGCAGACACCTTGTCTATCTGGTCAACCAGATGAAGATTTATCAGGAAGCTAAGGTTGCTTATGCTCAGGGGCCCTCATTTGCATATGCCCCTTCCAAAGCCACATATTTAGTTTTGTATTTGTGATTTTGTACTCCTTTTCTTGAAGAAGGTTCCTCAAATTGTTTAAACCTCAGGCCTCTGTCAAAGAAAAACAGCCACACATCAGTTAAAATGGTAAAACAGATTTTATTTAATAACTACTGACAGTGAGGAAGAGTTGAACTCCACCCCAAGTTGTACAGAGGTGATGGGGCTTTTCTTTTGTTTTTCCTTTTCTTTTTTATTTTTTTAGACAGAGTCTCACTCTGTTACCCAGGCCGGAGTGCATTGGTGCGATCTCGGCTCACTGCAACCTCCGTTTCCTGAGTTCAGGTGGTTCTCCTGCCTTAGCCTCCCGAGTAGTTGGGATTACAGGTGTGCGCTGCCATGCCCAGCTAATTTTTGTATTTTTAGTAGAGATAGGGTTTCACCATGTTGGCCGGGCTGGTCTCAAACTCCTGGCTTCAGGTGATTCACCCACCTCAGCCTCCCAAAGTGCTGGGAATACAGGCATGAGCTGGCAGGCTGGGTGGCTGGTGATGGGGCTTTTCAAAGGGAGAATGAGGGAGTAGGAAGGGGGCATGGCAAGGGCTTGAGCAGAGTTAGGGAAGTGAAAAATCATAAAAAGCTGGAAGGGGAATGGATCTATGTGAAATCCATCTGGGTTTGCTAATTGGCATTTGTCAAATTTAAGCTTCTAACCCTCCCAGAGAGATGGGGAGTTGGGCCCTATCATTTAGCTTCCGCATTCATCTTTTTTGAACAGCACTTTCATCCTGTCACTTCCCTGTTTCAGAAATCTTCAGCAACTCCCACATGAATGGAGAATGAAATTCAGATCTCTGAGCCTGCCATTCAAGGCCGGCTACAACCTGCTTGTTCACCCTTACCTCCTACTTCTTGTCTTCGTAAACACTACCATAGCCAGACAGGTCTCTTTACAGCTTCCTGAACATTCCTTGCCCCTTCCATCTACCCATTACTTCACATTACATCATCTTCACGTTTACATCATCTGGAGATCAACTTTCCTCCACTCTTAGCCCCCTGTGAACTTTATCCCTCCTTCAAGATCCTTCTCCGTGAAGCCTTTCCAGACTCAGGTAGACCCAGTGTTCTCTCCCTCTTCTGAATTCTGGCCAGGCAGGCCATTCGTTTAGAACTGCCTGCCATCCATGACCAGTTCCCTTTTCTTGCCGAGCCCTGCCTGCTGATCTGGATTATACAAGCACTTCATCCAAGGACCATATCCTTACTGCAGCCATTCCTAGTTTAGAGGCCCCAGTGGAGGTGGAGGTCCCAGAGAGGCCAGTTGGGTTGTGTATTTGGAACCCACTGAGAATAAATAACAGAATTTTATAGCTTCTTTGAAATCAACGAAAATCACCAGAAATATGAACAGAAAAGAAATAAAGTCATCTAAGATGGGGATATAATAATTTAGTGTAAGTTCCTAAATCACAAATTCTTCAAAGGTAGCTCTATAATAGTTCTGGAAAAGTACCTGGTGCAGGAGCATTTACTGCAAGATTGCACACCCAAAGATATTACAGTATAGCAACTGATAATGTGGTGATAATGGTGGTGGTGATATTGCTGGCAATGCAAAGCAAACTCTAGTCCTTTAAGGTAAATGAGACATTGGTATTGTTTGATGGGGTCCTGCAATGAGCAGAAATTATTCTGTCACTGCTTTCTATGTTAACAACACCAAAGGAAACAAAGTTTTTCCAAAGGGGAGAATAATTTATATTTCATTTTTTAAAAAATGGTTACATTTTCCCCAAGGCATAATGGAAGAGTCTCCTTCAAACAATATACTTCTAGAAAAGAAAGTACTTTTAGGAAATGGGGAAGAGCTTTTGTTTCCTGGTAGCATCAGGTTTTGTCTTCTTTTGTGTCTTCTTTTCAGCGATAGGCAAAACGACAGTTTTTTAGTAGAAGTTAAAATTATAGCCCTACTAAAATCTACTAAAATACAGTATTTTATTTCGGTTTAGACTCATTTCCAATTGCATTTAATCTTTTCCAGGCTTGTTATTGCTTTTTCTTACAATTTCCAATGCGAAATGACATTTCTAGTCTCTTTTGCCCTCTATTGAATTGCCCTGGTAATAACAGTAACTAGCAAAATGCTAGTTCTCTAGCATGTAGGAGAAGACATAAATATTTGATCTCAGATCAGTGATGTGTGTAATTGCTGCTATAGAGAAAACCTTTGATTGCTGCCCAAATCTGGAGGCTTATTAAAATTTAATTTCTGGATCTTTTCCACATATATAAAACTCAGAACATTTCATAGTATATAAAGTAACCCTTCCCTGTTCCTATGGCAAGCTACTCTTTTTCTCCCAGGGATGGAGCAGTAAGAAATGCGTCTCATCCACAGGAATAGGATTTAGATATGAGAGAGCAATTCCTTCAATGAGTACTGAAAAATTCAGGAAAGAAATATCAAGGGAAATTGTGGATTATCATGTCTAGAAATCATTACATATGAGACAGATTCTGATTTGTCCGCATAACTTTTGGATTATTAATATGGCTAGTTTCTGAAAAATTATAGTAAAGCAAAAGAGGAAAAAATAGATATGAAAGTAATTAATATATTAGCTTGCCTTTATAATTTAATAGCAATTAAATGCTATTCATAAATTATATTTGAGAATTCCAACCATAAAAAGAAAACATAAATTATGCAAAATTATTTGGGCAACAATGGCAGAAGTATAATATGTAAAGTTTTTCTTTTAATACTTACATTACAATTGTTAAGTGGGATTTGGCTACTGGCTGACTCATCTCATTATATCCAGATGAATGAAGTACTAAAGAAGCAGATAATCCTGAAGCTTAATTTTATGTGTTAGTTTCAAAGCCTCTCAGCTGTACTCAAAGCTGTTATTGTAACACAATTGACTGATCTATCTTCTAGCTCTTCTGGTTTCCCCCCTTCCCTGATAGGATAGGACATGAATCCTAAGGGATAAACAAAAATTAGCAAAGCAATAATGTAGGTAACCCAAGAGGGCTAGATATACATATCTTCCCTTAGATAATTCAAGATTGACCGAAAAGTAAATGTAAAAACAATCTAATGAGATTTTTAGAAATCTAAAGAGCTCGGATTCTCTTGTTGGCATGCATTATGCAACTAATTTCACTACTGGGATTGAAGATTAGAATGGCTAAAAGTACAAGTTAAGAAAATAGACTCTGGAGTTGGCCGGGTGTGGTGGCTCACACCTGTAATCCCAGCACTTTGGGAGGCTGAGGTAGGTGGATCACTTGAGGTCAGGAGTTCGAGACCAGAGTGGTCAATGTGGTGAAACCCTGTCTCTACTAAAAATACAAAAATTAGCCGGGTGTGGTGGCATGCGCCTGTTATCCCCGCTACTTGGGAGGCTGAGGCAGGAGAATTGCTTGAACCTGGGAGGTGGAGATTGCAGTGAGCCAAGATTGTGCCACTGCACTCCAGCCTGGATGATGGAATGAGACTCTTTGTCTCAAGGAAAAAAAAGAAAGAAACTAGACTCTGTAGTCAAACAATCTAAAAGTTCAGCATGGGTTATGCCACTTAGTTGCTGTGAGATCTTAAGCAAGTTATGTAACTCACTAGGCCACAATTTCCTCATTTGTGTAATGAAAAAAATAAAACTTCATAGAGTTGTTCTGAAAGTTAAATGAGAAAATATATTTAAAATACTAGAAAAGGACTTGGCCAGAACAGACTTCTGATTAATACTAGTCATTATTAGCATCATCACAATGATTATAATTCTCAACATTGTTATTTTAGCATTAATAATAAAGATAATAGTAATAGCCTTAAGAAGGAAAATTTCCCTAGGCATTTGCTAGAAAAGAAAGCAAAGAGAGGAGGTCTGACTTCTGTGCATGCTTCCACCCTGGACTTACATTATGCTTGCAACTCAATATTGTGTTTGAGGCTGTGACCCAGGGCAGGATAAAGCCCACAATATTTCTTGGCATCACCCATTGGACACCATTGTGATCTTGTGTTTACTGTCTACTTTCTAAGCAGAGTTCTGAGTTGTTCAGGTGACTGATCAACCAGCAACCGTGGAAGTCTTGAGCTGTCAGTTATGTAGTTCTTTGTTTTGGGTATACATGGTCCTGGTTTGGGCCAAAAATTAGAATGAGGGACTTATTTGACTTTATAACTTCCTCATATAGAAAACTGTTATACAACCCTGGGCCCCAAAAGTCAGACAGGATGAGATCTTTATTCTCAAGACATATGCATAATTCTGAAGTAAAAAGTAGCAGTTTGTTTCAAATATAGAAATATGGAAATTGAATATAAGAAGTTATTTTTCTTTTTTGCCATACTATTTGAAAAGTCCATGATCATTATTTCTGAAAATTAATATGTATCATATTAAACTATTTAAACAGGGTAAAAAGATATGCCATGAAAATAAATTATCCTGCCACCCTAACCCTGGTATTTGAGTTTACTTTCTCAGAAATAAATATTATTACTGTTTGATTATTATGTTAAACATAACCTTTTAATCAAGATTCTTTCCTCTGGGATTTTCTTGGTGTTATACTGAGTAGGGGTCTAAATATCAGAAGACTCCTCATCATCAAATTAAAAAACAATTGGGCCAAGCACGGTGGCTCATGCCTCTAATCCCAGCACTTTGGGGGTGGAGGCAGGCAGATCACTTGAGGTCAGCAGTTCGAGACCAGCCTGGCCAACATGGTAAAACCTTGTCTCTACAAAAAATACTAAAATTAGGCCGGGGGAATCCCAGCACTTTCGGAGGCTGAGGCGGGTGGATCATGAGGTCAAGAGATAGAGAGCATCCTGGCCAACATGCTGAAACCCCGTCTCTACTAAAAATACAAAACATTAGCTAAGTGTGGTTGTGTATGCCTGTAGTCCCAGCTACTGGGGAGGCTGAGGCAGGAGAATTGCTTGAACCTAGGAGGCGGAGATGGCAGTGAGCCAAGATCATGCCAGTGCACTCTAGCCTGGTGACAGAGCAAGACTCCACCTCAAAAAAAAAAAAAAAAAAAAATTAGCCTGGTGTGGTGGCAGAAGCCTGTAGTCCCAGCTACTTGGGAGAATGAGGCAGGAGAATCACTTCAATCCTGGAGGCAGAGATTGCAGTGAGCCGAGATCACACCACTGCACTCCAGCCGGGGCAACAGCAAGACTCCATCTCAAAAAACAAAACAAAAGAAAACAATTGCTTTGTCACTCTAGAAACTCTAAGGAGGCAAAGTCAAATATGTTGTGTCAAAATCTCTATGGTTCCAGTATTATAAAATGACCTGGGAAAAGCACTGAGGATCTTTTCTAATTGGATATGGACCTAGATTTTAAATTTGGCTTTGGGACCAGGACTATCCCATTACCTTAATTTGGATCTGAAAGATTTATCATGATTTACATGCATAGTTCTGAATACAGTTTAATTAGGCACATATGATTGCAGGATAAATACAGACAGAGGAGTGTTATTTTTGTGTGTCTTGTTATCTCCAAGCTAAATATGAATGGCAACAGCAGTGCAACACTTGAATTGTTCTACATTTGTTATCCTACAAAATGGGCTCTTCTTGGGTAATAACTTTTAAACAATCAGAAACCCAGTAAGATATTTTAGTCATTGTCCTTCAGTTAGCTGCTACATGGTATGCTTAGTTAGTTGCATTATCTTTTCAGTTGGAACTTTGAGTTGATAGAAACTGATGATAGAAAGATGAGGTCTTTTTCCTGCTCACAAACATCTTTTATTTATTATTATTATTATTATCATTAGTATGAGACAGAGTTTCTCTCTGTCACCTATATTGGAGTGCAGTGGCACCATCTCGGCTCACTGCAACCTCCATCTCCCAGGTTCAAGTGATTCTCCTGTCTCAGCCTCCCAAGTAGCTGAGATTTCAGGCACCCACCACCATGCCCGGCTAATTTTGTATTTTTAGTACAGACAGGGTTTCACCATGTTGACCAGGCTGGTCTTGAACTCCTGATCTCAAGTGATCCACTCGCCTTGGCCTCCTAAAATGCTGGGATTACAAGTGTGAGCCACTGTGTCCAGCCCACAAACATCTTTTATATCAGGTAAAAGCAGATCAGTGGTCAGAAATTATAGCAGATGGCAAATTGTGTGTTGCCAGTAACAAGCTATAAGTTATGCCTCCTCTGCCAATACATTTCACACTCTTCTGCTATTGAGTTACTGCTTAGTGGCCTTTTGTTTCAACTTGAAGAACTTTTTAAAGCATTTATTTTAAGGTAGGTCTAGTGGTGATGAACTTCAGCTTTTGTTTGTCTGGGAAAGTCTTTATCTCGCTTTCATTTTTGAAGGAGAGTTTTTCTGGGTATGGTATTCTTGGCTGGCAGGCTTTCTTCTTTAGTACTTCGAATATATCATCCCACTCCCTTTTGGCTTGTGAGGTTTCTGCTTTCTCTCTTTCATTTTTGAAGGAGAGTTTTTCTGGGTATGGTATTCTTTGTTGGCAGGTTTTCTTCTTTCAGTACTTCAAATATATCATCCTACTCCCTTTTGGCTTGTGAGGTTTCTGCTGAAAAATCTGCTGATAATCTACTGGAGGACCCCTTGTATGTGACAAATTGTTTCTCTTGCTGCTTTCAAAATTGGTATTGTCTTTGACTTTTGACAATTCGATTATAATGCATTTTAGTGTGGATTTCTTTTTTTTTCTTTTTCTTCTCTTTCTTTCTTCTTTTTTTCCTTTTTTTTTTTTTTTTTTTTTTTTTTTGAGTTGAAGTCTTGCTCTGTTGCCTAGGCTCAAGTGCAGTGGAATGATCTTGGCTCACTGCAACCACTGCCTCTCAGTTTCAAGTGATTCTCGTGCCTCAGCCTCCCAAGTAGCTGGGATTACAGGCACCCGCCACCATGCCCAGCTACTTTTTGTATTTTTAGTAGAGATGGGGTTTCATCATGTTGGTCAGGCTTCTCACGAACTCCTGAACTCAAATGATCTGCCCGCCTTGGCCTCCCAAAGTGCTGAGATTACAGGAGTGAGTCACTGTGCCTGGCCCATGGATTTCCCTAGGTTCATATTTGGCATCCCTTTGGATTTCTTGGATTTGGATGTTCATTCCCTTCCTCAGGTATTGTCTATTAATAGATACTAGGGAGACTTGGGAAGTTTGAATAAGCTTACCAGGGTTAAGTTTCTGAGAGGTAGGGTTGAAGATTTTTAACTGGAAAAGTTGATACTTCATCAGTTAGAATCTATTATCTCTAAAGTAAGACTGAGTTATAAAGAGAATCAAGAAGACTGACAATCAAGGAATCTAGAAGAATCCAATTTTTTTTCTCAAGAAAAAATACAGAATCTGAAAAACTTCTCAGATTTGAGAAGCTGTCAGTTGTTATTTCTTTGAATAAGTTTTCTCATTCTTTCTCTCTTTCTTCTGCTTTTGAAACTCTCACAATACATATTTGGTCTGCTTAATGGTGTTCTGTAATTCTCTTAGGCTTACTTTTACTTTTTCATTCTTTTTTCTTTTTGCTCCTCTGAAGGAATTATTACCAGTGACCTGTCTTTGAGTTCACTGATCCTTTCTTCTGCTTGATCTAGTATGCTGCTGAACCCCTCTAGTGAATTTTTCAGGTCATTTGTGTTCTTCAGCTTCATATCTGTTATATTTCTCTTGATGCTTTTAAATATTTTCTACCTCTTCCTTGAAATTCTCATTTTGTTCATGCATTGTTTCTCTTAACCTCAATGAGCATCTTCATGAGAGCTATTTTTAATTCTCTGTCAGACAAGTTAAATAACTGTTTCATTAGGTCATTTTCTGAAGATTTATTTTGTCCCATTGTTTGGAACATCTTTGCCTGGTGCTTCATTTTTCTTGACCCACTGTGTTGTGTCTACATGTTAGACAAAGCGGGTACCTCTCTCAGTCTTCATAAACTGGCATGGTAAAGGTGAAGACCCCCACCAGTCAGCCTAGTCATAGATTATGAGGGTCTCTTCCAACTCCTTCCCTCCCCAAGAAGAAGCAGTTAGCTCTGTTTTGCCTATTTGCCCTGTGCTAAGCCATGGGTAGGGGAGAGCTATGGCATCTACTAGCCAGAGCTACTGTTACTTCTCTCCTCCAGGTGACTAGATTGTACTGAACCCATTACAGCTTCAGGACTGGTGAGACAGATGCAAGTTCTTTGGGAAGGCCTGGAGGAGTTATGGTACTGGACACATGGACCAATTCTTTCCCTCCTCAGGAGAGGCTAAATGCTGGCATTCTCATAAGCTTGCTCTGTGCTGAGCAGGGGAGAGGAACAATGACATCTACCAGCCCAAGTCACTGTATCCATTTTCCTCCAGGTGGTTAGACTGTGCCAAATCTTTCAGAGTTCCAAGACTGGAAAAACAGAAGCAAGTCCTTTCTGGAGCCCCCTTAGAAAGAGTTAGGGTGCTGTGAACCAACCCCTTTTATCCTCTAGGTGAAACTTGGAGCTAGTGGGTCTCTTCTTGATTGTATGGCACTGTGCCAGGGCAGTGTCTGTAGCAAGAGGGTGTCTTGAATCTCCCTAATAGTTTCAGTGAGTTGGTTTCATAGTCTCCTGGCATGCAGAAGTCTTTCAATTCATTTCTGATTTCTCACAAAGGAATTTGTCCATGAATTGTTGCTGAATTGCTGTGTCTGTGGGCTGGTTTGAGGTGGGCCCAAGCTTCCTACTCTGCCACCAGAATGCGTTCATTCATTCATTCTTTCTTCTCTCTCTCTCTCTTTCTCTCTTTCTTTCTTTTTCTTTCCTCTTTCTCGTGCCTTCTCACTTGGGGTGCCAGCCATTGATATGGGATTGCTCTTTTCCCCGAAGGGGAAAATATATGTTAACATGTATTAACCACTAAAATTGAGCATTAGCTATTCTTTCAGTTGCTCTTTATAGATGACAAATGCAGGTGAAGAAGGGGGTCTCTGAATTTAGAGAGATTACCTCAAAGAAGAAAGGTATTGTCTATTAATAGATACTAGGGAGACTTGGGAAGTTTGAATAAGCTTACCAGGGTTAAGTTTCTGAGAGGTAGGGTTGAAGATTTTTAACTGGAAAAGATGATACTTCATCAGTTAGAATCTATTATCTCTAAAGTAAGACTGAGTTATAAAGAGAATCAAGAAGACTGACAATCAAGGAGTCTAGAAGAATCCAATTTTTTTTCTCAAGAAAAAATACAGAATCTGAAAAACTAATATTAATTATCATATGTATGTTCTTTAAGAAGGTGGGATGGAATACTAAGCACTTCGGATTTCAACAGCATTTCACTTAGTCTTACTCCATTTTGTTGTTGTTGTTTCTTAATTTTTTTTTTCTTTTTTAGCATCTATTGTTGGGGTGATCGGACCCAACACCAGATTTTGGGGACGACGAAGTCTGGAAGAGTGAAAGGAATGAGAAAAGACAGTTTGAGAGAGAAAGTGGGTCTAGGGGGCCAATGCGAGTATGGAGGCTGTGAAGTCCCCGAGCCCTGGAAGCCCAGACTATTTATTGGTGATCAAACAAAGAAACAGGTGGTGAGAATGTGGGGTTGAAAGGGAGTATTGCATTAAGCACATGATTTACAGCTGTGACGGTTTAGCATATGCTCTGCTAGTTGAGATAATGGAGAGCAGGTTCTTTTAACTCAAGATACAATAGATCCTGGGAGAGCAGGGAGCAAGGAGCCAGCCAGTCTAGACACATTCCAGAGGCCATGAGCCCTGGATTCTTTCCAAGCCACGAGGGGTTTTATGCCCTGGGCTTAGATTATAGTGCATCAGGGTAGCCTTCCACCCTTTGGCACAGAGCTTGGTGTTCCAAAGGCCACGAGGGGTTTTAGACCCTGGATCCCAGACATGTTTCAAGACTTTTTTATATTATGTCAGACATTCAAGCCCTGCCTCAGCTTCTCTCCCAACACTCAGCTTTTCTCCCAACATTTATTAAATAGCTCCTATGTGCAAAGCAGTGTGCCAGGTACCTTAGTCACAGTGGGCACCAACATTTGACCAGTCTCTGGCTACATGAACCTTAGAAATGCTTAGATAAAAAAGGTACATATTAGCCATTATGTTATATATATATAAAAAAATTATGTAAATAAGTTATTTTATACCAAAAAAAGTACGTATTTTCCAGTGCAACTTAATTAATTGGTTTTCTGATTTATACATCAATCTAAGATGACTTGGTTAATATGAGTCCACAAGAGGCTATCTAGATACGTGGGTTAAATTGAGTTTCTACACCTGCTAAGCTGAGAGCCAAACTGTGGTGCTTGGAGACGCATTAAAGGCACAATCACTCTTGGCAGTGCTTCTGGGTGCTCAGCAGGCATCTCACTCTAAGAACTCTAGGCCATTCTGATTCATTTCAGTAGTAGGGAGCAAGTTCTTTTTTTTTTTTGAGATGGAGTCTGGCTCTGTTGCCAGGCTGCCAGGCTGGGGTGCAATGACGCCATCTCTGCTCACTGCATCCTCTGCCTCCCAGGTTCAAGCGATTCTCCTGCCTCAGCCTCCCCAGAGTAGCTGGGACTACAGGTGCACGCCACCACACCCAACTAATTTTTGTATTTTTAGTAGAGACAGGGTTTCACCATGTTGGCCAGGATGGTCTCAATCTCGTGACCTTGTGATCCACCCACCTCGGCCTCCCAAAGTGCTGGGATTACAGGCATGAGCCACCGTGCCCAGCCGGGAGCAAGTCCTTATACCAGTTCACATATACCACTACACAGATGCCCTCACTGAAAAATATGAAAAATAAACATAGAGTTTTGTTTTTGTTTTAAATAATAAGAGGTGGGTATGAGGGGGATTTTTCAAATTAGAAATATTGGCATTTAGAAGGCAGACATAATTCAACAGTTAAAGAAAGTGTAATTAAAAACAATGATTTACCCCGGGCCAAGGATGAGGCGGGCTGGGCGTCCCCACACCAGGCCCGGGTGCTGGGAGTGGGCATCTGGGCAGCGCCGGGTGATGGCCCTGCTGCTGGTGCTCCTCGCCTCCTGGGGCCTTGGGCAGTGAGGGGGCCGGTGGGCACGGGCCAAGTGGCCGTGGGCGCCATGGAGGGGGTGCTGTACAAGTGGCCAAACTATCTGAGCAGTTGGCAGCCTCGATGGTTCCTTCTCTGTGGGGGAATATTGTCCTATTATGATTCTCCTGAAGATGCCTGAAAAGGTTGCAAAGGGAGCATACAAATGGCAGTCTGTGAAATTCAACTTCATTCTGTAGATAATACATGCGTGGACCTGATAATCCCCAGGGAACAGTATTTCTACCTGAAGTCCAGAAGTGTGGCTGAAAGATAGCAGTGGCTGGTGGCCCTGGGATCAGCCAAGGCTTGCCTGACTGACAGTAGGACCCAGAAGGAGAAAGAGTTTGCTGAAAACTTGAAAACCAAAATGTCAGAATTAAGACTCTGCTGTGACCTCCTTGTTCAGCAAGTAGATAAAACAAAAGAAGTGACCACAACTGGTGTGTCCAATTCTGAGGAGGGAATTGATGTGGGAACTTTGCTGAAATCAACCTGTAATACTTTTCTGAAGACCTTGGAAGAATGCATGCAGATCGCAAATGCAGCCTTCACCTCCGAGCTGCTCTACCGCACTCCACCAGGATCACCGCAGCTGGCCATGCTCAAGTCCAGCAAGATGAAACATCCTATTATACCAATTCGTAATTCATTGGAAAGGCAAATGGAGTTGAGCACTTGTGAAAATGGATCTTTAAATATGGAAATAAATGGTGAGGAAGAAATCCTAATGAAAAATAAGAATTCCTTTTATTTGAAATCTGCAGAGATAGACTGCAGCACATCAAGTGAGGAAAATACAGATGATAATGTAACAGTCCAAGGTGAAATAATGAAGGAAGATGGAATGGAAAACCTGAAAAATCTTGACAGTAACTCGACTCAGTCTGGATCAGACTCAAGTTGCTCTCCAGAATGCCTCTGGGAGGAAGGCAAAGAAGTTATCCCAACTTTCTTTAGTACCATGAACACAAGCTTTAGTGACATTGAACTTCTGGAAGACAGTGGCATTCCCGCAGAAGCATTCTTGGCATCATGCTATGCTGTGGTTCCAGTATTAGACAAACTTGGCCCTACAGTGTTTGCTCCTGTTAAGATGGATCTTGTTGGAAATATTAAGAAAGTAAATCAGAAGTATATAACCAACAAAGAAGAGTTTACCACTCTCCAGAAGATAGTGCTGCACGAAGTGGAGGCGGATGTAGCCCAGGTTAGGAACTCAGCGACTGAAGCCCTCTTGTGGCTGAAGAGAGGTCTCAAATTTTTGAAGGGATTTTTGACAGAAGTGAAAAATGGGGAAAAGGATATCCAGACAGCCCTGAATAACGCATATGGTAAAACATTGCGGCAACACAATGGCTGGGTATTTCGAGTGGTTTTTGCGTTAGCTTTAAGGTCAACTCTATCCTATGAAGATTTTGTGGCTGTGTTAACCATAAAGGAAGGTGACCACCAGAAAGAAGCTTTCAGTATTGGGATGCAGAGGGACCTCAGCCTTTACCTCCCTGCCATGGAGAAGCAGCTGGCCATACTGGACGCTTTAGAAGAGGTCCACAGGCTGGAATCTGATGAGGTGGTATGATGGCTGCTGAGCAGCACCTCCTAACTTCAGGGAATAAAGTGCTAAAGTGCAAAAAATAAATAAATAAATAAAATTTAAAAACAATAAAAACCATGATTTCACAGCATCAATCATGCCTTTTATATTCCAAACTTCAAGAATTCATCCTATTATATTTTTATTATTTTACATTCGGAAATTACCCAAAGCATTGATCTAAATCTACCATGTGATTATAAATTTCTTAAAAAGTCATGAAGTCCTTCACAAATTATTCATTTACTCAAGATTAAGTGTTATATTGGCTATTACATTCTCTAATAAATTATCTTATCGATTATTTGTACAAAGGATTTACACATTTGACTATGGTTTTTAGCTTGCTGCTTATTAAATCTTAAGCCTTTGGAAGATGAAATCTTAAAAATGCTTGAGATAATATATTTTACATGAATTGAATAATTCAAAAACAACCATAAAAGAAGCAAATTCAATTGTGTCTACTTGGAATTGCTAAATGAGTTCCATCTATGTGGTTTTTAATTGTCCTCTATCTTGTAACTTTTACCAGTGTTTCATAACTAGATGTTTTCCTTAATTACTCTGACCCTACAATGAGAATAGAAATAAGCTAGCACAAACATACCCTGACACAATTGTGCAGAAAACTCACCTTGGACTTTGCTAATGCATGCAAAGTATATCCCCAAGGCTTCTTTTTTTCTAGTCTCTTTTTTCCCAGGGGACAGCTCTGGAAGTGATCAATAGATTGTCTCCCTCTGAAGGGTATGGCTTGAGTTGAAAAAGATTTCAACCATAAATAGGTATTTATTTTCTTTGTGCCTGGAGAATATATGCTCATTAATTTTAAGAAATTTCAGCATTGTGATTTATTACAATAATAGTAGTAATAATACTGCTAAAATTGGCATCATGTATATATGAAGTACTTAACCGGGTTATAACACCACATTGTTATGTAACATGCAAAGTCATTACTTAACATTGAGTTCATTAAAGCCACACACACAAAATATAAATTACAAAGGAAATGGGCAAGTACATTCTCAAAATATGTAAAATTTCAGCGCTTACTATATGGTTAGCACTATGTCAAATGCATTATGTGTTTTCACTCCTAATCTTCATGACAACTTTGGAAAATAGATACTATTAGTCTCCCCATGTTAGAGGTAAAGAAAGTAGAGTCGGCTGGGTGCAGTGGCTCATGCTTGTAATCCCGGCACTTTGGGAGGCCAAGGCGGATGGATCACTTGAGGTCTGGAGTTTGAGACCAGCCTGACCAACATGGTGAAACCCTGTCTCTACTAAAAATACAAAATTAGCCAGGCGTGGTGGTGCATGCCTGTAATCCCAGCTACTTGGGAGGCTGAGGCAGGAGAGTCACTTGAACCCGGGAGGCAGTGGTTGCAGTGAGCTGAGATCGTGCCACACTCCACCCTGGGCAACAAAAGCGAAACTCTTCTAAAAAAAAAAAAAAAAGAAAGAAAAGAAAAGAAAAAGAAAGTAGAGTCACAGAGACATGGCAAGTTAGTGTCAAGATCTGGACCCAGGCAGTCTGGCTCCAGTGCTAGAAGTCTTTACCATTAAGCTATGTTACTGCTTTGTGACACCACAGAATCACAAATACTATGATTCTGAACAAATCACAGAAAAGAACCAGGGAAGAGAAATTAGGGAACCCAGAAGAGAAATCAAGGATCATTTATTTCAGTTCTTCTTAAGATACATAATCACTGTTTTCCCAAGCCCATGGATAAAACTAATGTTGCAAAACAGTATTGGTGGGCAGTGTCTATGCCATACCAGGAGAGGAGAGAGGGCATTAGCTGTTAGACTTCAAAGGTTCTGGTCTGGCCAGTAAGATCACATTTGTTGGAGACGGATGTGTCTTACCCAGATATAATTCAAAGGTCATCACCCAGCCACCTTCTGATTATTTTGTTTTCCACATCAGTCTGTCAAAAGGGAGAGAATGCTTTTATTACAAAGGCATGATTGTTCTGATACCTGAGACAGCAATGTCCTTTTACAAATTAATAGACTGATATTTATCTTTATATGCCCTGCCCCAAGAATCTACCACACAACATATCCCCCTGGTCATCCTGCATTAGATGTAAGGGGAAAGCTAGTGAGCACCACACCCCCCACAGTACTCAGAAGTCCCTCCCTTTCCCCATCCTTTCACTGCACTTGGGCCAAACCACTGGTGCTTTAGAATGGAGGGTTCCAGGAGTTTCCATCGTCCCCCAAACAAATTGACCCTTGGTGACCCACCCTTGCATTCCCAACCCATGTCCCCCAGCACTTCAGACCCTCCAAGTGTGTCATTAGTTACAACAAAAAATTCTCAAAACAACAATGACAATAATTATATCAAAATCCTGGAGTCACTGTGATAAAGAAACTGAGGCTCAGAGAGTTTAGATGACAATCAAGGAGAGAGCTGAGCAGGAGCAAATCCAATCTCCTGCTTCTCTGCTCTATGCTGCCCCCTGGTGGTGCACTGTCAATAGCCCAGCTTCCAAAGGCACCTTGAGGAACATGTTCTCTGTCCCCGTCCCTTCCATTCTTTCTCTCCGAAGAAGAGAAAGGGATAAACTACTGATGCACAGAAAACTGCTGATGCACAGAATAACTTAGGAGTTGAGTCAGAAAGACGTGTTCTTGCCCATAGTTCAAACCCGTTTTTCGAAATATTTTCAGAAAAGATGACCCTGTCATAAATTCAAATTTAACTAAAATGCTGTGATTGCATTACAAGTAAATTTAAAAGGTCCATTTGTGTATGACTTGATATTCTGAAAGATGAGAAAAGTATAGTAGTAGCCTTTGGAACATATTGCTCTAATGCCACTGGCAAATTATTTTTAGAGGACACCATAGAACCTTAGCATTCTACCTTTCTAGACTACATAGTTTATATATTTTATTGACCTTCAGGTCTGTGAGAAGGACACAAATATTGGCAACATTATACTGCCATATAAAGGATATTGTTTCTAGACCAGCCTGGGCAACATTGCGAGACCCCTTCTCTACAAAATAAATAAATTTTTAAAAAGTTGGCCAGATGCGGTGGCTCACGCCTGTAATCCCAGCACTTTGGGAGGCCCAGGCAGGTGGATCACCTGAGGCCAGGAGTTTGAGACCAGCCTGGCCAACATGGTGAAACCCCATTTCTATTAAAAATACAAAAATTAGCCAGGTGTGGTGGTGCATGCCTGTATTCCCAGCTACTCGGGAGGCTGAGACAGGAGAATTGCTTGGACCCAGGAGGAGGAGGTTGCAGTGAGCCAAGATCATGCCACTGCACTCCAGCCTGGGCAACAGAGTGAGACTCCATCTCAAAACAAAACAAACAAACAAAAAACATTCTTTTTAAAGTATTTCAAAGGAATCTTCTGTACTTGGTATACGTTCTTTTCATTTTCTTCTGACATATTCCTAATAATATATGTGCATGTAACTGTCACGTAACAAGATAGTAACATGGAATTGCTACTTTCAGTTTATAGCCTCAGAAGCAGGTATCCAAAATTTCGTGTACATCCACATACATTTACACATATATACATATGTGTATATATAATTATATGTTGATTACTATATTCTACTAAATCTTAGAAAGGTATGTGAAGAGAAAAACATTCTGGTCAAAGCAAACTCACATACTCAAGTTAAAAATCAAGTGTAACCTTATAAACCATCTTTCTAAATTCATAAGCCAAAAAACAAAGTTTCAATTTCCTGTTTCTTTTGTTTAAGAGAAAGAGGGCTCTGGTCACTTAAAATTTTGCAAAATCTGTTTCAATCACATTTCACAAGACACTTGCTGCGGCAGTGAATTTGAACCCAGGAATAAATAGCAATTCTGTAAACATTAACTCTTTCTTGCAATCTACAATATGGTCTCTAGACCAGCTGTTCTCCACAACAGGTGCAACAGATGGTATCATTCTCCAGGTCTCACTTAGAGGCCTTTGTTGTGCCCTTTCTACCAGTGGGCAAAAAGTGAATACTTACTTTGGTGAATTGTATCCATCTTCTCAGAGGACAGAGGGCTTTAGTTTTGGCTCCCTTTCCAATAGTCTGGTTGTTCACAGTGTAGTAACTAGGAAATTTTCGGGTCATGGTTCTGTCTGTTGGCTGTGAGAAGAAAGAACAGATCAAACCTTTGCAGAGTTGGTTTGGAATCTGTTGAGTTATATGCTGGGTTTGGTGGGTTTTTCTTTCATAAATTCATCAAAGTATGAATTCCTCTGCTTTGGAAGTAGTGACATCTTTAATATGGGAGAAGAGACATTGTACTTGTTAAGTCATGATGTCTGCAGAAGGTTCTGAACAAAATCTACTAAAGACAGTAATGTTGAAAATAGATAATGAAGGGACTTCAATTTAGAATGATGGGAAAATCCAGTTGCTTGCTTACATTGTCCAAATCATGCAGGAAAAGAAAAGTGAGTGGAGGTTTAGAAAAGGATATATACAAATGTGAGCATTTAGAAAACTGCTGATCTTAAGTCTACATAATGATTTAAATTACTTCAAATATATGAGTTGTTTTGATAATGCCAGAAATGTAGGCAGTAATCTATTTTCTACTTCTATTGCTTGTCAATTATAGCAGGAAGTCTTCAAGATGTAAATTACACAAAGAACTGTTCTTACCATAAGCAGTACTATACTTCAGTAGTTTACCAAAGGAGTAGACAGTGCAGGGACATATCATAGAATTTTAGCATAGTTAAAACACCTCAGCAAGTTCACAGAAATCCCTTATACAACTTGCATCATGGATGTTAAAGAGCTCTTCCCTAAGTGTTTTCAGTAATAAGAGAATCACCATCTCAAAAGGCAAATCATTCTGTTTTCTAATCATTAGCCTGTTCATTTTTATTTTAAGGTTGGAATCTATCGCTTGTAACTTCATCTCTTGGTCTGCTCTCTGAAGCTGTAAAAATAAAATTTTTCCTCTTCTGTCTTTTAGCCTGCTTGATATTTAAAGTTCACTATTGTATTTTGCTTAAGTCTTTCCCATTTCCTGAATAAGTATCCCCATTTCCTCAAAGCAATCATAATATAATCAGTAATATTTAATTCCTCATCCACCATCCCCTGATAGTGCTCAAGTTTGAGCTTTTGAAATCTCTAACACATTACCGTATCTTGAAACTCTCTTCCTCTTTTATCTCTGTTTCCCCTCTTAAAGATAACCAAGCAAATTCCCTCTTTCCCAAGCCCTCTAGTTTTCATTTTATTTCTCTTTCCTTCTTCTAAATTGACGTTTTGAAAAAGTATTTTGTGCTCACTTCCCCACTTCCATCCTTTCAAAGCCATTGTAATCTAGTGTTCATCTTCATATGCTGCCGAAATCATGTGTGATAGTATCCCTGCTCACCCTTAAAGATCAGTGGGCAAAGGGATCTGAGAGTGCTTAAAGATCTGTGGTCAAAGGGATCTGAGAGTAGACCTAAGTGTGAGACAGACACAGTTTCTTGGATCCACCACTTGCTAGTTTTGTGACTTTGGCAATGTATTTAACTTCTTTCAGTCTTGGTTTCCTCATTTTGATAAAAAGAATTGTTGTGAAACATAATGCAAGGAAAGTGTTAAAGTGCCTGGCCTGCAGTTTGTGACCAACATCTTTGGTAGTCATTATTATTATTATTTGCCCTCACCAATGGTTATCTTACTTCATTTTGCTGCTGTAACAAAGTATCCAAGACTGAGTAATTTATAAAGAATAGAAACTCATTTGCTTATAATTGTAGAGGCTGGGAAGTCCAAGATCAAGACACTAGCAGATTCAGTTGTCTGGCGAGGGCTGCTGTCTGCTTCCAAGATGGCCTCTGTAGCTACATCCTCTGAAGGGGAGGAACATGATGTCCTCACATGTGGCAGAAGGGTAAGCAAGCCTCTTTTAAAAGGGCTTCAGTCTCATTCACAAAGTGGGGAGACTTAATGGCCTAATCACCTCTTAAAGTCCCCACTTCTTAATACCATCACATTGGCCATAAAGTTTCAACACCTGAATTTTGGAGGGGACACATTCAAACCATAGCAGCCATCAAACTTTAGTGTGCATCAGGCTCACCAGGTGGGTTTGTTAAAACATAGGTTGTTGGGCCCTATCCCCCAGTCTGGAGCGGGGTCTGAGAATATGCATTTCTAACAAGTTCTCTGGTGATGCTGACAATGCTGGTTCAGGAACCATACTTTAAGAATCACTGTGGCCACAGTCTTTGCCATGAGAAAAGGATCAGCAGCATTGACATCACCAGGAAGCCTTTTTAGAACTTTCCCAGTCAGATCATTCATTTTCGTGATTGATAAGTGAATCATATTCTGGGTGTTAACAATTCACCAAATGATTCCTATGCACATGAAAGTTTGAGAAGCATGGGCCTATCATGAGATATTTCTTGGTCCTTGTATTTGTTGAGTCAAGAATATCTAGTGCTTTATCTCTCCCTTTTTAGATACTCCTTTATCTTCAAATATAATTTTCTCCTGCTTTTCCTTCTGTCTCTGTGACTATTTCTTCTCAATCTGCTTTTTTGTAGTCTATAGCTAAAATCCTCCATTGGGTTTTATTTTCTCCTGTTTCCACACTGCATACTTGTATTGTTTAAAATTAGATTCAACAGGAAATAATAGTAAGCTCACCAAAACAATGGTTTAAACAAGATAAAAGACCATTTTTTCTTATGTCAAATATAGGCAGTCCAGTGATGGACTGCTAAACTGCTCCACAAAGCTTTTAGTCACTCAAGCTACTTCTATTCTGGTTCTTCATACTTCATAGCTTCCATTTCCAAGGTCACTGAGGTTTAAATACCACAGATATCACATGTGCACATCAGCTTCCAGGAAGGAGGAAGGGATGCACAGAAAAAGGGCAAAAGACAGCTGCCAAATTCTAAAATCTGCCTCCTGATACATCTGATTATAATTGGCCAGAACTTAGTGATCTGGCCACAGCCAGCTGTACTGGGCAGTGGAAAATGTAGTTTGGCTCAG
Organism: Pongo abelii; assembly: GCF_028885655.2. NCBI lineage: Eukaryota > Metazoa > Chordata > Mammalia > Primates > Hominidae > Pongo > Pongo abelii. Next base: position 42,822,722 of record NC_071995.2, on the reverse strand, counting down.
TTAAAAAGTGAAGATATGGGGAGGCTGGCCAAGATGGCCAGCTAGAAGCAGCTAGTGTGCACTGCTCTCACAGAGAGAAATAGAAGAGGAGAGTAAATACAGAAACTTCAACTGAAATGTTCAGATATACACATTGGGATTTATCAAGAAAACAACTCAACCCATGGAGAATGGGGAAAAGCAAGTCAGGATGACTGCCCGCCCAGGAGTGACATGGAGTGGAGCTAGGTGAGCCTCCCCGACTCAGGGAAGCAATGAGTGAGTAAGTGACCCCAGGGACCCTGCTTCACCCATGGATCTTTGCAGCTCTTGGGCCAGGAGATCCCCTTGTGATTCTACACCACCAAGGCCTGCGGTCTGACACACAGAGCTACATGGCAGAGAAGCTTCTCAGGCGCATGTGGAGCTTCGGGCCTTTCAGATATCTGGGCTTCCCAGAAAAAGCAACTGCACCTCTGGCAAAGTGGGAGGTTAGACCCCTGTACATGCCCTTAGGAAAGGGGCTGAATTCAGGGGGCTGAGCAGCAATATTGTGCAGGCCCTGCTTCCATGGCACCTTGCAGGATAAGACTCTCTGGCTTGGAACTGCAGCCAGCCACTGGTAGTAGCAGCATTACACCCCCCTGAGACAGCTCCCAGAGGGAGGGGTGGGCCACCATCTTTGCTGTTTTGTAGCCTTAGGTATTGTTGCCTTCAGTGAAGCTGCCCTATGGAAAAGTGGCCAGACTGCTTTTTTATACTGGTTCCTAACCCTGCTTCTCCTCACTGGGCAGGATCTCCCACCTGGGGTCACCAGCCACACTTGCCAGTGTTTTCCAGCTGGCAGTGGTTCTGAGCCTCCCTGAAACAGAGCTCCCAGGGGGAGGGATGGAGCGACATCTTTGCTGTTTCACAACCTTAGCAGTTGCCATAGGGCTCTAGGGAGTCCAAGGCAACAAAAGACTAGAGTGGTCCCTTGGCACAGCACAGAGGTTCTACAGAGAAACAGCCACAGAGCTTTTTCACATGAGTCCCAGATCCTGTTTCTCTTCACTGGGCAGAATCTCCCAACTGAGGTCTGCAACCACCTCTGCTGGTGTGTTCAGGCTGGCAACAGGTCTGTACCTCCTTGGGATGGAGCTCCCAGATGGAGGGGCAGGCCACTGTCTTTGCTTTTTGGCAACATTCACTGTTGATACCTTCAGGTGCTGGGAATCCGAGGTGACTAGGGACTGGAGCAGACCTCCAGCACACTGGAGTAGCCTTATGGAAAAGTGGCCAGACTGTTACGTGGGTCCCTGATCCCATTTCTCCTCACTGGGAAAGTCCTTCTGGCCTGGCTCTCTAGCCACCCCACACTGGGGCTATCAAGCCAGTAGCAGCTCTGCAACTCCTTGGGTTGGAGCACCCAGTGGGAGGGGGCGTTTGCCATCTTTTCTGTCTCACAGCCCTCACCCTGGCTGTCTTCAGGCTCTGAAAATTCTCCCACGGACTATGTTAAAACATAGATTGCTGGGCCCTATCCCCCAGTATGAAGTGCGGTCTGAGAATATGCATTTCTAACAAGTTCTCTGGTGATGCTGACAATGCTGGTTCAGGAACCATACTTTAAGAATCACTGTGGCCATAGTCTTTGCCTTGACAAAAGAATCAGCAGCATTGACATCACCTGGAAGACTTTTTAGAACTTTCCCAGTCAGATCATTCATTTTCATAATTGATAAATGAATCATATTCTGGGTGTCAGCAATTCACCGGATGATTCCTATGCACATTAATGTTTGAGAGTCCCCCATGGACTCTCGAGAGCTGTGATCCCCAGCACAAAGCACCCACCTCGTGAAAAAGTGGCTGGACTGTTCTCCACACAGGCTGGTCTTCACTTCTTCCCTCAGGGCAGGACCACCAGAACTGGGACTCCAGCACAACCACCTTGCCCCCATCTGACCCCTTCAATCAGAGACAGCCCAGCGTTTAAAGGAGCACCTACACACAGAGATGAGAAAGAACTGATGCAATAATTCTGGCAGCTCAAATGGCTGGAGTGTCTTATGTCCTCCATACAACTGCTGTAGTTCTCCAACAAGGGATCTTAACCAGGCTGAGTTGATTGAAATGACAGAACTAGAATTCAGAATATGCATAAGAGCAAATATAATCAAGATTCAGGAGAACAGCAAAACCCAATCCAAGTCACAATAAAATGATACAGGAGCTGACAGATGAAATAGCCAGTATAAGTAGTAAACTAACTGCTCTGATAGAGCTGAAAAACACACTGCAAGAGTTTCACAATGCAGTTGCAAATATCAAGGGAAGAATAGATCAAGCTGAGGAAAGAACCTCAGAACTTAAAGACTGGCTCTGTGAAAAGACAAAAATAAAAAAAAAATGAATGAAAAGGAAGGAACAAAACCTCTGAGAAATGTGGGATTTTGTAAAGAGGCCAAATCTACAAATCATTGACATCTCTGAAAGGGACAGGGAGAAAACAAGCAACTTGGAAAACATATTTCAGGATATCATCCATAAAAACCTCCTCAACCTCACTAGAGAGGCTAACAGTCAAATTCAGGAAATACAGAGGAGCCCTGCAAGTTTTAACACAAGAAGATCATCCCCAGGACACATAATTGTTAGATTTTCCAAAGTTGGAATGAAAGACAGAATTTTAAAGGCAGCTAGAGACAAAGGGCAGGTTTCCTACAAAAGGAACCCCATTAGGCTAACAGCAGACCTTTCAACAGAAACCCTACAAGCCAGAAGAGATTGAGTTCCTATATTCAATATTCTTAAAGAAAAGGAGTCTTCAATCAAGAATTTCATAGCCAGCCAAACTAAGCTTCCTCAGCAAGGGAAAAATAAGATCCTTTTCAGATAAGCAAATGCTGAGGGAGTTTATTACCACCAGATCTTACAAGAGATCTTGAAAGCAGCGTTAAATATGGAAAGAAAACACCATAACCACCCAATACAAAAACACACTTAAGTCCACAGACCAGTGACATTATGTAGCAACCACACTAACAAGCTGGTACAATAACCAGCTAACAACACAATTACAGGATCAAACCTACACATATCAATACTAACCTTGAATGTAAACAGGCTAAATGCCTCATTCAAAAGGCACGGAGTGGCAAGCTGGAGAAACAAAACCAAGACCCAAAGGTATGCTGTCTTTAAGAGACTCATGTCACATGCAATGATACTCTTAGGTTCAAAGTAAAGGGATGGAGGAAAATCTACCACACAAATGGAAATCAGACAAAAAACGGAGGTTGCAATCCTAATTTCAGGCAAAACAGGGTTTAAACCAACAAAGATAAAAAAATGACAAAGACGAGTATTACATAATGGTAAAGGGTTCAATTCAACAAGAAGACCTAACTATCCTAAATATATATGGACCCAACACAGGAGCACCCAGATTCACAGAGCAAGCTTTACCTACAAAGAGACTTCAGCACTCCACTGACAGTATCAGACAGATCATTGAGGCAGAAAATTAACAAAGATATTCAGGACCTGAACTCAACATTGAACCAAATGAATCTGATAAACATCTACAGAACTCATTACAATCTAACATCACAACAAAAAGAACTAAAGAAGCGAGAGCAAACCAACCCCAAAGCTAGCAGAAGAGAAGAGATAACCAAAATCAGAGCTGACTTGAAGGAGATCAAGACACAAAAAAATCATCCAAAAGATCAACAAATCCAGGAGTCGTTTTTTGAAAAATAATAATAATAATAATAAGATAGGCCACTAGCAGCCGGGCATGGTGGCTCACACTTGTAATCCCAGCACTTTGGGAGGGCAAGGCGGGTGGATCACTTGAGGTCAGGAGTTCGAGACCAGCCTGGCCAACATGGTGAAACCCTATCTCTACTAAAAATACAAAAATTAGCTGGGTGTGGTGGCACATGCCTGTAGTCCCAGCTACTCAGGAGGCTGAGGCAGGAGGCTTGCATGAACCCAGGAGGCAGAGGTGGCAGTGAACCGAGATTGCACCACTGCACTCCAACCTGGTCAATAGAGCAAAACTCCATCTCAAAAAAAAAAAAAAAAAAGAAAGAAAAAAGAAAGGAAAAGATAGGTCACTAGCACTAGCTAGACTAATAAAGAAGAAAAGAGAGACAATCCAAATAAACACGATTTGAAACAACAAAGGGGATGTTAACCACTGACCACACAGAAATACAAACAACTGACAGAGACGACTACAAATATCTCTATGCACACAAACTAGAAAGACTTGGAATAGATAGATAAATTGCTGGACACATACACCCTCCCAAAACTGAACCAGGAAGAAATTGATTCCCTAAACAGACCAATAATGAGCTCTGAAATTGAATCAGTAATGAATAGCCTACCAACCAAAAAAAAAAAAAAAAAAAAAAACCTGAGGATCAGACAGATTCACAGCCAAATTTTATCAGATATACAAAGAGCTGGTACCATTCCTACTAAAAGTATTCCAAAAATTTGAGGTGAAAGGACTCCTTCCCAACTCATTCTAGGAAGCTAGCATCATTCTGATACCAAAACCTGGCAGAGACACAACAAAAAAACTTCAGGTCAGTATCCTTGGTGAACATTGATGACAAAATCCTCAACAAAATAACTGCAAACCGAATCCAGCAGCATGTCAAAAAGCTAATCCACCATGATCAATAGACTTTATCCCTGGGATTCAAGGTTGGATCAACATATGCAAATTAATGAAGGTGATTCATCACATAAACAGAACTGAAGGCAAAAACCACATGATTATTTCAATAGATGCAGAAAAGGCTTTTGATAAAATTCAATATCCCTTCAAGATAAAAATTCTCAATAAACTAGGTATGGAAGGACCACACCTCAAAATAATAAGAGCCATCTATGAAAAACCCACAATCAACATCATACTGAAGGGGCAAAAACTGAAAACATTCCCCGTTGAAAATTGGCATAAGGCAAGGATGCCCTCTCTCACCATTCCTATTCAACATAATGTTGGAAATCCTGGCCAGAGCAATGAGGCAAGAGAAAGAAATAAAGGGCATCCCAATAGGAAGAGAGGAAGTCAAACTATCCCTGTTTGTAGACAATATGATTCTGTACCTAGAAAACCCCATAGTCTCAGCCCAAAAGCTCCTTCAGCTGATAAACAACTTCAGCAAAGTTTCAGGATAGAAAATCAATGTGCAAAAATCACTAACATTCCTATATACTGACAATAGCCAAGCCAAAAGCCAAATCAGGAATGTAATCTCATTCACAATTGTCACAAAGAGAACAGAATACCTAGGAATACAGCTAACCAGGGAGGTGAAGGATCTCTACAATGAGAACTATAAAACACTGCCCAAAGAAATCAGAGATGACACAAATGGAAAAATATTCCATGCTCATGGATAAGAAGAATCAATATCATTAAAATGGCCATACTGCCTAAAACAATTTACAGATTCAGTGCTATTCCTATTAAACTACCATTGACATTCTTCATAAATCTAGAAAAAACTATTTTTAAATTTATGTGGAACCAAAAAAAGGCCCGAATAGCCAAGGCAATGCTAAGCAAAAAGAGCAAAGCTGAAGGCATCATCCTACCTGACTTCAAACTATACTACAGGGCTACAGTAACCAAAACATCTTGGACAGCATGGTACTGGTACAAAAGCAGACACTAGACCAATGGAACAGAATAGTGAGCCCAGAAATAAGGCCGCACACCTACAACCATTTGATCTTTGACAAAGCCGACAAAAGGAAACAATGGGTAAAGGACTCCCTATTCAATAAATGGTCCCGGGATAACTGGCTAGCCATATTCAGAAGACTGAAGCTGGACCCCTTCCTTACACCATATACGAAAATCAACTCAGTGTGGATTAAATACTTAAACATAAAACCCCAAACTATAAAAACCCTGGAAGACAACTTAGGCAATATTATTCTGGACATACTAACTGGCAAAGATTTCTTGACAAAGATACCAAAAGCAATTGCAACAAAAGCAGACATTGACAAATAGGATCTAATTAAACTACAGAGCTTCTGCACAGAAAAAGAAACTATCAACCGAGTAAACAAACAACCTACAGAATAGGAGAAAATATTTGCAAGCTATGCATCTGACAAAGGTCTAATATCCAGCATCTATAAGAAATTTATGCAAATTTACAAGAGAAAAACAACCCCATTAAAATGTGGGCAAAGGACATGAACCGTTTTCAAAAGAAGACATACATGTAGCCAACAAACATATGTAAAATGCTCAACATCACTAATCACTAGAGAAATGCAAATCAAAACGACAGCGAGATGCCATCTCACACCAGTCATAATGGCTATTATTAAAAAGTCAAAAAATAACATGTTAGTGAGGTCGCAGAGAAAAGGGAATGCTTATACACTTTTGGTGGGAGTGTAAATTAGTTCAGCCACAGTGGAAAGCGATGTGGTGATTCCTCAAAGAGCTAAAAACAGAATTACTATTTGACACAGCAATCCCATTACTGGGTATATACCCAAAGGAATATAAATTTTTCTACCAGAAAGACACGTGCACGTGTATGTTCATTGCAGCACTGTTTAAAATAGCAAAGATAGAATCAACCTGAATGCCTATCAATGGCAGACTGGATTTTTAAAATGTGGTGCATATACACCAGGGGTCCCCAAATGCCAGGGGTCCATGGCCTGTTAGGGATGGGGCTGCACAGCAGGAGGTGAGCGGCAGGTGAGCAAGCATTACTGCCTGAGCTCCACCTCTTGTCATATTAACAGCAGCATTAGATTCTCATAGGAACTTCAACCCTATTGTGAAGTGCCTATGTGAGTGATCTAGGTTGCATGCTCTTTAACCACCCTGCCACCTCCCATTTCCCCCATCATCCCCCAACCCCTCTGTTGGTGGAAAAATTGTCTTTCACGAAACAAGTCCCTAGAGCCAAAAATGTTGAGGATTGCTGGTGTATACCATGGAATACTATGCATCCATAAAAAATGATGAGATCATGTCCATTGCAGGAACATGGATGGAGCTGGAGGCCATTATCCTTAGTAAACTAATGCGGAAACAGAAAACCAAATACTGTATGTTCTCACCAGTGGGAACTGGATAATGAGAACACATGGACACAAAGAGGAGAACAACAGACACCAGGTCCTACTTGATGGTGAAGGGTGGGAGGAGGGAGAGGATCAGAAAAAATAACTGTTGGGAACTAGGCTTAGTACCTGGGTAACAAAATAGTCTATACAAAAAAACCCCATGACACGAGTTTACTTATATAACAAACCTGCACATGTACCCTTCAACCTAAAATCAAAAAATTAAAAAGTGACGATATGACCTACTATGTAAGAAGGTCAACTAGCAGTCTGCCATAATCTGCTGCATGTTTTATAATATATCTGTGTATCATCCATCTTTACGTAGAATACAGTCAACTCTCCTCAAGAGAGGTAGATTAGTTTTCTAGGGATGTCATAATAAACTACCATAAGCTGGATGGCTTAAACAACAGAAGTTATTGACTCACAGTTTTGGGGGCTAGAGTTCCAAGATCAATGTGCTGGCAGGGTTGTTTCCTCTTTCTTTGACTTAGAGTGGCTGTCTGTATAGTGGATATATACACAAAGGGGTGTACACCACCTGTGATATTGGGAGTAATATCATCCTCTCCACCCCTGAATATTAGGATAAATATCACAGAAAGGTCTACACCCCCTGCGATACTGGAAGTAATGTCATCCTCTCCCCCAGTGAAAATTCAGAACAATATCATAGAAGGGGTGTACGCCCCCTGCGATATTGGGAGTAATATCCTCTTCCACCCTGGACATTAGAAACCATAACACAGGGAAGGTGTACACCACTGCAGTACTGTGAGTAATGCCATATTCTTTCCCACTGGATATTAGAAAAAATATCACAGGGGGTGTGTAGACCCCCTGCGATATTGGGAGTAATATCATCCTCTCCCCACCTGAATATTAGGAACAAAATCACAGGGTGGGTGTACATGTCCTGCGATATTAGGAGTAATATCATGATCTCCCCTTCTGGATATTAGGAAAAATATCACAGAAGCGGTGTACACTTCCTGCGATATTGGGAGTAATATTATCCTCTCACCCCCTGGATATTAGGAGCAATAACACAAGGGGTGTGTATACACTTCGTGATATTGCGAGTAATATCCTCTCCCCCCATGGATATTAGAAACTATATCACAGGGGCGGTGTATACCCCCTGCGATATTGGGAGTAATATCATCCTCTCCTTCCCTGAATATTAGGAACCATATCACTGGGGGTAGGGTGTACATTCCCTGCGATATTGGGAGTAATATCATTCTCTACGTGGATGTTAGGAACAATATCACGGGGTGGGGGGATGTACAGCCTCTGCGACATTGGGAGTAATATCGGCTCCCATCTTGGATAATAGGAACAATATCACAAAGGGGGTATACACCCCCTAAGATACTGAAAGCAATATCATCAATATACTCCCCAACTGGATATTAAGAACATTATCACAAGGGGGGTGAACACCACCAGCGATATTGGGAGTGATATCATCCTCTCTTCCTCTAAATGTTAAGAACAGTATCACAAGGGGGGTGCACACCCCCTGTGATATAGGGAGTAATATTATTTTCTCCCCCCCTTGGATATTAGAAATAATATCACAAAGGGGGTGTACACCTGCTGCGCTATTGGGAGTAATATCCTATCCCCCCATGGATATTAGGAACAATATCACGAGGTTGGTGTACACCCCCTGCGATACTGGAAGTAATATCTTCTTCTCCACCCCTGGATATTAGAAACAATATCACGGCGGCGGGGGGTGTGTGTACAGCCTCTGTGATATTGGGAGTAATATCATCCTTTTCCTCCCTGGGTATTAGAAACAATATCACAGGAGGGTGTACATCCCCTCCCCCGCCCCCGCGATACTGGTAGGAATATCATCGTCTTTCCCAGTGGATATTAGGAACAATATCATAGGGTGAGTGTACAACCCCTGCGATATTTGGAGTAATATCATTCTCTCCCTTCGTGGATATTAGGAACAATATTACCAGAAGGTGTACACGTCCTGCGATATTGGGAGTAATATTATCGTCTCCCCCCTGGATATTAGAAATAATATAACAGGGAAGATGTACAGCACCAGCGATATTGGGAGCAATATTGTCCTCTCTTTTCATAGATATTAGGAACAGTATCACAGCGGGGTTGTACACCGCCTGCGATATTGAATGTAATATCATCCTCTCCCCCCGCTGGATATTAGGAACAATATCACAGGGGAGATGTACAGCCCCTGCAATATTAGGAGTAATATCATCCTCTGCCCCCCTGGATATTAAGAACAATATCCAGAAAAGGTGTACATTCACTGTGATATTGGGAGTAATGTTATCCTCTCACCCCCTGGATATTGGGAACTGTATCACAGGGTGGTCGTACACACCCTGCGATAGTGGGAGTAATATCATCCTATCCTCCTTTGGACATTAGGAACAATGTCACAGGGGGTGTGTACGCTCACTGTGATATAGGGAGTAACGTCATCCTCTTTACCGTTGGATATTAGGTACAATATCACGGAGGGTGCACACGCCTCTGCGATATTGAGAGTAATATCATCCTCTTTCCCCCGTCTATTAGAAAAAACATCACAGGGGGAAATACACCCCCTCCGATATTGGGAATAATATCATCCTCTTTCCCCCTGGATATTAGGAACAAAATCACTGGGGGTGGGTGCTGTACACCCACTGCAATGTTGGGAATAACATCATTCTTTTTCCTCCTAAACATTAGGAGCAATATCATAGGGGATGTGTACACACCCTGTGATATTAAGAGTACCACGATACTCTCCTTCCATTGATATTTTGAACAGTATCACAGGCGGAGTGTACACCCCCTGCAATATAGGAAGTAATATCTTCCTCTCTCTCCCTAAATATTAAGAACAATATCACGGGGAGTGAGTGTGTCCATCCCATGGGACATTGTGAGTAATATCATCCTCTCTCTCCCTGGATATTGGTAACAATATCACAGGAAGAGTGTACACGCCCTGCGATATTGGGAGTAATATCATTTTCTTCCCCACTGAATATTAGGAACAATATCACAGTGTGTGTAAAACCCCTGCGATATTGGGAGTAATATCAGCCTCTCCCCCACTGGATATTAAAAACAATATCGGGGGGGGGGTGTTGTACACCTTCTCTGATATTAGGAGTAATATAATCCACTCCCCTACTGGATATAAGGAACAATACCACAGGGTGGGTGTACACCCCCTGCGATAGTGGGAGTAATAACATCCTCTCCCACCCAGGATGTTAGGAACAATATCACAGGAGTGGTGTCCAGTCCCTGTGATACTAAGAGTAATATCATTCTCTTACCCCCTGGAGATTAGGAACAATATTGTTGGGGTATACACCCCCTGCGAAATTGGGTGTAATATCATCCTCTCCCCACCTGGATATTAGGAACAATATCACAGAGGTGGTGTACACCCCATGCGATATTGAGAGTAATATAATTTTCTTTCCCCGTGGATATTAGAAACAACATAAAAGGGGGTGTGTACACTCCCTGATATATTGGGAATGATATTATAATCCCCCCTGGATATTAGGAACAATATCAAAGGTGGGGTGTCTCCTTCCTACGATATTGGGAGTAATATTATCTCTCCACTTGAATATTAGGAACAATATCACAGGAGGGGTGTACACGCCCTCTGATATTATGAGTAATATCATCCTGTCCCCACTTGGATATTAGATACAATATCGCAGGGGTTGTGTACCCTCTGCGATATTGAGAGTGATATTATTCTCTCTCCCCCTAAATATTAGGAACAATATCACAGGGGGAGTGTACCCCTTTTGCGATATTGACAGTAATATCACCGTCTCTTCCCCTGGATATTAGGAACAATATCACAAGGAAGGTGTACACTCACTGTGATACTGAAAGTAATATTATCCTCTCCTCTCGTGATATTAGGAACAATGTCACCGGGGGGGGGGGGTGTAATATCATCTTCTCCTCCCCTGGACATTTGGAACAATATCACGGGGGGTTGTATATCCCCTGCGATATAGGGAGTAATATCATCCTCTTCTTCCTTAGGTATTAAGAACAATATTACAGGGGGGCTGTACACTTCCTGCAATATTAGGAGTAATATTATCCTCTCCCCTTCTAGATATTAGGAACAATATCACAGAAGGGATGTACACATGCTGTGGTATTGGGAGTAAAATCATTCTCTCCCCCACTGGATATTAGGAACAATATCAACGAAGGGGTGTACACCCCCTGCGATATTGGGAGTAATACCATTCTCTCCCCTTCTGAATATTAGCAACAATATCACAGGGGGTTATACACCCCTTGCAATATTGGGAGTAATATCATCCTCTCCCCACCTGGATATTAGGAACAATATCACAGGAAGATGTACACCCACTGCGATTTGGGGAGTAATATCATCCTTTTCCTTCCTGAATATTACGAAAAATATCACCGGTGAAGTGTACGCCCGCTGCGATATTGGAAGGACAATCATCCTCTTTCCCCTGGATATTACGAACAAGATCACATGGCGGGGTGGGGGTGTACACACTCTGCGATATTGAAAGTAATATCATCCTCTTTGCTTTTGGATATTAGGATCAATATCACAAAGGGGTGTATAACCTCTCCCCCCGGATATTACAAACAATACCACCGGGGGAATGTACATCCTCTGCAATATTGGGAGTAATATCATCCTCTCCCCTGCCCTTGGATATTATGAACAATATCACAGAGGGGTGTACTCCTCTGCGATATTGGGAATAATATTATCCTCTCCTCCCCTGGATATTACGAACAATATCATAGGGTGTGTACACAATACACAAACAATTACAAACAATATCACAGAGTCGTGTACACCTCCTGCGATATTGGGAGTAAATTAATCCTCTTTCCCCCTGGATATTACCAACAATATCACTGTGGTGGCGGGGGTGGGGGGTGAACACACTCTGCAATATTAGGAGTAATATTATTCTCTCCACTTATGGATATCAGGAACAATATCACAGAAGAGGTGTACACTTGCTGCGATGTTGGGAATAGTATCATTCCCCCCCACCCCGGATATTAGGAACAATATCATAGAGGTGGTGCACACCCCGTGCGATATTGGGAGTAATATCCTCTCCCCCCCACCCCCAAATATTAAGACTATCACAGGGGGATGTACACCCCCAACGATATTGGAGTGTACACCCCCCCCCATGATATTGGGAGTAATATTACTCTCTCTCCTTCTGGATATTATGAACAATACCACAAAAGGGTGTACACCTCCTTTGATATTGAGAGTAATTTCATCTTCTCCCCCCACCCCGGATATTAGGAAGAATATCACAGGAGGGTGTACGACCCCTGCGATATTGGGAGTAATATCATCCTCTTTCCCCCTGGATATTACGAAAAATATCACCGGGGGGTTTACACCATCTGCGATGTTGGGAGTAATATCATCCTTTCGGTCCCTGGATATTACCAACAATATCACAGGGTGGTGTACACCTCTTGCGATATTAGGAATAATATAATCCTCTCTTCCTTTGGATATTACGAACAATATCACAGGGGCGTGTACACCCCCTTTGATGTTTGGAGTAATATCATCGTTTCTGTCACTGGATATTATGAACAATATCACAGAAGGATATACACCTCCTGTGATATTGGGAGTAATATCATCCTCTCCCCCACTGAATATTATGAACTGTATCTCGGCGGGGGGGTTTACACTTCCTGGGAAAATGGAAGTAATATCATCCTTTCCCACCCTGGGTATTACGAATACTCTCACAGGGGGGTGTACACCCCTGCGATATTGGGAGTAATATTCTCTCTTCCACTGGATATTAGGAACTATATCACAAGGGGGTGTACACCCCCTGCAATATTAAAAATAATATCATCCTCTTCCTCCCTGAATATTACGAACAGTATCATAGGCGGGTGTACATCCCCTGTGCTTATATCCAAATGTTCAATCCCATCTCCTGTCACTCTGCTCTCTGCCCTTTTCACTTCAATCATTCTGGGTATTTGTTTATTTACTGTTTAAACCTCAGTTTGTTTACATCTGGGCTTTCAAACAAAGTTTTTCTTCCTCCTATATTTTTCTTTTTCTTTTTCCTCCTATCTTTTCTTTTCTCTACAACTCATCATTTAAGTATAGTCTAGGATGCCCTTCCTTCAGGATTTTCTTCCTCAGCCCTCCAGACTGGGTGATATCCCCTGGTACACAGTCTTGTAGAGCCCTATGCTTCCTTTTTCATACCATGTGTTCAGCAAATATTTATTGATGTGGGCACCATTATATGAATGGGAGATGCAGCAGTGAAGGCAACAGACAAAAATATCCACCCTTATAGAGCTCTGTTCAGAAGGCAAAACATTACCACTTCTCTCTTTGGGGCTTAAGATTGGTCTGAGAATTCCCTATTTAATAAATGGTGCTGGGAAAACTGGCTAACCATATGTAGAAAGCTGAAACTAGATCCCTTCCTTACACCTTATACAAAAATTAATTCGAGATGGATTAAAGATTTACATGTTAGACCTAAAACCATAAAAACCCTAGAAGAAAACCTAGGCAATACCATTCAGGACATAGGCATGGGCAAGGACTTCATGTCTAAAACAGCAAAAGCAATGGCAACAAAAGCCAAAATTGAAAAATGGGATCTAATTAAGCTAAAGAGCTTCTGCACAGCAAAAGAAACTACTGTCAGAGTGAACAAGCAACCTACAGAATGGGAGAAAATTTTTGCAACCTACTCATCTGACAAAGGGCTAATATCCAGAATCTACAATGAACTCAGACAAATTTACAAGAAAAAAACAAACAACCCCATCAAAAAGTGGGCAAAGGATATGAACAGACACTTCTCAAAAGAAGACATTTATGCAGCCAAAAAACACATGAATAAATGCTCATCATCACTGGGCATCAGAGAAATGCAAATCAAAACCACAATGAGATACCATCTCACACCAGTTAGAATGGCAATCATTCAAAAGTCAGGAAACAACAGGTGCTGGAGAGGATGTGGAGAAATAGGAACACTTTTACACTGTTGGTGGGACTGTAAACTAGTTCAACCATTGTGGAAGTCAGTGTGGCGATTCCTCAAGGATCTAGAACTAGAAATACCATTTGACCCAGACATCCCATTACTGGGTATATACCCAAAGGAATATAAATCATGCTGCTATAAAGACACATGCACACGTATGTTTATTGCGGCACTATTCACAATAGCAAAGAACCCAACCCAAGTGTCCAACAATGATAGACTGGATTAAGAAAATGTGGCACATATACACCATGGAATACTATGCAGCCATAAAAAATGATGAGTTCATGTCCTTTGTAGGGACATGGATGAAGCTGGAAACCATCATTCTCAGTAAACTATCGCAAGGACAAAAAACCAAACACCACATGTTCTCACTCATAGGTGGGAATTGAACAATGAGAACACATGGACACAGGAAGGGGAACATCACACTCTGGGGACTGTTGTGGGGTGGGGGGAGGGGGGAGGGATAGCATTAGGAGATATACCTAATGCTAAATGGCGAGGTAATGGGTGCAACACACCAACATGGCACATGTATACATATGTAACAAACCTGCACATTGTGCACATGTACCCTATAACTTAAAATATAATAATAATAAAGTTAAAAAAAGATTGGTCTGAGAATTAAATTGGCATGAGACAGATTAACAGAAAAAACACACACATTTGTTTAATGTACATTTTACATGACATCGGAGCCCTCATAGGGAAATGAAGACTCAAAGAGGTGACAAAATCTAAGTGCTTTTATATTAGGTAGCAAAGAGAGGTGATTGTGGAAAAGTAGTTAACATGCATGGGGAGTCTAAAGAAAGATAAAAATTATTTTAACAAGGTCTGTTCATACAGAATTCTTTCAGTCTCACTTACTGTCGTTAATTATAAGAATGTTTATTTTCTCCTGGTGTAAGGGGGGCATATCTCACATGGGAATCTCATCTTCTGATTTTAGGAAAGGGAAGGGGGACTCAAAATGTCCTTCTTGCATATGCTGTTTTTCAAGTACCTTTAACTCAAAACAGTCAATATGCCAGAATGGCACATTTAGGGTGGTGTCTTCTGAACTCCTTCAGCTTACACTCATCATACTTGGAGTCAATTGTTTACTTTTTGTATCATCTGTTGGACTCAGCTTCATGAGAGCAGGGAACGTATCTTATTTACCATTTCGTATCCCTCCACCTAGTATTGCAGCCTGACACATCGTAGGTGTTTAGTGAATATTTGTCAAATAAATGAATGTTATAAGAGGTTGGAGGTTCACTCGGACTGGTGATATCTATAACCTGGGGGTTTGAAAATGCCTCAGCAGAGAGTTTTGGCATGGCCACTGGCACAGAACTAATCATCAAACTTGGGAAGCTACAAAACCTGCTAGAAATTATGATTTATCTAAAAAGGTGGCTTGACCTGTAAGGTGGACACATTTCAGGCTTTCTAAGCCAAATACTAATTTTAAATTTATTTTATTTTATTTTAATGTTGAAGAGAGTAGGATGGATCAAGAACAAAAGCACCACAGCCCTAGTGAGTCGATGGAAGCTTTGGCTGGCGTCCATAAATGCTTATTGTAGAGAGCATTTTAAAAGCAATCTTACATTTGTTTGAATGCTTACATTTGCAGAATGCTTAGAATGTTGATTTCTTTTATCTCTATATCTATTGGAATGAGAGAACAGAACTAAGGGGGAAAACTAATTTTACTTTCAAATATGTATTATTCTGCAAATTAGTTTTAAAACTACAAATAAATACTGGTTTGGAATGAGAAGTTTGAAAGAATGAAGAACTCTTCACTTCTAGACTGTAAATTCCTTTAGGACAGGGTCTGTACCACATTCATCTTTGAATCCTCGGAACTGAGCATAGATCCTGACAATAATAATTATCCAGAATTATTGTTTTTAAAAATTTATTTTAATTAATTTATTTTTCTAGAGATGGTGTCTCGCTACATTGCATGGCCTGAAGTGCAGTGGCTATTCATAGGTGCAATTGTAGTGTTCTATAGCCTTGAACTCCTGGGCTCAAGAAATCCTCCTGCCTCAGCCTCCTGAGTATCTGGGACTACAGGTGTGGGCCACCATGCCCAGCTCATATTGTTTTTTTTTTTTTTGTCATGAATTAAGAAATACAGTCTCTTGAGTAAGAAAAACATCAAATAGCTTATTTTAGTAAAGAGACCAAAAATAATTAATTAGCTAAAGCTTTCATTTTTATAGATTATTTTGATATTGTAGATATAACCAGGAAAAGTCAACCAAAATAAAATGAAAAAATTTTAATTAGATTGCATTATAATATATATTTACAGCTTGCCTACCTCTGTAAGAAAATCATGCAATAAAATAAAACATACAAAACAAAACCATAAAAGGGAAACTAGAGAAGAAAATTACATTAAGAAAACATCCTTGAGAAAAGTCATAGCAATTTAACATGACACTTGGCTCTGAGTTTCCTGTAAGCCACCGTGAAGAGGAAAACATGATGAAATACACACTTCTTATTGTGCAATAGAAGGAAAGATTGTAGTCCAACAGGAGAGACAAAGTTTTTCCTGGCCCTGAGATAATTTATCATATCTGTACTTATATAGATGACATGGAGAAAAATAGAAACAAGATCTTGAATGTCAATTTTACAAATAAAGATGAAAGACAAAATATATGTGAGACCATTTCTGTTTTCAGGAGTGAGTGAGAGATGAGGACGTAACATTCAGTCATGGTGCTACAAAAGCTGTTTCCTAAAGGTAAGATGGAGTAGTTTTGTTTCTTTGGAATGATACGATGTAAAACTTGGAGAAGATTAAGAACCAAATATTGGCCAGGCATGGCAGCATGTCCCTATAATCTCCACACTTTGGGAGGCTGAGGAGGGAGAATCACTTGAGGCCAAGAGTTCAAGATCAGTCTGGGCAACATAGCAAGACCCTGCCTCTCAATTAAAAAATTAGCCAGGCTTGGTGGCACACTCCTGTAATTCCAGCTACTCAGGAGGCTGAGGCAGGAGGATCCCTTGAGCCCAGGATTAGGAGGCTGCAGTGAGCTATGGTTGCACCAGTGCAACCATAGCCTGGGAGATAGAGTGAGATCCTGCTGCTTATAAAAAAGAAAGAAACACAATATTTTGTATCTTCCTTGGTTATGTGTATCTTGAAGTACCAGGGCCAGTCAAAGTGCATCAGAAGCTAGGGGTGGGGTGGTGCATGAGTTCGTAGAGGCTTGGAGGGTGTAGGGAGAAATAGGCCATGGGGCAGAGCTCTGAGCCTTCGTCTCTACTCCTGTCTCTGCTCCAACCAGTGATGTTTCTCTCTTCCAGGTTTTAAATTTTCAGGTCCTTGTAAGATTTCCTTTGAAAGGAAAGGTCTGCTGGAAGATGGGTGAATCTGCAGTATTAGACATGTTTATTGATGAAGCTTTCCCTGACCACCCTATTTAAAAAGCACCCACCTGCCCTGGTCCAGCACTCCTTATCTGCTTTCTCTGCTTTGTTTTTCTCAACAAAGCTTACCAACATTCAATTTACTATATAATTTACTTCTTTATTTTGTGTATGGGTCAGGGTTAGAACAGGAAACAGTACCCTCAAACTGGATGACTTGGGATAGTGTAATAAAAGAGTGGTTAACAAAGGTGTGGGCAAGGTTTAGGGAAGCTTCAGAGGGCTGCGGTAATGTGATGGGACCAGCAACTATGATGGTGGTGGTGAGAGAACAGTTAGTTACCAGGACAGAGAGAGGCACCTAGAAAGGATAGCAATGTGGAGCGGGCTGCCTCTGGGAGAAGGATGCAGCCATCCCTTGATGAGTCAACTCAACTTGTCAACTCCTCTTGTTCTCTGATCTCTTGCAAGTTCCTCCCATTGGCTAAATCTACCTGGAGGCAGAAGAGAAAGTGAGCTTATGGATGCAGTCTATACAGATGGGCCACGCAGGGCACAGATCAGAGTGGAGAGTGGACCAGGAGGTGCAAACAGACGATGTCTTCTATATTTCATATGTCTTTTTCCTCCCACTAAAACATAATTTCTATGAAGGATGGGATTTTTTTTTTTTTAGATGGGGTCTCGCTCTTGTTGCCTAGGCTAGAGTGTGGTGGCAGTCATAGTTCACTGCAGCCTCAAACTCCTGGGCTCAAACAATCCTCCCACCTCGGCTTCCCAAAGCACTGGGATTACAGGTTATCTGCTTCCATCTCTTGCATACCTTGTGCTTGGATGAGTGCCTGGCTCAGAGTTGGCGCTTGATAAATATTTCTTCAGTAAAGGAATATCAGTTGTTGTCATGTGAGTTTCAAAACTCAACTACAGTAGTGTAGTCACCACAGTCTATTTATATCACCACAGGAGACACTTTTTTAATTTGTTCTGTCTCCCTGATTTATATGAGTAATGGTTAACACTCTCTTCCCTCTCTCTCTCTCTCTCTCTCTATATATATATATACACACACACACAGATATATATACTTATATATGTATGTATGTATATAGTTTGTGTGTGTGCTTGTAGCCCCCAAATTAGTGTATATAAAATTATTATATTATTAGCTCTTTTGAAATGGTCTTCAGCTAGATTTTGAGTAACCATATTTAGAAGAAAAACCTCCTACACAGGTATTTTCTGTTTATTAACATAATTCAAGTCATTAAATCATCTTTATTTCACATGTTTCTCATGCTGCCAAGGACAGCATTATCTTCTTAAGTCCTATGCCTTTCAATACAGAAATAATCATAGCATAAAACATCAAGTACAACAACATTTATCCTATTAAACTCTTAAAGATTTATCACAGAAACAGCTGTTTTGAACATCCTTCTGCTAGGGCAAAAAACAAAAAATAAAAACAAAGGTCAGTGATTTATTTGAATGGACAGATGGGTCATAGTGTATTCCTTCACAGTGATCTAATTTGGTCTGTGACAGGCTGTAAAAAGAAGTGACTCGGAATACAACGTCCTTCATTGACAGAAATGTGGGGCTCCAGGGGACAGGCTTCTCTACCTACCCTGCCCCAGGGGCTGGGCAAGTGATGAGGTCTCCCTCTTTAGATACAAATATCAGACAGTCTGGGAATTATAAAGACCAGGAGCAACACCTTGAGTCACCTCAGGGAGTCTCTAGGAAACCAGTGGCATCTGTCAGTGTCAGAGAGGCTCAATTCAATATGGCAGGCATGGCTGAGAAAATGAGCAGGTGTCTGCTGCTCTGGCAGAATCTGCGGAAGAGTCTCGAGACTGGGGCTCCATAGATGGCACTCCCTCTAAGGCAATTTGGGAATATCATGACAGGTCTCTATCAAAGTGAGTGTGGTAGATTGTATTATTGTTCTAAATGTGTGCTGCCTCTCAATGGGGTACTGCCCCCCAACACTGCCTCTCGATGGGGTACTGCTCCCCAAAGGAGGATTTCACATTCTCTCTCTGTTGATATCAGGAATGATCATGTGACTTGTGTTGCTGGTGAAGTGGGGACAGATGTTTCTGTTCTGCGTGCTTCATTTTGTTACTGAAACACCAGGGGTTTGATCTAGGTCCTGCTGCTTGCCTCACAGAAAGCCAATCATTGAGACAATGAGTATTGTCAGGGAAGAAGGTTTTGAGTGCTGCAGCCGAGGAGATGGGAGATCACTCTAAAATACATCTCCCTGACTAAGATCAGGGATTTATATAGCAGGAAAGAAATGTAATTACATGCAGGAAAACAAGGATTAAGGAGGGGTAAGAAAGAGGAGTTGGTCAACAGGAAACAGGTAGTTGGTTAGGTGATCATGACGGTGAAATGTCTGGTGTCTCATTGTCCAGATGTGGTGATCTGGTGAGTTTCAGTTCCCCGATACTATCTGAGAGGCCTGATGGTTGGTTTCCTGAGAAAGGAACTCAAATAAGACAATTGTGACTTTCTCAAATTTGAAGGCTGGGAGGGTCAATTTCTATGTTTATTCAAAAGAAACCATAAACATTAGTTTGATGGAACAATTGTCCAGTTTCAATTTGCCTCTGCCAAAGACAATGTTCCTCAGGGAGTTTGTTTTATTAGCTGAGGTCCTGAAGTAAAGACACATGCCCACCCACAATGAACATATAATATGAATGGGAAATAAACCTTTATCGTTGTAAGACACTGAGATTTTGGGGGTCAGTTGTTGCCACAGCATAACTTAGGCTATGCTGACTGATACAAGGAAGTCACGTCTCTCTCTGTCCCTATTTGTTCATCCTCTGGCAGGTAACGGTTATCATGGGTAAATAACTTGTGGAGCTCACTAGCCATATAAAATGATAACACAATGAAGGCTGAGGAAGATGAAGCAGGAACTGTCAGGTTAATGGAGAGTTAGCAAGACACAATCATTTCCTACCAAGAAATAATTTTAACTTGAAAGTAGCCTGAGCCAGGGTATGTTGCTTGCTTCAGAGGCTGTAATTGGTTCCTGCTGATCATTTGAGGTTTTTGGATGATGCATTGAAAGGAGGACAGCAGGGAACTGTTACAGCAGTCTATGCCCAAGACATGGAAAGCACTAGCATTCTTGGGCAATAAGTACTGGCACAATGTAACAATAACATCTGGAATGGGCACTTCAGAAGCACAAACACTGGAAGCTGCAGGAGGTGGAAGCATTAAAAACTGTCAAGTACAGGTAAGACAGGATAGCTTAATAGGTGAGCTCAGTCCTCTCCGGGGCTGATAAGTCCTATCACTCTCCCTTTCTACAGTCACTCCTCCTAAGAGACATATAAATCCTATCCAATGACCTAATACAATAATAAGATTTGTCTGAGTTTTGACAACAGAAAATAATAGAGGACCTCAAATTCAGAGGGAGAGAAATAGGAGGCATTTTAAAACTGCTGTCTCACCAGAATAGGGGAAATCTAGAGATGGACAAAAAGTTATCCTCTATCCACAAGTTGTCAGTTTTCTGAAAATACCTACAAATCTGTGATACTTCATAGAAGATACAGAAAAGAGGTTCAGTGAGATTGCTTTGCTGCTATACATTGTTTCTGTGAGGTGCTTGAATGGTCTTTTTCTGGTATGAGATTAATTTATTGGAGATTAAACTTTCTTTCTTTCTTTTTCTCTCTCTTTCTTTCCTTTTCTCTCTCTTTCTTTCCTTGCTTTTTTTTTTTTTTTTTTTGCATTGTGGCATGTGGAAAGAGTGGGTTTTTAAGTGAAGCCATCTGAGTTTGAATCCCAGCTCTGCTTTCTAGGCCCATGACATTGGCAAGGTACTTAATTTCCCTGAGTCAGTTTCTTCAATAGTGTTGTTATGAGCAATTCAATGAAACAATGTAGTAAGGTACTTTGCAAAGAGCCTGACACTTAAGAGCTCAATCCTTGTTGGTTTCCTTCTTTAGTCTTTTAGCAATATTTAAAGATCAGAGAGGATTTATATTGCTAGTATATGTTACTCCTGGTATGTTGACTGTAAGGTGCATTTGGTAATCATTAGAATTAAAAGAATAGGTGACTACTGAGTATACTGATTGCTCCATTAGTTTATCTACATGACCCACCCAGTCCAGTGCTCTGTTGCCAGATATGATGTGTTACAATGATACCTGTTGTTACTCACTAGGAGCTGGAAGTTTGTGTCACTAGTTAACATCTATCAAGTTCAATAAGTAGTTGAGTCCCTATTAGAGGCAAGGCATTGGGATAATTTAACCCACTGTCTCTGATCCCAGTTCTCCTGCCATCTTCTCTCCAGTTAATAGAAGAGAAAGCGTTGCTATTCCTGTTCTACTTGTGTTCACAATTCTATTTTTCCAGACCCTTGGGGAACTTGCTTTATCAGTGATTTCTTCCTTACTGTCAATTTCTTCCCTTCTGATGGTTCCTTCTCCTCTGCTGGGATGAGAAAAGAATAAACAATACTCAAAATACTCTTAGGAGCACTCTTACCCAGGAGTAAGACAGCCTTAGAATACTTCAGCTCAGTGCATGAGAATGAAGCGGGGATAAGTATTTAGAGCAGTTATCAGGATAAATTACTGCATTCAAAGGAGCTGGGCAAGTTGGCCCCTCTTCTCCATACTGAGCAGCTGGGAGCAAGAAAGCTGGTTGCCTCCAGATTAAAGCTGTAACAATTTCTTCTTAAATAAAGTGAATTAAATTTGTGGTGTTATTAGAGGAAAAAAATCAGAGTCATCTAGAACTGTACAATAATTAGAGGGAGGAAAGAGGAAAAAGGAAAAGAGACTTCAGCATGTTCTTCTAGCATAAAATCATAATGGAGTTCAGTAAGCGTTCTGACATGGGGGATACCCAGGGGGACCAAAGAAGAACAAGGACTCAAACTTTTAGTGGACCAGCCACCAGTGGACTCTGCCATTTTGGAGGTTGGACTCCTGTTAAATCACAGGAGGTGAAGAGAGTTGTGACTTTTGAATGCAAGTTTAAAAATAGATCTAGTAGTGCCATTTTTCTTGACAAGTTAAGAAAATTATTGCTGCTATGGTCCGAATGTTTGTGCACCTCCAAATATTCTCATATGTTGAAACCTAATGCTCAGGGTGATAGTATTAGGAGGTAAGGCCTCTAGGAGGTGATTACATCATGAGGGTAGAGGCCTCATAAATGGGATGAGTGCCCTTATTAAAAACCCCAGCGAGCTGCCTCACCCCTTCCACCATGTGAAGATATCATGTGCCTCACCCCTTCCACCATGTGAAGACATCACGTGCCTTGCCCCTTCCACCATGTGAAGGAACTGCCTTGCCCTTCAACCACATGAATTCTGGAGGTACACAAACATTCAGACCATAGCAGGAATAATTTTCTTCACTTGTCCAAAAAAATGGAACTACTAGATCTATTTTTAAAATTTCATCCAAATGTTACAACTCTCTCCAACTCCTGTGATTTAAGAGAGGTCCAGCCTCCAAAATGGCAGAGTACACTGGTGGCTGGTCTACTGAAAGTGAGAGTTCCCTGTTCTTCTTTGTTCTTTCTCATGGTCCCACCATGACAAGGCACCATCTATGAACCAGGAAATGGGCTCTCACTAGAGACATCTGTTAGCACCTTAATAGTGGCTTCCAAGCCTCCAGAACTATGAGAAATAAAATTTGTTGTTTGTAACTTATACAGTTTATGGTGTTTTTTTAGTTATAGCAGCCCAAATAGACTAAGACAGTTGCCAATTTTCCACAATTCCCATTCATATTTTGAAGCTGCAGCCCCCAATGTGATGATGGGATTTGGAAATGGGACATTGGGAAGTAATTAGGTTTAGATGAGGTCATGATGGCAGGGCCCTCACAATGGAATTAGTGCACTTATAAGAAGAGACTCCAGGGAGCTTGTTTTCTCTCTCTCCACCATGGGAGAATACAAGGAGAAGGTGGCCATCTGCAAGCCAGAAAGAGACCCTTACCAGAACCTGACCATGTTGGCACCCTGATCTCAGACTTTGATCCCCCAAAACTGTGAGAACATAAGTTTCTGTTGTTTAAGTCATCCAGACTGTGGTAATCCATTACGGCAGCCTGAGTAGACTAAGACAATGATCAAGTGGGAAAGGGTCAAGTGTTCTACCATTGTGCTATTGGCTTCATCTTATTAAAAATTCTAATATCTTATTTTTCATATTAAGTCCTAAAGTAATAGGTTCGGGATATTCAAGATACTACATATATCACACAAGCCATTCAAAATAATAAACGATGGTTTTTAAAATTCATAAAATCAATTCCATCCTTTACTCAAGATAGTTTTGAGTATCCTAGATCCTTTGCATTTCCATATAGATCTAAGAATCAGTTTATCAATTACCACTCTTACTCTTTAATGGAACACTCTTGACCCACTGATCCATTTTGTTGAACTTGAGCTATAATATGAATAGCAAAATGAAAATATGGAAAATGTAAACAATGAAATATACATAGCGCAAATATGTGAATAATGTGCAAATAATGTGGACATCCGCAAATCTCCATAGGTAGAAAACACAGGAATAACACAGATAGAAGTTGTCACCACTTTATTCTGGAGGCAAATGGGCTGTCTAGTATGCAGGAGAGAAAAGGTACAAATTGTCTAGCTCCTTTGGATGCAGTCCTTTAATTCAGAGGTTCCCAACTCAGGGGCCAGGGACCAGTCTGTGGCCTGTTAGGAATGGGGCCGCACAGCAGGAGGTGTGTGGCTGGCAAGCGAACATTACCACCTGAGCTCCACCTCCTGTCAGATCAGCGGAGGCTGACCGGCGCGGTGGCTCACGCTGGTAATCCCAGCACTTTGGGAGGCCGAAGCGAGTGTATCGTCTGAGGTCAGGAGTAGGAGAACAGCCTGGCCAACATAGCGAAACCCCGTCTCTACTAAAAATACAAAAATTAGCCGGGAGTGGTGGCGTACCCCTGTAATCCCAGCTACTCCAGAGGCTGAGGTAGGAGAATTGCTTGAACCCAGGAGGTGGAGGTTGCAGTGAGCCGAGATGGCGCCACTGCACTTCAGCCTGGGTGACAGAGCAAGAGTCCGTCTCAAAAAAAAAAAAAAAAAAATCAGCGGAGGCATTAGATTCTCATAGGAGCTTGGACTCTATTGTGAATTGCATATTGGAAGGATCTAGGTTGTGTACTCTGCATGAGAATCTAATCGTCCCTCCCCGGTCCATTGAAAAATGGTCTTCCATTAAACCAGTCCCTGGTGGCAAAGAGGTGGGGACTGCAGCTTTAATTAATAAAAATGTGCAAATCTGCAAATAACTGAGAACTTTGTGCTATTAACTTAGTGTTAACCGAAATGAATTCACTTATGTCCTTTCACTACTTGCACAAACTTTGAAAAACTCATGGTTGTTAGAATGTGATGGGATTTCTGTGAAAATGTCTTAGTCTCGGCTGCTATAACAAAATACCTTAGAATGGGTAATTCATAAACAACAGAAATTTATTGCACACAGTTCTAGAGACTGGGATGTCCAAGATCAAGACACCCGCAGATTTGGTGTCTGCTGAGGGCCTATTCCTCATAGATGGCACCTTCTAGAGGACACAATGTGTCTTCGCATGGTGGAAGGAGCAAACGGCCCTTGCACTGCTTTCATAAGGCCACTAATCCCTTTTATGAGGGCTCTGCCCTTGCAACTTCATCACTTCCTAAAAGACCCCACCTCTTAATACTATCACATTGGCAATTAAGTTTCAAATTTGAATTTTGAGAGGATTCATTATTAACCTAACATTTCAAATTGGGGAAATGTATGTGAACAAAATGGTTTCAACCCCTTTTCCTCTAAAATTGTCAAACTCCTAGCAGACCATTTGATAGATCCCTGGAGACCACCAATTATCAATGAACTGTAACAAACTCCAAAAGTCAAGGTGACAATGTTAATTTCAGACAAGGTAGAATTTAAGGTTGAGAAATGCTATGCTGGAAGAATAAAGATATGTAACTTTCAGCCCATTAGAGGAAATAAATTTGAATAAAGAAAACAACATAAGCATTTTCTCATGTCATAAAAATCTCTTCAGAACCTTTCCTTTAATTGGCTGCTTAATATTCCATTGTGTTGTTGACCAGCAAACTGAATTCAAAACTATAGTAAAAGATTTCTCCGCCATAACAACACAACAGTGATTTATTATTAGGACTTTTATTAACACTATAAATCAAATCAATAGGTTCAAGGAAAAATAACAATAATGGATAACAAAAAGGCACTTTAAAAAATCAACATCAAATTCATATTTTGCTATTTTCTTTAATAATTTTCTATAGCATGGAGATTTCTGTTTCTTTGAAAATATGTAAGAGCTAACTAATAAATCCTTTCAAAAGCCTTTTATTTTTAAGATAATTATTTGATAACTTGCATTTCTTGGTTATTGATGATTATTAATCTATTCAGATTTTGTTGAGCTTTATAAGTCCATTTTATTCTTTTAAGTTTTCAGAGAAGATTGTCTATTTTTTAATACTAAAATATATGGGCACGGAATTAGGAATAGTCCTCTACTATCATTTATTATTCTCCTTTCTAGCTTTTATAATAGTTTCCTTTTTGTCTCTATTTTTGTTTGTGATTTTCTACTTTCATTGGTCGGGTTTACCAGAAGTTTGTCTGTTGTATTTTTTCATCAAAATTTTCTTCATATATTTATAAAAGGTACTTTAAAAAATTCATTAATTTCTGTTTTTATCTTTATTATTTTTCTGTCTGTATTATTTAGGAATTTTATTCATTTGTTTGTTTGCCTGATTGCTGTTTACGTCTTTCAACTTGAGTTGGATTATAATATTTTGTTTTAAAAATGTTAATAATAAAAGTTAAAATTATATATTTGCCTTTTAGGGCAATTATTAGTTTATTCAACAGTCTTACTGAATGTTGGCTGGGGGCCAGGCAGTATTTCAGGTGCTGGGGATAGAACAGTGAACAAAACAGACAAAAATCCCTAGCTTCATGGAGCTTATATTCTAGTAGGAGATGGTGAAAATTAAATTAAAGATGTAGTACATTATGTAGTATATGAGAAAGTGATAAATTCTAGGAAAATAATAACAGCAGAAATGGGAGATAAGGAATTCTGGAGAGTACAATTTGTAACATAATTAATGCTATAATTTTATTTTTGTCTAAATAGTATGAATTTGCATTTTTTGCTTCTCCTTTGCCAATATTTATTGAAAAGAATGCTTTAAATTTTCTAAATGGATTTTAAAACTCTTATGATTTATTTCTAGCTTTGTTGAATTGTGGTTGGAGGATGTGGCTTGTGCAGATTTTGCGTTGGTGTATTTATTAGTGTTTTCTTTGTGGCTGCGCTGTGTCAGTTTGCGTTGTTCTCAGTGCAAGTGCCTGAAAACCCAGCTGAGGGGCTTGAATGACTAAGGGGCTGATTTGTGCCCTAAGACAAGTCCACAGGAGAAAGCCCAGGACTGCCTTGGAGGAAGCAGGCTCTTTCTGTTTTCCTGCTCTGCCAACTTATGGAGATGGTGCTGCTGCATCTTGGGCATCCTGTGTATGGTCCAAGCAGGAAGGAAGAGGAACAGGAAGAGGAGGCACATGTAGATTTGTGTTTCTGTCTCTTTGGCAAGAACTGAACCACATGGGCACTGCCAGCCACAAGACAGCCTAGCTGGGCTTGTTTTCAGTTTTCTAATCTCTAGCTTAGAGCATAAAATTTATAATGATTGTTAGATAGGCCAACCTAATGAATCTAGTACAATATCAATTTTCATATATGTAACAAAGATACAGAAACTATATATTTTTTGTAGGGGGTCCTTTGCTCTCCTATATTAAAAACTATTTATGTCATTGTTTATTTTTTGCATACTTGACCTGTCAAAAGCTAAAAATGGTCTAATAAAGTCTTGTGGAATAAACATATTTTTGTTTCTGCTTTTATTTTAAATAATTCTTACTTCCTATATTTTAACACCATTTTATTGAGTGCTTAAAGGCCAATGGTAGCTCTTTATTGTGGACTGATGCCTTTTATCCTATTTCTTTGTTTTTGACTTGAATACTCTTTTATGCAATTTATGGCATAAAATAAATTGTGCTTTATTTTAATTTGCACTGGGCTGGGACATCTTGGCCCATTCTTTAATTGTGTTTAGTTAATTGTCTTTAATTGATTTTCATATTTCCAACTAAACTTTTTATCTCTTATTTTCATCATATACTTCCTCATTTATTTATTCACTCATCCATCATAAATATTTGCTGAGAAACTATGATGTGCCAAGCAGTTATTGATGTTGGAGATACAATAGGAAAAAAAACCAAAGACTATAATTGTGAGACTATTACATTACATTGAACAAGTATGATCTAAGGAAAGTAATAATTAAATAACTTTATGAAGTTGAATGGACACCATTCAACTTCATAACTATGGGCCTAGTTTTATCCTGGCCCATTTCATCTTCTCCTTCCCCTGGCTCCAACATAATTGAGTCAAAAGAACTAGCTTAGCAGATGGGGAGGGGCAGTAGCAGTGTCAGGAAAGAGACAAGAAGCCAGGGAAGCAGGATAAATTGTGTAAAGGAGCATCACGTCAAAAAGAAAGAAAGAGGATAAAAGGCATCAGTCCACAATAAAGAGCTACCATTGGCCTTTAAGCACTCAATAAATGCCATGAGAGAAAGGAGGAGGAAAGGGCTAGGTTATGTTTGTCCTGTTTCATTTCAAACTCACCAAGCAGATACGTTTCTACACTTCTTTGGTGGAGGAGTTAAAGGAGAGAGCAAAGGGAGACCAGGAGTGTTATTTTAGAAAAACAAGGAAGGAACCATGGGGAGTGAGAAGTGCTTTTTCTTATGCAATTCATCTTTGTAAGGCTGTTTCCCACATTTCCTTTTCTCTCTCCAATCTTCTGGCATGTGCTCATAGCTTAGCTTTCACCTGGGGCAGACCAATCAGGTCTTTTGCTTTTCAGATCATTCCCAGATGGCTTTCATCTACCACCAGGCTGGATCTCTATTGAACCTGTACGTTGTAATCTTGTGTTTTTATTCTCATTTGCTGTGGACTTGAGGCCTTGTGGGTGTGCATACCAGAAAAGTTGAGAGAGAGAGTGTCTGCAGTGCAAATTATGGTCAAAAGTAAACACTTCAAAAATCAATTACTCTATCCATTCAGGAAATTTAAGTGACTTGTCCTCAACCCCACAACTCAAAAGTGGAAGAATCAGAATTCTAAGAAAGAGTTTCTTACTTTTGGTTTTGTGCTCAGTCTACAAGCAATATCTCATTTTTTAGTGTTTCTTTTTAAACATTTCCTCCTTTTTTTCAATGTTTCTTGATTTCCTAGCCTATTTCTCTTTAGCCTGCAGATGAGATTAGAGAATGCCAGAGGAATTCTAGAGGACAGACATAGTTGAGAATGGCTTTTCTTGTATGTTTGAGAGAATTTGTATAAAAGTACTTTGATGGTTGTGTGCACATTCCTTGTTTGATAGGTGCTGTTATCTTCTAAATGCACAGTCCCTGATAGTTCACACTGGAGTGTGGACAAGTGGGTTGGAACAGAAAGAAGCAGTCTATTTCCTGAAGATTCTTTTTTAACTGGTAAATCTCCCCATGAGGACAGACATTTTTTTTCCACCTTCTTTTGGGTAGATTCATTGGCCAATACAGTTGACCCTTGAACAATAGGGTTTGAAATGCATGGGTCCAATTATATGCAGATTTTTTTTTCAGCTAAACATGGATGGAAATACAGTCTTGTAGGCTATGACATGCACTTATACCAAGGACCGACTGTAAGACTTGAGTATGTGAGGACTTTGGATTGTCCTGGACCCAATCCTCCTTGAACGATGAGGCATGACTGTAATACTTTTTCCAGCTGGAGGGTCTTAGTACTAACTTCTGCTTCATTTCCTCGTCATCCACACCCTCACCTGAACCCACCTCCCTTAGTTTCAGGCTCAGTCTTGCCCAGTTCCAGAATTATTTTTTTTAAACCATTAACTTTTGAGAAAAAAGTACTATAAAACATTTCTTTTTTTTAATACTTTAAATTCTGGGGTACATGTGCAGAACATGCAGGTTTGTTACATAGGTATACATGTGCCATGGTGATTTGCTGTACCCATCAACCCATCATCTACATTAGGTATTTCTGCTAATGCTATCCCTCCTGTAGACCCCTAGCCCCCAACAGGCCCCGGTGTGTGATGTCCCCCTCCCTGTGTCCATGTGTTTTCATTGTTCAACTCCCACTTATGAGTGAGAACATGTGGTGTTTGGTTTTCTGTTCTTGTATTAGTTTGCTGAGAATGATGATTTCCAGTGTCATTCATGTCCCTGCAAAGGACATGAACTCACACCTATTGCTTGTTTTTCTCAGGTTTGTCAAAGATCAGTTGGTTGTAGATGTGTGGCGTTATTTCTGAGGCCTCTGTTCTGTTCCATTGGTCTATATATCTGTTTTGGTACCAGTACCATGCTGTTTTGGTTACTGTAGCCTTGTGGTATAGTTTGAAGTCAGGTAGCGTGATGCCTCCAGCTTTGTTCTTTTGGCTTAGGATTGTCTTGGCTACGCAGGCTCTTTTTTGGTTCCATATGAAATTTAAAGTAGTTTTTCCAATTCTTTGAAGAAAGTCAATGGTAGCTTGATCGGGATAGCATTGAATCTATGAATCACTTTGGGCAGTATGGCCATTTTGAGGATATTGATTCTTCCTATCCATAAGCATGGAATGTTTTTCCATTTGTTTGTGTCCTCTCTTATTTCCTTGAGCAGTGGTTTGTAGTTCTCCTTGAAGAGGTCCTTCACATCCCTTGTGAATTGGATTCCTAGGTATTTTATTCTTTTTGTAGCAATTGTGAATGGGAGTTCAGTCATGATTTGGATCTCTGTTTGTCTGTTATTGGTGTATAGGAATGCTTGTGGTTTTTCACATTGATTTTGTATCCTGAAACTTTGCTGAATTTACTTATCAGCTTAAGGAGATTTTGGGCTGAGACAACGGGGTTTTCTAAATATATAATCATGTCATCTGCAAATGGAGACAATTTGACTTCCTCTTTTCCTACTTGAATACCCTTTATTTCTTTCTCTTGCCTGATTGCCCTGGCCAGAAATTCCAATACTACGTTGAATAGGAGCAGTGAGAGAGGGCATCCTTGTCTTGTGCCGGTTTTCAAAGGGAATGCTTCCAGTTTTTGGCCATTTAGTATTATATTGGCTGTGGGTTTGTCATAAATAGCTCATTATTTTGAGATACGTTCCATCAATGCCTAGTTTATTGAGAGTTTTTTAGCATGAAGGGGTGTTGAATTTTATTGAAGGCCTTTTCTGCATCTATTGAGATAATCATGTGGTTTTTGTCATTGGTTCTGTTTGTGTGATGGATTACGTTTATTGATTTGTGTATGTTGAACCAGCCTTGCATCCCAGGGATGAAGCTGACTTGATCATGCTGGATAAGCTCTTTGATGTGCTGCTGGATTCAGTTTGCCAGTATTTTATTGAGGATTTTTGCATTGATGTTCATCAGGGATATTTGCCTGAAATTTTCTTTCTTTGTTGTGTCTCTGCCAGGTTTTGGTATCAGGGTGATGCTAGCCTCATCAAATGAGTTAGGGAGGATTCCCTCTTTTTCTATTCTTTGGAATAGTTTCAGAAGGAATGGTACCAGATCCTCTTTGTACCTCTGATAGAATTTGGCTGTGAATCCATCTGGTCTTGGACTTTTCTTGATTGGTAGGGTATTAATTGCTGCCTCAATTTCAGAACTTGTTGTTGGTCTATTCAGGGATTCAACTTCTTCCTGGTTAGTCTTCGGAGGGTGTCTGTGTCCAGGAATTTATCCATTTGTTGTAGCTTTTCTAGTTTATTTGCGTAGAGGTGTTTATAGTATTCTCTGATGGTAGTTTGTATTTCTGTGAGATTGGTGGTGATATCCCCTTTATCATTTCTTACTGTGTCTATTTGATTCTTCTCTCTTTTCTTCTTTATTAGTCTGGCTAGCAGTCTATCTATTTTGTTGGTCTTTTCAAAAATCCAGCTCCTGGATTCATTGATTTTTTGAAGGGTTTTTCATGTCTCTATCTCCTTCAGTTCTGCTCTGATCTTAGTTGTTTCTTGCCTTCTGCTAGCTTTTGAATTTGTTTGCTCTTGCTTCTTTAGTTATTTTAATTGTGATGTTAGGGTGTTGATTTTAGATCTTTCCTGCTTTCTCTTGTGGGCATTTAGTGCTATAAATTTCCCTCTGCACACCGCTTTAAATGTGTCCCAGAGATTCTGGTATGTTGTGTCTTTTTTCTCATTGGTTTCAAAGAACATCTTTATTTCTGCCTTCATTTCATTATGTACCCAGTAGTCATTCAGGAGCAAGTTGTTCAGTTTCCACGTAGTTGTGTGGTTTTGAATGAGTTTCTTAATTCTGAGTTCTAATTTGATTGCACTGTGGTCTGAGAGACTGTTGTGATTTCCATTCTTTTGCATTTGCTGAGGAGTGTTTTATTTCCAATTATGTGGTGAATTTTAGAATAAGTGCAATGTGGTACTGAGAAGAATGTATATTCTGTTGATTTGGGGTGGAGAGCTCTGTAGATGTCTATTAGATTTGCTTGGTCCAGAGCTGAGTTCAGGTCCTGGATATCCTTGTTAATTTTCTGTCTCGTTGAACTGTCAAATATTGACAGTGGGATATTAAAATCTCCCACTATTATTGTGTGGGAGTCTAAGTCTGTTTGTAGGCCTCAAATAACTTGCTTTATGAATGTGGGTGCTTTTGTATTGGGTGCATATATATATTTAGCGTAGTTAGCTCTTCTTGTTGCATTGATCCCTTTACCATTATGTAATGCCCTTCTTTGTCTCTTTTTATCTCTGTTGGTTTAAAGTCTGTTTTATCAGAGACTAGGATTGCAACACCTGCTTTTTTTTTCTTTCCATTTGCTTGGTAAATATTCCTCCATCCCTTTATTTTGAGCCTATTTTTGTCTCTGCACATGAGATGGGTCTCCTGAATACAGCACACCAATGGGTCTTGACTCTTTATCCAATTTGCTACTCTGTCTTTTAATTGGTGCATTTATCCCATTTACATTTAAGGTTAATATTGTTATGTGTGAATTTGATCCTGTCATTATGATGCTAGATGATTATTTTGCACATTAGTTGATGTAGTTTCTTCATAGCATCAATGGTCTTTACAATTTGGTATGTTTTTGCAGTGGCTGGTACCAGTTATTCCTTTTCATGTTCAGTGCTTCCTTCAGGAGCTCTTGTAGCGAAGGCCTGGTGGTGACAAAATCTCTCAGCATTTCCTTGTCTATAAAAGATTTTATGTCTCCTTTGCTTATGAAGCTTAGTTTGGCTGGATATGAAATTCTGGGTTGAAAATTCTTTTCTTTAAGAATATTAGATATTGGCCCCCACTCTCTTCTGGCTTGTAGGTTTTCTGCCCAGAGATCCACTGTTAGTCTGATGGGCTTCCCTTTGTGGGTAACCTGACCTTTGTTTCTGACTGCCCTTAACATTTTTTCCTTCATTTCAACCTTGGTGAATCTGATGATTATGTGTCTTGGGATTGCTCTTCTCAAGGAGTATCTTTGTGGTATTCTCTGTATTTCCTGAATTTGAATGTTGGCCTGCCTTGCTAGGTTGGGGAAGTTCTCCTGGATAATATCCTGAAGAGCATTTTCCAACTTGGTTCAATTCTCCCTGTCACTTTCAGGTACACCAATCAAACATAGAGTTGGTCTTTTCACATAGTCCCATACTTCTTGGAGGCTTTGTTCGTTTCTTTTCACTCTTTCTTCTCTAATCTTGTTTTCTCACTTTATTTCATTGAGTTGATCTTCAATCCCTGAGATCTTTTCTTCCACTTGATCAATTTGGTTATTGATACTTGTGTATGCTTCATGAAGTTCTCGTGCTGCGTTTTTCAGCTCCATCAGGTCATTTATGTTCTTCTCTAAACTAGTTAGCAATTCATCTAACCTTTTTTCAAGGTTCTTAGCTTCCTTGCTTTGGGTTAGAACATGCTCCTTTGGCTCAGAGGAGTTTGTTATTACCCACTTTCTGAAGCCTACTTCTGTCAATTCGTCAAACTCATTCTCTGTCCAGTTTTGTTCCCTTGCTGGCGAGGAGTTGTGATCCTTTGGAGGAGAAGAGGCATTCTAAGTTTTGGAATTTTCAGCATTTTTGCCCTGGTTTCTCTCCATCTTTGTGGATTTATCTACCTTTGGTCTTTGAAGTTGGTGACCTTTGGATGAGGTCTCTGAGTGGACGTCCTTTTTGTTGATGTTGATACTATTCCTTTCTGTTAGTTAGTTTTCCTTCTAACAGTCGGGCCCCTCTGCTGCAGGTCTGCTGGAGTTTGCTATCTCTGGCAGAGGCTGTAGACCAGCAAAGATTGCTGCCTGTTCCTTCCTCTGGAAGCTTCCTCCCTGAGGGGCACCCGCCACATGCCAGCCAGGGCTCTTCTGTATGAGGTGTCTGTCTGCCCCTACTGGGAGGTGTCTCCTAGTCAGGATACATGGGGGTCAGGGATCAAATTGAGGAGGCAGTCTGTCTCTTATCAGAGCTCAAACACTGTGCTGGTAGATCCATTGTTGTCTTCAGAGCTACCAGGTAGGGATGTTTAAGTCTGCTGAAGCTGCACCCACAACCGTCCCTTCCCCCAGTCCCTGACTGGGGCTGCTGCTTTTTTTTTTCAGAGATGCCCTGCCCAGAGAGGAGACAGTCTGGCCACAGCTGACTTGCTGAGCTTGGGTGGGCTTTGCCGAGTTCAAACTTTCTGGTGGCTTTGTTTACACTGTGAGGGTGAAACTGCCTACTCAAGCCTCAGCAATGGTGGATTCCCCTCCCCCTACCAAGCTCAAGCATCCCAGGTTGAGCTTGGACTGTTGGGCACAGCTCTGCTGTGCTGGCAGGCAGAATTTCAAGCCAGTGGATCGTAGCTTGCTGGACTCCATGGGGGTGGGACCTGCCAAGCCAGACTTCTTGGCTCCCGGGCTTCAGCCCCCTTTGCAGGGGAGTGAATGGTTCTGTCTTGTTGGTGTTCCAGGCGCCACTGGGGTATGAAGAAAGACTCCTGCGGCTAGCCCGATGTCTGCCCAAATGGCCTCCCAGTTTTGTGCTGGAAACCCAGGGCCCTGGTGGCGTAGGCACCAGAAGTAATCTCCTGGTCTGGAGTTGCCAAGACTGTAGGGAAAGTGCAGTATCTGTGTGGGAGTGCACGGTATAGTCCCTAATGGCTTCCCTTGGCTGGGAGAGGGAGTTCCCGGACCCCTTGCACTTCCCCACCCTGCTTTCACTTGCCCTCCTTGGGCTGCACCACTGTCCAACCAGTTCCAATGAGATGAACCAGGTAACTCAGCTAGAAATGCAGAAATCACCTGCCTTCTGCGTCGATCTCGCTGGGAGCTGCAGACCTGAGCTCTTCCTGTTCGACCATCTTGCCAGCAACCCCCAAGTACTATAAAACATTTCAAATGCACATAACAACAGAATAGTACAATAATCCTCACATACTCATCAGCCGGAATCAACAATTATTAAAACCGTGGCACACTGCACTATGTACTTTTTTCTTTGTTGAAATATTTTAAAAAGCATATCCTACACTTAAAATCATTTTGCTTCTACATGCTTCAATATGAATTGAGGGACAAGCTATTAAATGCCATCAACATTCTTCTAAGAGGTGTAGAATGTATTCTCCAGGTTCCTCACTTTTCAAATTCATTTATACACATCCCACACATTTAGTGTCTAAATGTTGAACTCAACTATATAAATTACAAATTAAATCAATCGATTGTGTTCACTCTAATATCTGGAAGAAAAAAGTCAACATAATTTAAAAATCAATCCATGAGTCAACAGATTTATTGAGTAGTGAATCAGTTGGATGGAGGGGCTGGGAAACCCAGCTGGGATGGCTGCTGCTTCTCCAGTAGGCTGCTACAGAGCAGGAGACTCTGACTTCCTCATTCCCCAACCATGCCACCAGAGTGACTGTGATGGAAGCCCTGGTCCCTCCTGCACTGTTTCTACTCAGCTGTGCAGGAATCTGCTGCCTTCCACAATGAAGCCATTCTCTAAGACCAGCCAGAGTCCCACCTGCTGAAAGACTGCAGTGAAGTCATTCATAATTATGGCTTCTAGTTAGCACTGTCTTCAGCACACAATTGAGCAATTACTGCTTCATGCATATGTCTTACCTTCCTGGGTGGACTGCAAGACATCAAGGGTAAGAACTATATTTTGCCTTCTATAATGTAACTTAAAGTGCCCAATAATGATGGCATAGCAGGCACTCAATATATATTAACGGGCAAATGCAGCTCAGCTTGAACTTTCACTGGGCTGAAGTTGCTTAGTGTCATTTTTTTTTTTGCTTAGAATCAACTCATAAGAGAGAGAAAAGAAAAAAAAAAAAAACCCTGCAGAGGCATTTTTGCCTAAGAATGTGGATAAAAAGACATGCTGCACTGTCTTTCATCCATCTACTTGTGCAGCCTGCCCTACAAGTCCACTTAAACCCTGTCCATTTTGCCTTTGCTTGAACAATGTAAAATGTCTTTTTCTTTTTCTCCCCTTGTGCAAATGACTAAGGCAATTGTTTGTTGTTGGCAGGTACTGAGGTATGACCACATGTTTAAGAGTCCTAAAACCCTATGTAAGAAGTCAGTCCCTAACTGAACCCATACCCAAATCAACAGGCTCATTCCTGCAGCAGCACCATGGTGCCACCAAGTGGACAGCTTTTGAACAACTCAACTCATTGTGAACTGGCAAATCATTTTGGAAATGGAGCATTTGTGGCCCACTCACTTAAGTAAGTGAGTTGTAAATTTTATACTCTTTAATCTTATACCTTGTATGTTTGATGAATTCTAACAATTGCTTCACATGTGCTTCTTGAAATTTTATTCTCTTTAACTCCTATTTGTGATTTAAGAAAATTCTTAGTGAAAACATTTATGATGTACAATAACATGGGCACTTACCTTTCATTTCACTATATTTTGAGAGAAAATAAGTTCTTCATTTTATCTGGGTCAGTTTTTAAAAGATTAATTATATTTCCTAGGAAAGTCTACTTAAAGGGGAAGAATGCTTGCTTATATGATATATATGTTGGCTATGTGCAGTTTCATTGTTTGACACTTTCTGCAGTTAATCTTACATCTTGCTGTTCAGAAAATCAAACAAATGGTGCTGGTGCAATTGAACATCCATCTACAAAAAATAAACCCAACTGTTACCTTGAGCCATAAACAAAAATTAACTTGAAAAGGATCTGATTGTCACAAACACTTTAAGCCCCAGCTGACTGCCCACTTTGAGAAAATCCTTGAAGAAACAAAGGCAGTTCTAGCACACTTTACTCTCTTTTACTTACCTGAAGCTAAAAATATCTCACCTACATTTTCCTCAGTGGAGACCCCATATGATGAATTTTCTTTTTTAAAAAATAAAAAGGTATTTGTTTATTTCAATATTAAATATTTCTTTCTCTCTTTTTTTTTTTTTTTTTTTTTTCTGAGACAGAGTTTACTCTTGTTGCCCAAGCTGGAGTGCAACAGCATGATCTTGGCTCACTGCAGCCTCTGCCTCCCAGGTTCAAGTGATTCTCCTGCCTCAGCCTCCCAAGTAGTTGGAATTACAGGTGCATGCCACCACACCTGGCTAATTTTTTTTTTTTTTTTTGTATTTTTAGTAGAGACGGGGTTTCACCATGTTGGTCAGGCTGGTCTCGAACTCCTGACCTCAAGTGATCCACCCACCTTGGCCTCCCAAAGTGCTGGGATTACAGGCATGAGCCACCGTAACTGGCCACTTATTAAATATTTCTGAAAGTCTATCTTGGCTCTATATAACTTAGGGAAGTATATAGTTTTATCTTATGTGGGAGGATTGAAAAAAATTTAATTTATATCTCATAAAACATTCATAAAATGTAGGCAAGTGCATTGGACTAGCAGCTGTGAGATACAAAGTCTGCTCTCAGGGATGGATGTTTCTTTCTTTCTCTTTCTTTTTCTTTCTTTTCTTTTCTATTCTTTCTCTTTCTTTCTCTCTCTCTCTCTTTCTTTCTTTCTTCTTCTTTCTCTCTCTCCCTCCCTCCCTCCCTTCCTTCCTTTCTTCCCTCCCTCCTTCCTTCCTTCTTTTCTTTTCTTTTCTCTCTCTTTTTTTTTTTTTTTTTTTGAGACAAAGTCTCCCTGTGTTGCCCAAGCTGGAGTGCAGTGACGCAATCTCAGCTCACTGCAAGCTCCGCCTCGCAAGTTCACACCATTCCCGAGTAGCTGGGACTACAGGCGCCTGCCACCACGCCCAGCTAACTTTTTTGTATTTTTAGTAGAGACGGAGTTTCACTGTGTGTTAGCCGGGATGGTCTTGATCTCCTGACCTCATGATCTGCCCGCCTCGGCCTCCAAAATTGCTGGGATTACAGGCGTGAGCCACGGCGCCCGGCCTCCTTTTCTCTTTTCTTTGCTTTTTTTTTTTTTTTTCTTTTCTTTTCTTTTGATAGAGGTCTTGTTGTGTTGCCTAGGCTGGTCTCCTGGGCTCAAGCAATCCTCTTGCCTCAGCCTCCCTCCCACCTCAGCCTCCCCAGTAGCTGAGATTACATGTGCACCCAGCTCCAGGGCTGTTTCAAACCACTAGTGTGGCCACATATAAGACACTTAAGACTCTCTCTTAGTTTCCACTTTTGTAAAATTAGGTAGTTAATGCCCCCCTCTAAAAAAAATTTGTGTATTCCTAAGAGCATTTGTTAAGCTGTTAATAAGGAGGCCAGGCAGGATCTTTTAAATTCTTTCCTTGTCTCCTGTTTGTTTTTCATGACTGTGCATATTTGCAAGTTGTTATCCTTACAAAATGAACTCTTTACTTAAAAGCTGTTATTCTTGAGACCTGAAACTAATTTTGATGGACACTTGTGGAACATTTCTCAGAGCTATATATCTCTTTCACATTTTCTAAATGCATATTACAACAAATGTATTTCTATATTTTTGCCAAATTTCAAATATGTTTAAATAATAGCTTCAGAACCATATATCCGAAATGTACTATTTAAAAATACCTCCACTATTTTCCATAAAAGGAAAGGCACAGATTGACCTCAGTGCATTGCATCTTGACCCAACATGCCAGGGTGAATGCCACCACACACAAGATCTGCAGGTATAAAAGAGGCATGAAGATGTAGTTAGCATGCATTGGACAAGCAACAAGAAGACTTGGATTTCATTCTAAGGATACATCTAAGCACCTGAGCTTGCGGAAAATCACTTGATGGGTTTGAGCCTCTGTTTCCTTATGTGCAAAATGGTGATAATAAATCCTACCTAATACATTTGGTTGTTCTAAGGGTCAAATGAAATAAGGTTCAAGGAAGTGTGCTGAAACTCTGAAGGGCAACTGTGATGGGAATCTTTTGTTTAGTAGGAGGAAATTAAAAAGGATTAGGAACGTGGGGGAATACCATGATCAAGGATGATTTAGAACCATTAGCAAAAAGTAATTGTGTTCTCTTGTGGAACTGTCAGAGCCATGAGCTCTTCCTCATCCCTTTCTCCTTCTTATGTGAATGATGGGAGCAGACATGACCTTCTGTCCATGATCCATTTAGTTCAGATAATAGGAAAGGATGTTGCAGTCTAAGGATCAACAGAACAATAGAAGAACAAGGGGAAGAAAGAGGGCAGAAGAGGAGGGGGACAGAAATCAACATTACATTATCATGGAGGCGAGTGAGACATGGTGGCAACCACTGTGTGTACTGTTTTTTTGTTTTTGTTTTTGTTTTTTTCATGCAGAGATGGCTTTTGGATTCCCAGTGGTAGGAAGAGAAGCTTAAATGGATGAATACAAAATAATCATTAAAAAATGAAATAGAGAATTATTAGGAATTTTCTGTTTTAAAAAAGAGGAGGTCTGTAGTCTTTAAAAATGTCAACATCATAAAAGATGAAGAAAGGCTGTGGAAGTGTTCTAGAGAAAAGGAGACTAAAGATACATAACAAATAAATACAATACCTGATCTAGGCTGAGATCTGTACTGGAGGAGAAAAAAATGCTATAAAGGACATTACTATCTCAATTGACAAAATTGGAATATGGATGGCAAATTAGATAAAAGTACTGTATCAATGCCAAATTTACTAAAGTTGAAAATTGTACTATAGTTATGTAAGCAAGTACTCCTATTGTTAGGAAACACACTGAATTATTTAGGAATGATGGGCCATGATGATGTAACTAATCTTTAAACTGTTCAGGAATAAAAATATTGAGAGAGAGGGAGAGAGAAAGCAAAAGGGTGAGAAAATGGGGTAAAAATGGGTATAAAAAATGTTATAATAACATTTAACATCTATATGGCTCTTAGTCATTTATGAAGTACTTTGACATACTTTGTTTTCTTTAATCCTCATTAAGAAAGCCCCATTTTACCAATAAGGAAACTGACAATCAGAGATTTCTTGTGAGACTTTGGCTAAATCATGTTTGTGTCTTCATTGCCTCTCTTAGTGAATGAATGAAGGAAGGAAGGCAGGGATGATGAATTGACTTGTCCCAAATCACAAACCTAGACCCAGAGTTGCAAAGATAGGACTGAGAACTACGGTTCAATAGCTTTTTACTGCTTTGTGGCTGTTAAGTACCACACAACACACTCAAATCTTTGCAGCTGTTAAATACCACACAACATACTCAAATCGTAG
Organism: Pongo abelii; assembly: GCF_028885655.2. Classification (NCBI taxonomy): domain Eukaryota; kingdom Metazoa; phylum Chordata; class Mammalia; order Primates; family Hominidae; genus Pongo; species Pongo abelii. The sequence goes on along the minus strand of NC_071995.2, from coordinate 42,782,364 downwards.
ATCAGGATTAGCCATTATTTAGTTACTCTTTGGTGATTCACAAGTCATATAATCTTACAGTGCCTTAAGCTTTAACTTTTTGTAGGCCAGTTATCTCCCTGTAGCTAAGGGAAATGCTAGTTGAAAAAATGTTAAATTCTGGAAGAGTGAGACTTATCTTGTAGTAAACCTCAATACATTGCTTTTGCAGGAGATGCTATTTAATCCAACAAGGTAAAATTATTTTATACAGACATTTTGCCTAAACATAGGAATGAAAAAGATGTTATCAAGGTATCTATACTGCTTATTTTGGTGGTACACCTTACCCCTAGTATGAAATATTGTGTACTGTTATGTTGAGCACTTCAAATCTTTTTTTATTTTTTATTCTCAGCATTTGAATGAAAATCCTAGATAGCGAAAGGATTTTTTTCTCACAGGTGAAGAAGCAGTGCATTATCAGCAGCAGAAATGGTTTCTGGGAATTTGTTATCAGTCATCTTTGTTTTAATCAGTGCCAAGTATTTTTTGACATTTGCTGAACTTGGTTTCCTTTTAAAGTGCAAGAAGTTGTCATAATTAAAAGCAATGGCAGCACATAAATGAATGGAAGTATTCAAAATGAGAATGGAATCCTAGGCTGCAGGTGCTGGGAAAGACTGCCTAGTCTAAGCACACATACCTGGGTGATGAAGAAAATCAGGTATCAGTGACAGCTGTGAGAATATGTCATGACTCAGTCTACATTCATGGGTAAGTCCTTAGTCAACCTGTTGACCCGCCTTTTTTTTTTATTGAGTAATGAATCCACTTCTGGATACTCATGTGGAGATGTGTTACAGTTGGGAGATGACAGAAATGTCATCGTGGAAAAATAGCTGGGCATTTGACAAGGCTTGAAATATGATTATCCCAACTGACTGCTGCTTGGTAATCAAACTTCAAATGAGCAGTACTTTGGGGCAAACAGACATGGCTCATGACTCCCCAGTCTGCATTCAGCTCTCCATCCCTCCTGTGATATATTGTATTGCTCTGCTTGCCAGGAAATTAAAAATCAGAGGCCAGTTGATTCTTCTTACTTTTTTTTGAGACAGGGGTCTTTCTATGTTGCCCAGGCTGGTTTCAACTCCTGGGCTCAAGCCTCTACCTTCTGAGTAGCTAGGATTACAGATGCCCACTAGTGTGCCCAGAGCAAGAGAATTCTTAATGCTTAGCCAATAGCAAATGTTTTAAGCAGTATTTTTATATACATTCCTATTTGAGTAATTAATAGCAAGATAATCTTCTCTGGCAAGTTATCCATCCTTCATGAGTGTTCAGCTTGTAATTAGAAGCTGTGCCAATGTGAGCAGACAAGCCTATAGGGCTCATTTTCAGGAGAGAAAATTTATTCCTTAATTCAGTATACCTTATTCAGTGTATTTTTATTATTCAGTAAACATGGTACCTACTGCATGCCATGGATTAAAGATTCAAAGTGAATAAACTGACTCCCTGCTTTTTATAATTGGAAGGACAGATAATTAAACATGATTACATATGGACACGAAACATTATATACACTAAGATAGGATAGAGTGAGCACATGTTTCTATGGGAGAATTTTTGATACGCACCTAACCTACCCTTTAATAGTCACTTGACCCCTTTGCAGATGAGAGAAAGGTCTGGGGGTGAAGATAGTTAAGCAGAGCATTGAAGCGCACATATAAGCCAGAAAAGGGGAACAGAAGAGAAGAAAAAAATCCAAGCAGAAGGGCTAAAATGTGCAAAGGTCAGGAGGCAAAACAAAGAGCATGGTAGATTTTTGGAACTGCAAGAAATTTGTACAGCTGGAGCTAAGGAAGGGCCAGATCATGAAGGTCTTCAAATGCTGTTCCAAGAAGTTTGGATTTTACTCTAATGGTTGTAAGGCAATGCTGAAGGGTTTTTAACAGGAAGGAGAATGGTTGAAAGCACGGAGAATGCATTGGCATGTGGGTGAGCCTGGAGGCATGGATTCTAGTTGGGAAGCTATTGTGACAATGCCAGCTGAGGAAGCAAAGTGCCTGAAGGACTACAGTTCAAATCCCCAATGTGACAGCCTTCCTACAGCTGTGTGCTGTGAATTGAAAGTTTGTGAGGAAAGAAGAGATGAGGATGGAGGAATTTTGAGCTCTTCTGTGCTCTTTGCCCTTTTAAGAGTTGTTAAATCATGGCATCTTCATTTTTAAAGACTCATGCACTCAGAATAGTGTGGTCTGAATACTGTAATTTGATAGAAGAAAAAAATTCATGTTACTCAACACTGAAATAGAGTAGTGACACTTGAGTACCTAATAGGCAGATCAAACATGTTAGGGAAATTAACAGAGTTGTCAAATTTCACCAGTTGTTACTAATATACTCTTTTGTGTTTATCTTATGACTTGTTCATGAAATCCTTACAAATAAATTCATCCATAGGTTAGAGATTAAAATTTTTCCTTCATGAATTCTTAGTTTTAGAGTGAAGAAGACTGTATCTTGTTCACCCAATACCTCAGACAGGAACTAGCATATAGTAAGTGCTTAATAGGAGGTTGAAAGTCAAGGATTAAAAACATACTCCCTGAAATTAATTTTCTGGGACTTTTAATAATTCTTATAAAAATTATAAGGAATTTAACATCAAACAAATATTAATTGGATATAAAATAAGCAAACACCGTATTCATTTGGTATAAATGTAGCTTCAGTTTTATTTGTACGACTTGCAAAAACTCAGTGGGAAATGTGTGGGTGCACTTGAGTGAAGAATTTGGTATTTCGAAACTTTGAACTATTTGAAATGAAAAAAGTTGAGTGGTTAAAATAATAGATGAGATGAACTGGGGGTTTAATGGTGACTCACAATTTTCTTCTCAAGGCTGTGACTCCAGAAAAACCATGTTGTAGCTTCCTCTAATGCCTACAGAGATGATTCTAGATCAAGGACTGGAAAGCTTTTGAATATAAGAATTGGGAAAGCCTATGTGTATATATATACCTAACCATCAATTGTGTCCAAATCTTCAGACACAATTATAATATTTGTATAATATATACTTATAATTTGTCATTATAAAAACCTCTTAGATTTAAGAAAAATCATATACTTAAAAAATGTTAGTATTGCATTTTCCTGGTCATTTTGAGTGATGCTCTTGAAACATGAAACCTTTATTTTTTCTTTCTTTCCTTTTTTTTTTTTTTTTTTTTTTGAGACAGAGTCTTGCTCTGTCGCCCAGGCTGGAGTGCAGTGGCACGATCTCGGCTCACTGCAAGCTCCGCCTCCCGGGTTCACGCCATTCTCCTGCCTCAGCCTCCCGAGTAGCTGGGACTACAGGCGCCCGCCACCACGCCGGTCTAATTTTTTGTATTTTTAGTAGAGACGGGATTTCACCGTGTGTTAGCCAGGATGGTCTCGATCTCCTGACCTCGTGATCCACCCGCCTCGGCCTCCTAAAGTGCTGGGATTACAGGCATGAGCCACTGCGCCTAGCCGAAACCTTTATTTTTTCAATAGAAAAACAATATTGCAGCATTTTATATATCTGCGCTCTTATATAACAGTACAGGCATGAAACTCTACTACACTAAACAAATTATGTACTGAATGCATGCTACCATTTTCTTTAAAATGTTCTTTGTATTTTAGGCATGACAGCGCTGCATACAGGAATAATATTTTCATGGCGACTCCTTACTAGATATTTAATAAAGGTCAGTCACTACCAATGATGTTCGTAACACCTTGCCCCAAGAAAATTTGCCTTTGAGTATATTATTCTAGATGCCTTTTTTCTTACTGATACAGGATGTAATTTTATTTAGTTTTAAATTTAAGTTATATGCATCCAAGGAGCTTTTCCATTTTTCTTTGCTATTGCCTATACGATGCCTTAGTTTATTTAACAAGAGTTCCAAGTGGGGAACGGAGAATTTTGGTATAAGTGGAAATACTGGGACTTGCATTTTCCTGTTGGTGGCAGCACTTCCTTTGGTTTCTGTGTCCGGGACAGGAAGAGTTTGAATTGAAAGTAATCAGATCAAATTGAGCATTCAGGAAGGGGATCTTTGAGTACAGAATGTCTTGAATCAATTAGGTGAATAATAATGAAACGATTATGTATGTACAGTAAAGCAACTTCATTTTTAAAAAACAAATTCACAAAAACAAATTGATTTAGAGATGATATATTTACAGGACAAGAAAAGGCAAAATCTTTCAGCTAGTGAGCTTCTCTATTGAATTTAAAGTTTGATACTGGCATTAAAATTTTTTAATTTTATCAGTTCATTATGTCCTATTTTCTTTCAAGGAATGGAAAATGTTAACAGTAAGAGAAGTTTGTGGACACACCACAGTAAAGTACACTAATTTTGTATGATATAGAATGCTTTGCATTTGACAGCTTTTTGCAGTTCCATAGGCCTATTACTATGCCTCATCTCATTTTCATCTTCTATCAACTATGTGTAACGTCCCCAGCACAGGAAACAAAAGGTTATAAAGGTACAGCAAACTCAAGGTCATAACCTGGTGTAGAACCCAGGACTTGTATCATCTAATCCAGCATCATTCCACAAACCTTCATTCTTAGGAGGTTTTTTGTTTTTATTTTTTAGTGGAGGCATATGTCTATTACAAATTGTTTTGGACACCTGGCTGTATTAAAATATTGTTGCAGAATATTGAGAAATGTCTTTTAAATTTGGAAATAATAGACATTTTTTGTATCACATTTAAAAATATTCCTTTCATTTAAAAATGTTTCAGTAAATTTACTATACCCACATATAAATTTAGGATAGATGCTAATCTTCTTAATAAGTTAATGAATATGTGACTGATATTTTACCCTACATTCTGAAATAATAATTTGACATTACTTTTCTTTATCATGAAAACTATTCACTCATCAGTTTACATCATGCCCTGATTTCATTTGAGGAAATATTTTAAATGTGCCTTTGATCCAATGATTTAAAGAAATATACATAAAACATAAGCCGAATAAGTAGAAAATTTATGTGCAACATCACCACCTTGATTTAATAAGAAGGGCAGAATCTAATTTTATTCTGTCCAGAACAAAAAAAGGATGGAGATGTGCAGAAGCATTGGGCATCCAGGTGATGCATACTCAATATCAGTCTGTTAAACTGAGTAATTTTTAAGACTACATTTAACCAGTACATAGCTGATGCTCCATAGTACTGAGTGGTTAATTAACTGACTTTGGTAACTTATTGATCTGACTGGCTTTTTTCTTATCTGTTTTCCTATTTGCTGCCTAGTGGCTCCATCTCTTGTCAATTCGTTTCCAGCTTCAGGCAAGGCTTTTCCCTTAAAACTGATTTTCTTGTTGTTCTTTGGTTTAGCTTTGGAAATGTTCTGAAAAGGACATTGTTTTTGAGCAGGAGTGATGGCAAATGGTGACTGGACTTCCTGTTAAGTGAAGTGGCTCCTCTGAGCATGGGAGGGATACAACTGCTGTCAATATAGAAAGACACCTGATTTTGTAGAGATGATTTGCTCCATTTGTCACCTAGTGGTGGCTGAACAGAAGTTCTTTTTTCATGTTTTGTTTTGAACAAAAAAGTTCTTAGCCCAAAGGAAAGTGTGAAATAACTGGAGCGGCTCCGTGGCTCTTACTCTCCTGTATTGCCCAGCTCTGGGATCCTCTGAGCTTGTCAAGTCCCTCCACCTTTCCAGCTTCCCCATATCTCTCAGCAATCTGTTCAGCCTAAGCTACTCTGAAGTGGCGTCCCATTTTCTAAAACCATTCTCCGTGCCCCACCCCTCCAAGAGAAACATTTTAATTTCAATAGGGACTTTGCCAGCTGGTTCTTAAAAGAGCAGCAATTAAACTAATTCACACCAATATGTGTAGTAATCTTTATAATAATATTTACATTTTAGAAGAATACACTTTTAAACCAAGAAATTAATTTATAATGACAGAAATTCATATAGGTAAGGATAGGTTTGAGCCAAGAGTGTACCAGATACTTATTAAGTGGAAATTTATTCTCATTCTTATTAAATCTAGATATTTTGAAGAATGAGAATTTATTTGGATGAAAGCTGGCAATTTGCATATAAACTGGTGCCATTCTTGGTCAAGTTCTGCTTGCATCTGACTGCCCTGTAAATGGCTAAGCTGCCATGTAGTTTAGTCAACGACAATCTCAGTAATTTAGTCAAGGACAATCTCACTGCAACCTCTGCCTCCTGGGTTCAAGCAATTCTCCTGCCTCAGCCTCCCAAGTAGCTGGGATTACAGGTACCCACCACCACACCCAGCTAATTTTTGTATTTTTAGTAGAGACAGGGTTTCACCATGTTGGCCAGGCTGGTCTGGAACTCCTGACCTCAGATGATACAACCTTCCTTCTCAGATATGAACGAAAGGGTTACTAATGTTGTAAAATTTGCAACAGAGGGATATTAAAGGCAATTTCTGTCTTTAGCTGGCTTTGCGGCTTTGGAAGGCAAGGTATATAACCTTTCTAAACCACAGCTTTCATATCGACTTCATGTGGCCCATGTGTATTATTCCTGGATAGGGAATATCATTAATATTCCCACATTTGTATGTAAACTTAAAACAATTATCAGAATTTCATTGCTGTTATTTATTTACTTTATTTATTTATTTATTTTGACGTAGTTTTGCTCTTGTCACCCAGGCTGGAGTGCAATGGTGTGATCTTGGCTCACTGCAACGTCTGCCTCCTGGGTTTAAGCAATTCTCCTGCCTCAGCCTCCCGAGTAGCTGGGATTACAGGCACCCACCACCACACCCGGCTAATTTTTGTATTTTTAGTAGAGACGGGGTTTCACCATGTTAGCCAGTTTGGTCTAGAACTCCTGACCTCAGGTGATCCACACACCTCGGCCTCCCAGAGTGCTGGGATTATAGGCGTGAGTCACTGCGGCCGACCATTGTTGTTGTTTTTAACTTATCAAAATAAAGCTAATGTGAAAGAATAAGCATAGAAATACTGTCAAGAAAACTGTGAAAGAAAACAAATAGTAAAGGGGAGCTTACCATACAGATTTTATTAAGTTGGTGCAAAAGTAACTGCAGGTTTTGCAATTACTGGTGTGCAGTAATTTGCCAATGGCAAAACCTGCAGTTACTTTTGCACCAACCTAATAAAACTCCCTATATGGCTACTGCAATCAAAATAATATGAATATTGGCTCAAGAATGAACAAATCAATCAGTGGAACAGAACAGAGAGCACAGAAACTGACTCAGGTATTCTTCAAAATAAGTACTTAATATATGATGATGCTGACATTTCAATTTAGTGGGAAAAGGAAGAATTACCTTATAAATAGTGTTAACATAATGGAATATTCACCTGAAAGGAAAAAAATAGATTTGGAACTTACAGCAAATACAAAGACAAATTCCAGCTGTATAAATGACCTAGGTAGAAAGATATATAACTACAAAACATCAAACTATAATGAAAGAGACTATGAATGACCTCGGGAGTAGGATAGGGACCCTCATAGGCAAGGCAGAAAAATCCAGAAACCATTAGAAAAAATGGATAGACTTGACTACATAATGACATAACATTTCTGAATGGCAAAAGACACCATTATAAAGTTGAAAGACAAATGATAGATTAGGAAAGAATATTTGCCATATATGTGACAAGGTGTTAATTTTCCTTATAACAGTGACTCTTGCAAATGGATAAAAGAAAATAAATATAATAGAAAAATATGTACACAATTTGATCTAGCAATTCTCAGAAGAGGAATAGGAATACAAATAGCCAAGAAATATATGTAAAGATGCTGTACCTCAGTGTAGTCAGGGATATGTATATTAGAGAAGTAAAGAGATATCATTTTTCATGTATCAGAGATGTAGAAGATTTAAAAAATGGATCAAATTCACTTTGACAAAAGCGTGGGGAAAACGAATAATTATTAAGCACTATTGGTGAGTATGTGACTTGCTAAAACATTTTTGAAAGTGATCGGATAATATTAAATTTAAATTTGCATATATTTGACCTAGAAGTGATATTTCTCAGAATGTAGCTTATATAAATAAAAGCACTAGTTTTTGAGGAAAAAGACATGTAAAACTATATTTTTGCATTAAAAAAGACACGCCCCAAACCCTAGATACATCCTGCTTTGCTTAGAATGTGTCCCCCCAAATTCCTGGATTGGAAACTTAATTCCCAAGGCAACAGCGTTGGGAGGCGTGACCTTTAACAGGTGATTAGGTCACGAGGACTCTCATGAGTGGATTAATGCCATCATCAAAGGAGTGGGTTAGTTATGTGGGACTGGGTTCCTGATAAAAGGATGAATTTGGCCCTCTTGTCTCTCTCTCATTGCTCTTTTGCTCTTCCACCCTTCTGCCATGGAATGGTGATGCAGAAGGTCCTTGCTAGATGTGGCCCCTTGGTCATGGACTTCCCAGACTCCAGAACAATGAGTCAAATAAATTTCTGTTAATTATAAATACTCAGGTATTCTGTAATCGCAGCACAAAACAGACTAAGACAGACCCTGAATACCTGCCCATAGGAAAAGAATTGAATAGATTATGGCTTATTTATACTATAGAATATTATGCAAATATTTACATAAGTCTATGCTCATTGACTTAGAAAAATATTCATGATTTAAGGCTGGGCGCGGTGGCTCAGGCCTGTAATCCCAGCACTTTGGGAGGCCAAGGCGGGTGGATCACGAGGTCAGGAGATCGAGACCATCCTAGCTAACACGGTGAAACCCCATCTCTACTAAAAATATAAAAAATTAGCCGGGCATGGTGGCAGGTGCCTGTAGTCCCAGCTACTCGGGAGGCTGAGGAAGGAGAATGGCGTGAACCCGGGAGGCGGAGCTTGCAGTGAGCCGAGATCGCGCCACTGCACTCCAGCCTGGGGGACAGAGCGAGACTCCATCTCAAAAAAAAAAAGACAAAAAAAAAATTCATGATTTATTGTGAATTAAAAAAGCAAGCAGTTAAATAGTATGTATACCATGATTTAATTTTATTTATTTTAAAAATATTTTGCATATTTTTCTTAAGCCTACGGCACTTAGTATTCCAAGGAGGTCTCCCATCTAAGTACTAACCAGGCTTGACCCTGCTTAGCTTTTGAGATCAGATGAGACAGGGATGTTCAGGATGGTATGGCTGTAGATGATTTAATTTTGATAAAAATAAAAAAGACTATAAATATATTTAAAGATAAGACTGTATATACGTGTTGTGTGTGCCTGTGTATGTGTGCATGCATGTGTGTGTGTGTGTGTCTGTGTATGTGTGTGTATGTGGGTGGGTGAGTGTGCAGACATAAGAAAGACAGAAAGATACATTCCAAAGCAGGATTCATCTAGGGTTTGGGGATGTCAACACTTCCAAAGTGTTAAAATTGATCAAAGCAGAGGAATGAGATTGGATTGGAGGAGGAGACTATTTTTTTTTAAGCTTAATCTCTCTTTTTAAAAAAAAAAAATTATGTCCATAGGTTACTGGTGAACAGGTGGTGTTTGGTTACATGAGTAAGTTCTTTAGTGGTGATTTGTGAGATTTTGGTGCATCCATCACCTGAGGAGTATACACTGTACACAATTTCTAGTCTTTTATCCCTCAACCCCTTCCCACTCTTTCTCCATGAGTTCCCAAAGTCCATGTGCCATTCTTATGCCTTTGCATCCTCATATCTTAGTTCCCACTTATGAGTGAGAACATGTAACATTTGGTTTTCTATTCCTGAGTTACTTCACTTAGGATCATAGGAGAATAATATTAATTTTTTTATTTTTTTATTTTTTTTTTATTTTTGAGACAGCGTCTCCCTCCATCGCCCAGGCTGGAGTGCAGTGGCGCGATCTTGGCTCACTGCAAGCTCCGCCTCCTGGGTTCAGGCCATTCTCCTGCCTCAGTCTCCCGAGTAGCTGGGACTACAGGCGCCCGCCACCGCGCCCGGCTAATTTTTTTGTATTTTTAGTAGATATGGGGTTTCACCGTGTTAGCCAGGATGGAAGTCCCGATCTCCTGACCTCGTGATCCGCCCGCCTCGGCCTCCCAAAGTGCTGGGATTACAGGCGTGAGCCACCGCGCCCAGCCAATATTAATTTTTTATATCCCTATATAGCTTGAAATATTACAGAGAGCCTTTATTACTGTTATAGATTGAAATTCATCCCCCAAAATTTATATGTTCAAGTCCTAACCCCCAGTACTTCAGAATTTGACCTATTTGGAAACAGGGTTATTGCAGATACAATTAGTTCTGATGAGATAATATTGGAATAGGTGCCCTTCTGACTGGTATCCTATAAAAAGGGGAAATATGGATACAGAGTCAGATGTACATAGAGGAAAGACAATGTAAAGAGACACAGTGAGAAGGTAGCCATTTATAAGCCACAGAGAGAGGCCTGGAAGAGATCCTTCTCTCTCAGCTCTCCGAAGGAACCAACCCTGCCAACACCTTGATTTTGGACTTCCAGCCTCCAGAACTGTGAGACAATACATTACTGTTGTTTAAACTACCCAATTTGTGGTACTTTGTTATGGCAACCATAGCAGACAAATACAATTACTGTTGTAATGAAAAACCAATGAAGTATTTTTCAAAAAGCTGATGAATGAAAATAACTTTATTCATTCAAGAAACATTCATTAACTCTCTACAATGTACAAGTGTTCTATTACAAATTTTACTTGATATTCCAGAAATGGTAGAGGGTAAGAATTAGTATCTGCATTTTACAAATGAAGTTCACAGTTCAGTAACTTTTCCATTGTCACACAGCAAATAAGCAGTGGAGTAGGAGTTGGATCCAGGGTTGGTTAACTTCAGGACTGGTGCTATAGCTGCTTTTCTATGCTAAATTCTGTTGCTGAATGCTTGATCTCATCATTGTTCATTTCAAATATTTAGTGAGCATTCCTTAAGAAGATAGCTCTCTCCCTCCCTCAAGTCGATAATGTCAACATGAGGCACAGAATGAAAATGCCAGAATGAGATTGCCCACAATGCATGGTATCAAAGTGAAATTATTTTATGGAATCTCCTTTTATTTTATTGTGCTGAAAGGAAAGACAGTGAACAATGGTTATAGCCTTTTCTTGGTGGTTGTTCTCAACATTTCATGTTCATTTTTATCTTGCCAGTTGTTCAAGTTAGAAAGCTAAAAAATAGGAAAACAGAAAAAAAAGTATTTCAGAAGTCATTTAACTTAAGGGTGGTTTGGCTTAATGACACATTTCAGAGTTTTATCAAGGATAAATCAAATAGAAAATAACAATGACCTTGTGATATAAATGTTATACTTTCCAAATCTTTTACTATAGTCAGAAGGTTTCTTTGTTGTTCTAACTACTTGAAAAGGGCACTCTGATTGCCTTGTCTAGTAAGTCTAGTGATGGCAATTAGGCATGTTGGATGCTAATTATTTTATGCTGCTATTTATGAATAAACACTTATTCATTCTTAACATCCAGCTCAATTATCACTTTCCATCATATCTCTCAGGTGAGTTTCTCACATGCTGTTCTTTGCACCAATAACATTTTTATATATAGAATGTATAATACATTCTTAACAGCATGTATATTCTTAATAACATATGATTTACATACCAAAATTTCCTGCTAAATTATAAATTTGTGAAATTTTGAGATCACTCTTGTTCATCAGCATCTCAAAACCTGACATATAATAAATGATCAGGAGAGCAGAGAGAATTAGAGGTAGAGGGTACACTAGGAATGGAATGACAGAAAAGCAACTTTGCCATCAAACCTAAGACTGCCTCATTGTTTATCTCTCCCAAATGCACTACACTTACAGTTGGCATGGTTTGCAGGTCATTCCCTCTTGCAAATGCATTCTCCTCTTCCCATCCTTCTTCTGTCTCTCTCCCTGGCAAAATACAGTTATCAGTATTAGTAGTAGTACTAGTTCTATTACTAGTACTGGTAATAGCTATGCTGGTAATAGCCAAGACTTATACAACATTTATTGTATCAGGTGTTGTTTCAAGTTCTTTATATATACTAACTAATTTAATCTTTAAGATAAATCTCTTAGAAAAACTATATTATTAGCCCCCTTCAACAAGTGATAAAACTAAGGTACAAAGAGATTAACTTGACTACTTGCCTGAGGCAACATAGCTCATAAGTGGTGGAACCAGAATTTGACCTATGCAATCTGGTTCCAGAGTCTGTGCTCTTAACCACTATGTCTTCTTAACCAAGGAAATTGGATCTGTAATTGATAGAGTGATCTAATTATCAATTATCTATCATCTGTCTATTTATTTTATTAATTACCTTTTTCTATATATAAAAATTATTTTTAATTAGGGTCAGACACTGCATGACAATGCTCTGGCCAATGATGAAGCACATATATATGATGGTGATCCCTCAAGAGTATAATGGAACTGAAAAATTCCTATTGGCTAGTGATGTTGTAATGTCACAGCACAATGCATTACCTTTTCTATGTTTCAATATATAAATACTTACCATTGTGTTACAATTGCCTGCGGTATTTTGTACAGCAACATGCTGTACAGGATTGTAGCCTAGGAGCAATGGGCTATACCATATAGCCTACATGTGTAGGCTTGTGTAAGTACACTGTGATGTTCACACAATGACAAAATTATCTAACAACACACTTCTCAGGATGTATCCCTGTTATTAAGTGATGCATGACCATAGGTTTTTTTTTCTTTTTTTTTTTCTTTTGACAGAGTCTTACTCTGTCACCCAAGTTGGAGTGCAGTGACACAATCTTGGCTCACTGCAACCTCTGCCTCTTGGGTTCAAGCAATTCTCCCACCTCAGCCTCCTGAGTAGGTGGGATTACAGGCACCCGCCAACAAGCCCAGCTAATTTTTGTATTTTTAGTAAAGACTAGGGGGTTTTCACCATGTTGGCCAGTCAAACTCCTGACCTCAAATGATTTGCCCGCCTTGGCATCCCAAAGTGCTGGGATTACAGGTGTAAGCCACTGCGCATGGCCTAGTTTTTAATTGTTTTAAATTAAAATGTATAAATATATCATTTCATTGTCAAACTTTCAATGTGGAGCCAAGGCTTTTTCTTTGCTGATGAACATTTCTGACATGGTTTGGCTGTGTCCCCACCCAAATCTCATCTTGAATTATACTTCCATAATTCCCACATGTTGTGGGAGGGACTTAGTGGGAGATAATTTGAATCATAGGGGCAGTTTCCCCCATGCTGTTCTTGTGGTAGTGAATAAGTCTCATGCGATGTGATAGTTTTATCAGGGGTTTTTGCTTTTGCATCTTCCTCATTTTCCCATGTCGCCTCCATGTCAGAAGTGCCTTTCACCTCCTGCCATGATTCTGAGGCCTCCCCAGCCATGTGGAACTGTAAGTCCAGTTAAACCTCTTTTTCTTCCCCGTCTCAGGTATGTCTTTATCATCAGCATGAAAACAGACTAATACAATTTCTTATAGTTCGTATTGCATTATCTGTGTCCTTTTTGCATCATTTTACATTTTTTAGTTTTGATTTCATTTGATTTCAAGATGAGTAGAAATTTAATGCCCTTGCAAAGTAATACGAGTGCAAAATCAATCTAGGTGTTTATAATTTTCTTCCAGGTACTTACAGGTGTCTTACCTATCCCTGATGTAACCACAATTTCAATTTTTTTATAATGACTATTATATGAAGTCTTTCCAAAGCATTAGCTTTTATAGACCTTCAGTTCTCTTCATTTTCATGCTGAAATAGAGCTGGCTTGTATAATATTTAAATACATTGAGTAACTACAATAGTAAGTACAACTGGCATAAACACTGGGGAATCAACACTCTTGACTCTTGAAAAGCATACAAATGCTCAAGTGAGAGAAGTTTGACGCATACCAGTGGGTGGGGTCCTACACAAGCAACCACTAGCCATGCTTATCAGGCAGTCTGTTTATAGAGGTGCCAGAGATTCGGTTAGTCTGGTGTCAAGTGGAGTTGATTGAGTGTTAATGTATTTTGTATCCACTGAGGCCAGTTATCTATTTCCTCCTGTGTAAGCCTTCTTTGGCCAACTTCCTTCTCTATAGAGAGGTAATCACTTCCTTTTCTGTGACTCTACAGTAGTTTAAAATGTTTCTATTGTATACTTATCATTTTTAAATGTAATTAAAAAAATGTAGCTCTTCCCCACTAGAATGTGAACTAAATTTTACATCTCCAGTGGATAGCACATCTCCTGACACATCATAATTTAATGAAGACTTGTTAAAGAAAACGTGCTCCACAGGTAACTAAGAAAGACCTAGAGCTATGATTACTAATTGTGTGTAATTTTTACCCTAAGAACTTCTCAAACCTCAAGTAAAGTTGCTTTGTGAATTTCACAAAGTTCTTGCCCTCCAACATCACAATTCTATGACTAAGATATCCCTCCCTCCTTTTTCCATAGATAATTGTATGTAAATTGTACGACATATTTTCTCTCTGTAGCTATGAAGTCTATTTCATTTTCCTAACTATAGATTTCCATATTTAAATTCTAGGTGGCAGAGTTTTCCTAGAAAACTACAAATTACTATCAGTTCTTGCTGTCTATTTATAAAGGAGTCCAAGTCTTTAGAATAAAACATGAAATATCATATTTTTATTTAGCCTTTGATGGAAATATTGTGGGTAGCTACTGAATGTTTATGTCAACTAACTGATTGTTACTGCCATTTAAAATATTCAATTTCCAAAAGAGTAATAGATTGTATAAAACTTCCGTAGGGAGAGCATATGTTTTAAGGTGTTTTTTTTTTGTTTGTTTTTTTTTTTTAAGAAAATGCTTTGAAGCCATTGGCATAGGCACACCACAAACAATTTAGTGAAGAAACATTTCAATAGAGAAAAAGGAAGCAAACTTTGATGAGGTTGACCCCTATTTCAGCTAAACTGCTGACTTAGTGAAGTCTGTATTATTAGTGAAGTATCATTAATAAGTTTTTTAATGGGATGAGTCCTACATTTTTTCTCTTTCACTGGTATTATGAAGAAACTACGTATGTTTGGCTTTGGTCATGATATAGTAACTCTTTTTACAATGACTTCCTTTATATACCTTATTGCTGGTATAATCTACAATTGATGGTTTGAGAGAAAGAGAGTAAATAAATGAAAAAGACAAAAAAGCTTAGGAAATACAGTAACATAATATTTATGAGAATTCTTTACCAACAAAATTATTTTTTGTTTTCAATTACAGTAGTAATCTTGCTGATTGTTTTTCCATTTTAGTTTTATTGGGCTAAGACAACACCCTTTTCTTTAAAACTTTACATTTTTTTTTGAGATAGTCTCACACTGTCCCCCAGGCTAAAGTACAGTGGCACAGTCATGGCTCACTGCAGCCTCAACCTCTCCAGGCTCAGGTAATCCTCCCCACTCAGCCTCCCAAGTAGCTGGGACTACAGGTGTGTGCCACCACACCTGGCTAATAGTATTTTTTATAGAGATGGCAGTTCGTCAGGTTGCCCAGGCCAGTCTTGAACTCCTGGGCTCAAGTGATCTGCCTGCCTTGGCCTCCCAAAGTGCTAGGATTACAGTGTGATATAACTTGACATTTTAATATTCAGTAAATAATACTCTCACATGTATACATATTTGTAAAGGTTAAGAGTCTCATTTTGGTAACGTGGTGATGAGAGAGTTCTCTAGAGGGACAAAACAAAGGGGAGTTTATTAAGGAGTATTAACTCACACGATCACAAGGTCCCACAAAGTCTGCAAGCTCAGGAGCAAGGAAGCCAGTCTGAACCCCAAAGCTGAAGAACTTGGAGTCTGATGTTCGAGGGCAGGAAGCATCCAGCACGGGAGAAAGATGTAGGCTAGGAGGCTAAGCCAGTCCGGTCTTTTCATGTTCTTCTGCCTGATTTTTATTCTGGCCTCAATTGAAGCTGATTAGATTTTGCCCTCCCAGATTAAGAGTGGGTCCTCCTTTCCCAGCCCACAGACTTAAACGTTAATTTCCTTTGGCAACACCCTTGCAGACACACCCAGGAACAATACTTCGCATCCTTCAATCCAATCAAGTTGACACTCAGTATTAGCCATCACATGACCTCATTCAAGAAAACAAGTGAAGGTGGACCACAGACGGTGAGGAAGCCTTCTGAGAGACCCATCAAGTTCTCATTACAGAAAACTGAAGAGAACTGTCTGCAAATATAGTCTTAATTTCTTAGCTTCCAAACCAAAACCTTATGAGAAGATTCCTTTTGTTTCAAGGATAAACATACAAATCTGGAAAACAGTATTTTTTGGTGTTTGTCCGAACTATCTCTGGGCAATGGCAAATTGGGTCATTTTCCTGGATTCCTTGCATTACCTTCTTGCTGATGCTCCCATTCCCACCTCCCTAAACACAGGTACACAATGCCTGGAATGAGCTGGAGTGGAAGGATAAATTTACAGACTGTTTATTTACAGAGCTTGTATTCTAGCTGGGGAGATAGCCAAAAAAAAATTAATATATGACATATATCAGGTAGGAATCAGTGCTCTGAAGAAAATTAAATAGGAAGAGGGACTAGACAGTCATAGGGCACATGTCTGTATAGATAAGCATTTATATGTGCATGCCTGCATACGTATGTGTCTTTGTGCATGTGTGTGTGTGTGTGTGTGTGCACAGGGGGGTGGCAGTATCTTGTAAGGTGACATTTGAGCCAAGACCTGAAAGAATGAAAGGAGTGAGCTTTGTAATACCACACTCAGACTCAGGCAAGAGGGCAGCTTCCCTGGGCTCAGCACACTAGAGGTCCCCACCTATCACAAACACATTTATTAAAGAATGCATGGCACTTCTGTTACCCAGGGTCAGGCATAGGTGCTTGCATAGCACAGTTCATGACCTTAAACATCTCTTCTTGTGAATAAAACTCCTCAGGCCCCAGGGAAACTCTTGTCAAAAATCTGTTGTTCTGTGACTTTATAACAAAAGGCAATAGTGTCCTAATGCCATAAGGACAAGTGAGTTGTGCTGAGGTGCTAAAATTAAAAAAAAAATTAATGTAATTGTTAACTCCTTCCTCTTAGAAAGGAATAGATTCTTGCAAAATGACAAATTAGTTCCCAGTAGTGCTAAGCACATGTCCATTTCCTTCCTGCCTTTCCCTTGTATTCTGGTTTGTGGTTTTGAAGAAATTAATTAATTTCACTTAATTCCAAATTAAATTAATTATAATTAATCCTATTTTCTACATTAAATGGACATTGAATATTACAACTGTATGTAATTTATACATATAAAAATATTTAGTACATTTTAAGTAAATTTTCAAAAAATGAAATAAAATTTTACCTTTATTTAAATAATTTTATTAAGATTTTGATGTTCATTTGTTATCATTGATAATGTACTTCCTAGTTTTAATAAATAATTTAACATTTAAAAAATAACTTCTTTGAAAGCCTGAAGAATAATTTCAATGTTTTTACATTTAATTTGCCTTTTTTATTAAAATTTATTCAAATTTTGTGCATTTTGAATATAATTACATTATTTTTCATCCTTTAGATCAGTATGGTCAACAAAACATGGATTGTTGTGAAAATTTTGATTATAAAACACAGTGATTTTGCTGAAATGAAAGGAAGAAAGAAGTTTAATGGATAAAACATATAATAATTTCTGAATTATGTAGGTCTTTATCTTATTAAGTCTCTAAACATTGCTGTTCCATCAATAGAACACCTAGAGATGCACAAGAATTATTAAAATTAATGAACATTGATGTTTGGCCTACTATATTATATAATAGCCATAGCTTTACCCTTAAAAAATTGTCATCATGAACATTTGTCAAGGCAGGAGAATAAAGTACACTCTATTTGGCAGTTTGTTATCTTGCCTTATCATTTTAAACATAAAATAAAGAGCCTTTTTTTTCACTTTTTCCCTGGGCCCTGCAAAGGCGAGGAGCAAGTCTAGAACCCTGCAAAGGTCTGAGGAAAGAATGTTCTGGATTGAGGAAAGAGCAAGCACAAAGTCCCCATCAGTCCACTTGAGCAGCTGTAACAAAACACCATACACTGGGTGCTTCCACAACAGAAAGTTACTTTCTCCCAGTTCTGGAGGCTGGAAGTCTGTGATCAAGGTGCCAGCATGGCTGGGCTTCAGGGACGGCCGCCTTCCTTGCTTGCAGATGGCCATCTTGCTTTGTCCTTGCATGGCAGAGAGAGTGGGAGCAAGCAAGCTCTCTGGTGTTTCTTCTCGTAAGGGCTCTAGCCCCATCACAAGGGCTCCACCCTCATGATCTCATGTAACTCTAAGACCTTCCAAGGACCCCATCTCCAAATAATATTGCATTGGAGGTTAGGGTTTTAACATATAAACTTGAGTTGGGGGCAGGTGGGTACAAAATTCAGTCCCTAGCAGGCCCTGATGTAAAAACAAGCATGGCATCTTTGAGGATCAGCAAAATGGCCAATTTCAGCCAGAGTTAGATGAGCAAAAGATGGTATGAAACAAACCAGATGAGCAGGAGGCCACAAATCCAAGAGGCAGGCAGTGCCAGGTGATGTAGGAGTGCCATTGTAAGAAATCCAGATTTAGTTCCAGTGTGATGGGAAGCCGTTGGAGAATTGAGAGCTGGGAAGTGACAATAATTATATTTTAAAGAAAATCACTTAGGTTGCTACAGAAAGACAAAACTGGAAATGAAAGGAGTCAGTAGTCTGTTATAATAATCCAGACAAGAGATGTTGGTGGCTTGAACTAGGGACATAGTGGTAGAGGAACCAAGAAACAGCCCAAATAGCCAAAGCAATGCTAAGCAAAAATAACAGAGACATCACACTACCTGACTTTCAACTATACTACAAAGCCACAGTAACCAAAACAGCTTGGTACTAGTACAGAAACAGACACATTGACCAATGGTACAGAATAGAAAACTCGGAAATAAAGCCACACACCTACAGCCACCTGATCTTTGAGAAGGTCAACAAAACAATGGGGAAAGGACTACCTATTCAATAAATGGTGCTGAGATAACTGGTTAGCCATATGCAGTAGATTGAAGCTGAACCCCTACCATTCACCATATACAAAAATTAGCTATAATACTTATATAATGTAATACAAGACCTCAAACTATAAAAAGCCTGGAAGACAACCTAGGAAATACTCTTCTCAACATTGGCCTTGGCAAAGAATTTTTGGGTGAGTCCCCAAAAGCAATGGCAACAAAACCAAAAATAGACAAGTGAGATCTAATTAAACTAAAGTGCTTCTGCACAGCAAAAGATACTATCAGCAGAGCAAACAGATAACCTAGAGCATGGAAGAAGATATCTGCAAACCATGTGTCTGACAAAGGCCTAATATCCAGAATTTATAGGGAACTTAAACAAATCAACAAGGAAAAATACCCCAAATAACCCCATTAAAAAATGGGTGAAGGGCATGAAGAGACACCTCTCAAAAGGAAACATACAAGTGGCCAACAGACATATGAAAAAATGCTTAGCATCACTAATCATCAGAAAGATGCAAATCAAAACCACAATGAGATACAATTTCACACCACTCAGAGTGGCTATTACTAAAAAGTCAAAAAACCACAGATGCTGGAGAGGCTGCAGTTAAAAGGGAACACTTCTACACTGTTGGTGGGAATGTAAATTAGTCCGACCACTGTGGAAAGCAGTCTGGAGATTTCTCAAAGAACTTAAAACAGAGCTACCATTTGACTCAACAATCCCATTTCTGGGTAGATATCCAAAGGAAGATACATTATTCTACCCAAAAGATACATGTACTCATATGTTCATTGCTGTGCTATTCACAATAGCAAAGACTTGGAATCAACCCAGGTGCCCATCAATGGTAGATTGGATAAAGAAAATGTGGTACATGTATACCATGGAATACTATGCATCCATAAAAAGTGAAATCATGTCCTTTGCAGCAACATGGATGGAGCTGGAAACCATAATCCTAAGCAAATTTATGCAGAAACAGAAAACCAACTACTACATGTTCTCACTTATAAATGGGAGACAAACACTGAGCATACATGGACATAAATTTGAGAACAATAGACACTGTGGACTGCTAGAGGGTGGAGGGAAGGAGAGAGGGCTGGGTTAAAAACTACTTACTGGATACTATGCTCACTACCTGGGTGATGGGATCCATACCGCAAACCTCAGCATCATGCAATATTCCCATGTAACAAACCTGCACATGGACCCACCTGTATCTAAAATAAAAGTTGAAATTAAAAACAAAACAAAACCAAAAACTCCTAGAAGATAACACAGGAGAAAATCTAGATGCTTTTGGGCAAGGTGATGACTTTTTAGCTCCAGGAAAGAAATAATTGATAAATTGGACTTCATTAAAATTAAATTTTTGTTCTGTGAAAAACACTGTCAACAGAATGAGAGGTTAAACCACAGACTAGGAGAAAACATTTGCAAAGGATATACCAGATAAAGAATTCAAGAGAATACATTCGAGATATACAGATAACTTTTAGAATGCAATGAGAAATGAACAAACTAATGAAGAAATGGGCAAAAGATCTGAACAGGCTAGGCACAGTAGCTCACACCCATAATCGTAGCACTTTGGGAGGCCAACGCGGGTGAATCACTTGAGGTCAGCAGTTTGAGACCAGCCTGGCAAACATGGTGAAACCCCGTCTCTACTAAAATTAGCCGTGCATGGTGGTGCGTGCCTGTAGCTCCAGCTACTTGGATGGCTGAGGCCGGAGAATTGCTTGAACCTGGGAGGCAGAGGTTACAGAGAGCTGAGATTACACCACTGTGCTCCAGCCTGGGGGACAGAGTAAGACTCTGTCTTAAAAAAAAAAAAAGATCTGATCAGACACCTCACAAAAGAAGATACACAGATGGCAAATAAGGATATGAAATGATACTCAATATCATATGTCATTAGAGAATTGCAAATTTGAACAACAAGATACTGCTACATATCTATTAGAATAGCAAAAGTCCAACACACTGACAACATCTAATTCTTACGAGGGTGTGGAACATCAGGAACTCTCAGTCATTGCTGATGGAAATGCAAAATGGTACAACCATGATTGAAGAAACAGTTTGGTGGTTTCTTACAAAACTAAACATGCTCTTACCATATGATCCGACAATTGCATTCCTTGTTATTCACTCAAATGAATCAAAAAGTTAAGCCCACACAAAAACCTGCACCCAAATGTTTATAGCAGCTTTATTCATAATTGCCAGAACTTGGAAGTATGTCCTTCAGTAGGTGAATAAATAAATAAACTGTAGTACATTTAGACAATGGACTATTATTCAGCACTAAGAGGAAATGAGTTATCAAGCCATGAAAAGACATGGAGGAACCTAAAATACATACTATTAAGTGAAGAAGCCAATCTGAAAAGGCTACATACTGTATGATTCCAACTATATAACATTCCGGAAAAGGCAAAATCATAAAGACAAGTAAAAAGATCAGTGGTTGCCAGGGGCTGGGGAAAGGGATGATTTTTAGGGCAGTGAAACTATTCTCAGTGATACTGTTATAGTGGATACATGTCATTAATACATTTTTCAAAATTCTTAGAATATAAAACACCAAGAGTGAACTCTAATGTGAACTGTGGACTCTGATTTATAATGATGTGTCAGTGTAGGTTCATTGTTTGTAATAAATGTACCACTCTGGTTTGGGATGTTGACAGTGTGTGTCTGTCAGGGGCGAGGTGGGGGAAAGTGGAGGGTATATGGAACTCTGTACTTTCAGTTTTGCTGTGAACCTAAAACTGCTCTAAAAATAAACTCTGCTAAAAATCATTTCAGTCATCACTGTCCTTCATTTCCTAAAGTTAAATGTCTTGAAAATCATTGTTTCATATGTGTGTGTGCCTGATGGAAGGATAAATCTGGTCCCTATTACTCCATCTTAGCTGGAAATGAGAGTACCTCTTTTCTAACATCTGTGTAGGTCTCACTTCTAAAAGTATATGAGAAGAAATGAATCACACACTTCTTTTAGAATAAAACTGCCCCTCTGTATGTTTAAGCCAGGAAGTATAAATCTAAATTCCTTAAAGAGCTGCTAATTGTAGGGAAACATTTAGAAACAGTTTACTAATAGGCATAACCAGGTGTTGTGGCCAATTTCAAAGAAGGCAAAGTCTTCAGTACAACCCTACTCTCCTAGGTTGGGTCTTCCTCCCCACAGCCATTGTCTTTGGGGCCTCCTGGCTCTCCAGAATTCCTTTCACATCCTACTTTACTCAAGACTCTACTCTCTTTTGGTTCAAGCAATTTGCTCTGGACCATGTCTTGCTCTTGGCTAATACATATCGGAGAGAAGATGGATCTTATTGGGTACATGTATTGTGTCAGCATTTTCATGGGCATCTGTTAAAAACTGTCTTTTTTTTTTTTTTTTTTGAGACAGAGTCTCCCTCTGTCGCACAGGCTACAGTGCAGTGGCATGATTTTGGCTCACTGCAATCTCTGCCTCCTGGGTTCAAGAGACTCTCGTGCCTCAGCCTCCAGAGTAGCTGGGACTACAGGCCCCCACCACCATGCCTGACTAATTTTTGTATTTTTAGTAGAGACAGGATTTCACCATGTTGGCCAGGCTGGTATCAAACTCCTGTCCTCAATAATTTGCCTACCTCGGCCTCCTAAAGTTCTGGGATTACAGGCGTGAGCCACCACGCCTGACCAAAAACTGTCTTAATGCGCAGCCATGACTCCAATTACAGAAGTTCTAGACATTCTGGCAGGCTGGTGGAAATTATATTTTTAGGTAGCTAAGAGTTTTTATGTTCCTGTATTACACACATTGGGCTAGGTCCTAGGGTCCTTTCTTTAGGGTCAACCACATCAACAGATAACCTGCTTTTGGTTTCTCTTCATTATTAAAAATTAATTGGCTTCCATTTCTAAATTTCTCTGTATTTCTTTGGAAATGACAACAAGTAAAGTAAAATAATGTCATTTTTCCCCCATCTTTATTAGTCAAAGAGAAATGATGGCAGTTAACCACAGCACTTAAGAGCTTTGGTGTAGTTTTTGGTTTGTAAATATCCTGGCTTTATGTATCTCAATGTTGAAAGTAGTTATCTGAAACCTGTGAGGTTTTTCAACTAATTGAACCTAGTCTAATTTTACAAATATGAAAGTGACATTCCACTAACCTCCAAAAATTTGTGGATGGGGCAGACTGCTGGAAATCAAATCAATAATGCAAAGTGAAATGGAAGTTAGCAGTTAGTAATCTACTGAAAGTTCGTGAGAATATATATTAGCTTACCCATTTGACAATGTCCTGCCTGAAATTTATGAGTAAATGCCAATTTTTCACTTTTGTGACAATCAAGTCATAGAAAAAGAGGGGAGTTGGGAAGTTATGACTAACATTTCCTAAACATATCCCTCAGGTGTGGAGTACGTAGAGAATACTGTGGCTGTGTCTTTGGTGTTGGGGAATAGAAATGTAAAACAGCAGAAGTAGAGACACAGTCCTGTTCTCAAATAATTTATAACCTATTTCAGTCAGTTCCAAAGAAAAGTATTTCATTAACCCAGCAAGAAAATAAAAACATGAAAAGTGAAGCAGCATACAATATTTTTACTGGTTCATACCCCTAGGTCTTCCCATTCTTACCCATGAGAGAGTGAGTGATGATGTCGTTAATGTTAATTTACAAATCAAACCATGGAGTGCAAATTTTTCAGATCCCAGGTCTGCAGCTTTCATTGCATCATCTGAACTGAAGTTCCACTGTAATAAAAGACAAGGGTTGTTGTGATGAGCCAACAACTCCATGGATGAGGGAGTCTGGTGAAAGAGTCCTATATTTACACAAGTGGTTCTGCCTTATGATCTCATCTTCAGTGTGGTGATGTTTTGCTTATTTCAAAGCAAGAATATCTGTCTTATCCAATAAAAGAAAAATCTCTGTTTCATTTTGAGAAAATGTTCATTTAAGTATATATACTGTATAACCAATATGAAGAATACAATGCATTTCTCTTATATGAGTATTAGATACTAATGGTATCCTAATTATTTATATGGGCAAGAGATTTTCAATACCTAAAACTAACTATAGATTTACAGCTAGTCACACAGTTGCATAACTTTCTATTGTAATTTATTATTTGCTGTTGGAAAGCAAATTCATTTATTGTAACCAAAAGACGTGTTACAGGGTTATTTCATACATGGGAGATTTTCAAAGTCCTGCAATGATGACATTGATATAGTGCCACTACTCTGTTATAACCTTTGTATATTATTTAAGTGTAACAAATACTTCATTCATTGCTTGCCCTAAACTTTGCATTTGGTGACATTCTTGCTGCTGTGTTAATATCAGGTCTATTAAGCTGGACCTCATGGTCCATTACCCTTTCTTTAGATTTGACCCCATGAAGTTTAGGGGTCTTGAGCACAGTGTGAAAAAGCAAAGGGTTTCACTCTCACCCAAGGAGCTCATTAGGACTTTATAGAAACACAATAAATACTCACACAGTACTAACATTTGCACTGAGGGATGCTCACCAGACACACAGCCTGGTGTCAGAAGGTGTCCATTGTTCCCTTTATTTAGGCCTGCACACTGATTTAGCCTGCTAACTAAAGAGAGTGCTCATTTGTAAGCTGGCATTTTTTTTCTTTGTAAGAAAGATTCATTTACTGGTATCTTAGCTTTGTGGGATTTTTTTCCACCTTTCTCTGTCTTGATCCATTTCTTAATCCTTCTACTTAAATTTTGAATTGCATAATTTAAATCAACCTCCACAATCCATGAAGGAATTCCAGTGAGAACTGCTGACAGCAATATCTGTACTGGAGACCTTTATTCTCTCATAAACTACAATGTATTATAATTCATCAATCCCATTTGCCTTATTAAATACAGTCTTATAATGCAAGTAAATATTACTAGGTTGGTTTAGAGGAGAACTGCCGCCAACAGAGCTACTTTAGCTTTAATTTTAAAGCCCAGTATGCATTAAGCCTCTGCTACCCAAAATTTTTATATTTGATAGTAAAAAGTTATGTCATTACATAGACCAAGGAAATTTTTATTATATTATTATGCTCAACCACTACCATAACAAAGGTTTCCCTCTTTAAAATATATTTCCTTCTGACAGTGTCGTGATTTTCTTCCAGGGTTGGGTAGACAGCATGAAATTGGATTTGTCTCCAGAAGTAGAAGCACCTTGTGAGTGTGAAGTCTTTTTTTCTAGGGATGGCTTTTATGGGTAAGGTTGGAGACTAACTCTACTATTCAAATTAATCAGATTTTCTTGGGAAGAATGCTTCTGGAACCCCCTGCAAAGGCTCTTTTCCTCCTCAGCAAATTACTTAAGGAAAATACCAGATTACACAAAACAAAAGGATTTTTCCCATTTATGTCAATCAAGCTTTGATGGTTTTGTTTTTATTTCTACAACAAGAAAATAATGGGACAATTTTGTTTTACAAAGTCTAGATTCATTGCCTCACCTGTGCATAACTTTCCAAGAAAATTTCACTGGAGGTTTGAGAAAAGTATTAGCAACTCAACAATTTCCAGTTAAAGACTCATCCAGTGATGATACTCAAATACAAGCTCAATACAAACTCAAATACAAACTCAAATACAATGAGACTCAAATACAAGATAAAATAATCATCGTATTTTACCAACTAGCTACTCTTCAAAGAGAAAAGTGACTTAGAATATAGGGTGTGCTTCTCTATGGCATATGCCAAGAACATTTACTGATCCTTTACTATGTGTTAGAACTCTGCAATTCATATTATGGATCCAAAAATGAACAAGACTACTCTAGCTGTCACCAGCCTGGTGGGTAGACCCAACAGACCATCATATGACAAAGCAACATAGGCCGTTAATGGAGACTGGGCTGGAGGTGGAGAGAGGTAAAGGGGATGGAAGAAGAAGGGGAGAGCTAGGCGTTGAAAGAGAATTTCCCCAACAGTTAGTGGGGAAAAACATTCTGAGCAGATGATACAGCAGGAGGAAAGACACACAGGTATGAAAGTTCATGATGTATTTAGGGAGTAGCTTGTACGGTATGCTGAAGCAGAAAGCTGGGAATTGGAGAAGTGATGAGAAGTGTACTTGGAAAAGTAGTTGGGGCCAGAGTGCGAAGGGCTCTGGATACCACGCTAAAAAGGAATTTGGTATTTCTTCTTGATGGCACTTAAGAATTTTGTGGATCCATGAAAGGGAATGAAAAAACCACTACCATGGCCAGATGGATGCTTTAGGAAGAGAATTGATGGCAAAGAAGAGGATAATTTGGAGAGAAGAGTGATTCATTTATGGAGAATGACAGACTCTTGCAAGAATCCATGTAGGCAATCCATGAAGGTCTAAAAGGAGGAAGTGGAAAAGGATAAGAAACTGTATATTTAAAAGGCATTTATGAAGTGGAATTAATATAACCTACAATCAACTGCATATGGAGATGGGCAGCAAGAGAGAAAAGAAAGTGGAGATAAGTCTGAAGTCTCTAGGCTGAGTGATTATGTAAATAGTAATACCTAAGGCTAGGTTTTATGGGGTATATGGTAAGTAGGGTTTTTGACAAAGCTGAGTTTGAGAAAGTAAGTGGAAAAAGTCTACAGGTTACGGGAAACATGTATCTAGAATTCAGGAGAAATGTCAGGCTGCTGGTAGAGTTTGGGAATCATCTTCACAGAAGTATTAAAACTGAAAGTCATAGTAGATGAAATCATCCAGGGAGAGAGGAACAGGGATCACAGAAAGATTTTATGTTGCTTATCATCTCCAAATGATTGATAGCTTTCTCAGGTGCTGTGTTGGGAAAGAATTTAAGGCTACCATCAGGCAGAGTGGGAAGGAGTTCCATGAATGATGAGTAGTATCTGCCATTGGCTCCAGAGAGGGAAGTGATTGCACCTGTATCAGATGTTAGATGTTGGAAGAAACTTCAGAGCAAACTTCCGGAAAACACCAATCCTTAAGGGATGGTGGGAAAGTTGTGCTGGCAAAAGAGAATAAAAAGAGCAGTCTGAGTCAGCAGGGAAACAGACCAGTATATGGTTCCTGTGGATCTCATATTCAGTAAATATTTACTAAAGGAATGGATGAGTTAATAAAATCAAGTGTTGACAGTTGTACTGCAATTGGAGCAACAGAATAACCCAGCAGCATGATTCATAACAACCAGCAATTACTTAAAGAGTGTAATTGGATTGTTTGTAACTCAAAGGATAAATGCTTGAGGGGATGGATACCCCATTCTCCATGATGTGCTTGTTTCACATTGCATGCCTGTATCAAAACATCTCATATGCCCCATAAATATATACACTTGCTATGTACCCACAAAAAAATTTTAAAAAGTAACATAAAATAAAATATCCAGTAATTATAATAAATATGGTGAGATAAGAAAGTCCAGAGAAGGAAGAAATCACATCTATTTTTATTGCAGAAGGGAATATCAGAAAGGCCTCTTTGGTAAAAGGTAGGATTTACATTGAGCCTTAAAGGAAGAACACATACAATTTTAGTCAGCCAGTGGGCAGTAGAAGTTAGGCAGTACAGATAACTTGAACAAGGGTGAAGGAGGGAAAGTTGTGGCAGATTCTGGGACAGAATATGAACCAATTGTATCACAGAAGACACTTGGGGAATCTTGAGTCTCTGACTCTGCTTGTCACCACCCTGTCTTACTCAACCTCACCCCTCTGTGTCTCCTTGGCTTTGGGTCAGGCATTGGCCACTTGGAGTTCGGCCAACAGAGAAAGAAGCATCCCAGCGCCCCCTGTGTCTGTTTCTATCTCTTATGCTTCATAATGCTCTATGATGATGCAGCAAGAGGTTTAGGAAGCCAGCTTCACCTAGCTGTTTGAAGGAAGAATTTGCTGATGTAAGTCTGAAAACCTCAGAGGACCTGAAACAAAAGAATGATCACTAAAAATGGGAAGGCAGAAATTAGTTATTTAGCCTATGTTGTGAGGAGGTGCTCAGGAAGGACTCCAGTATCGATTTCTGGTCTTTTGGTAGCTTTAAGGATGGAAAACCATGATTTATCTTTGGATAAAGTTTTCTCTTTTTTTTCTAGGAAGAGTACTTTTTTTTTTTTTTTGGTAAGAATTTTAATCATGCAGATGTGATGATTCTACTTATTGTTCTAGCAGAAGCCCTGAGTTGGTAACATAAACTCAGCTTAGTAGCCTTGCTTGTGAGGAAATGCTGGACTTTTGACTTTCATATCCCAGAATTTGGTATAAGCTTCTTGATGGCAAGATTTACATTTTATGCTTCTTTTTATCTAGCATTTTACTTTGCTCAATACATTATTCTGTGTCGACTGAATATTGCCTGGCCATCTACTTTACTCAGCATTATTTGACCACGTAACATTGAAGTAGATAAGGCTCTTGTATTAGTCTGTTCTCATGCTACTAATAAAAACATACCCAAGACTGCGTAAGTTATAAAGGAAATAAGTTTAATTGACTCACAGTCCCACATGGCAGGGTGGAATTCAAGATGAGATTTGGGTGGGGATACAGCAAGACATATCAGCTCTGAAAAAGGTTTACATCATCTCCTGGGGACAATGGTTTAAATAATACTTTTTTGTTTGTTTGTTTTTTTGTTTTTTTTTTGTTTTTTTTTTGTTTGTTTGTTTGTTTTTCTTTTATTATTATTATTATTATTATTATACTTTAGGTTTTATGGTACATGTGCGCAATGTGCAGGTAAGTTACATATGTATACATGTGCCATGCTGGTGCGCTGCACCCACCAACTCGTCATCTAGCATTAGGTATATCTCCCAATGCTATCCCTCCCCCCTCCCCCCACCCCACAACAGTCCCCAGAGTGTGATGTTCCCCTTCCTGTGTCCATGTGTTCTCATTGTTCAATTCCCACCTATGAGTGAGAATATGCAGTGTTTGGTTTTTTGTTCTTGCGATAGTTTACTGAGAATGATGATTTCCAATTTCATCCATGTCCCTACAAAGGACGTGAACTCATCATTTTTTATGGCTGCATAGTATTCCATGGTGTATATGTGCCACATTTTCTTAATCCAGTCTATCATTGTTGGACATTTGGGTTGGTTCCAAGTCTTTGCTATTGTGAATAATGCCACAATAAACATACGTGTGCATGTGTCTTTATAGCAGCATGATTTATAGTCCTTTGGGTATATACCCAGTAATGGGATGGCTGGGTCGAATGGAATTTCTAGTTCTAGATCCCTGAGGAATCGCCACACTGACTTCCACAATGGTTGAACTAGTTTACAGTCCCACCAACAGTGTAAAAGTGTTCCTATTTCTCCACATCCTCTCCAGCACCTGTTGTTTCCTGACTTTTTAATGATTGCCATTCTAACTGGTGTGAGATGGTATCTCATTGTGGTTTTGATTTGCATTTCTCTGATGGCCAGTGATGGTGAGCATTTTTTCATGTGTTTTTTGGCTGCATAAATGTCTTCTTTTGAGAAGTGTCTGTTCATGTCCTTTGCCCACTTTTTGATGGGGTTGTTTGTTTTTTTCTTGTAAATTTGTTGGAGTTCATTGTAGATTCTGGATATTAGCCCTTTGTCAGATGAGTAGGTTGCGAAAATTTTCTCCCATTTTGTAGGTTGCCTGTTCACTCTGATGGTGGTTTCTTTTGCTGTGCAGAAGCTCTTGAGTTTAATTAGATCCCATTTGTCAATTTTGGCTTTTGTTGCCATTGCTTTTGGTGTTTTAGACATGAAGTCCTTGCCCATGC
Organism: Pongo abelii; assembly: GCF_028885655.2. Taxonomy (NCBI): domain Eukaryota; kingdom Metazoa; phylum Chordata; class Mammalia; order Primates; family Hominidae; genus Pongo; species Pongo abelii. The sequence continues at coordinate 42,752,571 of NC_071995.2, read as the reverse complement.
CTATGTCCTGAATGGTAATGCCTAGGTTTTCTTCTAGGGTTTTTATGGTTTTAGGTCTAACATTTAAGTCTTTAATCCATCTTGAATTGATTTTTGTATAAGGTGTAAGGAAGGGATCCAGTTTCAGCTTTCTACATATGGCTAGCCAGTTTTCCCAGCACCATTTATTAAATAGGGAATCCTTTCCCCATTTCTTGTTTTTGTCAGGTTTGTCAAAGATCAGATACTTGTAGATATGTGGCATTATTTCTGACGGCTCTGTTCTGTTCCATTGATCTATATCTCTGTTTTGGTACCAGTACCATGCTGTTTTGGTTACTGTAGCCTTGTAGTATAGTTTGAAGTCAGGTAGTGTGATGCCTCCAGCTTTGTTCTTTTGGCTTAGGATTGACTTGGCGATGCGGGCTCTTTTTTGGTTCCATATGAACTTTAAAGTAGTTTTTTCCAATTCTGAGAAGAAAGTCATTGGTAGCTTGATGGGGATGGCATTGAATCTGTAAATTACCTTGGGAAGGATGGCCATTTTCATGATATTGATTCTTCCTACCCATGAGCATGGAATGTTCTTCCATTTGTTTGTATCCTCTTTTATTTCCTTGAGCAGTGGTTTGTAGTTCTCCTTGAAGAGGTCTTTCACATCCCTTGTAAGTTGGATTCCTAGGTATTTTATTCTCTTTGAAGCAATTGTGACTGGGAGTTCACTCATGATTTGGCTCTCTGTTTGTCTGTTATTGATGTATAAGAATGCTTGTGATTTTTGCACGTTGATTTTGTATCCTGAGACTTTGCTGAAGTTGCTTATCAGCTTAAGGAGATTTTGGGCTGAGACAATGGGGTTTTCTAGATATACTATCATGTCATCTGCAAACAGGGACAATTTGATTTCCTCTTTTCCTAATTGAATACCCTTGATTTCCTTCTCCTGCCTAATTGCCCTGGCCAGAACTTCCAACACTATGTTGAATAGAAGTGGTGAGAGAGGGCATCCCTGTCTTGTGCCAGTTTTCAAAGGGAATGCTTCCAGTTTTTGCCCATTCAGTATGATATTGGCTGTGGGTTTGTCATAAATAGCTCTTATTATTTTGAGATACGTCCCATCAATTCCTAATTGATTGAGAGTTTTTAGCATGAAGGGTTGTTGAATTTTGTCAAAGGCCTTTTCTGCATCTATTGAGATAATCATGTGGTTTTTGTCTTTGGTTCTGTTTATATGCTGGATTACATTTATTGATTTGTGTATATTGAACCAGCCTTGCATCCCAGGGATGAAGCCCACTTGATCATGGTGGATAAGCTTTTTGATGTGCTGCTGGATTCTGTTTGCCAGTATTTTATTGAGGATTTTTGCATCAATGTTCATCAAGGATATTGGTCTAAAATTCTCTTTTTTTGTTGTGTCTCTGCCAGGCTTTGGTATCAGGATGATGCTGGCCTCATAAAATGAGTTAGGGAGGATTCCCTCTTTTTCTATTGATTGGAATAGTTTCAGAAGGAATGGTACCAGCTCCTCCTTGTACCTCTGGTAGAATTCGGCTGTGAATCCATCTGGACCTGGACTTTTTTTGGTTGGTAAGCTATTGATTATTGCCACAATTTCAGCTCCTGTTATTGGTCTATTCAGAGATTCAACTTCTTCCTGGTTTAGTCTTGGGAGGGTGTATGTGTCGAGGAATTTATCCATTTCTTCTAGATTTTCTAGTTTATTTGCATAGAGGTGTTTGTAATATTCTCTGATGGTAGTTTGTATTTCTGTGGGATCGGTGGTGATATCCCCTTTATCATTTTTTATTGCATCTATTTTATTCTTCTCTCTTTTTTTCTTTATTAATCTTGCTAGTGGTCTATCAATTTTGTTGATCCTTTCAAAAAACCAGCTCCTGGATTCATTGATTTTTTGAAGGGTTTTTTGTGTCTCTATTTCCTTCAGTTCTGCTCTGATTTTAGTTATTTCTTGCCTTCTGCTAGCTTTTGAATGTGTTTGCTCTTGCTTTTCTAGTTCTTTTAATTGTGATGTTAGGGTGTCAATTTTGGATCTTTCCTGCTTTCTCTTGTGGGCATTTAGTGCTATAAATTTCCCTCTACACACTGCTTTGAATGCATCCCAGAGATTCTGGTATGTTGTGTCTTGGTTCTCGTTGGTTTCAAAGAACATCTTTATTTCTGCCTTCATTTCGTTATGTACCCAGTAGTCATTCAGGAGCAGGTTGTTCAGTTTCCACGTAGTTGAGCGGTTTTGAGTGAGATTCTTAATCCTGAGTTCTAGCTTGATTGCACTGTGATCTGAGAGACAGTTTGTTACAATTTCTGTTCTTTTACATTTATTGAGGAGAGCTTTACTTCCAAGTATATGGTCAATTTTGGAATAGGTGTGGTGTGGTGCTGAAAAAAATGTATAGTCTGTTGATTTGGGGTGGAGAGTTCTGTAGATGTCTATTAGGTCCGCTTGGTGCAGAGCTGAGTTCAATTCCTGGGTATCCTTGTTGACTTTCTGTCTCGTTGATCTGTCTAATGTTGACAGTGGGGTGTTAAAGTCTCCCATTATTAATGTGTGGGAGTCTAAGTCTCTTTGTAGGTCACTCAGGACTTGCTTTATGAATCTGGGTGCTCCTGTATTGGGTGCATATATATTTAGGATAGTTAGCTCTTCTTGTTGAATTAATCCCTTTACCATTATGTAATGGCCTTCTTTGTCTCTTTTGATCTTTGTTGGTTTAAAGTCTGTTTTATCAGAGACTAGGATTGCAACCCCTGCCTTTTTTTGTTTTCCATTTGCTTGGTAGATCTTCCTCCATCCTTTTATTTTGAGCCTATGTGTGTCTCTGCACGTGAGATGGGTTTCCTGAATACAGCACACTGATGGGTCTTGAGTCTTTATCCAGTTTGCCAGTCTGTGTCTTTTAATTGGACCATTTAGTCCATTTACATTTAAAGTTAATATTGTTATGTGTGAATTTGATCCTGTCATTATGATGTTAGCTGGATATTTTGCTCGTTAGTTGATGCAGTCTCTTCCTAGTCTCGATGTTCTTTACATTTCGGTATGATTTTGCAGTGGCTGGTACCGGTTGTGCCTTTCCATGTTTAGCGCTTCCTTCAGGAGCTCTTTTAGGGCAGGCCTGGTGGTGACAAAATCTCTCAGCATTTGCTTGTCTGTAAAGGATTTTATTTCTCCTTCACTTATGAAGCTTAGTTTGGCAGGATATGAAATTCTGGGTTGAAAATTCTTTTCTTTAAGAATGTTGAATATTGGCCCCCACTGTCTTCTGGCTTGTAGGGTTTCTGCCGAGAGATCCGCTGTTAGTCTGATGGGCTTCCCTTTGATGGTAACCCGACCTTTCTCTCTGGCTGCCCTTAACATTTTTTCCTTCATTTCAACTTTGGTGAATCTGACAATTATGTGTGTTGGAGTTGCTCTTCTCGAGGAGTATCTTTGTGGCGTTCTCTGTATTTCCTGAATCTGAATGTTGGCCTGCCTTGCTAGATTGGGGAAGTTCTCCTGGATAATATCCTGCAGAGTGTTTTCCAACTTGTTTCCATTCTCCCCGTCACTTTCAGGTACACCAATCAGACGTAGATTTGGTCTTTTCACATAGTCCCACATTTCTTGGAGGCTTTGCTCGTTTCTTTTTATTCTTTTTTCTCTAAACTTCCCTTCTCGCTTCATTTCATTCATTTCATCTTCCAGGGCTGATACCTTTCTTCCATTTGATCGCATCGGCTCCTGAGGCTTCTGCATTCTTCACGTAGTTCTCGAGCCTTGGTTTTCAGCTCCATCAGCTCCTTTAAGCACTTCTCTGTATTGGTTATTCTAGTTATACATTCTTCTAAATTTTTTTCAAAGTTTTCAACTTCTTTGCCTTTGGTTTGAATATCCTCCCGTAGCTCGGAGTAATTTGATCGTCTGAAGCCTTCTTCTCTCAGCTCGTCAAAGTCATTCTCTGTCCAGCTTTGTTCCGTTGCTGGTGAGGAACTGCGTTCCTTTGGAGGAGGAGAGGTACACTGGTTTTTAGAGTTTCCAGTTTTTCTGCTCTGTTTTTTCCCCATCTTTGTGGTTTTATCTACTTTTGGTCTTTGATGATGGTGATGTACAGATGGGTTTTTGGTGTGGATGTCCTTTCTGTTAGTTTTCCTTCTAACAGACAGAACCCTCAGCTGCAGGTCTGTTGGAGTACCTGGCCGGCCGTGTGAGGTGTCAGTCTGCCCCTGCTGGGGGGTGCCTCCCAGTTAGGCTGCTCGGGGGTCAGGGGTCAGGGACCCACTTGAGGAGGCAGTCAGCCCGTTCTCAGATCTCCAGCTGCGTGCTGGGAGAACCACTGCTCTCCTCACAGCTGTCAGACAGGGACATTTAAGTCTGCAGAGGTTACTGCTGTCTTTTTGTTTGTCTGTGTCCTGCCCCCAGAGGTGGAGCCTACAGAGGCAGGCAGGCCTCCTTGAACTGTGGTGGGCTCCACCCAGTTCAAGCTTCCAGGCTGCTTTGTTTACCTAAGCGAGCCTGGGCAATGGCGGGCGCCCCTCCCCCAGCCTCGCTGCCGACTTGCTGTTTGATCTCAGACTGCTGTGCTAGCAATCAGCGAGACTCCGTGGGCGTAGGACCCTCTGAGCCAGGTGCGGGCTATACTCTCCTGGGGCACCGGTTCCTAAGCCTGTCAGAAAAGCACAGTATTCGGGTGGGAGTGGCCTGATTTTCCAGGTGCCGTCTGTCACCCCTGGAAGGGGAACTCCCTGACCCCTTGCGCTTCCCGAGTGAGGCAATGCCTCGCCCCTGCTTCGGCTGGCGCACGGTGCGCTCACCGACTGACCTGCGCCCACTGTCTGGCACTCCCTAGTGAGATGAACACGGTACCTCAGATGGAAATGCAGAAATCACCCGTCTTCTGCGTCGCTCGCGCTGGGAGCTGTAGACCGGAGCTGTTCCTATTCGGCCATCTTGGCTCCTCCCCCCAATAATACTTATTTTTAAAGGTATAAAATTAATATATATTTCACAACAGCCAAAAGTTGGAAATAACTCAATGTCCATCAATAGATAAATGGATAAACAAAATGTGATAGATACATACAATGGACAGTTATTCAGCCATAAAAGGAAATGGCATTCTAATACATGCTATAACATGAATAAACCTTAAAAACATTATTCTAAGTCAAAGAAGCCAGACATAAAAGACTGCATCTTTTATGATTCCATATATATACATAAAATATACAGGCAAATCCATAGAGACAGAAAGCAGATTAGTGGTTGCCAGGAACTGGAGAGAATGGAGAATGGGAAGTAAATTCATATTGTACAAGGAGTTTTCCTTTTGAGGTGATGAAGAATTTCTGGAACTAAATAGTAGTGATGGTTGCACAAGATCATGAATGAACTTAATACACTGAACTGTACATTTAAAAATGGTTAAAATGGCATATTTTATGTTATGTGTATCTTACTAAAATAAAAAATAAACTATAAAAGTTAGTTTCATGTTCATTTAGAAAATTTATCTCCCCCAAAATTACATTCCTTGAGAGTTAGGGTTGCCAGATAAAATACTATACATATAATAAAACCTATTCATTGTTTACCTGAAATTCAAATTTAACTGGATGTACTGTTTTTATTTGCTAAATCTGGCAACCCTATGGAAAGCAGAAATTTTGTTTTTATCATTACTTTATCTAAGCTCTTAGGACAGTGTCTGGAAAATTGTAGTTCCTCAATAATAGTTACATGGATATAAATTTGAAGAGACATCTAAAAATAGAAACTATAGAAAGGAACTAAAAGCATTCATAGATCTGTAAACCAAGGAAAATAACTCAGAATTTTTGTTTATTTCCACCTAGAGCCTTTTTCTGTGTTTTTCTTTCCCTCTTGGTTGTTGTCATTACTATAGTATAACTGCACATCCCACTTTTTTCGCTGGTGACTTTAACATAAACAATCATCATAGCACCAAGCTCTCCTAATAAACATAAAATCGTAAAGCTGAACAATAATGTATTTTGTAGATATATTGTAATTTATTTTTACATTGTCAAATCTGTTTTAAAAATTGTCAATGCTTTATACAGTGTGCCAATAAACATGTTGGTCTCTAAATCTTTCTTTTCTATTTCTGTAAGATAAGTTAACAGAAGATAATTTAGTTAGGGATAAAACCAAGATTTTACTAGATCAAGGAAAATATACATCTTTTGGTATTGCAAAATTACTTTCCAAAGGGTCAAGTTAATATACAAGTCTACCTGTGATGAATTCAGTGCTCATTTTACCACATTCTGGCTAGACTATTTGATAGTTTACAATCTTTGATAATTTGACAGAGAAAAAATAGTATCTTGTTGTTTTAACTCAGGACATTTTAAAAAGTAAAGAACGAACATTTACCTACATATTGGCCAATCAATCATTTATTCTCTGGTGACTAGCTTTTGCCAATTTATTAGTGGAAGGTCTTTCTGATCTCATTCATTTGTATGCCCTTATTACAGATCAGAGGTATGAATCCTTCGTCTGCCATTCTTTGAATAAATGTTTTCAGTTCACTTTTTAAATTTTGGCATGCCTTTTGTGACAAGGGCTTTATTAAAGGATAAGATTGCTAGTTTATTGTTAACCATGTCTTATGATTTCCTTTGGTCTGAAACACTGGCAGGGTCAGAATAACCTCAGGGCCTGGGTGTCTGGGGGAAGACAGAGGGAATGACATGGAAAAAAAATAACAGAATTTGGTCATTTGGTCATTGGAGAGAGTCACTATCTAAATTGGCTTTCTTTCTTCCCTTCTAGGTTTTTTGTTTGTTTTTTGAGACGGGAGTCTCACTCTGTCACTCAGGCTGGAGTGCAGTGCCACCATCTTGCCTCCGCCTCCCAGGTTCAAAGGATTTTCCTGCCTTCGCCTCCCGAGTAGCTGAGATGACAGGCGTGGGCCACCATGCCTGGCTAATTTTTTTGTATTTTTAGTAGAGAGGGGGTTTTGTCATGTTGGCCAGGCTGGTCTCAAACTTCTGACCTTAAGTGACCCGCCCACCTCAGCCTCCCAAAGTGCTGGGATTACAGATGTGAACCATGGTGCCCGGCGCTTTCTAGGGTTTTGTTAGTCCAAGTCAGCCACAGCCTGACTCCTTGCTCCACCTACTTAATGTGTATAGCCTTACTGTTAAGAGCCCACCTGTGCCAGCATGTTTGACTTTTTCAAAGATTTTTGTTGTTGTTGTTAAGAAATTCACTTTGCCTAGTTGAGGCTGGTCACTTTTATACTCGTGTGTGTGTGTGTTCATTACAAATCAATTTTCAGGGCACTTATACAATTAAAAGTTTAGCCTTGGAAAATTCATTTTAAAATATGGTTACCAGGAACATCTTAGACTAAAAGTCCAGGACTGCCCTTTGGGACAATAAAAATGATACACTAAGGAAAACTGGACTCAGATGAACTGACTATTCTGTGACAATAGATTAGTGCACAATATGACCTATTAGGGCTTGGGAAGAAAAAATTAGAATGTCTGCTTACATTTTATTTATTTATTTATTTATTTAGAGATAGAGTCTCACTCTGTTGCCCAGGCTGGGTGCAGTGGCATGATCTTGGCTCCCTGCAACCTTCTCCTCCCAGGTTCAAGTGATTCTCATGCCTCAGCCTCCTGAGTAGCTGGGATTACAGGCGCATGCCATCACACCTGGCTAATTTTTGTATTTTTTAGTAGAGATGTAGTTTCACCATTCTATTTATTTTAGCTCATTCTTTAAAGTGTTTATTATTTATCTGCTTCATAATATACATATTTTAGTAAATAAATAAACATAAATTGAAGGAATGTATTAATTTTAAGCATAAGGATGCACAATAAAATGCTTACTTTGGAGATGACTATAAGAGATAACTATAAAGTATAACCATTCAGTGAAAGGGGTACCAAAGAAAAGAGGAAAAATGAGAAGAAAAAGTAAGTAAAGCTTCATTCACTTTATTAGTTATTAGAGCTGAATGGCATCCCAAAGTTACTTTTTGTAAGATGACCTTCACTTCTTTTGAAATGAAACTGGAATGCATCGAGGAAACTTTGGAGGTCCAAACTCTGCAAGTCGTAAACCATCAGTAATTTTAGAGCAAAAGCCTTTATGAGCTAAAATAGACTGATGTTATTTTAAATCAATTCAGCTGAGTTTTACTTCTAACCTCTCACCTGCTTAGTTACAAAGGAAGACAAACCAAGGAATAGTTAGGGTTTATGGGAGGGGAGTTTCTGTTATATACTCTAATACATTTCATTTTATGAATTAAACTGTTTTTAGTATACTTTCTTATTATTCTTAATTTGCTTGATGACAAATTTAACATCAGTGTATGATCAGATATCTAGCATCTCTACTATTTCCTATTCTAAGTTTGTATTAGTCAAAGGGAAACTAGAGAAATGGTAGCTGTGACCACCTGTAGTCTATACAGTTTTTTTTTTCAACTTGGAGGTGACCAAGATGAAAGTAGTCTATACTTTTTGTGGCATCTGCCAAGCTCACAGTGACCCTTACTTTCCTTCCATTCCACTGAGGCTGGGCCCCTGAATGCCATTTGGATAAATATGGCTTGAAGTGTTCCCCCACCCCACCTCAAGAAGAGCTTTCAGTCTCTTTGTGGGGCTGAACCCGATATGGTGAGAGAACATATTCCTCCATGAAGATGAGGGAGCAGAGAAAGCTTGTGGGGAAAGAGAGAAAAAAAAAAAAAAAGAATGAAACAACACACAGAGGGAAGGAGAGCTTAGATTTGCTGGAGATTCCCATTTTCATGTGCCTCTTCTTTCTTTGAATCATGAGACATCACTATGTCATTGTAATAAATTCTTCATTTTCATTTCTTAAAGCTAGGCTTGGCTAGCCACAGTGGCTCATGCTTGTAATCCCAGCATTTTGGGAGGCCAAGGAAAGAGGATCGCTTGAGGCCAGGAGTTCAAGACTAGATTGGGTAAGATGTTGAGACCCATGCTCTACAAATTAATAAATAAGTAAATGCATAAAGCTAGCTTCAGCTGGTTTCAATTACTAGCAGCCATAGTCCTAATGAGTGCACGACTTACATCTGGGGCTTCACAGCTTTTGAGTATGGAGCAATATTCTGGCAAATGGAAGGCTGTGCACTCTTCTAACAGAAAGTCCAGGCAGTCTCTGTTCTCCTTAATTCAGTGTCACAGTTTCCCTCCAGGTTCCATCACATGTCTGCTAATAGTTTGTGTGATTGACTAAACTGCAGTTGCTAAGGTGGCTGAAGTCATTGGCTTAATCCTAATGACATTTATCTTTTCAATATGTTGCATGGCCAGAAACTTACTTCCTGCAATTAGTCAATTACATTACTTTGAATGTGTCTGTGGTTCTGTGGGAGTATTTTTCTGGAGAGGCTGTGGTCTCATGGGAGTCTGTCTGCAGAAGTAAAGGAATAGAGATTTGACAGGCCAGTCTGGAATATCTTATGGGGTTTCTTCTCTAATGGCCTGAAAGAGGATGTGGACAGCACCCTTCTGAGGAGCAATATGTTCCTTATGGGCGACTGGGAGCTCAGCTTATGTGGCATTTGGATAAATATGAAATTATTTTTTTGGTCAGAATGGTGAGGTCTGAACATACTACACTTCTACAAATAAGAGATTCTGCTGAACTCATCAGCTGATAGCTGCTCACATAATTTGAATTGAAGAATACTGTAAGGCTTCTCTTCAAGAAACAATTCTCTCACGAAGCACATCACCCACTCCTACAGGAAATTCCAACCCTTTTTGATCAGACAACGAAGGAGGAGCCAGGAATTATCCCCAGAAGGTTAGTGTTAAACTGCAGATGTTATCTAGGAGCAAAGGAGAATCCTGGGGATTCTATTGATCTCTCATTTTAAGTTGGCAAGCATTGTGGTTTATTATTAGACTAGCAAACTGTTGCCTAGGAAACTGGAAAAGAGAAGAGCTGGGGTTGAGAGGTACGTGTGAGTGGGGAATAAGGTTAGGAGACGTTATTAAATAGCTTGGGGTAGACATGGGTCCTCAGGGATGAGCATGGAAGGTTGGCACAACCAGTGCCCACACAATGACCTTGTTGTGGCTGGATGCCGGAAAGGCAATAAAAAAGTTCAAGGAAAGTGGGAAGAAATGTCCTGGTTGATGATTTAAAAGCAGAATGTTTCAACGACCTCAAAGGTTTACCTTGGCTATCTTGCTGATCAGAACAACTATCTATTAGGAGCTATCATTCCAGAGTACCTCAAATATCTACTATGTACCTGTGAGAATATGAGAATCAAGTTAGAAACAACTGCCTTTGTTCTTCTGCTCATTTTTCCCTTTGCATTCCCCTTACATGAAGGAATTCATGGTTGCTATACACACATTGCTATAGCAGAATTGGATGGGAACAGATTTATGCCTACATGAATTCACTGTTGTCCAGAAGTTATCCCTGACAGTTGTGAAACTGACATGTCTTTGGACTAGGGTTGCCAGATTTATCAAAATAAAACAAAACAAAAGAGAATGTCCACTTGAATTTGAATTTCATATTCAAAATTTTACTGAGTGACTATATTTTATCTGATAACCTTACTTTGGAACCAGTGAGGAATACCTTTTTCTCATCAAGGAACTTGTCATATTTATATAGAAAGCAACTAAAATTGATCTCTGCATATTCAATTCATGAAACAATTACTGAGCACTTTCTTTTTTGTGAAATATTGTGCAAGTTGTGGGGAAGCTGAGCATGATTAAAATATGGTCACTATTTCATAGTCTCCTAATCTAGTGGGAAGGGCATTTATGTAAATAGCAATAGAATGAAGCAGAAGGGAATGAGTCAAGTAGGTTGTTTTAAGACTACAGAGGAAGGAGTGATTACATTTGATGGAAAGAATCTGGGTAGGATTTTGAAGAATAAGTGGGATCTCTGTCAAGCGAGAGGGGAGGAAGGACATTTGAGGCTCAGGGAACAGTAATTATGAGCAAAGCTTGGAGAAATGAATGCTCACAGCCCATGTTTGAGCTAAGTAGACTAGTATTTGGAGTAGAAAATGTACAGAGAAATGTAGTGGAGTTAACGCTGTAAAAGGTAGGTTACAGCTAGGTGGAGAAGGATCTTGAATATCACGCTAATTGTGAAAACTTTATTTAATGAGGAAAGATGTGAATAAGTAGGAAGAGCCTAAAATAATTCTATTATGTGAAGAGCATAATCCATCCTGTGTTTGAGGATGACAACTCCGTAGCAATGTAATGATGGATTGGTGAGGCAAGAGTCTAGAGGCAGGGAGTCAGCTAAGTAGGATGATGGCAATTATTGCCAAAGAGGAACTGTGCTCATGATTTTAATAAAAATTAACCACTGTCTCTTTAATGTATTGAACATCCTACTTTCTGGTTTTGAAGTGGAGTCAGAGCCACTTCAACACCCCTTCTGTTTTTGATCCTAGCCACTGCGGTCACATCGGCCCAAGCCTGCATTTCTCTCCCTGTAGCTGGCTGCTCTGTGGATTGCAGGCTACAACATTCTCCTACATGTCTAAGAAGTGCACAGGATGCTTCTTGGGATACCAAATATCCCTGTACCCATATAGATTGAGAACTTGAACTTACCACTATGTTCCCAAAGTAAAAGGAAGTGCATGATTGTGATGCTTACAGGAACTGGAGGAAGCATGAATAAATTAATCACCAAGAACATGCATCTGTAGATTTTTGATTTGGGGTTTTTGCTAGAAATGACAATTTTATGTTACTATTAAAAATATAACCTCAGGTCATGAGCGGTGGCGCATGCCTGTAATCCCAGGACTTTGGGAGGCCAAGGTGGGCAAATTGCTTGAGGCCAGGAGTTTGAGACAAGCCTGGCCAATGTGGTGAAACCCCTGTCTCTACTAAAAATACAAAAAATTAGGCGTGATGGCACATGCCTGTAATCCCAGCTATTTGGGTGGCTGAGGCACGAGAATCGCTTGAACCTGGGAGGCAGTGCTTGCAGTGAGCCGAGATCATGCCACTGCACTCCAGCCTGGGTGACACAGCAAGATTCCGTCTCAAAAAAAAAAAAAAAAAAGAAGATGACCTCAGAGTAATGGTAATATTGTCTTTATTTAAACTGAGTTTCTTTGTTGACCACATTTGTATCTGTAATTCAGAGAGCTAAAACAAATCAATACCCATAATTGTAACTAAAATTCATTAACTGTTATGTAATACTGAAGATTTTCTAGTCAGTGTATTCAGCATTTTATGTGACTTATTTAATTTTTCCATTGACCCTATGAAAGGATTAGAGATGTTATTAAGAGGCAATACATAAAGAAGAACAATGAAAGAATCATAAACATTATTAAAATTATAAAATGTGTTAAAAGCATGCCCATTATTTTTAAAAGATGCCATTTTTACATAGTAATTTTGTACAGATTAACAAGTGATAACATCAAATATTAGTTCTTATATAGTCCCATATACTTCTGGGAAGATAAAAATTAGCAAGACTTCTGGAAGGTCATTTTTAAAATAAGTTAAATGTTCATGCCCCAATGATCTAGAAATTATTTGTGAGGGAATTTGTACCAGAGAAATAATTAGAAATGTACACATAGATTCTTATCTAAGGATGTTGATTATAATATTATTGGGAAATAAAAAAGATCTGAATGTTTAACAATAAGAGATTTGTGAATCATGTTTTAATTTCATTTTGTAATCATTTGTGAAGATGACGATTTTATATTCATTCTTCACATTTCCTTGGAAAAATAATATTAAAACATTTTAAAAATGGTCTTCATGTAATTAAGACATTACAGAATATAATATAATATTTTAAAGAAATTATTCAAATTTCTTTGGTTTTTCTTTATACTCTATTATATCGATACATTGGAAGAATCAATATGGCTTAAAAGTTTAGCAGTTAACTTTTTGTCTCCTTAATTAGCAATAAATAGTCTTCACAACAAAACATATATTTAAATAATTATCATTACATAATAATCTCCGTATTTGTATCCAGGTAATTCAGCCCATCAGAAAAATGTTGTCATATTATTTCTGAATTTTCTCTTTGAGTATTTGTCCATAGGCTTGATTCAGGCTGTAGCAAGCCTGTGTTTGCTTTTTTCCTCCCCCTTAACATCTGCTTTATTTTTGAGCGAGAAAAGAGAAGAGATTTGAGCACCTAGACAGCCCATCAAAAAATTTCCCCATTTAAATAAAATACAAAAGAAATAATCATCTTGAGGTCTCTTGCTGCTTTAATTTAATTTGCTCCTGTAAATTCTTTAGATTTTTACATGCAAACTTCGTTCCATTTTCTAAAGTCTAGTGGGCTCCCCGTCTAAATTTTTCTATCCACCTGACAGTCACAAGAACTCCTAGTTAGGATTAAGAACTCCTGGTAAGGATTAAGCCAGGAAGCAGTTTTTAACTACAACAAATTGAAACGTTTGCACAAGGAAGTGTTGCTTTTATAAGTGATGGGAAACTTCAAATTTGATTACAAGCAACCTTTGGCTTCCTATCTGTTCAACAATAGGCCATGTTGTTAAGGGCAATTTCCATGCACAGCATGTGGGTCCCATTTTTTCATCCTTAGACATGGTTGTTTACTGTTCAGCACTGTTTATGCATTTTAATCAGGCTTTTTCAGTCTCCCTTAATAAATCACTACAAAGTGAATGTACCAAAACACGAACTATTATGCAGTATTGGTTGCCCTTACGCATTATTTGCTGCCCTGGAGTTTTACTCAGTATCCACATTTTGAAAAATCTGTGACAGCAAGAAAAAAAATCCATATCCAAAGTGTTATATTTAGAATTGCAACATTTCTGGCTAAATGCCCTCTTTGAGCTCCGTTCTTTAACAGTAGGAGCCTGACTTTAAAATTCAGTTCAAGCAAGAATGACTTAACAATTGGAACCTGCCATCGGTCCTTGGGACTGAAAGCCTTTTTGATGGGATGAAGCTGACAGCCTAGTTCCTGCTTGGCAGGCATTCACATGAAATGAGCCTGTATTAGTATAGATAAATGTTTAGACATTCAGGTATCTTTCTGTCTGAGAACAGTATTATTGGTTAAGGCAATGGTAAGCAGAAGAAAGAGGGAGTTTTCAGGCACTTATGCCTGAATGAGAAAGGACAATGACTTGTTAGCATCATCTGGCAAGCAGGCAAAAGAAAGTTTGATCTCTTTTCCCTTCTTAAGGCTAAACTTTCATTAGCTTTTAAATGAACTAAGAATAAAGCACATTTTTTCCCTCCAAGGATTTTTTGTCATTAAATTAAATGCATTTTCTTAACTTTGGTCTCTATCATCAAAGTCTGATCATTACTAAGCTATATTTGAAAGCCCAGGCTAGAGGAAAGAATGCCCTGAAGTCTCGAGAAAGAAGGCAAGGGGTATTGTACAATGTAGATTTGCATTTTAAAACATGACTTGGCACTTAGAATTTAGATCCAGTGATCAACACTGGATCACTGGATCCAGTATTGTTGCAGTGATATATTAGAATAACTAGAAAATTAATAGCATATGTATGTATTATAACTTGAGGCTCGGGGGAGAGTTCAGCAAATACAGGAATTATAGGAAAATATTTTAAGTGAATGGATGGTTCCTAAACCAAGTAATTATTTGGAAATACCCATGCTAAACTGCATTGCAAAACATCTTGTATTACCCTTTGACATCACTATAAAATCCTCTGGAGGTGCTTTGCATAATTCTTCACAAACTCAGCTAGCCAAAGTGCTGTTTTGGATGTATCCTGGAAAAAATAATTCAGGAGTAAGAAACATATTGTTATGTGTTTAATTAAGAGGTAGATACAAGTGCTGGAGGACTTTTTTTCTGGAAGTATTTATCATGAAAGCAACAGGCACACTTTTGGAGGTGTTTTTATTTTAATTCCTACACAACTAATAGTGTAGCACAAAAATATTCCATCTGAAAAATATGAGCTTGGCATTTAATTTATAAGTTTTCTAAACTGTATCCAAATGTCCAGAAATTTACCCTTCACCCATTCCTTTTTGCCCACAAATTTATAGTTCTTTTTCTTTTTCATTTTTTTTTCTCCAATCCAGGCTCTCAAGCTTT
Source organism: Pongo abelii (assembly GCF_028885655.2). Lineage (NCBI taxonomy): Eukaryota > Metazoa > Chordata > Mammalia > Primates > Hominidae > Pongo > Pongo abelii. Next base: position 42,737,468 of record NC_071995.2, on the reverse strand, counting down.
GATTTCTTTCCTCATAATGCCTCCTAATGCTATTGGTTGCATTAGGATAAGGCATCCTAGTAAATGTAATCTTTGCACAACAACTTCATTTAGTCTTTCAATAAACTCACTATAATTCTCTTTATTTCTTAATCCATAGTCCTTTGAGGCATAAACTGTTATGTTAACTCCTAATATTGATTATCCCTTCCTCCTTAGTGAATAAACACTAATTTTAGCTGGGGACATTTTGCACAGGTAAAGAACTGCATTGACCAGCCTTTCTTGTGGCTAGACATGATGATGTGACTATGTTCTGGCCAATAAAATGTAAGTAGAAGTATTGTTTGGATCCTCCAAAAAGACTTTTTAAGAAGAAGGAGGAATGCTGTCTCTCCAACCCTTCCATTCACCCCCAAATCCAATTGCCTGGAATATAGGTGGGACGTTGGTCCCTCTAACAGCTGCAGGGACCTTGAGAATTAGGATGACATCCTATAGATGAAGGAATAGTAAGCTGTAAGAACCCTGACTCTCAGGGAACTTTATGTAGCTGTCATTCCAGTCCTGAGCTATGTTAGGTTTTCCTGTTATACACAACTGAAATAATCCTATACCCTAACCCGAGTATGAGAAAAAGTATGGAGGGTTTGACACGGGCTAGATTCTAGGACCTGTTGAGGCTCGGGGGCTCTGATAAACACTTTGAGTTGGGACTCTAAGGGGCTTTGCTTTAAAAAGAAAGGTGAGCCATAAATAATCCAGCACTCCCATTTAGGATCTAGAAATATTGAAATTGAATAAAGGTCATTCTGGATTGCTAGCATCTGCAAGTGCCTACAAAAGCAAATGAAAATCCTCACTAGAGAAAGTAACATTATCCTAGGTGTCAAATCATTTCACAAACAAATTTTTATATACAATTTGTGGTATGCAATCCAAGATAACCTGACGCATAAGTAGACTAGTTTGCATAAAGAGAATCACCAGAAACTACAAACAATAAAAATAGTACTGTAGGAGCTCCAGATATAAATTAATAATATATATATTTTTTGAGACAAAGTCTTGCTCTGTCACCCAGGCTGGAGTGCAATGGTGCAGTCTTGGCCCACTGCAACCTCTGCCTCCCAGGTTCAAACGATTCTCCTGCCTCAGCCTCCTGAGTAGCTGGGATTACAAGCACCTGCCACCACACGGGGCTAACTTTTGTATTTTTAGTAGAGACGGGGTTTCACCATGTTGGCCAGGCTGGTCTCGAACTCCTGACATCATTACCCACCCACCTTGGCCTCCCAAAGTGCTGGGATTACAGGCATGAGCCACCATGCCTGGCCAATAAGGTTGTTTTAAAATAACTTGCTTGCCAAGTACAAGCAGATAAAAATAATATTCAAAAATTTCAGTTGAAAGCTAGAAACAATAAAAAATGTTACAGCACATTTGATCCTACCAGAAGACCTTTATCCAAATAGAAATTTTAAAAGTAAGAAATATAATATAAAATATAATAATCAAAACTAAGGAATTAGTGGATAGATTAAATAGCATATTAGATATAGATGAAGAGAGAATTAGTGAACTGGAAAAGGGTTCAGGATAAAATATCCAGACTTATGATGGAGAGATAAGACAGAACATAGGGCAAAAGAGAAAGACAAACAAACCCCATAAAGGATAGAATATTAAGTGTAAAGATCTAATCTCCATTTAATTGGAGTGCCAGAAAGAAATAATAGAGAAAATGGGAAGAAGCAATGTTTGAAGAGAGAATGACCGAATTAAAAAAATACTGAAAGATGGCAGAGACACAACAAAAAAAGAGAATTTTAGACCAATATCTTTGATGAATATTGATGCAAAAATCCTCAATAAAATACTGGCACACCGAATCCAGCAACACATCAAAAAGCTTATCCACCATGATCAAGTGGGCTTCATCCCTGGGATGCAAGGCTGGTTCAACATATGCAAATCAATAAATGTAATCCAGCATATAAACAGAACCAAGGACAAAAACCACATGATTATATCAATAGATGCAGAAAAGGCCTTTGACGAAATTCAACAATGCTTCATGCTAAAAAGTCTCAAGAAATTAGGTATTGGGGGGAGGAGCCAAGATGGCCGAATAGGAACAGCTCCGGTCTACAGCTCCCAGCGCGAGCAACGCAGAAGACGGGTGATTTCTGCATTTCCATCTGAGGTACCGTGTTCGTCTCACTAGGGAGTGCCAGACAGTGGGCGCAGGTCAGTGGGTGAGCGCACCGTGCGCCAGCCGAAGCAGGGGCGAGGCATTGCCTCACTCGGGAAGCGCAAGGGGTCAGGGAGTTCCCCTTCCAGGGGTGACAGACGGCACCTGGAAAATCGGGCCACTCCCACCCGAATACTGTGCTTTTCCGACAGGCTTAGGAAACGGTGCCCCAGGAGAGTATAGCCCGCACCTGGCTCAGAGGGTCCTATGCCCACGGAGTCTCGCTGATTGCTAGCACAGCAGGCTGAGATCAAACAGCAAGTCGGCAGCGAGGCTGGGGGAGGGGCGCCCGCCATTGCCCAGGCTCGCTTAGGTCAACAAAGCAGCCTGGAAGCTTGAACTGGGTGGAGCCCACCACAGCTCAAGGAGGCCTGCCTGCCTCTGTAGGCTCCACCTCTGGGGGCAGGGCGCAGACAAACAAAAAGACAGCAGTAACCTCTGCAGACTTAAATGTCCCTGTCTGACAGCTGTGAGGAGAGCAGTGGTTCTCCCAGCATGCAGCTGGAGATCTGAGAACGGGCTGACTGCCTCCTCAAGTGGGTCCCTGTCCCCTGACCCCCGAGCAGCCTAACTGGGAGGCACCCCCCAGCAGGGGCAGACTGACACCTCACACGGCCGGCCAGGTACTCCAACAGACCTGCAGCTGAGGGTTCTGTCTGTTAGAAGGAAAACTAACAGAAAGGACATCCACACCAAAAACCCATCTGTACATCAGCATCATCAAAGACCAAAAGTAGATAAAACCACAAAGATGGGGAAAAAACAGAGCAGAAAAACTGGAAACTCTAAAAACCAGAGTACCTCTCCTCCTCCAAAGGAACGCAGTTCCTCACCAGCAACGGAACAAAGCTGGACGGAGAATGACTTTGACGAGCTGAGAGAAGAAGGCTTCAGACGATCAAATTACTCCGAGCTACGGGAGGATATTCAATCCAAAGGCAAAGAAGTTGAAAACTTTGAAAAAAATTTAGAAGAATGTATAACTAGAATAACCAATACAGAGAAGTGCTTAAAGGAGCTGATGGAGCTGAAAACCAAGGCTCGAGAACTACGTGAAGAATGCAGAAGCCTCAGGAGCCGATGCGATCAAATGGAAGAAAGGGTATCAGCCCTGGAAGATGAAATGAATGAAATGAAGCGAGAAGGGAAGTTTAGAGAAAAAAGAATAAAAAGAAACGAGCAAAGCCTCCAAGAAATGTGGGACTATGTGAAAAGACCAAATCTACGTCTGATTGGTGTACCTGAAAGTGATGGGGAGAATGGAAACAAGTTGGAAAACACTCTGCAGGATATTATCCAGGAGAACTTCCCCAATCTAGCAAGGCAGGCCAACATTCAGATTCAGGAAATACAGAGAACGCCACAAAGATACTCTTCGAGAAGAGCAACTCCAAGACACATAATTGTCAGATTCACCAAAGTTGAAATGAAGGAAAAAATGTTAAGGGCAGCCAGAGAGAAAGGATGGGTTACCATCAAAGGGAAGCCCATCAGACTAACAGCAGATCTCTCGGCAGAAACCCTACAAGCCAGAAGAGAGTGGGGGCCAATATTCAACATTCTTAAAGAAAAGAATTTTCAACCCAGAATTTCATATCCTGCCAAACTAAGCTTCATAAGTGAAGGAGAAATAAAATACTTTACAGACAAGCAAATGCTGAGAGATTTTGTCACCACCAGGCCTGCCCTAAAAGAGCTCTTGAAGGAAGCGCTAAACATGGAAAGGCACAACCGGTACCAGCCACTGCAAAATCATACCGAAATGTAAAGACCATTGAGACTAGGAAGAGACTGCATCAACTAACGAGCAAAACATCGAGCTAACATCATAATGACAGGATCAAATTCACACATAACAATATTAACTTTAAATGTAAATGGACTAAATGCTCCAATTAAAAGACACAGACTGGCAAATTGGACAAAGACTCAAGACCCATCAGTGTGCTGTATTCAGGAAACCCATCTCACGTGCAGAGACACACATAGGCTCAAAATAAAAGGATGGAGGAAGATCTACCAAGCAAATGGAAAACAAAAAAAGGCAGGGGTTGCAATCCTAGTCTCTGATAAAACAGACTTTAAACCAACAAAGATCAAAAGAGACAAAGAAGGCCATTACATAATGGTAAAGGGATTAATTCAACAAGAAGAGCTAACTATCCTAAATATATATGCACCCAATACAGGAGCACCCAGATTCATAAAGCAAGTCCTGAGTGACCTACAAAGAGACTTAGACTCCCACACATTAATAATGGGAGACTTTAACACCCCACTGTCAACATTAGACAGATCAACGAGACAGAAAGTCAACAAGGATACCCAGGAATTGAACTCAGCTCTGCACCAAGCAGACCTAATAGACATCTACAGAACTCTCCACCCCAAATCAACAGAATATACATTTTTTTCAGCACCACACCACACCTATTCCAAAATTGACCATATCCTTGGAAGTAAAGCTCTCCTCAATAAATGTAAAAGAACAGAAATTGTAACAAACTGTCTCTCAGATCACAGTGCAATCAAGCTAGAACTCAGGATTAAGAATCTCACTCAAAACCGCTCAACTACGTGGAAACTGAACAACCTGCTCCTGAATGACTACTGGGTACATAACGAAATGAAGGCAGAAATAAAGATGTTCTTTGAAACCAACGAGAACCAAGACACAACATACCAGAATCTCTGGGATGCATTCAAAGCAGTGTGTAGAGGGAAATTTATAGCACTAAATGCCCACAAGAGAAAGCGGGAAAGATCCAAAATTGACACCCTAACATCACAATTAAAAGAACTAGAAAAGCAAGAGCAAACACATTCAAAAGCTAGCAGAAGGCAAGAAATAACTAAAATCAGAGCAGAACTGAAGGAAATAGAGACACAAAAAACCCTTCAAAAAATAAATGAATCCAGGAGCTGGTTTTTTGAAAGGATCAACAAAATTGATAGACCGCTAGCAAGATTAATAAAGAAAAAAAGAGAGAAGAATAAAATAGATGCAATAAAAAATGATAAAGGGGATATCACCACCGATCCCACAGAAATACAAACTACCATCAGAGAATATTACAAACACCTCTACGCAAATAAACTAGAAAATCTAGAAGAAATGGATAAATTCCTCAACACATACACCCTCCCAAGACTAAACCAGGAAGAAGTTCAATCTCTGAATAGACCAATAACAGGAGCTGAAATTATGGCAATAATCAATAGCTTACCAACCAAAAAAAGTCCAGGACCAGATGGATTCACAGCCGAATTCTACCAGAGGTACAAGGAGGAGCTGGTACCATTCCTTCTGAAACTATTCCAATCAATAGAAAAAGAGGGAATCCTCCCTAACTCATTTTATGAGGCCAGCATCATCCTGATACCAAAGCCTGGCAGAGACACAACAAAAAAAGAGAGTTTTAGACCAATATCCTTGATGAACATTGATGCAAAAATCCTCAATAAAATACTGGCAAACAGAATCCAGCAGCACATCAAAAAGCTTATCCACCATGATCAAGTGGGCTTCATCCCTGGGATGCAAGGCTGGTTCAATATACGCAAATCAATAAATGTAATCCAGCATATAAACAGAACCAAAGACAAAAACCACATGATTATCTCAATAGATGCAGAAAAGGCCTTTGACAAAATTCAACAACCCTTCATGCTAAAAACTCTCAATCAATTAGGAATTGATGGGACGTATCTCAAAATAATAAGAGCTATTTATGACAAACCCACAGCCAATATCATACTGAATGGGCAAAAACTGGAAGCATTCCCTTTGAAAACTGGCACAAGACAGGGATGCCCTCTCTCGCCACTTCTATTCAACATAGTGTTGGAAGTTCTGGCCAGGGCAATTAGGCAGGAGAAGGAAATCAAGGGTATTCAATTAGGAAAAGAGGAAGTCAAATTGTCCCTGTTTGCAGATGACATGACAGTATATCTAGAAAACCCCATTGTCTCAGCCCAAAATCTCCTTAAGCTGATAAGCAACTTCAGCAAAGTCTCAGGATACAAAATCAATGTACAAAAATCACAAGCATTCTTATACATCAATAACAGACAAACAGAGAGCCAAATCATGAGTGAACTCCCATTCACAATTGCTTCAAAGAGAATAAAATACCTAGGAATCCAACTTACAAGGGATGTGAAAGACCTCTTCAAGGAGAACTACAAACCACTGCTCAAGGAAATAAAAGAGGATACAAACAAATGGAAGAACATTCCATGCTCATGGGTAGGAAGAATCAATATCATGAAAATGGCCATCCTTCCCAAGGTAATTTACAGATTCAATGCCATCCCCATCAAGCTACCAATGACTTTCTTCACAGAATTGGAAAAAACTACTTTAAAGTTCATATGGAACCAAAAAAGAGCCCACATCGCCAAGTCAATCCTAAGCCAAAAGAACAAAGCTGGAGGCATCACGCTACCTGACTTCAAACTATACTACAAGGCTACAGTAACCAAAACAGCATGGTACTGGTACCAAAACAGAGATATAGATCAATGGAACAGAACAGAGCCGTCAGAAATAATGCCACATATCTACAACCATCTGATCTTTGACAAACCTGAGAAAAACAAGAAATGGGGAAAGGATTCCCTATTTAATAAATGGTGCTGGGAAAACTGGCTAGCCATATGTAGAAAGCTGAAACTGGATCCCTTCCTTACACCTTATACAAAAATCAATTCAAGATGGATTAAAGACTTAAATGTTAGACCTAAAACCATAAAAACCCTAGAAGAAAACCTAGGCAATACCATTCAGGACATAGGCATGGGCAAGGACTTCATGTCTAAAACACCAAAAGCAATGGCAACAAAAGCCAAAATTGACAAATGGGATCTAATTAAACTCAAGAGCTTCTGCACAGCAAAGGAAACTACCATCAGAGTGAACAGGCAACCTACAAAATGGGAGAAAATTTTCGCAACCTACTCATCTGACAAAGGGCTAATATCCAGAATCTACAATGAACTCCAACAAATTTACAAGAAAAAAACAAACAACCCCATCAAAAAGTGGGCGAAGGACATGAACAGACACTTCTCAAAAGAAGACATTTATGCAGCCAAAAGACACATGAAAAAATGCTCACCATCACTGGCCATCAGAGAAATGCAAATCAAAACCACAATGAGATACCATCTCACACCAGTTAGAATGGCGATCATTAAAAAGTCAGGAAACAACAGGTGCTGGAGAGGATGTGGAGAAATAGGAACACTTTTACACTGTTGGTGGGACTGTAAACTAGTTCAACCCTTGTGGAAGTCAGTGTGGCGATTCCTCAGGGATCTAGAACTAGAAATTCCATTCGACCCAGCCATCCCATTACTGGGTATATACCCAAAGGACTATAAATCATGCTGCTATAAAGACACATGCACACGTATGTTTATTGCCGCATTATTCACAATAGCAAAGACTTGGAACCAACCCAAATGTCCAACAATGATAGACTGGATTAAGAAAATGTGGCACATATACACCATGGAATACTATGCAGCCATAAGAAATGATGAGTTCATGTCCTTTGTAGGGACATGGATGAAATTGGAAATCATCATTCTCAGTAAACTATCGCAAGAACAAAAAACCAAACACCGCATATTCTCACTCATAGGTGAGAATTGAACAATGAGAACACATGGACACAGGAAGGGGAACATCACACTTCAGGGACTGTTGTGGGTTGGGGGGAGGGGGGAGGGGTAACATTGGGAGATATACCTAATGCTAGATGACGAGTTGGTGGGTGCAGTGCACCAGCATGGCACATGTATACATATGTAACTTACCTGCACATTGGGCACATGTACCATAAAACCTAAAGTATAATAATAATAATAATAATAATAATAATAAAAAAAAAAGAAATTAGGTATTGATGGGATGTATCTCAAAATAATAAGAGCTATTTATGACAAACCCACAGCCAATATCATACTGAATGGGCAAAAACTGGAAGCATTCCCTTTGAAAACTGGCACAAGACAGGGATGCTGTCTCTCACCACTCCTATTCAACATAGTGTTGGAAGTTCTGGCTAGGGCAATCAGGCAGGAGAAGGAAATAAAGGGCATTCAATTAGGAAAAGAGGAAGTCAAATTGTCCCTGTTTGCAGATGACATGATTGTATATGTAGAAAACCCCATCGTCTCAGCCCAAAATCTCCTTAAGCTGATAAGCAACTTCAGCAAAGTCTCAGGATACAAAATCAATGTACAAAAATCACAAGCATTCTTATACACCAATAACAGACAAACAGAGAGCCAAATCATGAGTGAACTCCCATTCACAATTGCTTCAAAGAGAATAAAATACCTAGGAATCCAACTTACAAGGGACATGAAGGACCTCTTCAAGGAGAACTACAAACCACTGCTCAGTGAAATAAAAGAGGATACAAACAAATGGAAGAACATTCCATGCTCATGGGTAGGAAGAATCAATATTGTGAAAATGGCCATACTGCCCAAGGTAATCTATAGATTCAATGCCATCCCCATCAAGCTACCAATGACTTTCTTCACAGAATTGGAAAAAACTACTTTAAAGTTCATATGGAACCAAAAAAGAGCCCGCATTGCCAAGTCAATCCTAAACCAAAAGAACAAAGCTGGAGGCATCACGCTACCTGACTTCAAACTATGCTACAAGGCTACAGTAACCAAAACAGCATGGTACTGGTACCAAAACAGAGATATAGATCAATGTAACAGAACAGAGCCCTCAGAAATAATGCCGCATATCTACAACTATCTGATCTTTGACAAACCTGACAAAAACAAGCAATGGGGAAAGAATTCCCTATTTAATAAATGGTGCTGGGAAAACTGGCTAGCCATATGTAGAAAGCTGAAACTGGATCCCTTCCTTACACCTTATACAAAAATTAATTCAAGATGGATTAAGGACTTACATGTTAGACCTAAAACCATAAAAACCCTAGAAGAAAACTTAGGCATTACCATTCAGGACATAGGCATGGGCAAGGACTTCATGTCTAAAACACCAAAAGCAATGGCAACAAAAGCCAAAATTGACAAATGGGATCTAATTGAACTAAAGAGCTTCTGCACAGCAAAATAAACTACCATCAGAGTGAACAGGCAACCTACAGAATGGGAGAAAATTTTTGCAACCTACTCATCTGACAAAGGGCTAATATCCAGAATCTACAATGAACTCCAACAAATTTACAAGAAAAAAACAAACAACCCCATCAAAAAGTGGGCAAAGGATATGAACAGACACTTCTCAAAAGAAGACATTTATGCAGCCAAAAAACACATGAAAAAATGCTCATCATCACTGGGCATCAGAGAAATGCAAATCAAAATCACAACGAGATACCATCTCACACCAGTTAGAATGGCGATCATTAAAAAGTCAGGAAACAACAGGTGCTGGAGAGGATGTGGAGAAATAGGAACACTTTTACACTGTTGGTGGGACTGTAAACTAGTTCAACCATTGTGGAAGTCAGTGTGGCAATTCCTCAGGGATCTAGAACTAGAAATACCATTTGACCCAGCCATCCCATTACTGGGTACATACCCAAAGGATTATAAATCATGCTGCTATAAAGACACATGCACACGTATGTTTATTGTGGCACTATTCACAATAGCAAAGACTTGGAACCAACCCAAATGTCCAACAATGATAGACTGGATTAAGAAAATGTGGCACATATACACCATGGAATACTATGCAGCCATAAAAAATGATGAGTTCATGTCCTTTGTAGGGACATGGATGAAGCTGGAAACCATCATTCTCAGCAAACTATCGCAAGGACAAAAAACCAAACACCGCATATTCTCACTCATAGGTGGGAATTGTACAATGAGAACACATGGACACAGGAAGGGGAACATCACACACCAGGGACTGTTGTGGGGTGGGGGGAGTGGGGAGGGATAGCATTAGGAGATATACCTAATGCTAACTGATGAGTTAATGGGTAGCACACCAACATGGCACATGTATACATATGTAACTAACCTGCACGTTATGCACATGTACCCTAAAACTTAAAGTATAATAATAATTTAAAAAATACTGAAAGACAGCAAATCATAGATTCAAGGAGTTCTGTAACTGGATTCAGGATAAACAAAATTATACCCATGTCTCGACACATCATATTGAAACCAAAGAAAAACAGTGAAAAAGACAAAAAACAGGAAGAAAGGAGGTTACTATGAAAGAAATAACAGCCTGAGAGCTGATCTCTCAACAGAAACAATTAGGCCAGAAGATAATAGTATGACATTTCTAATTTACCAAAGTAGAATTATTTTGCCCAATCAAAATGTACTCCCAGAGTAAATATGAAATAAATAAAAATGAAGCGATTTACTACCAGCAAATCCCATAGAGAATGAAACCGGAAATATATTCATCAGGAACAAGCAAATGATACCAAATAGAAAGAGATTAAGGAAGGGAAGAAAACAATAGAAATGGTAAAAATTCAGATAAATATAAATAAATACTAACTAAATAAAACAATAATATCTATCATGTCTTATGTAATTTAAAATGTACATATAGAATTAAAATATATGACAATGATAGCATATAATTTGGGAGAAGCGTAAATGCTGTTAAAAGTATTTCAAAGTCCCTTTTTTTTTTTTTTTTTTGAGGTGGAGTTTCACTCTTTTTGCCCAGGCTGGAGTGCAATGGCCCGATCTTGGCTCACTGCAACCTCTGCCTCCCGGGTTCAAGCGATTCTCCTGCCTCAAGCCTCCTGAGTGGCTGGGATTACAGGCATGGGCCACCATGCCCGGCTAAGTTTCTGTTTTCAGTAGAAACGGGGTTTCTCCATGTTGGTCAGGCTAGTCTCGAACTCCTGACCTCAGGTGATCCGCCCGCCTCGGCCTCCCAAAGTGCTGGGATTACAGGCACGAGCCACCGCGCCCGGCTCAAAGTCCTTTTAAGGAAAAAAAAGGACAAAGCCACAATTATACTGAGTAACTGTTACAAAAGGTAAACCAAACATAAAACAAAACAATAATATAGAATATTCAAGCAATACAGTCAACAATCTAGACAAAATGGAAATAGATGTAATACTACCCTACATGATACACATATTTTCAATAATGTATAAAATGTTTACAAAGACTGACTATCTACTAGACCATAAAGCAAGTCTTAAGAAATTTCAAAGGATGTTTTTTCTGACCAAAATCCAATTAAGCTAGACAGAAATGACAGAAAAAACTTGAAAAACCCAACATATTAGGCAAATAAAAATACACTTGTAAATAATCCATGGGTCAAGGAAGGAATTACACTGGAAATTAAAAAACTACTCTGAACTAATTGATAAGGAAAATCATACAAATAAAAATCTGCAGTAAAAGCAGTGCTTAAGAAATACGTAGTCTCAAATGCAAATACTTAAAAAAAAAAGCTGAAATTAATGAGCTGAATCTCTATTTCAAGAAGTTGGAGGAATAGCAAAATAAACTGAAAGAAAGTAGAGAGCAGGAAATAATAAATATAAGAGCAGAAATTAATGAAATGAAAACTAAAATACTTATTAAGAAAAGAAGAAAAAAAGACATAAATAATATGTTAAAAATAAAACGCACATTGTTACAAATCACACAGATATTTAAAAAACAGGAAGAAGATATCATAAATAATTTTATGCCACTATATCAAAAATGAGGTAAAATAAATACATTCTTGGAAAAATATATTTGGCTCAATGCTGATTCAAGAAGAAATAGAAAATATTAATATTCTTATAGTCTTTAAAAAATTGCTAATTTTTTAATTTAAAATTTTTCTACAAAGAAAGCTCCAGCTCAGATAGATTAACTGGAAAATTCTAAAATATATTTAAGAAAGAAATATTGCCATACTTTCAAAATTCTTCCAAAAGATTGGAAATAAAGAGGATACCCTTATGATTTTTATGAGCTCATTTTAGCAAGCCAGCATATCTTCAATCCAAAATCTGACAAGGCTATGACAAAAAAGTAAAACTAAAGGCCAATCTTATTTATAAACATGATGAAATAGCAAGCCAAATCCAGCAATATCTAAAATAGATGATATATAAAATATATCATAAGGAACTTGGGTTTCCAGGAATTTTAGATTGAATAAATTTTGCAAATAAATTAATATAATATGTCATATTAACAAAATAATGGAGAAAAATCATATGATTATTTCAATAATATAGAAAAATTCAACTGCCATTTATGATTAGAAAAAAATCCCTTAAGTAAATTACGAATGGGTTTATTGATATAGGGTATCTTCAAAATCCTATATATGTCATCATACTTAATGGTGAAATGTTGAAAACTTTCTCTTGAAATAAAAAACACACAGGTGTCTGCTGTATTGTATCTATTCAATATTGAATTGAAGAGTATATTATTCAAGATATTTTTATGTGTAACTTATATCCAACTAAATGTGGTGAAATAACAAGGAACAGTTTTTTATCTCACACAACAGGAACCTTGGTAAGAAGTTCTGAGTTTCATTACCTCTTATTCTGTATTTAATAGGAAGCAAAATCTGTCTGAGAATATCTCTGGCAGACTTTCTTCACATCTCATTGACAGGATTGGAGCACAGGCCAATACCTAACTTCAAGGGAACACAGGAAAATAGTCGGTATTTTTGGCCTCTCTAGGGGTGTGAAGGCTCTGTGAACCAGAAAAAGACAGAGGAGAATAGGTGAAGAATGTCATTTGTGGAGGGAACAATAGTGTCTGTCTTAGAGCGCTTAAGTAAATCACCCAAGGTCACACTTTTAAGGAAGTGGTAGAGCTGGATTTGAACCCAGGCAGCCTGACTGGAGACCACACTCTGAACTCCTATGCATTTGCAGCCTAGTATGTGACTTTGAAAGCAACGCCTCTCAACTATAACTTAATTTTCCACCCAGAACCATAAAATAATGTGGGTACACTGACTTTTAGCGCTACCCTCAGAGTCTTCATAGTACTCTGTTAAAGATTCACAGTAATTAATTGACAATCATTGGGAAGTTAAATAAGCTAAAATTCATCTGTTTTCCACAGAAAGGTTTTAATTTCACATAGAATTATTTTAGAAATAATTATTTATAACATTTGGGAATTTAGAAATCAAATCTATCATGTGTGTTTGAAAGAATGTGAGAACAGCTCATCAACTCTGAAAAGCAGTTATATGCATACAAATCACATAAAAGGTTTATAATAAGAAGATTCAGTATCTCTGAGCAGAAAAAAACCCATAAAATTCCAAGACACGTTTAAAAATAAAATGGGCACATCTTAAAATAAATCTTTTCAGCAAAATAAAAATAGTAAAATATACTTATTTAGGAAAAAAGTTTCTAAATTGTTAAATCATATTTTTACTTTATAATGCATTTTAAATTATATACATACTAAAAATTCCATTACAACAAAATAATTTCACCTACTACCTGGTTTTAATAAACTCAGACGTAGTTGATTCAAAATGTACTCAAATACTTTTAATTATTTAAATAAAATTTTTTAAAAAATATTTATTTTATTTTTGTAGATGTGGGATCTTGCTTTGTTGCCCAGGTTGGTCTGAAACTCCTGATTTCAAGTCCCCCCACCTCGGCTTCCCAAAGTGCTAGGATTACAGGCTTAAGCCACTGCACTTGGCCACAATAATTTGTTTTTATAAGTGTGTGTGTATTTAGTATTTGTGAACAAAATAGCTTTGTGAAATTAAGGTACCCCTGACTGGAGCCATTGCTATAAGAACAGAGTCTTTTGGTCTCCATATTCCATAATTGTATCTTTATATTTTAAAAAAGAGCACGTGAAAACTAGGTTTCAGTGTTCAGCCCAAATTGGGCAGTATTTTATTTATATGCCTTGCATGGATACTTCCATAGTTCACAATTAAAAAGTGACTTTTCACAGCCTTAGGCTGTTTATCCCCAGAAGACACTGGCTGGACTAGTTTGGGATTGGGAAGAATGAGGCAGAGGCAACAGGCCCTCCTCCATCTGGGTCTTCTATGGGTAATCTTTACCAACATCTTGGATATAGTGCTGAAGTCTGGAGGCCTCAGGGGAAATTAAGCAGACAATTTAATTAGTTACATTTCTATTGACCTTTGAGTACAGTTCTGGGTACTATGGAGAATATGGGCCACCCATATTTACAGTTCAGGAGCTCATAATCTATTGTGGGAGAAATAATTATACATAAATGAACAGGTAAATAGCAGAATATGTTAGCTACAGAAAGGTTTATAGGACATATTGGGGCAGCTGTGTATCTAGTTGGTGGGAGATTTTAAATGGAATGGGTGGAGATTGCAGGGAAGTGTGGCTGAGATCACACGAGAAAGGTAGAGAAATCCCCTACTGAATCCCTTTTATGCAATACTTCCCCATTCAAGTCATTGCAAGAAGTCTAAGCCCTTAAGGTCTTTCTGCATTGCCTGGACCTCTATATATCACGTCTATATGTCACTGTATATCCAATAATCCAACCCAAATTCCACCTGTCATGGACCTCCACATCCTTCCAGTACACACTCTGGGATTCACTGTCTTTAGCAAAGTCCTCTGTACCCTCAAATTCCTGCTTTGAAAGCTCCCTTCACCTACTTGCTCTAACCAAAATCTCGTATGCCCCTAAGAACACAGCATCACTTGAGTCTTCTCTGGGCCTGAGTATGGGATAGGTATCTTTTCATTCCTTATTACTGTTTTCCAACCACTGTTCTTACCACCTTCTCATTTTTTTTCTCTTCTTTTGAAGAACTATATTGGATTATCTTCCTCCACTCTACCGTGTTGCAGACATCCACAATCCTTCTGAACACTTTTCCCTATTCATTGAAGATTAGAATACATCCCTTATTGCTTTTTAGATGACTGCATGTGGTTCATCATTATAATCATTCCCCTCCATCTAACCTCAGCTTCTCTCCTGTCTCTCCCCTAGTGACAGTTACTGGCAAAACGTGAACCATGCTCTGCCTTCTCTGGTCTTGTTCCTGGTGCAATTAAACTCACAGCCATACAGTATGCTCTCATTTTAAACTACGACCACAAACCTTAAGTACAAGTAGGATCCCCAGCTTCTACCAAACCGGTTCCCTTTTTCATTCTGGGAAAAAAATTTAACATAATTTTGAATGAAAAAATATTTAACATAATTTTTTTTCTTTTCAAATGTAACACTACCTCCATCTCGACTCACTCATTGTTGATATTATTTCACTAAACAGAAAAGTAATTGGTTAAGAACTTTATTTTCTCACTGACTAATCTATTAACCCACTGATGTCTATTCTCATACCTGTAGTCTCTGCATTCCTACCTGTTCAAACAGAAGAACTGTCCATTCTCCTGTATGAGGCCAAATAACCTGGCTGTGAGGGTAAGGATCCAGCTACTCCTGGACTTAGCTCTCTTTCTTGCAATTATCTCTCTTTCTCCTAAAATATCATGTTTTCCTTTTTATGGGGTTATTTTTGTTAGTAGACTGACCCAGCCTCCTTCACATGGATCTTATTCATGTAGAGAGGACAGTCATTAAATTTTTTTTTTAATTATACTTTAAGTTTTAGGGTACATGTGCACAATGTGCAGGTTAGTTACATACGTATACATGTGCCATGCTGGTGTGCTGCACCCATTAACTCGTCATTTAGCATTAGGAATATCTCCTAATGCTATCCCTCCCCCCTCCCCCCACCCCACAACAGTCCCCAGAGTGTGATGTTCCCCTTCCTATGTCCATGTGTTCTCATTGTTCAATTCCCATCTATGAGTGAGAACATGTGGTGTTTGGTTTTTTGTCCTTGCAATAGTTTACTGAGAATGATGATTTCCAATTTCATCCATGTCCCTACAAAGGACATGAACTCATCATTTTTTATGGCTGCATAGTATTCTATGGTGTATATGTGCCACATTTTCTTAATCCAGTCTAACATTGTTGGACATTTGGGTTGGTTCCAAGTCTTTGCTATTGTGAATAGTGCCACAATAAACATATGTGTGCATGTGTCTTTATAGCAGCATGATTTATAATCCTTTGGGTATATACCCAGTAATGGGATGGCTGGGTCAAATGGTATTTCTAGTTCTAGATCCCTGAGGAATTGCCACACTGACTTCCACAATGGTTGAACTAGTTTACAGTCCCACCAACAGTGTAAAAGTGTTCCTATTTCTCCACATCCTCTCCAGCACCTGTTGTTTCCTGACTTTTTAATGATTGCCATTCTGAAAAGAAAATCCTCAGGGTGCTTTGACAGTGAACAACGTGGGCTTTAACTTTGGCTGGTTATGAAATTAGAGAATTCAGGGAAGGCTTCCTGAGGAAGAGATATTCAAGCTGAGACCAGAAAGATAAATAAGTGTTTTCCAGGTAAAGCTGGGACAGAGACAAGGCTTTCAGGCAGAGGGAACAGTATGTAAAAAGGCTCAGACATGGGAAGGAACATCCACCCTGGAGGAACTGAACAGAGAGCAGTAACCTAGTGGACAACTGATTGAGATGAGATTGGCAAGGTTGCCAGGAGTCATATCATTCCAGGCTTTCAAGAACATATTAATAATTTCAGATTCTATCTGAAAAGTGAAATTAAATAAAAAGAAAGAAAATCAATGAAGGGTTTTAAGTAGGGGAGTTATATGGCTAGGTTTATACTTCATAAAAATATTAATCTGGCTCCTGTTGAAAAATAAAAGTATTTCTATTTTTGAAAATATGGGAGAAATAAATATAATTAAAAACCTACTGGTATAAAACAAAAGTCAAAAATTACAGGACAAAATATGACATACTGATTTTAAATACATAGCTTGGGTTTCAGTTTTAATTCCTCAACTTGCATCTTCCCAAAACTTCATCTTTGCAGGGTTGGGCAAATTGTAAGAAGTAGCCACAAAACATCTCTAGGGTAATACTTGTTAAAGGCAAACTATAGTGGATTTCTACAAGATAAAACTCCATTAAAAATGACTTTACAATCTAAAGTACTTTTAATAAAATTGCAACACGTAAGGAAACAACTAACAAAAGCACATTTTATGACTCAAAAAGTAGTGGGTATAGAGTCTTAGGCTCTTTAGATAATAGAATTATTAATAGAACCTATAAAATGAGTATGCTTAAATTATTTAAAAATATTAAAAAAGAATTAAAACATGAGAAAAGATCAATACATTATTAAACTGCCCAGGAAGATTTGAAAAGAGAACTAGTAGAACATCCAGAATTAAAATAGGAAATGCAATCATTTCAGTAAGAGTTCCACTAGTTCAAATTAAATGGCAAATTAAACAGCTGAAGAGAGGAATAGTGTCTTGAATGTAGAGATATGGAAATTACCCAAAAGGCTTAAGAGATGAAAATATAAAAAAGAAAATAACAAAAATGAAAAACAGAGCAAAAGATCTAGAATTGGTCTAATAGGATTTGAATAGAGAGAGACTAGAGAATGGTTGCAAGAGAAGCAATGTTTAAGGAGATAATAGTTGAGAATTTTCCAAAATTACTCAAGTATATGAATCTTTAGATTCAGGCTCTGAAGAACATATTAATGATATGTTCTGAGGAAGTTCTGAGGAAGACTTTTTAAAGGAAAAAGAGAAATCACTAGATACATCATAGTGAAACAGAGATCTTAAAAGCAACCAAGAAAAGATTACCTACAAAAGAATAACAATTAGACTTACAGCACACTTTACACCAGCAGCAATAGAATCCAGAAGACAATGGAATGATACCTCCAAAAGTTTACAGAAGACTATCATAAATCTAGAATATATACACAGCTCAACTATCATTCAAATTCAAAAATGACAGCAAACTGAAGACATTTTTAGTAAGAATTGCCACTCATTGAAAAAAAGGATGTACTTCATAAGGATAGACTATAAATATAAAAAAAGTTAATGATATGCAAGAAGGCATAGTAAGTTAAGAAATTTGTAGCTAGATGAGTATATGTAAATAATCATCATATTAAGGGTATAAAAACAAGATAGAAATAACTGCAGAAAGGTAACGTGAGTAGAATTGTATTTAGAGGTAAATTGTTCAAAACAACTGTAGAGCTATGCAATAACTTTAAACTAGTGTTAAAATGTTGAGATTAACCATTAAAAGAATAGAAATAGAGTACATATCTTTTGGTCTAGTGGAGAAGGAAAAAAAGAATAAATACAACATTAATTTAATAGCAGGCAAGAAAGAAGGAAAGAGAAGTCATAATGAAGGGTAAGTTGAAAAAATGAAATTATAGAAATAAATTGAAAATACAAACAATCACACTGAATATAAATAAGATTATCCATTAATTAGAAGACTGACATTGTCAGAGTAAATTTTAAAGTTCCAGCTATAGCTAAAACATACATCTAAAACATAAGGACACGGGACTTTTAAAACTAAGAATATGTAAAAATATACCAAGAAGGTAATAATACAAACAAAGCTGATGCAACTATATTAATAATAGCCAAAATATATTTTAAGATAAAACATTATGAGAAGGAATGTACATTAAAAATTTGTATATACAGTTATGTGTTGCTTGTTCTGAGAAATGCCTTGTTAGGGGATTTCATCATTGTGGGAACATCCTAGAGTGTGCTTACACAAATCTAGATGATATAGTCTGCTACACACCTAGGCTATATGGTATAGCCTATTGCTTCTAGGATGCAAATCTGTACAGCATTTTGCTGTACTGAATACTACAGGCAATTGTAACACAATGGTAAGACTTTGTGTATCTAAACATATCCAACATAGAAAAGGCACAGTGAAAATATGGTATTATAATCTTATGGGACTACCATCATATATGTGGTCTGCCATTGACCAAAACATCATTATGTGGTACCTGACTGTAGGAATATGTGTGTGTGTGTGTGTGTGTGTGTGTGTGTGTGTGTGTCTGTGTGTCTGTGTGTACACTTTCTTTTGGCCAACCAGAGAAGAAAATGCTCCTGGCCAACACTTCATGTAGTACTGAATTAACCCTTCAAATAAGGTAAAACACTCTATATCTCAGCTAAAATAAAAGGCAGCCTGGCTATTTAAGATGGAGTCAGGGAATAGTTGGGAATTGTCTCCCTAATCACCCCCAGTTGTGGAGAATCTTCTAATCCATTCTTAAGTATGTTTATCTGTATTTATTTGTCTCACAGTTGTTCAATGTCTGTTGTCCAATGTCTCAAATACTTCGACACAGCCACTTTTCTGAAAAATGACTTAAATTATTCCAGAGAAACACAGGATAATATCCCACTGATCAATGCTCAATCTAAAAATTAGTCCTCCACAAACCAAGTCTTGAATCAACAACCATAGTAAAATCTGGAAAATCCTTCATTATCTCTTCTATAGCTCTGGATGAATGAGAAAACAAAGAAAGAACTGAGAATTAAAATTTCCACAAGCGTTTTCTAAGACAGTTCTGAAACCATGGTAATAGTTTGAAACCTGTTCAATATGTGAACAATAACTCCCCTCAGTGAACACACTTTTGCAAGTCAAACAAACAGGATCAGCAACCTGCTTCTGAGAGCCATCTAGTCAGGGGCAGATTCACTCTAAAAAAAGTCACATACCTCAAGTGCCAACAAATCAACCACTGTCTTACCTGAGTAGTCACACTACTACTATAGATGATGTCAACCCACTGATACTTTGGAAAGTCGGCCCATCCCTGAACTCCATACTGCAAAAGCAGCCATGTGAGATCAACAGTCTCCTATGCTCTGAGAGACCATGCCTGACCAGCAATAAACTCAGCTCTTTGTCTTTTTTTTTTTTTTTTTTTTGAGAAAGGGTCTTGCTCTGTTGCCCAGGCTGGAGTGCGGTGGCACAATCACAGCTCACTGCAGCCTTAACCTTCTGGGCTTAAGCCATCCTCCCACCTCAGCCTCCCAAGTAGATGGGACTACAGGCTTATGCCACCATGCTGGCTAATTTTTGTATTTTTAGTAGAGTCAGGGTTTTGCCATGTTGCCCAGACTGAGCTCTGTCTTTTTATGTCAGATATTGAATGGTGGTGTCATCATGCTTTGATGACATAATTTTCTTATATATCATACCATCCATAATTGCTGATGAATTAAATATGTACATGTGAAAAACAAAAAATTTAAACTTTTGTTGGAAAATATGAGACAACAGTTCATACCTTAGGTTAGTTAAATATTTGATAAATCAGGTTTCAGTCATAAAGGAAAATAAGGATATTTTGATGTATAAAAATTCAAAGCTCACCAATGAAGCACCTCATTTGGATGTATCTGGAGTCTTGGAAGCTTGACTACCCTATGTTCCCCTACAAATGGACCCTGAGAGCTTGTTTGGAGGTTCTAGCAGGAGAGTGCAGCTACTCTTATACCCTTGACTGAAGACTGGTCATCCTCTATCAGGGATGGTTGTCCTCTTCGATGGTCATCCTGTTCAACTGAGCGTGCAGGTTCGGGAGGGATCCACAGGGAGTGGTGAGGAAAAAAGGGGACACCCGCCTAGCCAGCCAATTCAGCCAAATCAACCCTGGCTATCAACGGGGTGACAGATGCCACAACCAGATAGCCCTCGCATCTGACAACTGTATTTTGATATAAAAATATCTGTGGTTTCTGCCAGTCAGAACGGCCATTATTAAAAAGTCAAGAAACAACAGATGCTGGCGAGGCTGTGGAGAAATAGGAATGCTTTGTGGGAATGTAAATTAGTTCAAACATTGTGGAAGTTGGTGTGGTGACTCCTCAAAGATCTAGAACCAGAAATACCATTTGACCCAGCAATCCCATTACTGGATATAAACCCAAAGGAATATAAATCATTCTATTACAAAGATACATGCACATATATCTTCACTGCAACACTATTCACGGTAGCAAAGACATGGAATCAACCTAAATGTCCATCAATGATAGACTGGTTAAAGAAAATATGGTACATATACACCATGGAATACTATGCAGCCATAAAAAGGAATGAGATCATGTCCTTTGCAGGGACATGGATGAAGGTGGAAACCATTAGCCTCAGCAAACTAACACAGGTACAGAAAACCAAACACCGCATGTTCTCACTTATAAGTGAGAGCTGAGCAGTGAGAACACATGGACAGAGGGAGGGGAACATCACACACTGGCGCCTACTGGGGGGTGGGGTGGTGGAGGGAGAACATTAGGAAAAATAGCTAATGCATGCTGGGCTTAATACCTAGGTGATGGGTTGATAGGTGCAGCAAACCATCATGGCACACGTTTACCTGTGTAACAAACCTGCACATCCTTCACATGTATCCCAGAACTAAAAATAAAAATTAAAAAAATTTAAAACATCTATGGTTTCTATTGATACGAGTACTGATAATTCCACTGTGGTTTGTTGTCCGTATGTTTTATGAAAGAAAGTGCTTGTCTCAATTAAAGTTTAGTGAAAAAAAAAGATGTGTATTTTTCCTGTCCAAGTTCATAGACCCCTCCAAATTGTACACAAAATTCCAATGGTTCTGTGGACCTCAGGTTAAGAATCCAGGTTCAGACAGAAATCTTGACTAGAGATATTTGAGAATTCTCATCATGAAGATAGTGGGTGAAGCCATAGGGATAGATGTAAGTGTACATAATAATTAGAAAGGGAGTTCCTAAGGAACACTCATATCTAAGAGACGGGCAGAGGAAGAGACGGCGGTAAGAGAAAACGAGATGTAATGTTAGAAAAGTAGGAGGAAAATTAGGAGACACTGGGGTCACAAAAGTTATAGAAGGGAACAGTTTCAAGAGAAGGAAATGGTTATCAGTATCACCAGTGTAAGAGAAATTAAGAAGACAAGGACAAAGAGTGATCCCTTAGATTTAGCAAGGGAAATCACAGATGACTTAGACAAGAACTGGTGTCTATAGGGTGGAAGACGAAGAAGTCAGGGCAATAGCTTGAGGGATGAACGGGAGAAAGAAGAGACAGAAAGCAGACAACCCTTTCTAGACAGTTAACCTTAAAGATGCAAAGAGAGAAAAATGGAGTGATTGCTAGAGGAGATCTATAGGGTCAAGAAGGAGAAACTCAAATGTGTTTAAATGCAGATACAGAAGACCCCATAAAGAGTGACAGATTAAGGTACATGTGGTGGTTAAGTGTGCAGGCTCTGGGATCTCACTGTCTTGCTCCACACCACTTTTTATTTGTGTTACTTTGAATAAATTTCTCCTTTTGTAAATGGAGATAAAAATAGCGCCTATCTCAATAGGATTATTGACAGGATTTCATAAAAAGTGTATAGAACAGTGTATGGTACATAGTAAGCCTCAGTAAATGTCAGTTATTTCTATTTGTATATTTTAAAAAGAGACTATTGATGATAAGTCCCTGAGGGGGCAGTAAGGATTGATGTTTGGGTCATCTATTGCTGTGCAACAAACTACTGCCAAACTTGGTGGCTTAAAACACAATTCATTATTATCCCTCATGCTTCTGTGTATTGACTAGGCTCAGCAGAATAGTTCTCTTGGGGTCTTATGCTGTGACCATCAGAATGGTGTCTGGGGCTGTAGCCAACTGAAGGTTCAACAGGATTGGACATTGAAGATGGCTTATTCACATATCCATTGCCTTGATGTGTCTGTTTCCCTCTGATACTCAGCCTGCTTTCCCTTCTCTAAGAGGCTCATTCTCCAGAGCCTCTTCATGTGGCCTGGGCGTCTCTTAACATGGTGATCTGTGGGTAGACACACTTCCTATATGGCAACTTGTTCCAAGAGGCAGGAAGCAGAGGTTCCAGGCCAGTTAAGGGCTACTCACAGCACAACTGTCCATCAGCAACGTCTGGGGTGATTGCAGAAAAGACCGATTCTAATTCTGATTCTGATTCAGAAAGTGTTGAGTGATGCCTGGCATCGCATTTTTAGCAAACTCAACACAGGTGGTCCTAATGCACAGGCTTTAACATTACAGGGCTTGGAAATCAGAGGGAAACACAAATTGCCCCAGTTAGCTCTCAGCATCAACCTGCTCTTACCCTTCCTCATCAAACTTTCCTTTCCTTTTAAATATTATACATTTCTTTTTTTCAACTTCATGGTTCTTTCCTCACTGCGAATCATTCCTTTATTTTAGTATATTTCTAAAAGGAGAACACCCCTTTTTTCTGAGTAATTTGGAACTATCAAATCAAACAAATTCAAAGTTAAACATGGATTTTACATATAAAATATCCTGTTATTGATGATATGTTATTTGTGGGAAACATTTTAAAATGGTCAACTTCTTAACTGTATCTCATTTTTCTATAAACAAGTATTTACTTCCTATGATTTCACCACTCTCTATTACACTGACCTGATTTCACTTCTCTATGAACCAGCCTTGATACTCTGGCCTATCTACTCCTTTTCTGAATACAGTCAGTGCCTTTACCCTCCCTCACTCCATTGCACATGTCAGGAAAACTCAAACCATCCATTTACTCCATGCACAAACGTGAGCAGCTGGAAGTTACTATAGAAAATCAAGTCATTAGGATGACTGATTTACATTAACAACTTTAACACAAAACTCAATCATGCCAGGCAATTTTAAATGTATTACCAGTAAGTTTACTTTCCTACTTTCCAAAAAATAGCATTTGATTTCATAACTACACCTCCATCCTCAGACCTCCCCACCAATTTGCTGATTTCGCATGTATTTGAATCTATCAAAGCTTTCCAGAAACTCCTTTATCTTTTCACCACCAAATTGACAAACTGCTTGCACTGATATCTCTTCCAGTGTTCTATGTGGTTACATTGGAGGATGTGTCCTTCCTCCCATCAGAGACCCATCCTTACACAAGGAATGTGGATCCTATCACTTCTCCATTTCTGAAAGCCCTTCAGTTTTCATTCTTCTCCCTTGCATCACGAATCTCTTTTTTTTTTTTTTTTTTTACTGGAGTATTCACATCAGTATACAAAAATGTTCTACTATTCCTAAACTTCTTCCTTTTTAAAAATATTCATCCTTACTTCACATTCTTTTCTAGCAACAGTCTCATTTCCAACCTCTGTTTTGTAGCAAAAATTTTTGAAGGTGGCCTTTACGCAGTTTCCATTTAACTCTCCTGCATTTCATTCTTCATTTCAACCCCTTCTACCTATTAAAACTTTTCCATTCTTACCTTTATAAACCTCTCAGCAACATTTAATACAATTGCCCACTTCTGCCTTCTAGAGTCACTCTCCTCTCTCTGCCTCTGAGTGTGTCATCACACTCTCCATGTGTGGAAGGTAGCTTCTAAGATGGTTCCCAATGGTCCTCACCTTCCACATGCCCCTGTGTAATCCCCTCACCTTGTGTGTGGGCTGGATCCAGGGACTTCCTTCCAAATGAACAAGATATGGCAAAAGTGATGGAATGATACTTCTGGGATTAGATTACAAAGAGTCTGGCTTCCATCTTGCTCACTCTTTCTTGATCTCTTTTTTTTTTCACTTTTACAGAAACCAGGTGCCATGTTGTGTGCTTCCCTCTGGAAAAGACTACATGGCCAAAAATGGAAGGAGGTGTCCAGTCAACAGTCAGCCAGGAAGTAGATCCTACCAAGCACCAGCTGGCGGGCTTGGGGGCAGGTCCTCCCCAGTTGAGCTTTGAGATGATTGCAGCCCCAGCCAACACCTCAATGGGAGCCTGCAAGGGAGCTTGGGCCAGAGAACCCAGCTAAACTGAGCCTGGATGCAGGGTCCACAGAAACCATGAGAAAATAAAGAGTTGTTTTAAGCTGCTAAATCTTAGGTTAATTTGTTACACAGTTATGGATAACTAATACCTCAGAGATTAGCAAACCACAGCCCATGGGCAAATGTGGCCCACGACTTGCTTTTGTAGTGCCTGTGAGCTAAGAATGGTTTTTACATTTTTAAATGATTGAAAATTAATAAAAAGAATAAGATTTCCTAAAGCATAGAAATTACATAAAATTCAAATTGTATCCATAAATAAAGCTTCACTGGAACACAGTCACATTTATTCATTTGTGTATTGTCTATGGCTGCTTTTGTACCATAACTGCAGAGTTAGGTAGTTGTGAGAAAGAGTCCCTGTGGCTTGCCAAGCCCAGAATATTTGACTCTACAGAAAAAGTTTTCCATTCCTTCTCCACCTTTGCTGGCTCCAACTCCTCTGTTGGAACTCTAAACATCCTACTTTCTTAGAGCTCTGTCCTAGGCCCTTAGTGGCTTCAATTGTGTGTGTGCACGTGTGTGTGTATACATATAAATGGTATTCAAAAATATGGGAATGGTTTGAATCTATGTGTGTGTATATGTGTATATATGTATATATGTATATATGTGTATATGTGTATATATGTATATATGTATATATGTGTATATATGTATATATGTATATATGTGTATATATGTATATATGTATATATGTATATGTACATACATGTATATGTACATGTATGTATATGTGTATATACATACACATATACATATTATATGTGTATATACATATACACACATGTACGTGTATATATACATACATATACACACATGCACATGTGTATATATACATACATATACACACATGTACATGTGTATATGTACACATACATGTATGTATATATACACATACATGTATATATACATATACACATACATGTATATATACATATACACATACATGTATATATACATATACACATACATGTATATATACATATACACATACATGTATATATACATATACACATACATGTATATATACATATACACATACATGTATATATACATATACACATACATGTATATATACATATACACATACATGTATATATACATATACACATACATGTATATATACATATATACATACATGTATATATACATATATACATACACACATATCAGATAACATTATGAAAGTTACATCATATGAAATATATAATGTATCTAATTATATATTACAATTTCATGTTTGTACTTCTATATCTAATAAGCTTCTCAAACTTAACATGTAAAAAATAGGAGTCCTCTGCTTCCTTTTACCTCCAAATCCTATTTTCTTCTTTTCTTTCCCATCTCAGAAGATACTATCATCTACCCAGTTGGTCTACTAGACATTGAGTGATCCTCAGTTTCTCCTGATTCCTCATCTTGTATATACACTCCATCAATAAGACATATATTTTGGACTACACTCAGTCCATTCTCAATTAGTTCCTGAAACACAACATCCATTTTTTTCTTCTTATCACTTCTCACAATCTATAATTATTGTAAGTATTTATTTAATAGCATATTTTATATTTCCTTAACTAGAATTTAAACTCCTTGAGGACAGGGAGGGACAGGGTACATTGTCTTATGCACTATAATATCCTCAATGCCTGGCTCACTATAAATACAGGCTGGGCGGTTAATAAATATTATTGAATAAATAAGCCTGGTAAATGCCTGATAAGCAGAAGCTATAGCTCAGCAGGCATTAATTTACTTTTAAAAAGTAATTTAATTGGGATACTATAGTCTACCTTTTTTGTATGTATTTATTTGTGTATATATTTATCTTTTGCCTATTTGTTACTACATTTAATAGAAGCAAATATCACTGCACTCCAGCCTGGGTGACAGAATAAGACTCCTTCTCAAAAACAAAAAAGGGCAATGAGAGAAAAAGTTAGTTCCTCTATTTTTAATTAGAGTATTTCATTAAACTATATGTTTAGAGAATAAATAGTTACGTTATTTTAATGACTAAAGAAATACTGTGGCTTATATATGATCATTTATAAACTACAGTTTAAAATTTATAAAAATATAATGCTAATTATATATATTATGTAAAGGTATCACCAAGGAATATGCTATCTTTGAACAGTGCCTCACACTGCCTAACAGTTGTATTAGGCAAAGTAAGAAAAATCCAGATAAGTAACAGAAATAAAAAAAAATACCTACAAAGGTATATTTAAATAAATAAGTTAATTCCATTATGAGGCCTGTTACTACTCACTCAAACCAAATGTAAGTTGTTACATGATAAAACTGAATTATTGCTTTATATCATTCTATTTTCCTTTGACTTTACAACCTAGTAGTAATGTGTTTATGTTCTGATTTCTAATTGATTCAGTATTTTCTTTAATTGGGATACTATAGTCTGCTTTTCATCTTCCCCTGACCCCAGCTTATTGAACTCAGGCATGACCAATGAAATGTGAGCAGAAGTCATTGTTGCCACTTCTGGGCAGAAACTTCAAGAGTCAGTGTGTGTTGGGTTACACTTTCTTTCATTTCCCTCTACTGAAAGGCCAGAAATGTTTCAGACAGAGGTTTCTTCCTCACTTTGGCTCAGGAATGAATCCTGTGAGTAGGAGAGGTATAGCTGACCCAAGATGAACATAAACTTTTATTGCTTTAAGCCATTACAATTTTGGAGTCATGGGTTACCAGAGCATAATGTAGTCTCTCCTTGTCTTTGAACATTATATATATTTGGAACAATATATATATATTATATATATTTGGAACAAGCATAGAAAAAACTTACATTGATGGGGCACTGACTAGAAAAAGGCCATTTTAAATTCATAAGGGAACAAAGTTGTAGAATATTTTAAAGAAATCAAAACTTACTATTTTCAAATATAACAAGAACCTCAAATAGGGGAGTAATAAATAGACATTAAATTCTAATAGAAAGCTGACACATGGAGATAATCTATTTAATTAAACAATATAATCTGTTAGATACAAATTGTAATTTAAGAACAAACGAAAGATGTTGGTGTGCCATTTGTTTGAGAGATGTGCTCTTTAACAAGTTAATTGTTGTCAACATGGTTAGGTTAAGGAAGAAAGCATAGTTCTAGCCAAAGTGTTAGCCTGGAGATGTTAGCAGATGGAATGAAGAAAGAGAGAGTGAAATATATGTATAAATTTGAAAAAAGGAGAGGGTAATTGAATAACATAAGGAATATCATTTGAGAATCATGTCATACAATGTAAAAGGCTGATTGTCAAGTAATGCTCACTTCCAAGGTTTTGTCGTATCACTCTAGTTTCCAAACAAATGGAATTTCCAAATAAATCAAAACTGCAAAACTCAATAGAGGATTAGGAAACTAGAAAAAAACTGTAGAAATTAATTTTTGTGTATGTGCTTAAAATGTCTATTGTATTTTACATGACGCATTCTTACCAGAGAAATGACACTCTAAAGCAAAGATATTAACACATCCAAACCTGGTTCAGAAAGCCAGGATTCACAGCCTTAGAGCAGAGGTTCCCAAAGGATTAACTTTTCTGGATTTGCTTTATAATTTTGGCAGTAAATGTAAAACATTTAAAGTTCATCTGAAGGGACTATTTTGGTGTAAATATTGGAATATGACAAAATTCATGATGCAATATGCATCCTTGCTTTTGTCCAAAGCAGTAATTCAGGTCAAATTACAAAATGCAGTACGATCTCAATATGAATGAGCGGCACCTGTGACTTTGAGGCAATGAAGATAAAAACAGCTGAAAAGACTCCTGCTCAGCAGCATCAGAGTAATTTCCTCAAAATCTTTCAGTAGTCTCACGTTTCACTTTGGGCCAAGCAGCAGAAGTGGAAAAGTGGTTAGAAATGATCAATGAGCAAGTAATGCCAAGGAAACTGAATGGCCTGGAAGGAAACTGGGAAGTTTCCCAGTAACAGAAGAAAGTCAGTAAAATAGAGCTTGAAGGTAGAATGGAGGGCACGGAGATGAACAATGCCCGGGGTGAGGCAAAATAATGCACAAAAAGCCAAACAGGGCCAGCCAGAAAAGGCATGTGCAAGAAAAGTAGGACAATAAGAGCATGTGTCCTGCCAGATCAAAATGGAAAACATATTTATACATGTCTTTCAGAGGTGAGCCAGATTTTTAGAATTTATTTTGAAGACCCAAGAGTATTTGGGGGATGGGGTGGGAGTGGAGGGAATAGGAGAATATTTAAGAAAGTACAGAATTTAATTGAGCAATGATTATTGAAGTGGTTGAATAAATTTCTTAACATGTTATTATACTTTCTTTAAAAAATAAAATGTTTTTTCTCTTTGAAGAGAAAATAAGTCAAGGATTAAGGTATAATCTGCTCAAGGCTCTGAGTTGTGAGTGGGTGTTAGGCTGTGGAGGGAATCCACAGAGTTAGCAGTTATTGGGAAATATTTATTTCTCCCTGAGTAATCATGCACCAGCCAGACTTCCAGCAGGTTACTAAAAAGGCTGCAATGATTCTCTAGAATCTTCTCCTTTCAGTTGAGAAAAGAACCTAGCTCCTCAGTCTCCTTTTTAAAGGTGTCCGAATGTTGGAGCAGGATCTCAGATTACAGCTGATTGCAGCAGTGGGAGGTCAGCTATTCACTCCTGGAGTTCACCAGCCAGAGTTCATACTACAGGGGCTGTTGCTCTCCACCAAGCACACAGATGTCTCCTGCCAAAGGGAAGAATTTAGCTGACTATGGAGGAACAGGGAAGAGTTTCTTTAGACTCCATTGTGGAAGTCCAATTCTTAGTGGAACTATTGTAAGTACGGGCTGTTAAAAAAAAAAACCTGCCCGTTGTTATTTAAATTTTTAATATAATTTTTTGTTGATACATACTAATGATTTATATATTTATGGGGTATATATTGTATTGATTTGTTACTTATAGGATTTGAGGAGGCACACTAAGTGGATACACATGTTACTAAACACATTACAGAACCATCAAAATAACATAAAAGATCTAAAGTCAAATAGACAGAGGGTGAAAATGAGAGAAATACAAACTAAGAATTGTTAGGATTGAGCTCTCAAATTAGCTCGACTTCTTGGCAGCCAAAACACGATGGGCTATGTCATTCTCATCACGGCCTGATAAAATTAAGCACGCTAGTTCCTCAGGAAAGACAAGATTTCCTCAGACTCTAAATTCACAGTAGAATAGACTCCACCTCCTAGATAACTCTTAAATTCTGCTCCTAACATCAGTGTCACAAATCCAATCCAAAATACCAGCAGCTCTCATCTAGATTACTTTAGCAGTGTCCAATCAGTGTCTTCAGATCGTAGCATAGTCCCCACACCACCACAAGAGTGGTCCTTTTAAAATGCAAATATGATCATATCTCATTGCTGTGAAGACAAAATCCAAAATCCTGAGTGCTGCATACAAGACCCAGCATGATCTGGTTCCATCCCACTTCTCCACCCAAATGACAACATACACTTAGGCAAATGCTCTGTTTGGCAGGCTCTCTCATCTCCTTATTGTCTCCTCTTTAATTGCTAACTCACATTCTCTATTATTTTACACCCTACGCACAGGTTTTACCCATCTGACCCTTAAGTCGTTTGACTTTTTGAGGTTGTTCTTTTTTGGCGGCCAGATTTCAGCACAGGCCAAAGTGGTTTTTTTTTTTTTTTTTTTTTTCAGATGGAGTTTTGCTGTTGTTGCCCAGGCTGGAGTGCAATGGCGCAACCTCCGCCTCCTGGGTTCAAGCAATTCTCCTGCCTCAGCCTCCTGAGTAGCTGGGATTACAGGCATGTGCCACCATGCCTGGCTAATTTTTGTATTTTTTTTTTTTTTTTTTTTAGTAGAGACGGGGTTTCTCCATGTTGGTCAGGCTGGTCTCGAAATCCTGACCTCAGGTGATCTGCCCACCTCAGCCTCCCAAAGTGCTGGGATTAGATGCATGAACCACAGCTCCCGGCCTTCCAAAGTGGTTCTTCAAGGAACTTCAGCAAAATGGCCTGAGCCTATTTAGGCATCCTCATTTTCTTAAACATGAGTAGCCTCTAATACCTAATTAAGCTCATTAGTGGATATCGAACTATACCCATAACTCTACTACCAAGCATGAAAACAAGGGTCAAACTGAATTTTATGATATATTTAAACATTTTATGTGCTAGCAGGCAAAGAAACAGTCATATAATGTTTTATAAACTCTGTGATGTTCCAGCTCTTGGTCCTTCCAAGTTTCTACCCTGTATAAGAGGTTCACTTGAGGAAATGTGACAATGTTCCAATATGAGATGCTAACGTCATAGCTCAGTTTAGACAACAATTCTTTAAGTCGGTGATTGAACACAGGACTGATTCAGAATTAAGCCTTCTTTTCCATTCGGGAAAGTATAAGCTTTCATGTAAAAATGAAAGTGTTTTTCTCCACACCTCTAACATCACTTATCTATCCACTGGGAAAAAATAATTTATCACGTCAGTAGTGGTAACTAAAAAACCCTTAATTGAAGTTAAAGATAACCAAAGTGCTTTTGGTAGCCTCTTCTGGATTATTGGCTTTTGGTCAAATACCAACTAACCAGCCCTGAGGTATGTATAACCTAAAACTAAATTATGCGTCTTTATAGATCCATTTCTTAGGCTAAAGTATTTAAAGTAAAATACTAACCACATTACAGATACATACCATTCCAAAGAACAACAGTAATACTAAAAGATAACTAAAATAGAACACAGAAAATACAGAAAAATGGATTTTTACATCTCTTATACATACTATCAAATGTACTTTTTTTCTCACCTATATTTTTGACAGAATTCAGAGAAACATCAGTTCAAGACTGAATTCTCAAGCAGACACTCTCCTATGTAGGCTAAAAAAATGATCAGTTTGCTTTATATGCAAAATATACTGGTAGCAAAGTTGATATTTAACTATAAAAATCTGGGAGAATGACTTGTGCTTTTGGTTGAAAAGAGCATTGAATTGTAATTTGCAAGACTTTCCTAGAGTAGAGGGTTGATACTGCTCAAGGCAGCACAGACATCTGACAGTTTTGGCCTGGGATATTTTAAGAGATAAATGCTCTTGCTTGGTCTTGATGAGAAAAGAAGTTTGCTTAGAATGTCTTATTTTGAACATTACTTCCAATTGGACAATTTGCTATCAAGTTGATTTTTGCTGAATTATTACAGAAATTATTCTGGTTATTACAGAAATTACTTAGGCCTATATTTTATCATCATCAACTTCAACATTGACAGCACATCACATGCAATGACATATTTATCAAATGATTTCTAGGTATAAAGCTATATATTAGATTATAGGGGTTTACAGAATATGTCAAAAATATGGACTTTGAGGATCTTTTAGTAAAAGTAAATTTAAATTTTGCTTCCTTAAGCAAATGTTTCATAAGACTCTTATACACAATGTCTATTAAACAATCATTTGGTGAAGAGGGAAAGTGTATGCAAGACCTATCTATTCATGACTCCAAAATATGTATTATTTAATTCAAAAAAGTGTCTGTATTTATGAGGAGGATTTTTATTAATGTAAAAATAACTATTATACTTTTAATATCACATTAAAAAACAGTCAAATCTGACAGGCTAGATTTATAGATGTTGAATCTCCCCTGCTCCAAAACCATTACACATACATATATTTATGTAAATATTCAGATGTTTGCCATTATGTAGACAAATACCTGGGGGATTTAATTTATTCCATTTCATTTTGTCTTATACAGTATGATTTCCATTGTTTTAAAAATTATATGCACTTGCAAATACATATACATATATAGATAGACATGAACTTGCCTCCATATACATGGAAGATGTCTGGAAAACAATATAAAAAACTGTTAGTGGAAGTCACTTTCGGGAAATAATTTGTAGGTAATGAAGGACTTTGTTTTGCCTATTTTTATTTTGGAAATTAGACAAATATATATGAATGCGAGAGAATAGTTTAATGAGCCAACATACCATTATCCAGCTTCAGCAATCACACATTCCTTATTGCTCTTGTTCTGTTTCATTTATCACTTGCCAAACTTTGTAGATTATTTTGTTTTTGTTTTTTAATAAAGAATATATTTTATTAGCTCGTACTAACATATTATCATATTACAAAGGCAATTTAAGGGAAGACTCTTCCTTTCAATACTTGAATAATCTGAAACAACACAAACAGAACTATGCATTTTTAAAAAATCCTCATTTAGATAACAAAAAAAGACAAGTTAAACAACAAAAAAACTTCTCCTTTCTCACATATGGACATTGAAGTGGACCTAATTTGTTTTTCATTTTAAAAGCTCCCCAAAACAAAAAGCAGCTTAAAACCTAATACAACGAATAAAAAATGTGTTTACTAAACTACTGGTTTACTAAGCTACTGACACCATTTTCTGTTGTTTTGATGCAAGTTCTTCTGTCTGTTTCTTCTCTTGCTCATTTCACTAGTCTAGTAGCACCATTTTCATCCTGTTCACCATCATTAGCAGATTGTTTTTTTTTTTTTTTACCTTGAAACGTACTTTTCCTTTAGCAGACCCAGGCCGGACAGCTTAATTACCCTTTCCTCTTCTTTTAAATCTGCAACCTTTTGACTTCTATTTGTTTACGGATTCTTGTGTTGGTCTTCTAAGATTTTTTTCAATGCTGCTTTTTCCACCTCTCCTTCTAGTACTTCCCAATTCACTTCTTTGTTCTTAATTGTAGGTTACCATTACTTGCGTCTTTGGCTTTACCCAATACTTCCTTGACATTTACTTTAATTAGAATTATTCCATCCCCTGTTCTGCTCCTCTGACAAGGTCTATTCATTTTATTTCACCATGATTTGAGAAAAGAATGTGTAAATCTTCTCTACAGGTTTGATCATCTAAGTCACCTGAAAATTTCAGCAAGCATCCAATCTTTTCTTCTAGATATTTCATTTCAGCATCTTCTTCTAACTTTTGTTTTTCTTCTCGCTCTTGATTAGCTCTTAATTTAGCTTTCACTTCATTTTGTTCTCTTTCTTCATTTTTTTTTTTTTTTTTGGCAAAGTAATCTTCCTTGAAAAGTATTAGCAGTTCTGTGTTGTTGTATTTCTGGCCAGGGGTCTCTACAAATTTCTTGGCAGATTCAATGCTACCAAACATAGCAAAAACTGATCCCTTAAATGCTTTATGCAATGTTCCTCTCATCTGAATATTGTACTTGACCTTTATCTTTTAGCCATTCTTTTATGTCATCAAGAGTTGTATCAGTTGGGAAGCTGTTGATATAAACAGATCTGTTTTTACATCAGTTTTAGACTCATCAGTCACCTCAGGGAGGGGCTTGCGTGGAGACCTTCTGAATTTAGTTTTATCTTCACTGATTTCCATGAGTTCTGCCTTGGATTTTCTCAGTGCTTCTACAGTTACAGTAAAATCTGTTGTTAGATGGCTTAACCTGTTGAATTTCATTATCTTCAAAGATACCCAGCTTTCAATCATAGCGCACTGCAGCCTCAAACTCCTGGGGTGAAGAGATCCTCCCACCTCAGCCTCTGTAGTAGCTGGGACTATAGATGTTCACCATTGCACAAAATATGCCAGGGCCGGGTGCAGTGGCTCATGCCTGTAATCCCAGCACTTTGGGAGACCAAGGAAGGAGGGTCACTTGTGGCCAGGAGTTTGAGATCAGTCTGGTAATATAGTGAGACCCAGTCTCTCTATATAAATAAAGTAAAATATGCAACAACTTCTCCATATCATCAAATAGTTAATCGATGTTCAAATTTCCCCAATTATCTCATGCCTTTTTTGTCACTATTTTATTCTAATCATGAGCCAAGCTAAGTCTACCTGTTGCATTTAATTGATTTAGATTTATTTTTAGTCTGTAACAGTTCCTTCTTTTTTTTTTGTCATTTATTTAACAATGAAGTCAGTTATTTGTTGTGTAGAATGTCTTATATTCTGGATTTTAGAGATTGTATACCTGAAGAGTTATTTAATATGTTTCTCCTTTTCCTGCATTTCCTGTAGAGGTTTGATCAGATTCAAGTATATATATATATATTCTTTTTTTTTTTTTTTTTTTTTTTTGAGAATGGGTCTCATTCCATCACCCAGGCTGGAGTGCAGTGGCACAATCTTGGCTCGCTGCAACCTCCACCTCCCGGGCTCCAGCAATCCTCCCACCTCAGCCTCCCACGTAGCTGGGACTACAGGTGTGTACCACCATGCTGGGCTAATTTTTGTATTTTTTGGTAGAGATGGGATTTTACCATGTTGCCCAGGCTGGTCTTGAACTACTGGACTCAAGTGATTTCCCCCCTCGGCCTCCCAAAGTGCTGGGATTACAGGGGTGAGCCACTGCGCCCAGCCAGATTAAAGATTTATTTCAATGGTTTTTGGCAAAATATATTTCAGAGGTTGGGATGTGGCTAGTCTAGAATGGTCTCAGTTGGATCAATTCAGCTCTACTCCATGTGGTCTCTCCTCTTTCCGGGGGGTGACCCCAGGTTTATTCCCATAGAGATTGCAGGGTGTTCAAGGAAGGCTGATATTGTTTAGCTGTGTCCCCACTTAAATTTCATCTTGAACTGTAGTTCCCATAATCTACATGTGTCATGGGAGGGACCTGGAGGGAGGTAGTTGAATCATGGGGGCAGTTACCCTCATGCTGTTCTCATGATAGTGAGTTCCCAAAAGATCTAATGGTTTTATAAAGGGCTTTTCCCCTTTGCTTGGCACTTCTCCTTACTGCCACCATGTGAAGAAGTATGTGTTTGCTTCCCCTTCCACCATGATTTTAAGTTTCCTGAGGCCTCCCCAGTCCTGCAGAACTGTGAGTTAGTTAAACTTCTTTCCTTTATAAATTACCCAATCTTGGGCAGTTCTTTATAGCAGTGTGAGAATGGACTCATACCATAAATTGGTACTGAGTAGTGGGGCGCTGCTGTAAAGATACCCCAAAATGTGGAAGCAAATTTAAAACTTGGTAACAGGCAAAAAAGCTGGAACAGTTTGAAGGGTTCAGAAGAAGAGAGGAAAATGTGGGAAAGTTTGGAACTTCCTAGAGACTTGTTGAATGGCTTTGACCAAATGCTGACAGTGATATGGACAATGAAGTCCAGGCTGAGGTGGTCTCACATGGAGACGAGGAACTTCTTGGGAACTGGAGTGTATTATTCTGTTTCACGCTGCTTATAAAGACACACCCGGTACCAGGAAGAAAAAGAGGTTTAATTGGACTTACAGTTCCACATGGCTGGGGAGGCCTCAGAATCATGGCAGGAGGCAAAAGGCACTTCTTACATGGTGGAGGCAAGAGAAAATGAGAGAGATGCAAAAGTGGAAATCCCTGATAAAACCATCAGATCTCATGAAACTTATTCACTACCATAAGAACAGTATAGGAGAAACCGCCCCCATGATTCAAATTATGTCCCACCGGGTCGCTACCACAACACGTGAGAATTATTGGAGTATAGTTCAAGACGAGATTTGCATGGGGACACAGAGCCAAACCATATCATGGAATAAAGCTGACTCTTGCTATGCTTTAGCAAAGAGACTAGTGGCATTTTGCCCCTGCCCTAGATATCTGAAGAACTTTGAACTTGAGAGAGACAATTTAGGGTATCTGCTGAAAGAAATTTTTAAGTGGCAAAGCCTTCAAGAGAAAGCAGAGCATAAAAGTTTGAAAAATTTGCAGCCTGATGATGCACTAGAAAAGAAAACCTCATTTTCTGGTAAGAAATTCAAGCCAGCTGCAGAAATTTGTATAAGTAATGAGGAGCTGAATGTTAATCACCAAGACAATGGTGAAAATGTCTCCAGGGCATATCAGAAACCTTCACAGCAGCCCCTCCCATCATAGGTCCAGAGGCCTAGAAAGGAAAAATGGTTTTGTGGACCAGGACCAGGGACCTCCTGCTCTGTGCAGCCTCAGGACATGATGCCCTGTATCCCAGCTGCTTCAGCTCCAGTCGTGGCTAAAAGGTGCCAACATACAGCTCAAAGAATGTTGCTTCAGAGGGTGCAAGCCCTAAGCCTTGGCGGCTTTCACTTGGTGTTGGGCGTGTGGGTCCACAGAAGTTCAAGAATTGAGGTTTGGGAACCTCTGCCTAGATTTCAGAGGATGTATGGAAATGCCTGGATGTCTAGGCAGAAGTTTGTTGCAGGACCGGAACCCTCATGGAGAGCCTCTGCTAGGGTGGTGCAGAAGGGAAATGTGGGGTTGGGAGCCACCCCACCGAGTCTCTACTGGGGCACTGCCTTGTGGAGCTATGAGAAGAGGGCCACCATCCTCCAGATCGATCCCAGAATGGTAGATCCATTGACAGCTTGCATCGTGTGCCTGGAAAAGCCACAGACACTCAACGCCAGCCATGAAAGCAGCTGAGAGGAGGCTGTACCCTGCCAAGCCACGGGGCAGAGTTGCCCAAGGCTATGGGGGCCCTTCTCTCACATCAGTGTGACCTAGATGTGAGACATGGAGTCAGAGGAGATGATTTTGAAACTTTAAGGTTAATGACTGCCCTACTGGATTTGGGACTTGCATGAGGCCTGTAGCCCCATTGTTTTGGCCAATTTCTCCCATTTGGACTGGGTGTATTTACCCAATGCCTGTACCCCCATTGTACCTAGGAAGTAACTAACTTGCTTTTCAATTTTACAGGCTCATAGGCAGAAGGGATTTGCCTTGTCTCAGTAAGACTTTGCACTTGGACTTCTGTATTAATGCTGGAATGAGTTAAGACTTTGGGGAACTGTTGGGAAGGTATAATTAATTTTGAAATGTGAGAACATGAGATTTGGGAGGGGATAAGGGTGGAATGATATGGTTTGTCTGTGTCCTCACCCAAATCTCATTTTGAATTGTAATTCTCATCATCCCCACATGTCGTGGGAAGGACCCACGACATCATGAATCATGGGAGCGGTTATCCTCATGCTGTTCTTGTGACAGTGAGTGAGTTCTCACGAGATCTGATGGTTTTATAAGGGGCTTTTCCCCCTTTGCTTGGTGCTTCTCCTTCCTGCCACCATGTGAAGAAGGACATGTTTGCTTCCCCTTCTGCCATAATTGTAAGTTTCCTGAGGCCTCCGCAGCCCTGCAGAACTGTGAGTCAATTAAACCTTTTTCCTTTATAAATTACTCAGTCTTGGGCAGTTCTTTATAGCAGCATGACAACAGACTAATACAAAGGCAGAAGAAACTCACAAGTGCTTTTTCAAGCCCTTGCTTACTGTCTGTGGGCCAAAGGAAGTCACAAGACTTAGTTCAAAGTTGGAGTGTGAAAGACTGGATGCAGAGAGGTCACTAACTGGGACCTTTATAAACTAACATATAATACAATATCAGGTTGTCTATTTTGTCATATTAAATTGATCAGTAGATTCAGGTGTTGCCTTCTCAATATGCCTATCTTTTAGGTAATGATGATACACCAATTCTATCATTACTTCTGCATTTATTGGCATACACTTAAATTCTTCTGTAAAGGAGCACTTACCTCCTATAAATTATTTGCTTATGCTAAAATACAGGATGAATATGTATTTCCATGTATTTGTCATTTTCAGAATAGTGAATTGGTACCATAGCATTCCAAGGGGTCCAATGAGTTTTTTAAAAAATTATCATGTTAAACTCATGGATTTTTAACCTATTTGAGAAATTTTGGTCCATTACAGTCATTATTCCTTTTCATACTTGATATGGTTTGGCTCTGTGTTCTCCCCCATATCTCATCTTGAATTGTACTCCCATAATTCCCATGTGTTGTGGGAGGGACCCAGTGGGAGATAATTGAATCATGGGGGCGGTTTCTCCCATACTGTTCTCGTGGTAGTAAATAAGTCTCACAAGATCTGACGATTTGATAAGGGGAAACATGTTTAGCTTGGCTCTCATTCTCTCTCTTGCCTGCTGTGATGTAAGATGTGCTTTTTGCCTTATGCCATGATTCTGAGGCCTCTCCAGCCATGTGGAACTGTAAGTCCAATGAAACTTCTTTCTTTGGTAAATTGCCCAATCTTGGGTATGTCTTTATCAGTAGTGTGAAAACAAACTAATACAATACTCAAGCTGCCCCATCTTTTCCTAGTGGCAGTACCTTCAATTAGGCTCCTGTGTCTTTTTAATGTGATCCCAGATAGCCTTGTTGCTTCCTTATATGGCTAGATCTTCCAAGCTCATCCTGCTGCAGAGGTGGATTCAGCTGTTTCTCCAGAGAGTCCTGGTTCCTTTTACTGGGGAATATTTGAAGACTGCACAATATGGGTTCTAGGAGATAGGAGTTTTAAACAACAGATTCTGCGTGAACAACATTACAGTCTTGCAAATGTGGTAGACATGTAGGTGTAATTTGTTTGTTTTCTTTTGTAATACACTAACCTCCACTTCATTCTTCTGGGAACAGCATTTCATCTTTTGGGAAATTGCTTTTTTTCTCACTTTAGTTATTTGTTTTTAGTCATCATACTCTGCCTCTCTAGGTCTAAGCACAAGCGTGTCACCAAAGTCCTCTGCCAGAATCTTTTGAACCGGAACAGGAGAAAGAATTAAGTTACCAACAAAATTTTGAGAGGTGCTGGAGCTGTCCATCAGCCATAATATCTACTGTGTGTAGGAGGCTGGTTTGATATCCCATATGGTTTGGCTCTTTGTCCCCACACAAATCTCATGTTGAATTGTAATTCTCAATGTTGGGGGAGGGACCTGGTGGGAGGTGATTGGATCATGGGGCAGATTTCCCCCATGCTGTTCTCATGATAGTGAGTTCTCACAAGATCTGATGGCTTAAAAGTGCGTGGCTCTTCTCCTCTTGTGCACTCTCTTCTGCTACCATGTGAAGAAGGTGCTTGTTTCCCCCTTCACCTTCCACTGTGATTGTAAGTTTTCTGAGGCCTCGCAGTCATGCTTCCTATACAGCCTGTGGAACTGCGAGTCAGTTAAACCTCTTTTCATAAATTACCCAGTCTCAGGTAGTTCTTTAAAGCTGTGTGAGAACAGACTAATATAACATCCTTGGTGAATTCAGTATCTATGGGGATATTCCATCTATTGCCTCTACCTCAGATATCTCTAACTTTCTCAAATGTATTGGCTTGGACTTGTTGCCACTTTAGCCTCTCACTCCCATTACCATTATGTTAAAATGTTTCATTAACTGGAACTGCTCTGCCTCTGAAATTTTAACACTTGCAGCCACCTCACTGATCACAATCATTTCTTTCACCAGTGCTCTCACTTTGGTATTTATGATTCACAAATTTTATACCCTACTGAGATCGCTGGTCCCCTAACTTCTCAGGGTTCCTCCTATCTTCCCTTTCCAGCCTACCCTACAAAATGCATATCTTTACTCATGCTCATTGCTCCTGGGTTCTTTTTCCAGAGTCTGCCTGCAGAACTGTCACTATGAAACAGACCAACTCTCCCTTCTAGTCTTAGGTCCTTTTGGAGAAAAGCACACAATAGTATGTGCCTATTAAAAAGCCACTAAAAATTCATGGTCTGATGCCTCAGCTGAGATCTACTGTGTTGTCTGGCACTTTCCTCTCTGATATGGTTAGGCTTTGTTTTCCCATCCAAATCTCATCTTGAATTGTGATCCCCATGATCCCCAGGTGCAGAGGGAAAGACCTGGTGGGAGGTGATTGGTTCATGGGGGCGCTGTTCCCCATGCTGTTCTCCTGATAGTGAGTTTTCATGAGATTTGATGGTTTTATAAGTGTCT
Source organism: Pongo abelii (assembly GCF_028885655.2). Taxonomy (NCBI): domain Eukaryota; kingdom Metazoa; phylum Chordata; class Mammalia; order Primates; family Hominidae; genus Pongo; species Pongo abelii. The sequence continues at coordinate 42,696,710 of NC_071995.2, read as the reverse complement.
GATAGTTCCTCCTTCTCATGCTTGTTCTCTCTCACCTGCCACCATGTTAAGATGTGCTTCAGGAGCTGGGCACACGGCCGCTGCTCTGCCCTTGATTGATGTGCAGAGCAAAGTGAAGGGCTGCCCAGGTGAGGCCAGGCTGACTGAAAAGGATGGATACTACTATGCTGAATATGCGGAATCTGTTTGAGCAGCTTGTGCGCCGGTCGGAGATTCTCAGTGAAGGAAACGAACTCCAATTTATCCAGTTGGTGAAGGACTTTGAGGATTTCTTTAAAAAGTGGGAGAGGACTGACTATGAGCTGGGGAAATACAAGGATCTTCAGATAAAAGCAGAGACTGAGTGAAATGCTCTGGATGTTATGCTGAAGCATGCACATAATCAGGTGGATGCAGACATCCAAACGGAGAGCTGAGGCTGACTGGGAAAAGCTGGAGTAACAGGTTCAGCTGACTCGAGAGATGTTCCTGTGTGACATATCTGGCAGCATTCAACTAAGCGGGGAGCAAAAATCAGCTTTGGCTTTTCTCAACAGAGGCCAACCATCCAGCAGCAATGCTGGGAACAAAAGACCATCAATCATCGATGAATCTGGTTCCATTTTATCAGGTATCAGCTTTGACAAGACCGATGAATCACTGGATTGCGACTCTTCTTTGGTGAAGACTTTCAAGCTGAAGCAGAGAGAAAAGAGGCGCTCTAGTAGCCGACAGTTTGTTGATGGTCCCTCTGGACCTGTAAAGAAAACTCGTTCCATTGGCTCCACAGTAGACCAGGCGGAATGAATCCATAGTTGCAAAAACTACAGTGACTGTTCCCAATGATGGCGGGCCCATCAAAGCTGTGTCCACTACTGAGACTGTGCCATATTGGACCAGGAGCCAAAGGAAAACAGGTACTTTACAACCCTGGAACAGTGACCCCACCCTGAACAGCAGGCAGCTGGAGCCAAGAACTGAGACAATGTGGAAATGCCACAGGGTAACAGAGGGATGCGCCTGCATGACTTTGTCTCCAAGACGGTTATTAAACCTGAATTCTATGTTCCATGTGGAAAGCAGATAAAATTTGGGAAACTATCGCTGAAGTGTCATGACTGTTGTGTGATCTCTCATCTAGAATGTCGGGACCACTGTCCCCTTCCCTGCATTCCTACCCTGATAGGAACACCTGTCAAGATTGGAGAGGGAATGATGGCCGACTTTGTGTCCCAGACTTCTCCAATGATCCCCCCATTGTTGTGCATTGTGTAAATGAGATTGAGCAGAGAGGTCTTACTGAGACAGGCCTGTATAGGATCTCGGGCTGTGACGGCACAGTAAAAGCTGAAAGAGAAATTCCTCAGAGTGAAAACTGTACCCCTCGTCAGCAAAGTGGATGATATCCATGCTATCTGTGGTCTTCTAAAAGACTTTCTTCAAAACTTCAAAGAACCTCTTCTGACCTTTTGCTTAAACAAAGCCTTTATGGAAGCAGCAGGAATCATAGATGAAGACAACAGCATATCTGCCATGTACCAGGCTGTTGGTGAACTGCCCCAGGCCAACAGGGACACATTGGCTTTCCTCATGATTCACTTGCAGAGAGTGGCTCAGAGTCCACATACTAAAATGAATGTTGCCAGTCTGGCGAAAGTCTTTGGCCCTACAATAGTGGCCCATGCTGTGCCCAATCCAGACCCAGTGATGATGTTACAGGACATCAAGTGTCAACCCAAGGTGGTCGAGCGCCTGCTTTCCTTGCCCCTGGAGTATTGGAGTCAGTTCACGATAGTGGAGCAAGAGAACACTGACCCCCTACATGTCACTGAAAACTCAAATGCCTTTTCAACACCAGATATTAAAGTGAGTTTACTGGGACCTGTGACCACTCCTGAACATCAGCTTCTCAAGACTCCTTCTTCTAGTTCCCTGTCACAGAGAGTCTGTTCCACCCTCACAAAGAACACTCCCAGATTTGGGAGCAAGAGCAAGTCTGCCACTAACCTAGGATGGCAAGGCAACTTTTTTGCTTCTTCAATGCTCAAGTGAAGTCACATCTGCCTATTACTCCCAGCATTGATTGACTATAAGAAAGGACACATCTGTACTCTCTGCTCTACAGCCTCCTCTACTCATTACTACTTTTAGCATTCTCCAGGCTTTTACTCAAGTTTAATTTTGCATGAGGGTTTTACTAATATTATATATAGCTCCCCTTCCTTCTCCTTGAGTCACATAATATCAGTACCTTGTTCTGGTCTTTGTTGGGAGCTTTTAGATGAGACATCTTTCCAGGGGTAGAAGGGTTAGTATGGAATTGATGGTGATTCTTTTGGGGAAGGGGGTTATTACTCCTTTGGCTTAAAGCCAAATGCTGCTCATGGAATGAACGATCTTTCTCTAGTTTCATTCAAACTGATTTCCATGAGACAATGACAGAAACCCTACCTATCTGATAAGGTTGGCTTGTCTCAGGGTGGGAAGTGGGAGGGTGGGGCGAAGAAAGGGTTACACCATAAGATTTAGGATGCCTCCTTCTAAGAACTGGAAGTTCTTATTCCCCATTATGAACTGAGCTATAATATGCAGCTTTCATAAAAATGGGATGCACTGAGGACAGAATTAGTGATGGGAGTACGCATAGCTTTAGTTTGGATGATTAGGTCTTTAATAGTGTTGAGTGGCACAACCTTGTAAATGTGAAAGTACAACTTGTATTTATCTCTAATGTGCCATTGGCTGAACCTTGGGTTAATTTGGGGTCAAAGTCAGATTTTCTTTTAAAATTGAATTCATTCTGATGCTTGACCCCCATACTCCCAAACTTGTCCAGTGGAGCCCAACTTCTAAAGGTCAATATGTTGTCCTTTGGCATCCCAACTAACAATAAGGAATAGGCTATAAGGGAAGATGGTCAATATTTTCTGTGGTAAGAAAAGCCAGTCATTTTTTCTTTGCACTTTGGATGCTGAAATTTTCCCATGGAACACAGCCACTTCTAGACAGATGTGAGGTTTTTCTTCTGTTAAAATTATTCTTAATTTCTGTAAAAATGATTTTCTTCTATAGAATGTTTGACTTCATATTGACCCTTATCTGTAAAACACCTATTTAGAATAATATTTGGAAAAAAGCAAATAGCTTTTTCAAAATAGAAAAAAAAAAATGTGCCTCTTCCCCTCCTGCCATGATTGTTGTAAGTTTCCTGTAAGTTACAAAGTTTCCTGTTGTAAGCCTTCCCAACCCTGCGGAACTATGAATCAATTAAACCCCTTTTCTTTATAAATTATCCAGCATTGGGCAGTTCTTTATAGCCGTGTGAAAACAGACTAATACATTCATAGATTCTCTCACTTCTCAGATGGCTATTTCAGACCTTTCCCTAGCTCCTCTCCTCACTACAGCTTACTCTAGTCTCTTGCCCTCAATCTCAGCTGATGACCTCATTTTTAACTTTCTGTTAACAATGACTCTGATTTGCTTTTAAGTGTCAGACACTTAGCAAGATGCTTTGAATGCATTATCGTATTTACACATCAAAATAGCGCTATGAGTTAGGGATAAATATCCCATTTCACCTAAGAGAAAATGGATTCTAAGAGAGGTTAAACAACTGTCCCAAGAGTGTCCAGTATGCTTGTATAACAAACCACCCCAGTTTATTGGCTTAAAATAATTAACTAGAATAATTTCTTATGAGTTCTGTGTCCATGGGCTGGTTCTGCTGCTCTGGACTGGACTCAGTCAGGCATCTGCTGTCAGCTGGCAGGTCAGCTGGGATCTTGGGACAATCCTTCTTTATTCTATGTGGTCTCTTATCTCCTTCCATGGGCTACACCAGGTCTATTTTCACAGAAACCACAAGAGTCCATGAAAGGAAGTAGAAACACCCAAATGTCCTTCAAGCCTCTGCTTGCTATCCTATGGGCTGAAGTAAGTCCCATGATTGAGCCCAGAGTCAGAATGAGAGTGAATTACAAAATTGTAGGGGGGGAGGGAACTCATAAATTGGGACTATAAATGAAATTGATCTACCACACGTAGCTAATCAGTTGTACAGATGAATTTCAAACCCAGATCTCTTAACACAGAGCCCATTTTCTTTCCTCTATTCTCACAGCTTCTTCACCAACAAAACCCCAGAAGTTATGAGGCAAGAATTCTAATGTTTTTCTTCCCCCTCCCCACAAAGTTTCTCTGAATCCATCTATTTTTATCTCTCTTCTCTCGTGTGAGGAAAAATTTTGCCCCTTCTTTGTTCAATTTTAATTGCCCCACTTGGACTATGGATCCTACTTCTTCCTTCCTCCTCAAGAACTTTGCTTCCTCAAACACCCCCATCTATCCTTGACCTTCAGCCTCTCGTCTGCAGTGCCCCTTTTCTCTCATCATATAAATATCCTTGACTCTTCTTTTAACCACATGATTTCCTTTAGCTTTCCCTTTGTGTTTCTTCAACCTCCCCCTCTCCACCTTTTACCTTCTATTGCCATTCAGCAGTCCATAAACTAGTTTCTGGCTCCCTTGCCCTCATGAAAAGAGGCTCTTGCCCAAGTCACTCATGATCAACTTACTTATTTTTTTGGTCTGAGGCATTTTTAGAGTTAGTATATTAAGGTCGGTGAGGATAAGCTGTAGAAACCAGTTCCTAAATCTTAATGGGATTACCCAATAAAAGTTTAGTTTTCATTTAGGTCATGATCTCCTCATGTATTTGCTTGTTGTCCTTCCTTGTGGTGACCTGGGGCCTTAGGCTCCTTTCATCTTGTGGCTCCACCATCTCCTATGGACTTAAGGCCCTCCACTGGAGCTCTGCATCTGGCAGCTGAGGAGTGAAGAGTGTGGAAGATTGTTTGTTAGAAGGGGACAGGGCCAGCGAGAAATTTATCCTTCTACCTTTATTCCATCAGCCATAACACAGCCTGCAAGGAAGGCTGGAACATGCATTGTAGCTGTCTTCCAGTTGGAAAAATAAACTGGTAAGAATACAGCAGTTCTTTACCAAAGTCTGCCATCCTTCTTTCTTTCTGACACTCTCTCCTGTGTCTTCCGTGACACCATTCTCTCTTGGTTTGTCTTCAAATCCTGGCTGCTTATTTTCAGTCACGCACAGGTCCTCTTTCTTTTATTCATTTCCTTAAATGTTGGCATCCCCCTGCACTTTGTTCTTAAGTCATTTCTCTTCTCACTAAATATTCTCCCTGGAACATTCCACAAATAACCAGCAGATCTATCTCCATCTTTTTGTTCAGACCCCGATGTAAAACCTGCTGTTCTTCCTTTAAGTCTCCATTTTGGTAAGTGGGCATCTTCCCTGGTCACCAAACCAGAAAATGAAGTGATCCTACATTCTTCCCTTATCCTCTATAACTGAGGGTCTCAGCCTCAGCACTATTGACATTTTGGGCCAGATAATTATTTGTTGTGGGACAGGTTCTGCACATTGTAGGATGTTTAGCAGCATCCTTGGCCTTCACCTGCTAGATACCAGTAGGGAATCCCTTCCCATGTTGTGACAATCCCAAAAAATATCCAGACATTGCCAAATGTCCCCTGGGAAGGGGGAGACTGTCTCCAGTTATCTCCAGTTAAGAACTGCCCTATAAAATCATCCAGTCCTACATTTCAACCCTGGCAACATTTTCTTTCTTCATTTAAATCTTTTTGCCATTCTTTCTTTCTTTCTTTTTTTTTTTGAGACAAAGTTTCACTCTGTCACCCAGGCTGGAGTGCAGTGGCACAATAACAGCTTACTGCAGCCTTGACCTCCTGGGCTAAAGTGATCCTCTGACCTCGGCCTCCCAAAGTGCTAGAATTACAGGTGTAAGCCACCTCGCCTGACCCATTTCATTAAATTTCACATCATTTCGCCTCTAGATGTTTCCAATTGCCTGCTCTCCGGCTGTGGCAAATTTGCTGACCCAACAGTAATTCTTGACTCAAATATTCCTTGCTACCATGCACTAAAGAAAAATGTAATACTTGTTTTTCAGCCTCATTTTCATCTAAGGATAGCCAGGTGACATGATGTTGCATGGAATATTAGGTTCATGAAGGGGAGCTAGTTGAACTTAAAGGTTAACAGCAAAGCTTTGGAATCATCCAGCTTGGATCATTGCATCTCGGCCTCATCACTCTGATAGTTGTGTCACCTTAGGAAAGTTACTTAAATTCTATGTGCCCATCAGTAAAACTGGGATAATAGTAGTACCAACCTTATAGTATTATTGTGAAGATAAATGAGTTAATATGTATAAAGTGTTTAGTATAGGCAAACCTTGTTTTATTGTTTATTCCACTTTGCTTCATTGTGCTTCACAGAAATTGCATATTTTACAAATTGAAGGTTTGTGTCAACCCTGCAAGGCTATCACTGAGCAAGGCTATCAGTACAATTTTTCCAACAGCATGTGTTCACTTTGTGTCTCTGTGTCACATTTTGGTAATTCTTGCAATATTTTGAAAGTTTTCATTATTATTATATCTGTTATGGTGATCTGTGATCTTTGACATTATTAGTGTAATTGTTTGGGGGCACCAAGAACTGTGCCCATATAAGACAGTAAACTTAATCAATAAATGTTGTATGTGTTCTGACCACTCCACCAACTGGCTGTTGGCTGTTTTCCCACCTCTACGCCTCTCCTCAAGCTTTCCTATTCCCTGAGACACAACAAGATTCAGCCAATTAATAAGCCTCGTTTGTAGGTGTTCAGGTGAAAGGAAAAGTCACACAACTCTCACTTTAAATCAAAAGCTAAAAATGATTAAGCTTAGTGAGGAAGGTAGTCAAAAGTTAAGACAGGCCAAAAGCTAGGCCTCTTGCACCAAACAGCCAAGTTGTGAATGCAAAAGGAAAGTTATTGAAGGAAATTAAAAGTGCTACTCTAGGGAACTCACATATGATAAGGAAATAAAACAGCCTCATTGCTGATATAGAGAAAGTTTAAGTGGTCTGGATAGAAGACCGAACCAGCTACAATATTCCCTTAAGCCAAAGCTTTAACCAGAGAAAGATCCCAACTTTTTTCAATTCTATGAAGGTTGTGGGAGGTAGGAAGCTACAGAATAAAATCTGAAACTAACAGAAGTTGATTCATGAGGTTTAAGGAAAGAAGCCATCTCCATAACATAAAAGTGCAAAAGCGAAGTGCCAAGTGCTGATGAAGAACCTGAAGCATGTGTTCCAGAAGATCTAGCTAAGATCATCAGTGGAGGTGGCTACACTAAACAACAGGTTTTCAATGTAAATGAAACAATCTTCTATTGGAAGAAGATGCCATGTAGGACTTTCATAGCCAGAGATGAGAAGTCAGTGCCTGGCTTCAAAGCTTCAAAAGACAGGCTGACTCTCTTGTTAGGGGGTAATGCAGCCAGTGACTTTAAATTGAAGCCAATGGTCATTTACTCTTATGAAAATCCTAGGACCCTTAAGATTTCTTTCAAAATATTACTACTGATTGACAATGCACCTCATCATCAAAGAGCTCTCATGGAACTATATAAGGAGATTAATGTTGTTTCCATGTTGCTAATACAATATCCCTTCTGCAGCCCATGGATCAAGGAGTCATTTCAACTTTTAAGTCTTATTCTTTAAAAAAATTTGTAAGGCTATAGCTGCCATAAAAGTGATTTCTCTGATGGATCAGGGCAAAGCAAATTGAAAACATTCTGGAAAGGATTCACCATTCTAGATTCCATTAATAACATTCATGATTCATGGGAAGAGGTCAAAATAATATTAAGAGAAGTTTAGCAGAAGTTAATTCCAACCTTCATGCATTACTTTAAGGGGTTCAACACATTAGTGGAGAAAGTAACTGCAGATGTGCTACAAGTAGCAAGAGAACTAGAATTTTAAAATGGAGCCCGAAGATGTGACTGAATTGTCCCAATCTCATGATCAAACTTGAACAGATGGGGAGTTGCTTCTCAGTGATACGCAAAGAAAGTACGTTCTTGAGATGGAATCTACTGTTGGTGAAGATACTGTCAGCATTGTTGAAATGGCCACAAAGGATTTAGAACATTGCACAAACTCATTTGGTAAAGTAGTGGCAAGGTTTAACAGGATTGACTCCAATTTTGAAATAAGTTCTACAATGGGTAAAATACTATGCTATCAACTAGCATTTCATGCTACAGACAAATCTTTCCTGAAAGAAAGAGTCCATTGGTGTGGCAAATTTCATTGCTGTCTTATGTTAAGAAATTGCCACAGCTACCTCAATCCTTAGCAATTACCACCCTGGTCAGTCAACAACCATCAATATCAAGGCACGACCTTCCACCAGCAAAAATATTATAACTCGCTGAAAGATCAAATGAACATTAGCACTTTTTAGCAATAAAGTATTTTAAAATTAAGGTATGTACTTTTTTAAAGACATAATGATATTGCACATTTAGACTACAGCAGAGTGTAAACATAACTTTTAAATGCTCTGGAAAACATAAAAAATTGTGTGACTTGCTTTTTTTTTGATATTCACTTTATGGTGGTGGTCTAGAACTGAATTCACAATATCTCTGAGGTATGCCTGTACTGTGCCTGGCTGCATGGTGACTATGATATGGTGATGACAATAATCATGTAGTCACTCTTTTCCCTGCTCAATCTCAAATTTTACTACTTCACATCCTATCCCCAACCACTATTCACCTTTAATATTCAGTTCAGGGCCCAGCACAGCAGCTCATGCCTGTAATCCCAGCACTTGGGGAGACCCAGGTGGGAGGATTACTTGACCGAGGCCAGGAGTTCCAGAAGTTCGAGAATTGTGTCTGCACTCCAGCCTGGATGACAAAGTCAGATTCGGTCTTAAAAAAAAAAAAAAACCTGAACAAAAACAACAACAAGAAAACTCAGTTCAGTGAGACTGCCTTTACTTTTGTTTATTTTTTTTATATCCATAGGTTATTGGGGAACTGGTGGTGTTTGGTTACCTGAGTAAGTTCTTTAGTGGTGATTTATGAGAATTTGGTGCACCCATCACCCGAACAGTATACATGGCACCCAATTTGTAGTCTTTTATCCCTCACTCCCTACTCAGACTTTCCCCTGAGTCCCCAAAGTCCACTGTGTCATTCGTATGCCTTTGCATCCTCATAGCTTAGCTCCCATATATGAATGAGAACATACGATGTTTGGTTTTCCATTCCTGAGTTACTTCACTTAGAATAGTCTCCAATCTCATCCAGGTTGCTGCAAATGCCATTAATTCATTCCTTTTTATGGCTGAGTAGCATTCCATCTCATATATATATATATACACACACATATATATATGTTGGAATATATATCTGGAACGTGTGTGTGTGTGTGTGTGTGTGTGTATACATATGTATATGTATTTACCACAGTTTCTTTATCCACTCGTTGATTGATGGGTATTTAGGTTGGTTCCACGTTTTTGCAATTGCAAATTGTGCTGCTATAAACATGGATGTCCATATAATCACTGGTTTTCCTCTGGGTAGATACCCAGTAGTGAGATTGCTGGATCAAATGGTAGTTCTACTTTTAGTTCTTTAAGGAATGTCCACACTGTTTTCCATAGTGGCTGTACTAGTTTATGTTCCCACCAGCAGTGTAGAAGTGTTCCCTGTTCACCACATCCATGCTAACATCTATTTTTTTTTTATTTTTTGATTATGGCCATTTTTGCAGGAGTAAGGTGGTATCGCATTGTGGTTTTGATTTGCATTTCCCTGATCATTAGTGATGTTGAGCACTTTTTCATATGTTTGTTGGCCATTTGTATATCTTCTTTTGAGAATTTTCTATTTACGTCCTTAGCCCACTTTTTGATGAGATTGTTTGTTTTTTTCTTGCTAATGTGTTTGACCTCGTTGTATATTTTGGATATTAGTCCTCTGCCAGATGTACAGTTTGTAAAGATTTTCTCCCACTCTGTGGGTTGTCTGTTTACTCTGCTGACTGTGCCTTTGCTGTGCAAAAGCTCTTTAGTCCCAGCTATTTATCTGCTTTTGTTGCATTTGCTTTTGGCTTCTTGGTCATAAAATCCTTGCCTAAGCCAATATCTAGAAGGGTTTTTCCAATGTTATCTTTTAGAATTTTTATAGTTTCAGGTCTTAGATTTAAGCCCTTGATCCATTTGAGGTTATTTTTATATAAGGTGAGAGTTGAGGATCCAGTTTCATTCTCCTAGAGGTGGCTAGCCAATTATCCCAGCACCATTTGTTGAATAGGGTGTCCTATCCCCACTTTATGTTTTTGTTTGCTTTGTCAAAGATCAATTGGCTGTAAGTATTGGGGTTTATTTTTGGGTTCTGTATTCTGTTCCACTGGTCTACGTGCCTATTTTTATACCAGTACCATGCTGTTTTGGTGACTGTGGCCTTATATAGTTCGAAGTCAGGTAATGTGATGCCTCCAAATTTGTTCATTTTGCGTAGTCTTGCTTTGGCTATGTGGGCTCTTTTTTAGTTCCATATGAATTTTAGGATTGTTTTTTCTAATTTTGCGAAGAATGATGGTGGTATTTTGGTGAGAATTGTGTTTAATTTGTAGACTGCTTTTGGCAGTATAGTCATTTTCACAATATTGATTCTACCCATCCATGAGCATGAGATGTGTTTCCATTTGTTTGTGTTGTCTATGATTTTTTCTAGCAGCGTTTTGTAGTTTTCCTTGTAGAGGTCTTTCACCTAATTGGTTAGATACATTCCTAAATATTTTATTTTATTTTATTGCAGCTATTGTAGAAGGGGTTGAGTTCTTGATTTGATTCTCAGCTTGGTCGCTGTTGATGTATAGAACAGTTACTAGTTTGTGTACATTAATTTTGTATCTGGAATCTTTGCTGAATTCTTTTATCAGTTCTAGGAGCTTTCTAGAGGAGTCTTTAGGGATTTTTAGGGAAACAATCATATCATCAGCAAACAGTGACAGTTTGACTTCCTCTTTGCTGATTTGGATGCCATTTATTTCTTTCTCTTGTCTGATTACTCTGGCTAGGACTCCCAGTTCTACGTTGAAGAGAAATGGTGAGAATGGGCATCCTTATGTTGTTCCAGTTCTCAGAAGGAATGCTTTCAACTTTTCCCCATTCAGTATTATGTTGGCTGTGGGTTTGTCAGAGATGGATGGCTTTTATTACGTTGAGATATGTCCCTTGTATGCCGCTTTTGCTGAGAATTTTAATCATAAAGGAATGCTGGATTTTGCTGAATGATTTTTCTGTGTCTATTGAGGTGATCATGCAATTTTTGTTTTTAATTCTGTTTATGTGGTATATCACATTTACTGACTTGCATGTTAAGCCATCCCTGCATCCCTGGTATGAAATCCACTTGATCATGGTGGATTTTTTTTTTTTTTTTTTTGGCTATCTTGTTGGATTTGGTTAGATAGTATTTTGTTAAGGATTTTTGCATTTATGTTCATCAGAGATATTGGTCTGTAGTTTTCTTTTTTGGTTATGTCCTTCCCTGGTTTTGGTATTAGGGTGATCCTGGCTTCATAGAATGATTTAGGGAGGATTCCCTCTTTATCTTGTGGAATAGTGTCAATAGGATTGGTACCAATTCTTTGGATGTCTGGTAGAATTCTGCTGTGAATCCATCTGGTCCTGGAATGTTTTTGTCAGTAAATTTTACATTGCCATTTCAATCTCACTGCTTATTATTGGTCAGTTCAGGATATCTAATTCTTCCTGATTTACACTAGGAGGGTTGTATCTTTCCAGGAATTTATCGATCTCCTCTAGGTTTTCTAGTTTGTGTTTATAAAGATATTCATAGTAGCCTTAAATGATGTTTTGTATTTCTGTAGTGTCAGTTGTAATATCTTCCATTATGTTTCTAATTGAGTTTGTTTGGATTTTCTCTCTTCTTTTCTTGGTTAATCTTGCCAATGGTCTATCCATTTTATTTATCTCTCCAAAGAACCAGCTTCTTGTTTCATTTATCTTTTGTTATTTTCTTTGTTTGTTTCAATTTCATTTAGTTCTGCTATGATCTTGGTTATTTCCTTTCTTCTGCTGGGTTTGGGTTTTGTTCTTGTTTCTCTAGTTCCTTGAGGTGTGACCTTAGATTGTCTGTTTGTGTTCTCTCATACTTCTTGATGTAGGTGTTTAGGGCTATGAACTTTCCTTTTAGCATGCCTTTGTTTTATCCCAGAGGTTTTGATAGGCACCTCATACTGGAGCTCCTAATTTTATAAAACAATTACTAATAGACCTAAGAAATGAGATAGATAGCAACACAATAGTAGTGGAGGGACTTCATACTCCACTGATAGCACTGGACAGGTCATCAAGACAGAAAGTCAGCAAAAAAACAATGGACTTAAACTATATCCTGGAACAAATGGACTTAACAGATATTTACAGAATATTCTACCCAACAACCACAGAATATACGTTCTATTTATCAGCGCATAGAACTTTCTCCAAGATAGCCTCAATAAATTTAAGAAAATTGAAATTATATCAAGCACTCTTTCAGATCACAGTGGAATAAAACTGAAAATCAACTCCAAAGGGAACCTTCAAAACCATGCAAATACATGGAAATTAAATAACCTGCTCCTGAATGATCATTGGGTCAAAAATGAAATCAAGATGGAAATTAAAAAATTCTTCGAACTGAATGACAATACAGACTGTCTTTAGAAAGTTTTCTCTCACGTTTTTCCTTCCAAATTAGAAGCCCTTCCTCAGATGTTACTTGTTTTTCTCCTCCCAGTAGGCTGTGAATTCCCACGAGGCAAGGACCAGATCTTTCTTCTATGTATTCCCAGGACCACCACAAGTGTTCAGTAAATATGAAATGCTCAATAAAGGTCTGCTGACTAAATCAACAAGTGAACAAACATTGGTAGTATAAATCAGTCTTGCAAATAACTTTCCTCCCATTTAGCGGCAGGTCATAAAATTGTCCACCAGCTTAGAAAAAAAAACCAAACTTTATTAATCTAGTTACCTACGCTCATCTTTGATGAAGCTGGGCATTTAAATTCACCATAAGGTGAACTTAAGAAGAATATTTATCTCACTAGCCTGGCAACTCTGGCTAGCTTTTAACTAAATTGAGGCCAGAGACCAAATTATTCTTAGGATAAAGAGGAAAAATATAATGTGACTCCAAACTTCACAGACATCCTTAAAAAATCTCATTCTGAATAAATTCATCTAAATTTGGACAGGAGAGTAGCAATGGTAAGTGTTAATTGGCAGAGAGTTCACAGTTTTAACACTCCACTGTTACAGAGTTTCCTAAAGGAGCAGCCTTCCCAAAGTTATCTAGTGGTTAAAAAGCAAGATTTAATTACATACACACGCGCACACACACACACACACACACAACCATGCTTTTCATCTGTCCAGTTCCCACTTAGCAAACTGTTAATAAATTTTAAAATCCTTAAATTTCCAGAGAAAAAAAAGACCAGCTGTAATCCTAAGTAACGCAATGTTTTCATCCCCGTCTCCCAGCAGAGACATACACAACTACCAATGTCTAGTAGGACCTGGTGGTGATTTTTTCCCTTTAGGTTTTGGACCCAACCATCTGTCATTTGGCATTTAACCAACTCCGACTATAAGCTCCTTCTCTAGATCAAAACGTATTACATCCTCTCTTCTAGAGTGAAGGAGCTGTTGGCACCTCTCCTCACAATCCTTATTAAAAGGTGACCGGAAATGAGTCACTGGAAACTGAAATTTCTTAAAAGGTCTCTGAGAAAAACACATCTCCTTCTCCCTTATAACATAAGGGCCTCATTTAATATGCAAACAACCCACTCTTTCAGAGGTAACTTTTCAACGGTGGCACAGCTACAACAGTCTCGGTGATACCTTCCACTGACCCTGATAACAGCCCCTCCAGCCACTAGCGACTCCGTTTACTTCCCCTGGAAGCCCATCAGTTGCTGAAGTGACAACCAACACCGGAGAGCCAGGCTTCGCCCAACAGGTAGTACGCGGAGGCGCCCCAGACGCCAGCGCGTCCCCCCCGACCCCACCCCGCCCTCCGGGCGCTCCACGCCAGCGTCCACCCGACCCCACGCCTGGGGGACTGCCTGGGCTCTAGCGAGAGTGCCACGGCTCTGCACGGCAGCCGGGAGGTGGTGAGCGCGCCCGATTCACTTCGCCTCCACGCCCACCTCCTCCCACTACGAGTCCCCTCCCCTTGCCACAGCAGTGCCTTTATTGTTGGCCGTGTCTGTCACTTTGTGGGACTGGTGACATGAATGGATGTTCTGGACACACCTTCCGTCCTTCCAGAAAAAACAAAACAAAAAACCAAAAAAAAAAAAAAAAAAAAACCGTCCAGATCTGCATAGAGAGGGGGAGAGACTCCCCCCGGCGCTCCCAGAGCCTACGCCGTCGGCCGGAGAAACCCACAGCTTCCCCCTCCCACACTCACTCCTCCCATCCCTTAAAAAAACGCCCAACGCAAATAAATAATATCGTTCCAAGTCCGCCGCCGTCCCGGGTGGCCTCTCCTTCCCGCCCGGCCCCGCGCGCTCCAGCCCTGCAGGAGGCGGCGGCGAGAAGCTGCGGCTCCGGGTGCCGTGCGCGCGGGCGACAGGCGGGCGCGCAGCAGGCCAGTTGGCGCCGCACTATGCTCCCCAGCGCGGTGGCCCCCCACGCCGGTGCGTACTGGGACGTTGTGGCCTCCTCCGCGCTCCTCAACCTCCCTGCTGCACCCGGCTTTGGCAACCTGGGCAAGAGTTTCCTGATCGAGAATTTGCTGCGGGTCGGGGGCGCCCCGACGCCCAGGCTGCAGCCGCCCGCGCCCCACGGCCCGGCGACCGCCCTGGCCACCGCGGGCGCGCAACTCCGGCCCTTGCCCGCTAGCCCAGTTCCCCTAAAGCTGTGCCCCGCAGCCGAACAAGTTAGCCCCGCCGGGGCGCCCTACGGAACGCGGTGGGCTTTTCAAGTGCTCAGTCCCTCTGCGGACAGTGCGAGGCTGCCGGGCCGGGCTCCAGGGGACCGAGACTGTACCTTGCAGCCTTCAGCGCCAGGTGAGCTAGCTCTCCCCTCCCTCCCTAGCCGCGCCCGCGCCCCCGGGCTGGGTGGTCCGGGGATCTGGGAGCGCCGGCGGTGCGCCCTGCGCCCAGGGAGCGCCGGTTTGGGAACTTCAAGGAGCATCTCGAGCTTTAGTGGAGATGCCATTTCGGGAGTCGGGGGCCCAGGCGGAGGTACACCACTTTATGTGATTCTTTTTTGCCCCATCCCATTCCACCAGCTTCCTTGCTGTTCCCTTCTTTCAACAGGTGGTAGGGCTGCTTAACTTTTTGGCCTTAACTGGGAAATTCTGAGGGTTCTCCGGCCTGCCTGGATCAGTCTCAAGGGTTTTCACCAAGTTCAACGTTTCTAACCTGCCCGCTTCTGTCTCCTAGGCCGCAGGACACCAGCTCTCAGAAAAGTTTTTGACAAGGAGGGCTTTGCGCGGCCCAACTTGGGGAGATTTTGCCACTTGAACTGTTAGGATGGTCGGGATAGCTCAGGAACGCGCACAAAGATCTTTGGAAGGAGAGTTGCGCAAAGTTCTGGCTTTCTCCGCTCTTAAATTTTGGATCACTTTAGGCGCAAAGAAATGAAGGCCGACTTTTTATTCGTGCTGAGCTGAAAAACAGCTGAATTGGCAACTGGAGTAGAAAGTTCACAAATAAATAAGAATTTACCGAAAGAAGGGCAGTTTGGGTTTATTTTAATCACCGTATAAAACCTAACTAGTGGGACTGGGAAGAAGGATGCCGACAATTTAGTCAAATATCAAATATTGTGTAGGGCTCCCTGAAATTGTCAGTGATAAAAGGGAAAAGCCTCTTAGAGACTCAGAAACTGAGACCCAATTGGATTTTTTTTTTTTTTTTGGCTGCGTCCTTAAACGATCTTAACTCATTCTTTTAATCCCGATGGGTTTGTCCAGAATGACTAATAGACGCTTTTTCAGCAGTTTCCATTGTCCCAGCAAACTGCCGGATCAAATTTATTGCTAATGGCTTTATAGAATTTAACATGTTTAGAACCTGTCCTGGTCTTTCACTTTGAAATGGTTACTAACAGAATGTAACAAATATAACTATATGAACACCGGTCTCATTCACCTAGTGTAAAACCTAAATGCTAGGGAGCCTTTTTTGCACCCTGAAAGAGGAGCAACCAGTTAAGGCAAAGTTTATGGAAATTTGGGCCTCTCTGTTCTTTTTGAAGTATTAGAAAAATTAGGCATAAAGCAGGTTCACTTGGAAGAGAGTTAATTACATTTCATAAAAATAACATTTTCCAGAAAATATGTTGATTTGCATAACTTTTGGTGGCTTGGCGTTGTGTTGATAGAAGTTATTTTTCAAGGATTCCTAAGCTGTTTCTAATTGTAATTGTCTCCGCCAAGAAAGGGTATTTAATTTTAACCTTTGCAGATTTCACAGATTACATTTAAATAAAATAAATGCAAATCAAGTGCAGTTATTTCAATAACCCTCAAAAATAATTTACTATATTTATTTATTTCAAAATATTGCAACTAAAGGTTAAAAGTTTTCCTAACTACGTTCTTTTTATTTTCAAGAACATATTCATTCTTGTACACTTATTAAAGTGTCCAATTGCAAACATTGTTTTTGGAATAATTACGAGGGTTGTAAGAATTTATATTCCCTTTTGAAGTATTCTGATACAGTTTAAGCATGTATTTTTCCAAATATTTTATTCAACACTCATTGAAGATATGATGTTCTAGATTAATTTTCATTTGAACAACATTTGTTTTTTAAAAAATTATTCTTGTAAAGAAAACATTAGTTTCTGAAACTAGAAAAATATCTAAAGAAGAAAACTAAAATCTCATGAATTTGACCCCACAAATATGCTGCTTAAAAACCAGAATTTATATTGATTTATTTTTATAATTGGATAAAGAATGTAGTTTTATGAACATTGCCCCGGTTTTATTTAAATTACAGATTCTTGCCTTGCCAAATGTGGGAATTATTTTATGCAGTGTACAATTATGAAATTATAATGGAGTGCCAACAATTTTTTCTATCAGGTGGAAATTAGGTGAGGATGAAGTAGTGATTTGGTGTTCTGGGGAGAGCATAAGAGTTGGAGAAGCTTTGTTTTCAGGAAGTTAATACCATATTTTTCTGAAATGTTATCGAACATTTACTTCTGATCCTTTAGACACTAACTTGGGAGTGGACCACAAAATCTGATTTTAGTAATTTCTGCATGTTGACTACCCACTTTTTCCCCCAGCCTTAATTTGTTGAGTGCACCACATCTAAATTTGAATAAGAAAGCCCCAGAGTTATTTTTAAGTTCATTGGTGAAATATAGCACCGTTTAACTGCGGGATTTATGCTTCTGCATGCATTTTGGTTTCATTATTTTTCATTATTTTTTGTTACCTACTATTAAATATACCATATATTTCATTCATTCAGCACATGCTTACTGAGTGTCTCTCATGTATCAGGCTCTGTTCTAGGCCATTGGCATAATCAGTTAACAAAACAGATGACTGTCTCGGCCCTTGTAGAGCTTACATTCCATGTTCTGTACTGCTTTATAGGTTAGCAGCCATTTTCAAAATAGCTCCTTTAATCCTCCTAATAAGCTAATGAGGTGGCTATGGGGATTCCAGTTGTTTTTCTTAATGATTATTTCATTTGCTCATTTTGTTTTTGTCCCAAGTATCACTTTAATCATCTATAAAATTGTGAAAGAGAAAAAACTGCCCCAAATCTTCAGACTCCTACCTTAGGTTAGTCTTTCATTGACTAGAAGAAAATAATGAGGGCCAATTGGATCACCAATTACATAGTATCACAATAATAAATCAGATTGTGATTTTGTATCTCAGCCCATAATGGAAGAAATTAGCTCTCCCTTTCCTCTTGTTATGAAATATATTTGAAAGGTGGTGACAGTTAAACACAGTAACACAGATTTACAGGTCATGGATGAAAGTAGAGTTGTCAGTGCTTAATCCCTGAAAATTGTTAAGTTTGAGTATTTACAGCAAGAAAAGCCACACTCCATAGCTATATGTTGTCAAGTTGTTTATATAGAATAGTTTTAAAACTTTAAAAATCAAAGGGCTCAGGGCTAGGGAGGGGCACATTTAGGGCAATATTGGGTAGTAAATACGTTCTCCTCCAGGGCTTATATCTGAAAAAAGAAAAAATGTCATGGATCTATTATAGTTTATTAGTGGAAACCAGGAGGTTTTTTGAGTAAACTCTGATTTTCAGACATCCTTCCTCAGAAGTTTCCCGATACCATTATTTGTGACAATATTTGGAAAATATTATGCCCGATTAAAATATTCATGTCTTCTTATGTAAAAGAGGGCCTCGAAATGTAAAATGCTGAAAGATTTAAATTCTCTTGGCTACAGAATGACATCAGTTTTCCAATTGGTGGTTATGCCATCAATTCTCTTCAAAATAAGTGGAACAAATAGTCATGCTTATTAATAACATTTGTTATTTTAAGCATTTTAGAAAATGTTTGACATAAAAATAATTTCCTGAATATAATTTCCTTTATTGTTTATTAAATCTATTCTTGTGCTGCATATGAAAGGATTGGAAAGCAAATGTTCATTCTGGATAGGTGAATTGAACTGCTTTTTTAAAAAGTAGTTTTGCCAAGTAAGTCATTCTGTGTAGTAAAGAAATAAAAGAGCATTAGTATTTTTTTTTTTCTGGCATCCGATTAGGATTGTTTCTGACCATCAATACTTAATGTGCACTTTAGTTTTCTTGTCTGTCTCTCAATCCCAAGTACTGTTTACCCATTAATTTTTGACTGTCTGAAACTATTCACACTTATGTCTGGTGCTGCAAACGGTAGTTTTTTCCTCCACTGAGATACACTGAAAGTGTGAAATAAAATGGCCTCTTTTACATTTTAGGCACCTAGGCAAGGGAGAAAAGGGATTTGTACTCAAGGTGGGGATTCCAGTCTAAGTAAAGACTTTGTGATCTTATTTTTTAAGCCAGAATTTGAGCTTTCTGTTGCTGACACTATGGTTTAGATTCGTTTTGACAAATTAAAATCATAGAATTTTGAGTGTTGATGATACTGATTCAGAACCGGGATGACAACAGGGGATTCCGAATGGGATAGTGATGGGACTTATGCTAGTGGTTCTTTGCTGAGGCCATCACTCCAGTCATCCTTTGGTGGAATTTTTTGAGAGTTCCAGAACCATATTCTTCCTATATCTGTATATTTTTCTGTAATCTGCTCAACATATCTTTTTATTTAAAACTAACATATTAATAACTTTTACTTAGTTCATGAGTAATCGGCTCATGGTGCCTAAGTTAATAAACACCTTCAGGTTCAAGGAGAAGTTCTTGCAGTGGATAAAATAAAAGAGACTATTAGAACCAATATCTCTCTCTCTCCTTTGCCCCAACACAT
Source organism: Pongo abelii (assembly GCF_028885655.2). Classification (NCBI taxonomy): domain Eukaryota; kingdom Metazoa; phylum Chordata; class Mammalia; order Primates; family Hominidae; genus Pongo; species Pongo abelii. Next base: position 42,677,310 of record NC_071995.2, on the reverse strand, counting down.
GCTTCTCTTCTTTGCTCTAACAACAAGCAAATTTCAATCTGGTAATATGTACTAAAACTCTTGAGGTTTAATAATAAAACAGGAGTACATGGAGCAGGCAAATAAGAAGGTTTTAGAACTTTCCACTTACTTAGCTCCATTCCTTTAGGGATTTGAGAGTTATTTTAAGAGGTACGATGGTTTGAATGCCCGTAAATTTATGTATGGACTTACGTAGAATTAAACATAGAATTTAGAGTGTTCAGGGTTATGCTACATAAAGTCAAAAGGATGCCATATGTTTTGGGCAATTTAAAGGGATTGCTGTGATCGCACCACTGCACTCCAGCCTGGGCAACAGAGCGAGACTCTGTCTAAAACAAAACAAAACAAAACAAACAAACAAATAAAAAAAAACAAAGGGATTGCCAAGGGTGATTTTATTTATATTTGTTTGCCATGAATGTGGTTCAGATATTGGAACCTAAGCTGTGCTTAGACTCCATGATAGTCCTTTTTGGGTGTGCCACCTCCTTCCTGTTCTTAGTGACCACCAGATGTCTTTTTGCTGTAAGAAGATATTTTGCAGTTAGATTTGCTGCTGAACAGTGAGAGAAATGGTAGCAACTTAAAAGTGAAGGACACAACGTCCATGCATAATTTCTGTTTAATCATTGTGTTCATAAAATCGTTTCAGATTCTTTGCTATGAAAGTTTATACAAAAATGAAATGTTATTTAAAACATTTAAACAAATGTGTTCTTATGTTAGGGTGGGCATTAAATACAAAGATCTTTTGAGGGTCTTGCTTTGCAACCTTTAATACAATGTTTGTCTACTTAATTTTCGGTTAGAAGAAACTCTAAGTAAAGTTTTTCTTAATTACATTTGTTTTTCTTTATATATACAATGAAAGGACACAACTTTTAAATCAGTTTAAATAACTGAGTTTTCGTTCAAATACACCTGGAGTCTGTCAGGAATAAAAAGGCAAGTTGTAAACGAAACAATATGATTTTTATCTAGGAATGCTTGTTAGAATCCTCATTTTAGACTTCATTAGATCATGTTTCTATTTTATACTCTTTAAGTAAGAAATTGGATTTTTGCCTTAACATATAACATACTTACCAGGCCCTTGTATATTTTATTCCAAAATGTTTTATTTTACTTTCAGTAATGTTTCCACTTTTAATGAAATCTCTCTCTTTCATTCTTTTTAGCCTCCAGTCAATACTTAACTTGGCAATGCTGAGTGATTCATCACTCTATATAAAGTTACCATAGCTGATTTCATTTTTAATAGGATTATTCATTTTGTCAACCAGCTATTAGTTTGAGAATATTTCAGGGGCACACTTTTGTGAGGTATGTGAACAGTAAACTTAAGGTACTAAAATTCTCTCTGAAGCCAAAGATCAAAAAGCCTATAGGAGTTTTTAGACTTTTAGAACCAAACCATTCAGGAAAAGGAAAGGAAAACAAAAAAACGTTGGGTCTTTTTGTAAAAATTGCTGACTATTTTAATGCCTTCTTGTTTATAAATGTTCCACAGATGACTAGGTTTTTCACTTTTCTTTGACATGTTCAGGGACCATGCCATAACAACCTTAATTTTTTGTTATCTCTAAGCGACCATCAGAAATAGAATATACAATATATAGATTTCCACAACGCCTCTTGAAAAGGCTCAAAATTTCTTGTTCTTTAAAACTTTAAGTCTCTATTATTTTTAAAATTAAAATATGTGAAGGCGTTAATAAGTCATTCTTTGAGAAAATTTACATACATTAAAAAAGGAATAAAAACCATGACTGCTGGCAAGTTTTTAATAGATAACCTAGGGCTGGATTGAGTTTAGGTGTATTGAACAAGTTTTGTGGTTATATTGGGTCTGAAACAAAAAAGACCATCTGATTGTTTAAAGCTGGAACAGAATAACACCTATTTGTTTACATATTTTCTATAGCTGCTTTTCTATTGAATAGTCATAATGGAGACTGTGTAGCTCACAAACCATAAAGCATTTACTATCTTGCTTTTTATAATATAAGTATGCCAGCGCTTGCTCCAACGTGTAAATGGCAAATTGGTTAAATTTAAAACTACCTATAGCTCTCTGAGCATTCCTGTATTTAAAAGTCTAGATTCAAGGTCTTCAGATTACTGATTCTGTAACCATAAGGAATTCATATAACCTCACAGAGCCTCTCTTGCCTCATTTCAAAATGTGAACAGTGGTAGAGTCAGCATTTGACTTTAAAGCACATACGTCAAAAGCCCACTGGTAAGATACAGGAAAAGATGTGCAGGACCTCTTCCCACCATTTCACCATAAGCAAAATATTGGTAAAAGGGGCGTTGTTGTATAAGAAACCATCCCAAAACTCAGTGGCTTGAAGAACAATTTATTATTTTCTCTTACAGTTTTGTGGGCTGACTGGGCTCAGTTGGGTGGTTCCCACTTAGAATCTTGAGTGATGTTAGATGTCAACTGGGACTAAAATCATGGGAAGGTTTGACTGGGCTGGATGTCCAAGATGGCTACTCACATGGCTGGAACTGATGCCATCTGTTGACTGGTTGCTCAATTGGAGCTGTTTATTGCAGCATTCACACTTGGGCTCTCCAAGTTTCTTGGCCTTTTTATAGCAGAGTGGCTGGATTCTGAAAGGGAGAACACCAAGAGCACACATTCCAAAAACCCATGTGGCTTTGGAACTTTGGACATTCTGGTACTTCCAATACTAGGTCATATGAAGCCTTGCAGTTTCTTATGACTTAGTCTTGGAAGTGACATTCTGGAACTTCATAAGACTTAGTTGCAGAAGTTTCAGAATGTCATATCTGCCATATCTCTTGGTTAAGCAAGTCACCAAGGCCATTCCAAATTCAAGGGAAGAAGAAATAGACCCCACCTTTCAATGGGAGGAGTACCAAATAATTTGTGATCATTTAAAATCTGTCCCAGGATGAAATCAAGATAACCAATATCAGATACACTTCCTGCTAGGTCTGTCTTCTGCTGGAGTAGACCAATGCAGGAATTAATCACACAGAGTGGTATAGCCGGGAGCTCAGGGAACCTTCACAAAGGCTTATAGTATTCTCTTCTGTGACATAGACTTTATAATAAAAAGAGCAAGGAATCTCCTCAAGTTTAGATCATTTTTTCAGAGCGGTCTAATTGAGACTCCCTGAAGGGTAAGGCAGCAGAGGTGATGACACTGGGCACCCGTGATGGTCATGGTGAACTAGCATCCCACAGCTGGAGGGAAGCCAGACCCTGTCAACTTGTTGGTGTTGTGAGGATAGATAAGATGTTGCTGGAAGTGTTCACACAAATGCTTGTCATCACCTGTTGCTACAGCATGTTGTTACTGCATAGCAGCTTTTCCTTTGGCCCTTCTTTATTCCACTGCATCCCATCCACCACTGCCAGGTGAACTTTTCTCAAATGTAGTTTTCATCATGTCACCAAGCTACTCAGGAAAACCTAAATTATCCAATTTGACTACAGATTAAATGAAATTACCTAGTTTGGCCTTTAAGGCCTTCATTCCATCAACTGCATTTAACTCTTCTAGCCACATTGCTTAATGTTCACCCCTTGGTCCTTGTCCCAGTAGCCAGGCTGGTCTCCTTCACCTGCCCCATGTGTTAACACCATCCTTGCCTCTTTTCCTTTGTCCCTGCAACATTTTCTTCTTGGAATGGTTTCATTCTCTTCTTTTGCCCTTCCAAATACTTTCCAAATGAAGGCCCTGATTAAGATGTTTCTCCTGCTTAAAGCCTTCTTTGAACAAGCCTTTCTTAAAATATCCTTTTCTTTTTATTCTGTATTTCAGTAGAAGTCTGCACAATACTGCTTTTTTATGTGCTGTTTTAGTCTTGATCTCAGATTATATACTAATGGCAGGAGGAGAGGCTAACATTTATTGAATGTCTACGATGTGTCAGGTGTTGTTTTATGTTCTTTTCACGGTCTCATCCTTGCTCGATATTATAATCACCTACAAAGTGAAAAAATGCTATGCGGGTGTCCAGTCCTAGCCAGCGTGATTTAAAACAATTGGTGTGGGGGCTAGGCATCTGTATCTTTGAGAAGCAGCCCAGACAATTCTAATGTGTATTCAGGGTTGAGAACCACTGGCTATGGATGTGCACAGTATGAATTTTGTTAGATTGCATCTCCTTGGGGAGTGTGTCAGGTTTCACTGAACAAAATTGAATTTGGAGTAACTGAGAAATTTACATTTCATTTCATTAACCAGCAGACTCAAATCTGTAAGTTAAAGAATATTAAAAAAATAAATTATTCCGGGAAGGAAACTCCTTTTTCAATCTTTGTAGTCCCGGCACACAGTGCAGTGCTCAGCACTTGACAGATAGGCAGTACATATTATTTGCCCTAAATTGAAAGGATAGAAGCAAAAAAGTAGACACTGCACTTGATTTATCTTCTCATGAGCTGTACCAAAACATTAAGACCCTTTGTTTTTCTGTCTTTAAAACACTTTTGAGGCAAAAAATGTGGGCTTCTCTTGTTTTCTGATAAACAGAAAAGTAAAGGATGAATTCACCTAACTTGCTATGCGTGGTGATTGAAGGCAAGGTTTGCAATTAGATCATATAAATGAATTACTTTCAGATGGACTAAGTATTAAAATAAATCAAACTTCATTAGCTAATTGATATTTCTTTGTTCTAACTATTCAAGATAGATGTTTGCTGCTCTTTGGAGTCTTGTTTTGGGTCCACTCCACCCTAGACTGTCTGTTCAATTGTGTATTATTTACAGGTCAGAAGTTTAGATTTTTAGCTTCTCAGTGGCCGTGTACCTGGCATGTGAAGGAAGTCATTAAAACCATCCTTTTGGAATTATTTACTTCCCTGTCATTCTTTATTATTATTTTAATTATAATTTATTAATTTTAATTTATTATTTATTATAATTTAGTTAATTATTTTAATTATTCATTAATGATTAAAATTTTAATTAATTTATTATTATTAATATTATTATTATTTGTTATAATAATATTCTTAATTATTTACTTCCCTGTCATTCTTTCCTAGAGGTTTTTTTTTTCTTCCCCCCAGTGGTTGCCTTAGTAAGATACTTTGGAACCTTCTATTATTTCTCCTCGTCCTTCTTAAATGCAGTGGTTCCTGAAATTTATTTGAAGATTTTATTAGTGGTCTTTAGTATTTTTCCTTTGAAATGTCCGTTCAAGTCAGTTAGTACCATAGTTTGTTTGTATTGCCAATAAGAATGTGGTTTCACACCATTTAGATTCCTAGTGTTCTTCTCCATTACTAAAGGAGAATAAAAAAACAAAAAACAATTTAAAAAATTATTGTTTTCTAGAAAACAGAATAATTTCTCAGTAGCTAAACTTGTAACCTTGCTTGGCTATGGGATACTTGTATCACAGAACCATCTAGTCAGCTAAGTTAAAAAATATCAGGCTAGTTCACCATTAGGTTGGCTATAAGTTCCCATCTTAAATAAACATGCAAGATAAAAGATATCTTGAATCTGTATCTTCAAATAAGTCATACAGAAAGTTCATGAAGTTTTCTCTGAATACATAATTTTAGTCATTTGGATTCAGACAAGCCCCAGTTTAGTTCCAAAATTTTTAAGTCATTTTGTTTGTAACTCGTAACAGTTTCACACAGAAATTGGAAGCTTGATTGGTAGGTGTATCAGTCAGGGTTCTCTAGAGGAACAGAACTAATAGGATATATAGGCATATATATAAAGGGGAGTTTATTAAGTATTAACACAAGATTACAAGGTCTCACAATAGGACGTATGCAAGCTGAGGAGCAAGGAGAGCCAGTTCGAGTCCCATAACTGAAGAACTTGGAGTCCAATGTTTGAGGGAAGGAAGCACGGGAGAAAGATGTAGTCTGGTAGGCTAGGCCAGTCTAGTCTTTTCACGTTTTTCTGCCTGCTTTATAATTCTAGCTGTGCTGGCAGCTGATTAGATAGTGCCCACCCAGATTAAGGGTGGGTCTGCCTTTCCCAGCCCACTGACTCAAATGTTAATCTCCCTTGCAACACCCTTGCAACACCCTTGCAGACACACCCAGGACCAATACTTTGCATCCTTCAATCTAATCAAGTTGACACTCAGTATTAACCATCATAGTAGGATATGAAATTTGGAGTGTCTCAAGATGTTGTGTTAATACAACCTGACGTCATGCTGTAGAACCTGAACTGTTTATATTTTTTTCCAGAGGAAAGGCCATTTTTTTTCTCTCTCATGGAAATCTTTGGAGATGTGTCAGTTTTCCAGGGTCTAGCTCTTATTGAATAACTGGCAGAGTCACAGTGCATGAAATCTCTATCCCTCATGGCTAGTAATTAATTATTATATTAAATCTTTATTGTTTTTCTCATCCTTTTTTCTTTTAATTTGCTGTGAGCAGTCATAATCACATTTCGGATGCGTTGAATGTTAATGAATCAATGAGATAGCATGTGTTAAATTTGTAGCTAGTCCAGTACCTGATATATAGTAAGCACTCCTTAAATATTATCATTATAAATATTGTTCAGTGAGCCTACAATTAATCATTTCTAACATGATAAATGGTTAAGCAACTGCATCTAGATGGCACTGATCAGGTTTGAAATGCATTTTATCTAGGATCAAATTACCTTTTCTACCTTTTTCGGAGCACCTTCCAAGTAGTTCTTAAGGCTTTACAGCACATCTATCAACTTGTCACTTTGTTTTCATCAAAGCTGAATTTCCTGTTTTGGTCATTACTTAAAAAAAGTATATGGTTCACTAAAGTTAAAAGTGTGATCATATATATATATATGTATACCTTCAATGCAGTGCATTGTTTTAAATGGTGATTTCTTAAGGCCATTCAATGCTCCTGCAATCACATGCTCACTGGATTAGCATTTGACTTAGGTCAAAATAGGAACATGTAAAAAACAAAAAAAGCACTTAATTGGAATTCTACAGTACTTTTCACATAAACCAGCTTAAACAAGATGTATTTATGTATAGCAATCAGGAATTGACTTAAACTCGTGTGTAAATATGTGTGTCAAAAAGGTGACTTAAAATGGTGAAAAATTGTACACAACAGAACTTCAAGCCTGGTCACATCACAAAATGTGAAGAAGTCCAGTTCTTTAGTCAAAACTGGAATTGTTACTGTAGATTATGATGACTTTTTTTGCAATTACAGATTTTGATACTGTCATTTTGATTACAGCTTTTTTATATTAAGATAGGGTAATGTAGATATAATAGACTATTCAATTAAAATGGTTTTTCTGGTTAAATTCAGCATTAAGATCAGATATCTGTAAACCACATTTATCACTAAGAATTTAATTGATCATTTGTTTTAAGTACACCATCAATTTTTAAAATATTTTATTTTCCCACTTTTAGGGCCCTAGGGTTGGAATGAGAAACATTTTGGTTAGAATAGAAAAATTTGTAATATATATATATGTGTATATATAAGGATGCAATATGTATGCAATATATACACACACATATTGCATACATATTGCATCCTTATATTAATGATATCAGTAGTATGATCACATTTTCTATGCCCTAATTAAGCAAAAAACAAAACCAAAACCTTTTTTTTTGTTTTCTGCTTCCAGTTAACATGGTAAATATTTAATTTTATGTGAGTAAATGCAACATTGCTGAGTCTTTTTTTCTTTTACCTCAAAAGACAACAACAACAACAAAAGTCCAAAACAAAACAGCACAAGAGCCATCATTTTATTATTTATAGAATGTTTATCTTGGAGGAGATATAAGTTAGCTAACAGAAATGCTTGAAAATAAACACAATTAGGCAACTTTTATATTTCTTCTTTCTGAAGTGCTTCATATATCCATAGCAATAATGAAAATGTAAATCTGCATAAATAATGCCATACTCTTGTAACATAATTTAACATGTAAAATACAAATGAAATGATTTATAATTTCTATGACAGTTTTATAGTCAATATAAGAACAACTTATGATAACAATGAAACTTCAAAAAAATTTATAAAACTTTTTGAACATCAAAATTGGTTTCCTTTTTATGCCTTTGCTTAGTGGGCATATTTTCAAAACAGCATTAAAACAAACACTTGATTCTTTAAAAACCTAAGTATTAAAAAAAAAACCTAAAAGCATTAATGTTAAGACTTCCCATTGTGTGCTAGGAAGAAAACTGCATTTATGATTAATTTGCAATTTTAAAGCACCCAGGACCCTGAAATGCTATAAAAATTCCTATTGGAATCTATACTTATTTTCATACATCCTTCAAAGAAATTGTGAAAATAAACATAAACAACTCATCAGTTCGTTAAAATACAAGTCTGAAATTACTGTGTTCTTCAAAAAGGTATGTAGTCATATGGAAACAATATTCAGTGAATGGGATTAAGAAAAGGAAAGAAGTTGTCCCTTGAATATGAAAGAATAATAATAAAAATATTTATTTCAACTCATGTTTTAGATTTCAAGGTCATCAGTTATGAGAGACCCATGTTTTAGGATGCATCGGTCAGGAAGCAGGGGAAGGATTAATTCTTGATCCTCATTCTTTCCCTAAGACCAGGGAAGTTTTCTGTTTGTTAGTTTGGAAGACCATTTGTTCAATTGCTAAAAAATTTTTTGACTGTTTAGAATGTGCTAGGCACTCTGTTGAATGTGTCATGGTATGGGCAAGTGCCCACTTTAGGCAGTCTCCACCTACAGTTACATTGTATTAAACCCATTCTATGAAAGGACATGGTGTGTCTGAGGCACTTAACCAAAACGTAGCATGAAGTAAGTGCTCAATAATGGAGAGTTATTATTCATGTTTTATCCTTTATAGCTGTTCTCATCTACTGAGGAACAGAGTTTAACTTAAAATGTTAAATTCAAAGGGGATGATTCATCATTTCTATGATGGTTTTATAGTCAAAATAATAGAACAACTTATACTAATGAGACTTCAAAAAAATTTTATAGAAGTTTTTGGCCACCAAAATGGGTCTCTTTTTCATACTTTTGCACAGGAGTAATAATAAATAGTTCATGCATTTCTCCTGAAAATTTTATGAATAGATTATTTTAATAAAACTATGCAGAGCAGAATTACATGGCAACTCACTATACTAGAAACACATATATCTTCAGGGTGACTAGATTACTCTTGAGATAAAATGGGATTATTCTCAAATACTTTAAGTCATGTAAATGTGATCAGAAACACCACTTTTTGTTATGGAATTGCTCAGTAAATTTACTGTTACCAACTTTGGAATCCAACTAACCATATGTTTCAAAGAACCATCTGAAAATAAGCAAAGAGATATAAACTTTAAAAATTAAATGTAAGCACATAACATTTAAATCATTTCTTGGTAAGTAGGATATCTAGAGCTGTGCTATTTAATATAATCCCTAGTCGTATGAGTCTATTTAAATATAAGTGAATTTAGAGTAAATATTCAGTTATTCATTATACTAGCTACATTTTAAGTGTACAGTAGCTGTATGTGGGTAGCAGATACCATTTTGAACAATACAGACATAGACAGTTCCAATCATCACAGATAGTCTTCTTGGACAGCATTGCTCTAGGGTATTTTAAATAAAGGAATATTTGGTGTTTACTATTTATAATGATGACTGCACAGAAAATGATCTAAGAAGCTTGGTGTTTCATAGTCTCTTTGCCTCTTTTCACTACCCCTCTCAAATCTTGATGAGATTATTTGGCATGCTCTTTGACACACAAAGGCTACTTTATAATAACTTTAATTTCAATACAAATTAAAACTAAGCAAAGTATTTACTCAATGACTTTTAGGAAACTGGAGTTTTGAATATTGTCTTAAAGAAATGGCTGATCAATGAGATCAATGCTTTCTCCGCAGCACCTTCCAAACCTTTTCTTCTGAGCGCCCCGCCATTCTACTCGGCATGCTGCGGTGGGTCCTGTCGGCGCCCTGCATCCTCCGCTGCTTTTCCAAGTAAGTTTTTGTCCTTCATCAGCAATGCCTCAGTTATTCTATAAACCAAAGCTGCAGGATTTAATGTGCTCTGGAAAACTAATTGGTAATGCAATGGCAAGGAGCTAATTCCTCACTAAAAGTCACAGTGATCCTATTCAAGAGGTTTCCAGAGATTTATCAAACCTCAGCACACTGAGCAATTGTCAGCAGTTCTAATGGCATTGAAACCCAGGGCCGACACATCACCAAAAGCAACTTGTTTTCCATTTGATATAAAAGATCTCGGAGGGACCAGTTTGGCTTTTCTGAAATGTGTAGCAACACTCCTTTAAAGAAGAGGAAAAAGGAAAGGAAGGAAGGCGAAAAATTGTGCTGTGTAGAATTTCCATTCCACTTAAAATGTAACACAGAAAGTCACTAAGTGTCTATGGAGAATAATTTAAAATTGTCAAGATCGTGAGAGAAGATAAATCTCTCCTTTTTGGCATCTTGAAGGTAACCAACCAGAACTGTTGGAAATATTTTCAAGAGAACTCTTCTCCCAACATTATAAAAGCAACATTTTAGTAGAGTCTGGGGGTGGAGTGAGAATGACAGACTTTCAAAATCTCGCAGCGTGCACACACACACTCTCACACTCAAAGGAAAAACGCAGGCATAAAAGTAAAATTCCCCTTGGTCTTGAGATTTCTGGATCAGATGAGAATATCTAGGCAGGGAATTTGAGTTTATGATAAAGAGGTCCAGTGGAGGGGTGCATTTCTTTCAGCTGCCCAAGAGAAAACACTTATTCAGCTTAACAGCTCTGTCAGGTGAAAAGTGAAATAAGAGTTGAGTCAGGCTCCTGTGCCGAACCCCATCACGGTTGAATTCAGATCCCTGCTGCCTCTGTGCATGTGTTTTGGGAATGGTTCAGGAAAGCAATTGCTCGACAGAATAATTCCTGACAAGTGAGGCAGCAAATGCTGGCCGTTTAATGAGCTGCAGGCTCTAAGCATCTCTTTAGGGGGCTGATACTTTCCCACAGAGCACTTTACATGGCTGGGACCCGGCCACAATGGGTGACAGACCCGTGACCAATCGTCACTTTCACTCGACTCATCCACACGCGACCTCACCACGATTTTTCACTCTGCAGATGAACTTTAGGAACCATTTCACATGGAAAAGACTTGGGCAAGGGTCAGTTGCCCTTTTGTATGGTCATAAAGCAAGGCTCTGTGTGTCAGTCTTTTCTCCTGTCTCACATTCCAAGTGAATTTCTGGACACCATTTAAAGCACTTGACTGAAAAATAAAGCAGTGAATGAAACTGACTTTTATAGACTCATTCTAGCTCATCTTCCCATATAACCCTGTCTACCTGAAAAGGGATTTAGTGGATGAGCTGAGTGTGTACAGGGACTTGCTGAATACATAGGGCCCATTATCAACTGTGGGGATTGTTTATTAACCAGGACTGATACACTACTATTTTGGAAGTGACCTATTAATTGTCCATTTAACTAGAATGTATTGAATTCAAACAGAAAAATAGAAACCGTGACTAAACCTTTTACTCGCTCCTTCAAGGTGGTCTCCTATGAGGGCAATTGAAAACTCTTGTGCAAATTAAGGAGACATTTATCACCATATATTAGAGTATCAGGAAAAGGCTTCTGGAGTAGAGACCTAAAACCCAAATATCTGATACCGTATCATGATGGCATCGCTGTGGAATTAAGTCTTCAGTGTTGGATTTCGGGAGCGGACATCAAAAGAGGTCCCACACTTAGCTTCAGTTATTTCATTATGATATGATACTGGGTTTTTACTTCAGAAAATCTCTGGCAGTTCAGGTAAGTGGAAATGGACAAAAAATTCCATGTAATAGGTGGACAGACATTCATATGCGTTTGTGTGTGTGTGTGTGTGTACTTATTTTATAGGGACGTTTGAAGAGTCTCAAGCCATCAAAGTTTGGGCCAGTTTACTAGATAGAAAAGAAAGGTTGGGCCAGTTCAGTAAATAGAGCATGTAAAAGTAATGCTAAAGACATTTTCTAGATGACTTTATCTTCTCTGCTGCTTGAAAAATTACTTTAAGCAGGTCTTATTTTTCTCCATCTGCTTCCCAGTCCTTTCTACTTTGTGCCTTTTGCATAACTCTTGTAAATTATAGTGTTTATCCCTGGAGGTTTATGAAGTCCTGTGTTTATCTTTTTCTTAAAAATAAATATAGAAGCTGAAAATCAGTACAGCTCTAATCAAGGATAGAAAATGATGCACTTGGTTTGGCTTCATTTCTAAAGTTGGCATTTTAAAACGGTTTAGAGATCCCACAACTGATTTTAATAAATGATAGTTTCTCATATTATTAGTTATAACTCTAAAATGAATTTCATATTTTCTTATTTATAATATTCATTTGTATTAGCATCAAATAATAACATGGTAGAATTAAGCTGTCAATAAAGAATTTTACATAATACCAAGGTACAGTTAATAAGGTTTACATCTGTACAATAATCTTCTTTAATTTAAGGCATTTACTAGATTTTCCTTTTTCTCCTTTTTTTTAATAATAAGAATGATTTTTATGCCCAGGTCTTTGTGTTATTTAACATTGTACAAGCAAAGGAAAATGTACTCGCCACATAAACTTGCATTAAGTTTCAGCTCAGACAGCCAAAATTAGGTTTATATTAAAAAGTTTAATAACTGATTAAATCAATGGCCCTCATCATTGTTTCACAATATTGCTTCACTCTTTCCAAAAGAGTAGGATCAGATCAGCACATTTTTAACTATTCGAGTGAAGCAGAATTTTGACTCTTAACATGATTCATTTATTTAATATTGATTTAGTTTTTCTTGTTAACTTCTTAGATTTACGACTGACTTCCCATTGCAATGTGGTAACAATCATTCATTCAATGGCCTTCTCACATATAGTAAATAGTTTAATAGGCTATTTAAGCACAACACTTACAGTGGGGAAAAATTAAAAGGCAGTGGTAACAGTTCTCCCCTCGCCCAAAGCAGTGTATGGAAAATCTTTGATATTACAACCACAAGATTCTTTTCAAAATAACATATTTCTCAAATAACATGAAATGGAAAGTTGTGGAAATTATGTAAATAATGACTTTTTAAAAATTACTTAAAGTGTAGGAATCTTAATGATGTAGACTAGCTGATTGAATTAATCAGATAATTATTTTGTTTCATCTTTGAGCACCCAACTTGAATTTGACCTTTGAATTTTATGCCTTAAAAGACAAAGCTTAAATTTGGAGCAGTGTTATAAAGATTTGAGCCAAGTATTCTGAGACAAACTGCTCTGCCTTTTGGGAGATGAACTTATATTCTACATTTTAAGATAATTATGCTATCTTCTTCTTCTTGTTAAAACTTAAAAAAACGTAATACACTCTCCAAGTTTGAATTTTTAAGATTGTGTTGAAGGCAGAAAGGAAGGGACATTATTTTTCTAATTGTGAATGTAGGTTGGTTCTATGAGTTTCATGGTCAAAGATAGGGAATGCTCTGATTAGTATTCTTGCCACCTGTCCTTTCTGCGTTCTCTTTTACTGCTCTCAGCTGGAGTGGCCAGTGGACTGAGGACACTGACCAGCATCTGTGGAAATCTACAAAATGCTGCATACAGTTTTTAAATAAGGATTAATCTTAGCACTGTAAGATCTTCAGAGGGATGCAGAATTGTTTTCTAATATAAAAAGAAGGCTAATTATATTGTCTAAAACATAATCAAGTTTGTGCAATAAGTTGAATAGGTGTTGACTTCTCAAAAGTACAGGGCGGGTGTTCCATAGATAAATGGCATTCAGTCAACCAAGAACAATGTTTAAAGGAGTCAGAGACTCAAAGACAATAGATTCCAAGTTGATGGCTCTATTCAGCAGTTCTAGAGAGGCGGTGAAAGTATTGGAGTAATATTCCTGGAATGGAGTTCCTTTTCTCCCCAAATGTTCTTAAGCAGTAAAGGGTGGGTGATGGGTGGGGGAGGGTAACTGCTTAACAATATGGGGTGGTTTTCTCTGATCTTGTCTATAGCCCTAGTCTGAGCATAACATGAAATCAAACAGGGCTGCTTATGAAGTCCTGATTTTTGGTTTCCAAAAACAAGTGAAGAATAGGGGAAGGGGAGAATGACTGAATAGAACAAAGCGGAAAGCGTTGTACTGTCAGCTCAGTATGTGTCTACAAAATGATACGTGGTTGGATTGTGCTTTTGGAAATAGACCATCCAGAACAAGAGTCCAGTAGTACTCTGAAATGGTCAGACTGCCTGCACCTGTTCAGTTCTGGAGGCCCACTTTAAAAGTACATTGAACAAACTCTCATATAAAAACCAGGTTAAGAGGTATACGGCAACTTAAAATAGTGAAGACTCTGTATGACTAGTCAGGAATTTTGGGAAAAAAATTGAGTATTTTTGTCCTGGAGAATAGAAACACTAGGGAGAACATGAGAGTTTTCTTTAACTCAGGTCTACTGTATGCAAATAGATATAAAGTGTAGAATTGGGACCAATGAGTGGAGCTTAGGGAAAGTTAATTTTTTGCTTGTTATAAGGGAATGATTTCTAGCAAATCAAGCTGTTTGATAAGTATTATCATGTGGCACTCCCAAATACGAGATTATATAGAAACAGAAGGATAGACTTTTAATTTAAATCACACAGGTTTGGCAAATGCTGTGTCTTTTCTCTCCAAACTTCAGATCTGGAAAAATTACATCTCTCTCTCTCTCTCACTCACACACACACACACATACACACACACTTGAAAATAAGAAGGGTAAGGAAGCTCTTCATGAAAGAGAAGCCCCTGAAAGATAGGAGGTAGGAAGTCGCAACTGTGAGGAATATTGCAGCAGGAAAAGGTGAGCCCACAGGCAAGGACCATCCCCCATTTGAGGAAAACTGACTCCAGGAGGGAGAGACACAGACTCAAGGTTTGAAATGAGCTACTTTTGAGGAAATAGTTAATAGAGGCTGATGGTGTTGTAGCTAGCCTGTTGGAGAGGCCTGGATTAAACAGATGACCTCTTATCCCTTTTAGTTCTGAGAAGCTATTGAATCTATATAAAAAGATGAAAGAATTCTGTTTCTGAAAGTGTTATTGGTAGCCCCTAGCTTGAGTTATCCTGAAATAATGGTATTTTTTACTAAAAGCCTTGAGAGGTTTAGATTCAGTGGTGCTTCATAGACTTATGCTATCATTTTCCTTACAGAGTCGGGGGATACTGAGTTATGAATTAGTTTTTAATATGGAAAAACTGTAAACTTAGAAAGCAAACCTTAAACAACATGGCTTGTTAGAAGTCGCCTTTATATAGCACTCCTTGGCCTACCTCAGGGTAGCCCAGGTTGCGAGCAAAGGCTGGAACAGAACAGGAAACAGAGAGAAGGCCAGTGCCATGGCAGGTGCTGGAAGCTATGCTGGGGCAAAGAGTAGCACTGGACATGTATGATCCAGAAGCCTTTATAGAGCTTCTCAAAGCAATAGGTGAAAGGATATGGGACAAAGGAAGTGTCCCCGAATGGGATCAATGATCCAGAGATTAACATGAGTTATTGGTGAGTCTAAACATCACACACATTACTGGCAAGCTGTTCACAGTATCAGATGCTTTTGAATTGCAGTGGTGTAGATAGACAGGCCAGACTGCAGCTATTTGCTCTTGGTCTGATGTTTAGAAAGTGACTGGATAAGGTCTGTCTTTGTTTGGTAGTGCTTGCTGGCTGCTACAAACACCATTGCCCTGTCTTCAGAGTTAAGTCATATTTCTGGAAGTTGAGGCAATAGGGAGAGGCGATGATGACCACTAGATTGTCCGATGCTGTGTTTCTCTGTCTCCCCCAACCTCCCCTCCTTAACAATATCATGAACACACGGCATACCTCCATTTGTAGCGCCCTTCACTGGGCCCTTCATACAGGGCTGCTGGGGAAGACAGCAATTAGGGAGCATGTCAGGATCCAGGGAATCATGACTTTGAAAAGTTTTCTATCCCAGGTCATTCTTTATTTTTATTTATTTATTTATTTATTTTTATTTTTATTTTTTTAAGATGGAGTCTTGCTCTGCCGTCTAGCCTGGAGTGCAGTGGTACAATCTCGGCTCACTACAACCTGTGCCTCCCAGGTTCAAGCACTTATTCCTGCTTCAGCCTCCTGAGTAGCTGGGATTACGGGCACGCACCGTCACACCTGGCTAATTTTGGTATTTTTAGTAGAGACAGGGTTTCACCGTGTTGGCCAGGCTGGTCTCAAACTCCTGACCTCAGGCAATCCACCCACCTCTGCCTCCCAAAGTGCTGGATTTACAGGCATGAGCCACTGTGCCCAGCCTATTCTGGGTCATTCTGCTATTTTAATGTAACTCTTGCCACTTTCCCACTTCTTTCTCTGCCCACTCATGCCTTTGACAATCTTTGATGTAATTTGACAAAGGCATTGATTTGCCTCCCTCTGCTTTGATGTGTGACTTTAATTGCACAACTTAACTTTCTAGAGCCTAGTTTTTTCCTGTAAACAACGGGGGTGTTAAT
Source organism: Pongo abelii (assembly GCF_028885655.2). NCBI lineage: Eukaryota > Metazoa > Chordata > Mammalia > Primates > Hominidae > Pongo > Pongo abelii. Next base: position 42,660,769 of record NC_071995.2, on the reverse strand, counting down.
TTCTTCTTCCAGGGATTGTTGTAAAGATTACATGACATAATGCATGTAGTTGGCACATATGTCAGCACATGTAAGCCACAATATATGTGGAAGCTGCATAATAATAATAATATCCTCGAATTCATAGAGCCTGTAGCACCTTGAATTGGTGGCTTCAGCTTTTAAAGCCTCATTTCTGCTACATGCCTTATTCTCCATATCTGTTTCTTTTTATATTATTTGTTTATTTTTGTTTACCTGGAAGTCTCCATAAAAGTCAGACATTTGTCATAAATTTATGAATAGTTGGACATGTGTTTTGGAGACATAAAATTTAGGTGCTTATATGTATGTTTAGAAGATATGAAAATGGTGCTTTTCATATCTCCATATTTTGGAGACATAAAATTTAGGTGCTTATATGTATGTTTAGAAGATATGAAATGTTTGTGGTTGGATCCGGAGATTGCCCATAAAAGACTCATGGGTGAGCCATGGGAAGGAGCATCAATGGTGGTTTAGAAATAGCAGCATTGTCATATGCTTCTTGTAGGAACCGCGTTGCATCACTTTATGAAAGCAAGCTTGATTTGTGCATTGAGACCAGTGCTAAGAGAAACCAGGCAACTAGTAAAGAAGGAAAGAATATAATATTCTTTATTTTTGGTGTATTTTTTTGCTTGTCTATTGGTTGAGTTCTTATTTGTTATAGGGCACTGAAACTTGAGGACTAGGCCCAGTAGTTAACCCTTTGAGCCTTACTCCAGGTCTCACATTTCAAGATCAAGGGCTAGTTTGGGTTCACGTTGCCCCAAATGTTAATGTATATCACAGTGGTGAGAATAATTTATTTGTAGACTTTCTTGATGGGAATCTTCTTTTTCTTTACTTAAAAACAACTTATTAGGAAAACCTATGGGTTGCTATTAAAAGTTTTAGGGGCATTTAAATGAGTTTTATTTCCCCGCTATTTTATTTTGACATGTAGATCTTGGTGAAGAAGAGCCAAAATAAATAGAATCTTGAGACTTACTTATACAAATTCTACTTAGAAAAAAAAGGGTACATATTTTTTCTATTACCATAAATTTGTTTTAGACTCTGTATATAGACATAAAAGGTTTTATTAACTCAGAGGACATTTGCCTTTCTAAAATGCTAGGTTGCTTATGTCCTTCTTGCAAGGCTTCCCTTCACAAGTTATAACCTAAACTTGTTTCAGACACCCTTGGCCCTAATCTGTCTCTCCAGCTTTTCTCCTATGTTCTTTCCAGTCATACCCTGCAATCCAGAAACACTAGGTTGTGTGAGATTCTTAGATCTGCCATGTTTCACACTTGTCTTCGCCTGGCTTCATGCCTCTGCCAATGCTAATCCCTCGACTCTACCTGCTTTTCCCTAGATTGCCAGCAAGAGGAATTGCTGTTCTTCTAGCTGCTGCTCTCTCTTAGGACCTACTTTGCTGACCATTCTAACTCAGCGGCTTCTTATCTGGTGCACTAATGCCTTTTATGCTGTGGTCTCATCCCACTGTATTGTGGCTGTCTGTATTATTCTTGGACTTTTTCTTATCGACTGTGAACACCTTAAGGATGGATTGGATTCATCTTTGATTATCGCTCAACAACTCAGTAACTGACCAGTTATTCCCAAAAAGGCTGCTACAATGCTTGCCTGTTTTCATTAGAAAATAGAACCAAACTTAAAACATGGACGGTGGAGACGAATTATTTGTCCAGAATGCTACAATGCAATAACACAATTTTGTGTTTATTTTTGTCTTTTCAATTTTTTTCTCTGCATTTTTGCTTAGTTGTGAACCTGATATATATCTTAAATATCATACTTTAAAAAATCATAGTGTAAGTACTTTCTTTGCTGCTGCCTAATCTTCATAGTCCTCATCTTTAATGATTCATTAACATTTTACCAAGTGGATAATTTACATATGCATTTATTTACCAGTGGATATTTATTTTTTCTAATTTTTAATAATTATTGCTGTAATAATTGTATATTGGATACATTTATAAATTAAGAATGCCAGAATGCAGAGGAAAGAGCCACTAATTTGAATTCAGAAGGTCTTGGTGCCAGCTTTGTTCTATGTCCTTTGGGTGTCTTTGGACCTTGACTGCTCTGAACACGTCTTCATCTATTGTGAGGGATATCTGTGGCATATGATTCTTGTAAAGATCAAATAAAATCCAACAATGGGAAGTGAAGTAGATTTGTGGGATCCTTAATGTGAGCTAAGCACTGAAATTTTGTTATCTTATTTCGTTGAATCTTGGGAGCAGCCTTATGAAATCAGCTGGAAGAGACTAAATAACTTGCCTTAAGTCATGCATGTAAGGGCTGATATCCAAACCAAGGAATGTTCAGAGAAGAAACGCACTTAGAAAAAAGATGCACATATTGAGATATTCAGAATATTTTTATTATTGACCAATATTTCATAAAACTGCTTAAATTTCTGATAAAGAATAGTGAATCTAGTTGTCAAAGTCTGACTTCAAGATATGATCTTGGCAAGAGACAGGCAAAAATAATCAGTGATGTAAAAGGGGAAATAACCAACATCCTATGTGAAGATGAATGGAAGGGCATCAATGAAAGTAGACCTTCATAGAGAATTGGGCTTGATGACATCTCAGGGTTATGGCAATTCAAAGGAGACACAGAGTTACAGAGCTGGAAGGAAAGAGTGAGAAGTTAGTGGTTCGTTTTGTAGAGTGAGAATGAATTGTAATGAGATGTAACCCAGGGCCTAGCCAAGAGATGTTTGTAACCCAGGGCTTAGCCAGGAGATGTTTGTAATCTTTTAGACAAATAGAAAAGGAAGCTATCACATTGTAGAAGCCAAATTGACAAGATTTGTTGTTTGTTGTCATTTTCCTTCTAAAATACAAATCAGATCATGCCAGTATTGTGTAGGGTTAGTATATTTGTTGTGGTATCTGTCTCCTGGGTTTGAAACCCTAGCTTGGTGACCTTGAACAAAGTTACTTAACCTTCCTAAGTTTCATTTGATTTCTGTAAAATGGAGAGAGTAATAATAGCATTCATGCCATAGATTCAATGTGAGAATTGAATGAAATAATGCATGTCAGTGGCTTAACACAAAGTAAGCATTAACAGTGGTGTTCAGTGTATGTTTATTATTATGTCCTGCCCTGCTTCTGTTGATCTTCATTACCTACCCAAACTCTTGCAGTTCTCTATTATCTGACTCCATTCCACTTTAGAGGTCCAAATATCTTCAAAGGCCTGGCAGGTAAAAAGCAAGCTAAGCAAGGCTGTGGCAAACTGGGGCCACATGTTCCATCTAAAAAAGAGGCACCTGCTACTCACTCTGAGCCCAGTGTGGTTACCTTTGAAGAGGTGTCAGAAATCTGGACTTTATGTGAAACTTCTCGCTTCTTAAATGTGGACAACTAAGTCAGAATTCTTAACCAACATGCTGAGACCAAAAAAAGCCCATTTGCAGGCTGGATATGGTTGCCCTCTTGCAGCCTCTGCTTTATGCCTTTCCCCAGCCTTGATGACTGCTTACTTTTCCTTGGATAGGCTTTATTCCTTGTGCTTTCAGACGTACTAGTAACTGTTTGAATTGGCTTTGGTTCTTTCTCTCTTTAACGGTATTGTTCTTTTAGACTTGACTTGACCTGTTTTCTCTGAACTCATCATTTCCTCATTTGTGATGCCAGTGCACTTTGCAGATCTTTCTATTCTAGTACTTATGACATTCATTTACTTGTTTATTCAGTAAATAATTATTAAGCACCAGAATGCATAGTAGCTGCCTTCCTGGTGCTATGTTACAGAGTAATGTTCATGGGTCACCCCTCCCATAAGAAGGTGAGCTCCTTTAGGGTGGGAACCATGTGCTCTTTGTCTGGTTTCTTCAGCAATTGGCTCAGTGAGCCTGATACCCAGTGTATTAGTTTTCTATTGTTGCTGTAACAAATTACCATCAACTGGGTGTCTTAAAGCAACAGGTACTTATTATTTTATAGTTATAGAGGTCAGACCCTGAAATGGGTCTCATAGGGCTAAAATCAAGCAGGGGTGTGTTCCTTGTGTAGGCTCTGGGGAGAGTCTGTTTCCTTGTCTTTTCCAGCTTCTTGAGGCTGCCTGCATTCCTTGGCTTCTGGCCTCTTCCTCCAACCTCAAAGCAAGAAAGTAGCATCTTGAAATCTCTCTCTGACTAGGACCTCCTAATTTGCCTCCCTCTTCCAGTTATAAGGAATCTTATGATTACATTGGGCCCACCTGGATAATACAGGATACACTCTTCATCTCAAGGTCAGTTGATTAGCAACTTTAATCTATTTGCAACCTTAATTCCCCTTGCCATGTAACATAACATATTCACAGGTTCTGGGGATTAGGACATGGACATCTCTGAGAGCCATAACTCTGCCTGCCACACCCGGGAAGCAGAATGAGTGAATGAACCATGAAAGCCTGTAAACTCTCAGAGCATGGGAACCAGTGTTGTGCTAGGCCCAAAAAGGCAGAAAGAGTAGCAAATGTTTCTGACTTCAAGGAGTTGATGATCAATGGAATTGTAGGGGAGTAACTGAGAGCACTTCAGTTCTCTCTTCTCTTCTCAGATTAAACATCTCTGACTTTTGCAAGCTTTCCCTATCCCAGGTTTATGTCAGACCCCTTGTTTTGTGTTCCCAAATCTCCCTCCTTAGGAATATGACACATTTGTGTTGCTAGTTCAATAAATGCCCTTCCACCATATTTTACAGGTAATGAGGGCAATTAAACATATCTGTCTTATTTCTCAATGTGTAATATTGAGCAGAGTGTCTGGCATATGGTAAGTGTTCAAAATTTTGTTGAAAAAAATGAATAAATAAACAAATGAAGAATTAGAGAAAAATGTAGTATTTAAACCACCTACTACTTAATTCGTACTGGGGCTTTGTAACCTGGGATCTTGGGCTGTCTGATGTGGCATGCAAATTGGGAGGACAAGCAAATGTACATTTCCCCTACAGTGGGGAGCAAAGAATATTTATCAGATTCTCAAAGGAGTCTGTATTAGTCTGTTTTCATGCTGCTAATTAAGTCATACCCAAGACTGGGTAGTTTATAAAAGAAAGAGGTTTAATTGACTCACAGTTCAGCATGGCTGGGAGGCCTTAGGAAACTGACAATCATGGCAGAAGGGGAAGCAAGCATGTCCTTCTTCACACGGCAGCAGGAAGGACAAGAATGAGAGAAGTGCAGAGCAAAGTGGGGAAAAGCCCCTAACAAAACCATCAGATCTCGTGAGACCTCATTCACTTTCATGAGAAGAGCATGGGGGAACCACCTCTATGATTCAGTTACTTCCCACGAGGTCCCTCCCTCAGCACATGGGGATTAAAATTCAAGATGAGATTTGGGTGGGGACATATCAGAGTCCATAGCCAAAAAGAAGTTAGGAAGTACTGCTTTAAGTGAGCAGAGTTGGAATGAGGTCATTTGGCCATAGTACAAAGTAGGAGGATACCATATTGTCCTAGGAAAGACTGACTTCCTTCTAAAGCTAACTGGGCTTTTGTATCTTTTTTCCTTGACTCTAGGAGAAGACAGCGTGCTGCCTCTCCTGACACAGGACTCTAATTCCAAAGCTCGGAGGGGCATTTTAAGAAGAGCTGTCTTTTCTGAGGACCAGAGAAAGGCTCTAGAGAAAATGTTTCAGAAACAGAAATATATCAGCAAAACAGACCGAAAGAAACTTGCCATCAACTTGGGACTAAAGGAATCACAGGTACTAATAAGCAAGAAGATGTCTACTGCCTCTGATTTCTTCTGAGATCAGATGAAATCAGTTGTGTTCAGGGTGGTGGGCCGTAGGCAACTGCTTCTGATTTCTTAAGGCACACAATGGAATCCGTTTATTTAGCAAATATTTCTTATACCAGGCATGGTGCTAGAGCCTGAGGTGTTCTTGAAATGCTTTTCTTAATTTTTTAGTGGGTGGAGATATATGTCCCATTTCCTATTTGGAAATAGGTCCATTTGCTGAGAGGTCTAGGTTTTTGCCATTCTAGTACTTTATTTTCAAATGAAGAGAAATGCTAAGGATGTGGTAATTACATTATAAATCATTTCCTCTGTGTTCAGAGAAACAGGTAAATAATTCTTCAAAAACCAGGAACCACTTTTACTATCTTTCTTTTCACTTCCAATCCAAAATCAAAGCATGAATGAGTGACTCATGAATACTTCTTAATGGGTTTCATGATTTTATTCTTTGGGTTTATGTCAAGTCCAATTAAGCAATTTCACATTTGCAACACTTACATACCTTTCTTGTTCATTGAGGTTTCATATAATTGTGAATGGGACTTTCTAGCTTTTGGAGTTGTATAATACTCCATTTAAAGTTTGGCCTACTTATTACAAATAATATCATAAGGCACTAGAAGTTTCCTATTTAACCCTCTTTATAATTGTCATGTGAAATACACACTGTAATAATCCCCGTTTTCTAAATGAGAAAAGAAGAAACTGAACGTAGGTCCTATATCATGTAGTAAAGAGGTTTTGGAGGTAGGCTCCCACCTTAGACAGCTTAACTCTGGAGTTTGTGTTCTCTTTAACCTAAAAATACCAGGTACAGTTGTGCATACAGTTCACTGTACAAAGGCATCTGGCCAAAAGGGATAGTGGCGGCTGAAATTCAGCATGAACTCTGTTTGCCATGTTGAGTTTTCTTTTGCAGGCCTACATCTGCCTGGATTTTTTGAATTAACATAAAGGGACTAAAGAGTTAGAGGAGGCCCTGTTCTAACCACCATGCTCTACTGTTGTTCCTCACTACAGATGACCTGATGGTTAATTTTGGACCTTATTAAAACCAGTTATTGGCCGGGCACGGTGGCTCACACCTGTAATCCCAGAACTTTGGGAGGCTGAGGTGGGCGGATCATGAGGTCAGGAGAACGAGACCATCCTGGCTAACATGGTGAAACCCTGACTCTACTAAAAATACAAAAAAGTTAGCTGGGCGAGGTGGCTGGCTCCTGTAGTCCCAGCCATTCAGGAGGCTGAGGCAGGAGAATGGCATGAACCCTGGAGGCAGAGTTTGCAGTGAGCTGAGTTCGCGCCACTGCACTCCAGCCTGGGCGACAGTGCAAGACTCCATCTCAAAAAAAAAAAAAAAAGACAAAAAGAAAAAAAAAAACAGTTATTATTGGACTAAACTCTCCTTGACCCTAGGGAAGTGTCTTCACAAGCTGCTTGCCCCAACTTTGTCAAGTAGTAGGAAGCCGTACGAGGTGTGGTAGAGGGTAATTGGCCTATATTAGTCAGTCTGTGCTCTCCTCGCTGTGTGGTACTAATGAGTCCATAACCTCAATTGGTTGTTCTGTGCCTCAGTTTCTCACTTAAATAAAACAGAAACAAATATAGGAATTCTGTCTATATCACAAAGCAGTTTTGTGTATATAACAGATAAATCAGCAGCCAGATGTTGATGGTCTGTTGTGTGCAAGACACTGTGGTAGGTAGGCAGTAATAGGGAGTATTGATTAATACTGAATAAGACACAGTCTGTGCACCTCAGAAGCTTCCACATCCCATGGAAGCTCATAAAAAGTTTAATAAAACTATATAATAATATAGACAGTATTGTGGTAGGTTAGATATACTGCCCAATAAGGGGATCGGTAGTTCTCAAAGTTACTTATCTCTCTGAAGCCTTATGTTGATTCCTATCTCTGCAAAGGACAGCCATGTGATTGGTCCGTATACTACTCCTGGAAAGTCTAATGGTGGAACTCTCTGATCTCAGAGCAGCTGTTGGGCCTGAGAGAGGACATCAGGGCAGCTCAGTGCGCCTGGCCTGCATCTCACTGGTGTAAGAAGCTCCTATAGTCAGAAGGGAGAAAACAGGCAGGTTTGGGAGTTTGGAGAGCCTCTGGTTGAGCTGAAACTTGAAGTAGGTGTTAAAAGATGGAAAGCAGTGGAAAGTAGCTAAGTTCCATCTGACAATGCTCTGAGAAATTGTGAAAATCTGTGATAGTACATATTGTGGTCCCCAAAAGAGACTTTTGAAAAGACAATGCAACAGCCATATATAAAAATTATGGGGTATGACCACAATCTCTCCTCCTGCCTAAAAACAATTATTTTCCTGTTTGTTTGCCATCTTGTGGTTCTTATCCATAGGCACATGGTTTTATGTAGTTAATTATATTGTGTTTAAAATTCAGTGCCTGAGGAGTGAGTACTTTTTGTCTTATTGAATTTGGTAGAGCATCTCAGAAGTAATTTAACATTTTCTTATTTGTAAATATATCCATTACACAAATGTATCAATTACACAATTGTATTATATCAATTATAACATTACAATTACAATTTGTAAATGTATCAATCTTATTTGTAAATATATCAGTATATCAATTACAGCATCTCAGAAGTAATTTAACATTTTCTTATTTGTAAATATATCCATTACACAAATGTATCAATTACACAATTATATCGATTATAACATTACAATTACAATTTGTAAATATATCAGTCTTATTTGTAAATATATCAATATATCAATTACAGCATCTCAGAAGTAATTTAACATTCTCTTATTTGTAAATATATCAATTACATGGTATTTATTATGGTAAATTCAATTAAAAAGGAAACCTGTAAAGATAAAAGTGAAAACTCACCTTACTCTGCTTGAATCCAATTCCTTGGTTACTTCTGTCATTTACAAATGGCGCTTGTTTGAATTTTTGGCACATCATGTATTATTTTAAAAATAAATTTATATGTGTGTTGTATATGCACGAACATATAATAACGCAAACACTTGCATGCTTACCATGCGCCCTTACATTTGATGTTAATTAATCCTTACAAAATTTTTATGAAGTAGCTACTTTTGCTACCTCTATTTTACAAGTGAAGAAGCTGAGAATTGTGTGTGTGTGTATATATATATATACACATATATACATATACATACATAAAAATCTAATCATATTGTGCATGTACTTTGATATTTTCTAAAGAAAAGTACAAATTACCTGTATATCCAGCTCACAGATCTAGCAGTAGAAGCCATATATATATATATACACATATATACATACACATACATAAAAATCTAATCATATTGTGCATGTACTTTGATATTTTCTAAAGAAAAGTACAAATTACCTGTATATCCAGCTCACAGATCTAGCAGTAGAAGCCAGAAGATCCCCCAAGTATCCCCTCCCACTCACTATCTGCTCCTTCCAAGGGTATCCTCTATCCTAACTTCTAACTTCTTAGTTTTGCCTCTTTTTGTACTTTTATATAAGTAGTAATATTCAGCGTGTAGACAAAATGTGGTATATCCATATAGTGGACTATTATTTGCCCATAGAAAGGAATGAAGTACTTACTGATAATGCTACAATATGGATGAACCTTGAAAATACTATACTGAGTGAAAGAACTCAGTTACAGGGACCACATATTATATGATTCCGTTAATTTGAAAGTCCAGAATGGGGAAATCTATACAGATAGGAAGTAGATGAATCTGCTTAGGGCTGGGGGAAGCAGGGAATAGAGCAGAGATAGCTAAAGGGTGTGAGATTTCCTTCTGAGGTGATGAAAATGTTCTAAAATTGGTGATGGTTGCATTATCTGTGAATATATGAAAACCACTGAATTGTACATTTTAAATGGATGAATTGTATGGTATGTGAATTATAGGCTCAATAAAGCTATTCACAAATTTAAAAAAGTATCATTCTGTAATTTATGTAAATAGAATCGTATATGCTTCTTTTACTTAACAGTGCGTTTGTGAGAATCTTCATGTTGTGTGTAGTAAAAGCTTATGCTTTTACTTGCTGTGTAGTACTACCATTATGTAGTATACCACAATTCATCCATTTACTGATGGTGGGCATGTGTATTGTTCCCAGTTTTGGGGCTATTATGAATAATGCTACTGATAATGTGTATTGTTTGGTGCTTTTTTCCTTTTTGAATATTATGGATTGCTTCCTTCCATGTCAGTACATACAGATCTACTTCATTCTTTTTTTTGTCTTTCATAACAGACCATCTTTTCACCATCCTCAATTTTAAGTTACTTCCAGTTTTCACTATCGCAAATTTTTATGCGGCCTGATTTTGTGAATAAAGTTTTATTGGAACACACACACACACAAAAATATTTTGTAAGAAGAGTGTGAGTGGGATTTATGTGTAAAAGTGTATGTACATTTAAAATGTAGCAGATTAAAAATTCCTTTCCAAATACAATATTGTATCAAATTAGATACTGACATATGAAAATTTCACTCTTACTAACAAATAGTCCCTTTTTGCAAAACTTCCACCATTTATGATTTTTAAAATGTTGCCACTCTCATGGGCAATGCTATTTGTTATTTTTCGATTTGAATTTTCCTAACTACCAGAACGTGAGGGGCTTTTAATTGTTTTATTGGCCATTTGTAGTCTGAATTGGCCTTTTCATGGCTGCATCTTTTTTTCTGTCATATTGTCTTTTTATTGATATGTAGCAATACTTTGGCTGTTAGTCAAGAATTTTGGAATATTATGGTTAGTGTATTTTTCCTGTTTCAGATGTTGCAAAAGTCCTTTCTAAGTTTGTGGCTTTTTTTATTGAGGTAAAATATGCATAGCAGAATTTATCATTTTAACCTTTTTTTAAGTGTTCAGTTCAGTGACATTAAGTACACTGACACTGTTGTGAAACCATCACCACCATTCATCTCCGGAAATTTTTTCATCTTGTAAAACTGAAACTCTATCCATTAAACAATAACTCACCATTTCCCCCTCCCCCACCTCCTGACACCCACTATTCTACTTTATGTTTCTATTAATGACTATTCTAAGGCTCTCATATGAGTGGAATAATATGGCATTTGTACTTTTATCCTGGCCTGTTTTACTTAGCATTATATCTTCAAGGTTCATTTCTGTTGTAGCATGTGCCAGAATTTCCTTCCTTTTCAAGGCTGAATAGTATTCCTTAGTATGTATACACCACATTTTATTTATCCATTTATCTGTTCCTAGATGCTTGGTTGCTTCCCATTTTTGGCTATTGTGAATAATGCTGCTGCAAATATGGGTGTACAAATATCATTTAGATTTCTTGCTTTTAGTTTTGTTGGGTAGTTTTTGGCTTTTTCATATGTTTGTACAGAAATTTCTCATTTTTATGTATTCAGCTCCTTTTTATCTTTTCCATGTATCCTGTTTTATGTCATGCTTATGAAAACATTCTTCTCCCCAAGACTATCGTGATAATCTCTATTTGCTTTTAAAACTTTTGCAGTTTTGTTTTTATATTTAGCTATTTAATATATCTGGAATTTGTTTTTGCATTTCTTGAGAGGTAGAACTATTATGTTACTCCCCAAATATGCATTTGTCTCAACACCATTGATTGTGAGGAAACTCCTTTTATGTATTTTTTCTTTGAGATATCACTTAACAACAAATATTTATAGATATACAGAAAAGCTAAGAGAAGAGGAAATAACGAAAGTGATGACAAAGGCAGGAATCACTAATGAAAACAAAAAACTGTCTCAGCGAAAACCCATTAGAAATATTTGGCATGCTTTCTAGGAGTAAATGCCCACTGCAAACAATAAATGAGTTAATGAATAGAACCAACTGCTCTGGTATATACACATTAGTTCTGTTTTCGTATGAAAAGCCTTAATCATGGTGTTGTAACTGAGATGACAGTCTTTTGCACTGAATTGCCTGGGGTAGATTTTTTTCGTTGCCATTTCGAACATTGCCAATCAAGTAAAAAGAATGAAGAAATTGTTTTGCCAATCTGGAATGAGAGCCTTAGATAGAATTTTTTTCTTCACTGAGATAAATACTTGGTTGATATACTATAATAATTATTTCTTTGGGTAAAAATTTTCTAGTTTTTGTTTTAAAAATAGAAATCAACTAAATTGTTAGTGTAAGGATGTGATGCAATACACAGGAAAAAACATGATTGGCTTTTAAGATTCCAGGAAACCAGTTGTGAAGTTTTCAGCTCAGGCACAGTTGACTACACAGTGTATAAAGAGGGAGATTAGTAATAAAGACTAACCTCTTTTGGGTTGGAGGAAAGTATGGTTCAAATTAGGAACCACCGTCATAAGCACTTTTGGCTTAATTACAATTAGTTGTTATTTATTGAGCCTAATTCTTACAGTTTGATAAATCCTGGGAGTAATCAAGACTTGGAAACTGTATAAAGCCTGCAGTTTATCAAAGCATTACAAAATGGATTCTTAATTTAGTCTCAGAAAGCTCCTGATGAGGTCTGAATATTTATAAGAGCCTGGGCCCTGGAGTCAGACAGTCATGGATTCTAGTCTCAGTGCTTCCGTTTCACTAGCTGTGTGACCATAAGCTAATCTCTCCAAACTTCAGTTTTTTTAACATGTGAAATGAGGACTTCTTACAGCCATTGTGAGGATCAAATTATAAAATCCATCCCAAGTGCATAGCCTGATGCCTGGCACAAAATAAACACTCAGATGCTAATACTAGCCCGTATATTTCCTTTGAATAAATAATTCAGCACAGACTAGATGATGTTTTAAAATATCTAAGAGTTAAATGAATTTTGAAAGCTATCGGACTTACAGGGTGTAACCAATTTATCACAGTTGTTTTGTTTCAAATATGTGTATGGGGATATTAGATCAAGATATTTTTGGCAGGGCGTGGTGGCTCACGCCTGTAATCTCAGCACTTTTGGAAGCCAAGGCGGGAAGATTGTTTGAACTTAGGAGTTCAAGACCAGCCTGGGCAACATGACGAAACCCTGTCTCTGCAAAAAAAATATAAAAATTAGCCGGTTGTGCTGGTGCATGCCTGTCATCCTAGCTACTCAGGAAGCTGAGGTGGGAGGATTGCTTGAGCCTGGGTGGCGGAGGTTGCAGTGAGCTGAGATTGCACCAGGGTGACAGAGAGAGACCCCATCTCAAAAAAATATAATAATAAAGTAAAATACAATGGGATATTTTTGAAGGAGCCCATGTGAAAAGCCACAAGGACTTTTTGAGGTTGGCTCTCATAATAAGGTATTCTGTAGAAGGGATAGTAGAAGCAATTACAGTTTAAAATGCTGAAGTAAAATAACCTGGAATAAGTGATCATTTTGTGCAATTATTTTGTCAATAGGTGAAAATTTGGTTTCAGAACAGAAGGATGAAATGGCGGAATTCCAAAGAAAAGGAAGTGCTTTCCAACAGGTGTATCCAAGAAGTAGGTCTTCAAGAGGATCCCCTCTCACGGTCTGCTCTGGGTTTCCCTTCTCCATGTCCTTCAATATGGGACGTCCCCCAACAGCACTCAAGTCCAAAATGGAGGGAGAATTCTCCAGAACCTTCAGAAAGACTAATCCAGGAGAGTTCAGGGGCACCACCCCCAGAAGCAAATTCACTGCAAGGTGCCTTGTATTTATGTTCTGAGGAAGAAGCTGGAAGCAAGGGTGTACTTACTGGGGCCGTCTGAATGGAAGCATTCCTCCGTGTTAATTTAAAAGAACGCTTAATAGGGACATTTGGACTCTAATGCCAGCTAGCTTGTACCTCATCCGTGCTTAGACCCTAACAACTTTGGAGCGATATATGAACTAATGCTTTAGGAGACCAACTCCAGTGTTCTCTTGTTTGGCCCTAGACTCAGGCTTAATTTGTAAGTGGAATAGAATCTCCCAGGAAGTATGACAGAACCGAAAAGAATGAGAGCAACAGCTGGCTCCGTCCCTGCTCTGAGTATGTGTATATATGTGTTTGTCTCTATGTGTGTGTATATACATAAATATCCATTAAAATGTATTAGTAGAAACTAGTTTCTCTTTAACTGTTGCATTGAGTAAATTCACTTCCTTTTATGTGAAGAAAACTACCATTGACAGAATGTTATTAATTTTTTGAAAATAATGTAAAATTTGGACTTTAGTGCAAACTTTCCTACCCCAAAAACATGTTTTTAGAAATTCTCTATTTTCTGACTTCTTTTGGTATCTAGCTGTAAGTGAATTTTAACACCTTAGCTCAGCAGTCCTCAACAAATGAGCCACTGCTAGATACATACACTGAGAATATATATTTAAAATGAACCTAACAAGCGAATTAGAAGAATTTCTGTATATAACTATTAGTATCCTTAATCTCCAAGTCTCTGGACCATCGGGTCATTGTGAGGGAGATGCCCATTTCACTAATAATTATTTTTTGATCTCTTGTCTGTAAACATGGGCCTAGACCAGGGTTTGCAAAATAAAATGCCTTTAAGAGCCTGTCAGGTAAACAGAGGGTATGGCCCACCTAAAGATATTTGAGTCAAGTAATTATTCAAATACTGTGTTGGCCAAACAAAATATCTATGCCAAGAAGTTTGTGACCTCTGGCCAAGACTAAAGAAAGCCGTGGTGTCACAGTTCTTAAAATTCTTCTAACTGGACTTAAAACCACAATACTAACAGAATCAGTGATGATTTCTGTTTGCGCTTCTAGTTAGGGACTCAATTTTCCACTTAGGTGGCATACACTTTATATATCAGGTTATTTTTATGTATTAACAAACACCACACAGATGTTTTGTGTTTTTTGACTACCCTGAAATTGTATCTTTCTAAAATTGCATTTCTGGTAACGATTTGCTTAGTTAATCCAGAAGTTTTTACTCCAGGACCAAGAAGAAATTATGTTTCACTTTGAAGGAAATGAAACAAAAATAGGAAATGATGTGGTTTTGCATTAACCTCTTATCAATCTGTGGACAAGAAACACTATCAGAAGTTCATTAAGTGGCATTTTGTTAGTGAGTAAGCTGCATAACGATGGTGGCTTCTAATTTGCTGAACTCCACTAGGGTCTGAGAAGTTAACGTCTTTTGAGGGTTTAGTGTTTAGAAAAGATATTTCAGGAGGTAACGGTTTTAATCAACAGCAGGAAATTATTTTGTACGAATAGAATTGGACTTGGTGTGTCAACCTGTGTCTTTACCACATGATCTTTTACTTAAAAGTCATTTTAGAAGCGTGTCTCAGTGCCTCATTGTGGGGAATGGGAGCAGGGATCTGCTGACAAAAGTTAAAATTTAAAACCTGTCTTAAAATGATTTATAGTATGGTTTCTGTTCTTATAATGTTAACCTCATGTACATTTATAGGGTATTTCCTATGTGCTAGAGACTGTGCTAAGCATTTAGGGTGGATTAGCTCATCTAATCCTCATGGCAATAACCCTATGATGTAGACGGTAATTACTATCAGGATTCCTGTTACCCAGACAAGGAAACTAAGGCAGAGTATGGTTGGGGTAATTATCCAAGATCATTAAGTTAATAAATGGGATTTGAACCCTGACACTCAAGTTTTGAATCTTGGAATCTTACCAACCATGTGGGGATTGCATACCAGTGTGATATATTCACACAGCTATGGGGTGCATTGTAATATATACATTTTGCGGATTGCAGTGAGACTTATTAAAGAAATTCAGAAGCTTTACCATCTTACTTGGGGAATGATTTTATCTTCAGGATTGTCTTTTCTATTAGATTTTGAACTTTAAGGAAATTAAGGAATTACAAAATCCTTCAACTATGAAGCCTCTATAGAAAATAGTCCCATAGGAGTGTTTAAGCATGATCACTGTTATCATATATATATATGTGTGAATATATATATGTGTGTATATGTATACATGTGTATGTGTATATATATATCACTCACTGCTAAAATCATAAAATGCATATCTGTGGTCAGTGTTTCTTGAGAATAACTTGAAAATCAAATAAGAGGCACCTCTGTCATGGCCATCTGATAACACAGGTTATCTGTGTGATCTTCCCTCAGGGCCTAACCCGGCAGAGGCATCTAAGACCCAGCAGAGGCATCTCACTGTAAAATTAGCTTGATATTCAAATAGACAAATCAAGCTTTTAATTGTTTTCCACTTTGGAATGTGTTAGCACTTAGGAAAAGTATGCTTTAGATGGATATATTACTGGTACTTAGGAAACACACACAAAGATACATACACAGTACACATATGTATGCCCGGTGTGCTTTCACTTTGCCTTCACTTCCCTAAATGGCTGGAGAGAGTGGCTGAGCCTCCTATCCTGTTGAAGTGTCTCCCTTCTCTCTTGTGCTCTGCTAACCATCCTTCCTCCCCTCATGTAATTATGTATTTTTCTCTGCCATCTAGATGCAGACTCCTTTTCTTCAGTTGATCACATATTAGTAGATTTGTTGTCTGCTTTCCAGACAAATAGTGCTGTAGTGAGAGCCAGGGCCATAGAAGCCTGGAGCTGAAGCATTTTAATTAAAAAAAAAAATTGTCAAAAGGACCTTAATCAGATGAGAAACAAATGGTAAGCATTATCCCCTAAGCTTTCAGAAAGATAAATACTTAGTGTTGGAAATATATAAACAGGTTAGGGATGATCACTGGCTCTGGAGACAACGAAGACCATGATCATTAATGTTTAAAGGGCGGTTCTATTTTCTTAGTAATATGGTGGTTTGAATGGGGAACACAATTATTCAGTCCAGTGGTTCTCAAACTATAAAAGTTCATGTCCATGAACATGCCGTACCTTCCAACCAGTTTTAGATATGTGCTCAGATTTGGACATACACTTCATACATACTGCTTCAAAATCCTGCCATACCACACCTCTCAAGAATCATTAATATACACTTTTGTTCACTTTTCAAATACAAGTCACAATTAAACATGTTTGTCCAAGCCACAAGTGTTCTTTCTGGCCCCCTTCACTCCACTTCTGATGCATTCCTTTAAAAACTACATACTCCCCAGTGTGCTGTATGACCCCTCCCTTGATGACTAATGGTTCCATGAAGCCTATTCTATTGCATACATAAGCTTGTTAGACACTGCGTTTCGGCTATCTGAAATTCCCCAAAATATTTTTTCTTTCTAAATTTCAGCACTTACTGGGTACTGTGTGTGAAGCCTTATCCTAGCTCTATGTAAACAAGTATGATGAAGTGCGTGGTTCTTGACCTCAAGGAGCTTATAATCTAGTCTTCTTGCCAAGAAGAAATTCTGTGACATTTTCCATGCCGCTGGTGATGGGATCCAGTGAATTCGGGGCAAAAAATAAGCTCCTGACATCCTCCAACGCCTCATCTTCCATTTGCGATGCAAGGTTCTTCCATGATCCACCATGCAGAAAGACGCAAGCTGCTTGACCCTGCTGCTTTTCTGTGCTGTCCCTCCTCCATTCAGGCCACAGTGGACCCAAAAGGAGCCAGAAAGAGTCCAGGAAAGAATTCAGTGGCTTCCTTTTGTTCAAGGTGTACTCTGTTTCTATTTTTCTTTCCACCTTCTCAGCCTCAGATCAGCCTATACCTATGGTAAGTGGGACGAGAGAAGAAAAAGCAAATAATGCAAGCGGGGGGACATCAGGATGAATGTTCTTGAATACATATGGAAAATTTTACAGAATGATTTTGTGTCCTTTACAAACAATTTCTGAAATAAGAAACTACCCTAAAGACATAGCAATAGTCTAAAAAAGATGGCCCTGAGTTTCCAGCTACTACTTCAGTTCTATTACATTATTATTTCTGGTTATAAAGAAGCATACTTGAAAATATAGCTAACAAAGTAAAGTTTATATATAATTCCACCATCTGGAGATAGCCAACTTAGCTCTTTTGTGAAACATTTTCAGTCATTTTTTGAATGTATATATATGTAATTATGTGTGTCCAAACAAATTTGGACCATAGTGTATATCCAGTTTATTCTACTATTTTTTACTCAATTTTGTACACAGAACATTGCCCCATGTCATTAAAAATTACTTGAAACTGTTTATGACAGTTGTGTAATATCTCCTTGTAGCTCCTTCACTTCTTGAGGTGGACCAGAGTGTGGCTAGGAGATGATGGGTCACAGAAAGAATGATCATGGGCTTTTGTACCATAGAATACACTTAAGAAAAGTAATCTGATGTTTATCATTTATTTGAACTAAATGAAGCCTCAGCAAACATAAGACTTAGAATGAAAACTGAAGAAATTTGGGATTATACTTTTAGTGGTGTTAAATATAGTGTATCAAACACACCAAAGGGAGAGTCTCTTCCAAAAAGCCACCATAAAGCTTATCAAAACATATCCCATCCATTCAAAATTCAAGAGAGTGTACACACTTGGATTTGAGTCCATAGCCAGCAGCAAACATAATAATGTGGGATAATATTCCTCTGTTTTATTGTGCTTTGTAGTCAAACTGATACATTATTCAGCTTTTTGAATATGTATTATTGTCTACAAAGTGGGCAGGAGTCAAGCAAACTAATGGGGATCTGGCATCTGTCACCACTCCAAAGTCTGAGGTGATAAGTCTGGTTTGCCTATTTAGTTTCGAATCTCTCACTTGTTACAAATTTATGGATTTTCTCTCCAAGCTGCTTAAATAACAGAAGGGGAGAGTCTTTCAGGATCAGAACGTTCCAAGGTTAAAAGGGAGCTGGGAAACATTTAATGTTATTTACACCTAAAGCAGAAACATCAAGTCCTTGATATTAGTCAAAAGCCAAAAACCAGGCATGCCAAATTTGAATAAATAGTGATATAATTAATACATAATGTATATCTCATTATTTCACTATGAATGTCATGTCAATCAAATACTGAATAGGCATTGTAGTTTCCTAGGTCTGTTGCAACAATTACCACAAACAACAGTAATTTATTCTCTCACAGTGGTAGAGGAAAGACACCTAAAATCAAGGTGTCAGACGGGCCATGCTCCCTCCAATGCATCCAGGAGGCTGCTTTTTCCAGCTGTTGGTAGCTCTAGCTCCAGCTCCAGGCATTCTTTGGCCTGGGGTTGCATGACTGCATTGTCTACCTCTGACTCTATATGGTTTTCTCTCCTATGTGTTCTCCCTATATATCTGTGTCCCAAATGTCCCTATGCCTTTCTCTTAAAAGGACACCTGGCATTGGATTTAGAGCCAACCCTAAATCCAGATGATCATGTCTCAAGAGTCCTTACTTAATAGCACCTGCAAAGACCCTTTTCTCAAATAAGCTTACATTCACATCTTCCAGGGCTCAGGACATGACATATTTTTTTCTGGGGGTGACCACTAGTCACCTCCTACAATCATATTCTACAATATCAGAGGAAAAGGCTTAGAATGAACAAAAGCAAAAGACTTAGACTTCCTTGGCAGTCCTTGTCATGGAACTTGACTAATATTGCTTTGACTTCAGCTTTTGTACCAACCACGCAATGCACTACTTGCAAGAATATCTGGGATACATAAATTGTTGTAAAAGTTTCCTCCAGTTTGGATTTCTTTCTATACTGGGAAAATTTAAGAAAATACAATGCTAATTTTTCAAAGCCCTCATATGGATTCCAGATGTTGATCATTTAATCCGAGAAGGTGTTTCCTTATTATACAAATGTGGTATACATAAAAAAATTGGCATTGTTTAAATTATGACTCACACGTGAACCATTGTTTTTTTGTGATGTAGTTATTTTAAGTGATTCATTAAACAATGCCAATATTTTGGACACATACCATATTTGTATAATGAGGAAACACTTTCTTGCATTAAGTGGTCAACATCTGGGATCCATGTGAGAACTTCTTTGAAATTTTAAATAAAGACAAATTAGCATGACATACATTTTCTCAGAGATGCAACTAGCTGGTAATCAAAAGACAAGGTGAACTTGGTACCACATTGTGATTAAGAAAATGGGATTTTGTTGACAGTAGCATCCAATAATGTTTAGCATTTTAAGGATGGCATAAATGGAAGTATAGAGTGAAATGCAATAATGGACTGTGTTGAGTCAGGGATCAAAAATCCACTCAAGTGTACTCTCTTAGTAAAAATGTAAGTTATTAAATACTTTCTGGAAGGCAATTTGGTAACGCAAGCAACTTGAGTTTGCCTATGTGGTTTTTTTTGAGACGGGGTCTCACTCTGTCACCCAGGCTTCAGTGTAGTGGTGTGATTATGGCTGACTAAAGCTTTGACCTCCCAGGCTCAAGCGATCCTCCTGCCTCAGCCTCTGGAGTAGCTGGGACTACAGGCATGCACTACCATGCTTAGATAATTTTTATTTTATTTTTTAGAGACAAGATCCCACTATGTTGTCCAGGCTGGTCTTGAATTCCTGGGCTCAAGTGATCCTCCACCCTCTTGCCTAGGCTTCCCAAAGTGCTGGGATTACAGGCAGGAGACACCATGCCTCATTGAACATGTGCTTGGCCAGTAAGCACATATTAAATGAGCATACTCTTTGAACAGACAACCCCATTTACTGGAATTTATCTTAAAGAAATACAAGGATGTTCGCTCTCTATGCACACAGACACACACACACACACACACACACACACACACACACACACACACTAGACTTTCTTTTTAGAGCAATTTTAGGTTCCTGGAAAAACTGAGTGGAAGATATAGAGAGTTCTCATATATCCCTTACTCCTGCATACTTACAGCCTCCCTCACTGTCAACATCTCGAACCAGATTGGTATATTTGTCACAGTCAACAAACCCATATGACACATCATTATCACTCAAAGTCCATAGTTTACAATTAGTGTTCAATTTGGTGGTGTTCAGTCTATTGGTTTCGACAAATGTATAATGACATACAGAATAGTTTCATTGTCCAAAAATCTTCTCATAATATATTTTGATAACAATAGGGCTTTGGTTAATTCAAATTTAGCAAATTATATAATGAAATCCTATGTGGCCATTGAAAGTAATAATGTAGAAGAATTATATCTTTAAAAATGGCCATGATTCATTGTTAAGGGGAGAATAGACTACAAAATGTTAATAGCCTAATATTTGTGTGTGCCTATGTGTATGTGTGTGTGTTTATGAGCGTGTGTGTGTGTGTAGGCATGTGCACACAGCTTTAAAGGAACAACTGTATGCCCATATATTAACTGTGGCTATTTCTGGGTAGTGGGGTTAAAGGTGATGTTTGCTTTCTTTTCCATGTTCTCTGTTTTCTGAATAATGCACTATAAATGCATATTGCTTTTAAAATCAGAGAACACGTCTTGACATGGATGTCTCACAGACATCTCAAATTCAAATGAGTCCTTTTCTCACCTTAAATCATCACCAGTATTTCTTTCTCTCAATAGATAGCAAAATAACCAGTTGCTGAATTCAGAAACCTGGGAGTCAGCTTGACTCTTTCCTCTCTCTCTCCCCCTCATATGCAATTAATTACTTAGCTTTATCTATGCATTTCCCTTAACATCTCTTCAATCTGTTTCCTTCTTTCTATCACCACAGCCACTAATGCATTCCAGATCACCATTATCTCTTGCTTGCTTCTTGTTTCCTAGAAATCTCCTTGCATTCCTTCTAGCTCTCTTCCAACTCCTTCCTCAGTCTGTAGTCAGAATGATTCTTCTAAAATGCAAATCTCATTGAATTAGGGTTCTGCAGAGAAACAGAACAAATAAGATCTATATGTCTATATCTAGCTAGCTAGTTAGATCTATCTATCTGTATCTATCTATAGATGTATAGATACATAGATACATGAGAGGAGATTTATTATGGGAATCGGCTCACACGATTATGAAGACCAAGAAGTCCCACCATATGCCATCTGCAAGATGGAGAACCAGGAAAGCCAGTGGTGTAGTTCAGTCTGAGTCCAAAGCCTGAGAACCAGGGATCCCGCTGGCAGGGCTGGCTTCTTCTGGAGGCTGTAGGGAACAATCCATTCCTTGCCTCTTCCAGATTTTGCTGGCTCCAGCGTTCCTTGGTTTGTGGCTGTATCACTCCAATATTGGTCCCTGCAATGACATGGCCTCCTTCTCTTTCTTCTGTGTCAAATCTCCCTCTGCCTCCCTCTTACAAGATTGCCTTCGGGGCCCTGTTAGAGAATCTAAAATAGTCTTTCCATCGCAAGATTCTTAACTTAATCACATCGGTAAAGAGACTCTTTCCCAATGAGGTAAGATTTACAGGTTCCAGGGATTAGAACCTGGTATCTTTAGGGAGCCATGTTTTCAGCCTACCACAATTAGTATAATATTTTAAAATATGCTAGTCTGTTACAATTAAGACTTACTCTTAAAACTTTTTCTTGGTCAAGAGTATATTTTCGTATTATGATTCTATAAATATATATAAATCTTCTTCATGATAAAGAACTTCAAGTCATAAAGAAATATAACCAGAAGACCTAATACCATTGTTTTAATAAATGTTATTGTCTTCTTTCTATATATTGTAAAACTTTAAGTTCCTTTCATATAAATAGTAGAAATTGGTCATTTCATTGGCTTGCTTGTGCTAAAAGGAATTATACATTAATTAAAAGCTTTTTCTATCCTTTTTACTATCTTTACTTATTTTAAGTTCAATTTATGTTTTGTTGTATAATCCTTTCAATTATTTTCTATAGGTTTTTTAATCATTACATTTCTGAAATTTTACTCCTCTTTATCTTATTTCATGTTATTCTTTTTTTCCCTTTTATGAAATATCTATAGTAACTCACTGTATGGTATTTATCCATGCCACACTGTTTTTACTTTTATAATGTTTGTCTTGATTTACCTCTACAAATTTATATAGAGTTTTTTAACTTTAGCAATGGAATTTATTGAGCTTGTATTGTGACTTCCACAGTCATTTATTAACTTCATGTTTCATTCAAAATTGATTGCATCTTCCCCTTCAAATGAGCTCCACTTATACGTTTGGACTCAATAAATGCACTACCTTCATCCAGGCATCTAAATCAGAAGCCTAGGAATAATCTTGAATATCTTTGTCTGTCTATTTGTCTCTCTCTGTCTCCTCCATATAGTTTATCACAAAGTACAGTTGACTGTACATCCGAAATATTTATTCATTTCTTTCTATACTGCGTACACTACTTCATTCCAGGCCATCATCTCTCACCTGGGAACAACATTTTAACTGGCCTCCCCATTGCCAGTTAAAGAAGAGACCAACTAGCAATAATCTATTATTTAAATTCTCTCCTGATTTCTCTAAAACAGGGATTTTTTTGTGTGTGTGTTAATAAATTTAATCTATAAATATTGCCCCATTGCCAGATGATGCTATTTCATTTGCTAACTTGAAGAGTGCAACAACAAGGGATGATTTATCAATGCAAGTACCACTCTGATGTGTAACTGCTGTTCTCAACTCCCTGAATACCTTCTTATGCAGATGAGAGAGTTCTGCTGAGTCGAAGGTATAGTTTAATTTTTAAAAAAGTTGTTTAAGCTTTACCTGTAGTCATAAACTTCAGTCTGAAATTAAATATATATTTTCTTAGTATTTTTCTTCTTAATGATCTGTATCCCAGTGTGGTTATAAGAAAAATAGTTAACAACCCGGTTGCCCCCCTAACTGCTTACACACATTTCTCATTTATTCCTGACAATAGCTCTATAAAGTAGATGTAATTATCTCCATTTGCAGATGAGAAAAGCGAGTCTGAGAGAGGTGTGGCAAGTTGGTTGTTTTTGTTTTTGTTTAAAGAGACAGAATTTCACTTTAAAAACAGGATTTTAAAACCTTGGCGTTAGCGGCATTTGGGGCCAGATAATTTTTTGTCGTGTAGGGTTTTCCTGTGCCTCACTGGATGCTTAGTAACATCCTTGGCCTCTACCCATAAGCAAATCCTCCCTTACCATAGTCGTGACAAGAAAAAATGTTTTCAGACATTGTCAAATGTCCCTGGGGGAGTAAGAAGGATTGCCCCAAGTTGGAAACCACTACCTTGAAATATTGATTTGATCATGTCACTCCCCTCCTCCTATTTCAGTAATTCCTTATTTAATTCATTCGCCAAATATGTGCCGTGCACAGCTCTGTGCTAGACTACAGGAATATGAAGGTGAACAAGTGAGATGTGGTCATTGCCCAGGCAGCTTGTATTCTATTTCAGTAAACAGACAATCTCAGTCCACAAAGAAAGTATAAATTATAATAAGCTCTCCAAAAAAGCAAGGTTGGGCTGAAGCAAAATTTACTCTGGTTGATAACATTTCAGGTCCATCCTGGAGGATGAGAAGAAGCTAGATATGCAAAGAGTGGAGGGAGGAATGTTCCAAGCAGAGGAAAAATCGCTTGCAAATGCTTTGAAGCAGAAGAACATGCTGTGTCTGAGGAACTGAGGCAAGACCTATGGGGATGAGCATTGGTCAGCAAGAAAAAGGAAGTCTATAGACTTGAGCAGGGCTAGATCAGGCCCGGTTGCAGAAGGTATAGTAAGGGGTTTGGATTTTATTCTAAGTGAACTATGCAGTCATGGATGGGTGAAGGAATAATCTTATTTAAAAAATTACTTCCTGCTGTGTAGAGCATAGAGTGGGAAATCATGGGCAGGAAAGAAAAGGGAGACCAAAAAGGGAAATGGCAGTAGCCTGAACAAAGCTGGTAGCATAGTAGATGGAAAGAAATGGATTTATTTGAAGGGGTTTTGAAGGTAGATTCAGTAGGTCTTTCTGGTGGAATAAATGTGACGGATGAGAGAAATGAAGGGATTAAGAAGATCCTGAGGCTTTTGAGCTAGGCAAATCAGATGAGCAATGAGGGCATCTACTGAGATGGTGGAGGTATGAGGGGTTTGGATTGGAAATTCAATTTTGGACTCATTAAGATGGTAAGACTTTCAACTGGACATTGGTTAAAGTTGGTTATGGGTATCTTGGGTTGAGAAGAAACATTCATACTGGAGATATCAACTTCAGAATCATTAAAATATAGGTAGTAATTTAAACTATTGGATGGGATTTTTTTTAAGTGTAAATAGAAAGGAGAAGAAGAGAGCCCCTGAGTGATTCTGAGGAGCACCAACAAAGAGAGTTTGCAGAAGAGATATCAAAAGAGTGTCAGGAGTAGCAAGCGAGGTGGGAGGAAAAGTAAGAATGCATTATGTCAGGGAAGTAAACAGAAGATTCTTAAAAGAAAGAAGTTAGTCTCTTCTGCAATGCTGCTGAGAGGTAAGATAAGGACAGGGAGAATTTATTTGAACTTGACAGGAGAGAGGATGATAATAATTGACCAAAACAGCCTTAATTGGAATGGTCAGGAGGGAAAACCAGACTGGAGTGGATTGAAGAGAGAATGAAAAGTAAGAAAGAAGATGGGCTGAGTATAGAAAAAGCTGGAAGCACTTTTTCTGTGAAAGGAAGTGGAGAGAGAGAGTGGAACCTGGAGAGGTTTATGCAAAGAAGTGAGACCTTTTCTTTTATGTTGGGAGCTAGTGGGGAATATTAGGATAACAATGGAATGATTTACTTGAGAAGAAATGACGATAATGAAGGAAAGGGAGAGAACGACCCAGTCTTGGTGACAGCAAGAAGGATTAGACCAAGAGCCATGTTTGGAGGAGGGACCTTCCTTAGAAGAAGTGAGCATGTTCTCCCCTGGACTTATAGAGAAGAGCAGTGCAAATGCAGGTTTGTTGGTAGGTGGATGGTGAGATGATGAGTCTTCCCAATTTATGGCTTCTCAATGAAATATGAAGCAAAGTCATTAACTGAAAGTAAAGGTGAAGGCAGAGGAGGGATAGGGGATGTTAGAAGAAGGAGATACAATGAAAGAGACAGTGTGGGAGTGAGTCTCTTAGAGAAACAGAGTAAGACTTCTGGATCTTATTGAGTACCCGTTTATGGTCTGGGATGTTAATTTAAAGTGTAACAAGTAAGTTTACATGAATGATATTTCTCTACCAATGTTCAGCTGTCACTACATGAGACAGGCAGATTAACAATTGGGGTTTTTCTGGGACAGTAGTGTGGAGGGATAAAAGAATAAGGGAGCTGAGGGTCTTTGGAAAGAATGTGATGGTGGTGGTAGATCATGGGGTATATAGTAGACGAGTGAACAGATGAGGCAGGCAGGGGCTTATTGTTACTGAGAAAGTGATGGGATTATTGTAGTGAGGGCCTTGATGAAGGTGAAGGTTTTTAGCTGTGGGAATGCAGAAACAAGTGATCTGGTAGTTAGAATGTATAACATTTGAAATTAATATTTCAGAATTAATGCAATGTCCAGTGTTGTAAAGTCTAGGATGGGACCATGGGGATGGGTGGCTGATAGGGTTAAGAGAAAGGTCATTGGACATAAAGAAATCAAGGAACTGGAAGATTTCCTATTGCTTTTATGATGAAGGCTAAGTTCTTTAACAGAGCCTACACAGATATTTATGAAATGGTCGCCACTTAATTCTCAGTCCAACTTCATCATTCACCACCATCCCTTCCCTCTAAACTTTTTTTTTTCTAAAGCACACTTTGCTCTTTACACTCTCTCTATTGCTTTAAGGACTTTGCTCATGTTTTTTCATTCTGCCAAGAACACTCTAACCTCATTGCACCTCATTGCACCCACCTCAGTAGTCCTGTAGATATAGAGCAGAAGAGCATTTCAGGCAGAGGTAATAAACAGTGTGAAGAATTGAAGAGTTTCTAAGAGCATATAGATACAGATACTGATATGTGGGAGTTTATGTGTTGTGTTTACAGGACAGCAAGGAGGCAGTGTGACTGCAGGGGTGTAAACAACAGAGTGTAGTAGGAGATAAGGTGAGATAATAAGAGGTGCAGATCATTATAGGGTCTGTGGCTTTTACTCTGAGTGAGAGGGACAGCAGGGAAGTGACATGATGTGTTTAGATTTTCAAAGCGTCACTGTGGCTATTGTGTTTAGAATAGACTAAAAGGGGAAGGATGGGAGCAGGAAGTCCAGTTAGGACGATAGTGTGACAATCCATTGAGGAGATAATGGCTGCTTGGATAACGGTAACAGTAGTGAAGGTAGGGAGAAGTGGACAAATTCTTTATATATTTTAGAGATAGACCTAAACATTTCCTGACAGCATATTGGTGGTATGAGACAGAGGGGTCAAGAATGACTCCAAGGTTTCTTCCTGGGTTCATGGAAGTATAGAATCATCAATAATTGAGACAGGGAAGTTTGTGGGTGAGTTAGGTTTTCAGGGGGGTGAGATTAGAAGTTAAGTTTTAGACAAGTTGAATTTGTGATGTCAATGAGCTGTTCAAAAGGAGATGTTGAGTAGGTAGTTGTATATGCAAAGTTGGATTTCCAGAGATTCCTGGACTGGAGATACACATTTGGAACAAATAGAAGGCATTTAAGCCCCAAGACTGTATGAGGTTGCCAAGGGAGTGAGTATGCAAAGAGAAGAGAAAAGGACTAATGGCGGAGCCCTAAGAGTCTCCAATTTCAAGAGGTCCAAGAAGAGATGAAGAACCAGTAAGAGATTGAGAAGAACCAACCTTTGAGATGGGAGGAAAGCCAAGAGGGATATGTATCCTAGAACCCAAAAAGAAAGTGGATAAAAGTGGAGGGAGTGATCAACCGGGTCAATGCTTATAATAGTATTGTAAGATAGGGACTCAGAAATGACGATTGGATCTAGCAATGTGCAGAAGACTTTGACTGAAACAGTTTCAGTGGAATAATGGCTGTGAAAGCCAAACTAGGGTAGATTTGAGAGCATCAGAGGAGAGGTATTGGGGGATAGCCATGCACTTTTGCTACAAAAGGGAACAGAGAAATGAGCAATATTTGCAGAGGAGATGGGGAAAAGCTGATAAGAATTCTGATGGAATGATCCACCAAAATAATATAGAAGAGAAAGGAGTCCTCTTGGAGAAAAGAAGCTAGAAGGGATGATGGGACCTAGTGCACAAGGACAGGGACTGGTTTTACATAGGAGCACAGGTAGTTATCTATGGTACATGTGGGGAGACAGAGTATGGGTGCACATGTTGGCAAGTGGGGAAATGTGATAGAAGGAGCCTGGGTAATTTCTTAATACTTAAAATTTTTCAGTGCAATAGCAAGGAAATCATCAGCTGAAAGACAGGATAGGAACAAGATAGTGCAGGCTTATGTAAACAAATTGATGTGAAATATTTTCTTGTAGAGTGGAGGGTATTAACAAGGTTTTAAATATATACTTACATTGGATTAAGCTTGTTAGTGGCTTTGCCAAATCTTTATATACATATTAATTTGGGGTTTGACTTAGTTACTGAGAACGTCGTGATAAGCACCTCACTGTAACAGAGGATTTTCCAAGTTGCTTGTGTAGTTCAGTCAAATTTTGCTTTTCATATTTTGAAGCTGTTTTATTAGGTACTATAAGTTTAAATTTATTATATATTTGCAGTGAATTGAATCTTTTGTAATTATGTGGCAAATTTCACTTTGGTGATGCTATTGTGCTTACAGTCCCCTTTGCTACAACAGCTTTTTTTAAGGATGACATTCCATAATTGTCTTTTAACATTTTTATGTCCTTATGTCTTAGGATGCTTATGGTAAACAGTATATAGCTGAATTTTTGTTTTTCTTAGTCCAATCTGGGAATCACTGTTATATTTATCATAATTCTCGATATATTTTGGTTTCTTTCTTATGGGTTGCTTGCCAATGTCCCCTCCTTTCTAAGCTCTCTCTACGGTGTGGATTTTATCATTTTTTTTCTAGATGTTTAGCAGCTCTTTAATACCCTGGATGTGTTTGGGTCACTGTCTAGTCTTATGAGTCCTGCCTCTCTAAAAATAAAACCAGAAGACTTGATTCCCAACCTTCCCTTTTGCAGCTACGGCAAAGCAATGTGTCCTGGACTTTCCTCATCAGATTCACCTCTACAAGCCTTCTGTTGCTCTAGTCTCCAGAGGAATGGGCAGAATCCATTTTACTGTTGATAGTAGAAATACAAGAATCTGGCTTTTGATGATGGCAGTGGGTACATGGCTACTTCCCTCACATGATCCCTGCAACATCGAGCAGAGAAGTAGTGACTTCTTCACATCAGACCAATTCTAGTGGCTGAAAGCTGGTTTTCTAGCACTGCCAAAAGAATATTAGTTATCTCAAATCATTTCACAAAGAATGCTAGCTGCTCACCAAAATCCATGTTCTCCTCCTCTTTCTGAGACAACAGCTAGGCAACATTTCCTGGTCAGCCTTGCAGTTTGGTGTGCCATGTGATTGAGTTCTGGCCAATGGAACATGAGTCACTTCCAAGCCTGAGCTACATACACATCCCACACATGTCTCTCCATGCTCTGCTCTCTTTTACAGACTGGATAGAGATGACCATGGTGACCTTGGAAGCCCTGTATTGAAGATTGCAGAACTCTATCAGCCTGGGTCCCTGAATGACTGTGTGGAGAAAGTCAATGTTCCCTCTCCCCATTTAGCAGTATAAGATGTTCAGATTGATTCATTTGGTCATTTGGTCTGAGCTGGGCCTCAGAATCTGTACTTTTCAAGCTCCCAGATGACTGTGATCCTTCACATGTGTGGCCCAGTGTTGGGAAGCCACAGATCCAGACAAGAGCAGGGTTAAGAAAGAAAGCCTTAAGTTTGGTGAGCTCCACCTATAGCACTAAAGAGAATTGTCAGTAAAAGTTCCAGTTAACATCTGAAAGAGTGGTGAGGAATTATAGACTAGCAGAAAGATTGTGAGACATCTGCAACATTACAACTTTATATCTCCTCTTATTCGTCATTTTTATTATTTTTTTTTGGTTTTCCCATGAAACACTTAGATTGAAAAACATCTTTATGTTTTTGTGGGGTAGGCAAGAAAGTCATGTGTAGGTGGTGGGGACGGGGGGTAGTATAGGGGAAGGGTGCTGGAGAGATTGTGTGCCACTTCAGAATTAGGTTTGGAAAATAACATCAAATACAGTAGATGTGATAGCTGTTTCAAAGAAAAAAAGGAAAGCAGGTTGAAATTCATGGACTTGTTGGCAAAATGAAAGGGGAGCATGAGAACTATCCCATACTTCACCAGGGTTTCATTGGAGGTGATAAGAACACTATGGACGTTACAGACCTTCACGGATACCTGTGACCTGTATATGGGGCCAAACCTGTATGAAGCAAAGAGAAAATCCACTGCCCAGGATTTGAAGTTAATGGTGGAATGCACTCACTGGACTCTATTCTCTCTAAGTTGGATTTCTCAGACAAAAGGTTTACAGAAAGCAGAAAGAGAAAATCAGAACTTTGGGAGGTAGTAACTCCAGAACTACCTCATTTCTATGGGTTGTTTTAATTAAAAATAAACTGCTACAGTTGCCATGGGTTTCACAATTCAGCTGCATATTTATTAACCAAATACATGTTGATTATGTGAGTCAGGCATTGGGTTGGGTTGTGGGGAATCCAAACAAGATGAGCAAAGTGGGGTTCCTGATCAGAACAAACCTAGGAGGTTTATAAGACTCCTTCTTTAAACATAGTCCTTAGACTTTCTGAAGCCATTCAGATATCAGGAAATCTGAAACAAAAGTTTTTGAGGCAAGAAATCTTCAGGTGATGGCACTGCTTAGAGAGAATGGTCGTGGTGGTGGTGGGAATACATCACTCTGCCAGACATGAGAATAATAGCAGCAGGTTTCATTTTTGGATGAAATCTGGGAAAACCCTCTCAATAAACTAGGTACTTACGGAACATATCTCAAAACAATGAGCTATTTATGACAAACCCACAACCAATATCATATTGAATGGGCGAAAGCTGTAAGCATTCCCTTTGAAAACCGGTACAAGACAAGGATGCCCTCTCTCACTACTCCTATTCAACATAGTATTGGAAGTTCAGGGCAATCAGGCAAGATAAAGAAATAAAGGTATTCAAGTAGGAAGAGAGGTAGTCAAATTGTCTCTGTTTGCAGACAACATGATTTTATGTTTAGAAAACCCCATCACCTCAGCCCAAAAACTCTTTTTTTTTTTTTTTTTTTTTTGAGACGGAGTCCCAGGCTGGAGTGCAGTGGCGCAATCTCGGCTCACCCCAAGCTCCACCCCCCAGGTTCACGCCATTCTCCTGCCTCAGCCTCCCGCGTAGCTGGGACTACAGGCGCCCGCCACCACGCCCGGCTTTTTGTATTTTTAGTAGAGACGGGGTTTCACCGTGTTAGCCAGGATGGTCTCAATCTCCTGACCTCATGATCTGCCCGCCTTGGCCTCCCAAAGTTCTGGGATTACAGGCGTGAGCCACCACGCCCGGCTGCCAAAAACTCTTTAAACTGATAAGCATCTTCAGTAAAGTCTCGGGATACAAAATCAATGTCCAAAAATCACAAGCATTCTTTTACAACAATAGACAAGCAGAGAGCCAAATCATGAATGAACTCCCATTCACAATCACTACAAAGAGAATAAAATACCTAGGAATACAGCTAGCAAGGGACATGAAGGACCTCTTCAAGAAGAATCAGAAACCACTGCTCAAAGAAATAAGAGAGGACACAAACAAATAGAAAAACATTTCATCCTCATGGATAGGAAGAATCAATATCATCAAAATGGCCATACTGCCCACAGTAATCTATGGATTCAATAATATTTCCATCAAACTACCATTGGCATTCTTCACAGAATTAGAAAGAACTATTTTAAATTTCATATGGAATCAAAGAAGACCCCATAGAGCCAAACAATCCTAAGCAAAAAGAAAAAAGTTGGAAGCATCACACTATCTGACTTCAAACTATACTACAAGGCTGAAGTAACCAAAACAGCATGGTACTGGTACTAAAACAGACATATAGACCAATGGAGGAGAGATAACACCACACATCTACAACCATCTGATCTTTGACAAACTTGACAAAAACAAGCAATAGGCAAAGTATCTCCTACTCAGTAAATGGTGCTGGGAAAACTGGCTAGCCATATGCAGAAAACTGAAACTGGACCCTTATACCTTATACCTTACACAAAAAGGTGGTCCTTACACCTTATACCAAAAAAAAGGTGGTCCTTAAACCTTATACAAAAATTAACTCAGGATGGATTAAAGACTTAAATGTAAAATCCAGAACCATAAAAACCCTAGAAGAAAACCTAGGGAATACCGTTCAGGACATAGGCATGGACAAAGACTTCATGACAAAAATGCCGAAGCAATTGCAACAAAAGCCAAAATTGACAAATGGGATCTAATTAAACTAAAGAGCTTCTGCAAAGCATCAGAGTGAACAGGCAACCTACAGAATGGGAGAAAATTTTTGCAACCTAACTGTCTGACATATGTTTAATAGCCACAATTTACAAAGAACTTAAACAAATTTACAAGAAAAAAATAACCCCATTAAGAAGTGGGCAAAGGATATGAACAGACACTTCTCAAAAGAAGACATTTATGCAGCCAGCAAACATGAAGAAAAGCTCAACATCACTGACCATCAGAGAAATGCAAATAAAAACTACAATGAGATACGATATCACACCAGTCAGAATGGTGATTATTAAAAAGTCAGGAAACAATAGGTGCTGGCAAGGCTATGGAGAAAGAGGAACACTTTTACACTGTTGGTGGGAATGTAAAGTAGTTAAACTATTGTGGAAGACAGTATGGTGATTCCTCAAGAATCTAGAACCAGAAATACCCTTTGACCGAGCAATCCCATTACTGGGTATATACCCAAATGAAAATAAATCATTCTACTATAAAGACACATGCACATGTATGTTTATTGTAGCACTATTTACAATAGCAAAGACATGGAACCAACTCAAATGCCCATCAATGATAGACTGGATAAAGAAAATGTGGCACACATATACACCATGGAATATTATGCAGCCATAAAAAGGAATGAGATCATGTCCTTTGCAGGGATATGGGTGAAGCTGGAAGCCATCATCCTCAGCAAACTAACATAGGAAAAGAAAACTAAATACCACATGTTCTCACTCATAAGTGGGAGATGAACAATAAGAACACATGGACACAACAAAGGGAATAACACACACCAGGGCCTATTGGAGGGTGGGGTATGAAATGAGGGAACTTAGAGGATGGGTCAATAGGTGCAGCAAATCACCATGACACACATATACCTATGTAACATTAAAAAAAAAAAAGGAAATCTGGGGAAACCTCAAAGGCCAGACCAGCACACTTATCTCTGAGTTCCAATGGGTAGGTGACTAAGTCTCTTTGTCCACACATTAACACAGTCATTCCTAACCTCTTTGAGAATCTGTTAAAAGCTATGGACCCTCTCTCAAGATCAGTGGTTCTCCCAAAGCATTTGTAATGTCTGGAAACATTTTTGATAGTCATGTTTGGAGATGCTACTGGCATGTAGTGGGTAGAGCCCAGGGATGCTGCTAAACATCCTACAGTGCACAGGACAGCCTCTACAACAAAGAACCATCTGGTTCAAAATTTCAGTAATGTCAAGGTTAACAAACACTGTTCTAGACAACAGCATATCAGCATGACACACAAAATTCTGAACATAATTTCAGGGATTTCAGGGACTTCCTTAGGCCTATCTATAGACCCAATCTGAATGCATTGATCCCAGGTCAAAACACCCCTGCTGAAAGGCTCTAGCTAGTCTCATTTCAGGAAGAAAGACAGATGTCTCCAAGCCTTATTCAAACAACTGAATTAAATGTTAGAAGGGTATCAAAAATGTGTTTAATGGTTTAAATTCTTTGAAATAAAGCACACATTTTTATAAAATTTTTCCCTTTTACTTTCAAATAAATGCATATTTTAAGTCAAACATGATACAGATGTTTTTGATTCATATACTAATACATTAAGAGGTTATTTTGAACAGGTCATTTGATGTTAGCAAAGTTGGGTGAACCTTCTTTTTAGAAAGTCCCAAAAGGGTCATTTAATTTTTAAAGGTAAGAGGTCATGTTTTTCCATTAGGAAAATTCACTAATGCGGGTTCAAATCATGTTCATGTATGCAGTCCCATTAGGATTTGGTGAAAACAAGCAACCCCTTCCTTGTTTTATATCATGCTTATCCCATATGCAAATACTTGGAGAATGACTTAAGTGATGGCTAAGTGGAACTTTGTTCTATTATATTGCCAAAATAAAATTTAGGCAAAGTTGTAACTGTTGCCTCATTAAAGCAGTTGAAAATGCCAGGAAAGGGTATAAAGTTCTTAGCTGAACAAATGTGCTAATAACTTTCATAAAAATCTCACTAATTTGGAATCCATTAAACTTTCTGCTGCGGTCTGGGGATTCATTAAAAAGATGGTGATATCAGCCCTGCCTATACATTACAAAGCACATTTTATTGATTACTCAGTAATGTGCTCTGACTTCAGAAATGTTTTATTAAATACATACTGTTTACTATTTATTGTTCTGAGATTGAAAAGTGAACGGGTTTAAGAAGAACGCACTCCACGTCATTGAGCAATCTTTATATTTTTATGCTGTTGAGCAACATAAATGCCACTCCTTATGCTTTTAACTTTGGTTTGCATATGTTTTTGATTGAGCATGAAGGTGTATTGTTTGTACCATTTTCCCCTCTGAATATGAGCTTAAAATCCTAGAAATCATGGTTATGGTTGCAGTTTAAAATGTTCATCAATGACTATATTTGTGTTTGAGAAGTGAAAATGTAGTGCTGAGCCAATGGTTCAGGTTTTATCCATTCAGTAATTCATTCAACAAATATTTATTTGTTTTAGTTGCTGAAACAGGAATTTGGGGTGATATAAACGTGAGCTGAGCAAGTATCATCTCCTCAATAAGTCAATAATTTGGGGTAGGAGCCAAGGCAGACCATTAATTTATTCTACAACTAGTTATTGAGCTCTTATTATGCTATGGGCACAGTTATAGGCTCTAGGGATTTATCTGTGGAGGGAAAAAGACAGAATCTATACCTTTACCAAGATCACACTAAGTGAAGAAAATGTTGGGAGAATTTAATGAGGGAATAATGGGAAGAAGTTTATTCCTGCAGAGGAAATATACAAGCAGTGCTAAGAACATACCCTCTATTGTTGAGCATCTACTATGTGCTTGATACTGAGATAAGCTCATTTAGTTCTCTAATAGCTACTAAGGTAGTTATTATAATTTTACTAATGAGTAACCTTAGGTTTAAAGAGACTAGATAGTTTTTCAAGGCCCAAAGCTATCTGTATTATTGACTAAATTTGAATAAAATTATGTCTACTTTCAGACTAAGAAGATCGTCATTTATTATGTTGGTATTGAGTAGCTATCAAAAATTTTTGAGCAGAGCTTTAGGAAACTTAATTTGGTAATATTTGTATAATATGAATAGCAACAAGGGGTGCAAAAGCTATTGCAGTCTAATTTCCTCCATATATTTTTATTGGGAATTCTCTTCAAGGGTTACCTGATCATCAATGGCACAAACACAGATTGTCTTCTACATGTTAACTTGAGTATATTTAATTTCACAATTTGTTTTATATTATCTTGTAGATTTATCTTTGAGAACATTGTCATCTTCTTGAAAATCTGTGGAAAACATGAGTGATTTTGTCTGCTTAGTATCCCTTATCATATCTATTGACAAATCCCGTCCATTCCTGAGAAGAACCCATTCTATATGATTTGAGCATGGATGACTCCGTTTCCCAGATGCAGAAGAGG
The DNA here is from genome assembly GCF_028885655.2 of Pongo abelii. Taxonomy (NCBI): domain Eukaryota; kingdom Metazoa; phylum Chordata; class Mammalia; order Primates; family Hominidae; genus Pongo; species Pongo abelii. The sequence goes on along the minus strand of NC_071995.2, from coordinate 42,625,289 downwards.
CTGCATGCCTTAGGTCCAACTAATTAGAGCACCCTAGTCCCCTGGTCTTAGTGCTTAGTTCAGGGAGCATTGTCTCATTGCTTTCTTTCTGTGGAGTTGCTAAGATAGCATGATGGGGAGGGATATTGTAGGGTGCAGCTATTCATTATGCCTAGAAAAGCCAGTTGTCCAAGAAAGGGAGAGTGAGAGCTATATATCAGCACCTGGATGCTGCTATGCCCTGAGCTAGAAACCTATGAATGTTTTATTTATTTAAGCGAATAAAGTCTATTTTGCTCAAGCTGGTTTGAGATGGGGTTTTATCACTAGCAATTGAAAGAGTTCTAATAGAATGGCCATGACATTAATTTCTCTTCTATTATTCACTATACTTTGATCACAACATCCTATCACACCCCAAACTTTTTGAATTCAATTAGAAATACATAGAAAAATGCAAAATACATAATACTTGTATAGCTTGGATAGCTACATTAGTTATCTATTTCATATTTCAGCCACATTGCAAAATTCCCAAGTGATGCAGAACATGGTAGTAGAATTTTGCTTTTAAATAGAATGCTGGCATTTGGGTTGTTGAGGCCGCTTTAATACAATTTTCCAAGGGAAATTCAGCAATTCAAGTATGTTAGAAACCTGATGGAGACAGTAAATATTAGGTTTATGAGAAGCAGTTTAGAGTGTTCAAGTTCTGAATCACAGAACACATTTTCATTCAAGGCGGTGAAGCATATAATATCTAATGAATCAGAAACCCTGTGGAAACTTCAGAAATCATGGAATTAAAGTCATGAATATTACAATAACAGGCACGAAGCCTGGTAGGGGATAAGACTGGGACGCTGGATTGATAAATTGATGAGACTCTGAGATGAAGCAACAGATGGAGATAGCATTGGGAGTTGAGTCATGTTTGCCTAAAATTATTGCCTTCTGATATGCACAGCAGGGTGAGCATTAGTAAAACCTATTTGTCAGTTTTCATCTGCATATTTGGCTTCATATCTGTTATACTTGTGTGCTAAAAAAGAAGTACTTAAAGAACTGTTGCTATAGAGCAGAGGAACTGAACATATATCCTAGGGTCTTAGTAGGACTAAATGGTTCCACAGAGAGGTTCAAGAATGTTTCCATGAAGCCAGCGACCATGGCTTTATAACTGAGAATAGTAGGTAACCAGTGAAATGGCCTTTCATCTTCCTGGAAAAAATCAGCAGTTCATTCTATTCATTATTAGTGGCAAAGCAATTGACAATATTTTCTTAGTACTAATTATGTGCATCTCAATTTGTTTTTCTCTCATTTATTCCATCCCCAAACCATGCTATACACCAATGCCATATTATTCTGCTTAAAATACTCATGATACTACTACATGTTGAGCCTTGGTTGGCACCAGGCACTGTGCTAGAGGCTCACATACATTTTCTAATCCTCACATCAACACTGAAAAGTTGATGTTATTATAACAGCTTTATAAATGAGACACCCAAGGTTTAGACATGCTAAGAAAATTCTTCTAAATCCCAAAGCTATAAAATTGCAGAGCTTGAATTCAAACCAAGATTGTTTGACTCCAGAATTCATAGTTTCATTTTGTCACTCTGTACTTTAAAACTTTCGGTAGCTTTCCATTGATTCCAAGATAAACAAAAATTGTGCAGAATATAACAAAACTCCTAGACAAGGTACTCAGGACTCATAATCTGATTCTGTTTTCTTTTAGGTATCATTTTCCCCATCAGAAACACTCAACTGTTATGTTCAGTTTTGAAAACAGAACTTATACATTCCTGGTCATATGCTTAAAATACTTTAAAATTATTTTCCACTCCCAGTCTAAATCCAATAGACCTATTAGGAATCTTTCTCTGAGAACTGCCTTTCCATGATATTTATTTCACATTTCAATTATTAGGGCTAATCACCTAATGTAATCAGGTCTTATAATGGTTCTTCAGAAACCTCAGAGTTTGAGCTACATTTAGAGTCCCCTGCAGCAGCGTTATGTAATAGGCCTGGTATTTCATATCTACTTCCAGACAGATAATCCAGGAACCAAGTCTGTTTACTGCCTACAATTCATTTTTTAAAGTTTTTAACAGCTTTATTGGAGATAATTGACATATAATGAACTACACATATTTAAAATATATATGTTTCAATGTATTTATACACCTATGAAACATAACCACAATTAATGTAATGAAAATAGGTATCACTCTCAAAAGTTCCCTAATATCCCTTTGTAACCCCTGCTTCCCATCATTCCTTTTTACCCCTTGGGCCCTAAACAACCACTGTTCTGCTCTCCTTTAATTTGTGTTTCCACTAATTTTCTTTATTTTAAAATTTTAAATTCACATTTAAACATTCCATATATTTTTGGTGTACAACATGTTTTGATATATGCACACACTGTAGGATGGCTAAATCAAGTTAATTACATGCATGATCACAGACACAATTTTTAGTGGTGAGGATACTTAAAATCTCAGTAATTTTCAACTATATAATATATTATTATTAATAATGGTAACAATGATGTACAATAGATCTCTTGAATTTGTTCTTCCTGTCTAATACAATTTTGTATCCTTTGATTAACACTTCCCTAACCCCTGCACACCCCAGCCTCTGGTAACCACCATTCTTTTTTTTTTTTTTTTTTTTTTTTTTGAGACAGAGTCTCACTCTGTTGCCAGGCTGGAGTGGAGTGGCGCAATCTCGGCTCACTGCAACCTCCGCCTCCCAGGTTCAAGTGATTCTCCTGCCTCAGCCTCCCGAGTAGCTGGGACTACAGGTGCCTGCCACCACGCCTGGCTAATTTTTGTATTTTTAGTAGAGACAAGGTTTCACCATGTTGGCTGTGATCTCTTGACCTCATGATCCACCTGCCTTGGCCTCCCAAAGTGCTGGGATTACAGGCGTGAGCCACCGCGCCTGTCCCGTAACCACCATTCTATTCTCTACTTCCATGATTCAACTTTTTTAGATTCCACATATAAATGAAATCACGCAGTACGAGTCTTTCTAGGCCTGGCTTATCATTCATGTTGTTGCAAATGACAGGATGAATAGGATTCCAGTGTGTATATATGCCACATTCTCTTTATCCATTCATCCATTGATGGACATCTAGATTGATTTCATATCTTGGCTATTTTGAATAATGCTACAGTAAACATGGGAATCCAGATATCTCTTCAGTATACTGATTTCATATCTTTTGACTTAGTACTCTTAGTGGAATTACTGGATCATATGGTAGTTCTATTTTTAACTTTTTGAGGATCCTCGATACTGTTTTTCATAATGGCTGTACTAATTTACATTTCCATCAACAGAGTACAAGACTTCTGCTTTCTCTACTTCCTTGCCAACACCTGCTATCTTTTGTCCTTTTGATAACAGCCATTCTAACAGGTGTGAATTGATATCTCATTGTGGTTTTAATTTGCATTTTCCTGATGATTAATAATTTTGAGCATTTCTTTGTTTATCTGTTGGCCATTTGTATGTCTTCTCTTGAGACATGTCTATCCAGGTCCTTTGCCTATTTCTTAATTGTACTATCTGTTTTCTTACTGCTGAATTGCTTTGCTTTAATTTACATTTCCATTAATTTTCATTTGCAATAATTGTATACAAATGGAATCAAACAGTATGTACTCTTCAGTATGGATTATTTTATTGAGCATAACCATTTTGAGATTCATTCCTGTTGTGGCAAATCAATAGTATATTCCTTTATATTGCTGCATAGTATTCCATTGAATGAATTTCTACAGTTAAGTTTATTTATTCATCTATTTACAGACAATTGGATTTTGGATATGACAAATAAAGATGCTATAAATAATTGTGTACAAATGTTTATATAGAAATATACTGTGATAGTTAATTTTATGTGTCAACTTGACTGGGTTAAAGGATGCCCAAATAGCTGACAAAACATTATTCTGGGTATGTCTGTGACAGTATTTCTGGAAGAGATTAGTATTTGAATCAGTACACTGAATAAAGAAAATGATGTCACCATTGTGGGCAGACATCATCCAATCTGTTGAGGATATGGGTAGAACAAAGAGAGAAAGGGTGAATTTTCTCTCACTTTGAGCTGGGACATCCATCTTCTCCTATTAGATATTAGAGGTACAAGTTCTTGGGCCTTTGGACTCCATGACTTACACCAGTGGTCCCCAATCCCAGCTACTATATTCTCAGCTTTTCGACCTTGGACTAAGAGTTACACTATGGGTTTCTCTGGTTCTCAGGACTTCAGGCTTGGAATGAATTACTCCACCAGCTTTCCTGGTTTTCTTGCTTATGGATAGCAGATTATGGGTCTTCTCAACCTTCATAATCATGTGATCCAGTTCCAAAAAGAAATCCCTCTTATATATCTATATATATTCCATTATTTCTGTTTCTCTGAAGAACCCTTGCTAATATATACACTTTTATTTTTTCTTGGGTAAATACCTAGAAGCAGAATTGCTGGATCATAAGTGTATTCTTAACTTTTTAAGAAACTGTTAGAACTGTTTTCCAAAGCAGTTGTACAATACGTGTTACATTCCTACTGATAGTGTCTGAGACTTCCAGTTGCTCCACATTCTTGACAACACTTAGTATGGTCAGTATTTTTAATCTTAGACATTTTAATAGGTGTATAATGGTATTTTGTGGTATGTATTTGCATTTCTGTCATGACTAATGATGTTGAGCATCTTTTCTTGTGCTTATTTCTCATCCATATATCTTCTTTGGTGAAAAATCTGATCAAATCTTTGCCATTTTAAAAAATTGGAGTTTTTATTGTTTAATTTTTGTGCATTTTTAATATATTCTGAATACAATTCCTTTATCAGGCATGCACTTTATAAGTATTTTCTTCCAGCCTGTAGTTGTCTTTTCATTTTTTTTAACAGTATCATTTGGGGAGCAGAAGTTTTTTTATGTTTATGAAGTCCAATTTATCCATTTGTTCTTTTATAGATTATTCTTTTGGCATCATATCTAATAATCTTTAGCCTAATCCAAGGTCAAAAAGATTTTCTACTATTTTTTAAAAGTTTTATAGTTTAGGTTGGTGATTCACTTTAAGTGAATTCTTAAATATGGTAAGAGTCATGGATGAAAATTCATTTAAAAAATGCGGATATCCCATTCTTTCAGTATTATTTGCTGAAAACACTATCTTTTCTCTGTTGCATTGTTTTTGCACCTTTATCAAAATTAGTTGTCCATAGGCTTTTGAATATATTTCTAGACTATCCTATTCTGTTCCACTAATTGTCTATATTTATACCAGTAGCATGCTGATTATTGTAGCTTTATAATAATTATTGAAATCAGGTACTGTTAGACCTTCAAGTTTTTCTTCTATTTGAGACTGATTTTGGCCATTGTAGGTCCTTGGCATTTCCATGTGAATTTTAGAGTCAGCTTGTTAATTCCTACACAAAAAGTCTGTTGGGGCTGATTATTTTCATGATGGTTCATGTTTTCAGGTTTTACTGTATCGCTGGTAATCTTTGTTTGAATTACCTGACATTGTGAATTTTACTGTATTGGATGATTTTGTATTCCTCTAAAAGATCTTGAAATTTATTCTGAAAAGCAAGTAAAATTGGCGTGGTTAAAAGTGTTTGTACTAAAGAATTATTTCAACAGGTTTTTATTGGTAATGTGCAATATCCTCAATTTGTATTTTAAGTTTTCAGTATATAATCTCTTAATCCTTGTTTTGAGACAATTATCTGTCATCTTTTTATAGATTAAAAGAAACTTAAAATACATTAAACTATGAAAGCTTGTCAGTCTTTTCTGCTAACATGTTGATGAAATTTCATACTTACTATAGGTATTTAAAACTACTTAGCTATGAAAAGAGATAATTAATGGCTAATAAATAAAATTATTTTTTAAAGCTAGTGACATGTATCATGACCAAGGATGAGACATCTATGCAAGAGGGATGATCTGGCCTGTTTGGTGAGAAACAAGCCAGTCAGGGAACCTCTTTGCAAGTGTCTGAATGAGAGGGACAGAGAGGAATACAAATGATAAAGTGTCCCAGAAGTAAAGTGATACTCCATGAGAAAGTAAAAAGAAGAAAGTAGAAAAATAGAAGACATTTGTTTTTTTCATGTAAATTTGTTTAAGTTCCTTGTAGATTCTGGATATTGGCCCTTTGTCAGATGTATAGATTGCAAAAATGTTCTCCCACAACCCCATCAAAAATTGGGCAAAGGATATGAACAGATCCTTCTTAAAAGATGACATTGGTGTGGTCAAAAAACATATGAAAAACAGCTTATCATCACTGGTCATTAGAGAAATGCAAATCAAAACTACAACGAGGTACCATCTCGTGCCAGATAGAGTGGTGATCATTAAAAAGTTAGGAAACAACAGATACTGGAGAGGATGTGGAGAAATAGGAACACTTTTACACTGTTGGTGGGAGTATAAATTAGTTCAACCATTGTGGAATACAGTGTGGCAATTCCTCAAGTCTCTAGAACCAGAAATACCATTTGACCCAGCAATCCCATTGCTGCATATATACCCAAAGGATTATAAAACATTCTGCTATAAAGACACATGAACACATATGTTTATTGCAACACTATTCACAATAGCAAAGACTTGGAACCAACCCAAATGCCCATCAATGATAGACTGGATAAAGAAAATGTGGCACATACACACCACAGAATACTATGCAGCTATAAAAAAGGATGAGTTAATATCCTTTGCAGGGACATAGATGAAGCTGGAAACCATCGTTCTCAGCAAACTAATGCAGGAACAGAAAACCAAACACCATATGCTCTCATTCATAAGTGGGAGTTGACCAATGAGAACACATGGACACAGGGAGGGGAACATCACACACTGGAGCCTGTCAGGGAGTAGGGGGCTAGTGGGGAGATAGCATTAGGAGAAATACCTAATATAGGTGATGGGTTGATGGGTGCAGCAAACCACCATGGCACATGTATACCTATGTAACAAACTTGCTCATTCTGCACATATATTCCAGAACTTAAAGTATAATAATAATAATAATAAAAAAGAAGACATGCATAAGCAGAAACAATGAGTCACAAAGAAAGAAAATAAGGAACGGTTTACTCATTGTTAAAGAATTTAGGCCAGGCGCGGTGGCTCACGCCTGTAATCCCAGCACTTTGGGAGGCCGAGGCAGGTGGATCACAAGGTCAGGAGATTGAGACCATCCTGGCTAACACGGTGAAACTCCGTCTCTACTAAAAATACAAAAAATTAGCCGGGCGTGGTGGCGGGCGCCTGTAGTCCCAGCTACTTGGGAGGCTGAGGCAGGAGAATGACGTGAACTCGAGAGGCGGAGCTTGCAGTGAGCCGAAATCGCGCCACTGCACTCCACTCCAGCCTGGGCACGGAGCCAGACTCCGTCTCAAAAAAAAAAAAAAAAAAAAATGCAAAGGCCAGGTGCAGTGAGTGGCTCATGCCTGTAATCCCAGCGCGTTGGGAGGCCAAGATGGAAGGATTGCTTGAGGCCAGGAGTTCAAGACTAGCAAGGGCAAAATAGTGAGACCACGCCCCTGCCCCAACCCCATCTCTGTGAAAAATTAAAAACGGTTTACTCATTATTAAATAATTTGAAGACCTGGCGTAGTGGCTCACACCTGTAGTCCCAGCCACTTAGAACGCCGAAGTGCGAGGCTCATTTGAGCCAGGATTTCAGCCTGCAATGGGCCATGATGACACCACTGCACTCCAGACTGGGCAACAGAAAAAGACCCTAACTCTCTTAAAAAATAATTTAAAGAGCAGAGAACAGATAGAGAGAGCAGAAGAACAGAGTTGTTACCTTGGCAGAAACCTAGGGTTACTATCCACTTAAAAAGGCTGCCTTTTGAAAACAAGATACACTGTTTGACACTGAACAGCCAGGAACCCTGTTACTATAAGCCCTGGCTTGTTGCTCATACCAGTTTTTTAGAAATTTCCCATATTTCCTTAAAATGATGACCATTAGCTGATATATCCTGACTTTATGTTTATTTCTTGCAACCCTAAAGTTATTATAATTTAGAAATAGCTTATTCTAATTTCTGAAATAGGACCAGACCACATCAAATTGAAATGTGGGCAATAGATAAGCACATCCTCCTTACTGCCATATTACAGCAATTTCAGAAAGCTTGACTTATTTAACATTAATCAACCAGCTTAACTTATTTAACATTAATAGAACACTCTTTCCAGTAACAACACATTCTTTTGAAGTACATATAGAACATTAACAAAACTATATTATATTCTGACTACAAAACAATTCTGAAAAGTTTAAAAGATTAAAGTCCTATAAATTATGTTTTCTGAGCACAATAGAATTAAATTAGAAACCAATACAGAAAGATCTCTGAAAATCTACAAATACTTGGAAATATATGGCACATGCCTACCTACCCACTAGTCAAAGGAGAAGTTAAAGAAAAATCATGAAGTATTTTAAATGGAATAAAATGAAAACATAGCATATCTAGATTTGTGAGATGCTGCAAAATCGGTACTTAACGGGAAATTTATTGCACTAAACGTCTATATTAGAAAAGAAAGGTCTCAAGTCAACGAACTCAGCTTCTACCTAAAAAAGTTAGAAAAAGATAAACAAAGTAAATCCAAACTAAAAAGAAGAGAATAAATAAGACTAGAACAGACATTTTAAAATTAAATAGAAAATGGGAAAAATAGAAAAAATTAAAAGCAAAAAGGTGGTTCATTAAAAAGGTAAATAAAATTCATACATTTCTAGTCAGACTAATGAAGACCAAAGAAGGAAGACACCAATGACAAATATTAAGTATGAGAGAGGTGACATTGCTGCAGATTCCACAGATATTAAAAGAAAAATAAGGAAATATAAACATTATCTTAATGATTAAAAAACTTAGGTAAAATGGAGAAATTTCTTTAATGACAAAAAGTACCCAACCAGCTGGGCACGGTGGCTCACGCCTGTAATCCCAGCATTTTGGGAGGCCGAGGTGGGTGGATCGCCTGAGGTCAGGAGTTCGAGACCAGCCTGGCCAACGTGGCAAAACCCCACCTCTACTAAAAATACAAAAATTAGCCAGGCATGGTGGCACATGCCTGTAGTCTCAGCTACTTGGGAGGCTGAGGCAGGAGAATCACTTGAACCCAAAAGGCAGAGGTTGCAGTGAGCCAAGACCACACTACTGCATTCCAGGCTGGGTGACAGAGCGAGACTCCATTAAAAAAAAACAAAAAAGAAAAAGAAAAAGAAAAAAAGTGCCCAACCTTACACAAGAAACAAATAACCTAAACAGTTCTATATCTACCAAAACAATTGAATGTGTATCTAAAAACTTTCCCACAAAGAAAATTTTTGAGCTCCGAATAGTTTCATTGGTGAATTCTACTAAATATTTAAATTCTATGCAAACTTTTCTAGAAAATTGAAGAAGAGGGAATTTTTGCCACATCATTTCATGAGGCCAGCATTATGCTGATGCCAGGACTAATAAAGACATTACAAAAAGGAAATCAACAGACTAATATTCCTCATGAACAAAGATGCACAAATTCTAAACTTTTGTAGAAAATTGAATGCAACAATATACAAAGATATATCATGACCAAGTAGAGTTTATCCCAAGAATGTAAGTATGGCTTAATATTTGAAAATAAAATCAATTAATGGAATTCACTACATTAAAAACTTAAAAAAAGATCCTCCTCATAGATGCATAAAAAGTATTTGATGAAAACAAATATCCTGATTCAAGGAAGAAAACTTTCAGAAAAATGGAAATAGAAGACTTCCTCAATCTAAGAAAGAACATCTATGAAAAAATACAGTTATCATCACATTTAATGGAGAAAGACTAAGGGCTTTCCCTCTAAAATTAGGAACAAGACAACAATGTCCACCCACAGCACTTGTATTCAACATTATACATAAGGTTTTAGCTTATGCAATATAACAAGAAAAATCAAGGGAGAGAGATTGAAAAGAAAGAAGCAAAACTGTCTTGTTTGCAGAAGGTATGATCACCTATGTAGAAAATTCAATGAAAGTAAAAATATCTATTCAAACGAATAAGTTACTTAACTAAGGTTTCAGGACACAAATCAATATACAAAAATTGATTGTATTTCTATATGCTAGCATCAAATAGTCAGAAATTAAACCAAATTGATTTTTAGATTCAATGCAATCTCAATCAAAATACCAGCAGGTTTTTATATAGAAAGGGACAAACTGTTTCTATGGTTTATATAAAAATGCGAAGGACCTAGAATGGCAAAAATAGTTCTGAAATAGAACAAAACTGGAAGACAAACACTAGCTAATTTCAAGACTTGTATAACTAGAGCAATCAAGAAAATATGGAATTGGAGTCAAGATAAAAAAGTAGATCAATGGAAAATAATAAAGTCCAGAAATAGACTCACACATATATGCACAACTTTTTTTAAACAAAGATGCAAAGGAAATTAAAAGGAGAAAAGATAGTATTTTCAATAAATTATGCCTCAACAATCAGAAATCCCCCAAAATTAGCTTCAATCCATTTTATGTATAATATACAAACATGACTCAAATGGATCACAGACCTAAATATTAAACCTTAAATGTGAAACATTAAAAGAAAGCATGGGAGGAAATTTTGGTGACCTTGGGCTAGGCAAAACTTTCTTAGGTATATCAAAAGCACAATCTATTAAAAAAGAAAAGATAAATTGGATTCTATCAAAACCTAGATTTCCGCTTCTCAAAAAGCACTGTAAGAGAATAAGAAGGCAAGCCACAGACTAGAAGAAAATAATTGCAAAGCACATCTCTGATAAAGTACTTGTGTTTAGAATATATAAAGAACTCTGAAACCTCAAGAACATAAATAACCCAATTTTTTTAATGGACAAAAGATTTAAACAACAGACACTTCACCAAAGAAGATATATGGTTGGAAAATAAGACAAAAAATGCTTAACATCATTCATTATTAAGGAAACGCAAGTTAAAGCTAAAATAAGATGCCAGCATACATACACTTACCCTATGATTCAACCACTATACTCCTAGGTATTTACTGAGGAGAAATGAAATGTTCAGCAGGTGAATAGATGAAATTGTTATACCCATGCTATGGAATAATACTCAATAATTAAAAGGAATGAGCTATTGATTTGCCACAACATAGATGACTCTCAAAATAATTTTGCTGCATGAAAGAAATCAGCCCTCTAAATATATACTGTATAATTCGATTTATAAAATGAAACTCATGTTTCATGATGAAAGCAGAACAATGGTTCTTAGGAGATTGAATCAGGGAGATGGGCAGAATGGATTATAAACGAATGCAAGGAAATTTGGGGGGGCTGGAGATAATTTTTCTATCTTGAGTGTGTTGATATATATCTTAGAACTTATTGAGTTGTATAATTTAAATTTGTGCAGCTTATTGTATGTCAATAGAGGGTGAATCTCAAGTTAAGTGTTCTTATCACAATTAAAAAAATCTCAAATCCTCAATAAAGCTGTTTTAAAAATATAAATTTCTTAGGTTAAGTAAAGAACAATGGTTTCAAGAACATTTTGGTTATTTTATTATTATTATCATAACTAAAGTTGTCATTTTATAAGTAAGCTTTCTGTATGAATATGTGTAGTATTCTGGAGTGAATTTAGAAAGATAAAAACGTCATTGAACAGCACAAAGGCAACAAAACAAAGTTCATTCATCTCTCTAACACCATAACAGTAAGTAATGCAAATGCAACCACAGAGGACATTTTAATGATTCAACAGTATGCATAGCAAAGTAAGAAGGTGAGGTAGGTAATGTATATAAAAAGTATATGAAGAGCCATAAAAAGGAAAAGGTTAGTATTTCAAGTGTAGAGAAGTTGAGTTTAATATGCTCGGAGAAAGGGCACAGGCATAAATAGATATTCTGTTTATGATACAAGATAGAAAAAGATCAATTGCTTGATTTATTCACTTCGCTTCTCTATTTTGAGTATATGACATGATTCCCTTGTCTGTGTACTTTTGTACATAAAAGTTCTATCATTTCAAAGTTGGTTGTTTGGAATTTTTCCACTGAACTGTTTAAAGACCCCCTTGTAGGTCAAGAAGAGCTCAGATACCCCAATCTACAACGGCTCAGCCGCTTTTGGGGAAGGCTGATGGGCATGTTTGAGATAATTTTATTGCTGTTTTTGCTGATGGGTAAAAGCTTCACTGTGTTGAGGTAAAGGAATAAATGAATGTGGCCCTTTTGACTTTCTTGCTTCTTTGAAGCTAGAGTGAAAGAACCCAGACCACAGCCTTGGGCTGTTCCTCTTTCTTCCATGAAGCGGGAAATTTAGTGTATAGTTGGAGAGCTATCCCTCTCCGGGGTAGCTTTCTGATATAGTTTGGATATTTGCCTTGCCCAAGTTTCATGTTGAAATGTAATCCCCAGTGTTGGGGGTGGGGCCTGATGGGAGGTGACTGGATCATGGGGTGGATTTATCATGAATGAGTTAGCACCATCTTCTTGGGGCTCTTCTGTGATAGTGAGTTCTCATGAGATCTGATTGTATTATATGAATGTGTGTCGCACCTGTCCCTCTCACTCTTGCTCCTGCTTTTACCATGTGATGTGCCTGCTCTCCCTTTGCCTTCAGCCATAATTGGACACTTTCTTGAAGCTTCCCCAGAAGCTGAGCAAACGTCAGTGCCATGCTTCCTGTAAAGCCTGTGAAACCATGAGCCAATCAAACCTCTTTTCTTTGTAAATTACCCAGTCGCAGGTATTCCTTTATAGCAATGCCAGAATGGCCTAATACACTTTCTTTCTTTGACCCACCTCTGAAACCTTTGACTCTGTCTCATTTCACTAACATAAGAAAATGTGAGTAGCTCATAATATCTGAGTTGTGTGGGTAGACTAAGCCTGCTCTTCTCTAGGCATTAGGCAGGCCTTCTCTTTTTAGCTTGCTAGTTCTCTGTTCTTGCCACCAAAGTTCTCCAGATCAGCCTTTCCTTGCTTTGAAGTAGAAAGAGCTTAGATTAATGTTTCTGCTCAAGAGAGAAGAAGGTGAAATAGGGGTTTCAGCTTTATTTAGTTTGAGGCCTCTCAGACCTTTCTCACTCAGGTAGTCTTCTACACAGTCCAGGCAAGCACACTGAAGTTTCAGGTTAGAGTGTGGGTCTAAATCCCTTGTTAAAAAATAGTGTTTCCCTGGGGAGAGCAGATTAGAGATTTCTCAAAGAACTTAAACCAGAACCACCATTCCACCCTGCAATCTCATTACTGGGAATATACCCAAAGGAAAATAAATCGTTCTACCAAAAATACACATGCACTTGTATGTTTATTGCAGCACTATTCACAGTAACAAAGACATGGAATCAACTCAGGTACCCATCAACAGTGATTTGTATGAAAAAAATGTGATATATATACACACACACATACACACACACACACACACATATATATATACATACCATGGAATCCTATGTAGTTATAAAAAAAGAATGAAATAATTTCTTTCACAGCAACATGGATGCAGCTGGAGGCCATTATCCTAAGCAAACTAACACAGAAACAGAAAACCAAATACTGCATCTTACTTGTAAGTGGGAGGTAAATATTGGGTATACATGGACATGAAGATGGCAACAACAGACACTGGAGACTACTAGAGGGCGGAGGCAGGAGCTGAAAAACTATCTATTGGGTACGACGTGGATGTGGGTTCAATCATACCCCAAACTTCAGCATCATGCAATATACCTTTGTAACAAACCTGCACATGTAACTCCTGACTCTAAAATAAAAATTGACAAAGGAACAAAACAACAACAATAAAAAGAGTGTCTATAGAGCATAGAGGATTTTTAGGAAAATGAAAATTCTCTGCATGGTATTATAATGGTAGACATGTCACATAGAATACACAAGACCAAGAGCAAACTCTGGTGTAAACAGTGAACTTTGGTAATAATGATGTCAATGTACTGCTCTGTTGGAGGATGTTGATACTGGGGGAGGCTGTGCATGTGTGGGGCAGGGAACACATGGAAAATCTCTATTTCTCCCTTTCTTTTGCCATGAACCTAAAGCTGCCCTAAGAAAATCAAGTTTTCATAAAAAATAGCGTGTCCCATTGCCTAGTTTGGTTCCCAGTGCTTAATATTTTCCCAAGCAACCTGATGAGAAGGGGCGGATTGGGTGAAGCCAGTGTTTATGTGTCTGGAACTTTTGCCATGATCATTAGTCTCTCTCAGTGGAAATATCTATTGACATCCCATTTCGACACAACTTACAGTGGCAAGAAACTGGGTTACAGAACACCAAATACCTAAGAACCATTTAGAATATTACTTCTGTCAAAAGTGTTTTCCTTGATATTGACCTAGAAACCCGTAATTAATTAGCTTTCTTTGTAATAAAAGATAAGGAGTTCCAGGATAGAGCAACTTTAAAATTCCTTAAAATTAAGAACAGAAGGCAGTTTTGCAAATGGCAACTGGGGGCTTAAGATCTGGATCTGTTTTTTACCTCATAATGAAATGTTTAGATATTTATAATTCAAGGGATATTCAAGCTGGGATGCCGACATCCTTATGAATTCAATGTATCTATGCATGTATGTCTTCCATATGCTTGCACATACATATTTGCATATACATTTCTATATAAACATATCTATATAAGCACACAAAACTATGGCCATACTTTATAGTAGTTTAAAATAATAAGAATCCCAACTTTCAGATACAGCCATTAATCACTTGCATGGCTTTTTCTGCAACTTAGTTTCTTCTACATCATATTTGCAATGTGGATTAAATGCCCTCCAAGATCAATTCCAGTTCCAGGTCTGAAATTCTATAATTCTATGACATTATGTGACAATCAAATCTTTGTAATTATATATGCAGTTATGTGTAGTTATCTGTACCTTCATTTGTGTTCAGAGTACTTGAGTCAATCCCTTAAAACATTCAAGCAGACTCGGGGGGCATACAAAGTAAATAAGACATGGTCCCTTCCTAAAGATGTTTTCACTGTAATAGGGGAGCTAGCAAGGTACAAATAGCTTATACATTAATAGAACTAACTGATACTTAATTTCTCTATAAAGTGATAAATTAAAAACTAGGGATTTTCTTTATTAGTCTTGCTAGCGGTCTATCAATTTTGTTGATCCTTTCAAAAAACCAGCTCCTGGATTCATTAATTTTTTGAAGGGTTTTTTGTGTCTCTATTTCCTTCAGTTCTGCTCTGATTTTAGTTATTTCTTGCCTTCTGCTAGCTTTTGAATGTGTTTGCTCTTGCTTTTCTAGTTCTTTTAATTGTGATGTTAGGGTGTCAATTTTGGATCTTTCCTGCTTTCTCTTGTGGGCATTTAGTGCTATAAATTTCCCTCTACACACTGCTTTGAATGTGTCCCAGAGATTCTGGTATGTTGTGTCTTTGTTCTTGTTGGTTTCAAAGAACATTTTTATTTCTGCCTTCATTTCGTTATGAACCCAGTAGTCATTCAGGAGCAGGTTGTTCAGTTTCCATGTAGTTGAGCGGTTTTGAGTGAGTTTCTTAATCCTGAGTTCTAGTTTGATTGCACTGTGGTCTGAGAGACAGTTTGTTATAATTTCTGTTCTTTTACATTTGCTGAGGAGAGCTTTACTTCCAACTATGTGGTCAATTTTGGAATAGATGTGGTGTGGTGCTGAAAAAAATGTATATTCTGTTGATTTGGGGTGGAGAGTTCTGTAGATGTCTGTTAGGTCCGCTTGGTGCAGAGCTGGGTTCAATTCCTGGGTATCCTTGTTAACTTTCTGTCTCGTTGATCTGTCTAATGTTGACAGTGGGGTGTTAAAATCTCCCATTATTATTGTGTGGGAGTCTAAGTCTCTTTGTAGGTCACTCAGGACTTGCTTTATGAATCTGGGTGTTCCTGTATTGGGTGCATATATATTTAGGATAGTTAGCTCTTCTTGTTGAATTGATCCCTTTACCATTATGTAATGGCCTTCTTTGTCTCTTTGATCTTTGTTGGTTTAAAGTCTGTTTTATCAGAGACTAGGAATGCAACCCCTGTCTTTTTTTGTTTTCCATTTGCTTGGTAGATCTTCCTCCATCCTTTTATTTTGAGCCTATGTGTGTCTCTGCACGTGAGATGGGTTTCCTGAATACAGCACACTGATGGATCTTGACTCTTTATCCAATTTGCCAGTCTGTGTCTTTTAATTGGAGCATTTAAATAGATGCAATAAAAAATGTTAAAGGGGATATCACCACCAATGCCACAGAAATACAAACTACCATCAGAGAATATTACAAACACCTCTATGCAAATAAACTAGAAAATCTAGAAGAAATGGATAAATTCCTCGACACATACACACTCCCAAGACTAAACCAGGAAGAAGTTGAATCTCTGAATAGACCAATAACAGGCTCTGAAATTGTGGCAATAATCAATAGCTTACCAACCAAAAAGAGTCCAGGACCAGATGGATTCACAGCCGAATTCTACCAGAGGTACAAGGAGGAACTGGTACCATTCCTTCTGAAACTATTCCAATCAACAGAAAAAGAGGGAATCCTCCCTAACTCATTTTATGAGGCCAGCATCATCCTGATACCAAAGCCGGGCAGACACACAACCAAAAAAGAGAATTTTAGACCAATATCCTTGATGAACATGGATGCAAAAATCCTCAATAAAATACTGGCAAACCAAATCCAGCAGCACATCAAAAAGCTTATCCACCATGATCAAGTGGGCTTCATCCCTGGGATGCAAGGCTGGTTCAATATATGCAAATCAATAAATGTAATCCAGCCTATAAACAGAACCAAAGACAAAAACCACATGATTATCTCAATAGATGCAGAAAAGGCCTTTGACAAAATTCAACAACCCTTCATGCTAAAAACTCTCAATCAATTAGGTATTGATGGGACGTATCTCAAAATAATAAGAGCTATCTATGACAAACCCGCAGCCGATATCATACTGAATGGGCAAAAACTGGAAGCATTCCCTTTGAAAACTGGCACAAGACAGGGATGCCCTCTCTCACCACTCCTATTCAACATAGTGTTGGAAGTTCAGGCCAGAGCAATTAGGCAGGAGAAGGAAATAAAGGGTATTCAATTAGGAAAAGAGGAAATCAAATTGTCCCTGTTTGCAGACGATGTGATTGTATATCTAGAAAACCCCATTGTCTCAGCCCAAAATCTCCTTAAGCTGATAAGCAACTTCAGCAAAGTCTCAGGATACAAAATCAATGTACAAAAATCACAAGCATTCTTATACACCAATAACAGACAAACAGAGAGCCAAATCATGAGTGAACTCCCATTCACAACTGCTTCAAAGAGAATAAAATACCTAGGAATCCAACTTACAAGGGATGTGAAGGACCTCTTCAAGGAGAACTACAAACCACTGCTCAATGAAATAAAAGAGGACACAAACAAATGGAAAAACATTCCATGCTCATGGGTAGGAAGAATCAATATCATGAAAATGGCCATACTGCCCAAGGTAATTTATAGATTCAGTGCCATCCCCATCAAGCTACTAATGACTTTCTTCACAGAATTGGAAAAAACTACTTTAAAGTTCATATGGAACCAAAAAAGAGCCTGCATCGCCAAGTCAATCCTAAGCCAAAAGAACAAAGCTGGAGGCATCAGGCTCCCTGACTTCAAACTATATTACAAGCCTATAGTAACCAAAACAGCATGGTACTGGTACCAAAACAGAGATATAGATCAATGGAACAGAACAGAGCCCTCAGAAATAACGCCGCATACCTACAACTATCTGATCTTTGACAAACCTGAGTAAAACAAGCAATGGAGAAAGGATTCCCTGTTTAATAAATGGTGCTGGGAAAACTGGCTAGCCATATATAGAAAGCTGAAACTGGATCCCTTCCTTACACCTTATACAAAAATTAATTCAAGATGGATTAAAGACTTAAACGTTAGACCTAAAACCATAAAAACCCTAGAAGAAAACCTAGGCATTACCATTCAGGACATAGGCATGGGCAAGGACTTCATGTCTAAAACACCAAAAGCAATGGCAACAAAAGCCAAAATTGACAAATAGGATCTAATTAAACTAAAGAGCTTCTGCACTGCAAAAGAAACTACCATCAGAGTGAACAGGCAACCTACAAAATGGGAGAAAATTTTCGCAACCTATTCATCTGACAAAGGGCTAATATCCAGAATCTACAATGAACTCAAACAAATTTACAAGAAAAAAACAAACAACCCCATCGAAAAGTGGGCGAAGGATATGAACAGACACTTCTCAAAAGAAGACATTAATGCAGCCAAAAGACACATGAAAAAATGCTCACCATCACTGGCCATCAGAGAAATGCAAATCAAAACCACAATGAGATATCATCTCACACCAGTTAGAATGGCGATCATTAAAAAGTCAGGAAACAACAGGTGCTGGAGAGGATGTGGAGAAATAGGAACACTTTTACACTGTTGGTGGGACTGTAAACTAGTTCAACCATTGTGGAAGTCAGTGTGGCGATTCCTCAGGGATCTAGAACTTGAAATAGCATTTGACCCAGCCATCCCATTACTGGGTATATACCCAAAGGACTATAAATCATGCTGCTATAAAGACACATGCACACGTATGTTTATTGCGGCACTATTCACAATAGCAAAGACTTGGAACCATCCCAAATGTCCAGCAATGATAGACAGGATTAAGAAAATGTGGCACATATACACCATGGAATACTATGCAGCCATAAAAAATGATGAGTTCATGTCCTTTGTAGGGACATCGATGAAATTGGAAATCATCATTCTCAGTAAACTATCGCAAGGACAAAAGACCAAACACTGCGTGTTCTCACTCATAGATGGGAATTGAACAATGAGAACACGTGGGCATAGGAAGGGGAACATCACACTCTGTGGACTGTTGTGGGTTGGGGGAGGGGGGAGGGATAGCATTAGGAGATATACCTAATGCTAAATGATGAGTTAATGGGTGCAGCACACCAGCATGGCACATGTATACGTATGTAACTAACCTGCACATTGTGCACATGTACCATAAAACTTAAAGTATAATAATTATAAAAAAAAAAGAAAAGAGAAAGGGGATTTTTAAATAAACTCTTGCCTATTTTCTTCAAAAAAAAAAAAACTAGGGATTTTCAACTCTACATTCTTCAAGATTGTTTCTCATCTTTAAGACATTATTTTCTCCAGGATATTTTTGTATACCCCATGATTGGACTAATCTATGCACCCTCATATTTTAAGTATGTCTTTATCACGTATTTACTATATTTTATTCAAATCGTTTTCCCCATTTTTGTCTTGCACATGAAACTTTTAGCTCTTTAACACATAGAGTAGGGACTACGTGTTATTTATATTTATATTTATATTTCTAGCACATAGGCTATTCTCTGGGACATAAAAAGTTCTTAATATGTTATTATTGATCTAAATAATAATTGAATTTCATAAGATTTTACAAAATTCTATTGCTGTACAATGCAATGGAGTTCATGAAATTTTTTCACATTCTGTATTTCTTTTAACTTTCACAACAATTGTGAAATCTAGATCCTGAGATTAGTTTCACTTTACAGAGGAAAAGAGACTCATAAAACTAGCAATAACAAAACAAGGAAAATCTCTAATCATAGCATCGGTTATTTTTTTTTCTTGGTAAGTTATGTAGAAGTACTTTGCAAACTGCATAAGGCATATAAACATACCAAGCTTATGCATTGTATCACTTTAAATTTTCATTCTGCTTCTATTTGCTTGGATATTTTGCCTCTTTCCTCTTTGGCCCTTGGTAGGGTATAAAGAGTTCACTTTTACCATTCAACACTCATTACAAATTGGGGGATTTCCCACTCTGACGAGTTGGAGGACTCTCTACCAATCAAAGGGCAAGGACTTTCAAGCCAATAAAATGAAAATATGAATTATAGAGATTAAATAACTACCTTTTAAAATGAGGTTTCATATGATAGCAGTGAACTGAACCCAACGTGGGCTGGCTGGCTTATCTACAGACCTCTTCTAAGACAAGATGTCTTTCTTGACAGTGGCTGCAGCTAGCCTTTTATATGTAGAATGTTCTACTTGGTGCCATGTGCCTCTGACACTCTGAATTTAAGTGTAAGTCCAAGGGTCAATGCCTGACCTAAAATCAAACATCCATAAACAATAACTTGGCTTAAAATCATGGTTTACAATTTATTTGCTATAATCACATCATATAATGTGCCCCTATAGTTACTGACTGCTTAATGGATGCCCAGTCAGATCCTTATTCTTAGGAAATTTACATGCAAGCATTATATCTCAATATATTGTTTGAGTTCTAGCCTTTCTTTCCTGGGGTTTTGAAGGTAATGTACCCCACATCACAAGCAAAAATTTAAGAAACTGGTCACCAAATTTGAGACCAAAGTCTTCAGTGCTTTCATAAAGCACTGAAATTTCACAATTTTCTTCCTACTTTGAAAGTTTAAGTCTGGAGAAAGGAGAAGGAGAAAGAGGGTGCAAGAGGGTGACTGGGAGGAGAGAGGAACACTTGGAAGGAGTAGATTTCTCCAACTGAGAAGGGAACAAAAGATCACAAGGAATAGACGGTAAAGTGGAGGAGACTGCAGCCAAGCTGCCCTTGAGTCGTAAGTCCCTCACTGACCTTGGTTTGAGGTCAAATCAAAGTTCAACAATCTTGGACACTGTTGGGCCTCCAGAACTTGGGTGCTCACACTTCTTGCATGTGATTAGGGGCACTCTATGAGAGAACTAAACAAAGCAATTGGGAATTTCCCTAAGAGTTGGGCAATAATAGAACCATTGTCATTGTTACAGAGCCCTTATAAATCAGCATTGTTGTAGGATGGCAGAAGGAGCAATATGGAGGGTAAACGATTTCTTATAATGTGAGAACACATGACTGTTAATCAACATGTGATTGCTGCTGAGAGGACCATAAGGGAAACAAGTGCTGCCTTGTATCCTGTGTCCATAAGGCTTGGTTCTGCAGCCATATACCATTACAATAAGCACTCATTAGCCAAGTAACCAGTGCTTATATCCCTATTCTTTGCAAACTTCAAGGGCCTAACACAGTCATCTTGAGAGAAATATGGAGGTTGTGCTTGTCATGATAGGCTTGACTATCCCGTGGTAACTAATATACAACCCCAAACGTCAGTGGCTTAAAACTAACAGGTTTACTTCTTGTGATTTGAGAGCTCTACTTTGCACTATCTTCTACTTAGTACTCAGTCTGATGAAGCAACTTCACCTGGAGGTTGCCGACCACTCTGGCAGAAGAAAGGAGAGCTGGGCACTTTTTATTGTTATGCACTGGCTCTTGAAACTGCTGCTTGGCACTTATGCTCACATTTCATTGGCCAAAGCATTTCATATGGTCACATGTAATTTCAAGCAGGCTCAGAAGGGCATCTTACTAGGTGCCTAGAAGTTTAATCAGAAATATTTTGTGGGTAGCATGAATAGTGACTGAAGAAGGAGGGGAAAGTATAAATGAAATAAGATCTGTGTGCTTTTGAAGCAATGGGATATTATCATCTTGAATATTCATTCAAAAACATGGACCATTTGTACTATGGCCTAGAGATCTTTTTGTTAGACAGGGTCATTATTTTTCTGAAAACAGTATTTGTATTATAATGAAATTTGCAAGGAAGTTTATGACTAAGTTTCTTGGATAACATACCATTCCTAAGAGATCAAGGAACCTTTGCAGTGGTAGATTAGAAAAACTGCAACCATGTGGTCATGGCCTATTTTCCTAGTACAATGAGTGTATGATAGATTTAAAGTAAATACTTGATGATCTTTAAGTTTTAAAACCTCAGCACAGTGACTACAACTATAAGATATGGTCAAAAAAAAAACACTAATTTAAAGAGGATATGATTAAATAAACTTTCTTCCTCCCTAACAAAACTAGTATTCATTTAGCATCTTATAAATATATCTTAAAGAATTGTTAGGTCACTTTAGATTTAGGCAGATACCTCAGGGAAGTATCATATATTTAAACATTTTGAAGAATGTTTTTATCATGTAAAGAGCTACAGAAATAATTCTAAGATCATATATAACAACAGAGCAAAACTAGCTTTCAGATATATTTTGAAGTCACACAATAAAGTGGATATTTAATAATGATTATGAGGATTCTACTGTTGGGAGAAAAATCATGCTTTTTTTTGTCTTCTTCCTACTGTTTGGAGCATTTAATGAAAAAAGTTCTGAAATTATATGTTTCTATCTCCAAACTGAGTTCATCATCATTAAAAGTCATAATTTATATATCAAAGATCCAAGTTTATGTATCTTACATCTTTAGCAGACCTCCAGTAATTTAAGTTTTCTTTGCCGGATGTGCCAGATGTTGTCTGGATGTGTAAGCCACACTGGCATCATAATGTTTTATAGTAAAAATTTCCTGGCACAACCTCAGTTCTTTCTTGGGAGGAGAGCTGTACAGAGGAAATAACAGACATGAATTTCTAGAGTATAATTCTTGAAGATTTTCTGTTTAAGGATTTTTACACAAATTCCCTTCTCCCACCTCATTCTTGTGGAGATTACCAAAAAAAGTTTTGTATTTTCCAAGTTGATAATATAGCAAATAGATATTTCTGTTAGCATATTGGTGTGTTTACACTTTAAAAGTTACTCATATAGATTTGTAAATGACTCCTTGGTATTCTAGGATGATGCATATACTTAACTTTTTATTTTAACAAATTTTAAAGTTGAGAAAATGAACACCAGTGTAACATCACTTAAGTGCACCAATTAACTTTGCTTTTATTTTCTCTTTCACTTCATATATGTATATGCATGTTTGTTTATTGTGCAGAGTCATTTAAAAATAAGTCACAAGCATCTTACCACTGCATTCGTAAATATTTCAGCATCGTCTCCTGAAAATTGGGAAATTTTCCTAAATACCATAATGCCATTATTACATCCACAATTTTAACATTGATACAATAATATTATGTAATATATAGCCAGTCTTAAAATTTCCTCAATTGCATTGATAATGTTCCATACAGCTTTTATTTTTAAAAATTCAGAATCCAATTGGGGGGTCATATATTTCATTTATTTGTCTCTCGATCTCTTTCAATCTAAAGTAGTTCCCAGGCCTTTGTTCTATCTTTAGTAGTACTGACAGTTTTGAAGAGTCAAGGTCAGTTGTCTTGGAGACTGTCCCTCAATCTGGCAGGGTAATTAATGATCTTTTCCCTCAAAACAATGTCAATTAGTTAGACACCTTTTTAAGCCTTTGTATTAAGACCTTATGGCCATATTCCTTAAACGACTAAAAGTAGAACTACCATTTGATTCAGCAATCCTACTACTGGGTATCTACTCAGAGGAAAAGAAGTCATTAAACAAAAAAGATGTCTGCACATGTATGTTTATAGCCGCACAATTCACAATTGCAAAAATATGAAACCAACCGAAATACCCATCAATCAACGAGTGGGTACAGAAATCGTGAGATATATATATAATGAAATACTACTCAGCCATAACAAGGAATGAATTAATCGCATTCACAGCAACCTGGATGGAACTGGAGACTGTTATTCTAAGTGAAGTAACTCAGGAATGGAAAAGCAGATACCATATGTTCTCACTCATAAGTGGGAGCTAAGCTATGAGGATGCAAAGGCATAAGAATGATACAATGGACTTTGGGGACTCGGGGAAAACGGTGAGAGGGGGATGAGGGATAAAAGACCACAAATTGGGTTCAGCGTATACTGCTTGGGTGATGGGTGCACCAAATTCTCACAAATAACCGCTAAAGACCTTACTTACGTACTAAATACCACCTGTTCCCCCAAAACCTAAGGAAATAAAAAATTTTTTAAAGTACCTTATGGCCACCAGCGCATTGTTGATGTTGCATGTCATCTACAACAGAATTGGATTAGAGGTATTTTCTGGAGAATTTTGAGAACCTGGCTTGATGGATAAATGTAGGGAATCACTGAGGAGTATTCACAGTATGTCTTCCTTAGGTCCTTCCAAAGTCAGTCAATCCAACAGGTCACTGTTACAGGACTTTTCCTACAATCACGGTTTTTAATGCAGTCTTTCTTCTACCTAAGAACCTTGTGGATTTATAGTATAGTGGTTAAGTGCTCTGGAGCCACACTGCCCTAGGTTTGAATCCCAGCCTGCCCTGTGTTAACTGCAGCAAGTATTAGCTTATTAACCTTGGTATTGACCTTGAGCAAATTTCTTAATCTCTTTAAACTTATTTCTTCATCTGCAAACATCAGAGGGTGTTTGAGATGGTTAAATGAAACGTTCTCTCTCTCTCTCTGTCTCTCTCTCTCTATATATATATATACACACACATATATATATGACATAGTAAATAATTAACATATCATTATAAATGATGTCAATAATATGGTAAATTATATACAATTATAAATGATGATGCTGGTGCTTTTTGGCATCTCTAGTCTGAAGTCTCTATCCTTCAGCCTGACCTTTGGCAATCTCCATATAGTCATGTGACCACTACACCCACTATATCTTTCTTTGTCTCCCACTATTTTTATCTCTTATAGCCTTTTTTTCCCACTGTGTCTGACACTCAGCATGTGTTGAATGAATGAGTGAATGCATTAATCTCATCTCTATTTCTTGTTGCCTAACATGGTTTTTTACCTTTTTCTCACCTAATACATCATTGATAAATCCTAATTAAATGTCTGGTAGTGTATTATAGGCACTGTGCTATGTACTTCAGGGAATGACAAGATTCGTCAGATATAAATTCTTCCCTTTCCACTCTGAATGAATTTACAATCTTCCAGAGATGATAGGATATATTCTTGAATAATAAGAATGCAACAGAGAAAATGATAAGCCATAAGAGAGATACAGAGAAAATTCTGAGAAAGTTAAGAGGAGGAAAATATTATTTTGTGAGCTGTGGCGGTCCTTGAGATATTATGCTTTGAAGTACGGATGGAACTGGTTTAGACATCAGCAGGGGTGGTGGGGAAGGAAGCTGGGCGTGAATTGCCCACAGGCTAGGGAGAAGAATCTTCGGGGGAACAGACATACAGAGGTGGAAAGAGCAAGTGGTTTAATTCAGCTGCAGCAAAGAGCTCAAGGGGAGCAGTCAAGTATGCAGATGGTAAGGCAGGCTGGAACCCATCTTGCTTGGCCCCACCTAGTGGTTTTAGCGCTGAACTGTCCAGAAAGGAAGGGAGTGAGGGAGGAAATGTGTGAATGAGAGATAGAGAGGGAGGGAGGAAGAAAGGAAGAAAAGAAGGAAGAAAGGAAAGAAAGAAGAAAGGAAGAAAAGAAAGAAGGAAGAAAAGAAGGAAAGAAGGAAGGAAGGAAGAAATAAAGGAAGAAAGGAAGGAAGGATTAACTGTTTTCTAAATTGGACTAAATGATATCTTTGCCCTTTCTTTCAAACAAAATCTGTGTAATAACATTTGCATCATTCTTTAATCCATTTAGTATGTTTATCTGTAGCTCTTTAAAGCAGTTTCTGTGCTTAATGTGAAAAATATAAGCAAAAATCTCACAAATCAATAAATTAAATTATCTTTCTTCTTGCATTTTTCATAGAATGGTTAGTTGTGAACACAGATATACAGGCACTATACATGTTTTTAGCTGTTTTAGGAAATAACAACTTTCCTCTCTGGTATCTGTTCTTGTCATAAGGTAGGCAAATATACCTGAAGTATGGAACATAATCCATCACAAATTCAATAGTTGCTGTTTTGAAAGAGCTCAACTCTAGTGTGGTAAATAATAAATTTGAAAATACAAGGTAGATACAGTAGCTTAAAGGCATAATATGGACAAAAGTGTTGGAGGAATACAAAAAAGAGAGATTGCTGTAAGCTAACCCTAGAACTTAAAGTATATTAAAAAAAGATTTAAAAATTACATTATATAGGCCAATTCTCAACCAAATCAAGTCTTCTTATTGTCCCATTGTGTCACAATGGTACTGTGGGAATATTATATAGCTGTCAATTATTGAATGCCTAACTTGAGCCAGGAATTTTACATGTATTTTCATTCTTTACAGTGACCCTTTAATGTATAGATTGATATCCCCATTTTCCAGATAAAGAAAGAGGTGGGTAGGAATAACTTACCCAGGGTCATATGACTAGTAAATAGCTAAGTAGGGATTTCATGTAAGTTCTGCCTGGCTTTCAGGTCTGTATTTTTTCCTGCACATTGCACTGTGCTTTTGAGGTTCTTTCTTCTCTGGGGCTTTCCACTCCTGAGGCTTCTGGGATTCCAAGCTGGGATGTTCCAATTGCTCTTGATGGCAGAGAGCTTAGCAGAATATGTATCTTGCACATTCTGATTTCTTGTTTCTTTGGTGGAATAGTCATCCTGAGCCCTGAATATTTTTATTTCTGGTTTTGGATGTTTTGCAATTTATTTGGTGACCTGGTGGGACAATCCAGATAGCAGTTTATTTATCAGCAAGCTGAGAAAGTTTTTGGAAAATATCTGGAGCTGTATGTCTACTTGCAAAGGCTGAAGTATTAATTCCATTTCTCCTGTGAGAAAATAGCTCTTAAGGGGGAAATATCTCAGAAGAGGGAACTGATTCTGAAAATAGCTTAGCGACTATTACTTGAATCGTGGTTGGTATGAACCACTAGTTGCTTTGATCGCTCATTGATAGTACCCATGGACTCAGCCACTGGCCCTACATCTCACTCTTTATCCTCATCATGGTAACAATCAATCAGCTTTTCTCCTCTGCCAATATTGTGATCACTTCAAACTGTAGAAATTGAGTTTAGCAAACTCACCCTTGGTCTTCATCTTGCTGAATAATAAACTGTTGTGAAACCAACAAAACAAAGCATCATAAATAACTGTGTGCTGAATGCCTTATAGTATTTTTATTTAAAAAATTGGCATCTTCTTTTCTCACAGATGGGAAAATTTTTGCCGATAATTTTTGGGAAATATTTTTCAATATTTAAAAAATAACCTATGTTTTTTATTTTTCTCAATTAAAAACAGAATGTGTGCTAAAATCATTTTACATACATATAAGTAGAAAGGAGAAGATAAAAATGACACAGAGTCTGATTATTCAGACATAACCAATGTTAACTTTTTGATATATTTTTATAGTCCTTTTTGGTGCTATTATTTACCAGATAGTCTTTTTTGTCATCAATTTCTTTTATACATAGTTAATATACTGTATATATGTGTATATCTATAAATGCATACAAATGATAGTTTTCATATAGTTTTACACACACACATAAATATGCCCTATATAGCTATTATAAGGACAAAGAAAAATTAAAAATGAAAGACTTAATTATAGGCATTGTAAATAAGGGAAGAGATTTTTTGCTATTCCTTTCACTTTAAGCATTTACTTAAGAAAACCTGTAATTGTAAGTACTTGCTCCTCTCTTTGAAATGTGTATAAATCTTTTCGAAAACTAGATGGGTCTTTTGTCAGTTTTATGACCCAAAAATGTATTTCTCAAGGCTCTTGAGCCATATTCTTGAATGTAGACATCAAGGGAGATAGTACCTCTATCTCTCAGTCTCTGTGGGAGAGATGGAGCTTAACTTTGGTAGGTGGCCTGTTCCAAGTTGCAAAACTGTCTTCTGCCATAAAGATATGAGAAGTGTGTTTCTTCTCTGGATAAAATCAATTAGCTAATACAAATGGTCACTTCAATTACCAGGTGAATTCAGGATGAATGTGTGACAAATGGTGCTATCAAGTCCTATTACTTGAGGACTACTATTTTTCATGAGAACATATATGTAACAGGTTGTGCCTGCTTGGTTATATAAAACAGTGAGTTCTTTTTGGTCTTTGCAATCTCTTCGTAGATTGCTTATGATGTGCCTCGTATTCTGGTTTGATGCTTATTTAATAATAAAAGGATCTTATTTATTTACTACATTTGTGGAAAGGATTTCTGGGCTAGAACTTTTTTTTTTAATTATATTTTTCCAACATTATATATATATGTATAAACATGTGGTATATACATAAATATAATAGCATAGAAACATTCTAAAGTCTTACTTGAAAGATAATCTTAAGAAGGGCTTGAGGAAATATCATCTTTCTTATTTCCAATTTTGTAAAGGGACTACCTGTGCCTTGATTCACCTGACAACAACATTTCTGAAAAGTGAAAGATAATTCAAAACAACTTGAACACCAATAAATTTTCCCATAAAAAAATGAAAAATTTAGAGATTTGTTCCACTAGGCTAAAACAATCCTAACATTATTTTTTGTTATACTGTATTAATATAATGAGCATTTAAATTACTTATGGGGAAAAGCAAATATGTCAGGTTATCTATGCAGTAGCAAGAGAAACCATGGAAAATGTCTAACTGAGTGTAAATGTCATTAGCATTTAGCTATCTTATTTCTTCTTCTTTATGCAGATTCTTGCATTCAAGGTCATTATTATGCCTGCTGATGTCCTAGACTCAATGTTATTTAATTTTGGTGGTATTATCACATTCTTCTGTTTATTCTTTTACTAGGGTGGAAAATGACCAATGTAAGTGACTTTTTTTTTTTTTTAAACAGGGATGATAGTTTTTATTTTGGCTGCAATATGAACAGATTCTTACTGGTTCTTCCTCTGGAGGTTTTGCTGTGAGGTTAACTGACTTCCTCCCATCATAATTTTACTTAGAAGTTTAGCGTACACACAGGAAACAACTAAGTCCAGAGTGTGTGTGACTTCAGGGTACCTGAATAGATCACTATGACAATCTGATGGCCTAGGAACTTATTACTGGGAAATTGCCTTGTATCAAACTAGAATCTCAAGCCAAATTTTGTGTTGTTCCTTTATTTTTTTCAACATTTTCATTATTATTTTGGTGAGAAAAGATTTCATAGGCTGCTACTAGCAGGATTATTAAAAGCCAGAAGTCTGGTAATTTTTCTTTTAACTATAAAATGCACATTTTAGTAAAGTTGGACAAAAATGAGAAGTAAAAAGAGAACATAGAAAATAATCACTCATTATCAGACCATTGAGATAAACAGCAACATTGTGTATGTGTTCTTTGAAGTCTTTTTTTCCATGCCCATAAATAGCATTGAACTCCTCATTAAAGGCATTTGGAACAGCTTATTTTTGGATCTTATAAAACTTGACACTTGGAAATTTGTAATCATAAAATTGCTAAAGTTGTTGATATAATTAATATAATTCCAGTTTTTTGGGCAACAGAGGTTACTTCATCCCTTGATCTAAAAATAAACTAATTTTACAGGCATTGATATTTCAAGCAACAGAGTGATTTAAAAATAAGCACTGAATATTGGCAATGAAGATTAGTTATTGTTACTTCATTGAGCATGTAATAATAATGTTGACTGGGTTTGAGAAAAGAGGTAAAAGGTTGAATTGAGTAAAAAGATCAAGATAGGCAAAGTTAACTGTTAGTTCCCAAATTCTTTTTTTTGCCATATAATGCCATAGTCAATAAACAAATACCTGGACTGCATACTCTTGGCGGTACCTGGCACTGTGCTTGGGCCAGGGTTACAGTATTTAAACGGACTACACCTTCTCTTATGGAGCTTACAATCCAGCATGGGTACAGACTTCAAGCAAATGTACATTGTGGCATTTCTAAAAACCATTCTGTTAATTTTAAAACCTTTTGTAACATCCTACCAAAAAAAAAAAAAAGGTAAGAAAAGAGAAATTAAAACTAAGAGATTTCAAATTACTTTGAAAATACAGCTTTTTTCATAGTTGCTAGAAGTGGCACTCTCTAAAATCACATACACACACTCTTACAGTTCTGACTTGCTCATACTCTCTGTACACTTGTTTATGATAAGGAATACTGTATCAGATTGTCAATAATGAAATGACTACCAAACCTAAATCAAAGAGTTATTTTATTCCAGAAAATGTTTAAAGTATATATCCAGAGGGGCACAAAATCCATTGAACCTGAGTGTTTCCACCTCCCAAACCTGTTGCCAGAACTAAACTCTGAAGAGTTTAGTTTAACCGAACTACTTTACTGTACATGAACTAAGAGTAGATCAAGAAAGGCAGGGCTTGTGTGATCTCAAGTCTAAATTATTAGCACATCCCATGAACCAAGGGCGTGTGCTGGCTCCCAAAAGATTGGCTACTGGAGTCCAAGACAGTTGCCCAGTCCTTCATCATGTGATAGGGAGTGCTTGTCTCAGCCGATCTCTGGATGGGGAGAAAACTTTGGAGTGGCCAAGAGATCTTTCATGCCAGTGAGTGCACACCTTCCTGTAGAGCCTCGACAGGCTAACTGATGTACGGTTGTCTAGCACAGAAGTGCAAAGAAATGCGCTTTCACACTTAAGTCCTTCAAATTTTGGGTTAGTGTATTATCCCCACGCAAATTCACATACAAAAAAGCCATATACCTCTTGCACAAAAGTTGATGTTTCCAAACTCTTTTCTTCTTTCTTTCATTCTCTTTCCTGCCTTTCTTTTTTTATTTTTGTTTTACAATACACAATTTATCATTGACTGTAGTCACCCTGTTGTGCCACCAAATAGTAGGTCTTATTCATTCTTTCTTCTTTTCCGAACCCATTAACCATCTCCATTCCCCCTCCCCACTCCCACTACCCTTTTCAGCCTCTGGTAATCATCCTTCTACTCTCTATCTCTGTGAGTTCAATTGTTTTGATTTTTAGATCCCACAAATAAGTGAGAACATGGGATGTTTGTCTTTCTGTGCCTGGCTTATTTCACTTAACATAATGATGTCCAGTTCTCTCCATGTTGTTGCAAATGACTAGATCTCATTCTTTTTTTGTGGTTGAATATAGTACTCTGTTGTGTATATATACCACAGTTTCTTTATCTATTCAACCGCTGATGGACACTTAGGTTGCTTCTAAATCTTAGCTATTGTAAACAGTGCTGCAACAAACATAGGAGTGCTGATATCTCTTCAATATACTTATTTCCTTTTTTGGGGGATATACCTAGCAGTGGGATTGCTGGATCATATGGTAGTTCAATTTTTTAGTTTACTGAGGAAACTCCAAACTGTTCTCTATAGCAGTTGTACTAATTGATGTTCCCACCAACAGTGTGCAAAGGTTCCCTTTTCTCCACATCCTTGCCAGCATTTGTTAGTGCCTATCTTTTGGTTACAAGCCATTTTAACTGGGGTGAGATGGTATCTCATTGTAGTTTTGATTTGCATTTCTCTGATGATCAAAGATGTTGAGCACCTTTTCATATGCCTGTTTTCCATTTGTATGTCTTCTTTTGAGAAATGTCTGTTCAAATATTTTGCCCATTTTTATCAGATTATTATATTTTTTTTCCTATAGAGTTGTTTGAGCTCCTTTTATATTCTGGTTATTAATCCTTTGTCAGGTGTGTAGTTTGCAAATATTTTCTCCTATTCTTTTCTCTTCACTTTGTTGACTGTATCCTTTGCTGTGCAGAAGCTTTTTAACTTGATGTGATCCCATTTGCCCATTTTTGCTTTGGACACCTGTGCTTGTGGAGTATTGCTCAAGAAATTTTTCCCAGAACAAAGTCCTGAAAAATTTCCTCAATGTTTTCTTGTAGTAATTTCATGGTTTGAGGTCATAGATTTAAGTCTTTAATCATTTTGATTTGATTTTGTATATGGCTAGAGATAGGGGTCTAGTTTTATTCTTTTCCACATGGATATCCAGTTTTCTTAGCACCATGAATCGAAGAGACATTTTCCCAGTTTATGTTCTTGACACCTTTGTTGAAAATGAGTTCACTGTAGGTGTGTGGATTTGATTCTGGCTTCTGTGTTCTGTTCCATTGGTTGATATGTCTGTTTTATGTCAGTACCATGCTGTTTTGGTTACTGTAGCTTTGTGGTATAATTTGAAGTCAGGTTATGTGATTTCTCCAGTTTTGTTCTTTTTGCTTAGGATAGCTTTGGCTATTCTGGGTCTTTTGTAGTTCACATACATCTTAGGATTTTTTTTCTATTTCTGTGAAGAATGTCATTGGTGTTTTGATAGGGATTGCATTGAATCTGTAGATTGCTTTGGGTAGCATGGACATTTTAACAATATTGATTCTTCCAATACATGAACATGGAATATCTTTCCATTTTTTATGTGAGTATAAAATATTTTTTCCATTTGTTTGTGTCATCTACAATTTCTTTCATCAGTGTTTTGTAGTTTTTCTTGTAGAGATCTTTCACCTCCTGGGTTAAATATATTCCTAGGGTTTTATTGTTTTTTTGTTTTGTTTTGTTTTGTTATTTGGTAGCTGTTGTAAATTGGATTGCCTTCTTAATCTGTTTCTCAGCTTGGGCATTATTGGTGTGTAGAATGCTAGATTTTTTATACTTTGATCTTGTATCCTGAAATGCTACTGAATTCATTTATCAAATCTAATAATTTCTTGGTGGAGTCTTTAGGGTTTTCTAGATATAAGATCATGTCATTAGCCAACAGAGATAATTTGACTTCCTCTTTTCCAATTTAAATGCCTTTTATTTCTTTTTCATGCCTGCTTGCTGTGGCTAGTACTTTCAGTACTATGTTGAATAGGAGCTGTGAGAGTGAGCATCCTTGACTTGTTCCAGTTCTTAGGGACAACTTTTTCCCCATTCAGGATGATGTTCGCCATGGGTTTGTCATATATGGCCTTTATTATGTTAAGGTATGCTTCTTCTATGAATAGTTTGTTGAGAGTTTTTATCATGAATGAATGCTGAATTTTATCAAATGCTTTTCTACATCTATTGGGATGATTGTATGGTTTTTGTCCTTAATTCTTCCTATGTGAAGAATCACATATATTGATTTGCATATTTCTATCCCATCTTGCATTTCTGAAATAAAACCCACTTGATTATGGTATATTATCTTTTGGATGTGCCATTGGTTTCAGGGTGCTAGTATTTTGTTGAGGATTTTTGCATGTATGTTCATGGGGAATATTGGTCTCTAGTATTCTTTTTTGTTGTGCTTTTATCTGGTTTTCATATCAGGGTGATACCGGCTTCATAGACTAAGTTAAGGAGGATTCCCTCCTCCTCAATTTGTCGAAACAGTTTCACTATGATTGGTATCAGTTTTCTTTGTATGTTATTAGAATTCAACTGTAAATCCATCTGGTCATATGCTTTTTGTTGCTGTTGTTGGGAGATTTATTATTATTATTATTACTGATTCAATCTCACTACTTGTCATTGGTTGGTTCAGGATTTCTATTTCTTTCTGGGTCAATGTTGGGGGTTATATGTTTCCTTTATCCATTTCCTCTAGGTTTTCTAGTTTGTGAGCATATAGTCGTTCACAATAGTCTCTGATGATCTTTTGTATCTGTAGTATAAATGTTAATGAATTTTGGTTTTTTTTCAAATAATCAAATTTTCATCAGTCTGTCATATTATTTCTTTGGTCTCAAATTTATTTAATTTTGTTCAAATCTTTATCATTTCTTTTCTTCTGCTAGCTTTGGGTTTGGTCTGTTCTTGTTTTTTTTTTTTTTTTTTTTTTTGGTCCTTGAGGTATAGTTTTGTTAATTTGTGATCTTTTCTTTTTTTAATGTAGGTATTTAACACTGTACATGTCCTCTTAGAACTACTTTTGATATATCCCAGAGGTTTTTCTTTTAACTTTTATTTTAGGGTCAGGGGCACATACATGCAGGTTTGTCATACAGGTAAATTGCATGTCACAGGGGTTTGGTGTACAGATAATTTTGTCACCCAGGTAATAAGCATAGCACCCAGTAGGTAGTTTATCAGTCCTCCCCCCTTCTTCCACCTTCTGCCCTCAAGTAGGCCCTGGTATCTGTTGTATCCTTCTTTGTGTACATTTGTACTCAATGTTTAGCTCCCACTTATAAGTAAGAACATGCACTATTTGTTTTTCTGTTCTTGCATTAGTTTGCTTGTGATTGTGGCCTCCATCTCCATTCACACTGGTGCAAAGGACATAATCTTATCCTTTATATGGTTGCACAATATTCTATGTCGTAAATGTACTACATATTCTTTATCCAGTACTACTGATGGGCATTTAGGTTGATTCCATATCTTTGTTATTGTGAAAAGTGCTGCAATGAACATACATGTGCATGTGTCTTCATGGTAGAATGATTTACATTCCCTTGGGTATATAATCCCATTAATGGGATTGCTGGGTCAAATGGTACTTCTGTTTAAAGTTCTTTGAGAAATAGCCACATTTCTTTCCACAATGGCTGAACTAATTTACATTCTCAACACCAGTGTATACACGTTCCCTTTTCTCCACAACCTCACCAGCATTTGTTATTTTTTGACTTTTTAATAATAGCTATTCTAACTGGTGTGAGATGGTATCTTGTTGTGGTTTTTATTTGCATTTCTCCAATGATTAGTGATGTTGAGAATTTTTAATATGCTTGTTGACTGCATTTTTGAAAAATATCTGTTCATGTTCTTTACCCAATTTTTAATGGAGTTGTTTCTTTATTGCTTGTTAATTTAAGTTCCTTATAGATTCTGGATATTGGACCTTTGTAAGATGCATAGTTTGCAAATATTTTCTCCCATTCTGTAGGTTGTCTGTTTACTCTGTTGATAGTTTCTTTTGCTGTGCATAAGCTCTTTAGTTTAATTAGGACCTATTTGTCAATTTTTGTTTTTGTTGCAATTACTTTTGGCATATTCATCATGAAATTTTTGCTAGTATCCCAGAGGTTTTGGTATGTTGTGTTTCCATTTTCACTTATTTCAAAAACATTTTTGATTTTGGTCTTAATATTATTATTTACCCAAAGGTCATTGAGGAGCATATGTTGTTCAATTTCCATGTATTTGCATATTTTCCAGCATTTCACTTGGTATTGATTTCTAATTTTATTCCTTTGTGTCCTGAAAAGATTCTTTATATGATTTAAATTTCAAAAAATTCATTTAGACTTGTTTTGTGGCTTAACATGTGGTCTATCTTGGAGAATGTTCAATATGCTGTTGAAAAGAATATACACTTTGTGGGTTTGGAGTAGAACGTTTTATAAATTTCTGTTAGGTCCATTTGGTCTAAAGTTCAACTATAAGCCCAGTTCTTTTTTTTTTTTTCTTTTCTTTTCTTTTTATTTATTTATTTTTTTGAGATGGAGTCTCGCTCTGTTGCCCAGGCTGGAGTGCAGTGGTGCGATCTCGGCTCACTGCAACCTCTGCCTCCCAGGTTCAAGTGATTCTCCTGTCTCAGCCTCCCAAGTAGCTGGGATTACAGGTGCCCACCAACATGCCCAGCTAATTTTTTTTTTTTTTTTTTTTTTTTTTTTTAGCAGAGATGGGGTTTCACCATGTTGTCCAGGCTGGTCTCGAACTCCTGACCTCAGGTGATCTGCCCACCTCAACCTCGCAAAGTACTGGGATTTCAGGCGTGAGCCACAGCACCCAGCCTAAGCCCAGTATTTCTTTGTTAATTTCACATCTCAGTGATCTGTCTAGTGCTGTAAATGGGATGTTGGAATTCCCTACTGTTATTGTATTGCTGTCCGTCTCTTTCTTTAGGTCTAGTAATGTTTGTTTCATGGACTTGGGTGCTCTGGTCTTGGGTGCATATTTTTTTAGGATTGTTATAACCTGTTTTTGAATTGATCCCTTTATCATAATATCTTTTTTTCCCCGTGTTTGTCTTTGTAGTATCATGAAGTTCTGCTGTGTTGCCCTTTGATTCCTTTCTCTTACTCCTTTGTGTAATTGTTTTACAAGTCCTGTGAGTTTTATACTTGTGTGTGTTTTCATGATAGTAAATACCTTTTGTTTTCACGTTTAGCATTTCTTGCAGGGCCAGTCTAGCAGTGCTGAATTGTCTTAGAATTTGTTTGTCTGGGAGTGACTTTATTTCTCCTTCATTTGTGAAGCTTGTTCTAGCTGGAAATAAAATTTATTGTTAGAAGTTTTTTTTTTTCTTCTTCACTTAGCACTTTGAAAATAGCATTCCATTCGCTTATGAATTGTAAGGTTTCTTCTGAGAAGTCCGTTGTTAGTGATGGGGTTTCCTTCATGGTGACTGGACACTTTTCTCTTGCTGATTTTAGAATTATTTTCTTCACATTGTGCTTAAATCTGTTTTGCAATGTATTTTCCTGGTGATCAGTGGGTCTCCTGTATCTGAATGTCTAAATATCTTGCTAGACTAGGGAAGTTTTCATCAATATTTTTTAAAATACATTTTTTAAACTTTTGTTTTTCCTTCTCTGTACGTTAATACCAATAATTTGTAAGTTCAGTTGCCTTATGTAGTCTCATACTTCTCAAAGGATTTGTTTATTCTTTTTTCTTTATTTTTGTCTGGATTAATTCAAAATCTTGTCTTCACATTCTGAAATGCTTTATTCTGCTTCAACTAATCTATTGGTAAAGCTTTCAAATGTAGTTTGCAATTCTTTCAATAATTTTTTTATTTCCAGAAGTTCTTTTTTTTTAATTTTTTAAAAAAATATATCTATATCTATCTCTTTGGTAAATATCTCATTTATGTCCTAAATTGATTTTCTGATTTCTTTGTATTCTTCTGATTTCTTGTCCTACTGCAGTAGTACTAGGGTTTATGATTGATCTTTGTTAATCAAGAGAAGTACTTGAGTGTCTCAGGCAATAGGCTGGGCTGTGGAACACTCAAGCCTTGGAGAGGGGTGTGAAGCTGGGTGAAGCAGGACTGAGCAAGTCTGCACTTGGGCCCCCTAATGGCAGGTGCAAGCACTGGTCTGGATGAGAGTCCAGGGGCGTTCCTCAGTCCCCTGGAGAAATGCCCAGCCAAGGAGCAGAGCAACCACTGCTGCAATGATGTCCCAGCACAAGAAGTGAGGGGTGGCCCCCATGCCAAGGTAAGGTAAGCAGGAGTGATACTTGCCTCCATCTCATGCTCCAGACCTAGCACAGCTCACTCTCCTGTCCCAACCTAGGGAGCAGGTTTGGACACTTAGTAAAGTCACAGATAGGCTGCTTTTAGTCCACAAAACTGCTTCTGGCCATAGAACTTGCTACATAGGCCAAAACCATACCTCTCAGGCAAATCTTCTTGTGCTCGGTCCTGTGAAGGGGAGAAGCCCAATTCTGGCACCCATGGCTGGAGCTCACGCCACACTTGTTTATTAGTACTGGTTGTGGGGGCCCCTCCCCTGCTTGAGACTCAAATTTCCAGCCCTCAGCCTGAGACTTTCTAATGCTAATGGCTGATGCTACTGCTAGGTTGAAGGATCCCACACAGCTTGCTGGAGCTAGAATTGAGAATGGCATCCTCCTATCAGTAGCTACATCTGGGAAAATGCCTGAGGCACTTCCCAGTGCCATTCCTTCTCACAGCCTCCTGGCTATTCCCCAAGTAAGATCCAAGGCTTGGGAAGGTCAAGTTGCTCGCCCATGATATGGATTTTATGGTTCCCCAGTGAGAAGGTGGATTGCAGAAGGATACTCACTCCCTGTCTTCCATATTGGGGGTTCACTCACAGTTTTCAGCTGGGCTCTGCCATGCGGGCTGCCTGCCTATCTTCTCTTTCTCAGTATCTGAAGTCTCCTTTAACTTTTCTGTTGAATTCTCATTTTCCTTCTTGGATAAAAGTTCACTGTGTGAATCTCTGCATGATAGTTTGCTTCTTCCAAATTGGCAAGGCCATAAAATCTACATTCAAAGGATGTCTCCTACATAAATTTTCTGGTTTGGAAGAAATCACCTGGGCATGATAATCAGGGGCTGTCACATTTTGGGGATGGTAAGGAGGAAATTTGGCTAGAGTATAAAGTCTTGAGCTGAAGGGAAGCCCTGACTATGCAGGAAACTTTAGGAAAATGATGGCATCACCACCCACCCTTCACATCTGAAAAGTAATATTGCTAATTTTAATAATAGCCAACTATTATTGAATTCTTATTATGTGCTCCATCTGTACCAAGTGAGTTGTTTGACTTAAGATTCATAATGATTTTGAGGAACGTACTGTTGCCAAATTTTACAATTGAGAAAACTAAGACTGAGAGAGCTTAAGCAATGGACTTAAGATCACATAGCTGGTAGCAGCTGACCAGCGACTAAAACACAAAGACTCAAGGATGTCTGCTTTAAATCCTGAGCTCTTAGCTTTTGGAAACTTTTCTTCCATGTTTTGCTACTGACATTAAAAACATAGTCTTTTTACCAAGATGACATTTTCTTCAATATCCTTCGGAATCAGTTTTTGAAGAACTAATGATTTAAGTCATTCTATTAATAGAAACTGTTCTAGCTCAGCATGGCTATTCCCTCAAACTAGCTGTCTAAAAACAGAGGTGGCACTTTAATTAAGATGAAGTACATTAGAAGCCTAGAATGTTTGAAGGATTATTCTATTGTATTTTAGAAAAAAAATAGTCTATTGAGTATTCACTGGTGCATGCCACAAATTCTTCAAAAAACTAGAAATAATATATAGTATGGAAAACAAGCTGTACCTGGCTGAGGTTTGACTATACATGATTCAAGTAAAATTTTATTAATTACTTCTGTGTTAAACATCAAATACATTTTATTAAAACTAAGACCACAAGATAGAAAAACTGAGGTTTTTAGTTATTAGACATTAGACCTTAGACATTAGAAGGAAATATGAAGGAAGGAAGGAAATATGAAAATACATAGCTTAATATTAACAATTTTCAAACCGCTCACTCATTCACCTTGTTGTAAAGTACATTTTGGTATCTGACCAATTCTCTCCCTGCCATCAGTGCCATTCTAATCCAAACCACTTTTAACTCTCTCTCAGTCCCTGCAATGACTACTGACTTGTCTGCCAACCTTCCGCCTCTGTCCCCCACAGTCTGTTCTGGTCACAGAAGCCATCCAGGGCACCCCTTTACAATTCAGTCAAGTCATGGTGTTCTCCTTCTTAAAGGCTTGCAATGGTCTCCCTAAGGTGAGACTTTGTCAGTGTCTCAAGCCTTGACTGTGGGCTGCCTATCAGAACTCCTCATCTAGCCCTTTTCTCCTCACTCATTGAGCTCCAGCTCCCCTCCTCCCTCAAACACACCAAGCCCACTTCTGCATGCCAGCTTCTCACTTGCAGTTTCTTCTGCCTAGATCCATCTTCCCCCAGATACCTGTGAGATTTGTATTTTCATTTCCTGCATGGCTCTCCCTCTCTAGACGTTGCCTTCTCAGTAATATCTTCCCGACCACCCTATATAAAATTACACTTCTCTAGTCTCCAGTCTCTATATTTCCCTATCTCATTGCATTGCTTTCCCTGCTTCATAGCACTTGTCATTGTCTAACTTTCTGTTTATTTACATATTTATCTTGTTGTTGTCCATCGTCCCCCTCTCCCCGTACACACTTGAAGAACATAGCTCCCTGAGGGCAGGCACTTAGTGTTTTTTTCCTGCTGTACGCCAGTGCCTAGAGCAGCGCCTGGTATATAGCAGGTGCGCTATAGGCCTTAGTTTAATGAAGGAGTTTAATAGAGTTTAATAAAGATAAAATTAGTTTATCTTAGTTTAATAAAGATAAAATTAACATTTATTGTAGAGAATGAAAAAAATACAGGAAGATACAAAGAACATGCATCCCCCAAAGAGCTACTGTTAGCACTTTATTGGATTGCTTCCAGGCTTTTCTAAGAATATATTTTTTCTTTTTATGGGAACTGAATTACGCTTTATATGAAGCCTGTACCCATATTTTCAATATAATATTATATTTAGAGCATTTCCACATTATACGTGACTTTTGATTAGATATTTTCCTTGCTAAATTATAAAATTTTTGTTTCTGTTGTGTTTCCAAATCATTTATATAACTTAATAAAATAATAACTACATATGCTTATTTATATCTAAAGGGTATGCAGTAATTGTCATCATTTAAAGAAATTTAACATTAAAATAGAAATTATATTCCTAGGGTATTAAATACTTAAAGTATATATTTTTTAAAGTCCATGGTGGCTGACATAATTTCCCAAAGGAATAATTTTCTAAACCAACCTTACCATGTCAATATTTCAGGTGCTGCGACTACTAAGTCTGTGCTAGGACACTTTAAAATTACTTTATATTCAGCACAGGGGTTATTGAAATAGCAACATGCTTTTGGTTACCTAGAAAAATGTATGTCATTAAAATACTCTTAATATGCAACCCTGGGAACATATCCCATACATAATGTATTCATAAAAAGTTCACTTTATTTACAGCTTGTCATATAATATGGTACAAAGAAGCACAGTTCTGATACACTTCAATTGAATTACGCTCTTCTTTTTGACACAGTGGGGAAATATATTTGTAAAAATGAATAAACACACATTGAATTGCATAATTTTTTGAAAAGGAGGCAAAAAGAAACTAACGTTATTCTGTTATTAAAACATCTATGGCAATAGACATTTTAGACATTTAATAGCTGTTTGTTTTCTAAATTGGGTGCCTGAAATACTTTATGTCAAAACTTGATGACAGCAACTTTAGAAAGCATTGAACTCTTAGAAAAATATTTTTCAGAGTTGCAGTTTTATAATGTGGATATGAAAAAAATCTGTTGTTGCCTTTTCTAGCATCTAATACTTTGATGTTTAATTCAAAGGAAGATTTTCATCATTGATTGGTGTGGCAAGTCTTCTGTTATTCCAGATATGGATAGATACAGTGTTTATTTTTGTGGGACAGATGTACAAGTACAGTTTTTGGACTTTTTTTTTTCATAGTAAAATTGACAGACAACCAGGCAAATAAATTATTTTTACTTCTTAAGCAATTCATTAATTTATAAATCAATAATAATAGAAAAGGTAGAATGTTGAGACTGGAAAGGAAATGAGAGGTACTCTGTAATACTTTAAGATGAATATCAGTATCCATCTATTATGACACATTTCTAATAAGGTCTGAACTCTGTTATGAACCATTTAGTATTCCTTGCAATTCTTGGGCCACTAAATAATTCCCCCTTTCTTGCTATCTGGAGATACATACTCTTGGTTATGAGGCATTCCAGAGGAGAAAACAGATGGATCAGTTGAAATCCATCGTTATTACAGGAAAAAAATCCCAAGTGCACAACTCTAAGTATGTGTTCTGCTATGAAGAGACTAGACAAAAGCCACCACATTAGTTAAAAATTGTGCATTAACTACTTTTTAAATTAGAGGATGAAGAACTGTTTTTAGAGTCATTTCTGAGTATTTGTGGGTTTTTTTCTTTGATGACAGTGTTAATTAACAGAAACTAACTAATGGAATTAATTGACCCTATTTCTATAGCCACATCCTCTATTAGGAATCTGAGTGCTAGTTCAGTGACTCCAGACAATAACTCTAGCCCTTATATTTTCTGATTAAAGGTGCAGTCATAACTATCTGCTCTTTTGAGAGATTTTGAGGAAGAATCTGAGGCTAAGGTGTAATATTTGTGAGTGAGGCCTGGGGAAAATGGACTGTAATGAGACCTAAAGTTTAAAACCCACGCTGAGGGTATAATAGTTTAAATACAGGACAAAGTCAGTTCAAGGGACTAATGCAATGACATGGGATAGAAGAAACTTCTTGGGGGCAGCATCAGGTGGGAT
The DNA here is from genome assembly GCF_028885655.2 of Pongo abelii. Lineage (NCBI taxonomy): Eukaryota > Metazoa > Chordata > Mammalia > Primates > Hominidae > Pongo > Pongo abelii. Next base: position 42,583,595 of record NC_071995.2, on the reverse strand, counting down.
TAGAATAATTAAATAGGGAGCTGTATGTATATGCTGTTGAGATATTTAACAGATGGAGCCTGAGGAGCAGGACCAATACTACCAACAAAGACCAATACCAAGGGAAAGGGATACAGGGGTTAGTTAGGTAGGCTGGCCCCTCCAACTCTATCTGCTCCTCACTCTGCTGATTCTGGCAACTGTAATTCAGGATGAGGCTCTCAACACCTTGAGGAACCAAAGGTACCAGATAGGCAGGTGAGAGCTCCATTTGGATATACTGGCTACACCTGGTTTGGGGTTAGATCGGGAGGCTATAGGCCTCCCTATAGGCTGATGTTCATGAGAACAATTAATATTTATGTCCAATACAAAACATAGCAGGTTTGGAAGCAGCAGAATCTTCTAGGGCATCTCATGTTTCACTACATAAGGCTGTTATTGATCTGTGGAGTCTGTGTAGCTATTGACAGAGATGTTAGATTTTACTGAAGGTAGATGGGGACAGTAATGAATGATGCCACCTAGAGTCCCAGATATTCCAATTGTATTAGGTTAAAAAATAAAAGTACAACTTCCTCTTTTGAATCCATTCTAATTTTAAGTACCTTCTGATACCAAGTACTTTGCATTTTCCAGATGAGGAAACATAAGCTTACAGGGATTAAATATATGGCCTTAATCATCCTCTCATGCTAATAAATGGCAAATTGGATTTGAATACAAGTTGGTCTGATCCCAAAGCCTGTATATATTCTGTTTCCTCATTCTGATATGTAGCTTTCCTTCTTCAGGGAGACCTAGTTCTTTGGACATGCGTGAAAAACTAGAAATCTAAGTAGAAAGGTTATCAGCATACCAGGCATCAGTGACCCAGATGGCATCTTCATCTGGCTCCAAATATCTCAGGTCTGTTCCCTACATTAACAGTTTTTTTTTTTGTTGTTGTTTGTTTGTTTTTTGACAACGGAGTCTCGTTCTGTCGCCAGGCTGGAGTGCAGTGGCACGATCTTGGCTCGGCTCACTGCAACCTCTGCCTCCCGAGTTCAAGTGATTGTCCTGCCTCAGCCTCCCGAGTAGCTGGGACTAAAGGCACTCGCCACCACGCCCAGCTAATTTTTGTATTTTTAGTAGAGACGGGGTTTCACCATGTTGGCCAGGATGGTCTCGATCTATCGACCTCGTGATCCACCCGCCTCCGCCTTTCAAAGTGCTGGGATTACAGGCGTGAGCCACCACTCCAGGCCCATTAATAGTCTTTTAGCGTCAGCATCCACTGCTGTTTGGTGTGTGCAGCCTGTAAACCTCAGAACATCCCTGGAGCCCTTTCCTTCCACGGCCTCCAGAGGGCAGCCTGCCGCAACGGTGCTCCCGATCCCCCTAGTGGTCACTAGGAAGCTCCAACCTTCACTCGGAGATCAACGTTCCCAGGAACATTCTCAAAGCCCCGCGGATGTTGCCCAGGGAAGCAAGGGTGTGTGACACCACCTAGAGTCGCCTTCATAGCTTCCCTTTAGGTGCTCCTGGGGAATGTCCATTAGCACCACCCCAACTCAAGATGACTTCTCAAACCTGCCAACTGTACACTGTTGGATACTACAGGGTAGATTCTGTCACTAAATTTCAGGAAGAATATAACAGGTATCTAGAGGATGTGGCAGCAAGTCCAAACTTTATTTTTGTACGTCCCTCAAAATGCACAGGGTGGTTTATTTAAATTATCTCCCAGAAGCAGCTCTGGATATCTTATATTTCCCCAAGGTAAATATTTAAATAACTCTAGTAACAATCTTAAGTTATGTGGGATACTGTATTTGTAATTTTTCTGGGACCTATTTTTTTGTTCTATTTATAAGGTATATTTAAATAACATTGGCAAACCCTATGCAGTCTAATGCAGGAATGCTATCAGTTTTTTTCGTGATTTAATATAATCATGATGACATATTACAGCAGTTATTTCCTTGTTATTCATATATTTTTTATTTTATTAATTAATTTCTTTTTTTTTTTGAAACGGAGTCTCACTTTGTCTCCCAGGCTGGAGTGCAGTGGTGTGATCTCGGTTCACTGCAGCCTCTGCCTCCAGGGTTCAAGTGATTCTCTTGCCTCAGCCTCCCAAGTAGCTGAGATTACAGGCACTGCCACCATGCCTGTCTAATTTTTGTATTTTTAGTAGAGATGAGGTTTCACCATGTTGACTAGGCTGCTTTTGAACTCCTGACCTCAGGTGATCCACCCACTTCAGCCTCCCAAAGTGCTGGGATTACAGGCATGAGCCACTGTGTCCGGCCCCTTGCTATTAATTTAAATAACAACTGTAGATTAATTATTTTTAAATATAAATATGTGGCATCTGTATTGAAATATACAAATATTTTAACATGTATATTTTGGTTATTAAATATAGATACCAAGTATATATCTATTTCATAGCCTCTACTGGAGTTTATCAATATTGTTTTATTATTAAATTTAAAATAGAGCAACATATTTTAAAAATAGTTGTTGCCTTAAAATAATAGAAAAGACTTTGTCAATATGTCTTTATGGGAAAAGATCCAGATTTTAATAAAATAGGAAATAACACTTTCATCAGACATATCCTATTGAACACCACTTAATTATTATAAACAAATCAAAGCAAATTTGATTTGTTGAGAAAATACTTACAGGGTAACTCAGTACAGTGTCAAGTGCTGTATAAAATGAAAATAGGAACATGACATGATTTCTATCCCCAAAGTTCAGGGGGATGAGTAAAGGCAAGTTCCTAAATAACTTTTAATGAAAACTTATCAGTTGAAATCCCATTATCTCAGCAAAACAAAAGCAAACTAACAACCTAATAAAAATGAGAAAATTACCAATTTAAATAATGTTGACAATACTGCCCATCATTCCTTTTAATGATTGCCTGGAGTGAGCATGACAATGGAGATGCGACTCTGTGGTTTCCTCAGTTTGTCTCTGTTCTGAAGTGCAAGTATATCACTGAGCTGAGTGATTCTAGTTTTTAAAGATATACATATATGCATTTTTCATATAAAATGTACCCTAAAAGCAAGCCAACTACTTCATCTGGTGCTCAACCAAAGAAACAAGAATCTGTTCCAATGCTGGAGGAAAAACTGGCTGTGCCAAACCAACTTGCAGTCTCCAGGGGAGTGCCTGTCGAAGGACTTTTCCAGGGTAATTTTGATTATTTATGATTTTCTCGTTTCTGATTTTAGAATCTAAGAGGTTTGACTCTATTGTAAGATAAGTATTACCAGAGAAATACAAGCAGCTTAGAGGGGTTTGGTTGCCAGGTTAGGTAGTTTGACTTTAGTTTGCTATACGGTAGGAGGCTGCTAAAGGTTACTAAATAAGAAATGTCATAATACTGGGTTTTAGAATATTTATTTGGCAGTAATATCCTGGACAGACTGGATGGTGGAAAAATCAGAGACAAAGAGGCAATTAAGAAGCCATTATAATATAATTGTAGGCATGAAGAAGAGGCGAAGACTGTCAGACCTGGGGTGGAGATAGAAAAAGTTAACCATTCTAACTGACTGGAGTAGATTAAAAACAGAGGTTTTAAGTTTGGGTGACCATGAGATTGGTGGCTTCTTTAACCAGAATTAGAGAAATCAGGAGAATAACTGGTTTTGGTTAGGAAGATGAGTGTGATTTTTGTTGGAGTGTGAGGTGACTGACTGTAAGGCATCCAGGTGGAGATGTTTAGCAATGGGTTGGAACTGCAGGAAAGAGTTCTCAAAATGTTAGGTTTTGAGGTACCTTCTGATTAGGAATGGCTCTTGAAATCATGAGAATAGACACTTGGCTAATAAAGGTCAGCCTTGTAGAAAGAAGGGAGGGAAAGTGCAAGTGTAGCTTCTTGGGGATTACTGGTCTTTGGAGCCTGGAGAAAGAAAAGAAGCCACTAAGTGACCAAAGAAAGAACATTCAGGAAAACTATTCAGGGCAAGAATATATTAAAAAGAAAGGTGTCCTTGTGTTGCTAAAAGTTCAAGAATTATATGAAAAATAATGAACTAATTTTGGAGGTAGAAAGTAAAAGAACTTAATAGGAGAATAAGATAAGAGATATTATTTAAAAGTGGACAGGAGTTAGACAATTTCAGGGAGAAGAGATAGCAAATGGTTTGAAATGTTACTGAAATTCCAAGGAGGGATGGAAACTGAGTTTAGAGAGCTGGGCATTTAAACTTGAACTTAGGATATATGGCATATTAAGTAGTTTTTTTCTGGATTATAAACTTGTGCAAGACTAACACATGTGTAAAAATCATTCACATTTAGTTACGTAGTTCATTCTGAATATGGTGAAAATAATAAAAGGATAGGAAATTGGGATTTTCTCATAAATGACTATGCAAGTAGTCATTTGGTAACCTCCTAAGAGAGTGTGGGCTGAAGTCAGATTCAATCCAAGATGTGATTTGGAGTTAAAAAATATAGACTTTGCTTTCGAGAAGTTTAGTGATAAGAGCAAGGAGAGAGAAGGGTGTGGTTACAAGGCAGGAAAGACCTGGAAGATGGCTTAGACTAGCCTGATGGTCTCATTGCACCATCTGGATAATTTTTTAGTGAATCTTTTGTGTATTTTTTCAGCCTTTTTCTTTGCATGTGTTATTTTGAAATCACTTAATATGATACACATTTTGTAAATGTCCAGCTTAAGAAATGGAAAAATGTCATACAGCATTTAATGCCATGTGAATATAGAAATACACAGAAACTACTTTTAATGCATAATCTGAGTGAAGAGTTTCCACAAGGGTTTAAATCAAATAAGATGGTTTCCATAACTCCTAAATAACTTCTAAAATATCTTTAAGGTTACTCCTTCCTATGAAATACTGTGATTCTCCCTCCATACTCTAGACCCAGAAGTCTTTGAATTAGTGGAGTGGAAGGTGTGGACCCTTCTATGGCAGAGTATTTCTCATTATAGGATGATACTGCAGTACCACGCCTATCCTTTCCCGAGTGCCAACACTTTTTCTGTGAGAAAAGACTTTCTTACCTGAGTGATTTTTTCCTATTGGGTGCATTCAAGTATTTACAATACTTATTGGTAAAAAAGAATTAGCTATAGCTTTTAGAGCATATTAGGTTTAGCGAGACAAGAAACATAATCATTACCCTTTAGGAATCAAGGTAGCACAAAACGTGAGGGAAATGCTTTGGAAATATTTGCTTCAAACTAATCAGCTAATGTTAACAAAGCATTCTATTCTGAGAAGACGAATTACAAATATAATAGTAGTACCTACGGCATGACAGTTTTTTACAGTTAAAATTCATAACATCCATATCTCACAAGGCCTGGAGATAGAGCAGGTATAATCTTTTCATTGCCATATCCAGAAAATGTCTCATTTTTCTTCATCTTTCAAAATCCCTAGCTCATGGAGGCCCAGAATGTGGGACTTTCAGTGTTAAAACCAAGATAGTTATCTGTAAATTGGGAAGAGTTGGAATATCTATTTGGAGCAAAGCCGCTGGACTATGCTTATCCTTCCATCCTGTAGTAATCTACAAAGCTCCTCATTTGGTGAAGATGTTAACACCTGACTTATTTCTTTCTTTCCATGACTACCTTTGGCATATATATATATATATATATATAATGCGTTCAATGGATTTTAAGTCTCTTGACCTTTTCTTTTCTTTATTTCTTTTTTTTTTTTTTTGATGGGGTCTCACTCTGTTGCCCAGGCTGGAGTGCAGTGGTGTGATCTTGGCTCACTGACACCCCCGTCTCTCTGGTTCAAGTGATTCTCCTGCCTCAGCCTCCCAAGTAGCTGGGATTACAGGTGCGGGCCACCACACCTGTCTAATTTTTTGTATTTTTAGTAGGGGTGGGGTTTTACCATTTGGCCAGGTTGGTCTCGAACTCCTGACCTCAGGTGATCAGCCTACCTTGGCCTTCCAGATTTTTGGGATTACAGGGGTGAGCCACCGCGCATGGCCCCGTGACCTTTTCCATTACAATCTTTTCATGCCTCCTCTCACCCCCTGACCTTAGCTGCCAATCATCATGGTAAAACTTTATACTATGTTGTTGTGAATAACTGTACCACATTCAAAATCTCATCTTCCAACATCCAGTCACCAAACACCCCTTCTTCTGTTTTCAGCTAATTGCCTCTGCGACAATTTTGGACTACTCTGGGGCTTCTAATCCATTGACTATTACAAGTTTGAGTTTCCACTACCCTCTTTTATCCTCACTTCCTCCTTGTTCAGCTTAGATTCCATTGTTTAATTACTTGTAAATGCCCTCATCTTTTTTGCCTCACTCTCTGCCTTACTCAAATGGCAGAACATCAATACTGGTTAATCCCAAGCACTTACAGAAATGTTACATAGTTTAGTGATTAAGGATGTGGGCTCTGGACCCACGCTCCTTGAATCCTGAGTTGAACATTTACTAACCATGTGGCTTGAGTAAGTTTCTTAACTGCTCTGTGCCTCAGTTTCCTCATGCATACCTATCTAATGGAGTTGTTGTGGGCTCAAATGTATTAATATAAAGTAATATAAAAATGAAGTGTTTAGAATAGTGCTTGGCACATAATAAACATTTAATAAATGTTTACCAAGCTTGCAGTTCATGGTTGGAGAGAAACATCTAACTTAGCTGACTGATCTCTCTTAATTTTCATGACTGTGTCTCAAGTGGGCCCTTAGTGCCTCTCTGCAATTGTCAACCACTGTTTCCATTTTCTCATTGAATTATTTTTTCCCTCTCTGAGGTTACTATGTCACACTTTTTCTTATCAAATTTCCAACTTGTATTCCTTGTTCTTCACTCTCTGCTGATGACTTTGCTTCTTATCTTGCTGAGCAAACAGAAGCAATCAGAAGATAACGATATTTTCCCACCACCTAGTCTCTCACATCTGAATATTTCTATTACAGAGGAAGGGTCTCTGTCCCCATGTTAAAACAATCCCTTTACTTGTGCACTGGATTCCATCTCTTTTCACCTTCTCAAGAATTTGCTGACATAATTACCTCTGTTCTGTCTCACATAATCACTATATCTCCCTTCTCTCTGCTGTAATGTGCTGTAATATTAATCAAGGGAGAATAGAACCCTCGTTCGCTTTTATATCCCCTATAGCTACCTATTTATTGACCACCCTTTACAGCCAACCTTAATGTCTCCATGGTCTCAGCCCATATCCTCACGACAAATCGAATCAGGCTTCCACCTTGATTGGATTCACCTTTGAATCTTTAAATACTGACTTTTAAGTAATAGAATGTTCCAGAGCTCAGTCCTTGGCTCTCTTGGGTTTGCTGAAATGATTGGAATTACTAAAATCAGGAGAAGTTAATTTCATAGGTTTCATAAGAGACAATTAGAACTGTTGAGAAAAAGGGAAAAAGCATTATTTATAGGAAGGGGAAAAACATTTATGATCTTTTTATGCCAAATACTACTTTATATCAGATAATTTAATGGAAGCAATTCACTTATGATAAATTCAGTTCCACAGTATTTTGGGGACTGGCAGTGGTGGGAAGGAGATGGGGAGACTCAAAGAAAAAGTAGAAGAGGTCATGACAACATGGTTCTGAAATTGGTCAGGTTATTATCCCAATTTAAATATGGAAAATCAAGAGCTAAATCAATACAAGAACTAGAACCAGAATTCTTGGTGGTTCCAGGTCTTCTATTAAGTTATTTGCCTCCCGTATTGATATACAGTAAAGAATAAAGTGTGGCTAAATTACACATTTAAAAGGTATTCAAGTGGAAAATTGCTGGAAAGGGTAATGAAATAACAACCACAAAAATACAATTTTCCTTGGCATTTTCAACTTAATTACCTCAAAGCTGCTCAGATTTTTCAGCCAGTCATTACTAGGATTTTTGCATTGGTACAATTAGGTTTTCTTCTTGGAAACCCATTTTTGATGAAGAACTAACTAGAATATAGATGGATCATTATGTTTTATTATTAAAATTTCAAAGCTTACACTTTGAGAAAATTCATGATATTAAAATACCATAATAAAGTCGCTTAACCACCTTAGAGGTTTTTCTATATAACATCAAGATTTGAGCATACTTTGTCTATTTAGATTTGAGTTTTGGTGAATATTGTAAAGGTTAGAAGTTTGGATATGCAGTTTATACCAAACCACTCTAAAAATATAGTGCTAATAATGATAGCTACTTTATTTTGAGCAACTACTTACAATTAACTATTTATATCGGCTATAACTTTTATCCCTTACAATGACTTGATGAAGTGGTGTTATCATCCTTCACAGGAAGAAATCAAGATTCAAAGAGGTTTAATAATTTTTCCATGGAAATTAGAAACATGCTCACACTCCTCTTACCTCTGAAGGAAAAAGAAAAGGAAACCGTTAAGTGTCAGATACTACTCCTGGATCTTTTGTGTAACTATCTTGTTTAATCCAAAGTAGGAGCTAAGAAATAGATTGTAATACAAGCTTTATAAGAAGCACTTTGTATTCCATGAGTCCAAGTCTGAATGACATTTTAGAGAGACTTGCAGTATGTTATAGTGACTTCCCCCATTTCAGCATTGCATTTTGTATGTGATACTTGAATCCTTGACCCTATAGAGAACTAAAAGAATTATTTCACATCAAGCTTTTTCCTCTTATCTAGTGACTGTTGAAACATTTCTTCTTTCCAAACCAGTTTATAAAACTGTTTGTCCTCACCTAAAAATAGAGTTACTGTGAATTAGATTCTTGATCTGTATACATATGGCACAATCATATGAAATAGTTTTTTCCTGGCATACATTTCCTTTTTCAGCATTTAAGCACACAGCAAGTATAGGACATTTTGAACTTTGTATTTAACATTGATTTCTTTAGAGAGTTTTACAACCATTTGTTGTTTAAAAGTTGGCATTTTTGTTTCTTTTTGAAGCCAAACACTTTGATAATATTTTGAGGTAAATGCCTGAAGATGTCCAAAAAAAGTAAAAGGCATAACAGAAATTGGATTTCAAATGGTTCTTTGTTAAGAAATGTCTTATAACAAATTCTCTGTCTGTGTTTGCTGCTAACTATTCCGCAATCAGGTGTTAATGTTTTAGGTAAAAAATAAAGTCAAGGGAGGAGTGTGAGTGGGAGCTAACGGTTGAGAGAGGGCCGAGCATGGTGTCTCATACCTGTAATCCCAGCACTTTGGGAGGTCGAGGCAGGGGTATCACTTGAGGTCAGGAGTTCGACAACAGCCTGGCCAACGTGGTGAAACCCTGTCTCTACTAAAAATACAAAAAATAGCCAGGCATGGTGGTGCGTGCCTGTAATCCCAGCTACTCGGGAGGCTGAAGCAGGAGAATCACTTGAACCTGGGAGGCGGAGGTTGCAGCGAGCCAAAATCTCACCATTGCACTCCAGCCTGGGCAACAGAGTAAGGCCCTGTCTCAAAAGAAAAACAAACAAACAAACAAGCAAGTTAAGAGGTCAGAAGCAAAGAGGAGAGAATTGAGAGCAAACGCACCACACTGGGAAATTTAAGTCATCTTTGTGGGAAATTTTAATTTTTCTTCCTTTATTCTTTTTTGTTCTCTACCATGTTAGCAAGCTGCCTCTTTAGATTTTTATTTAAATAAAGATTTTTTTTTTAGAAAAAAAACACACCAAGTTTCCACCTACAAATAAAAACATAGATATAAGATGGAGACAATTTTTCTTTTATCTGTTGCCCTTGTTTGATCAGGATATTTTATAAAAATAGATCCAGGACTGAAAAACCGCAAAACAAGAGCTTGGTAAGTGACAACCTTAGAAATAAATCAGTAACACTGTTGTTCAGTGCTGGTCTGCTACATCTATGATTCTTATTCATGAACTTATTATTTTGGTAAACACTACTGTAAGATATGATTGATTCAATTCAACAAATGTGTTGCTTGCTGAATTTGCAGGTGGTTGGGGTTAAGTATAGAAGGATGAGTAAGATAGTTTTGATTTTTTTTTTACATGTGGATATCATTTATTTTAGCATTTTTTTTGGTTATACTTTAAGTTTTAGGGTACATGTGCACAACGTGCAGGCTTGTCACACATATATACATGTGCCATGTTGGTGTGCTGCACCCATCAACTCGTCATTTACATTAGGTATATCTCCTAATGCTATCCCTCCCCTCTTCCCCCACCCCACAACAGGCCCCGGTGTGTAATGTTCCCTTTCCTGCGTCCATGTGTTCTCATTGTTCATTTCCCACCTATGAGTGAGAACATGCAGTGTTTGGTTTTTTGTCCTTGCGATAGTTTGCTGAGAATGATGGTTTCCAGCTTCATCCATGTCCCTACAAAGGACATGAACTCATCATTTTTTATGGCTGCATAGTATTCCATGGTGTATATGTGCCACATTTTCTTAATCCAGTCTATCATTGTTGGACATTTGAGTTGGTTCCAAGTCTTTGCTATTGTGAATAGTGCCTCAATAAACATACGTGTGCACGTGACTTTATAGCAGCATGATTTATAGTCCTTTGGGCATATACCCAGTAATGGGATGGCTGGGTCAAATGGAATTTCTAGTTCTAGATCCCTGAGGAATCGCCACACTGACTTCCACAATGGTTGAACTAGTTTACAGTCCCACCAACAGTGTAAAAGTGTTCCTATTTCTCCACATCCTCTCCAGCACCTGTTGTTTCCTGACTTTTTAATGATTGCCATTCTAACTGGTGTGAGACGGTATCTCATTGTGGTTTTGATTTGCATTTCTCTGATGGCCAGTGATGATGATCATTTTTTCATGTGTCTCTTGGCTGCATTAATGTCTTCTTTTGAGAAGTGTCTGTTCATATCCTTCGCTGATAGTTTTGATTTTTAAAGAGATCATGATCTTTTAGGAGAAGTAAACAGGTAAATAATTATTAATATTTATTCACAAGGAGTTTTATATTAGGTTATGAACCAAACGTTGTGGGAGCACAGAAGGAGAGGATGTTTAATTCTACCAAAGGGTCATTCTGTAATCTGTGCTTTTTTTAGTTTGTATGGGATGCATAGTTGTCTGGAGAGTACTTTGAGAAATATGTTGGGCACTATTTACAATAGCAAAGTCATGGAATGAACTTAAATGCCCACCAATGGTAGACTGGATAAAGAAAATGTGGTACATATACACCATGGAATACTACTCAGCCATAAAAAAGAATGAGATCATGTCCTTTGCAGCAACATGGATGGAGCTAGAGGCCATTATCCTAATTGAACTATTGCAGGAGCAGAAAATCAAATATATATTCTCACTGATAAGCGGGGACTAAACATTGAGTACACATGGACACAAAGAAGGGAATGACAGACATTAGGGCCTATTTGAGGGTGGAGAGTGGGAGGAGAGAGAGGATCGAAACACTACCTATCATATACTTTGCTTATTACCTGGGTTATGAAATAATCTGTACACCAAACCCCTGTGATGTGCAATTTACCTACATAACAAATCTGTTCATGTAACCCTGACCTAAAATAAAAGTTAAAAAATGAAAAAGAAAGAAAGAAAAGAAAAGTATACTGGAGTATGGGAGTCATCCAGGGTTTCACCATTTGGTTTCTACCCATTGATTTGGGAAAATGAGTGAAAAATATTCTTCCCTTTCTCTTACCCCTCAAGATTTTGTTCGGCTTTCTGCCATGAATTCCCAGACTGATGTAGGTACCCTATCTTCATCCATTTTGGGTTGCTATAAAGGAATACATGAGACTGAATAATTTATAAAGAAGAATAGGTTTATTTGGCTCACTATTGTGATATCTGGTTCAAGATTGGGCATCTGGCGAGGGCCTTAGGATGCTTCCATTCACGGTGAAAAATAAAGGGGGGCCTGTGTGTGCAGAGATCACATGGCGAGACAGAAAGCAAGGGTTGGAGGTGGTGCGAGTCTCTTTTAAACAACAAGCTCTTGGAGGAACTAATAGAGTAAGAATTCACTCATTCTGGAGGGAGGACATCAATCTATTCTTGAGGGATCTGCCGCCATGATCCAACCACCTCCCATTAGGCCCCACCTTCAACATTGGGATCAAATTTTAATAGGAAGTTTGGAGAGGACAAATATCCAAACTGTATCAGGCCTCCATGGCCTTCCTGAGCATTTTCTGTATCTTGAAGTGATCTGTATACTTCACCAGTTTCTATGTGTCTTGAGAGAGGGGCTATATATTCATTTTTTTTTTACTCCTAGTGCCTACCAAGTGCTTGGCACATTGTAGCCTCTCAATAAATTTTATTAATTGAACCAAGAAGAAGAAATAAATAAAAACGTTCTGATTCCAACTACCCAACCTTATTTCCTCCCAAACCTCCTTGACTTACTTCCTTCTTTCTGATTATGGATATTAAAGGATATGCTTCTTTAATAAATATTCAGAAACTGCACCTCAGCCATGTTAAGGGTTTTCTTATTGCCTTTCAATTTTTGAAAAAGGACACAAAAGTCCAAACTTCCAGATTCTTTCTTTGGTTCCAGGGCAACGTATAATATTAACATTGTATTTTTCTTTATCTGTGTCATAGTCGGCCATAAATCACCTGGTTACTGTATTATATACGTTAGTGTTCTAGCATAATAGTGGTTTTTGCTGTTTGACAGATGTTCCAGACTAAAGTGTTTTAAAATAATAGATCATTAAAAGAAACTAGAGTTGATGGCCAAGAAATTCAATTTTTTTCCTAACAGAATCAAAGCATTTCACTAATTAGTTGTTTTATTCCACAAGATGGCGCTGTAGTTCTTCCAATTATTTGGAATAGAGCAGCTCAGGATTCTATTTTTAAAAGTATCCTCCCCTTCCTTTATATAAAAGTGACACATAAGAAATAATGTAAGGCTGTTACTTCATAATAGGCCTGATTTGCTACATATTTTAGAGAAGTCCATGGTAATAGCCATAGAAGAGTCAATAACAGGAATTAGTACACAACAAATTATAACCAGAAATGAGATATAAGATTATTTTTGTGCAGTTTCTTAAATATAGTCTACCCTTTGTTTATATGCTATGAATTAGAAATCATTTTTTAAAGCTTATGGATAGAATTTTAATGTTTTTTAGTACTACTTTGGGTGTTCAAAATCTGAGCTGCTTAACTCACTGGATATTTCTATGTCTTTTGTAATAATTTTTAAAGCTCTTGCATAGGGCTTAATCCATTTCTTTATGATAGCCCAGCAATACCAGCATTACCTGGGTCTGTCTTATCTGACAGGAGGATCTTCTACTAAATTCTGTTTTAAAAAATTCAATTTGTTTAGTCTTGTGCAGAAAAACATATTAGACATGGGACTGATTTCTTTTTAGTAAATATTTTAGTGTTTAATTTGCATTTCAGTTTTGTTCTAAATATTTTTTAGTTGTATCCTTTTAAAGTTAAGACTTCCCAAAGTTCCCAGATAAATTTGCATTTGAATCAGTTTATAGTAATGATTTTGAGCCCTTTTATGTGCAAAGGACAGTTTTAATTGGACTGCTAGGAAAACAAAATTTTATTATTCCTTTCAAAAAACAAACATTGCTTGAAATAAGTTTGGAAGACTTGTATTTAAAATATTTTGGCAGTGAATTATTTTTAAGTTTCACTTTGATCATACTGGGTAAGTTTAATGAAAATTACATATTGACCCCAAATACTAAAGATTTTAATTAATGCCCTAACACAGTCTCCTTGTTAGAATCAGAAATTTATTAAATAAAAAGCCCAAGCATCAAGAGAAAACAAATAAATTAGTGTGTGTGATTCTTAATTATGTCTAATTAAAATCAATTTGTAATGCATTTACATTCACAAAATCACATAAATTATCAGTGTCTGAGACAACAGTTTGTGTTTATGACTTGCACATTTGTAAGGAGTGAATTAGTTACTGTGCTAATTAGAAAACTCTTGCAAAAGAAGACAGGTTGTAGTTCGTTTTTATCTATTTCTCTAAATTTTGATATTATAGTGGTGAGTGGGTGGAAAAGCCATGGTTAAGTTTAAAAGCTCTGAATGTACATTAGCAGATATATTTGTGCTTTTAGTTGGTGCTTTAAGTAGTTAAGCCATGTATACACTTATTACCATTACTACTAATTATGTTTTTGAAAGCCTACTACGTGTCAAGCACATCATGCCTTTAATTCATACAATAGTTGTATGGAACAGGTAGCATTATTCTGTGTTCACAGATGAGGATACTGATGCTTAGAGAAATTTAATAATTTATGAGGGGTCAGACAGCTGGTGAGTGGGGCTTGGGATCTAAAGGCAAGCTCTTATGACTCCAGAGCCTGCACTTTAAACCACTAACATATATTGTATTTGTAACTGCCATGTCAGGTAGTTTTTAGTGAAGTCTGCCAATTTTAGTATGAAATATTCTGTTTGTAATGTGTAAGGAGTAGGTTAGGCTTTCTAATTGTGCTGTTTATGTAAGGCACAATAAGGACTTTTGCAAAGGGGACTTGTCAAGTTATCATGATACTGGCTGCAAGCCAGAGGTTTCCTTAGCAAAGTGCTAAGACAAGGGCTACTGGGGTAAAAGGGAAGCTCTTATTTCCTCCTCTTTACCCCCTAACTTGCCCACATCTCACTTTTTCAATGTATAAAGTACAAGCCCACCTAGGTTCTACTGGGTGAACTCTGTATAAATTTTAAAAATACTTAAAACCCACCAAATTTATTACCTCTCAACAGACTTAGTCAAAAGATGCAATGTTTCTATTCCAAAATGCTGTGATCTTCTTAAAAGAAAAGAATGAGTTTAAAAAATACTTGATAAGCTAAAATTGCTGCTGAAGTGCTTTTTGTGTCATTTATTAGGGAAGATTTCCCACATATTCTGTTGCTAAGTCCCTAAAAGTTATTAAAGGAAGCACAGTTGTGAATATCTTTAAAAAGTGGGCAGGTGGTCATCCCAAGGAGATGAGTTTGGGTAAAGTGAAGTCTTCATAGAGAAATCAAATTCTTAAGGCTTATTGCAATCCTGAATTAACCTAAACTCTAAGGGTTCTTTGACTGACCGAATGATGCCAGAAAGATCAACTGGACTGTACATAGAATTGCACAAAGCACAATTAGACAGGCGAAGTAGGGCAACACACATCTGATGGCAGAAGGTTTCGTGATTCAAATCGATTGACTGAATGATTGTTTCCTTCAGTCTGTCATTTATCCATCTGTCCAGTTGCCATTTAACAGTTACTTAGTAGCATATTTAATTCAGTATTTATTGATCCTTCTGTTACAGGCACTGTGTGAGGTACTACAAGCCTTAACTTACACACAAAATTAAATAATCAATTCAATGCGTTTGCCTCAGCGTGTATGTCTTTTACGGTCCTGATGATTAAATCGTTTTGGACTGAAGTCCTTGCGTTTTATTGTCAGCCTGTTTGGGCAAGTGATAATCTGTCAATCAATAGAGTCGATAGAACTTAAATTATTTTGGTGACAGTATTGATGAAAGTGTTTGGTGTTTAAAGGTCTTGGTGTGGGTTTTCTACATAGTTATTCACATAGATAGTAAGCAAACTGTTAAGTCACATCCACACAGTGTTCTAATAGGAGTGACAATAGTAGTAATCATAGTAATCATTCTTAAATTTATAATAGTAAAGTTAACTTCATTGGTGAGAACCAAACTTCTCCTTTTTTTTTTTTGAAACGGAGTCTGCCTCTGTCACCCAGGCTGGAGTGCAGTGGCACGATCTTGGCTCACTGCAAGCTCTGCCTCCCGGGTTCACTTCATTCTCCTGCTTCAGCCTCCCAGGTAGCTGGGACTACAGGTGCCCACCACCATGCCTGGCTAATTTTTTGTATTTTTTAGTAGAGACGGGGTTTCACCGTGTTAGCCAGGTCTCTTGACCTCTTGACCTCTTGATCTCTTGACCTCGTGATCTGCTCGCCTCAGCCTCCCAAAGTGCTGGGATTACAGGCGTGAGCCACCGCGCCCAGCTAAGAACCAAATTTCTTATGTTAGTGCTTTAAATATTCCATTCAGAATCTGACTGGGCAGCATCTTTCCTAGAAACAACAATAAAAACCTTGCATTATCTTGGGCAAGTCACTATTATCTCTGTCCCTTTGTTTCCTACCCTGGTAAGGCAAAGAAGCTGCTATAGATGATTTCTAAGCTCAAGATCAACACTAAAGTTTTATAATTTTAGGTTTTGGATTGCCTCCTGATCTTAAGTATTTGAAAAATTCTATTTGAAAATGTTATTCTTAGGTAATGCTTAGCAAATAGACAATAAATATAGTGAATAAAAGGCAAATAAAACATTTGACCAATGTCAACTTCATGTAATGCTTATTAATTGAGCATCAACTATGTGTTGGGTGTTGATGTATGTGCCTCGTGACTCAGCAGTAAATTCGATTAAGGTGTTTTCCTTCATGTATTTTACAATCTAGTGGGAAAAGTTGACAAACAAACTTGAAGCAATAATTACAGATAGTTACAAATGCCCTGCAGGCTAATTGGAGAGACCTGAGGTGGATGTGTCTAGATAGGATGGTCAAGGAAGGCCACTCTGCTGTGTGAAAATCAAGGATAAGAATATTCTAGGCATTGGGAAAAGCTAAAGCAAAGCTGTTGCGGTTGGAAGTGCTTTGTAATTTTCTTTCTTTTTCTTGTTTTCATGTTTGAACTAGTTTATTTCAAAGGAATAAGACTTTCAAATAAAAGTAAGCATATTAAAAAGCATAAGATAATATTTTTAGTGAAATTCAAATCATTTTTTACAATAAACAAACAGTATTTTCTAAATATGTTAATTTACTCAATCTCCTCATTTTTCTATTTTATGTTTGTAATTTACCTATTAACTCTCTAGCACATATATGCATCTTATGTTTTCTTTATTAATAGTGGTGCACAATTGAAAAGTTTAGTTGTGATTGAGTTAAAGAAAATTGGTTTCATGGAATACCTTTCTGCAACATTTGAATACACATAAAAATCCCTATCAAAAGCTAAGATATAAAACTATGTACTTCTATTTTTAATCTAAAGTCATTTTATACACTGGAAAGTAAGTACAAGTGCAATATTTACTGTAAAATACACACTAAGCACTTTGTTGATATAAAATTTAATGAGTTCATAATTATGCAAACATTGTCATTGGGAGTGAAGGACATATAGATTCTATCTGTATTATTTCTTATAAGTACTTATGTAGTTTTCAAGAGACACAGTGGCAGATAGGAGCGAGAAAGTGGTCTATGATGGGGCTGGAGTTGGTCAGTGTTGAGAGGGTGTCAGTGTGTCTTCTAGGACTTAGGGAGTTTGGATTTTACTCAATTTGCAATGAGAATATGAGAAAGTCTTAAATATATTTCCGATCCTCCTGCTATATAAATGTAAACCAGAGATTCTGGATGTTGAGGTACACTTAACTAAGAAATTCCCTTCCCTCCCTGTGTCCATAGTGACATTTTATCAGTTTGTCTTTGAAACTTATTTCTAAAATTACTTTGTTAAAGCAGGAAGGCCTTTTCCTTGCTTACTAATTGAAGATTGGAGTATTTCCAGAGGTCACTTTGAGAAACAAGAAGCAAATATGGTAAACTCCAAGAGGAGATGAAAAATATGTTTGTAATCTATTTTTAGAAATTTTAGTATTTACAAATCCTTTTATTCTGTGAGATTTCTACAACAGTGGAAGCCAAATCCCTATTTTGTGATAAGGAGTTACGGACTTGTGATTTGCCCTTAATATACTTGATATTGTGAATTAAGGATGAATAAAGATAAACTTATCAGAGAAATAAAGATTTTACTTTACCATGGGGTAAAGGAATATTCTAAATATTACTAAATATCTTCATATGGAGACAGAGAGAAGGAAAGGTCTGAGCTGAAGTGCACTAATAATCTTTTACAAGAGCTTTACTATATTATGGGATGTCAAGAGCCTTTGAAAGATAATTGGGAAATTGATTCATGTTTAATAAAGGGAAGCTTATTTATAGGTGGGTAAAAGTTGTGTATAATGATAGACAATTTTCCCTCCAAAATATGAAAAGCTAAATTATTACTTATAAATAGTAGCATGCTAGTTTGAGCTAAAGAAAAGTAAAACTAAATTATGTACTTTGCCATATTAGTGTGTGTTTTAAGGGAGTCGTGTAATGACTTGAACTTGTTTCTTCACCTGTGAAAATAAAATGGAACCAAATGACTTCTGAAAAGCCTTATAGTGCCAAAGTGTATATAATTCTATGTGATCAACACTGATAAGTTAATTCTGCAAAGAGGAGAATATAGGAGAGAAAATAGTAAGGAGAATACAGGAGAGAAAGTGTTAACGTTATGACCAATTGTTGAGTCAGGAATGATGGAAGGGAAGAGAATAAGTATATGTTATAATAAGATGTAAGACTCTTCAAAGATCGGTTGGTTAAAATAAGTTTTTGTTTTGTAAATAGTAAGGAGACATCTGAAAATTTGCAGTCTGAAAAGAGTTATAGGCAAGTTGCAAGTTGCAACTCTTGCACCCATCCCTTATTACCTACTTGATTATCTGCATTAAGCAGAAATTGGATTTCATAAATATTCTCTAGTATTGGCCATTTGAAAAAACAGCTTCTGGAAATAAAACTCTGTATGAATTATTGCGTTCTGCATGTGTTTTCACACTCGTATGACCTGAGGGTAGTTCTGCGAATTGGTCATGTTATTAAGTCATTGCTATTTCTTGCCTCTCTTCTAGAAGATAGGCAAGGACAGATAGAACCTATACGTCCTTTCACTCCCAATGTCAATGTTTGCATAGTTATGGACTCATTAAATTTTATATCAACAAAATGCTTAGTGCATTTTTTACAGTAACTATTGTGCTTATACTTACTTTCAGGGTATAAAATCACTTTAGATTGAAAATAAAGGTACATAGTTTTATATCTTAGCTTTTGATAGGGATTTTTATATGTATTCAAATATTGCAGGAAGGTATCCCATGAAACCAATTTTCTTGAGGCCTTTGTTCTCAATAATACAAAGTCCTATCAGAAAATGAGAGGGTAGTTTAAACTTCAGAAAGAAATGAGAGTTCAGGCCAGGCAAGGTGGCTTACATCTGTAATCCTAGCACTTTGGGAGCCCGAGATGGGTGGATCATTTGAGGTCAGGAGTTCAAGACCAGCTTGGCCGACATGGGAAAACTCCATCTCTACTAAAAATACAAAAATTAGATGGGTGATAGTGGCATGCGCCTGTAATCCAGGCTACTTGGGAGGCTGGGGCAGGAGAATTGCTTGAGCGGTGGGGGCAGAGGTTGCGGTGAGCCGAGATCACGCCCCTCACTGCACTGCAGTCTGGGTGACAGAGTGAGACCACGTCTCAGAAAAAAAAAAAAAAAAAAAAAAAGAAATAAGAGTTCAATCTGGTGATTTTCCTTGGATTTGTATGTAGATGTTTGTACAGAAAGCTTGAATGTTGGAAGACAAGTTGATTTCCTATATGGGTAATATTTATCTAAAACTTACATGAAGTTGACAAATGTGAAGAATAAATGCCAAGTGATTTAATTGCTACAAGTTTACCATTTATATATATCTAAAGGAATAAATTTTATAATCCACAGTAAGTGGAATTCGGGATCTCAAAATTAAACATAAAACTCAGAAGATTTGGTATTTTTCAGTGTGTGTTTAATTTTAAAAAGAAAACAGGTCATGGAGAGGTTAAGGTTAGAAAATTTATTTTAAAAAAAACAAAACTCTCTAGATGCAAAGAAATTAAGGCTATATCCAAGCACTTTGCTTTCTCAAGACATAGTCCAAGACCTTTTTCTCTTCTCCCTGAGTACTTTCATCAATGCCCAAGGCTTCGGTTACCATCTCTAGGTATATGATTCCTAACATCCATGTCTCTGCTCCAGGCATCTCTGCCAAGATCCAGACTCATCTGTGACCCTGACTACTCAACACCAGCATGTGGATGTCTCATTGGAACCTAAACTCAACATGGTCAAAACTAAATTCTTTTACCCGTCCCCTACTACCTCATTCTCTTCTAATTGTTTATTAAAAAAAAAAAAAAAAGATCACACAGCAGCATGAGCCAGAAGACTTGTCCCTATCCTTCACTCTTCCACATCTAATCCATCACCATTACAATCTTCTGGACATTTTTTGAACCACTCGCACAACCTTTGAATCTGTCCATTTTGTCATAGCTCGTTCCCTTCTCTGAGCTACCCTCATCTCTTATCCAGGCCACTAGAATAGCCCTTAGCTCATCTCTCCATGTCTATTCTTGCCTTCTTCTAATTCACAGCCAAGAGCTATAGAGAAATTTTTACAAGGCAAAGATGATCAATCACTCTCCTTCGGAAAATTCGGTGAAGGTTTCCCATTGTCTACCAAGATAAAGTAAAAAATGTTTAACCTTGCCTCAAATCCTGTATGATCTGGCCCCTACCTGCTTCACCAGACTTACTTTGATGTACCTCTCCTTTACTCTTTGGACCCTAGTCAACATGACCTATGGATTTCTTAAATGTGCCTTTCTTTCCTGCCAAGGGTCTTTGTAGTGTTATTTTCTTTGCTTACAACATTCTTCCCTGTCTAGTCTTCAAATTAACCCTTATTAGTCCCTAGTAAGCAGTTAACTCCTATTTATTACTTCGCCCAAACATCATTTCCCATTTTCACCTTTTAGAAAAGCTCACATCTGTTTAATAAATGCTCTCGTGTCACCCTGCACCTTTTTTTCATTCATTCATCCGGCAGTTATTGGGTATCTATAGTGCCATGTACTCTTCTAAAAGCTAGAAATGGAATGAGGGGAGATTGACGACAATTATAGGACAAAACAAGATAATTTCAAATAGTGATGACGATTATAAAGAAAATAAAACCAATTACTGTGCTAGAGAATGACTTGAGAGAGGTACTTAGGTTATTATGTTTGCAACTGCAATTAAATGAATGATAGTACATTTTGCTTGTTGAATGTCTGTCTTCCCTGTAAAAACATAAACTTCCAAGAACTGGGACTTTGTTACACTTGCTCACACCATATCCCAGCAGCACTAGGTATAATGCCCAGGACATAGCAGACTCAATAAGTATTGCCGAATGAATGAATTGGCCTACTGTATTAGCTCTCTAGAGCTGCCATAACAAAGTATACCAAATCAGGTAGCTTAAAACAACAGAAATTTATTGTCACAGTTCTGGAGACTTGAAGTCTCAGATCAAGGTATCTGCAGGGCTATTCTCCCTCTGAGGTCTCTGGGGGAAGAATTCTTTCTTTCTTCTAGCTTTTGGTATTTGCTGGCAATCATTGGCATTCCTTGGCTGATAGCTGCATCACTCCAATCTCTGCCTCTATCGCTGCATGGCCTTTTTTCCTGTGTGTCTAATCTGGTCTATTTCTGTGTTGAATATTCCTCTTATAAGGATACCAGTCATTTGATCAGGAGCCACACTAGTCCAGCATGATTCATCTTAACTTAAATACATCTGCAAAGACCCTATTTCCAAATAAGGTTACATTCACAGGGATGAGGTGGGGGGTGCAGGTGGTTAGTACTTCAACATATCATATTTGGGGACACAACTAAAAATTCAACCAACTGTCCCTATTTCCCTCAGAAAAAGGAAATCTAAGAAGTTAATATTAAAAGTTCATATATTGTAGTATTTAAAAAGGCTTATTTCTAATATATAATGTACAAACATTTGACTTTGTGCCAAATTACCTTTTTACTTTGTGTAAGTACGATAAATTGTTTTGATTTGTTTTAGACTATTTGGTTGAATCCTAACTACACCAATATCCATGCCATCCTAAAAAACCAAGACTATGATTTGACCAAATTAAACTCATATTCTCTATTCCCCTAGCAGAAGAGAACTTATTTCTTCATGTATTAAAAGTAAATGAATATGGAAGGATACTCATGATACTCGCATCTTAAAAATCCACCCCGACATTTTTGCAAAGACTGTGTGTGGGACGTTGACATATTTTTGTTATACAATGACAGTTTTAGTGCAAGTTGTTCCCATTGTGACCAGGGAGGAAGAGCAAATAAAAGAGAAAGAATAAGTTACAGTACAAACCACATGTGAACTGAAGCTGTCAGGTTGCACAAAGGCAGAAGTACTCTCTGAAAAGGTAGAGAAGTCCTTTTGTGTATGATAGGTGGGGTGGAGGGTGGGAGGGTCACTAATATTGTCTGCTGTATGCTGTCTTAGAAAAGTCATTTTTTCCTATCAAACACCACCTTGTGTCTTTTGAACTTCATTAGCACTTTTTTTGTTTTTAGTTTTCTCAAATGACCCTTACGTAATACTTATTGCTTGTACTGTTCCAAGTGCTTTACATGTATTAATTCAATTAATCATCATAAAAATTCATTGTGCAGCTGAGGGTCAAGGTACACAGAAGTTACATTACATGTGAGCTGGAGCCACAATTCAAGCCTGCCCGTCTAACTTTGGGGCCCACTCTCTGACCCATCTTGCTATATCACCTATGTAGTTACTGAATTTTGAACTTGTTTTATACCTCTGCCAGACTGTAAGCTTCTGAGAACCTGGCCACTGTGTCTTTCTTACATTTGTATTTTCTGTAAAGCCTAGCTTAGTATTTTGTGCACAATAGGTACTCAGTAAATGCTTGCAAATGAATTGAAATTAGACCACGATTTGCACAAGTCTATCTAGTGTTTAGGTCTCTGACTTCCATGTCATGGTTTAAATGAGAAGATGTTCATTTGAAAAAAATAGAATCCCAAATAGATATAAATTATCTAGGGAAGCTGACAAATGTCAGTTTGGGTGCTTCCAGCCTCTCTCATGGGTGCTTTTTTCCTTTCTTCCCTCCTCAGCCCCCTACCAGCTAACTATAAAAGTGTGTACGTAGGTTAGGATCTCAAATGATTTCACTGAGAGTAGCTTAAAGTGTTACTCTCTTAAGAACATTTGTATTTTCACAGAAATTAATTACTAATAATTTCAGCCATCAGTCAATAAATGAGGGACGTATTTATTTGAGCAACAGACCTACTCCAGAGCTGTGGAAATTACACCCATTTTTATGTAAAGTATTTCATTTTATGGATTTGTTGGTAACATTTGCACTGGTTTGTACTCTCTCTCTCGCTGTGTAAATATAAGACTAATTAAAAGCAAATAAAAACTTTAATCTTCAATTTAAAATCTGGGAGTACTGAAATATTGTAGACATGTTGGTATTCATTTGCTTGTAGGAAATTCTGCCACTAAGAATTTAAATTTAATTTGCCTTTTTATTATGTGATATGTGCATCACAAGCCTGTGGGCAGTAGATGAGCTTTAATAAAGCTAAAAATAAATAAAATGGGAATGTTAATAAACCTTGTAGCTCATTAAACATTTGCATTCACTGAGTATATATCTATTAATTTTAGATGAGACTACATTAGGAAACCTTTGTTACATGAAGATTGTAATTAAGTGAATAATATATTCAAATTCAATACAAAACATCTTCTTCCACATCTTTTTAGTGACAATTCTTTAGTAAAAAATTTCAAGGAACTGAAAGGCTTAAAAAGTAATGATTAAATACGCAAATATAACAATTTATAGTTCTTTCTAAAGAATTAAAATTTAAAAGATATGTCCAAATGGATTCTCTTCTTACATTTCATTATCTTCTTTATCTACTTTAGCATTTGTGATTTCATTATTTTATTAAGAAAGTGCTCTTGTTTCTTAACCCCGTTTATTCTTCTACTTTATTTCTATATTTCAAAATTCTCCCTTATTTTCTGTTTTCTCATTCTATTAACATACATTACATAACTTCCAAATTATTCTTTTTTTCTCTGTGACTATTCCTCTTTCCTTTGAAAAGCTCTCCAGTTTCTAACCTTGAAATTCATGCTTAAAGACTTTATTTCCAGAATCATTTTTGTGTGTGTGCTACCATCAGTTATCCATGAAAATCAACATCGGCTTATGAATGTATGGCTATGCAAAAAGTGAACACTCATTTTCTGTCTTTTTTGCATGTTTTCCTTTGGAATTTAGGTTTATTTTTAACATTAAATGCATGTATTAGCTTGCTAGGGCAGCCATGGCAAAGCAGCACAAACTGAGCGCCTTAAACAACAGAAATGTATTGTCTCACAGCTCTGGGGGCTGGAAGTCCGAGATTAAGGTGTTGGCAGAATTCGTTCCTTCCGAGGGCTGTGGGAGAGAATCTATTCCATGCCTCTCTCCTAGCTTCCAGTGGTTTGTTGGCAATCTTTGGCATTCCTTGTCTTGTAGACCCGTCACTCTGATTACTACCTTCACGTTCACATGGCATTCTCTCTGTGCTCGTATCTCTGTCTCTGTCTAAATTTCCCCTTTTTATAAGGACACTGTCACACTGGATTAGGGCTCACCCTAATGACCACATCCTAACTTGAGCGTCTGCAAAAACCTTATTTCCAGGGTTACGGTCACAGGTACTGGGGGTTAGGACTTTAACGTCTTTTAGGGGAACACAGTGCAACCCACAATAATAACACAGTTACATTCAACATACGGTTATTGGGTATTTATGTAGGTTTGCATTATATTAATATTATTTTATATTAATATTAATAATTTATCATTTTTACTACATGCTGAGCACCATTTATCTTCATTGTACCACTGCATTTCCACAACATTCTTAAGAAACAGACACTATTATTTTTTCCTCTCTTTGCTGGAAAAGCTGAGGTTTTGGGAGTTTTAAAAATTGTTACAGATAGGCAGTTGTATCATTTAAGATGTTTGTGGCTACAAGTAGCTGGATACCCAAAAAGGGCTTAGACAAAGTATTTATTTTCTCATGTTCGAAGAAATCTGGCAGTAGGATGGCTGAAGTTCAGGTTAAGTCATTGCTTGAGCAGTGTCATCAAGAACTTGAGCTCTTTTATGTTTTCATTCAGTCATTCTTAGCATGTTAATTGTCTTTGTCAGATACTTTGAGGGTCATGTGATCATATCCTCAATAAGAGGGGAAAACTACCTATACAGTGTTAGCCTCTACATTGGGAATCAGGGACTACCTATAGAGGGGAGAGGGAAGCAATGGCTGACTATTAGGTACTGTCTATCAAATAAGGACTGCCATTAATCTCCTCTGCATGACACCTTACAAAGGACATTGATAGAAAGGCTCCTTTCAGAAATTAAAGATAGATAATGCATGTGATCTGACATAAAACCATCAGTGAGCAAGGGTGGAAGACTGAGTCTTCATGATGTGTTTGGATATGAATTACTGTGCAAACATGGCAAGAGGAAAATTAAGGTTCTTAGGTTTTTCTGATTGGCAGGAGATTCTACACACACACACACACACACACACACACACACACACACGCATGCATGAACATATAAATATGCCAAGTTAGCATAAGGCTAGTGGGGTCAAGTGAGTAATACAAACTATAATAGATTAAGATAAATGACAGTAGTCTATGTTTTGTGAAACTCTTCAAAATATATTTTGCAAGCTTTGGAGTTAACACGAGCTTCAGGTTGCGTGGGTTGCATTCCAGATGGTTAAAGAGAGGATCATTAGCAAAACAATTTGATAACAAGGGAGTCTTTTTTTCTTTTCCCTAAATGTGAGATTAACACCATATAGGATCTGTACTTTAGGGTAAAAAACAAAATCAAATTTAATGTAAATATCATTTCCACCACTACCACCACCCCAGATTTAATATCCATTGATGCTTTCTACCTGAATACATTTTTGCTGTGATGTTTGCATCTACTTTTGCAAGCCACATGTTAAAGAAAATTTAGCTCAAGTGGAGGTGTTTTAGGTAGTGACCAGGAAAATGAAAGTTATTTTCAAGAGGAAAGGACTCAAAATATTCAAACTAAAATGGTTGGTGCTTAACAGTATTAGTTTTCTACTGCTGTAAACCAAATTGATGGCATAATCCATTTCTTTGAAGCTATATGGCGGAGAGCCCTGACTTTTTGAAGCCGTTGTCTGGAGGCTGCCCTCAGGTCCTAGAGGCCACTTGCAGTGCTTAGAGGCCATTTAGTTACTTGCCACATGAGCTTCTTTAACATGACCCCTTACTTCTCTAGCCCACAGGACAGTCTCTTGATTAGAATCTCTGACTTCAGGGAGTGCCTAGTCACTCTTTTAAGGGCCCACCCAGGACAAGCTTCCTTATGATTAACTTGAAATCAGCTGATTTGGGACCTTAATTACCTCTGCAAAATCCTTTAATCTTTGCCATATTCTATTGATTAGAAGCAAGTCACAAGCCTCACGTACGTTCAATGGGAGGGGATTATACAGGGTACGAACACCAAGGGGTGGGAATCATGGGCCCACCCTAGGGTCTGCTCACCACATTTACCTAGAGAAGGCTCAGGAAGACATGATAGAACTGTGCAGGCCATGTGCAATATATTAACTCCTTCAACTCTCTATTAGTTACTATTATCCTCTTCTTACATATATGGAAACTAAGACTTAGGACAGCTGGACAGCTGGGCTGAGGCCAGTCACTTAGGAAGTGGTTGGGCTGGGTTTCTCTGAATTCAAATTCTGTGCTCTTTCTATGTCATAATGTTGTTTTATTCTACTGTATAATCATCAAGAGGTCAAAGTGAGACTCATGGATGGAAATTTTAGGGAGAAGGACCTTTTGACATTTTCTTGCAGTAAATCTACCTTGGTATGGACTGAAGTTAGTTGGGTGCAAGGTTCTTCAATCCTGGCTGCATATTAGAATCACTTGGGGAGCTTTAAAAGCACATTCTCAGGGATGCTCCAATCAGATTAACAAAACGAGAGTCTCTGTGGGGTAGGGCCGGTTGCTTTGGTGTTTTCATGCTTTCTTATTAATAGACGTCCTGGCCAAAATGTTTAATTTGAGTGGAATAAAAATTGAATAAATAACAGGTTGAAAGGATATTTGAAGGTGAAATGGACCATTTTGTAGGAGGCAGTGTTCTCTTATCAATCAACATGCTTTTGTAAAAATAATCTAGCTGCTTGTCAGGAATATTATAGAGGGACTTTGAGAATGAATTATTAGACTAGAGGACCTTTAGAGTTTTCTGACCTTGTGAGTCTATGATTCTATGGTACTGGTGTTCAAAAAGTGTTCAATATGACTTATAATGGTTTGCCTTGAAGGGGCTCAAATTTGTCATTTTCTTGACTTACATACTCTGTAAAAATCTCTTCCAGGAAAATTGTTGTTGTGGTGGGGAAGGTGAGATTTGTGGTTAATAATGATGGATGCAATGAGGAGTGCAAGGAAGGTGTGATGGAGTAAAGATGGCTCTAGAGATTTTATTAGAAAGGAAACTTTAAAAAATCACAATGGTGCCCTATTTAATATTAATTTCCACCATATTTCTGGAATTCTCTTGCTTCCTTATTCTCACCCCAGTTATAATGATTTCCATTTTTAAAATGTGGGTCTGGTGTGATGGTTGATTAATACCATTTTTTTTTAGCTTAGTCAGATTCTGAATCCATTTCATTTGCCTGATTTTCTATTTTACTTCCTCTTCAGATTGTTTTTATATTTGCAACTTTCTTGCCTTTAAACTATCTTCTTTGCCTCATTTGATTTCGGTTATCTCTTTCCTTTTAAATTCTTTCTCAGCTTCTTCATCTTCATAACTTTAAATCTGCAGTTATTTGCAGCTTTCATGTGGCTAACATTGGCCTGTTGGTTGCCTATTATCTGCTGTGTCAGCATCCTTTAATACATGTTACTTGTTAAATTATGTAGGCTTTTTGATACTTTAACTTTGATTTAAACATCCTTGAAATATATAATGCAGATTTTAGAAATTTAGATATGGCAGGTGATGAAATATTACATTTTCAAAAGTGGTGGCTGTGAATATGCATTAAAGGTATTTGAAAAGCTTTTAGACTACTCTGAACCTAGGCATCTTTCAGCCCAACTGTGTTTTCATCATGTTGAAACAAATTGCAGGGACTGATGAGTGATGTCATTTAAGAAGTACAGTGGGTCGACAACTTCATTCATACAATTAACACAAATTACCGAGCAATAGTGGTGGTTATTTTACAATATTTTCCCCATTTTTTTTTTTTTTTTGCATCTGTTCCTACAAAATGCAGATGGCAGTCTTTGAGGGCACTGTTCTGCATTCTAATGGCTGATTCTCAGTAAAGTGTTGCCTGACCTTGGGCTCTTCATTTATTTTTTTGAATAAGCTTCAGAATAAGTTTCAAATTATTGGGAAGAGAATTTTAATCTCCATTTACTTCCAAGTATATTACTTTTAATTCCCACATGTCTTGCCAGTCACCAGAACAATTAAATGGTCACAGAAGATGAAGAATAGAGAGGGGAATTCTTTAGAAACAATATATTGCATGCATCTCAGTTCCTTATTTGTGTTTCATGGTTGTCTAAGATCTGATGGTAAACAGAAGAATGAAAAGGCATACAATTTGCTTCATTTACTGAGAAGAGAAGATAACCTTGAACATGAAATAAAGCAAAATTCAATTAGAAAGCAATGAAAAATTACTGATTCAGTTTTTTCAATTAGTTGCATATTGTATATCTTTTAAATAGCCTTCAGTTTTGTAAATTTTGCTAATTTGAAATTTACAAAAAGTACATTATTTTTATCACTATGTGTTTCCAGCAAAGGGCATTCTTTTTGTCTTTATGCTTTTCCAACGAATATTTTAAAAATGAGTTATCTTAAAAGTTTCTTTTTGGCCAGGCGCGGTGGCTCACGCCAGTAATCCCAGCACTTTGGGAGGCCGAGGTGGGAGGATCACGAGGTCAGGAGATTGAGACCATCCTGGCTAACACGGTGAAACCCTGTTTCTACTAAAAAATACAAAAAATTAGCCGGGCGTGGTGGCGGGCGTCTGTAGTCCCAGCTACTCAGGAGGCTGAGGCAGAAGAATGGCGTGAACCCAGGAGACGGAGCTTACAGTGAGCCGAGATCACGCCACTGCACTCCAGCCTGGGCGACAAAGGGAGACTCTGTCTCAAAAAAAAAAAAAAAAAAAAAAAATTCTTTTTTACTGAATCCAGCCTCTTTAATTTTAATGCCGTTTTTACTGATGACTAATACAATTATATCTCCAGCCGAGACCTTTCTCTACACTCCAGGAGTATATATATCCAATAGCTTTCCCAACACCTCCACTTTTATTTAACATCCACTAAATATTTACTGAGCAGCTACTCTGTGTTAAGCACTGTTCTAGGTTGTGGGAATATATCAGAGAATAAAACAGAGAAAAATCTTGGGCTCATGAATTTTCATTCTATTGAGGAGACACAACGAGATAAATATGAAACATGGGATGTTAGATGGTTTTAACTGCTATGTAGAAAAAAATCTAGAAGAGGCACTAGGAAATGTGAGTGGGGTGGTTTGCAGTTTTAAAAGAGGTAGTCAAGGAAAACCTTATGATAAGGTGATATTTGGGCAAAGTACAGAAGAAGGTAAGGGAGTGAGCTAAGAGGACACCTGCAGGAAGAGCATTCCAGGCAGAAAGAACAGCAACTGTAAAGGTCTGGCTGCTTGTTTTAGAAATATTGACAGTAAGGATATCGGGGAGACTGAAATGGAACAAGGGAAGGAGAGTGATATCAGAGGGGTAAGGTGGACAAGATCATGGATGGCTTGTCAAGGACTTCAGCTTTTACTTCAAGTGAGATGGAAAACCACTGAGGGTTTTAGGCAGAGGAGTGACACAACCTGATTTATGTTTTAAAAGGATCACTTCTTTGGATGCTATTTTGAGGATAGACTGAAGGGAATGATGATAGCAGGGAGACCAGTTAGGATGATGACTTAGACCATGGCAGTTGTGGGTGGAGATGGTAACTGGCCAGATTCTGTCTATATATTGAGAAGTAGCAGGCAGGATGTACTGAGCAATTGGATGTGGGATGTGAGAGAAATGACTCCAAGGTTTTTGGCCTGAGCAATCAGAAGGATCCATCTAACATTTACTGAAATAAGGAAGATGCTTTATTCAATCTAGAAGTGAAAAAAGAACCTTTTAGACGTTATTATTATAAAATGTCTATAAGAAGACTTACCATTTTTAATCCTCAAAATGTGAGTTCTTTCTTATCATTTTAATTTTAAGGTAACTCTGAACACCATTTAAAAAATTCTTTAAGGAGGGTACAGCGACCTGTATTTTCAAACAGCTGTGATTTTGATGTGAATCATATTGTTTTTCTTTAAAATATATTAACGTTTATGAATTTTATAGTATGTTAAGAGTTTGGGAATTTCTTTGCTAAATTCACAACTATTCAAACTTGAAACATAATGCTGAATCCTACCTTGACCTCCCAATTATCTCTGGCAACTATTTTATGACTGGGAAGGAGAAAATTCCTATATTATATTTATCTTTGTTTTTAACCCTAGTTTGAGAGCTGATTTTTTAAGTGACTTTTTTCTTAATAAAGAACTTAGATATGCCATCATGGAAAATCTGAAAACTAGGAAGAAGTATAAAGAAAAAACTAGAAATCAACTTTATTTCTGCATCCTGCTGTTACATTTTTATATCCTGACTTTTTCAATCAGGTGTATGGAGAAAATAATGAGAGCTAGGAGACTGTGGCTCACTATCTAGGGTAAAGACGGATGTTTCAATAAAGCTTCCTACTTAAGGGAAGAACCCAAATGGCCTTGTGTTATCTCATTTTCACCTATATCTAAACAGGCTACTGATTTATTACAAAAATTTCCCAGAGTAAGTGTGCAATAAACTAGTTTAAGAAAGGAAAGAAAAACACTCCATATGACCCCAGCATATTTATTTGATTTATTTAACAGAAATACACATTATGCTTACTGTATGCCAAGCACTTTTCTAAGGACTTTATAAATATTAACTCATTCAATTTAATCATCAGAACAACTGAGTTAGGGACTGTCACAATTCCCACTTAATAGTGGCACAGAGAGGTTAAGTAATTTGCCCAAGGTCATATAGCTAGTAAGTGGAATAGCTAGGATTTAAATCCAGGCAGTTTGGCTACCAAGTGTCCATGCCTAACCACTACTGCTGCACTGTGATGAACTTGAATCCTGTATAGTCAGAATCCAAGTTCATTTTGTTTTGGTCACATTAACTTAGCAGGAAACTAATATTATTTTTATTTACATAAACAATTTGAATTTATAAGGCTCGTGTACTTTTATGCACTATTAGGCTTAGCATGTAGAAGGTACTAAATAAAAGTTTATTAGGTGGAAGAATAAATAAATGATGTCATGTGGTGGGAAGCCAATTTAATTAAGTTGCAGTGATTTCCCCATTACTCCAGTAGCATTTTCTGGAATACATTCCCATAGAACATTAGTTCTCTGATTTTCTCCTTTAAAAAAGATTCTATTGTGAAATTAGTTTAGAAAACTGCATATTGTTAGCTTTTTGAGATTTTCAGTGTGTATTAGTATATTAAGAGGTGCAGAGAAGTCCAAGAGTAAATACATCCTTTAAATTTTGTTTAACTCTGTTTGATCAGAGATGCCTCCTTTTTCTTGTGATAATCTTTCAACATCCCATAGAACTAGTAGTCTATGGAATATGCTTTGGCAAGTAACTACTTTATAGGATGAGGTCTAAAGCCTTAAAAATAAATTATTTGCAAGGGTGCTTTTCCAACTTCATTTACAAATTCATCATCCATTGTCTCTCCTCATAAACTACATCTCTTTCTTCACAAGTAACTAAATGTTCCATGCATTTTCATTCTTTTAGATTCTGCTGATTTTTTTCTGTCTGTATGGGCTTTTCCATTCTCAGTACTACTCTCCCCCAACACATAGACAGAGACCTTCAACCTGAACTCCAACTCAATCCTCAGGGGGCAGTTTATATTTTTATTTTTTATTTTTTATATATATTTTTTAATTTTATAATTATTATACTTTAAGTTTTAGGGTACATGTGCACAACATGCAGGTTTGTTACATATGTATACATGTGCCATGTTGGTGTGCTGCACCCATTAACTCAGGCGGCAGTTTAAGTATCACCTGTAACTTTGACTCTCACGGAAAGATTTAGTCACCACCTCCTTTTTGGTCCCTTAGAATTTTGTAAATAAATGTATATTATAAATATATATTTTGCTTACATACATGTTTTTTCTCTTGTTTATCGATGACTCGAAGGCAGGATTATGTCTTTTACTCATTTTTATTTCCCTAGAACTTAACATAGTAAATGTCCAGTCCTGATAAAACCTTTATCTTGAAAAGCTGCTCTAGTTTTCATTTATTTTTAGTTTTGATATATTCACCAAAACCAGGTTGCCCATACGAATTTTGTAGTTTTATTTTTTTGAGGAAGACAAGGATTAAACACAGGCATTTACTTAATTTTTGTGGTGCTTTATCCATTTCTCTTTTGAAAGATTATAATTTAAAATGTTACTTGTAATACTTACGATTTACTACTGAATCACAGTGCCATCATATAGCCAAATGGTTTCCCCGAGAAATATATGTTATTTCTTTTTTATTGTTCTTGTTATTTTTTAATAGTCTTCTTGAAATTGAATAAGACTAATCAATGTTCAGAATGATTGGAACAATTTTCTAAAACCTACATATTCCCCTGTTGACTTACAATAGTTAAAATACTCAGGGAAATAGTGTAATCATTTCCTTCCCTGTAATTCCTCCTGCTCCCACATTTGTAAAACAGCACTTTATTTACCTATTTATTTAATAATTTCAGCTTTTATTCTAGATTCAGGGAGTACATGTGCAGATTTGTTACATGGGTATATTGCATGATGCTGAGACATGCATGATCCTGTCACTTAGGTAGTGAGCATAGTATGCAATAATTTTTCAACCTTATCCTCCTCCCTACCTCCCCCATCTAGTCATCTCCAGTACCTATTATTGCAGTCTTTATGTCCAAAAGTACCTAAAGTTTAGCTCCCATTTATAAGACAGAGCATGTGGTATTTGGTTTTCTGTTCCTGCATTAATGTGCTTAGGATTATGGCTAAGTCCTTGTGTTCCATTTTTTAAAAGAAAAAAGGATTATGGCCTCCAGCTGCATCCATATTGCTGCTAAGAACATGGTCTTGTTCTTTTCATGGCTTCATAGTATTCCACGTATATATGTACCACATTTTCTTCATCCAATCCATCACTGATGGGAGCCTAGGTTGATTCCACGTCTTCATTTATTTTGAATCCTGCTGCAATGAACATACATGTGCATGTATCTTTTTGGTAGAATAATTTATTTTCCTTTGGGTATATATCTGGTAATGGAATTACTGGACTGAGTGGTAGTTCTGTTTTAGGTTCTTTGGGAAATATCCAAATTGTATTCCACAGTGGTTGAACTAATTTACATTCCCACCAACAGTGCATAAATTCTCCTTTCTCTCCACAGCCTCCTCAGTGTCTGGTGTTTTTGAGTTTGTAATAATAGGCTTTCTAGTGTGAGATGGTATCTCATTGTGGCTTTGATTTGCTTTTCTCTGATGATTAGTGATGTTAAACATTTTTCATGTTTGTTGGCCACATGTATGTCTTTCGAAAAGTGTCTGTTATGTCTTTTGCCCGTTCTTTAATGGGATTATTTGTTTTTGCTTGTTAAGAACCTTATAGATTCTGGATATTAGACCTCTGCCAGATGCAAAATTTGTGAATATTTTCTCCCGTTCTGTAGGTTGTTTACTCTGTTGATAGTTTCTTTTGCTGGGTAGAAGATCTTTAATTGGGTCCCACTTGTTAATTTTTGCTTTTGCTGCTATTGCTTTCGAGGACTTAGTCATAACTTCTTTCCTAAGGCCGATGTCCAGAATGGTGTCTCCTATGTTTCTTCTTCTAGGATTCTTATAGTTTGTAATCTTTCATTTAAATCTTTAATCCATCTTGAGTTAATTTTTTTGTATATGGTAAAAGATAAGGGTCCAATTTCATTATTCTGCATATAGCTAGACAGCTATTCCAGCACCATTTATTGAATAGGGATTCCTTTCCCTATTGCTTATTTTTGTTGTCTTGGTTGAGTATCAGATGGCTG
The DNA here is from genome assembly GCF_028885655.2 of Pongo abelii. Taxonomy (NCBI): domain Eukaryota; kingdom Metazoa; phylum Chordata; class Mammalia; order Primates; family Hominidae; genus Pongo; species Pongo abelii. The sequence continues at coordinate 42,549,537 of NC_071995.2, read as the reverse complement.
TATTGTGTGTAGCTTTATCTCTGGGTTCTCCAGTCTGTTCCATTGCTGTATGTGTGTATGTGTGTGTGTGTGTGTCTGTGTGTCACCAAAACCATGCTGTTTTGAGTACTGTAGCCTTATAGTATGGTTTGAAGTTGGGTAATATAATACCTCTAGCGTTGTTCTTTTTTCTTAGGATTGCTTTGACTATTTGGGCTCCTTTTTGGTACCATATGAATTTTAGAATTTTTTTTTCCAGTTCTGTGAAAAATAAAGTTGGTAGTTTGATATGAATAGCATTGAATCCGTAGATTGCTTTTGGTACTATGGGTATTTTAATGATTGTGGTTCTTCCAATAGTCCATGAGCATGTCATATATTTCCATTTGTTTGTGTCATCTGTGGTTTCTCTCAACATTTTTTTTTGTCATTGTCCTTGTAGAGATCTTTCTCCTTTTTGGGTAGATCTATTCCTAGGTATTTTGTTTTATTTTTTTGTGGCTATTGTAAATGGGATTGTGTTCTTGATTTGGCTCTCAGCTTGAACATTATTGGTATATAGGAATGTTACTGATTTTTCTACGTTGATTTTATATTCTGAAACTTTACTGAAGTTATTTATCAGTTTCAGTAGCCTTTTGGTGGAGTCTTTGGAGTATTCTAGGTATAGAATCGTATCATCAGTAAAGAGACATAGTTGAATTTCTTTTTTTCCTATTTGGCTGGCTTTTATTTCTTTCTCTTGCCTGATTGCTCTATCTAGGACTTCCAGTACTTTATTTTTAAAAGTAATTTGTCACTTTTTCAACTTAATAGAGCATTGTATTGATTTCTCAATTACTCTGTTCTTATGTGTTCTGTGATAGGTATTTTTTAAGGTCAAACACTTTTAAAGTAAATCTAAATAAATTATGTCAGCTGACTCTTCTTTCAGAGAAAGGATGTCAGGAAAAATTACCCACCACTCAAGAGATTCCCTTTTAATATTAATGATTGAAATAACTTTTAATTATTTATTTTTCTAGTGTGGTCATTAGTACTCTGTAAAAGGCAAAAATAAGTTCTCTTTTCTTATGATGAATGCTGTATCTTTAACAGCACAAAAGTTCATCAACTCATTTACTTTAGACTACCTGTTGAATATAACTTCATTTATGGAGTATTTTAGCACCTGGATCACTTTCATTTCATCCAACACTACTTCTGCCATAATTCTTAAATAATTTTAATGTCCATGTGGATGATCTTGCTACTACTGTAGCCACTTGATTCCTTGACCTCCTTTCCTTCAGTGATATTGTCTTCCATTCTTCCTCACTCATCCCCATGTTCATTCAAGACCGTAATATAAAAATAATTGCAACCTTGTCAAAATCTCAATTCCATGAATCCTTCTGTTATTACAAACCCTTATCTTTCCAGTTTATTCTTGAATACACTTTACTCAACAATCTTTTGACTTTACCTACCTACTATCTGTTTTACTGCCTTTCTTACCCATGTTAAAGTTCATGATTAATCACTGTAAGAATTCCCCTGTACATACCCTCTATTCCTCAACTAAATCATAAGATTGGTTAAATACAACTCTTCTATTTCTTATCTATACCGCATAGCTTCCTAGGCTTACCGGTCTCACTTCAAATTATTGATCACTAAACTCAAGTAGACTTTTAATGCTTCCTAGCCATCATATTTCTCCATGCCACATGCATTTCCATATTTCTAGATGTCCATTTCATACCTTTTCCTCTCTTCTGAAACCTCAAACATGTCTATCTCATCGTAACTTCCAATGGATGACTTTGCTTCCTATTCCACTGAGAAAATAAAAGCAACCAGAAGACATCATTCTTAAGCTTGTACTACCACATTTAATGACCTTCTGCCCTTGTGTGCCTAAACTCTGCCTTCTGCCTTGTAGGATGCCTGAAAAACTGTTCACATTTGCAATTAATGCCAACATTTTACTTTTGTACTATATCCTATTTCTTGCATGCACTCAAGAACATCATTACAATGATTTTCCCTTGTTTTTCTCCAATCACTGGTTTCCCTCTCTAATGGTTATCTCCCATCATCTTACAAACGTACTGTTGTATCTTTCATTTTAAAACAAAAAAACAAAGACAACTTCATTTGATCCTACTTTGCCTTCACTCAATCTACCTTTGTACTTCTCTCCTTCCCTTTATGGCAAAATTATTCCAAAGAGTTTTCCTACTTTACTGTCTCTAATGTCATTTTTCTGTTTTCATTTTATCTTCAACCATTTCAAACAGGTTTCTGCCTTTGTCATTCAACTGAAATATTTCTGGCCAAGGTAACCAATTACTCCCATACTGCTAAATCCAAAGGCCAAATATCAATCTTCATTTTACTTGGCCTATAAACAATATTTGACACTTTCATGACACCACTGTATTTTGGTTTTGCACCTAATCTACTAGCTTATTGTTCTCAGTCCTTTGTTATGTTTTTCTCTTTCAGAGCTTTTAATGTTGGAGTGTCCAGAACTCTTATTTTTATTTTCCTGTCTATTCTCATAGTCTTTGTGATCTCAATTAGTCTTATAGCTCGTATTAACCCATTCTCATGCTGCTACGAAGAAATACCCGAGACTGGGTAATTTATGAAGGAAAGAGGTTTAATTGACTCACAGTTCTGCAGGGCTGGGGAGGCCTTAGGAAACTTACAATCATGGCAGGAGAAGCAAACCTTCACATGGTGGCAGGAAGGAGAAGAATGAATGAAGAAGGGGAAAAGCCCCTTATAAAACCATTAGCTCTCATAAGAACTCACTCACTATCATCAGGACAGCATGATGGTAACCACCTGCATGATTCAATTACCTTCCACTGGGTCCCTCCCAGGACACACAGGGATTATGGAAACTGCAATTCAAGATGAGATTTGGCTGGGAACACAGGCAAACCATGTTATAGCTTTAAGAGACATCTACATACTTATGAGTCCCAGATATATATTTCTTATGTGTTTCTTTCCTTTAAACCCCAATCATTTAATTCCAGCTGCCAGATCAGTATTTCTATTTGGACATCTTAATAGTCATCCCAAGGTTAATATGTCCCAGACTTACATTCTGATTACTGCTTCCTTTCTCCATCTCTTCCTCTAGTTTTTTCATCTCAGTGAATTCCAATTTTGTTCTTTAAGTTATTCAGGTAAAAAACGTTTGAGTTCTCCTTGATTCCTCTTTTTCTCTCATATCTCAGTTCCAGTCTGGCAGTAAATCCTATCTACTCTGAATTCAGTATAAGTCCAGAATCTCACCACTTCTCACCATATCTACCCACTCTTACCCTGGTTTGAGCCATCATCATTTTTTGCCTGGATTATTGCAGTAACTTTCTAACTGCTCTACCCTTTACTCCTTCAGTAATTGTTAACATATCAGCCAGAATTAAGAGTTTTAAATATGTCATATAATATCATTCATGTGTTTAAAGTTCTTCTGTGACATTTCATTTCACTTAAAGAAAACCCTAAATTTCTTAGAGTGACTCATAAAATTCACATAATTTAACCTCATTTCCTCTTACTCTCTTCCTAACCCCAATTGTACTTACTGCTTCTCCAGGCACACTGCTTCCTTGTGTTTCTCAGGTTTGCCTAGAACATTCCCACCTCAAAGCATTTGCTATTCCCTCTGCCTAGAAACCCTCTTCCCTAAGATATGGTCATAGCTTACCTCCTTGCCTCCTTCAGGTCTTGATTTTAATGCCAATCTTTGTGAGACCATTACTAAACACCCTGTTTTAAAAGTTAACCTCTCTATAATCTTCACATTTTTCTTTCCTATTGTATTATTTCCTTAGCACGTATTACCATTTAGAATATTATGTAATTAATTAATTATAGGCTATTTAGTTTATTGTTTGTTCCCTGTTTTTCCCCTAGACTCTCAGAGTGTAGCAATTTTTGTCTGTTTTTTTCATTAATATATTAATAGGGTCTGTTGCATAGTAGACCTTCCTTAAACATTAATTAAATGAATATATGTATAATGGTCATTCTGAAGAAAAATATTTTTATAAGATTCAGACCAAAGGTCCAACTATAGGCCTGTGAGAGCTAGTCAGATAGTGGATGATTTATTTCCAGGTTGTATGAACATCTGATCTTGATATGGGCCAGAGAGGATGTAAAATAATTCACTGTATCTTAAAAAATAATCTGGGAAGAGACATTAAGGATCCCTCAGTGCTTGGATAACCAGATATTAATTAAGGAGTTTATATTCATCAATTTTTATCCATTTTCCAATGCTTATGTTTTTGCTGGATCATTCTGATCTTATTGACAACTCACTTTAAAAATCTTTACTAATGAAAGAACACGTCTTACAGAAGAAATATATTCAGAAATTAGAGTCGTCTCATATAAGATTTATAAACAGTTACAAGAACTTATGCTTGGAACAGTAAAAAACATCAAAAGGGGAAATCTATAAGCATAAACATACCACATAAAATAGAAATTATAAAATATAATTAAATAAAATATATAGATAATGAGAAAATGCCAGCTTACAATACACATACCTTAGAAGAAGAAATAAAGAAAATACAGGAAAATATAAAAATAAACTGTTATGAAAGTACAGGCCGAGATACCCAATCTGAAAATCTGAAATCTGAAATTCTCCAAAATCCAAAACTTTTTAAGCACTGACATGATGCTCAAAGAAATGTTCATTGTAGTTTGGATTTTCAAATAAGATAATCAGTGTAAAAGAACATCTACATCACTAGAACTCCGATAAAGAAGTTTTTTTATAATCTCATAAAGTTGAAGAAAATTTGGTCCAGTCATTGGTGTTCAGGTTACTTTTGTCTCTGCTTAAAACTGTTTAACTCTCACTGGACAATGCCCAGTGGGGAAATCATGATAGAATAACCAAATCCCTAATGAACCATCAGGCCACTTTTTTTTCAAAATGTAATGATTAATGACCCTATCTCGTTCCCTTAAGCTATTTCTCTTCAACTGTACTTTTTAGTGTACTAAAAATTAATTCAATTATATTTACAGCATGAAGTTTTAATGAAACGCTTTGAGGAGGATTAGAAAATAAATTGTGTAACATTTGATTTTAAATATGCATGGAGTTTTAGGAGCCCATATTAGTTAGGGTGGGCTAACTGCTATAACAAACAATCTCAAATCTCAGTAGCTCTTATTTTTGGCTCATGTCATAATTCAATGAGGGTAACTGGGAGGTAAGAGGAAGGCCTTTCTTTTTCACCATCATTCAGGGACTCTAATCTCCTTCCATCATGTGGCTTTCATTGTGTTTTGTTTTTTGATCTTCAAGGGCTTTCTAGCATTCCACTGGATATCTTTGTATCTGTTCAGCAGGCAAGAAAAGAGAGACAGAATATGGAAGTTTTATGAGCCAGACCTGGAAGTGTTGAGTATCACTTCTACACATATGCCTTTAGCTATAAGTTAGTTGAAGGCTTTTCCCAGACAAGTGGAGTGGAAAGCATATTCTTAGAATAAAAGAAAATGGGATGTGTTGAGCATATAGCATTATATCTATTACAATGTCTGATCTAGCCTTTTCCCATTTATTTTATTTCAGATGTTTTGTACAATGAAGTAACATAAGTTTTTCTAAAATTAATTTATTATTTTAATTTGCTATCTTTATAAATTTGTGATCCAAAACAGTCATAGACATTTAATAGATTTAAGTGTTCCTGGCCATACATATTAATTTGTCAAGATTTTAAAGATTCTAAGTTTTTTTAAAAATTTAATTTAATTAATTTATTTTTATTATACTTTAAGTTTGGGATACATGTGCAGAATGTTCAGGTTTGTTACATAGGTACATGTGCCATGGTGGTTTGCCGCACCCATCAACCCATCATCTACATTAGGTATTTCTCCTAATGCTATCCCTCCCCTTGCCCCCACCCCACGACAGGCCCCAGTGTGTGATGTTCCCCTCCCTGTGCCCATATGTTCTCATTGTTCAGATCCCACTTATGAGTGAGAACATGCAGTGTTTGGTTATCTGTTCCTGTGTTAGTTTGCTGAGAATGATCGTTTCCAGCTTCATCCATGTCCCTGCAAAGGACATGAACTCATTCTTTTTTTGTGGCTGCATAGTATTCTATAGTGTATATGTGCCACATTTTCTTTATCCAGTCTATCATTGATGGGCATTTGGGTTGGTTCCAAGTCTTTGCTATTGTGAATAGTGCTGCAATAAACATACGTGTGCATGTATCTTTATAGTAGAATGATTTATAATCCTTTGGGTACATACCCAGTAATGGGATGGCTGGGTCAAATGGTATTTCTAGTTCTAGGTCCTTGAGGAATTGCTACACTGTTTTCCACAATGGTTGAACTAATTTACACTCCCACCAACAATGTAAAAGCATTCTTATTTCCCCACATCCTCTCCAGCATCTGTTTCGTGACTTTTTAATGACGCCATTCTAACTGGCATGAGATGGTATCTCATTGTGATTTTGATTTGCATTTCTCTAATGACCAGTGATGATGAGCTTTTTAAAATATGTTTGTTGGCCACATAAATGTTTTCTTTTGAAAAGTGTCTGTTCACATCCTTTGCCCACTTTTTGATGGGGTTTTTTTTCTTGTAAATTGTTTAAGTTTCTTGTAGCTTCTGGATATTAGACCCACTGGATAGATGCAAAAATTTTCTCCCATTCTGTAGATTGCCTGTTCACTCTGATGATAGTTTATTTTGCTGTGCAGAAGCTCTTTATTTTAATTAGATCCCATTTGTTAATTGTGGCTTTTGTTGCCATTGCTTTTGGTGTTTTAGTCATGAAGTCTTTGCCCATGCCTATGTCCTGAATGGTATTGCCTAGGTTTTCTTCTAGGGTTTTTATGGTTTTATGTCTTATGTTTAAATCTTTAATCCATCCTGAGTTAATTTTTGTATAAGGTATGAGGAAGGGGTACAGGTTTAGTTTTCTGCCTACGGCTAGCCAGTTTTCCCAACACCATTTATTTTAAGGGAATCCTTTCCCCATTGCTTGTTTTTCTCAGGTTTGTGAAAGATCAGATTGTTGTAGATGTGTGGTGTTATTTCTAAGGCCTCTGTTCTGTTCCGTTGGTCTATCTCTCTGTTTTCGTACCACTACCATGCTGTTTTGGTTACTGTAGCCTTGTAGTATAGTTTGAAGTCAGGTAGCATGATATCTCCAGCTTTCTTCTTTTTGCTTAGGATTGTCTTGGCTATACTGGCTCTTTTCTGGTTCCATATGAAATTTAAAGTAGTTTTTTCTAATTCTGTGAAGAAAGTCAATGGTAGCTTGATGGGAATAGCATTGAATCTATACATTACTTTGGGCAGTGTGGCCATTTTCACGATATTAATTCTTCCTATCCATGAGCATGGAATGTTTTTTCCATTTGTTTGTGTCTTCTATTATTTCCTTGAGCAGTGGTTTGTAGTTCTCCTTGAAGAGGTCCTTCACATCCCTCGTAAGTTGTATTCCTAGGTATTTTATTCTCTTTGTAGCAATTGTGGATGGGAGTTCACTCATGATTTGGCTCTCTGTTTGCTATTGGTGTCTAGGAATGCTTGTGATTTTTGCACATTGATTTTGTATTTTGAGAATTTGCCGAATTTGCTTATCAGCTCAAGGAGTTTTTGGGCTGAGACGATGGAGTTTTCTAAATATACAATCATGTCATCTGCAAACAGAGACAATTTGACGTCTTCTCTTCCTATTTGAATACCCTTTATTTCTTTCTCTTGCCTGATTGCCCTGGCGAGAACTTTCAATACTATGTTGAATAGGAGTGGTGAGAGAGGGCATCCTTATCTTGTGCTGGTTTTCAAAGGGAATGCTTCCAGCTTTTGCCCATTCACTGTAATATTGGCTGTGGGTTTGTCATAAATAGCTCTTATTATTTTGAGATACGTTCCATCAATACCTAGTTTATTGAGAGTTTTTAGCATGAAGGGGTGTTGAATTTTATTGAAGGCCTTTTCTGCATCTATTGAGATAATAATGTGTTTTTTGTCATTGGTTCTGTTTATGTGATGGATTCCATTTATTGATTTGTGTATGTTGAACCAGCCTCGCATCCCAGGGATGAAGCTGACTTGATTATGCTGGATAAGCCTTTTGATGTGTTGCTGGATTCAGTTTGCCAGTATTTTATTGAGGATTTTCGCATCAATGTTCATAAGGGATGTTGACCTGAAATTTTCTTTTTTGTGTGTGTGTCTCTGCCAGATTTTGGTACCAGGATGATGCTGGACTCATAAAATGAGTTAGGGAGGAGTCCCTCTTTTTCTGTTGTTTGGAATAGTTTTAGAAGGAATGATACCAGCTCCTCTTTGTACCTCTGGTAGAATTCAGCAGTGAATCCATTTGGTTCTAGGCTGGTTTTGGCTTGTAGGCTATTAATTACTGCCTCAATTTCAGAACTTTTTATTCTTATATTCAGGGATTCGACTTCTTCCTGGTTTAGTCTTGGGAGGGTGTATGTGTCCAGGAATTTATCCATTTCTTCTAGATTTTTAGTTTATTTGGGTAGAGGTATTTATAGTATTCTCTGATGGTGGTTTGTATTTCTACGGGATAAGTGGTGATATCCCCTTTATCATTTTTTATTGTGTCTATTTGATTCTTCTCTCTTTTCTTCTTTATTAATCTGGCTAGTGGTCTATCTATGTTGTTAATCTTTTCAAAAAACCAGCTACTGGATTCATTGATTTTTTGAAGTCTTTTTCATATCTCTATCCTCCTTCAGTTCTGCTCTGATCTTAGTTATTTCTTGTCCTCTGGTAGTTGTTTTGTTTTGTTTTGTTTTTGGTTTTTTTTTGACAATGTCTTACTCTGTCTCCAAGCTGGAGTGCGGTGGCATGATCTGGGCTCACTGCAACCTCTGTCTCCTGGGTTTAAGCAATTGTCCTGCCTCAGCCTCTTGAGTAGCTGGGACTACAGGTGCACGCCATCGCACCCAGCCAATTTTTGTATTTTTAGTAGAGATGGGGTTTCACCATGTTGGCCATGATGGTCTCGATCTCTTGACCTTGTGATCCACCCCCCTCGGCCTCCCAAAGTGTTTGCTAGCTTTTTAATTTGTTTTCTCTTGCTTCTTTTGTTCTTTTAATTGTGAAGTTAGGGTGTCGATTTTAGATCTTTCCCACTTTCTCTTGTGGGCATTTAGTGCTGTAAATTTCCCTCTAAACACTGCTTTAGCTGTGTCCCAGATATTCTGGTACGTTGTGTCTTCATTCTTGCTGGTTTCAAAGAACTTCTTTATTTCTGCCTTAATTTTGTTATTTAACCAGCAGTCATTCAGGAGCAGGTTGTTCGGTTTCCATGTATTTGTGCGATTTTGAGCGAGTTTCTTACTCCTGAGTTCTAATTTCATTGCACCATGGTCTACAAGACTGTTTGTTATGATTTCCATTCTTTTGCATTTTCTGAGGAGTATTTTACTTCCAATTATGTGGTCAATTTTAGAATAAGTGTGATGTGGTGCTGAGAAGAATGCATATTCTATTAATGTGGAGTGGAGAGTTCGGTAGATGTCCATTAGGTCTGCTTGGTCCTGAGCTGAGTTCAAGCCCTGAATATGCTTGTGAATTTTCTGTCTCGTTGATCTGTCTAATATTGAGAGTGGGGTATTACAGTCTCCCACTAGTATTGTGTGGGAGTCTAAGTCTCTTTGTAGGTCTGTAAGAACTTGCTTTACAAATCTGGATGCTCCTGTGTTGGGTGCATATATATTTAGGATAGTTATCTCTTCTTGTTGCATTGATTCCTTTACCATTATGTAATGCCCTTTTTTGTGTTTTTTAATCTCTATTGATTTAAAGTCTGTTTTATCAGAGACTAAAATTGCAACCTCTGCTTTTGTTTGCTTTCCATTTGCTTGGTAAATCTTCCTCCATTCCTTTATTTTGAGCCTATGTGTGTCTTTGCACATAAGATGGGTCTCCTGAATATAGCACACTGATGGGTCCTGACTCTTTATCCAATTTGCCAGTCTGTGTCTTTTAATTGGGTCATTTAGCCCATTTACATTTAAGGTTAATATTGTTATGTGTGAATTTGATCCTGTCATTTTGATGCTAGCTGGTTATTTTGCCCATTAGTTGATGCAGTTTCTTCACAGTGTCAATGGTCTTTACATTTCGCTATGTTTTTGTGGTGGTTGGTACCGGTTTTTCCTTTCTATATTTAGTGTTTACTTCAGAAGCTCTTGTAAGGCAGGCCTGGTGGTGACAAAATCTCTCAGCATTTGCTTGTCTATAAAGGATTCTATTCCTTCTTCACTTCTGCAGCTTAGTTTGGCTGGATATGAAATTCTGGGTGGAAAATTCTTTTCATTAAGAATGTTGAATATTGGCCCCCACTCTCTTCTGGCTTGTAGGGTTTCTGCAGAGAGATCCTCTGTATGTCTGATGTGCTTCCCTTTGTGGGTAACCTGATGTTTCTGTTTGGCTTCTCTTAACATTTTTTCCTTCATTTCAACCTTGGTGAATCTGACAATTATGTGTCTTTGGGTTGCTCTTCTCAAGGACTATCATTATGGTGTTCTCTGTATTTCCCGAATTTGAATGTTGGCCTGACTTGCTAGGTTGGGGAAGTTCTCCTGGATAATATCCTGAAGCATGTTTTTCAACTTGTTTCTGTTCTCCCTGTCACTTTCAGGTACACCAGTCAAATGTAGGTTTGGTCTTTTCACATAGTCCCATATTTCTTGGAGGCTTTGTTTTTTCTTTTTTTCATTCATTTTTCTCTAATCTTGTCTTCATACTTTATTTCATTAAGTTGATCTTCAATCTCTGATATCCTTTCTTCCACTTGACCAATTCGGCTATTGATACTTGTGTATGCTTCACGAAGTTCTCGTGCTGTGTTTTTCAGCTCCATTAGGTCATTTATGTTCTTCTCTCAACTGCTTATTCTAGTTAGCAGTTCCTCTAATCTTTTATCAAGGTTCTTAGCTTCCTTGCACTGGGTTAGATCATACTCCTTTAGCTCAGAGGAGTTTGTTATTACCCACCTTCTGAAGCCTACTTCTGTCAATTTGTCAAATTCATTCTCCATTCAGTTTTGCTCCCTTGCTGGCGAGGAGTTGTGATCCTTTGGAGGAGAAGAGGCATTCCAAGTTTTGGAATTTTCAACTTTTTGTGCCTGTTTTTCCTCATCTTCATGGATTTATCTACCTTTGGTCTTTGATGTTGGTGACCTTTGGATGGGTTTTTGCATGGGCGTTCTTTTTGTTAATGTTGATGCTATTGCTTTCTGTTTGTTGGTTTTCCTTCTAATAGTTAGGACCCTCTTCTCCAGGTCTGCTGGAGTTTGCTGGATGTTCTCTCCAGATCCTGTTTGCCTGGGTATCATCAGCAGAGTCTGCAGAACAGCCGAGATTGCTGCCTGCTCCTTCCTCTGGAAGCTTCATTCCAGACAGTCACCCACCAGATGCCAGCCGGAGTTCTCTTGTATGACATGTCTGTCAACCCCTGCTGGGAAGTGTCTCTCCATCAGGAGGCACGGGGGTCAGGGACCCACTTGAGGAGGTCGTCTGTCCCTAGAGCTCAAGTGCTGTGCTGGGAGATCTGCTGCTCTCTTCAGAGCCAGCAGGCAGGAACGTTTAAGTCTGCTGAGGCTGAGCCCACAGCCACCCCTTCTCCCAGGTGCTCTGTCCCAGGGAGATGGGAGTTTTTTCTATAAGCCCCTGACTAGAGCTGCTGACTTTCTTTCAGAGATGCCCTGCCCAGAATCTAAAGTGGTAGTCTGGCTACAGGGGCTTTGCAGCACTTTGGTGGGCTTTACCCAGTCTGAAGTTCCCAACAGCTTGTTTATACTGTGAGGGGAAAAGCGCCTACTGAAGCCTCAGTAATGGCAGACGCCCCTCCCCATACCACTCTGGAGCTTCCCAGGTTGGCTTCAGACTGCTGTGCTGGCAGCAAGACTTTCAAGCTAGTGGATCTTAGCTTGTTGGGCTTTGTAGGGGTGGGATCCACTGAGCAAGACCACTTGGCTCCCTGGCTTCAGCCTCCTTTCCAGGGGAGTAAACAGTTCTGTCTTGCTGGCATTCCAGGCACCACTGGGGTATGAAAAAAAACTGCAGCTAGCTCAGTGTCTGCCCTAATGGCTGCCCAGTTTTGTGCTTGAAAGCCAGGGCCCTGGTGATGTAGGCACCCGAGGGAATCTCCTGGTCTGCCAGTTGTGAAGACCTTGGGAAAAGCAGAGTATCTGGGCTGGATAGCACTGTCCCTTATGACACAGTCCCTCACGGCTTCCCTTGACTAGGGGAAGGAGTTCCCCAACCCCTTGCGCTTCCTTGGTGAGGTGATGCCCCACTTTGCTTCTGCTTGCCCTCCGTGGGCTGCACTCACTGTCTAACCAGTCCCAATGAGATGAATCGGGTACCTCAGTTGGAAATGCAGATATCACCTGCCTTCTGTGTTGGTCTTGCTGGGAGCTGTAGACCGGAGCTGTTCCTATTTGGCCATCTTACGGGGGAGTCCAAGATACTGAATTTTAACATTAGAACACACTCCTCTTTCCCATGTCTTATTTTGTAAGTACGAACTTTCATTAGTTTTCTGTGGTTTCCAAGAATGTTATGATCAGTTTCTGCATTGTGTTCTGTTTTCTGGCAACCCTGACGGGTATTCTACTAACCTTGGTAGGTGATTATTACTGACATCATCTTGTTAAATTTGAGAGAATCACAGCTTCTTTTTAACATTTGCTCTTACCAGAACTGTATAGAGGGCCTTTTAATGAAAACATGTCAATAGTACCAGCAGATTTAGTATTTATTTGCACAAAAGGCTAACACACATTTTAAAGTTCCCCTTCGATTGAGTCATTCCTGTGCTTAAAAACCTTCATTGCTTTCCTATTGTCTTCAAAATAAAGTCCAGAATCACTGTAGCTTTCACAGTTGAGGGCTTCTCTTGCCTGTCCATCCATATCTTCCACTTGTCCATCTCGTGCATCTAAAGTTGACTTTCATTCTTTAGACAGGGAGAAAACTTGTGCTTCTGTTGTGTCATCCATCTGAAATATTCCTCATCTGCCCTTTAAAAATAAATGTATTTCACAGAGGAAGTCAAACACTCCCTCCTCTGAAAATTTCTCTGATCTTCCACTTAGTTAATCTATTGCTTTTGTTTTTTGTGCTCATCTAGTACATTAAGTGATATTTTTCTTATAAAATCAATTACATATTGCTTTACTCAATACTTTTCATACGTATACATGTATATCTTCAAGAGTAGTTTATATGTTCCTTAAGGGCATATGCCCTTGGAAATATACACCACTTTAGCTTTCAGTACTCCTGTGTATACCTTGCTCACAGAATTCCTTTAAGAAATGTTAGTTTATTTTAATTAAATCTTAAAAATTATGTTAGTATCTTTCATTTGTTAACAAAGGACACTTAACTAATAGTTGGAGATGTTAGAAATTTCCCATTAGCTATTTAAGGAAGCCTATAGAGCTTACCTCAGCTGGATATCTTGAACTAAAATATACATTTTCTTCTTTTTTTAAACTTTGCTGTGTATTTCATATTAGCTTACACCAGCATATATATTTAGCAACCATCAAGAATTGCTTAGTTGGATGATTTTTGTAAAGTGGCACAACTTTTAGACTTTAAAAAAAAATCTCCTTGCTTTCTAATTTGGCCACATTGAGACCTTCTCTGATAGCCCCTCTTCCTGTCTTACTGAATGATCACTATTTTAATTACTTTGACCTACACGGAATTCTTGGACTCTTGCTTTTTGTCTTCCTTCATAACACACTAAATGCTTTATTTTCCTTAGTCTAAATAATCAGAATATAGCATGTTATAAAACTGAACATAGTAAAATATGTTTTATTTACAAATGTATATAATGATGGCTTATTGTTAAATTGAGTGTTTATCAGTATAAATGTGTTAGATGATAATATAATCCAGTTATGCACTCTATATTTATTTGTGTTGTTGATATAATGCCACTAAAGAAAGAAATGATTTCTTTAGGCTGTGAATCTCAAGGTGGAAGGATGTGCCCTGGGGTGGTGGTAGTGGTAATATCTAATTAAAGTTAGGGGGTGATATATGATTTCATAATATAAATGCAGGAAAAAAAGCCTCAACAAAAATCTTATTGCTGTGGATACAAATCAGAATCTCCCTGGGGTAATGTTTATAATGGAAACATGGGTTAGAAACTTTTGAGAACTATGACTTCAGGGCATCTAATTCAGCTACATGAGATGGTCACAATCACTTAACCAAATGGTTCCTCCATGTGTTTGTAATGGCATTTAAACCAAATTGTGATTTACATTTATCTGTGAAAATGTATTTTTTTATTTAATCATCAGTATGAATACCAATCTACTATATAAATAGAAGCAAAAAATGAAAAATGAATTTAAATAAAGCTAAGATAAATATAAATCTTAGATCCAAATTGAGATTTTTCTCTTTGCATTTCAACTCTTGCATTTTGTTCCTTTTAATTAAACTAACAGCTCCTTACTAAATTGTTGTTATCTCATCATATAACTATTTGACCAGAGCTGACACTCACTCACATTGGGAAATAGATGCTCTTCTGGCACCACAGCAAAAATCCAGCCTGCAGAGTTCTCTAAGTGTTGAAGGGAAAGGCTGAAGGAGAAGATTTCCTTTCTCCATCGGGCTTCTCTCTAGAATCTCTACTTCTGGTCTTTTTATCCTGGCCAACTCCAACTAATCAAATGTGTTAAATCCTACACAATTCTGTTTTTTATGTGATAATATGAATGTTACAAAAGCTAGTCACAAGCAACTTGTCACATATTAAGTTATGATGCATATAAAGGGAGAACATTCTATTGAGAATGTTTGAATCACCAAAGAAACTCTTGGTCTTTCTACAAGATAAGAAATCAGTTTTATCCCAACATTCTCAAGTTGGGAATTGAGCAGCATGTATATATCTTACATCTTTGATGTTTTCTATCATCTAAATATATGGATGCAAAGAAGGAATGCAAAATATTTTTCAATAAGAGGTAAAACTGAAGGGTAAAATTGAGAGTTAGAAGCAGGGAAGAATAATTTTTATAAATTGTTATTACATGTTCCATAATTGAACAAAAATTATGGATGAGATAATTTATGATCTTGACATTGCACATCTGTGAGACGTATCATTGAATTCCTTACAGATCTGATAGAATGTTCATTTGGCATTCTACTTTTTATCAAAAGAAGATGCATGCATGAGAAAATAGTGGATTCAGCATCCTTTTCAATTTTTGAAAGGTAACATAAATGTAATCATGGCTTTACAGAATAAATTGTTGTAGCTGGTTAATGATGCAAGATTAAAGATGGAGTTAGAAACACAGCATCATGAATTGGGAACCAAGATGGCCTAATAGGAACAGCTCTGGTCTACAGCTCCCAGCGTGAGCGACGCAGAAGACGGGTGATTTCTGCATTTCCATCTGAGGTACCAGGTTCATCTCACCAGGGAGTGCCAGACAGCGGGCGCAGGACAGTGGATGCAGTGCACCGTGCACCAGCCGAAGCAGGGCGAGGCATTGCCTCACTCGGGAAGCCCAAGGGGTCAGGGAGTTCCCTTTCCTGGTCAAGGAAAGGGGTGACAGATGGCACCTGGAAAATTGGGCAACTCCTACCCGAATACTGCGCTTTTCCGACGGGCCTAGGAAACGGCGCACCAGGAGATTATATACCGCACCTGGCTCGGAGGGTCCTACGCCCATGGAGTCTCACTGATTGCTAGCATAGCAGTCTGAGATCAAACTGCAAGGCAGCAGGGAGGCTGGGGGAGGGGCACCCGCCAATGCCCAGGCTCCCATAGGTAAACAAAGCAGCCTGGAAGCTCGAACTGGGTGGAGCCCAGCACAGCTCAAGGAGGCCTGCCTGCCTCTGTAGGCTCCACCTCTGGGGGCAGGGCACAGACAAACAAAAAGACAGCAGTAATCTCTGCAGACTTAAATGTCCCTGTCTGACAGCTTTGAGGAAAGCAGTGGTTCTCCCAGCACGCAGCTGGAGATCTGAGAACGGGCAGACTGCCTCCTCAAGTGGGTCCCTGACCCCTGACCCCCGAGCAGCCTAAATGGGAGACACCCCCCAGTAGGGACAGACTGACACCTCACACGGCCGGGTACTCCTCTGAGACAAAACTTCCAGAGGAACGATCAGACAGCAGCATTCGCAGATCACGAAAATCCTCGTTTCTGCAGACACCGCTGCTGATACCCAGGCAAACAGGGTCTGGAGTGGACCTCTAGCAAACTCCAACAGACCTGCAGCTGAGGGTCCTGTCTGTTAGAAGGAAAACTAACAAACAGAAAGGACATCCACACCAAAAACCCATCTGTACAACACCATCATCAAAGACCAAAAGTAGTTAAAACCACAAAGATGGGGAAAAAACACAGCAGAAAAACTGGAAACTCTAAAAAGCAGAGCGCCTCTACTCCTCCAAGGGAACGCAGTTCCTCACCAGCAATGGAACAAAGCTGGACGGAGAATGACTTTGACGAGCTGAGAGAAGGCTTCAGATGATCCAACTACTCCGAGCTACAGGAGGAAATTCAAACCAAAGGCAAAGAAGTTGAAAACTTTGAAAAAGCTTTAGACGAATGTATAACTAGAATAACCAATACAGAGAAGTGCTTAAAGGAGCTGATGGAGCTGAAAGCCAAACCTCGAGAACTACGTGAAGAATGCAGAAGCCTCAGGAGCCGATGTGACCAACTGGAAGAAAGGGTATCAGTGATGGAAGATGAAATGAATGAAATGAAGCGAGAAGGGAAGTGTAGAGAAAAAAGAATAAAAAGAAACGAACAAACCTTCCAAGAAATATGGGACTATGTGAAAAGACCAAATCTGCGTCTGATTGGTGTACCTGAAAGTGATGGGGAGAATGGAACCAAGTTGGAAAACACTCTGCAGGATATTGTCCAGGAGAACTTCCCCAATCTAGCAAGGCAGGCCAACATTCAGATTCAGGAAATACAGAGAACACCACAAAGATACTCCTCGAGAAGAGCAACTCCAAGACACATAATTGTCAGATTCACCAAAGTTGAAATGAAGGAAAAAATGTTAAGGGCAGCCAGAGAGAAAGGTCGGGTTACCCACAAAGGGAAGCCCATCGGACTAACAGCGGATCTCTCGGCAGAAACCCTACAAGCCAGAAGAGAGTGGGGGCCAATATTCAACATTCTTAAAGAAAAGAATTTTCAACCCAGAATTTCATATCCAGCCAAACAAAGCTTCATAAGTGAAGGAGAAATAAAATACTTTACAGACAAGCAAATGCTGAGAGATTGTGTCACAACCAGGCCTGCCCTAAAAGAGCTCGTGAAGGAAGCGCTAAACATGGAAAGGCACAACCAGTGCCAGCCGCTGAAAAATCATGCCAAAATGTAAAGACCATCGAGGCTAGGAAGAAACTGCATCAACTAACGAGCAACATAACCAGCTAACATCATAATGACAGGATCAAATTCACACATAACAATATTAACTTTAAATGTAAATGGACTTAATGCTCCAATTAAAAGACACAGACTGGCAAATTGGATAAAGAGTCAAGGCTCATCAGTGTGCTCTATTCAGGAAACCCATCTCACATGCAGAGACACACATAGGCTCAAAATAAAAGGATGGAGGAAGATCTACCAAGCAAATGGAAAACAAAAAAAAGGCAGGGGTTGCAATCCTAGTCTCTCATAAAACAGACTTTAAACCAACAAAGATCAAAAGAGATAAAGAAGGCCATTACATAATGGTAAAGGGATCAATTCATCAAGAAGAGCTAACTATCCTAAATATATATGCACCCAATACAGGAGCACCCAGATTCATAAAGCAAGTCCTGAGCGACCTACAAAGAGACTTCGACTTCCACACATTAATAATGGGAGACTTTAACACCCCACTGTCAACATTAGACAGATCAATGAGACAGAAAGTTAACAAGGATACCCAGGAATTGAACTCAGCTCTGCACCAAGCGGACCTAATAGACATCTACAGAACTCTCCACCCCAAATCAACAGAATATACATTTTTTTCAGCACCACACCACACCTATTCCAAAATTGACCACATAGTTGGAAGTAAAGCTCTCCTCAGCAAATGTAAAAGAACAGAAATTATAACAAACTGTCTCTCAGACCACAGTGCAATCAAACTAGAACTCAGGATTAAGAAACTCACTCAAAACCACTCAACTACATGGAAACTGAACAACCTGCTCCTGAATGACTACTGGGTACATAACGAAATGAAGGCAGATATAAAGATGTTCTTTGAAACCAACGAGAACAAAGACACAACATACCAGAATCTCTGGGACACATTCAAAGCAGTGTGTAGAGGGAAATTTATAGCACTAAATGCCCACAAGAGAAAGCAGGAAAGATCCAAAATTAACACCCTAACATCACAATTAAAAGAACTAGGAAAGCAAGAGCAAACACATTCAAAAGCTAGCAGAAGGCAAGAAATAGCTAAAATCAGAGCGGAACTGAAGGAAATAGAGACACAAAAAACCCTTCAAAAAATTAATGAATCCAGGAGCTGGTTTTTTGAAAGGATCAACAAAATTGATAGACTGCTAGCAAGACTAATAAAGAAGAAAAGAGAGAAGAATCAAAGAGACGCAATAAAAAATGATGAAGGGGATATCACCACCGATCCCACAGAAATACAAACTACCATCAGAGAATACTACAAACACCTCTACGCAAATAAACTAGAAAATCTAGAAGAAATGGATAAATTCCTCGACACATACACTCTCCCAAGACTAAACCAGGAAGAAGTTGAATCTCTGAATAGACCAATAACAGGATCTGAAATTGTGGCAATAATCAATAGCTTACCAACCAAAAAGAGTCCAGGACCAGATGGATTCACAGCCCAATTCTACCAGAGGTACAAGGAGGAACTGGTACCATTCCTTCTGAAACTATTCCAATCAATAGAAAAAGAGGGAATCCTCCCTAACTCATTTTATGAGGCCAGCATCATCCTGATACCAAAGCCGGGCAGAGACACAACCAAAAAAAAGAATTTTAGACCAATATCCTTGATGAACATTGATGCAAAAATCCTCAATAAAATACTAGCAAACCGAATCCAGCAGCACATCAAAAAGCTTATCCACCATGATCAAGTGGGCTTCATCCCTGGGATGCAAGACTGGTTCAATATACGCAAATCAATAAATGTAATCCAGCATATAAACAGAACCAAAGACAAAAACCACATGATTATCTCAATAGATGCAGAAAAGGCCTTTGACAAAATTCAACAACTCTTCATGCTAAAAACTCTCAATCAATTAGGTATTGATGGGACGTATCTCAAAATAGTAAGAGCTATCTATGAGAAACCCACAGCCAATATCATACTGAATGGGCAAAAACTGGAAGCATTCCCTTTGAAAACAGGCACAAGACAGGGATGCCCTCTCTCACCACTCCTATTCAACATAGTGTTGGAAGTTCTGGCCAGGGCAATTAGGCAGGAGAAGGAAATAAAGGGTATTCAATTAGGAAAAGAGGAAGTCAAATTGTCCCTGTTTGCAGATGACATGATTGTATATGTAGAAAACCCCATCGTCTCAGCCCAAAATCTCCTTAAGCTGATAAGCAACTTCAGCAAAGTCTCAGGATACAAAATCAATGTACAAAAATCACAAGCATTCTTATACACCAATAACAGACAAACAGAGAGCCAAATCAGGAGTGAACTCCCATTCACAATTGCTTCAAAGAGAATAAAATACCTAGGAATTCAGCTTACAAGGGATGTGAAGGACCTCTTCAAGGAGAACTACAAACCACTGCTCAAGGAAATAAAAGAGGATACAAACAAATGGAAAAACATTCCATGCTTATGGGTAGGAAGAATCAATATCGTGAAAATGGCCATACTGCCCAAGGTAATTTATAGATTCAATGCCATCCCCATCAAGCTACCAATGACTTTCTTCACAGAATTGGAAAAAACTACTTTAAAGTTCATATGGAACCAAAAAAGAGCCTGCATCGCCAAGTCAATACTAAGCCAAAAGAACAAAGCTGGAGGCATCATGCTACCTGACTTCAAACTATACTACAAGGCTACAGTAACCAAAACAGCATGGTACTGGTACCAAAACAGAGATATAGATCAATGGAACAGAACAGAGCCTTCAGAAATAATGCTGCATATCTACAACTATCTCATCTTTGACAAACCTGAGAAAAACAAGCAATGGGGAAAGGATTCCCTATTTAATAAATGGTGCTGGGAAAACTGGCTAACCATGTGTAGAAAGCTGAAACTGGATCCCTTCCTTACACCTTGTACAAAAATTAATTCAAGATGGATTAAAGACTTAAATGTTAGACGTAAAACCATAAAAACCCTAGAAGAAAACCTAGGCATTACCATTCAGGACATAGGCATGGGCAAGGACTTCATGTCTAAAACACCAAAAGCAATGGCAACAAAAGCCAAAATTGACAAATAGGATCTAATTAAACTAAAGAGCTTCTGCACAGCAAAAGAAACTACCATCAGAGTGAACAGGCAACCTACAAAATGGGAGAAAATTTTCACAACGTACTCATCTGACAAAGGGCTAATATCCAGAATCTACAAAGAACTTAAACAAATTTACAAGAAAAAAACAAACAACCCCATCAAAAAGTGGGTGAAGGACATGAACAGACACTTCTCAAAAGAAGACATTTATGCAGCCAAAAAACACATGAAAAAATGCTCACCATCACTGGCCATCAGAGAAATGCAAATCAAAACCACAATGAGATACCATCTCACACCAGTTAGAATGGCAATCATTAAAAAGTCAGGAAACAACAGGTGCTGGAGAGGATGTGGAGAAATAGGAACACTTTTACACTGTTGGTGGGACTGTAAACTAGTTCAATCATTGTGGAAGTCAGTGTGGCGATTCCTCAGGGATCTAGAACTAGAAATACCATTTGACCCAGCCATCCCATTACTGGGTATATACCCAAAGGACTGTAAATCATGCTGCTATAAAGACACATGCACACGTATGTTTATTACCGCACTATTCACAATAGCAAAGACTTGGAACCAACCCAAATGTCCAACAATGATAGACTGGATTAAGAAAATGTGGCACATATACACCATGGAATACTATGCAGCCATAAAAGATGATGAGTTCATGTCATTTGTAGGGACATGGATGAAATTGGAAATCATCATTCTCAGTAAACTATCGCAAGAACAAAAAACCAAAAACTTCATGTTCTCACTCATAGGTGGGAATTGAACAATGAGAACACATGGACACAGGAAGGGGAACATCACACTCTGGGGACTGTTGTGGGGTGGGGGGAGGGGGGAGGGATAGCATTAGGAGATATACCTAATGCTAAATGACGAGTTAATGGGTGCAGCACACCAGCATGGCACATGTATACATATGTAACTGTCCTGCACATTGTGCAATGTATCCTAAAACTTAAAGTATAATAATAATAAAATTAAAAAAAAAAGAAATTGTTATTTGGATAGCTGGTGGGCCTAGTAAACTCAAAAAGCCGTAGACATAATGGCAGGGCATGGAGAACAAGTATGGTGTCCTCTGAGTGAGGAACACCTCAGAAGGGGGCAGATGACCAAACAGTAGGGGTTAATTTAGACACCAGTAGCATATCTCAACCTGGAGGGGCGGCGATAGAGAAGGTGCCTTTTCCACTGCTAGTAGTCATAATGAAATATATGATCCCTGCTGGGTGCGGTGGCTTACGCCTGTAGTCTTAGCACTTGGGGATGGGGAGGCAGGTGGATCACCTGAGGTCAGGAGTTCAATACCAGTCTTGCTAACATGATGAAACCCCGTCTCTACAGAAATACAAAAATTAGCCTGGCATGATGACGGGTGCCTGTATTCCCAGCTACTCAGGAGGCTGAGGTGGGAGAATCGCTTGAACCCGGGAGGTGGAGATTGTGGTGAGCCAAGATAGTGCCATTGCACTCCAGCCTGGGTGACAGAGTGAGACTCTGTATCAAATAAAATAAAATAAAATAATAAAGAAAATAAAGAAAAATAAATCTATGAACCCTTGGGGGCAATGATATAGGGGGAGAAAATTTTGAACTGGATTTAAACTGGAGGTGACCTGAAAAAAACATAGACGTGATTGACTAAGCCTGGAATTCACTAGATTAAGTGTTCTAACAACTTTTAAAGGAGAGAGCTATAGAGAAGGGGTTTACAGAATCAACTCTGGAGTCACCTCCACAAATACCTCTTGAATAAATGAATAAAGCTGGAGAACAAGGCTTAAGAGCTACTCTGAAATTAATTAGTTGCGTGATTTTGAAGAAATTACTTGACTTGTCTGTGTCGTGGTTTGCAAAATGAGAACTTTACTGCTTTTCTATTATATGATCCTAAATGATGGCCAGTCTTCCCGGCAAGTCCTGTACTTAGCGCTGTGAATACTAGGAGTCAGCCTGTATAGGGAAACGATAAGGATGACCTGAAGAGCACCTGTGCCACTCCCACATTTATTTTCCTGCTCACTCAGCAGCTCTTTCTTTATGTTTGCATTCTCAGCTCCAGCCTTTGGCCAAGACTGTCAAGCTGGAGATAGAGGGAGGCTCTGGCAGAGTGATAGAACTGTAGGGGCATTTATTCCTGTCAGAGGACTGAATGATACATGTGAACAGACACTTTGGCTGAACTAATGCTGAATCTGGATCCCTGCCAGCCTTTGTAGATACTAACATAAACTTATCCCTGTTCTCAAGACATGCATTTGGGAAACCTGGCCTAAGCTTTCCATCTAGCAACTACATGTTCATGAAAAAGAAGATTCTAATGGCACTAGCTGAGCACTAGCAATAATTATGTGATGAGTCAGGAAGGATTTTGAATTATTGCATCCTGAGGACTGAACTTAATACATTTTCTTTAAGGTGTGGACTATGTATAGCCTTAGAAAAAGGGAATTATTTTTGATGGTAGCAGAGGCAGAATAAAATAAAAATCTCCGTTTGAAAATGGAATTTTTAATGACTGCTATATTTATTGTTTCTGGATTTAAGTTTACAGGCTGAAGAGAAAAAAATCTGATATAAGTAAAGCTGATTTCTGGATATCACTAAGAATATTCTGGTATTTAGCCTTTCACGTAACAGTCACTTGTCCCCTAATGATAGGCAAAGCCATATCTTTTAATAGAAAACCTTAAACAGGGCCAGAAGCCAGCTCACCGGCTGGGTCCATGTGGTTGCTTCATTCTATTCAGATGAACATTAAGTACCATAGTGTATTGAAAAAGCAGCCAGTGCTCACTCTGCTTGTCTATTGGCAGTTAAAAATAAGGGCTGCATGGTGGGATAAGCTTTTGAACTGATGACTCATGGCTCTTGAAGACTAATGCATATGGTAAGCCAGTAAGTCAGTCCTGTGTCTGGAATGCTGTATATATTTTTCTAACCAGTAAAGGTCACTAGTGCTATTTGGTAAACCTTATTCACATTTTCAGTTCTCTTACAGTGCTGTTTGGTAAACCTTATTTACATTTCCAGCTCTCTTTTCCTTGCCTGTTCCTACAGACTGATTTAAATTACCATTATTTGGCCTCACAAAGAGGGAGTAATAAAAATAGGCCAATCCTGATGTGGCATAGTTTAAGGTCACAACAACAGGAAGAACTAGCATTCATGTACAGCATGGCAATGTAGACTTGACCCCCAGCAGTCCTTGGGTAGATAGGCATTAGTTATTATGCAACTCTGATAACAGGTGCAGGGAATTTGTGTCTGGCTTAGGAAAGCAGGGACAGGGACTCGACCCCAGAGCTCCTAAGTTCCAAGCTCATTTCTTTTTACTACGTTGCTTTTAGAACTGTGTTTGAAGCAACACTTCTCTTATTTATTTATTTATTTTTTCTTTTACGGCAGTTGTATCATGATTCCACATTCACACAACATTCTTTGGTGAATACGAAGAATGTTGACTAAAACCTAATCCCCTCCCATGTTCCAAATTGGTCATCTCTTATACTTCCTATTGTCGACAAGTGAATAAGAATATGATTTGTATGGAAAGCCACCTTTGCTATAAAATTTTATCTCGCTTACTATTCCTTTTTATATCATACCTAATCATTCCCAGTTTGATATATTACTTCTTAATTTTAATATTTTTTTCTTTATTTTTAGGTTTTCCAGTTTGTTGATGTACAGTTATTCATCATAGTCTCTAATTATTCTTTGCATTTCTGTTGTCTAATTTGTTATGTCCCCTTTTTCATTTCTGATTTTATTTATTTGGGTCTTCTCTCTTTTTTTCTTAGTCCAGGTGAAGGTTTGTCAAATAGTTTATCTTTCAAAAAAAAAAAAAACCAACTGTTCATTCGTCACAGAATTAGATAAAATCCTAAAATTTATTTAGAACCACGAAAGACCTCAAATAGCTAAAGTAATCCTTAGCCAAAAGAACAAAACCAAAGGCATCACAATACCTGACTTTAAAATTTGCTACAAAGCTGTAGTAACCAAATCAGCATGATACTGGCATAAAAACAGTTACATAGACCAATGGAACAAAGTAGAGGACTCAGATATCGATTCACACATTTTGAGCCAATTCATCTTCAACAAAGGTGCCAAGAACATACAATGGGGAAAAGACAGTCTTCAATGAGTGGTTCTGGGAAAATTGGGTAACTATATGCAGAAGATTGAAACTAGTCTGCCATCTCTCACCATACACAAAAATCAAATCATATCAAAATGGATTAAAGGCTTAACTCTAAGACTGAAACTATGAAACTACTAGAAGAAAACATTAGGCCAATCCTCCAGGATATTGGTCTCAGCAAAGAGTTTTTGTGTAAGACCTCAAAAGCACAGAGAACCAAAGCAAAATTAGACAAATGGGATTGCATCAAGCTAAAAATCTTCTGCACAGCAAAGGAAACAATCAACAAAATGAAAGAGACAACCCACAAAGTGGGAGAAAATATTTGCAAAGTACCCACCTGATAAGGGACTAATAACCAGAATATAAGGAGCTCAAACAACTCAATAGCAAAACAACAACAACAACAACAACAACAACACACACACACACACAATAATCCCCCCAATCCCCAAATAATTTGATTAAAAAATGGGCAAAAATCTGAACAGACATTTCTCAAAAGAAGATACACAAGTGACCAATAGGTATATGAAAAAAATGCTCAACATCACTAATCACCAGATAAATGCAAAATTCTGATGAGATTGGTGTCTCCCCCCAGTTAAAAGGCTTTTATAAAA
Source organism: Pongo abelii (assembly GCF_028885655.2). Classification (NCBI taxonomy): domain Eukaryota; kingdom Metazoa; phylum Chordata; class Mammalia; order Primates; family Hominidae; genus Pongo; species Pongo abelii. The sequence continues at coordinate 42,524,208 of NC_071995.2, read as the reverse complement.
AAGACAGGCAATAATGGATGCTGGTGAAGACGTGGAGAAAGGGGAACCCTTGTATACTCTTGGTGGAAATGTAAATTACTACGGCCACTTTTGAGAAAAGTATGGAGGTTTCTCAAAAAACCAGAAATAAGGGCCAGATGCGGTAGCTCACACCTGTAATCCCAGCACTTTGGAAGGCCAAGGCAGGAAGTTCGCTTAAGCCCAGGAGCTCGAGACCAGCCTGGGGAATATAGTGAAAACTCATTGCTAAAACAAACAAGTAAACAAACAAACAAAAACTAAAAAAGAGCTGCCACATGATACAGCAATTCCACTACTGGTTATTTATCCAAGAGAAAGGAAATCAATATATCAAAAAGGCATATGCACTCCCATGCTCATTCAGCACTATTCACAGTAGCCAAACTATGAATCAAACTAAGTGTCTATCACTGGATGAATGGATAAAGAAAAGGTAGTATATGTACACATGCAATAATATTCAGTAAATAGGAGGTAATTATGTGAAGTAGAATCAGCCAAACACAAAAAGATGAATATCGCATGTTGTCACTCATATATGGGAGCTAAAAAAAATAGATCTCATAAAGACAGAGATTATATTGTTGCTTATCAGAGGCTGGGAAGTTTAGCGGGGAGGGGAGGATGAAGAGAAGTTGATTAATGGTACAAATATATGATTGGACACAAGAAATAAGACTTAGTGTTAACATAGATCAGTAGGGTGACTATAGTTTACAATAATCTATTGCACATTTCAAAATAGCTAGAAGAGAATAATTTGGATGGTTCTAACATAAAGAAAATGCAAATATTTAAGATGATGGATGTCCCAATACACTTATTTGATCTCTACAAATTATATGAGTGTATTAAATTATCTCATGTACCTCAAAACTATGTACATCTATTATGCATTAATTTTAAAAAAGTGCAAAAAATAAATATTTTGCCTATATTTTTTAATTGAATTTTTTGGTCCTACTGAATTATAAGAGTTATTTATATAACCTGAATACAAGTCCTTTAATATTTTGTCCTATTTTATTGCTTGACTTTTAATTTTCTTGATGGTATCTTTCAAAATCTAGAAGTTTTTAATTTTGATGAAGCATAATTTCTCAATTTTTTCTTTTGATTTATGTGCATTTTGTGTCCTGCTTAAGAAATCTTTGCCTAACCCAAGTCACAACGATTTTATTCTAAAAGTTTTATAGTTTTAGCTTTTACACATAAGCTTATAATCCACTTTAGGTTAATTATTGTATATGATGCAAGATAAGATGAGGATTCTCTCCCTTTTTTCCTTCCTTCCTTCCTTCCTTCCATCCTTCCTTCTGTCCCATCTCCTCCCTCCCTTCCTCCCTTCCTTCCTTCCTTCCTTCCTTCCTTCCTTCCTTCCTTCCTTCCTTCCTTCCTTCCTTCCTTCCTTCCCATATGGATGTTCCATTGTTCTGGCATCATTGTTCAAAAGATTATCTTTTATCCATTGAAAAATCTTGATATCTTTGTAAAAAATCAATTAAGCATTTTATATATATATATATGTTATTCCTATGCTCTTTACTTTATTCCATTAATTTTTATGTCTAGCCTTATGCTAAAACTATACTGTCTTGATTTCTATAGCTTTATAGTGTAGTATTGAAGTCAGATACTGTGAATCCTTTGATTTTACACTTTTTCAAAAAAATTTTTGGCTTTTCTGTTTTCTTTGATTTTTCCATATAAATTTAAAAATCAGCTTATTAATTGCTACAAAATAGCCTGCTGGGATTTTTATTGAGATTTTCTTGAATCTTTATATCAATATGAAGATAATTGATATCTTAACAATAAGAACTATATATATCTGTGAGCATGTAGATCTTTTTATCCACTTAGGCATTTTTTAATTTCACTCAGCAAAGTTCTATAGTATTTTGTGTAAAATCTTGCCTATATTTTGTTATTTTTCTCCATAAGTATTTCATGTTTTTTAATGCTGTTATAAATCATATATTTTTTTAAATTGTATTTTTAATTATTTCTTGCTAGGATATACAGATAGAATTGATTTCTGTATATTGACTTTGTATTCTGCAACCTTGCCAACCCACTTACTAGTTGTAATAGCTTTCTCACATATGCTTTGGGATTTTTTAAAGGTAGATGACCGTATCATTTAGGGAAAACATTTATTTCTTCCTTCTCAATGTGAAGAACTTTTATTTCTTTTTAATTTTAATTTTTAATTTTTTTTTCTGAAACAGAATCTTGCTTTATCTCCTAGGCTGGAGTGCAGTGGCATGATCTTGGCTTATTGCAACTTCTGTCTTTTGGGTTCAAGCAATTCTTCTGCCTCAGCCTCCCAAGTAGCTGAGATTACAGGTGCTCACTACCATGCCTGGCTTGTATTTATGTTTTTAGTAGAGACAGGGTTTCACCATGTTGGTCAGGCTGGTCTTGAACTCCTGACCTCAGGTGATCTGCCCACCTCAGCCTCCCAAAGTGCTGGGATTACAGGTGGGAGCCACCACACCCAGCTGTTTTATTTCTTTTTATTGCCTCATTGGATAGACTGAATATAATCTCCAATACAATGTTGCCTCATTAGATGTATATTTTTAAGTGCTCTTTATTAGATTGAAGAAGTTCCCTTTTATTTTGCTTTGCAGTGAATTATTTATTTTAATGTGACTAGGTGTTGAATTTTGTCAAATCATTTCTTTCATCAGTTGATATAATCATGTTTTTCCTTCTTTAGATTGTAAATGTGCTCAATTATCTTGATTGATTTTAAAATATTTTATCAACTTTACATTTCTGGAATGAACCCCACCTTGTTGCAGTTTATTATCCTTTCTATATATTGCCAGATATAACTTAATAATATTTTGTTTAGGATTTCGTATGTTCCAAAGGAAAATTTAGAGTCTATGTTCTAGTTTTATTTTCTGTTATGTAACTGTCTTTGTCTGGTTTTGGCTAGTGTCATAAGAAGAGTTGGGAAGTGTTTCCCTTTCCTTTATTTTCTGGAATATTTGTGTAAAATTGCTATTAATTATCCTTTAAATGTGGTGGAATTTAGTGTTGAAACTAGATAAGACTAGATATTTTTATTGATTATGAAAGAGGAATGTAGATGTTTCCAAATAGAATTGTGGATTTGTCTACTTCTTCTTTCAGTTCTGTTACTCTTTCTCCAGCTAAATGCTTCATACATTTTGATGCTTTGCTGTTAGGTGCATATATACTTAAGATTGTTGTGTCCTAATTGTGAACCCTTTTGTTATTCTGTAATGTACCTCTTTCTTCCTGATAATTTTTTGTACTCTAAAGTTTGCTTTTTCTGACATTCACATATGACATTCAACTTTCTTTTGATTCATGTTTACCTAGTATATATATTTTTATATATTTTTAATCCTTTACCTTTAACTTACCTCATTATATTTGAAGTAGATTTCTTTTTAATAACACATAGTGGGATTATATTTTTCAAATTCCTTCTGATGAGGTCAGTCTTAATTGTTATGATTAGACCACTTGCATTTAAGGCAATTATTGACTTGTTTGGATTTTGGCCTACCATTTTATTGTTTCTCTTTGTTCTTTCTATTTTCCATTCCTATCTTAACTATTTCCTGCTTTCTTTCAAGTTATTTAAATATTTTTTAGAATTCCATTTTACCTATTGTATCTCTTAACTATATCTTTATTATATTATAGGATTTTAGGTTGGTGCCCTAGAGAATTATAATATACATACTTCACTTTTTATCATCTACTTAGAGTTCATATGTTATTACTTCAATTGGAATGTGGAAACATTACCATTATATCGGTCCCTTTATTCTCATATCTTTATGTTGTGTTTGTCTTATGTATTAAATCTACATATATTAAAACTCCATTAGATAATTTTAAAACATTTTCTTTCAATCATTGTGGTAGCCAGGAGAATGGAGTCCCAAAGATATCTACAACCTAATCCCTAGAAGCTGTGAATGTGTTACTTTACATAGCAAAGAGACTTGAACATGTGATTAAGGCAAAGGGTCTTCAGATGGGGAGACTATATTGGATTATCCAGGGGGTCCTAATCTAAAAATATAAATCCTTAAAAGCAAAGGCCCTTTCTAAACTGTGGTCAGAGAACCAGAGAAAGTGTAGTGTGAGAAAGACTTCGCTTGCTGTTGCTGGATTGAAGATTGAAGGAGGGGGCAATGAGCCAAGGAATGCAGACACCCTGTAGAAGTTAAAAAAGGTATAGAAATAGATTCTTCCCTAGAGTCTTCAGAGTGAAGCTTAGTCATGCCAATTCTTTGATTCTAGCTTGGTGAGTCTGGTGTCAGGCTTATGACCTTTAGATTTATAAAATCATAAATTTGTGGGCCAGGTTCAGTGGCTCACACTCATAATCCTAGCATTCTGGGAGACCAAGGCAGGTTGATCACTTGAGATAAGGAGTTCAAGATCAGCCTGGCCAACATTATAACACCCTGGCTCTACTAAAAATACAAAAAAAAAAAAAAATTGTCTGGGCATGTTGTTGCGTGCCTGTAGTCTCAGCTACTTGGGAGGCTGAGGCAGGAGAATTGCTTGAGCCCAGGAGGCAGAGATTGCAGTGAGTTGAGATTGCACCACTATGCTACAGTCTGGGTGACAGAAGGAGACTCTGTCTCAAAAAAAAAAAAAAGTATATAGCCAGGCATGGTGGCTCATGCCTGTAATCCCAGCCCTTTGGGAGGCTGAGGTGGGTGGATCACCTGGGGTCAGGAGTTTGAGACCAGCCTGGCTAACATGCTGAAACCATGTCTCTACTAAAAATACAAAACTTAGCCAGGGCTGGTGGTGCCTGCCTGTAATTCCAGCTACTCGGGAGGCTGAGGCAGGAGAATTGCTTGAACTCGGGAGGCGGATGTTGCAGTGAGCCGAGACGGTGCCACTGCATTCCAGCCTGGGTGACAGAGCGAGACTCCATCTCAAAAAAAAAAAGATATATATGTATGGGTGCGTGTGTGTGCGTGTGTGTGTATATATATGTGTGTATGTATATATATACATATGTATATATATGTGTGTATGTATATATATACATATGTATATATATGTGTGTATGTATATATATACATATGTATATATATGTGTGTATGTATATATATACATATGTATATATGTTGAAAATACATATATATACACATATGTATGTATATTTTCAACATATATACATATGTGTATATATATACACACATATATATGAATCGGTATTGTTTTAATCCACCAAAGTTGTGGTAATTTGTTACTGCAGCAATGGAAAAATAATATAACCATCAAACATATTTTACAGTACTCAGGAATAGTATATTTTTTAATCTGGATATTTGCCACTTCTACTCTTCATTCCTGATATGCTGTTATCTTTATGGTATTATTTCTCTTCTGCCTGAAGAACTTTCTTTAGCAATAATTTTATAGTAGGTCTATTGGCAATCAGTTTTTAAAGATTTTCTTTATCTGCGAATGTTTTTCTTTCATATTTATTCCTGAAGGGTACTTTCAACAGATAGAGAATTCTGGGATGACAAAATTCTTTGGACACTTAGAAAAAAAAATTCCACTTTTTTGTGGCCTCCATGGTTTGCATTCATTCAAACTGTTGTTTCCCTATATGTAATGCCATTTTTTCTTGTTGCTTTTAGGATTTTTTCTTCTCTATTGATAGTTTCATTTTTCTATTGTTTTCAGCACTCTGGTTATGGATTCCTATAAGTGTACCCTGTTGAAGTTTGCTGAGCTCCTTGAATCTGTAAGTTTATGTCTTTTGCCAAATTTGAGACATCTTAGACCATTCTTTCTTGATTAACAACAACAACAAAATGTCTGCACTCTTTCTTCTCCCCTTTTGGAATTCTGATGACATTTTCTTTTTGTTTTGTCCCACAGGTTCCTGTGACTATGTTCATTTTTTAAAAAAAGTCTTCTCCCTTTTGTTCAGATTGGGTAATTTTAATTGATATATCTTCAAGCTCACTGATTCTTTCCTTTGTCATTTTCATTCAGCTACTGGGCCCATTCTAATGATTTTTGTTTGTTTGTTTGTTTGTTTTTAATTTCAGTTATTCTGTTTTCCAGCTCTAAAATTTCCACTTGGTTCTTCTCTATATCTTCTATGTATTTGCTGCCATTTTCTGTCTTTCATTGGTTTCAAGAGTATTTGTGTTTATTTGTTAGAGCATTTTTATAATAGTTTCTTTAATCTTTTCCAGATAATTCCAACATCTGTGTCATCTTGGCATTGGTATCTGTTGATTATATTTTTCTTATTTAAGTTGAAGTTTTCCTAGTTCTCCATATGCCAATTAATTTTTTATTATAATCTAAATATTTTAATATTATGTTATAAAACTCTGAATTTTGTTAAGTACTGTGGTGAATGTTGGATTTTTAAAAATTTAAGCAGGCGATTGACCCTTTAGAATTTAGACAGAAGATTTTGACTTGTCTTCCTTTTGTGTGGTTTTAAGGCTTTGTAGTATGCAACTGTGCAACACAGAGGCCAGCCTGTGACCTGGGTAGTGGTCTATTTCTTATACCACTACCTGGCTGGTAATCACTGCCTGGCTGGTCTGAGTTTAGTGGTGCTTACAACTAATTGGTCACAACCAATTACAGATTTATTTGTTCATTTTCCACTCCTACTGCTTCAGTTGACTAGCCAAAAACAACAACAACAACAACAACAACAACAACAAAACAAAGAACTCACTGCCAGTATGGTAGTACTTCAAACTCTGGTTTTCTTTCCCAGTTTGCTTGATACCATGTAATTTTCAGAGTCCTCAAATACTTTATACATTCTGTTGAAGTTTGATGGCATTCAGTGGGAGAAATGGTAAAGTGTACTTAATCCATTTTACCCAGAGTTAGAGCCTCATGATATTCTTTAATTTTTGAAAACTTTTAAATTTTATTTGTTTAAATGTTATCTATAATACTGTATACTTCTATTCTTTCTAGTCTGTTATTCCACATCTCTAACTAGTTGTGTGTTGGTTATTTTAACTGTAACATTCATGTTTTGTTTATGTTTTCCATTCTTTTTATCAGTCTTGGCACATTCTCAGTAATAGTCTCACATCTGACTTTTTGTTTTCAATCTTTTTGGTCACTAATTTTTAGCACTGTTTTATTGCTGCTTATTAGAGCTAATGGTTTTTAATATTGTTTTTAAACATACTTTTATTTCTAGAAGTTCTATTTGGTTTCTTTTGAGATATGCCTACTCTTTTCTCATACAATTCTGTCATTTCATTTCTTTTATATCCCTTTAAAAATATCTCCAATCACTTAAACATTCTTATTTTATGCTTTTCTGTCACTTTATTTTTTGATATCCTGAGTTCATGAGATACTAATTCTCTGTTTGTCTCTCTCTCTCTGTCTCTCTCTCTCTCTCTGTGTGTGTGTGTATTTTTCATGGTCTTTTATTTCAGTGTAATGTAATAACAATGACAATTATTATAATTATTATTGCACAGCAAGAATTTTCCTCTTGTGTACCAGAAGTCATAGAAAGTTACTTAAAAGAAGTCTTATATTTGCTTCTTCAGAAGACCCTGGGAGTTTAATGCTACTTTTTGATTTTAGAATTTCCGTAACAGTGAGGAGTGTGATCTTGGACCTTGTACTTGCAAGTGGCAAAGCTTGAGATTTGACATTTAGTATAGGTGCATTGGTTTTCCACAAGGGCATGTGCAGCTGGCAAGCTTCGGCCAACATGCAAAGTTTTAAAGTTTCAAAAGTTTATTTTTGTAGGAGATAATTCTTCAAAGCTTACTACTCTTATCAGAAGAATCAGTAATATCATCATCTTTTCTGGCTTCCAAAATTTGTTGTTTTCAGTTCTGGTGTGGATGTTAAAATCCCACTTTATTTTCTTGGGGTCCTGATAGAGTCTGAATCCCTGTGTCCCACCCTCTCCCAATTCTTGCACCACCTATTGCTTTCTCTGTCCATCTTCTGCTATGTCTTTTTTTCTAGCACCTGGGGATTTTCTTTTCTTAATTTAAAGCTCATCTGTGAATTTAAAAATTGGACATTTTACTTAGCTTTGATATGTGTATATGGTACGAAGGGATCTAAGGGTCATTAGAGTCAACCATGTTTACTGAACTCATGTAGTCAGTACTTATATTAGTTTTCCGTGGATGCTGTAACAAATTACCACAAATTTAGTGGATTAAAACAACACAAATTTATTATCTTACAGTTTGGTTGTTGAGAAGTCTAAAACAGTCTTGACTTTTTTGGGCAAAAGTCAAGTTATCAGCAGAGTTGTATTTTTTTCTGGAGGCTCTAAGGGATAATCCTTTTCCTTGCCATTTCCAATTTCTAGATGCCTCCCACATTCCTTGTCTCATAGCCCTTCTATATTTTCCCATCTTCATAGTCAGCAACAGGAAGTCGAGTTCTTCTCAAATATTGCATTAATCTGACCTCCTCTTGTGCCTCCTTCTTCCACATTTAAGGGCCCTTGTGATTATATTGGGCATACCCAGATAATCTGAAATAATCTTCCTATTTTAAGGTTACCTGATTAACAATCTTAATTCCATCTGCAACCTTAAATCCCCTTTGCCATGTGAGGTAACATACACAGGTTCCAGAGATTAGGACCTGGAAAAGACTGTTTCTTAAGGGGAAGGGGATTGGAATATTATTATGCCTACATAACAATGATTGCAAGCAAAATTTTAACATTGTCTAAAAGGAGTTTGAGTGTATGTGGATATAATATATAAGACAACTACAACCTAAAGAGTTGAGGATAAAGGGATTGATGTGGTAGTAAAGCTTCTGTATTCCAACTGAAGTGGTAATGTATGGACTCTAGGTAGAAGGTGAAAAGTTAAGTATGTATATTGTATTCCCTAGAATACCAATTTTAAAAGCTTCACAAAGAGATATAGTCAAAAAACACATAGATAAAATGGAATACTGAAAATACTGGCATTCAGTGGATAGAGACCAAGAATTCAACTAACATCCTACAAGGCACAGGACAGTCCCAACAAAGAATTATCCAACCCCAAAATGTTAGTAGTTATAATGTTGAAAACTCCTGCCCAGGTTGAGAAACTCTGCCCTAGCTAATACAATGACTTACCTTTACTATGGGTTTCCAAACCTTACACCTTAGTTTTAGAGAAACAACTCTTCACCCCTCCCCATACTCATATTTTAATGATTTCCGTAATATTTAATTAGGTCAAATAATTACAGTAGCAGGTTCAACTAGAATTATTTTGGGTACCAAATACCACTGTTCTGGAGGGAGCCTCAGTGTGTATGGTACTGGAGATAAGCCCGTTAACCACCAGCTTTCAGCATATCATGGATGAGAGTCAGAGAAACTGGAGAGTATCCCTACTTTCATGAGTTGGTTGAATACAGGTTGGTTAGGAGGACTTTTATGTGGAAATATATATGTGCATATGTATATATATGTTTTATTCTTTTCTCTAATGATAACATTTTAAATGATACATTATTTAAAATTTATTTCGTGTAACTTTTGTAGATACTTATTACAGTTTAATATTTTAGATGCACAGCTGTAGAAAGGTCTTTAATTCTCTGATGATTAATTTCTTTTCATTGATTAATTAAATTGTATTATTTATTTGGCATAGTTTTTCAAATTTGGGAAGTTGCATATGACAATCCTTTATCACTTGTAAGTATTGAAATATTTTTCAAACTTTACAAAGTTACAAATAGAATTAAATGGGAAATTCGATAAGAGAGAATTAAAAATTAATTTAAAAGAACTCCTGAATTCTGAATCTTTTCTCTTAAAAATTCTAAGCACAGATCTAAAAATACCTCTTTCCCTATAGTATAATATAGTATATGTATTCCACTATATGATAATATCTATATCTATATTTCTATAGATAAAATGTATATTATACTCCTGCCTTGCAGGGGGCTCAGACTACCCAGTAGGCATTTTGGTAACTGTAGCTGTATAGTATCCAGTTGGAGAATTCAGTACCCACATGTTTGCATGGAAGGTTAAGAAACTCAATTGATCTTTGTACAGATTAATACCATAATGGTTTTTTAAACTCTTAACTTTTCCAAAAGGAAAGTGGAATGTCATTCCTCAAAATTTACCTAAAAATTTTAGGGCTATGTTCAAAAAATATTATGTACCATTGATCTTGAACATACATGTGCCTGCTGAAAAATGGATCTCAAATGACACCACTGTTATGGTCCCGGACATATGTGGTGAAGGGCAGGTAGAGCCTGCATGAGTGTGGTCAACAGTGGGATGGCTCTTCCCTCTCGCCTGGGCTCCATCTCCTCCCTCTGCTTATTTATGTATTTATTTATTTCTCTCTCTCTCTCTCTAACCATCTCCTCTATGTAGGTAGATATTTCGGCGTGAACAGACGCCCTGGCTCAGTTCACCTTGCCTTCTGCTGTATGCTGGTCCCAGAGAGCCCGAGTCCCGGTCTCTACGCTGTATTTGGCAGGGGGCGCGCGAGGTCCGGGAGCTGTCCAGCACCTCCTGGCCAAGTTCTCCTCTGCGCTCTCCGCGCCGGGGAAGCTCTCCAGCGCCCCGCCCCGGGCAGGGAACCTCTCCACCAGGACTCCCGGGGCTTTCCAGGCTCGCCATCTGTCCCCACCAGTCTCTACCTACTTTGCCCAGCTCCACCTCGGCAGTGCAGCGTGTTTTGGTGGCCTTCCTCCGCACGTCCTGGAGGGGGAGTGCCCTGCACCCTGGGGCTGCTCCGGAGCTCAGTGCACGAGTGCACATGGGCTTCCCTCCTTTGCTTAAAGGGCAGGCGAGCGCTACTCGCTCCAGCCTTGCCTCCTGCAGCTGGGTGGTCTTTTTTCTCTCCTGTCTTTCAAGACACGCGCCCGAAATCGAGGGGTGAAAGCAAAGACCGCCCATCAACTTAGCACCTTGGATTTAGAGCTTTCAATCCCGAAAGGAGGTTGGCATTGCCTGGGTCATCGAGAGAGGGAGGGAGAAGAGCTGAGGCTGCAACGTCTCCGGGGCTCGCTAGACCGGGTTTGGCATCCAGGAGACCGCGCGGGAGACCGAGGCTGAGCGCCGGCCTCACCCTCGGCGGCCCCTCCCTCCTCCTCACCCCGCCTCCCCCGGCCCGCCCCTCCCTCCCCGGAGGAGCAATCTCTCCGCGCGTCTCCCGGAGCTTTCTCCATTGTCTCTGCCTTTACAACAGGTTCGGGCGGCGGGGAAGACGGGCGGGTGCGGGGCCGCCCCAGGCTGGTCTTTCTTGGGGCCGCCCCCCTTCTACCGGGTGTGCGAGTCTTTGGCTGCTTTTATTCGGCTCGGGAGCTAATTCCCCGGCGTAGCCGCGCCGGGGCGAGTCCGACCCCTCCCTCCGGGCCCCCTCCCGGCCGCGCTGCCGCCTCGACTCTGCGTGTGGGAATGATGTGCACATTGGAGGGTCTAAGTTCTTCACGCGCCTGGGGAGGCCTCCCTTTTCTTTCTTAGGCAACCAAAGCGTATTAATCCTACTAATCAGTAAATCCGAGGCAGCAGCAGGAGAGACAAACGTTATTTTCCCGCTTGATTCCAAGAACCTCTTCGATTTTTATTTTTATTTTTAAAGAGGGAGACGATGGACTGAGCTGATCCGCACCATGGAGTCTCGGGTCTTACTGAGAACATTCTGTTTGATCTTCGGTCTCGGAGCAGGTGAGTGGCCGCAGAGCTGGGGCTGGGGAAAGGGATGGCTCCCGCCTCGGGGCAGCATGGGCTGGCTGGGGAAGCCTCGCTTTTCCCGGACCCAAAGTAGGTCTGGAGTGGGAAGCTTGGAGTAAGGGGGCGGGTTTGGATATGGATTTTTTTTTTCTGTGCTTGCTTTGGAGACCGCGAGGCGGATCACGCCCCTAGTCCAGGGTCGGAGGGCTGAGGGGGAACTTTGCAGAGAGAGGGGTTTAAAGTAGGTCATGGAAACGGGACTGGGTGCTCCGCTATTTAAAGCTTGGCTGCTGATCTCAGGTAAGGCTCTCGGCGGAGGAGGAGGCAGTCGCCTCTCATCTTCAGTTCCCAATATTGTCGCGAAAACGCGGTTCTTTGCTGCCCTAGAGGAAGAGACTTGCATTTTGATGGAGCTTTTCCTTTTTCTCTCTCCCCCCTCATACCCCTCACCAGTTTGGGGGCTTGGTGTGGACCCTTCCCTACAGATTGACGTCTTAACAGAGTTAGAACTTGGGGATTCCACGACCGGAGTGCGTCAGGTCCCGGGGCTGCATAATGGGACGAAAGCCTTTCTCTTTCAAGGTATGCCCGGCGTGCTGCATCCCCACTCTGATTTCAGTTCCGATAACCCCGGCAGGAGTTGTTCTCGCCGCTTGTCCTAACTTTGTATTGCCTCATGGATGACAGTACTTTAGCTGAGGTGTAGAGGGGCCAGTGTGAGACACATATCCCTATCTCTTTTAAGTGGTTTTTTCTCCCCTGCCTCACCCTTCTCCTTCGTACTTGGTACTCTTGCCAGTTCTAATGGATAGTCCCTTAATTACTGAGCAGAAACTCCTATGGCAGATGGTTGATTTTAGAATCTGGGGAACAATGAATTATAACACAAACGCCTCGTTTGGGTGAAATTGATTTAGATAGGAAAAAGGATAGCTTAATCTTAGTTAAGACACTGATCTCTGAAAGTTTCAGGTACAATGGTGCCCTGCTTGGAGGAATTGTTTTATGGGGGTAGCTTTCTGGAAAAATTCATGCCTCTGAATATTTTTACTTACTGTATATCACAGTCGCACTATATTTGAGGCAAGATTTATCTTTGAAAGACCCTCTTTCTTCCTTCTTCCACCAATAACAAGAGAAAGGGAATAATGGTCTCAAAAGTATTTTGGAAAGATTTCAAGTAAATGTTAATCTAGAAGTGTATCTCATATTATCATTAATTGTGTACTTAGGATTTTACAACTTTTTTTTTTGAAGTCAATGGATATTGGCTGGGCACAAATGTCTACATCTCAAATTATATTTAAATGTGTTGTGCAGTCAGACGCAAATTCTAATGCAGCAAACCTTCAACTTTGATTAGAGCTTTTGAGGATTGCTTGTTTGTGGAAAGTTGCCGTAATAAGAGCTTCTAAAAGGTGGCTAAACGTGTACGGACAGACTAGATTCACGTATAGTGAAGAATACATGAAGGCAAAAGAGAATGGAGTTTGGTTTAACATACCTGATGGACTAAAGCTTCTTGCCCTGCCTCACCCAGATTTTTTTTTTTGTGGTTGTTGTTATTTTGGTGCCATGGCTTTGAAAGTGCAATTCATAATTACTAAAGAGTTGGATATGCAAAAGGAAACCACTTCGGAAAATATGCTACCAATAAATAGAAATAAAATAAAACTTGAGTGTTTCTGTAGTGGTGTTGTTGCCTGATATAGCCAGTATGTGTCACCATGGACACTAAAACCAAAGCTTAGAGTTGGGAAAGGAGGAAATTCACATGGGTTACATTTACTTAAAACAAGTTTGCTCTTATAAAAAATTAAAATGCAATTTTCTGGCTTAAAAATTATTGTTTAAATTTTCTGTTTAAATTAATTTTTTATTGTAACAAATATTTATGGTAATGTTTTATTCACTTAAAGTTCTTTTATGCAGGGTGGGGCTTGGATATTGAATCCTTTAAAAACAATGACCAAATCTAATGAAGAAGATAAGGCTACATTGTCAGCAGAATTGCACACAGTTGAATAGAAGTGTCAGTAGGGTTAACCTTCTGGTTTTTTTTTTTTTGTTGTTGTTGTTGTTTTGTATTGTGTTGTTTTTATCTCTGATTTTTAATCCCTATGAACTGGAAACAAAGTTATTTCAGGACTGCCAATTCCAGTAACTGGAAAGCTTTATAGAATCTAAAGCTCCTAATAAACAAATGGTATTGTAGTGCTCTTAAAATTTACAAAGCTCCTTTAAATTTTATTAGTATTCTACCTAGTTTCCTCTGAAGAGTGTCTGATCTGTCACAAATAGAAACCTTCAGGACTGTGCATTTTATATTCTGATGCTAGAAAATTAAACAATTTTCAGGAAATAGTCTTAGGAATCAATAACTTTTCCTAGTTAATTAAAAATGTTTAGTTATTCATTTTTATTTAAATTGTCAAATTCTTCAAGGTAGGCATTGTGTTCAAAATACATAAGGCATATAAAATGTTTTCTTTGAATTGTCCATAGTAACTAGATATCCATGTGCATTGATGAATTGGTTGTTTTTGCTTCCTTGTTGATGCCAAGCTCAATATTTAGACAGAGTAAATGCCTAACAAATATGGTTTATGAGATTTGAAGATGTAAAATTTCATTTTCTGCCAAATTATGGACTTTATTTAATATAACCAATCAATCAGCAAGTATTTCCTGCATGCCATGTTCTCAGTAGGCATATATTGTATTGATTATGCTTTTGTGATTTCTTTTATTCTAAGATTTCTTTTATTCTAAGATTTGAATTATGAAATTGGCAAAAGGTGGCCCTTCGGCCATGCATGGAATTTCGCATTACCTTGGAAAGGTCTTTGCTAATAGCATTTGGAAACTTGTTAAGAAGTCAGTTCCGAGTCTTGCTGCTTCATTGAGATTTCCTTTGGCTTTAGAGAGAAAAAAATATACAGACTGAAGATTTTATAGATTCTATTTACAGTGAGTTGAGGGTGCTGCAGATATTTTGTACAGTGTATACATATACACTATACATAGTCATAGCAGGAATAGTAACAAATTACAAAATCCGTGAGATGCTCTCAGGTTTCATATGAACCTATCATATATGTTTCTTTGTGCTATCAGATATGTTCTAAATAGATGGAAGAGATTTTTGGACCATCAAATTTTTCCTGCAGTAATGTAACCGTCTTCTTCTGTCTTTTAGCTTTAAAATAAAGAAATCTCAACATATACTTTCCCAATGATTTTTCCTCATTTAATATTGCTTTTCCTTGTGCCAGTTTTTCTCCTTAGTGGATTTTGAGATGCATGCAATTCAATACCTTTTGAAACTCGTAAATTTATTATTATCTATACCTAATAAAAACAAATGGAAATATATTTTAAAGTCATATGTTTTAAAAATAATAATAGCAACTATAGTATCACTGTAATGATTTTGTTGTTGAAACTTGATTTATAGTTGTTTTGGAAATTCAAGTAATAAGATGCTAAATTAGATTATACCTTAATAAATATGGCTTTTGATCTTTGCCAATTACCATAATTTTCAAAAAAGGAGTCCAGGCAATTTTCTAGTCATTTCTAGCTATAATCTGACTTGCAGCCACAAAAATACACTTATTATGCTTTTAAAAATTAGAGGAGTGAATGTAGACAATAAAAAGACCTATGAAAGGTTATAAAGCGTTCTACTTTCTAAAATCTAGGAAGTATTCCCCAAGATAATGATCATAATAATGTTTTTTTCCTCTCTGTAAATGAGAGATCAGGAATGAGAGTATACAGAAGCACCATTCTAGGACTTTCTAGCAATGTTAGCATGATTTTTAGATCCTTGATTTTAACAATTAATCTGGCCAGGTTCCCAAAGTAGATAATTTCCTCTGTTTTAATACAATTTCTTCTGAAGTGTTAACAGATTTTATAATCTCATTAATCCACAGAAGAGAAGTGGATAAAATCAAAGCATTTTTTTTACAAGTTAGTAAATTGAAAATAAGCTTAGTAGTTGTTTGTAAAAAACTTTAAGGTTTTAAAGGGAAAAAAAGGTTGTACGTCTTCTCTTCTGCCAGTGTTTGAACAGCAGAGTGAAATTGGCATTTGGTGATAGACCATGGACTTTAGTAGGCAAAGGTAACTGCATTGAGGAAATCGAGGTGGCACTAATTTGTCTTCAGTATGATGGTTGGTGAGCATCTGTGGACTTTGAAGTGATGGCTATTGGTGCCCAAATAGTGTGGAATAACACAGTGTTTAAGAGATGCACTTAGAAACAAGATAGACTGAGGTGGAATTTCATTGGTTGTTTTACTGTGGTGAAGTTACTTAATTTTTCTAAGCTTCAGTACCCTCAATTATAAAATGATCATTGTTATGATGATTAAGCGAGTTACTTTCATTCTTTCAAATAAATTATTGTTGGGAAACTAGCATACTGCTAGGTGTTAGGCACATAACAAATGAAGAAGTTAGAACTTAACTTTGACTTCATAGTGTCTTAAAAATAGCTGTTGAACAATTACATAGTTACAGACCTAATCACCATTAAGATAAATTATATGAAGAAAAACTGAAGATATAATGGGAATCTATATTTTAGTTAGGGGAGTCTCAGGCTCAGGGAAACCATCTTTGAAGAATAGTCAAAGATATGTAAGAAAGATATGTAAGAGTAGTCCAGAGAAGAGAAGCTATGGGGATAGGCAAAGGGACTAGTGTGCGAGCAAGGTTCTGAGCATGGAATGAACGTGCATTTGAGAACGTGGAGGAAGTCTAGAGAAGTAGAAACATAGGGCATGTGATATGAAATAAAGTATATGAGGAAAGCAGGGACCAGGTTACATGGTAGGCTATATTAATAGAGCAGAATTGAAAATTTATCATTATGTAAATATATATTATGGTGGGCGGAATAATGGTCCTGCATAGATGTTCATGTCTTAATTCTTGGAACCAAAAAATAGGTTACATTATACGGCAAGGGGAAGTTAAGATTGCTCATCAGCTGACTTTAAGATTAGGAGTCTATCATAGATTACCTGGGTGAGCCCTGTGTAATCAGAAGAATCTTTTGAAATGGGGAGAAGGAAGCAGAAGAGTCAGTGTAGAGTGATGTGATATGAGAAAAACTAGTCTGGCCACTGGTGGCTTTAAAGATGATAGTGGGCCACAAGCCAAGGACTGCAGGCAGTTTTTAGATGCTGAAAAAGATAAGAAAATGAGTTTTCTCTTAGAGCCTCCAGAAGGAATGTAGTGCTACTGATACCTTGATTTTAGACCAATGAGACTCATTTTGGACTTCTGATCTCCAGAACCGTGAGATAATAGATTTGTGTTGACTTAAGTCACTAAGTTTGTGGTGATTTGTTTGAGCAGCAATAGGAAACTAATACAAATTTTGTTGCATGGAAGTGGGGTGCTGGTGTAAGAAATACCTAAAAAATATGGAGGTGGCTTTGGAATTGGGCAATGGGCAGATGCTGGATGAATTTTTAGGAGCATGATAGAAAAAGCCTAGATTGCCTTAAATAGACTTTCCGTAGAAATATGGTTATTGGTGACTCTATTATTGAGGACTTAGAAGAAAGTGAAGAGCATGGTAGAGAGAAAATCTAAATCACCTCTGAATATTCCTAAATTATCATAAGCAGAGCATTGGTTAGGTATAGACATTGAAGGAACTGCCATTGAGGGCTCAGATGGATATAAAGAATTTTTATTATAAACTGAAGGAAAGGGGACCCTTCTTATATAGGGGCAGAAAACTTAGCTGAATTGTACCCTGTGGTTATGTGGAAAGCAAAACTTGTAAACAATGAACTTAGATTTTAGCTAAGGTGATTTGTAAGCAACAAAAGTGTTGAAGGTGCACTCTGGCTTTTTCTTGCTGTTTGTAGTAACATGTGAGAGGACAGAGAGAGATTTAGGGAATAATTGTTAAGCAAAACATATTCATAACTTGATATTTGAGAAATTATCAACCTATTCAGATTCCAAAACATGTTAAAATAGGATATTCACTGTTAGGAATACCTAGTCTGAAAAGAAAGGCAAGGATGTGACTAGAAAATATTTTGCTAGTGCCTCAGAAAAATCAAAAGGTCAGAGTATTCAGTTACATTGAGGGCTCTTTGAAGAACATATGACTCGTAGATCCCCTCAACCATTTCAGCAGAGGTCACAAATAGAGATGGAATTATCCACGAAATATCTATGGAGGAGCCTTTTTTGTTTAATGGAGTGAATCCCCATGACATACATGGAAGATCTACAAGGTTCTTAAGAATATTATGACAGTAAAATTGCTGCTGGCGTGGCCTGAAGGAATCAGTGAGAGAATAAAGTGAAAGAAGGTGTTGGATCCCCAAAATTCTACAAGCAAAAAACAGGCTGACTTGGCTGTAAACATCTTTCTATGAAGCTATCTTTCATGAAAAAAGGTTAATTCAAAGGGCAGAACTCAGAGCCCAGAGCATGGAGCTGACTCCAGAGGGTGGAACCAATAATTACAGAAGCTTATTTCTAGACCTTGAAACCAAGTGATGTTTGCCTGGCTGGATTTTAAAATTGCTTGGATATGGCAACTGTTTTTTTTTCTTTCTTCCATTTTCTCCCTTTTTGAATGAGAATATTTAGAACTATCATCTTTATCTGCCTTACCATTGTATTTTTGAGAGCAGATAGCATGTTTCAAGGTGTGCCTCAGAATGGATTATATGCAGCGCCTTTCTCATACCTGTTTTAGATGATTTGGATGATGAGATTTGAGACTTTTGTTTTTGTTTTATGTTTTGTTACTTAAAATTTAATTATTTTTAAATTGACAAAATTGTATACATTTATTGTGTACAACACAATATTTTGAAATATACATTGTGGAATGGCTAAATTGAGCTAATTAACATATTCATTACCTCATGTACTTATAATTTTTTTTGGTGAGAACACTTAAAATCTATTTGAAATTTTAAAGAATACAATGTATTATTATTACGGTCATTATGTTGTACCATAGATCTCTTGAACATATTGTGCCATCTAATTGAATTTTGGTATCCTTTGACTAAAATCTCCCCAACAACTATCCCCCATCCCCCGGCCCTAGTAACCACCATTCTACTTTCTGCTCCTATAAGTTCAACTTTTTAAGGTCCCACATATAAGTGAGATCATGTGGTATTTGTCTTTCTGTGAAGGGCTTATTTCACTTTACATAATGTCTTCCAGGTTGATCCATGTTGTCTCAAATAACAGGATTTTCTTCTTTGAGGTGGAATAGTATTCCATTGTATACGTATACCACATTTTCTTTATGTGTTCATTTGCATTCTTATGTTCTTTGCAGCATTATTCATAATTGTCAAGATGTGAGATCAACCTAATTAATGGTCACCAATAGATGAATGAATAAAGAAAAATGTCATTGGAATTTTAATAAGGGTTGCAGTAAATCTGTAGATCGTTTTGGATAGTATGGAAATTTTAACAATATTAATTCTTTGAATCCATGACCAAAGCATATCTTTTCATTTATTTGTGTCTTCTTCATTTCTTTAATCAGTGTTTTATAGTTTCAGTATACAGCTCTTTCACCTTCTTGATTAAATTTATATGTAAGTATTTTATCTTTTTCGTAGCCATTGTAAATGAGATTTTCATGATTTCTTTTTCAGGTAGTTCATTTTTTTTTTTTTTGAGATGGAGCCTCACTGTTTCACCTAGGCTGGAGTGCAGTGGTGAGATCTAGGCTCACTGCAACCTCTGCCTCCTGGGTTCAAATTATTCTCCTGCATCAGCCTCCCAAGTAGCTGAGATTACAGGCACCCATCACCACACCCGGCTAATTTTTGTATTTTTAGTAGAGACAGGGTTTCACCATGTTGGCCAGGCCAGTCTTGAACTCCTCATCTCAAGTGATTGGACCGCCTCGGGCTCACAAAGTGCTGGGATTACAGGTGTGAGCCACTGCACCTGACCAGTTTATTGTTAACATAGAGATACTACTTTTTGTTTGTATATTGATTTGGCATCCTGAAACTCTACTGAAATCATTTATTAGTTCTGACAATTTTTTGGTGGCATCTTCAGGATTTTCTAGATATAAGATGATGTCAAATGCAAACAGGGATAAGTTAACCTCTTCCTTCCCAATTTTGATGCCTTTTATTTCTTTCTGTTGCCTAATTGTAAGTCTAGGACTTACAGTACTATGTTGAATAGAAGTGGCAAGATTGGGCATCCTTGTCTTTTTCCTTATTTTAGAGGAAAATCTTTCAACTTTTTACTGTTGAGTATAATGTTAGCTGTAGATTTGTTATATCTGAACTTTATTGTGTTGAGACACATTTCTTCTATACATTTATTGAGAGTTTTTATCATGAAATGATGTTGAATTTTGTCAAATGTTTTCCTGCATATATTGAAATGATCATGTGGATTTTGTCCTTTATTCTGTTAATTTGGTGTATCACATTTATAGATTTGTGTGTGTTGAGTCATTCTTGCATCCTTGGGATAAATCCTACTTGATCATGGTGAATGATACTTTTAATGTGCTGTTGAGTTTGGTTTGCTAGTATTTTGTTGAGGATTACTGCATCTCTGTTCATCAGCAATATTGGCCTGTAATTTTCTTGTAGTATCGTTATTTGGCTTTGGTGTCATAGTAATGCTGGCCTTATAAGATAAATTTGGAATTCATTCCCTCTTCTTCATTTTTTTGGAAGAGTTTGAGAAGGATTGGTATTGGTTATTTAAATAGAGTTTAGCAGTGAAGCCATCAGGCCTTGGACTTTTCTTTGATGAAGGACTTTTTATTATTGATTCAATTTGCTTACAAGTTATTTGTCTGTTCAGATATTTCATTTTTTCATGATTTAGTCTTGGTAAGTTGTATGTGTCTAGGAATGAATACATTCCTAGACATATACACTTAAACTTCTAAGTTTATCTAATTTGTTGGCATATAATTGTTACATAGTAGTCTCATGATGTTTTGTATTTCTGTGGTATCAGTTATAATGTTTCTTCTTTCATTTCTGATTTTATTTATTTGAGTCTTCCCTCTTTTTTCTTAAATTTCTTAGCTAAAGGCATGTCAATTTTGTTTATCTTCATTAGAAAACAACTCTCTGTTTCATTTATTTTTTCTATTAATTTTAGTCTCTTTCATTTATTTCTGCTCTGATCTTTATTATTTCATTCCTTCTACTACCTTTGGTCTTACTTTGTTTTTCTTTTTGTAGTTCATTTAGTTGTAACTTTAGGTTATTTGTTTGAGATTTTCTTTTTTTTAAATGTAGGCATTTGTTGCTATAAACTTACCTCTGAAGACTGCTTTTGCTGCATCCTTTAAGTTTTGATATGTTGTGTCCATTCTCATTTGTTTCAAGATGTCTTCTAATTTCCCTAATTTCCCCTTTCCTCCTAATTTCCCTTTTAATTTCTTTTTTGATCAATTAGTTGTTCATGAGCATGTTAATTTTTCTGTATTTGCAAATTTTGTAGAATTCTCCTGTTACTGATTTCTAGTTTCATATCTACTTTAATCTTGTCTGGCTACTACAACAAAATAGATTGGGTAATTTTTTTATTTCTCGCAATTCTGGAGGCTAAGAAGTCCAAGATCAAGGTGCCAGCAGATTCGGTGTCTGGTGAGGGCCATTCCTCATAGATTACACCTTCTTTGTGTCTTCACATAGTGGAAGGGATGAATGCTGTATCCTCACATGGCAGAATGGCAAGAGACTCTAGGGTGCTTCCTTCAGTCTCTTTCGTGAGACCATTAATCTTATTCATGAAAGTGGATCACTCATGACTTTCCAAAAGGCCCCACCTCTTAATAATATCACATTATGCATTAGGTTCCAACATTTGAATCTCAGAAAGACATATACACTTAAACCATGGCAATGCCACTGTGGTTAGAAAAGGTACTTGATATTATTTCATTATTTTTAAATTTGTTAAAACTTTTTTAATGGTCTAACATATGATGTATCCTGGAGTGTGTTCCATGTGCACTTGAGAAGAATGAGTATGCTGCTGCTGTTGGATGAAATGTTCTTTATATGTCTGTTAGGTCCATTTGATGTAAAGTGTAGTTTAAATTAAATGTTTCTTTATTGATTTTCCATCTGGATCATCTGTTCATTGCTGAAAGCAGAGTATTAAAGTTCCCTAGTGCTACTGTATTGTATTGCAGTCTATCTCTTCTTTTAGATATATTAATATTTGCTTTATATATTTAGGTGCACTGACGTAAAGTGCATTTATATTTACAATTGTTATATCTTCTTGATAAATTTATCTCTTTATATAATGTAATTTGTCTGATTTTACAGTTTTTGACTTAAAGTCTACTTTATTTGATGTAAGTATAGCTATCCTGTTCTATTTTGTTTTCCACTTCCATGGAATTTTTTTTTAATCCCTTCACTTTCTGTCTTCATGTGTTGTTAAAAGTGAAGTGAGTCTCTTATAGGTAGCATGTACCTGCGTCTTGCTTTTTATTTTTTAAATACATTCAGCCACTTTATGTCTTTTGATAGCAGGATTTAATCCATTTGCTTTCAAGGTAATTATTGATAGGTAAGAACTTACTACAGGTATTATGTTAATTGTTTTATGGTAGTTTTGGACATATTTATTCCTTTCTTCCTCTCGTTGTCTTCCTTTGTGCTTAGGTGATTTCCTCTGGTGGTATGCTTTGATTCCTTTCCTTTTATCTTTTATGTATCTATGATAGATTTTTTCTTTGTAGTTACCACAAGGCTTACATAAAACATTTTGTAGTTATAACAGGCTATTTTAACCTGATAACAACTTAACTTTGATCTCATAAGAAAAACTCTACACATTTACAGCAACTCCCTGCCTACATTTTATTTTATGTTTTAATGCACCGTTTGCATCTTTTTATATCGTGTATTCCTTCACAAATTATTATAGCTTTTATTATTTTTAAATAGTTTTGACTTTTAACGTTCATACTGAAGATATAAGTGATTTACACACTACCATTATAGTATTAGAGCATTCTGAATTTGACTTTGTACTTCATTTTACCAATGAGTTTTATATTTCAGATGTTTTCATGTTACTAATTAGCATCCTTTTCTTTCAGCTTGAAGAGCTCCCTTTAGCATTTCTTGTAAGACAGGTCTGGTGATGATGGACTCCCTTAGCTTTTGTTTGTCTGGTAAAGTCTTTATCTCTCCTTCATTTTTGAAGGGAATGTTTGCTGGGTTCAATATTCCTTCTTAGCAGTTTTTTTTTTTATTACTTCTACAATTTTAATATCACCCAGCTCTCTCCTGGTCTGTAAGACTTCTGTTGAGAAAATTTCTGTTAGCTTTATTGGAACTCCTTTATATGTGACTTGGTTCTTTTACTAGTTTTAGGATTGTTTTTGTCTTTGATTTTTGACAGTCTGATTATAATATGTCATGATATAGTCTTATTTGGATTGAATCTGGTTGAAGACTGTTGACCTTTCTGTATCTGGATATCTTTCTGCAGATTTGAAATGTTTTCTGCTACTATTTCTTTAAAGAAGCTGGGAACCATCATTCTCAGCAAACTAACACAGGAACAGAAAACCAAACACCACATGTTCTCACTCATAATTGGGAGTTGAACAATAAGAACACATGGACACAGGGAGGGGAACATCACACACTGGGGCCTGTCGGGGGGTGGGGGGCTAGGGGAGGGATAGCATTAGGAGAAATACTTAATGTAGATGACAGGTTGATGGGTGCAGCAAACCACCATGGCACGTGTATACCTATGTAACAAACCTGTACGTTCTGCACATGGATCCCAGAACTTAAAGTATATGTATGTGTGTGTATATATGCTTTTTTACTTGTCTCTTTCTTCTTCCTTCTTAAACTCCTGATGCCATCCCATAAATCCTGTAAGCTTTCTTCTTTCCATTTCCTTCTTTTTTCTTTTCTGACTATATATTTTCAAATAACCTGTCTGAGTTCACAGATCCTTTCTTCCAATTGATCATTCTGTTGGTATTACTGTCCATTGCACTTTTCATTTTGTGCACTGTGTTTTTTAGCTGAAGAATTTGTGTTTTTTCTAAATATAATTTTAAACTTTCCATTAATCCATTTTCTGTTTAGAAAAAAAGTGCAGCTCACTGTTAGCACTCATTAAATTTTGCATAAACATGGTTTTTGAGGCTGAAGCAAATCTGACTGATTTTCAATGTGAAAATAAAATATGAAAACTGTTTTTAGAATTATTTATTAACAGAACTAACATCAGAATTATTTGAATCACCAGAATAATCAATTTTGGAAAAATCAGATTCATCAGATTAATCTTTGGCCAACAACTGTTCAAGAACAGTGTTAACATCTGCATGGCAATGCTACATTTTCTAGGATTTGACATTTTCAGCAATTGAGAATTACTATATTTTTAAATGGAAATACCACTATTAAAAACAGAATGTTATAAATAGAATGATGTCTTTTGTTTCTAAAGTCTATATACTGGAGCAATGTAAAAATAATAATAAAAGCAAGACATTTCATGGCAAAGTTAGCTCAGAGTAAACACTGCAGCTGCAAGCGCTGCTGGTGAGTATTCGTGGGGCAAATGGAAAAAGAGTTAAACTTCTAATTTTGATCTCTTATTATTTTCCTGATTTTATTGAATTATTTATATGTACTTTCTTGAGGTTTTCTGAGCTTCATTAAAACAATTGTTTTGGATGCTTTGTCATGAAGTTTATATGTTTTCATTTCTTTGGGGTCAGCTATTGGGAGATTATTGTGCACTTTTGGTGGTGTTATATCTCCTTGGCTTTTTATGTTTCTTGTTGCTTGTGTTGAAGTCAGTGCATTTGAAGAAGTAGGGACTTATTCCAGTCTTTGCAGACTGGCTTTGTCTGGGAAAGCTCTTCACCAGTCAGCCAGTTCATAGATTCTAGGAAGACTGTCTGGCATGGTTGGTGGGAAGACTTATTGCTGGAGTTCTCAGACAGGCTGTCCTGGTGACTGGGTTAGCAGTTTGGTGGGCCTGTTGCCTAGACTCACTGATTGGGTCTGTGGGGCTAGCCTGGAGCCATAGTCTGTGGTCGCTGCCCTGGTGATGGATTGGGCATCCTTAGACCCAGCTTTGGGCTGGCCCCTGTGGATAGAGGCTGCCAGCTTGGTGTTAGGGTAGGCCTGAAGCCTGGGACAGTGAGGGTCAGCTCAGCTCTTGGTGGTCCAGAGCCCATGGCTGCTGCAGCTGCTTGTTTCTGGGATGGGTCTGGAGCCTGGGTCTATGGGGGCCAATCTAATGTTGAGACTGTTTCAGAGCCTGAGGCTACTGGGGTTGGGCTGACAGTGGGGCAGCCCAAAGACCAAGTCTGATTGGCCAGCCTGGAGCCTGAGGCTGTGGGATCTGGTTTGGCACTAGAATGGGTTTGGAGGCTCAATCTGTGGGTATCAGCCTAGAGTCTGTGACTGTGGAGTCGTGCCTAGTGTTGAGCTTTACTGAGTCAGGCCTATTTTTGGGGTCTGAAACAAAGTCAAGTGCCCATTTTTATTTCGTTTCCTCAAGATTATTCTTTCCATGCTGTACTGCCTGGCACTGGGGAAATGTGAGATGGGTAATGTAAAATTGTCCTTACTGCTCTCTTCAATATGCCTTTTCTTAGTTCTGTGCCACACCCAGGTGCTGCAATCTCTCACCTGGTTTTCTTAGCTTTTGTGATGGTATTGTTATGTATTAATAGTTGTTTTAATTGATGTTTCTATCAGGGGGATGAGGGCTGGAAAGTCGTATTCCACCATCTTTCTAATGTGTGGTTCTTGGGACTTCTGAATTGATTAAGATTTAGATGAGATTTTGAACTTTGAGTTGATACTTCAGTGGGCTGGAAATTTGGGGGACTTTTGCATGTACAATGGATGTGAATCTTTGGGGGTCAGGAGAAAGACTGTGGTAGGCTGATTGAGAGTCAGCTGTCCATATACTAATCCCCAGAACCAGTGAATATATTGTTACATGGCAAGGGGAGGTTAGATTTGCAAATGAAATTAAGGTTGTTAATTGGCTGACTTAAAAATAAGGAGATTATTGTGGATTATCTAGCTGGGCCCAATGTAATCACAAGGGGCCTTTTAATTTTGGGAGAGGGAGGTAATTGAGTATGTGTCATTGTGATGCAATGTGAGACTTGGCTGGCCATCTCTGGCTTTGAAGTTGGAAGGTGGCCACAAGTCAAGAAATGTGGACATTCTCTAGAAGCTGTAAAAAGCAAGAAAACAAGTTTTCTTTTAGAGCCTCCAGAAGGAACATAGCCCTACTGACACCTTGATGTCTGCTTAGGGAGGCCCATTTTGAACTTCTGATCTCTAGAACTGCAAGACATATTTGTTAATTTAGCCACTGAGTTTGTAGTGATTTGTTACAGCAGAAATAGAAAACTAATATATATCTTGAACATTAGCAGTTATTTATTTTATAACCAAATTAAACTTTCTTTTGAGTTCTCATTTAACTATGCAACAGAACGTGTTTATGGAGTGGTTTGCAACTTGGTATTGACAGTTACCATGTCTTATTAGTCATTTGGGATGTACAATAGATTTCTTTACATGTCAATTCAGTCTTTGTGGTAAATGCTAAGTATTTTAGGGATTCTCCCCACCATTTATGAACTAATTCTGAGAACAAATAGAGGAAAATCAAGTGTCGAGTTTTTTATTGTATTCTTTTTTCAAAAATACACCCTTTCTCCTCAAAATGTTAATCTGGTTGTGGAGGGGAAAAGTCAGAAAGCATTAATATTTTGAAGACAGAAGGGACAACACTTAGCATGCTATTTGGCACCCAGCAAGTGTGGTAGCTGTAATTATTGACAGGGTCAAACATAACTAGAAGACCCCTCTGAAAAGTGCCAGGGATATCAGAGGAACATGCCTTGATTTTGGAGGACCTGGAGCAATCTTGACAGGCTCTGGCAGGTGAACGACTTTCAATGTCATGGCTGAAGTACACTCTGGCTAACAGCTGAAATGAAGAGTTTCTGTCTTTCTTCGGCTTTATTCTACCTCTTGTTGGCTTATTCTCTTCATGTTGGGTCGAGATCCGATTCTTGTAGGCATCTATTCTTCCTCTTATTTTAGATTATCTGTCTATAATTCAATACCTACCAAGGTACTAACTGATAACTGAGGCATTAGACAACAAGGCTTTATGGTGTGATATGTCTCCTGTTTATTTTTATTTTTTTCTTGAGATGGAGTCTCACTCTGTCACCCACGCTGGAGTGCAATGGTGCAATCTCAGCTCACTGCAACCTCCACCTCCCCGGTTCAAGCGATTCTCCCGCCTCAGCCTTCTGAGTAGCTGGGATTCCAGGCACCTGCCGTTATGCCCAGCTAATTTTTGTGTTTTTGTGGAGACGGGGTTTCACCATGTTGGGTAGGCTGGTCTTGAGCTCCTGACCTCAGGTGATCCTCCTGCCTCGGCCTTCTAAAGTGCTGGAATTATAGGCGTGAACCACCGCACCCAGCCTTCCTGTTGATTTTAATTCAATTCAATTTAACAAATATTTATTGCACTGCTTCTATTTTAAGGATGAGGATCACAATATAATAGGGAAAGGAAAATGTCTATATAAATTATTCAGTAAAATAGGAACCAAAATTTTATCATAAATCATGAAAAAGAGAATTTGGGACTTTATCTTGAAGAATGATTAGAAAACTAGGAAAATTGTATCCTAGTCTATACATGACAAATTGTAGGTAATCATTTAACCACAAGCTAATTCTAAGAAGAAACAGAGTAAAATCAAGTATTGAGTGTTTTGTTGTTGTTGTTTGTGTTTGCAAAAATATCTGAGGACTCTCTCTTAATCCTTGAATGTGAAATCATTCTATTTTGAAGTACTTATCATTCTGGTTAAATTTTAATTTTAATTTAAAAAATTTATCCACCTGCATCAGATAATCATAACTTAGGGACTTTTTGTGTCATTTGAGCACTTACTTACATTGCTTTTTTATTATTATTATTATACTTTAAGTTTTAGGGTACATGTGCACAATGTGCAGGTTAGTTACATATGTATACATGTGCCATGCTGGTGTGCTGCACCCATTAACTCGTCATTTAGCATTAGGTATATCTCCTAATGCTATCCCTCCCCCCTCCCCCCACCCCACAACAGTCCCCAGAGTGTGATGTTCCCCTTCCTGTGTCCATGTGTTCTCATTGTTCAATTCCCACCTATGAGTGAGAACATGTGGTGTTTGGTTTTTTGTCCTTGTGATAGTTTACTGAGAATGATGATTTCCAATTTCATCCATGTCCCTACAAAGGACATGAACTCATCATTTTTTATGGCTGCATAGTATTCCATGGTGTATATGTGCCACATTTTCTTAATCCAGTCTATCATTGTTGGACATTTGGGTTGGTTCCAAGTCTTTGCTATTGTGAATAGTGTGGCAATAAACATACGTGTGCATGTGTCTTTATAGCAGCATGATTTATAATCCTTTGGGTATATACCCAGTAATGGGATGGCTGGGTCAAATGGTATTTCTAGTTCTAGATCCCTGAGGAATCACCACACTGACTTCCACAAGGCTTGAACTAGTTTACAGTCCCACCAACAGTGTAAAAGTGTTCCTATTTCTCCACATCCTCTCCAGCACCTGTTGTTTCCTGACTTTTTAATGACTGCCATTCTAACTGGTGTGAGATGGTATCTCATTGTGGTTTTGATTTGCATTTCTCTGATGGCCAGTGATGGTGAGCATTTTTCCATGTGTATTTTGGCTGCATAAATGTCTTCTTTTGAGAAGTGTCTGTTCATGTCCTTCACCCACTTTTTGATGGGGTTGTTTGTTTTTTTCTTGTAAATTTGTTTGAGTTCATTGTAGATTCTGGATATTAGCCCTTTGTCAGATGAGTAGGTTGCGAAAATTTTCTCCCATTTTGTAGGTTGCCTGTTCACTCTGATGGTAGTTTCTTTTGCTGTGCAGAAGCTCATTAGTTTAATTAGATCCTGTTTGTCAATTTTGGCTTTTGTTGCCATTGCTTTTGGTGTTTTAGACATGAAGTCCTTGCCCATGCCTGTGTCCTGAATGGTAATGCCTAGGTTTTCTTCTAGGGATTTTATGGTTTTAGATCTAACGTTTAAGTTTTTAATCCCTCTTGAATTAATTTTTGTACAAGGTGTAAGGAAGGGATCCAGTTTCAGCTTTCAACATACGGCTAGCCAGTTTCCCCAGCACCATTTATTAAATAGGGAATCCTTTCCCCATTGCTTGTTTTTCTCAGGTTTGTCAAAGATCAGATAGTTGTAGATATGCGGCATTATTTCTGAGGGCTGTGTTCTGTTCCATTGATCTATATCTCTGTTTTGGTACCAGTACCATGCTGTTTTGGTTACTGTAGCCTTGTAGTATAGTTTGAAGTCAGGTAGCGTGATGCCTCCAGCTTTGTTCTTTTGGCTTAGGATTGACTTGGCGATGCGGGCTCTTTTTTGGTTCCATATGAACTTTAAAGTAGTTTTTTCCAATTCTGTGAAGAAAGTCATTGGTAGCTTGATGGGGATGGCATTGAATCTATAAATTACCTTGGGCAGTATGGCCATTTTCACGATATTGATTCTTCCTACCCATGAGCATTGAATGTTCTTCCATTTGTTTGTATCCTCTTTTATTTCCTTGAGCAGTGGTTTGTAGTTCTCCTTGAAGAGGTCCTTCATGTCCCTTGTAAGTTGAATTCCTAGGTATTTTATTCTCTTTGAAGCAATTGTGAATGGGAGTTCACTCGTGATTTGGCTCTCTGTTTGTCTGTTATTGGTGTATAAGAATGCTTGTGATTTTTGTACATTGATTTTGTATCCTGAGACTTTGCTGAAGTTGCTTATCAGCTTAAGGAGATTTTGGGCTGAGACGATGGGGTTTTCTACATATACAATCATGTCATCTGCAAACAGGGACAATTTGACTTCTTCTTTTCCTAATTGAATACCCTTTATTTCCTTCTCCTGCCTAATTGCCCTGGCCAGAACTTCCAACACTATGTTGAATAGGAGTGGTGAGAGAGGGCATCCCTGTCTTGTGCCAGTTTTCAAAGGGAATGCTTCCAGTTTTTGCCCATTCAGTATGATATTGGCTGTGGGTTTGTCATAGATAGCTCTTACTATTTTGAGATACGTCCCATCAATACCTAATTGATTGAGAGTTTTTAGCATGAAGGGTTGTTGAATTTTGTCAAAGGCCTTTTCTGCATCTATTGAGATAATCATGTGGTTTTTGTCTTTGGTTCTGTTTACATGCTGGATTACATTTATTGATTTGCGTATATTGAACCAGCCTTGCATCCCAGGGATGAAGCCCACTTGATCATGGTGGATAAGCTTTTTGATGTGCTGCTGGATTCGGTGTGCCGGTATTTTATTGAGGATTTTTGCATCAATGTTCATCAAGGATATTGGTCTAAAATTCTCTTTTTTGGTTGTGTGTCTGCGCGGCTTTGGTATCAGGATGATGCTGGTGTCATAAAATGAGTTAGGGAGGATTCCCTCTTTTTCTATTGATTGGAATAGTTTCAGAAGGAATGGTACCAGTCCTCCTTGTACCTCTGGTAGAATTCGGCTGTGAATCCATCTGGTCCTGGACTCTTTTTGGTTGGTAAGCTATTGATTATTGCCACAATTTCAGAGCCTGTTATTGGTCTATTCAGAGATTCAACTTCTTCCTGGTTTAGTCTTGGGAGAGTGTATGTGTCGAGGAATTTAATCATTTCTTCTAGATTTTCTAGTTTATTTGCATAGAGGTGTTTGTAGTATTCTCTGATGGTAGTTTGTATTTCTGTGGGATCGGTGGTGATATCCCCTTTATCATTTTTCATTGTGTCTCTTTGATTCTTCTCTCTTTTCTTCTTTATTAGTCTTGCTAGCAGTCTATCAATTTTGTTGATCCTTTCAAGAAACCAGCTCCTGGATTCATTAATTTTTTGAAGGGTTTTTTGTGTCTCTATTTCCTTCAGTTCTGCTCTGATTTTAGTTATTTCTTGCCTTCTGCTAGCTTTTGAATGTGTTTGCTCTTGCTTTTCTAGTTCTTTTAATTGTGATGTTAGGGTGTCAATTTTGGATCTTTCCTGCTTTCTCTTGTGGGCATTTAGTGCTATAAATTTCCCTCTACACACTGCTTTGAATGTGTCCCAGAGATTCTGGTATGTTGTGTCTTTGTTCTCGTTGGTTTCAAAGAACATCTTTATTTCTACCTTCATTTCGTTATGTACCCAGTAGTCATTCAGGAGCAGGTTGTTCAGTTTCCATGTAGTTGAGTGGTTTTGAGTGAGTTTCTTAATCCTGAATTCTAGTTTTATTGCACTGTGCTCTGAGAGACAGTTTGTTATAATTTCTGTTCTTTTACATTTGCTGAGGAGAGCTTTACTTCCAACTATGTGGTCAATTTTGGAATAGGTGTGGTGTGGTGCTGAAAAAAATATATATTCTGTTGATTTGGGGTGGAGAGTTCTGTAGATGTCTATTAGGTCCGCTTGGTGCAGAGCTGAGTTCAATTCCTGGGTATCTTTGTTAACTTTCTGTCTCGTCGATCTGTCTAATGTTGACAGTGGGGTGTTAAAGTCTCCCATTATTATTGTGTGGGAGTCTAAGTATCTTTGTAGGTCACTCAGGACTTGCTTTACGAATCTGGGTGCTCCTGTATTGGGTGCATATATATTTAGGATAGTTAGCTCTTCTTGTTGAATTGATCCCTTTACCATTATGTAATGGCCTTCTTTGTCTCTTTTGATCTTTGTTGGTTTAAAGTCTGTTTTATGAGAGACTAGGATTGCAACCCCTGCCTTTTTTTGCTTTCCATTTGCTTGGTAGATCTTCCTCCATCCTTTTATTTTGAGTCTATTTGTGTCTCTGCACGTGAGATGGGTTTCCTGAATACAGCACACTGATGGGTCTTGACTCTTTATCCAATTTGCCAGTCTGTGTCTTTTAATTGGAGCATTAAGTCCATTTATATTTAAAGTTAATATTGTTATGTGCGAATTTGATCCTGTCATTATGATGTTAGCTGGTTATGTTGCTCGTTAGTTGATGCAGTTTCTTCCTAGCCTCGATGGCCTTTACATTTTGGCATGATTTTGCAGCGGCTGGCACTGGTTGTGCCTTTCCATGTTTAGCGCTTCCTTCAGGAGCTCTTTTAGGGCAGGCCTGGTTGTGAGACAATCTCTCAGCATTTGCTTGTCTGTAAAGTATTTTATTTCTCCTTCACTTATGAAGCTTAGTTTGGCTGGACATGAAATTCTGGGTTGAAAATTCTTTTCTTTAAGAATGTTGAATATTGGCCCCCACTCTCTTCTGGCTTGTAGGGTTTCTGCCGAGAGATCCGCTGTTAGTCTGATGGGCTTCCCTTTGTGGGTAACCCGACCTTTCTCTCTGGCTGCCCTTAACATTTTTTCCTTCATTTCAACTTTGGTGAATCTGACAATTATGTGTCTTGGAGTTGCTCTTCTCGAGGAGTATCTTTGTGGCGTTCTCTGTATTTCCTGAATCTGAATGTTGGCCTGCCTTGCTAGATTGGGGAAGTTCTCCTGGATAATATCCTGCAGAGTGTTTTCCAACTTGGTTCCATTCTCCCCATCACTTTCAGGTACACCAATCAGACGCAGATTTGGTCTTTTCACATAGTCCCATATTTCTTGGAGGCTTTGTTCGTTTCTTTTTATTCTTTTTTCTCTACACTTCCCTTCTCGCTTCATTTCATTGATTTCATCTTCCATCACTGATACCCTTTCTTCCAGTTGGTCACATCGGCTCCTGAGGCTTCTGCATTCTTCACGTAGTTCTCGAGGTTTGGCTTTCAGCTCCATCAGCTCCTTTAAGCACTTCTCTGTATTGGTTATTCTAGTTATACATTCGTCTAAAGCTTTTTCAGAGTTTTCAACTTCTTTGCCTTTGGTTTGAGTTTCCTCCTGTAGCTCGGAGTAGTTGGATCATCTGAAGCCTTCTCTCAGCTCGTCAAAGTCATTCTCCGTCCAGCTTTGTTCCGTTGCTGGTGAGGAACTGCGTTCCCTTGGAGGAGTAGAGGCGCTCTGCTTTTTAGAGTTTCCAGTTTTTCTGCTGTGTTTTTTCCCCATCTTTGTGGTTTTAACTACTTTTGGTCTTTGATGATGGTGTTGTACAGATGGGTTTTTGGTGTGGATGTCCTTTCTGTTTGTTAGTTTTCCTTCTAACAGACAGGACCCTCAGCTGCAGGTCTGTTGGAGTTTGCTAGAGGTCCACTCCAGACCCTGTTTGCCTGGGTATCAGCAGCGGTGTCTGCAGAACCGAGGATTTTCGTGATCTGCGAATGCTGCTGTCTGATTTTTCCTCTGGAAGTTTTGTCTCAGAGGAGTACCCGGCCGTGTGAGGTGTCAGTCTGCCCCTACTGGGGGGTGCCTCCCATTTAGGCTGCTCGGGGGTCAGGGGTCAGGGACCCACTTGAGGAGGCAGTCTGCCTGTTCTCAGATCTCCAGCTGTGTGCTGGGAGAACCACTGCTCTCCTCAAAGCTGTCAGACAGGGACATTTAAGTCTGCAGAGGTTACTGCTGTCTTTTTGTTTGTCTGTGCCCTGCCCCCAGAGGTGGAGCCTACAGAGGCAGGCAGGCCTCCTTGAGCTGTGCTGGGCTCCACCCAGTTCGAGCTTCCTGGCTGTTTTGTTTACCTAAGTGAGCCTGGGCAATGGCGGGTGCCCCTCCCCCAGCCTCCCTGCTGCCTTGCAGTTTGATCTCAGACTGCTGTGCTAGCCATCAGGGAGACTCCATGGGCGTAGGACCCTGCGAGCCGGGTGCGGTATATAATCTCCTGGTGCGCCGTTTCCTAAGCCTGTCGGAAAAGCTCAGTACTCGGGTGGGAGTGGCGCGATTTTCCAGATGCCATCTGTCACCCCTTTCCTTGACCAGGAAAGGGAACTCCCTGACTCCTTGGGCTTCCCGAGTGAGGCAATGCCTCACCCTGCTTCGGCTGGCGCACGGTGCGCTGCACCCACTGTCCTGCACCCACTGTCTGGCACTCCCTAGTGAGATGAACCTGGTACCTCAGATGGAAATGCAGATATCACTCATCTTCTGCGTCGGTCACACTGGGAGCTGTAGACTGGAGCTGTTCCCGTTCGGCCATCTTGGCTCCTTCGCTTACATTGCTTTTATTGACTTCATGAAATTTTTCATATTTTGCTAGATTTCAGTTTCTAATTGACATTGCCGGGATAGACATTAGTCTTAGGTGGAAACATTTTCTAAGTAAACAACTTATTGGTGAATACTTTTGTTGTGGTGACATTTACTTCACCATATAAACTCATATTTGTAGAGACTGGGATATTGATCCTTGTAATTAAAAAGGATTAGTGAAGGAGCTGTTGGGGAAGAAAAAAGTATAGCATAGCTTCTCCTTTCATGTGGCCAGCTGTCAGGAAGTTGGCACTTGGGCACATATTTCCTGAACTGTTTTTGATGATGCCTCTGCTAATAGTCTTCATTCTTGGGAAAGGGTGAGTAACCCAGGCAACCATGTGTCTCTCCCTACAAAGGAAATATATGGAATGAAGTCTGGAAATCACTGCTGTGAAAGGTCACATTGTATTCCCGACAAAGGGAAGGAATGATGGAGGTAATTCTGAGTTCATATTGTTGTGCAGTAGCATTTAGGAGCACGGCCTGGGAGCTAGACATCTTCATCTCCAGTCTTGGCTGCTTTACTAGTTGTATGAACTTGATCTTATTACTTATTTCTGCCTCAATTTGCATAATAATAGTACTACTTCTTAGGGTCAATGTGTGTATCATAGGAACAAAACTATGTCTGACATTTACTAAACATTCACTAAATATTAATTATTATTTTATTTTGGAATTAGCTTATCAGAAGATTATGCTCCCTTGGACTTTTTAGAGGCTTTCAAGTGGAAATGCTAGATTTTATGTAGGAGCTAAAGTCAGATGACTTTCATGTGCTAAAGGGAGGACAGGTGAAGGTCATCTGGGCAGTGGGGGAAACTGCCCCTAAAGCATCTTCTGTTCTGCTTTTGCTGTTTTTAGTTCTTAATGGGGAGTAAAGGATATATGGATTTGGGTAGAAAGGGGTGAGGATAAATGGCAGATTAGGAGAGGAAGGAATTTAATCTGCCTTGTACCAATGTTTTAGAAATTGGAGAGCATCGAGAAAACCAGTAAAGGAAGATTCAGGGCATAGCTCCTCTCTACAGCAACTCCAACATAATTACTTTACAAGCACAATTAAAGCTTAGGTTTTGAGTTCTATATTGTGGGGATAAGTTTTAGAAGTTCTGAAAAACGAATGACACAATTGTTTTACCTGACTCTGTCTGGATAACCTTGGCGTTCCTTGGTTTGATTTGATCTGTTGGTGGGAGCTGGTGTGGAGGATAAGATTTCAGGTAACCTTGAATAGTGTTTCAGGGGCCGGTGGAATGTTGACGGATCTCCTGTGAAGTGAATCTTTGTGAAGTGGATTTATTTTTCCCTACATTTCTTGTTACTTCTTTGGTGTCGTTTCTTGATTATCATTCTTGCATTACTACTTATTTCTACAATCTAAAGTCCTTGTGCTGATTTTGATTCCAGTAGCACCTGTAACTGTAGTCATTACATGATTTACTGTCTTTTAATGAGAATGTAGGTTCTCTAGGGAAAACACCATTTCCATCTATTTCTCTTGGCCCCCAGCAACTCTGTGCTGGCCTCCTTCTTTGCTGTTCTTCCTTGTTCCTTTTCCTGGTGAACTCTTACATATCATTCAGGACTCAGGTAAGTTGTCACTTTGGCTACAAATTCTTCCTTTGGTGGAATTATTGTTTGTTACTTTTCATGTGCTCTCTTAGTATCCTCTGATACAATACCCACCACACTGTATTATAATTTTTTTTTATGTAAAGTAATCTGATCACTTCTCCTTTCCTCCCTGTACCTCTTTGGTCCAAGCTACCACCTTCTCCCATTTGGATTACTCCAGTAGCCTCCTAAGTAATCTGCCTGCTTACACTCTTGCTTGTCTGCAGTCTGTCCTTCACATAGTTGCCAGAGTGATCCTTTTAAAATATAATACATATCATGTCACTGCTTTGCTCCAAGGCTTCAGGGGTTCTTCATTTCACTCAAAATAAAGGACAGAGTTCTTATTATGCCCTATAAAGTCTTACATGCACACTCCCACTCCCACCCTATTACTTTTCTGACCTCATCTGCTTCTCTCTTTCTTGCTTATTTTGCTTTAACTCCACTGGCATCCTTGTTTCTCAAACATGCCAGGCAGGTACTCTCCTGCTGCAGGGCTTTTGCACTGGCTGTCCACTGTGCCCTGGAATGCTCTTCCCCCAGACAGCTGCATGTTTTCCGCCTTACTTCTTTCAAAGGTTTTTCTCAAATAACAAGTTTTTAATGAGGCCTCTAATGATCACAGAGTAAAATTTCAACTTGTCTTTTACCTCCCAAATATTCTTGATACACCTTACTCTGATCTATTAGTTTCCCTAACATTTATTATTTACCATACTGTATAATTCATTTACTTATCATTTGAATTGTTTATTGTTTGTCTCTGCTGCTAAAAAGTAAACTGCATGCGGGCAGGGATTTTTGAATGCTTAATTTACTGATATGAATCCCAAATGTCTAGCATAGGAGAGGAAGGAATTTAATCTGCCTGTTGTACCAATGTTTTAGAAGTTGGGGAGCATCTCTATATATTTGTTAGGTTAATATGCTTGACTTCTTGACTAGATTGTGATCTCCTTGGGGCTTGAGTCTCTGCATTGTTTCTTCTTGTAGCCTCCTGGCCTACCATGGTTGCACACATAATGTGCTTAGTAAACCCTTGCTAAGTGAATACTTGTGGCACTGAATTGAGCCCATTTGTTCATGACAAATATGATTACTTTGGTGACTTTATGTTTTATATTTATGTAACTTTAATGAAAGCTGAAGAGCTCTTTCTAAAAATCAAAATACCTGCTTTCTTCTCTAGTCATAAGGAAAGGTAAGAGGGTGGAGAGGCATGGAAAAAATAGTAGTTCTGTTTAACTTTAAATAACTCCAAATTATCCTGAGAGGATCCTTCTCCAGCCTATGATGAAGTGTGCCACAGAGGAAATAACAGCATTTTGAAGAACCTGGACATCCTGAATGCTTCTTGATGATGAGAGTTTAAATTTTTAGTTTGAAGTATCGAGAATTCAGCATTTAGCAGAGATACTCATATTCATATGACAGTCCTGAGAAACATTTCCAAGGCAGATAAAGATTAAGTTGGATTATTTATGCTATGGTACTTCTCCATTATTGCAAATAAGCCAGACAAACTGGAGTACATCCAGGGTACAGCAACCAGGGAGCTGAAAGGTTTGGAAACTATGCCAGATGAGGGATGATTGAAAGACCTTAGAATTTTTAGCCTGTAGAATAAAATACAGTGGCAGTGTGACAATTTCTCTAAGATTTTGGAAGGACAGTCATGTATAGAAAGACTTAGACTGATTTTGTGTTGTTCTACAGCAATAATTCCCAGATGTCAGCTTGATGATCAGTGGTTTACTGCATGCCTTGTTAAAAAGATTCCCTGGCCCTCCTAAACTTAGTGAATCTAAATTTCTGGGGATGAATCCCAGGAATCTATATTTTTAAGAAGTTTCCTGTGATTCTGATGTTTAGCCAAGTTTGTGAACAATTGTCTCAAACTGAGCTCTCCAATACAGTAGCCACTAACTACCAATTGCTGTTGAATAGTTGAAATGTGCTTAATACAAATTGAGGAGTGATATAAGTATAGAAATACATACTAGGTTCTGAAGACTTAGTATAAAATATAAAATCTTATTAATATTTTTATGTTGATTATATGTTGGAATAATATTTTGGATAGTGGGTTAAATAAATATATTATTCAAATTAAAATCGCTTGTTTCTTTTTACTTTTTTAAGGTGGCTACTAGAAATGTAAAATTACTTACGTGACTCATCTTTATGGCTCTTATACTTCTATTGGACAACACTGGTGTAAAGGGCAAAACTAGGTCTCTAAAAAAAGTTGCGAATAGTCATTTTAAGATAAATCTTTCAACAAAGTTCCAACATTTAAGTAGCTTTTTTTTTTTTTTGGAATAGCTATCCTTCTATCTGTCCATCTATCCAGTCATCCATCCACCCACCCATCCATCCATCCATCCATCCACCCATTCACCCATCCATCCATCCATCCACCCATTCACCCATCCATCCATCCATCCATCCATCCATCCATCCATCCATCCATCCATCCATCCATTCATCCATCCATCCATCCATCCAATAAACATGTCTCTAATAATACTTAAGTGGAGATTAGATAACTGTATTTTAGCAAAAATGTTTCAATGGTGTGTAGATGGGAGTTAGATTAAACGATTTCTGAAGTCACTTGCATTCAGCCAGAAGTAAATTTCCTCCTTCCTTTTAGTTAACTTTTCTTTTTCTTGTAAACTCTGATGTCCATAACATCCTCTTTTTCATCTCTCTGACAATCTTTAACACTATGTTCAAAACAGTTCCCTTCTAAAGAGCATCTTGGATTGTTCTAATGCTTTCTTTGCTACTGAGAGATATCCTGCCCTTTACTCCTGTGCTGTGCATTGTGTATGTTTTATAAATATGTATTCTTAATAGTAGTGATCTACTTTATTTCTTCCATACACTGGTGTTTTACAGCTTAATCTATTTTGCTTGTCTATTTAAATTGAGAATCCCCTAGGCAAGCACTGTGTCTAATTCTGTTTGTACAGTCTAACACATTGTACTGATGGACCATTAAGTGTCCCAGAAAAAATGCCAAATAGATTAAGTATTTCAGAGCAGAACATAACCTATATTTTTAGAACTTATTTAAATTTCCAGTGGTAATTAGTAGCTGGATATCTTTACTATGAATTGCGTTTGTTGACATATACTTGTAACTGAGCAGAGTTCTTCCTGGAGACTGATGGATTGTTAAAAAAGGCATATAAAAATGTTTCCTTTAGGCTACCAATGAGATGCAATGCTCCTAGTAACTGAACGTTGAACCTGGATGTTTTCTGAGAGCCTGTTGACTTTGTTTGGAGGAGGACATGTCCTTCACTGATGTATTCTTCCCACATTTCATCAGATTGCTAATTATACTATAAAAACAGATTTATTTAAAGTATATGAGTACTCCAGAGAGGCAACTTATTTTATGACACTATCATTCATATGTTTGTTCTTCCTTCTGAGACTGATTTTCAAAAGTTCTGTTGTAATGTAAGTAATAGTGTTATTGCTTTTGTTAATACTTTCTATTCCCTGATGTTCAGAGTGAATTTTTATGTAGGATACCTAATAGATCGTTTAATTCAACCAACTCAGGAAAGCACTATGACTCTAGGCTTTATGTTTTTGCCTTTCAAATGAAAACAGGGATTTTTCACTCTAGGAGAAGAAATATCATATCCCAAATAAAGGGGAGAAATGTTTAAAATGTCTCAAAGGAGGAATTGTTCAGTCCAAATTTGACTCTAAAGAATTCAGACTTGGGTTTGCCTGGGATCTTAATACTCTTAATATTTCACTATTATTCTGAAGGAAAATGGGTAGAAACAACTTTACCAATTTCCTTAAACTTAAAATCCAAAGGTCAGAAATTGGACTTTTAAAATTCCTAACTCAAATCTGGATTGTCTTCATTGAAATCTTTCTGAAGTTTATTATTAATTTCTATGATAAACCATAATCCTGAAGATATGAGACACTTTTAAGTTATACATTTTTATAAGACTATTATGTTATGAGTTAAAATGAAGACATATTTGAAGTTGAAATGCAGTGGATATAAGAACTTGATTGGATAAGAACTTGATTTGGAACATGGGAATTCACAAGAAATGAGGCCTCTAAAGGGAAAGAAAAGAACACAGAGTAAATGTATATTTATTGCCACTCACCTTGAAGACACTAAGCCTGTGATGTAGAGGTCAGTTTTTTAAAAGTTGCTACAAAAATTTCATTAT
Organism: Pongo abelii; assembly: GCF_028885655.2. NCBI lineage: Eukaryota > Metazoa > Chordata > Mammalia > Primates > Hominidae > Pongo > Pongo abelii. Next base: position 42,484,425 of record NC_071995.2, on the reverse strand, counting down.
CCTTATCATAGGTGCCTCTCTACAATAAAGCATCTCATAGTACATTTTCATCCTTTTGCTGCTGTGGGTTCAATTTTTAATAATTGGGCTGCATTTCCAGGAAAATTGTGCAATTTAAATTGTTCTTTGATAACATACTTTCAAATTAGAACACGTTTCAAAGACTAATGGAAAAAAATGAGCATTCACTCTGAATCATTGACCAGGCAGGAAACTGTCGAGTGGGGAGAGCCCACCTATTTAATGGATGATTACTTTTTGTTATTTTGGTCAGCAAATTAGTAAAGTCAGAGGGTGAAGTTGGGAAAATGCCAGTTAGCTTGTGGAAACTTGCAGGCTTATTTCTAAAACTTTTCGGGACTGATGTTAATTACACAGGCATCTGAAAAGCAAAAATGGGTTTTAAATGAACACTATCTTAGCTGCCTCATGAAGAAAAGAGAGGGAATGTTTAAACTGTTCCCATCTGTGTGTAACAAAGCTTTTCTCTCAGGGGAAAAACACAGAATAGAGGTGCAAATGCTGAGCTACCTCATTTTAGACTTTCTAAAGTTATATAACAACATGACAAATATGTGCTACTGGAAAATATTGTAGGAAAGGATTAATCTTCTTTTCCACACTGTCTTGATAGAAGAACTAGGTAAGGAAAATCTAATTTGTTAACGTTTTTTTCCAGCAGTGTATGTTGAGATATGAATCTGTAGAAATACATTATTCAGATAATTAAATTGAGATATGGAATTTCAGGCAATAGGCTCTTCACTCAAAGAAAAAGAGTAAATCAAATCCACTGTTGATATTGACAGTGAATGCATTTATATTTTAGTGGATTAAATGGAGAGAACTCATTCAAAATAAGTCTATAAAAATACAAGAGGGAACAATGGAAAGCGTGAAATAAATGTTATTTTTGTGTTCTTTTTGCAGAGATACTTGCTTTTAATTAGAGAAGTTAGAACCAAATATACTTAAAAATAAAAGATCAAATGCTTTTGAAGGGCAAAATCTGTTCTTATGGCATTGTAGGTTTTGAGCAAGAACAAGATATGGCATAAGACTCCACAAAACAGATTCAGCTGTCAGTATGTGACGCGTGAAAAGACCTGGGCACTGCTGGCTCTGGAACTTGGTCTCGCTGGTACAGATTGTTGCCAATCTTGGAAACTGAAATAGGCCATTTCGCACATGGCACATCATCCCTCTGTAGGAGGAATGGGGTTTATAAATGTTAGTTGGCTACTATTCCCTCCTCCAGATAGACTGGTGAAGCATATTTTTTGCATTTTGGTTTTGAAGGCACTCTTATGTTTAGAGCTTTAGTTTAATTCTATCTTTAGCTATAGCTGTAAATTAAAAAAATTACTGGTAGAAAGTAAAAATGACAGCAAAGTCATAAGCAAGATGCTAAAAAGGATTGAAACAAGATCATACTTGACTTCATTTATATCATTCTGTCTATTTTTTATTTGTGCATATTTTGTTATTGGCATGCAATCATAAAGAGTCCAAATTTCGGCTTGTCTGAGGTTTTAGTACATTTAATATTTCATTATTCAGAAAGGAAATGCATAGAAATGACTTTGTTAAATTCTGTAGCAAATTATTCCTGAAGTTTAACCATTAATATTTATTTATAGATATGAATTCATTATTCCTCTTGATTTATGGTAGGGGGTGGCAGTGGGTGGGTGAGTTTGGAAGACTAACCCAAGCAGATGTCATTACTGTTTCCAGTATAGTAGTGTGTTGACCAGATGGATTCAGGTGTTTCTATTATAAAGCAATAACTATTTAGAGTTCTCGTGTTGATTCTTCGAACAAAAAGGTAAGTGTTGAATTACTTGGTTAATATAAAATGTGTAGCACTCTAGCCTAGTTTCATTCATAGTTATTTAGGTATGTACATATAATATAGATATTTTAAGTATACTATATGTAAGAGAATCTTGGACTCCCACATCTTCCTAATTAGTCCCAAGAGCAAAATTTGTCTGTTTCTTCTAATTCTTTCACCTGGAACCACCAGTTTCCTCCTAAATTGCACTTCATGCTTCCTGATATCTTTGGCTGTTCTCTTTAACATTGGCATCTATATTATCACCGTTGCCAAGGGTTTATGCAGTCTCTTTGGGAGCGGGTTCCATTTCATGGTACTGCAAGGGCTTTAATGGTATTGCCTATTTATTCAAATTATTTGTTTTGTTGCTGGTTTTTTTTTTTTCTGTATTTCAGTTTGGCAGATTTTGCAATGACTCTGAGGTGCTTTAGTTTCATAAACTTACTTTATACAATGAGCCCTACATAACTGTTTTAGTATATGTTTCTGATGTTAACTTTTTACATAAAAAGAATTACTGTTTTGCATTGATGTCTTGTTAGATAAATGAAGGATAAGCTCTAATTGACTGTAATCTTCAAAAATTAAATTATAACAATTTAAAAATAACAACTTGTTAACAAACCACTAATATATTATAGTTTTAGAGCAAATAAAAATATTTTTTAAATGGCTCTCCTGATTCTTTTAAAAGAAAAATTACTAATAAGTGAATGGAATAGACATCCTTGTCATTCTATCTCCAGCACTATCTCATTTAAACAGAGTCTTCCTTTTCTACTTAATTCATTTTTGTATTGCTGGAATTTTTTATAAATTTGCATTACTTGTATAATTAATTATGAAAAAATAATAATTAAAAAACTATTTTTTAGGACTACTAAATTAGAAGTTATGTCCCTCAAAATTATCACTAGCCCTATGAAGTTATACCTGTCTACTCTGTATTTATATCTACTTTCATTGAGGTATCATTAACATGCAATTAAATGCACAAATCTTGTGTGCTTAGTTTGATGAGTTTAGATAATTGTATACAATCAGATAACCGCCACCCAAAACAGGATTTAGCATATTACCATTCCCAGGGAAAGTTCCATGTGCCCCTTTGTAGTCAGTTCCCACCTCTCCCACACAATTACTCTCTGGCTTTTCACAAAATAGACTAGTTTTGCTATATTTGGATTTTATACAAGTGGAATCAAGCAATATGCTTTTGTGCCTGGCTTTTTTCACTTATGTTAACGTCTTTAAATTTATTTATGTTGTATGTGTCAGTAATGCATTCCCTTTTGCTGCTATTATTTCACTGTATGAATATACCACAATTTGATGATCTATTTTCCTGCTGATAAACACCTGGGTTTTTTCTAGTCTTTGGCTATTGTGAATAAAACTGCCATAAATATTCTCTAAAAGTTTCTTTTGGACGTTTACTTTTATTCCCTTTGGATAAATGTCTGTGAGAGGAAATTTGGGGTTGATGTACATTTAACTTTTTAAGAAACTTCCAAACAGTTCACCAAAGTGATTGTACCATTTTGTACTGTTCAATACTCATATAGAAATGTATGAGAGTTCTCAGTGTTTCTTGCAGTCTTTTTGATTTGATCTATTTTCATGGGTATGAAGAGATATTTCATTCTGGACTTAATTTGTATTTCCCTGATATCTCATGATGTATTCACTGATCATTATATATTTTCTATTTTTGAAATGTCCATTTAGTTGTTCTAAAAATGAGATTTGCATCTTTTTATTTTTGGTTTGTAGGATTTTTTCATTTATTATGAATACATGTCCTTTGTTAGATATTTATTTTGTGGATATTTTCTCCCAGTTTGTGGCTTGTCTATTTTCTTCATGGATTTCTTCGATGAGCAGGAATATTTATTTTTAATGGAGTTCAAGTTATCATTATTTTTTGTTTTGTGGTTTCAGTATTTTGTGTCTTGTTCAAGAAATCCTACTTGCATCTAATTTTAAAAACCTTTTAAAATTTGTGAGTTCCTGTTTCCCAATGTGTAAATTCAACAGAAAGAAACAGACCTAAATAATCTTAAAATTTTAAAGCAGCCTGTCACAACATCATTTTACTTACATGGGCCAGGCAAGTAATGTAAATGAGTTCACTGAACCAGATATGAGATTATGAGGGGTACTGAGGTCAGTGGGTGAGTGGGAAGGAAAGGTGTCACTTAGAGCTATTCAAATTCAAATTTACATGTCTGTAGATGGGTGGGCCACTTGGGGGTTACTGGCTTGTGACCCTTGCCTTAAAGAATTGTAACATATTTTTTATAAGTGATTTTTTTGGTCCCGTGACCACTGCTTAAAGCATGAGCTCTTTTTAGATGGGAAGTAGTGATCAGTCTATTGATTAAAAAGCCCAGTTTCTCAAATAGCCTCCCCCTTCTCTCTCTCTCTCTCTCTCTTTTTTATAAAGTGATGACAGTTCATGAGGAGAGAGGTATGGTTTTTGTGACCTCATACTTGAGATCTTTGGGAGGAGTATTCTCTGGCTTCTGTCCAGGTGGGATGGGGGTGGGGAAGAAGAGGGTCTTGTCCTGTGTTTGTCTGTCTGTTGCTCTGGGGGTTGATATCCTTTGCCCACCTGTTGCTGTGTGTTCTGCTGGCACTTGTAACTGAAGTCTATGGTTGCTGTCACTTGTTCACTGGATTTTTATTAGCTCCATCAGAGCCCAGTGGCATCTCCTGGCTGACTGCCTTATCTTGGCTCCCATTGGTGCTGTAGACCCTAGGGAGTCTGGTGCTAACTCATATTTGAGCCTAGCCTGGGAGGTTGGTCCTCTGCATCACTTTCTATAAAGCCACCTCACCACTTCTCCAGTGTCCTTTCTGGCAAGGTCCCCAGCCAAACATTGGGACAGGTAAATTTCAGGACATCCCCTCTCCTTAGCCTTAACACTGCTGCACTTCAGTGTTTACTTTACTGTGGCTATGCCCTAAGTTTATACAGTGCAGCCCCCACAGCCATCATCTTCCTGAGTCAACAGGAAGTGGGCAAGAGTCTTTTTCTGCTTTTTTTTTTTTGAGACAGAGTTTCACTCTGTCGCCCAGACCGGATGCAGTGGTGTGATCTTGGCTCACTACAACCTCCGACTCCCAGGTTCAAGTGATTCTCGAACCTCAGCCTCCCGAGTGCTTGGGATGACAGGCATGCAACACCACACCCAGCTAATTTTTGTGTTTTTAGTAGAGATGGGGTTTTGCCATGTTGGCCAGGCTGGTCTTGAACTCCTGGCCTCAAGTGATCCACCTGCTGCAGTGTCCCAAAGTTCTCTACTCTGACACTTAATACAGCTCCCTCTCTCCAGGCCAAAACCCCAAGAGAGGAAAAAAAAACAATCTCTTCACTTTGCTTATTTTCTTCACAACCTTTTCCAGTCTTGCATGGAGTGGGTTAAAAAAATTTTTTTTTTTAACTTCTCGTTTCTCTTTTCTGCTCCCTTGGTGTCATTGTGGAAGGAATACAAGGCTTTTTTTTTTTTTTTTTTTTTTTTTTTTCCCCCATTTCTTCTGTACTTAGCCAAAATCTTTCAGGCAGAAGACTGCTTAGACTAGCTAAGGTAAATGCATTTAGAAAGGCACATTAATAATTTATAAAATAGTATCCCTGTTACACGTAAGAAAATAGAAACAAGTCCACTGTGTTAAATCTCCTGTATTAGTCTCAGCAGAGTTGAACAATAAATAGTAATAGGATATATGATTATAATACTTAAGGAATGTACAGATTGGTTTCAAAGATAGGATTAATAGAAGTAAAGCACACATATAAGACAGATAATAATCTAATACCCTTACTTCACGAGAATGAGGGTTCAAATATTCTACTTTTAATCCTGTTTGCTTCCTTACTTCACTGGTGAGGTTGGCATGGGGTGAGTTGCTGCTCTGCCCATGGTAATAATGAGTCCCTTGCCCATTACTGTGGTCCTTTTTCTGTCCTGGCCTGTCAGCCTTGGAGCTACTGGAAGCATAGAATGTTATGTAATACTCTGAGTTCTGGTATCAGGCATTGTATAGTATGGGAGAAAACTTTGCCAGGCATTAATCAGCTGCTCTCTGTAACACTCCCACAAGGTATTCTGAGCTTAAAAAGCCACTTTCAGAAGTCCTGTGGCTGACACTGGCTTCGGAACATTATTGTTTATGAAATCTCAGGATGCCACAGTATATGGATGGGTTGTTTTTAATTTTGGAAGGTTGTATAACTTAAAATAAACCAAATAACATTTGTATGTATCATACATAGAGAGCTCAAATGGAAATTGAAAGACCATTTGGACAACTTAATAAATTGGCAAGTACAAATATGTACACTTGCATAACAAACCACATATGCTATTGGCATGGGAAAAAAAACTAGAAAAAATATGTTTTAGGATTTATTTTGAGTTGATCATCTTAATGGGTTCAGTTGCTTACAATGAAATATCATAATACTTTTGCATATTGTCTGAAAGGGGAGAATTTGGAAGAAAAATTGGAAGTTTTTCACCTGGAACCTGAGCTACTCCACTACTGCAGCCACTTAAAATGCAATAGGATGCAGTAGCAACAATATTGACGTGACAAATGATAATGGTTCCAGAGGAGCCATGCTGATCAATATTGCTAGTGATCCATAAATGGAGGACTCTCTTAGCAGGGTTTGATATGATTAGACCACAGTGGCACTAAAGAAACCATTCCCCTCTGCAGAGTCAAGAATCTTCATAGAAACAGAGCATCCATGTTGATGCTGACACTATAGACTGTCTGGCAATGCTGGAATTTTTCCTTATTGTAAATGCATCATTAACTATGATGGCTCCAAGAAACTTTTGTGGTCTTTGGGCGTCAATAATCTCTAAATATATACTTGCATAATGAACCACAGATGCTATGTGAACATTTTCACAGACATCTGGCCTATAAGTTGTCTCTTAAATGGCCTTAAACCATGTGCATGGCCAAGTCAGTAACTTCAAGGGATGTACTCCAATCATTAGTCCATATGGTTATTAGTGCTCCTGGTGTAAATGTTCTAAGTCCATTTTTATTATATTAGCATTTTCATAAGTCCAGAATGAGCACTGCCATAGTGTGGAGTAAAGGCCATTTTCTAATCTAAAGTCTTGAATTCTGAAAGCCTTCAGGATTAAACCTTTGACATGAATAGAGACTAGGCAGTCCAATAAAATGTACACCTTGGCTCAAAGACTTTCCCTGGAAGTGGAGGCAAATTGAATTTTGCTGCTTCAGGCTCTTTAGGATAACTCTCATGGGGCCTGAGAGTAGATATAATAATAAAACTGATTGACCTCTGATTTTTGCCTTAGTACTGTGTGTGTGTGTGTGTATGTGCATGTGTTTATGAAAAATCTCTGGTTCACAAAGTTCCAAATCTTAATTGTTAGCTTTGGGTCATTTCCTTCACTTCAGAAATTCAGTTTCCATTGAATTTAAAATGAGGATTTTTACCTTAGGACTGCCTTTCACCCCAGCTTCTCTGTAATCAAAGCTGTCCAACAGAATAGTGTCATGGAAACATCCAGTCCAATATGGTAGCCACTAACTCTCTGTGGCTGTTGAGCACTTGAAATGTGGCTAATGTGAATGAAGAACTGAATTTTAGATTTTATTTAATTTTGATACTTTAGGCTTTATGCGACTAGTGGATTGATCTAGCCACTGTACACTATGCACTATACTGTACTGTGTTGAACAGCACAGTTCTAAATGCTGTTCACCACTCCTGTCCTCTTCCATGTGCTTGGTGAACTTTAAGTCAGGAATTATAATACTTGATTAGCAAAAGCTATACTCAGTTAATGGGCACTATCTTTTTATACATACGCTCATTTGTGATGGGGAAAGTCTTGTTTGACATGTATAACAATATAATAGGAAGGCTAGAGTTTCTAGAATAAAATTTGGAGGCTGTATTACTTAATGACAATTTCTAAAGTTACAAGTGGTCAAATACTTTGAATTTTTCTGGTTTATAAAGAAGGGAAGCTTACCCTAGATTGAGGAAACTATATTGGAATTTTGGGACTCTCATTATTTCCATTTTGGAATGGAAAATATTAAGGATTAAAATGGTATGTAAAAAAATTCAGCAAGGGATAGGCTGGAATTATGTGGCAACTTTCTGGAATTGAGATAATAGAATGATTATTAATTATAATTTAAAAAAATTAGATTCCTTTTATATTAATTGTGCACAATGATAAACTCTTCCAGGGTATTATCCTTCACTAACTGGAAAAAAGAAAGATGGAGGTTTATTGTGATCAGATCTCCAGAAATGGCTACTTCCTACTAAATTAGTGATTTATTTAGGATTTTGAACTGGATTTTAAAATTTTGTGTACTTATATTTGTGCTCATCTGTTCACATTTCTTTGAGTTCTAATTTATATACAGTGAAATGCACACACACTAAGCACATAGCTCAAACCTGTATATGCCGTATCTCTTCACTGGTACTCCAACATTCCTCATATAAAAAAAATTCGAGCATGTTTGTGCGTCTTTCCAGGTGACCCCTGCCACTCCTCCTTCCTCATCCCCCACCTTTGAGGAGGCTGATTTTTACAATTGCTTAGTTTTCTATGTCGTAGTGCTTTGTCTAAATGGCATCAGAGAGTAGGTAGTTTTTTTGTATCTAGATTCGTTTGTTCTCCATAATGTTTTTGAGATTCATGCAGGTTGTTATACATCTGAAGTTTGTCCCTTTTTATTGTTAAGTAATAAGTCATTGTATAAATATATCCCAACTTGTTTTTCTCTTCTTTTGTTGATAGACATATAAGTGTTTCCAATTTGCTATTGTTTGAATGTGTCCTCTCCAAAATTCAGTTCTCACCAATGTGGTAATATTAAGAGATGGAGTCTTTCAGAGATGTTTAGGCTGTAAGGGTTCCTCCCTTGTGAATGGGATTAAGACTTATAAAATAGGCTTCATGCAGCATTCTACTCTTTTGCCCTTTCACCTTTTGCCACACGGAGTCACAGCATTCCTTCCTTCCAGAGGCTGCAGCAACAAGGCACTGTCTTTGTTTTTTGTTTTTTTGAGACAGGGTCTCACTCTGTCACCCAGGCTGGAGTGCAGTGACACAATCAACAGCTCATTGCAACCTCCGCTTCCCAGGCTCAAGTGATCCTCTCACCTCAGCCTCCCAAGTAGCTGGGACCACAAGCGTGAGCCACCACACCCAGCTAATTTTTGTGTTTTTCATAGAGCCAGGGTTTCACCACATTGCCCAGGCTGGTTTCAAACTCCTGGGCACAAGCAATCTGCCTGTCTTGGCCTCCCAAAATGCTGGGAGTAAAAGTATGAGCCACCACACCAGGCCAAGGCTTCATCTTTGAAGCAGAAAGCAGCTCTCACCAGACAGCCAAACTCGCTGGTACCTTAATCTTGAACTTCCCAGCCTCCAGAACTATGAGAAAACAAATTTCAGTCTTTTATAAATTATTCAGTCTCAGATATTTTGTTACAGCAGCACAAAACAAGTCTTTTCTGAACGTATGCTTTCATTTTTCTTGGTAAATACCTAGAAGTAGAATAGCTGGCTTATACGGTAGATACACATTTAGTTTAATAAGAAATTACTCACTGTTTTCCTAAGTTTTACTGTTTTATAATCCCACCAGCAATTTCTCAAAGTTCCAGTTGTTCCACATTTTCCCCTGAAATTGATTCTTTAATTTTGTCATTCTAACCAGTGTATAGTGGTATCTCCTCTGGCTTTAATTTGCATTTCTCTGATGATAAATAATGTTAAGTACTTTTTCAAGTGTTTATTTGCAATTCCAATACATTCCTTTGTGAAGTTTCTGTTTATTTATTCTACTTTCTAATTAGTTTTTTTTATTGTTGAGCTTTAGGAGGGTTGTTTTTTTTTTCATATTCTAGTTACAAGTTACCTCTCCCCTTCCCCAAATAAAATATTTTCTGTCATATGTAGCTTGGCTATTTGTTTTCTGAGTGAAGTTTTTTGATGAACAGAAGTTTTGGTTTCCTAGGGCTGCTGTAACAAATTACCGCACACTTAGTAGCGTAAAACAACAGAAATTTATTCTCTCACGCAAGGCCAGAAGTATGAAATCAAGGCGTTTGCAAGGCTTCCTCTGAGGAGTCCTTTCTTGCCTCTTCCTAGCTTCTGCTGGCTCCTGGTAATTCTTGGCACTCCTTGGTTTATAACTGCATCATCTCAATTCTTGCCTCCATCTGCACGTGGCCCTTTTCCCTCTGTGTGTGTGTCTGTCTCTGTGTGTCTGTTTGTTCATATGACCTTTTTGAAAAAAAAAGTCTTTGGAATTTAGGGCCCACCCTAATCCAGTATGATCTCATCTTGTTAATTGCAAATAAGGTCACATTCTGAAGTTCCAGTGGGCATGAATTTTTGGGGGGACACAGTTTAACCCAGAACACTTATTTATTTTCTTAATGAAGTCTTTTGATGAAGAGAAGTTTTCCATTTTGATGAAATCCAGTTTATCTAATTTTAATTTTATAGCTGTTTCTTTCTGTGCTCTAACAAATCTTTGGCTATACCAAGTTCTCAGAGATATTCTCCTGTGCTTTCTTCTAGAAGTTTTTCAATTCTACCTTTTATATTGAGATTTATAATACATTTTGAATTAATTTTTGTTTTTGTGGTATGAAATGAAATCCAAGGATGATTTTTTTCTATATGTATATTCAATTGTTCCAGTATGGTTTATTGAAAACAATGTCCTTTCCCCATTGAATTTATTTGTCAAAATCTATTGAACATGTAAATATGTCTCTGTTCCTAGACTCTCTGAGCTACTCCGATACCACACTATCCTGGTTATTATGAACTTATAATAAATCTTGAAATCAGGTAGTGTAAGGCCTTCAACTTCCCTTACTTCCTTCTTCCCTTCCCTTCCCTTTCTTCTCTTCCTTCTTTCCCTTTTTTTCCTTCCTTCGTTCTTTCCTCCCTCCCTCCCTCCCTCCCTTCCCTCCTTCCTTGCTTTCTTCTTTCGTTTCATTAATCACTTTCAAAGTTGTTTTGGCTGTTGTAAGCCCTTTGCATTCTATTTAATTTTGTTATCTTCCTTTGAAGAATGCTGTTTTCTTTTTCTTTTTTATTTTCTGTCAGGCAGTCATTTTAGTGGCAGATTATCCTTATTCTCTTCAGGCTTGGTTTAGGATTTGTTAAGGTGGCTAGAGGAGCTAGAGTGACTCCACTCCTAAGGCATGATCTTTCTGGAAGTGAATTCTCTGGGTGTTCAGAGAGGTTGCTCCACTCTGGATGGTCATAATCCAGTGTCTCCCAGCACTGTGTGAGCCCTGAAATCTCTGTTCAGCTTATAGCCCAGGAGATGTTTACTGCCAGTCAACTAGAGTCTTGCACTACACATATACACCTTAGCCATTGGCCATATTTGAGAAATTTATAGAGTTCTTGGGGAACCCTATGCAAGATTCCTAGAGCTCTTCATCTACACATTTTTCTTCTGCTTCTCTGTGGCTTTTAGTTTGAAAAGTGTCCCTAGGTAGAAAGCCAGAGTTCTTTCAAGGATCATAGCTATGTGATTGTTTCCCAATGCCTAAAAATAGTTACTTTCCATATCTTGCATAGCTTTATAGTTTCATATAGTGGAAGGTAAATCTGATAGCCATTAATTTGTTATGTCTGAGACAGGGAGCCTATGCTGTCCCTTTGTGAGGAAATATGTAAATAGGATGACCAGTTAATTAGATTCTTGAAAGTATGTGATATTTAAGGATTTAATCTATAGAAAGTTGATTATGTGATTTAGAAATAAGGCATGTGAAAAGGACCATGGGGTACACTTAAAGAAGCTCAATTACTTCTGATAATCAGGGAGGTTGAAGCAATTTTGAAATGTCATACTACATATCCTGCCAAATTCTGTTCTTTTCTATCTATTGTACTTTTAACTAAAAGGTTTCTGAGATATTGCCCAGTGCACAAGGTGTGCATCGGTCTACTGAGTTTTAAACTGTTGAATTTTTGTAAAATTATTATGGTTTTCCTCAGTAGGTCCTTATGCCAGGCAACAAAGAACGCTATTTCCAGAATATTAAAAATACCAAATATAAGGGTCTATCTGCCACAGTGTTCTGCAAAACTACTTATCTCCTCAAATTTACACACGTAAACAACTACCATAGGAAAATATTTTCAGCATTTTAAAAGACATCACTTCTCCATGTATTTGACCTATTTCTACCTTAGGAAAAAAAGAAAGAAAATGAATTGCAACATGTCCTATAGCACTTTTGATTTACTCATAGTACAATTTGTTTTAAGCTATAGATATATAGCCAAAAATGATTGAAATTTCCGTGGTTAGGAAATGCCTATGTTTCTTTGCTTACTCCGGGTTTGTTAAGAACCAATCAATACAGCATATATTACGGCTTTTTTTTTTTTTTTTGAGACGGAGTCTCGCTCTGTCTCCCAGGCTGGAGTGCAGTGGCGCATCTCTGCTCACTGCAAGCTTCACCTCCCGGGTTCACACCATTCTCCTGCCTCAGCCTCCCGAATACCTGGGACTACAGGTGCCCACCACCACACCCGGCTAATTTTTTGTATTTTTTTTTGAAAGAAAAAAAGAGCCTTGCTTGGGAAAGTACAAATAAACTTCAAAGCAACACGTATGCATTTTGTACCTCCTCTCAGCCAGTGTGGAATTTACCTTTTTGGTTATAGTGGCCCTTTAGAAAGGGAAAGTGAGAAAGTGTAGTGAGAGAGATTGACATGAAATCGAGTAAATAACTTGCAATACAGTAAACTTGTGGAGACAGCACTCAATATACTGACACTCTGAGGAATAAATCACCAATTCTATCAACTTGTTGGGGTCTTTAGGACTGCCTCCTCAATCAAGCCAGGTGTTTGACTGAGCTGGAACTTGGAAAGCATTTAGGAGGTAGTTTGACAGGCCAATTAGATAAGGTAGGACATTGCAGGCAAAAGCACAGCATCTGCAAAAATATGGGGAGTTCAAGAACTTGATGCATTTGGAGGCTTGCAAGTGGTTTGGTGTAGGTAGAATGCAGCACGCATGTGGGAGAGTGGCCGGGATGAGGTTGAAAGGGTAGTAACAATTAGATATCAGTGAATTCTGAGAATCAGAATGAAAACCTGACCTGAGGCATGTGTCTTGCAAGTTGTGACATTGGTCATGGGAAGAATTGAGAAAACCTGGGCAAAGCAGTGTAACTAAGCCTAACTGATAGAAAAACAATCCAAAGCTGCGTTCCCAGATGGCAGAAAATAGTGTTATCATGGGTGTGAAGAACAGCATTCTTATGGTCTTTTTCAGTGGAGTCATTACAAAAACTTTATGATCATAGCCTTGACAGCAAACTTGAAGGAATGATAGCCCTCAAGCGAACACTTCACTAAGTTGTTTTAGAAATTAGAAAAAAAATTCTAAAAGACAAAAAATATTGGAATTAGATAATGACATCACATTTTATATTAATATTTCTGCATAAAACTGAGAGCCCTTTTTGGAAAGCATTTTTGTTATTCTTAGGATAGTGCAAAATTTTCCTGGCTTTACACACAAATGCTCATATTCTTAATTAATATTAATGAAGAGAAATCTTATGGATATTTAAACCATTGATCTGGGTCATTGTTACAAATAATTCTTTTTTAATGAGTTCTATTGCATATCGTTTGTATATACAGGTCATTTTTGTTTCTTCCAATATAGTCTTGTTTTTATTTATCACCATTATTTTAAGCAGCATGAAGATATAAATATAGACTGATTTTCCTGATAATGACTATAATACCTTAATTCTCTTTGTAATTTTTGTTTGGGATTGCCAAGGTTACCAAGGGGCACATAAATATTCTGTAGAAGCATAATTAGTACAATGGTACATAACAGTCTTTCACAGATAGTATGCAGGAATGACAGAATTTTAGAAAGATCATATGAGAACAGGAATGGTGTAATACAAATTCATGCGTGTGGCACAGATTGAAGCGTGCGTGGGGAGGTGTGGGAGGTGCACAAAATTAAACCCCCTCATTACATCATGTAAACTGCCATCTTACAGTTATCAGGTCCTCCTCCTTCTCAGATGCTGAAGCTAGGCTTCTAGACCAGCAGAAGAAAATGTCGTAGTTCAATATATTCTCACTTAGCTGATGAACTCACTTACAGTTGTGGCTATTAAAAGCTGATGGTCTGCATGTTGAAATGACTGTTTATATCCATTTATATTAAAGAAGTGTTCTACACTTCCTATGACTTTTCTGTACTCATAATATAATAAAAATGTCAGTATTCTAGTTCTGCTAGAAGAGCTGTAGACATGTCTGGTTATCTGGCATTGAGGGCTGGGCTATTTATCCACACTGTAATAACACACCAATTTGAATACGAATTACCAAAATGTGTGTGTGCTTCTATACATGTGTGAGAGATATGTTAATCGAGCATTTATTATGTTTCAAGCACTGTTCTAGGTGGTTTATATATATTGGTCCTGACCATGACCCTGTGTACTATTATTATTATTCCCATTTTACAGATGGGAACCAAAGTAACCAGGGCCCAGTGAGGTTAAATAACTTGTTTAAACTAGAAAATGATGGAACTGGCATCAAAATGTAGTATACACTGACTCTAGAATAGACACAATTATTAAGAAATGCTTATTTCAAATGTAGGTAATTTGTGTGGCAAGGGACTGATACAATTTGTACATTACCTAAGTAATTCATATTGACATTCTTACTCACCTTTCAAAGCATCCTCTGTTGGCATGATTTCAGACACCTTTTTGTGCATTGGGGAACACCATGGTACCAAATTTTGTTACCATATTTCTCAGTGGGGTTTATTACCTTTAATAATGGATATTTTCATGATGCATCTTCTAAATACTAAGAGACAGGTAGGATTTGAAATTAAACCCCCTAGACTTCAGTTTCTAGATAAATTTAAAAGTGAGAAAGGTAAACTCTATGGATTGTGGTTTGCTGATGTTGTTGTTAGAGTCCATTCTTCCATGAAGTGCGTTGGCAACATTATAATCAAGGAATCCCCCTGTGCAGATTTCACAAAGGCCATAATTCACATCTTTAGAAACTATTCTGCGGTGATTTGTACTTCCACTTTAAGATGATTTTAGGGTGTTATAATAAAACTGGCACAATATAAGTCTTTAATGCCACATAAAAATCAGAATTGATTTAATGTAGAAATTAAAGCTATTTTTTAGTTCAGTAAGGTACATTGCTTTTACCAAAAATGGGATAGAAAAGTCAAGGCCTTAGCAATCAGAAAACCAAAATGTAGTTCTGAGTCCTGCAAAAGTATTTGGAAAAGGATCTGGCAGATATGAATCAACTTAAGAAAAAAAAAAAAACTTTCTTAGAATTCTTCTATAGTGTTTGGTTTCAAAGGTAGCTATTGAGATCTACAGCTATGGTGATAATTAGATGAGATTACATAGAAAGCATGCAGCATTGTGCCTGGCTCATAGTAAGCAGTAACTAAGTGCTACCTGTCATACGCTCATCTGGCCGTTGTAGTGTAGAGGTTAAGAGCAAAGTCTCTGGAGTAGACTACCTGGGCTCAAGTCCTAGTTCTACCACTTATCAGCTGGAAAACCTAATCAGTGGTTCTCAATCTGGGGGCAGTTTTGTCCCCCAGGGAATGTTTGGCATTGTCTGGAGACATTTTAGATTGCCACGATTAGGGATGAGGTTCCCTTGGAGGACATAGGTGCTGCTAAATATCACGTGATATGCAGAGAAGCTCCCCACAACAAAGAATAGTGTGGTCCTATATGAGAATATTGCAGAGATTGAGAAACTCTGACCTAGAACAAATAAATTACTCTTTCTGCAAAATAAGGACACTAATAGTACCAATGTAGTGAATTCAGAAAAAGCACTTAAGAAAGTGCCTCACATAGTAAGCAGTCAGTAAATAGTAGCTCTTGTTATTCATTCAACAAATATTGGTAAAATGCTCACTATGTGCCAGGCACTCTCCTAGATATTAAGCATCCAGTGGATGCCAAATAGGCCTGGCCCCTAACCTTGAGGATCTTGCTGTTTATGACTGTAGTGGTCACTGTGAGGTGACGTCTGCTTCCTAGGGACAGCAGCATCTATCACTGTTAGGGCTACCTCATGCTCTCTATGCCCACCTCCTCTCAAAATACAATGCTCCTTCTTCATCCCTTTTTAAAAATCTCTCTTCTAGACCTAGAAGAATCTATAGTTATATTTCAAAAGAACATAATTAGTCCCATATTTCCCAAAACACTCATCTAAACTTCGGCATTATAGATCCCTCACTCTGTTCTCTGAGCAGATATTGCTAATCTCTCCAAGCATACTTTGAATTTGAGGAAGTTTCATTCATGCCAATAGCTCTCCAGTTAGAGATTTTTCTTTGCCTCAGGACTTTCTCTCTTCCTTCCTCTGACTATGGAAATCTTAGTTTTTCTCTATCAGGGCTGGGATCCCTGAGTTTCTTCTGTAGCCTCCTCCTTTATTCCTTCAGAATTTCAGGTTCCTGTTCTTGCTTATATAGCCTAACATGGCCCAGGGAGGGAAAGTCTCTATTTCTTTTGCAGGTGCTTTTTATTGAGGAAACATTCTTGGGGTTCTAAGTGGGAAGTTTGAGTGTGGTTTCACCTGGAGGCCAAGCTATAAATGGTGGCCTATGTCAGCAGTTCTAGGCTTGGGTAACTGTGTGCCAACAATTCCCAGTTCCGGAGCCAGTTCTGACAAGGACGGAGAATAGATAGGGAGCTCACCCGCCTAGTGTGGGAATAGAATTGGAATTCACTGTGCTAATGACTGGTTCCTGGTGTTCCTAAGAAAAGCCCCGTGCTGTTACATGCTGACTGAGTCATAGCTTTTCTATGTGTTCCAATCTGTTGGCCCAGTTCTTCTGCTTTAGTTTCCTCTCAGCCTTGCAATTCTCTGAGTAACACAGTGTCTCTCTGAAAAGGCTGATCACAGAACTATAATCTGTTCCTAACCACCTGTCTAGACTCCTTCCACCCCCCTCTCCCTTTCTCCCACATACCTTATGCCCTAGCAGTGTATAAAATACTGGTAGGTTGATGAATATGCCATACTTCGTTGTTCCTGCATGCTTTGTACATATTCTTCCTCTGCCTGGATTTTTCAACTTGAGCAGGTCTGAGTTCACATTTACTTCTTTCACTATTAGACACTGAACATCTGGCTTGCTTTGTCAGTATCTAGCTTACAGCTTGCATCCCTCTCTTTCATCTTGGCTTCCTCATTTCTCCTCTGCCCACCAAAGTGTCAGGTGTTGCCAAGTTTACCCTGTTGGATTAGTGAAACCAGGATGTACCGAATTGAAATCAGTCACAGCATGATCTAGTAAATTGAATCTTCAGAGGGCCTAACCATTATATACAATACTGCCTCTGTATAAAAATTAGGACAAGATCCTAAAAATGGATCAGCCAATGATGTTTTAGAACACAGCCACATTTATGAGTTGTAGATTGACCACAGTAAGAATGCGTGTGTTGGCCCTGAGCGGCTGCAGTCTGCTTTGGGACGATGGTCAGGTCCCATGTTGTCCTTGCTGCCTCTCTCTGGAGTGGCCACTTGGCCAAAGCTCCCATCCACATCTGGAAAGTCTGAGCCACAGCCCGCTGCACCGTTTCCGCTCTGGGATCTTGTGAGTTACTTTTTTAGGCTGTGGTTTGGTGAAAGGAACCAACACATTAATGATTTTTCCCCCCAGAAGCCACTGAATAATTCTTTTTGGTGTATTTCTGCCTTCCTGTTGGCTGTCTGGCCTTGGAGCACATCGGGAGAGTGGAGTACATAATCAGTACCACACGAGGCAGGGCATGTCTGAGAGACTAATGCCTGTCCTGCCTCTGGCCTGTGTCCTGGGTGTGTACGGTACCTGCCGGGCCAGTCCCACACATTTCCACCCTGCCCCTGGAGCAGCAGCTTTGATACCATGGGTGTCCCTTGAGTCTGAGCTAGTGTGTGTCCCCGATAAACTGTGAGACCTCCCTGTTCTTGGTGACCCCAATTGGGCTTTGGCCCCTCCAGCAACCTTGTGTCCCAGCCCTGCCCTTCTTCCCACCACCTCAATCTGCTAGTCCCTGAAGCCTTTAACCAAACGGGAGTGGGCACAGAAAGCCTTCTCCTGGCAACAGGACAAGGGCTACCCGCGTGTCCAGCCCTGTTGCTCTCCTGGCGCTGAGAGGTGGGTCCAAGCAGAGTTGATCAGTCCCTACCTGCCCTGCCTAGGTCTAGCCAGGGGAGGTTGTGTGTGTGGGAGAAGACCCCAGGATCTGCTGGGGTGGGATGGAGGTTATTAAAGATCTAAGTGAGGAGGGGCTGGGGTTTGGATGCGGGGTGAGGCCTGAGCGCTCACACTTTGTGTAGGGCGGGCAGGGGCCTGACCTCTTGCAGGGCAGTGGCCTTAGTGCCCCACCCCTGCCCTGAGCAGTATTTATTGCTAAATTATTGTCCAGGAGGGGCAGCACTGGGCCTGGCTCCCCGGATATTTATTGCTGTATATAGCGTATGTTTGTGATATATAAGGTTTTCTTTATTTTGTGCATGATCAATAAACCTTTTAAAGAGACAAAAAAAAAAAAAAAGCATGCGTGTGTCTGTGTAGGTATACATGCAAATATAACCAGAAATGTATATATACATGTTTTTGTAAATTGTGTTTATATCTTTACTATATTTATATTTTATGAAACAAGAGAAAAGAGTGACATAAATGCTACAAATAAGAAATTGTGAGAAAAACAAAATTAGAGCATGTGTTTAGTGAATGAGATTGTACAGATATGAGAGAGAAGGAATGAAAATGAGGGAGTATGTGAATGAGTCATTGGATGTTAGTGTTTAAATAGGAAATATATTATTGATGTTTGGGCCTAATTTCCTAAATTAGAAATGGAAATTATTATATCTTTTACATATCTGTATGTAATTCAGAAATACATCTATCTAAGTGTGGTATTGAGGTGGAAATGCCCATATTATCATCCAAATGCCAGAAAGAAAACAATTTTATGGAAGCGAAATATAAACCAAAGGGGAAGAAATAAGTAACTTAGACTAGCATTCAGATTGGAAATGCTGGGATGGAAGAAAGCAGCTTGTTTTAAACTCCACTCCGATACTTTCGTTTCAATAGGATTTTAAATCCTAACAACTTTCCTAGCCTGGACTAATGAGATAGTTGGACCGACCTGATAATTAGTATGGACTGTGCCTCCCAGGACCTCCCATAAACCTTTGTACAGCATAAATTGTGTCTGTGTGTGAGATTATCAGGTATTGCCTAGAGCTGTACCGCGAGTCCAAGGTTGTAAACCTTGCTTCAGTGGAGAATTAGGAGGGGAGGGGAGTAACTTATTCTTACACAGCAGGGTAGGCACATTGTGTTGTCTTCCAAGCCTTGGAAAAGAAAATTCATTGAACTTCTTTCAACAAATTTTTATTGAACCCTTTTCTCTGTCTTGGGCTATAATTGCTGGTAGTTATTGGGGTAGAAGAGGGGTATAATACACAGTTTTGTCTTTAAGGAGATTAAAATCAGTCTTTCTGAGGATGTAAGACTGGCATGTAAAGCAACTAGGCAAGAAACAGAAAAAACTGCAAGGCAGCACAAAGTACTACACTGAAAAATAATGAAAATGTGTAGTAAAGCTATCAGAGCTGTGGACTATCATAAAAGGGAAGAGAACTGTCAAGAAGATGGGATATGAGATGTTAAATTTTGATTGCAATATAATTCCAGTATGATTTTGATGCCCAGTTCTCCTCTGTTTTAGAGCATAAAATATAGTGAAGAAATTTTCTATAGACCACTTTGTAGAACACCCAGGTTTTGCTTGAATTTTAAAAAACGAATGTTATACAACAAAAGAAAACAAAAAGTAAGAACATTTATTTGTTAAGTGTTCTGAACGTTCTATGTAGGCCAACTCACAACTACCCCCAAAACTGGTGGTGGAATTGGGAAAAAGTAAGTGTGAAGCTTACATTTAGCTCTGGAAGGTGTTTCTGGGCATTCAACTAGTAATTATTTTCTTTGATAATCTAGAAATTTATAACATTGCTAAGAAAATACTCAAACCACACTGTTACCATTGTACCTGTCAGAAATTTAGGTCCTCTGTTATTCCTTTTTCTAGCGAGATGTTAATCTTAGAATACTAGAAAGGACTAAGTTCTTTTTGTAGAGCTACAGTCCTCATGCAGACCTGCCAGTTCATAACTTCCAAGGGGAAAGGAGAGTCTTTTGGTCTTAATATGTAACAATATAAAGCACTATTGTAAATGTTTTTGTATGTGTTCTAGTTTAGTTCATTGTGGTTGTTATCTACTCTACCTTTAAATCATAATATTAAAATAGGTGGCAATGCCAAGAAATGTTGAGGACAAAACAAATCTGTAACTTTTACTTAGTTACTTGGGCAGACAATATGCTCTTTGTTACGAAAAGGCGTGGAAGTAGGTGGCAAAGTCATCAATGAACAAGACAGTCAGCTATACTTATTGATTGTTTTCTGCATGCAGATCACTGTGCTAAAAAGGAGAATTACAGAATTGATCCCTACACTTGGAAAGCATATCACACAATGAGAGAAGAAAGGATACACACCAAAATATGCATATCAACACCAGTGATGAAAACTAGTTAATAGGCATTTTCACTTCCTGTCTTTTCCACTTTCATGACATCTAGTACTTGCTTTAACTAAGCCTCTTATCACATTGTTTTGGTCTTCCATTCTAGACATGATCAACTAAAGACATAAAGAATTTCTTTTTATCTTTGGGAAATTATATCCATATCTGTTGATTTCAGGGGTTGGTTAAAACTGTGGCCCCAAAGGCCAATTTTGGGGCTCATTTTTTATGGCCCCTTGAGCTAAGACTGGTTTTTACATTTTTAAATGTTTGTAGAAAAGAAAAAAAGTGATATGGAATAGAGATGTATGTGGCCTGAAAAGACTAAAATTTTTACTCTCTGTTTTTATACAGAAAAAAATTCTTATCCTCATTTTAAAGAATGAGACCCACAGGGAACATTTGAACAAGTCATAGGAAGCTTGGGGAGATGGATTACTTAGGGAATAGGCTAAGTTCCTATAACAAAGAGACCCAAAATGCAGTGCTCAAATAAGAAAGAAGATTATTTCTTTTTTATGTAACAATCCAGAGGCAAGCAGGTGGTTCCGGGCTGATGCACAGTCCTGCCACCTGAAATTACTCAAGGACACAGTTTTTGTCTGTCTTCTAACTCCACACTGCCGTTGTCCTCACTGAGGACATTCCAGTCTGAAAGAAAAGAAGAGTGGGGACAATCAGTTCCTTTTTAATAATAAAATATGGATCATAACACCTGTCACTTTTGCTCACATCCCAGTGGCGAGGATTTACATCACGTGTTCACTTTAGCTGAAAAGGATATAGGGGAATGCAGTTTCTATCTGGGAAACCATGTGTGCCCTGATCAAAGTAGAGAGTTTTATGACTTAGAAGAGGAAGAGAGTTATTGCTGTTGGAGGACAGTTAGCAATCTGCCACAGAGAGGTAAACAGTTCATGGTACTGGATTGTTCCTGATCTTCATTGCAGAATTCTCAACATGATCATTATGTAATCTATACTGAACATTTACTATATAGTCAGTATATATTTGTTGAACACATTAAAGTGAGCAGAAAACTGGAAGCAATACTTAGTCTAGGAATGGTCACTTAGAGAGTAATCTGTTCTTGAAATGGGAAAGACACAAGCATGGTGGAGTCAGATGTGTGGCTCCTGGGAATGGTTAAATTAGCGCTAGAGATTATAGAGCTCCCAGTAAGGTAAAGTACAGAGATTAGTTTAGACAGTAAGTGAATCATCTGTACTTTATGCGGGGGTAATATCAGTATTTAAATAGTGAGTTTAATTTAAAGAAAACTCACAATGGTGGGAAAAACTTCAAGAGGGTGGTAAGATGGGGCTGGTGGTGGGTTGTGAGTATAAGTGGGAGTTGGGTGTGGTGTCCAATGTGGTAAATGGGGCAAGTCCAGTCCCCCCACAGATTAAAGTCATGCAGGCAGCATTTGATAGATCTAGAATTCTGACACTTTTAAAGCAAAATTCATAAATTCCTGAGGGACAACAGAGAGAGAGGGAGAGAATGAAATTTGGCAAGATCCTGACAGAACATCAAAGCCTCAACCAAGCAGATGGGTGTGCAGGGCAGAGTGTAGAGTTCCAGGCTGGGAAACTGAAGCAGAAGCTCAACTTTGTAGACTGGGCCAACATGATGGGGCTGGGAAATGATTTACTTTAGGGCTGCACACATTCCCAGAGCTCTTTTTTTGTAAAATCTCTGAGCAGCAAGACTTCTGATTTTCTGGCATCATGATCATAACTGGCTCAGAAACCGGGAGGTGGCAGATTTGGGGCCTGGGGAAACAGGGACAGGGACTGACATGAAGGCTGGTGTCTGAAACTCTGGTTTGAAAAGTTGATTACAATGTGCCCCATGCCCTGTGGTACTTCATAATGCTGTTTTCTTTCTTGCAGTGAAAATACTCATAGAAAAAAATGTAGCTCAATTTTGATAGGGTGATTAATCATGATAACTGATATTTTGGTGTCTTGTTATTCTGAAATAATTTGATTATTATAATTAAAGAAGGATAAAAACAGAACAAACTCCCCAAATTGATGTTTCATGTCAAATTAGCCTGTTAGGTAGAAGATGAAATTGTGCATTTCAGTACTTCAGCTCTGCATAATTGATGGGACACCATGTACTATCTCTTTGGCTATTCAGCAACAATTCTGTTAGAATCTGCTTGTGGAGTCTGAGGTTGCACAATTCATAACTTTCAGATTTTATAGATGTAAAAATATTTTATACATCATTATTTTTTAATCCTTCTAATTAATATGTATGAATAAAATGTTAAGGATATATAATAGAAATCTTACCTTCATCTTGTTTTCTTCTTTTTATGCTAATCATTTTACTAGAGCCATGTCAAAACAGTAACACATACGTGGTTAGAAAAATAACCAGTTTTTTGAAAGAACATTTTTTTCCTATTAGGGACTATATGAATATTTGATCAGATCTCAAAGAAAATAAAAGAAAGGCTTAGGATTCAGTTTTCACTTTAGAAGCTTTAACTTATAAACATTTCTCTTTTGCACTTATGGTTACTATCTTAATAGATGAACACTTTGCAAACACTAAGTATATGTGTGCTTAAGAAATAACCAGGTACTATCTATGGGATAATTTTAAAATGAGAAAAATTACCTAATTATTAAATATATAAACTTTAATGCTAAGGTGAATACTTTGTTAATTTAAGCACTACTTCATACAGTAATGACTGGTGTTAGTATACGAAGGTGCAGTTGAAACTTTTCGTGTACTCTTAAAGATAAGTCCAGTGAAAGCTCAAGTTTTTTTCTTTTCTTTAAAGAAATTCAAACATTTCATTTGTTCAAGTTTCAGTAGCTTTCATCAAGGCAGATTCATGTTCTATAAATTATGATGGTTCATGAATTTAATGATTCTTGGGAATTTAAGACATGGGTTAATGATATTAGCTGACAAATTGCAGGCATTCAGTTTGGGTTCAATTTGATATAACATTTTGGATTGGTTTAAATAAAAGTCTAGCAAATTACTGATTCTTAAATTTGCTACATGTGTTAAAAGGATTTTGTTGAGACTGCTGTTTATGGGTATTGAGTCGGGATCAACAGTGGAAGGCAGTGAGGCTATTAAAGTTGTGAATGACATCATCATCATCATCTTCATCTTCATCAACTTCATCAATTATCATCATTCTTCTAATTTGCTTAATGTTTCTGCCTCATTTGATCTTTTTTGAATATGTGATCTTATTCTTGAGCAGTATTGCAGTTAGAGGAAGAGATGATAAAGAGAAAGGCTATTTGGACTGGTTTACCCACTCAGTTTTGCTGGCATCAAAACAACTGGTAACTTAGCTGATGAAGTTCTGAGGGACTGCTTCACACTAGCCAAAAGTATTAATCTGATTATAAACTCAAGTGCTAATTTTAATTTTAATCTAAAATGAGAATTATAGCAGTGAACTAAATCAGAATACTTATTGTGGTTGATCATTACTACTGTCTCTGGAGGAAAATACACTCTAGAAGCCAAATTATTATCAGAATTTTGCTTGCTAGCATGGAATGAAAACAAATGAAATAGAATAGTCTTCAGAACTTGTATTTGTTATATATAAATCTTAATACTTTAAGTTCCAAATCGTAGAGACATTTTATTATTTGTAGCACCCACCCCCATATCCTGACTTTTATTAATGAAAATTCCAACATGCACTTCAAATGATTTGCTTAAGGTCAACCATTATAGTTGTTGGTTCTGGGAATAGAACCTGCTATTTCATTTTGTTTGATTAGTTGATTAATGCTTATAGTTCTGATTTCTGATTATATTAATGTATGTATACTTTTATGTGGTTGAATATTCACAACATTAAGCCAACACACATTTTGTTAATGATACATGAAGAAATGTATATGTTTATTATGCATTGAATCAAATTGTAATTAGCTGTAGATTCGAAAGAAATTTTTGAAGGTGTTTGGGGGTTTAATTGGAGTAAGAAGGTAGAAGGGGAATTTCCAAGTTGGTTTTCTAAGAGTATGTTTTTGTTCTCTCCTAAACCAGTAATGTAAAGGGCATATAAATGTGTTAAGGGAGAGGAAGTGGCATCATTAAATGTGGGTTTGTGTGCAGAATGAGAGAAAACATTTGCAAACTACCCATCTGACAGGGGAATAATAACCAGAATACGTAAGGAGCTCAAACAACTCTATAGGAAAAACAATCTAATAACTTGGTTTAAAAAAATGGGCAAAAGATCTGAATAGACATTTCTCAGAAGAAGTCATACAAATGGCAAACAGCTATATGAAAAAGTGCTCAATATCATTGATCATCAGAGAACTGCAAATCAAAACTACAATGAGATACCATCTCACCCCAGTCAAAATGTCTTTTATCCAAAAGACAGGCAATAACAAATGCTAGAAAGAATGTAGAGAAAAGGGAACCCTCATGTACTGTTAGTGGGAATGCAAATTAGTACATCCACTATGGAGAATGGTTTGGAGGTTCCTCAGAAAACTAAAATAGAGCTACTATAACATCTAGCAATCCCACTCCCAGGTATATACCCAAAAGAAAGGAAGTTAGTATATCAAAGAGATATCTGCACTCCCATATTTATTGCAGCATTATTCACAATAGCCAAGATTTGAAAGCAACCAAAATATCCACCAACAGATAGATAGATAATGAAAATATGGTACTTACACACAATGAGTACCATTCAGTCATAAGAAGAATGAGATCCAGCTATTTGCAACAACATGGATGGAACTGGAGGTGTTTATGTTAAGTGAAAGAAGTCAGGCACAGAAAGACAAACTTTGCATCTTCTCACTTATTTGTGGGAGCTAAAAATTAAAATAATTGAACCATGGAGATAGAGAGTAGAAGGATGCTTACCAGAGGCTGGGAAGGATTGTTGGGTGGGGGCCAGTGATAAGGAATTGGGGGTGGTTAATGGGTACAAAAAAAAAAAACAGTTAGAAGAAGACCTAGAATTTGCTAGCACAACAGAGTGACTATAGTAAAAAATAATTTAATTGTACATTTAAAAATAACTAAAAGAGTATAATGGGGTTGTTTACAACACAAAGGATAAGTGCTTGAGGTGATGGATACCCCATTTACCCTGATGTGATTACCTCAATATCATCGCATGCTTATATCAAAATATCTCATTTAACTCATAGATATATATACCTACCTTGGACCCACAAAATTTTTTTAAAAAAAGTTAAAAAATTGTGGGTTTGTGGGTAACTTATACGTTTCACTCAGTAATTTTTAAAGCAGAATTATTTTAAAATTGTCTTTTAAAAAAGTCTTCTGTTTTGCAATTTAGTGCAGTTTACTCTCTATGTTACAGTATCTAGATGACAGGAGATTATATGATATAAATAATTTTCTATATTTGAAATGCCTAATGATTCTGAGATCAAGTGCAATTTATTTATTTATCTTCAGAATATACTTTTATAAAGGTTAATTTAAAATAAGGGTTTATCTGCCCCTGGAGTGTGCATCACTATAGTGTTGGTAGGACACTGTTGTATAAAATAGGAAGCACATTGGCCTGGGTTAGGATCCTGGCTCTGCCACTTGAATTTGGTGGGTTCATCTCTATATACCGCTGTAATTGCTTTTGTAAGTTCATAGAAACGAGCTGTGATTTTGAGCCACTTTTGATGATGACCCAAGTGTCTTGGCTTCTCTGTGCTTCCATTTTTCTCATCAGCAATTTCTATTATTATAGAGCTAACAATCCTATTTATTCAAAATTGTCATGAGGCTTAAATGAGATTGTTCATGTTTAAAGACTTTGGAAACTTTGTATATAGTAGTGTTAATCAAATTTTAATGACTTTTAAAATTGTTACCATTTTGTCTTATAAGTTTGCATTATAAAAGCATGAGCATATTGAAGGAAGAATAAGAGCAATGGAGAGTAACTATCATAATAGTTTTAACTCAATATATTTCTAACCTGAATTTAGAAGACAATAACGTTTGATAGTTAAGTACTGAAAAAAAATGATAATCTCATGAGTTTTGAAATATTTTAAGTCAACCATTCTGTGTCTGAAATTAGACAGTTTTTATAATAGAATTTATACATTGTATTTTTATTAGTCTGGTTATGTGGGAGAAAATCAATTCAGGTTTCTACACACTGCAGTGGGCAGAAACTCATTTAATTCATGATGGCAGTTGTAGTGATACTTTTTAATCGCAAAAGAAGACAATGATGCTTACCTATTTCTTTTGTTATTGGAAGATGGACAAATTCCTTCTCTTTTACTACTAACACACAAATTTTCTTTTCTTTTTTTTTTTTGTGTGACGGAGTTTCACTCTTGTTGCCCAGACTGGAGTGCAATGGCGCGATCTCGGCTCACTGCAACCTCCGCCTCACAGGTTCAAGCAATTCTCCTGCCTCAGCCTCCCAAGTAGCTGGGCTTACAGGCATGCACCACCACGCCAGGCTAATTTTGTATTTTTAGTAGAGACGGGATTTCTCCATGTTGAGGCTGGTCTTGAACTCTTGACCTCAGGTGATCCACCCGCCTCGGTCTCCCAAGGTGCTGGGATTACAGGCGTGAGCCAACGGGCCTGGCCTAACACACAGAAAATATTTAAAGGGTTTACTTACACTGACAATGAACTATCTCAAAAAGAAATGAATAGGCTGGGTGCAGTGGCTCATGCCTGTAATTCCAGCACTTTGGGAGGCCGAGGTGGTCGGATCACCTGAGGTCAAGACATCGAGACCATCCTGGCCAACATGGTGAAAACTCGTCTCTACTAAAAATACAAAAATCAGCTGGACATGGTGGCATGCACCTGTAGTCCCAGCTATTGGGGAGGCTGAGGCAGGAGAATCTCTTGAACCTGGGAAGTGGAGGTTGCAGTGAGATAAGATTGCACCACTGCACTCCAGCCTGGTGACAGAGCAAGACTCTGTCTCAAAAAAAAAAAAAAAAAAAAAAAAGGAAATGAATAAAACAATATGATTTATAATAGCTATAAAAATACTTAGGTGTAAATTAAATCAAGGAGGTAAGAGACCTCTACAATGAAAACTATGAAACACTGATGAAAGAAATTGAAGAAGACACAAATAAATGGAAAGATATCCTGTGTTCATGGATTGGAAGAATTAATGTTATTAAATATCCATACTACCCATAGTTATGTACAGATTCAATGCAATTCCTATTAAAATTTCAATGACATTTTCCCACAGAAATAGAAAAAACAAACCTAAAATTTGTATCAAACTACAAAAGACCCCAAATAGCCAAAGCAGTCTTGAGCAAAAAATAACAAAGCCGGAGGCATCACACTACCTGACTTTAATATATTACACTACAGGCTGGGCGCAGTGGCTCACGCCTGTAATCCCAGCACTTTGGGAGGCCCGAGGTGGGCGGATCACGAGGTCAGGAGATAGAGACCATCCTGGCTAACATGGTGAAACCCCGTCTCTACTAAAAGTACAAAAAATTAGCTAGGCGTTGTGGAGGGCGCCTGTAGTCCCAGCTACTCGGGAGGCTGAGGCAGGAGAATGGCGTGAACCCGGGAGGCGGAGCTTGCAGTGAGCCGAGATCACGACGTTGCACTCCAGCCTGGGCGACAGAGTGAGACTCCGTCTCAAAAAAAAAAAAAAGTAAATAAAATAAATATAAATAAATAAATAAATTACACTACAAAACTGTAGAAAACAGCATGGTACTGGCATAAAAACAGACATGTAGACCAATGAAACAGAATAGTTATAGCCCAGAAATAAATCCATACATTTCTAGTCGATTGATTTTCAACAAAAGTGCCAACAGCATACAAGGGGGAAAGAATAGTCTCTTCAATAAATAGTGTTGGGAAAACTGGATATCCACATGCATAAGAATGAAATTAGACCCTTATCTCACACCATATACAGACATCAACTCCAAATGGATTAAAGACTTAACTGTAAGATTACTAGAAGAAAACAGGGAAAAACTTCTTGACATTGGTCTAGGCAATACATTTTTGGTATATGACCCCAAAAGCACAGGCAACAAAGGCAAAGAGGCAAATGAGATTGCATCAAACTAAAAAGTTTCTGCACTAAAATGAAAACAATCAACACAGTGGAGAAACAATGTACAGAATGGAAGAAACATTTGTAAACAGTACATCTGCCAAGGGGTCCATTGTCCAATATCCACCGAGCACGTTGTCTAACATATCCAAAATATATAAGAAACTCGTGCAACTCAATAGCAAGAAAACAAATAACCTGATCAAAAAATAGGCAAAAGAACCTAAATAAAATTTCTCAAAAGAAGTCATACAAATAGTCAAAATGTATGTGAAAAAATGCTCAACATCACTAATCATCAGGGAAATGCAAATTTAAAAAATTGAGATATCACCTCACACCTGTTAAAATGACTATTATCAAAAAGACCTATGATAACAAGTATTGGCAAGGATGAGGAGAAAAGGGAACCCTTGTGCACTGTTGGTTTCAATATAAATTGGTACAGCCATTATGAAAAATAGTATAAAGTTTCTCATCAAATAAAAAATACAACTACTATGTGATCCAGGAATTTCACTTCTGGGTATATATCTAAAGGAAATGAGATCAGTATCTTGAAGTATGGTGATTGCTGAGGGCTAGGAGATGGGGAAAATGGGAGATATTAGTGAAAGAGTACAAAGTTTCATTTATGCAGATGATAAGTTCTGGAAATCTAATGTACAGTGTGTGGTGACTATAGTTATTAACACTGTATTGTATACTTGAAATTCAAATGTTCTCACCATACATTAAAAAAATGCCAACTATGTGAGGTGATGGATATGTTAGAAAGCTTGATGGGAGTAATCATTTCACAATAGATATAGATGTCAAAACATCACATTGTACACATTAAATATATCCAATTTTAATTTGTCAATTATATCCCATTAAGAAGAGAAATTTGGCCACCAAAAAAGAAGAAAGGAATTCCAACTTGACTGTTTTTCAGTAAACACGCATGTTTGCTACCATATACATAATTGCATTAAGTACAGTCTATTTTAGAAATAAGTAAGTCAGATTCTTTCTCTCTCTCTGTCTCCTCCTCCTCCCGCCTTTCTTCGTTAACTATGTATGTATATAGGGAATACCTAGCACATTGTCTAAATCCCTAGAAATTTTTACTGTAGCCACATATGAACTCATCACTCCATTCTGGTAGTCCCATGACTAAAAATGAATCTTTTGATGTAATTGCTTCTGAGCTACTTCATTATTTATTAATAATTACTTTAAACTGCTGCGGGTTGTTTTCTTAGTGGGATTTTTAGGCTCTATGCACAATAAAAGTGGAAAACATTGAAATGCATTTTAGGTTTAAAGTCAAACAGTTCTCCAACTAAAAAGCTCCCATGCAGCATAGGCATGTTGATAAGTTTTTCTATAGAGCTTACTAGTAGCATTTCAAGGCCTGTTTCTCAGCCTCTTTTTCTCTGAGCACCAAATCAAATGATCTTTGTCCCAGCTTCAGAAAGAATTTCACTTTACATTGATTTTTGTCCATAAAAGAATGATCTTTCATAGTTTTCTAGAAACAGAGAGTGGTAGTCAGGATTGTATGTTAAGAAGAATTTGATGGCCAAAACTTGTATATCAATTTTCAAACTTGGAAACTGATATTTTGTGGCTGAGTTTGGGATACTTAGAATGAAAGTAAGCTCAGAAAATCACAAGGATGTTATGGCCGTTGTTGGTTTTCATGGATTCCACAGCCTTATTGCTTGTAAGAATAATGATAATAACATTATAATCCTCATGATAAACCCATGGTCTTTACTACATGCTATGAACAGCTAATAATCTGCATGGTTGGAATTGGAACCTCATGCTTCTGGCTTCAAAGTTTGTTCCTGTAACCACTGCACTTTATTTTTCTATATTTGATTCCTAGCAGGATTCCTTGTTGAAAGATTGCATAATGCATATCTAAATTAAAATTTTTGCCAGATGCGGTGACTCATGCCTGTAATCCCAGAAATTTGGGAGGCCGAGGTGGGCAGATCACTTGCGGCCAGAAGTTCAAGACCAGCCTGGCCAACATGGTGAAACCACTGTCTCTACTAAAAAAAAAAAAAAAAAAAAAAAAAAAATAAATAAATAAAACCAGCCGGGTGTGGTGGTGCACACTTGTAGTTCCAGCTACTTGGGAGATTGAGGCATGAGAATCAGTTGAACCTGGGAGGCGGAGGTTGCAGTGAGCCGAGATTGCATCACTGCACTCCAGCCTGGGCGACAGAGCAAGACTCTGTCTAAAAGAAAAAATTAATTCTGAAAACTTTAATGATAATAGAAATAAAGTAAAATTAATTATTGGGTGATGGTTTCCTTGACTTGATTTAATGGTCAGTGTCAGAATTGGGTCTTATCGTAATAATCATGGGAACTCAGAGTGTCTCTGAACATTATGTAATCCTTGAGATGAAAATATAAGGCAGGAGTGCCAATTTTACAAATTCGGAAACAGAAATGCAAATGAGTAAAATGACCTTTCTTAGAATCACTACTTAGCTACTTACTTAAAGAACTAAAAATGTTATCTTATATAATTACTTTTTTCTGAATTATTTTCTGTGTTGGTGCGCTCTTACTTGCATTTGTTTGTTGACTGGCGATTAGGCTGGATAAAGGATGCCATGTTCAGGAGCAGTACAATTTAGTGGAAAGAATACTGGCCCATAAATTGTCATCCCCATTATACCTCTATCTGCTGGTGTTTTGGGGTGAACATGGAAATGTTCCATGGCTGTTTTTGCTTATTTTAAGGAAGGAAGTAGTAATTGTTGCTGCTGTCAAGTCTCCAGGGCTTTGTGAGAACAAAATGGAATATGAGTTCAAAAGGGAAAAATATATTATTATACAATTTTGCAGGATAAAAGTTGTATAGTATCATATGTGCAACATTATAGAATATATATGTGTGTGTGTGTGTGTGTGTGTGTGTGTTTGTATTTATAAAGCTTATATATGCTGCCCCTGCTGTGCTACTGACTTAGTGTTTCTGTGGTCCATCCCTTCATCCTCCTCTCATTCCTGTGACTCCTGTGATTTACAATCAGGCACGCCTATGACTTTAGGTAACACAGTCTGGTGACTTCTAAACCTATATTGTCAACTTTAACCTCTCTCATATCAAATTCTGGAGTGCTAGCATTCTACTGGACATGTCCACATGTATGTTACATGGCATTTTAAAATCACAGTTTCTAAAACTGAAATCCCATTTGGGTACCATCAGGCTTTTACTGCATTTCCTTTCATTATGTCTCTGCAGCCGGAAACATTGGAGTCAATTGGATTCCTTTTGCCTCCTTTCTTTTACCTTTTGCATGTGATTTGTTAGTGACCAAGTTCTTTAGATTCTACTTTCTTTCTTTTTTTTTTTTTTTTTTGAGATGGAGTCTTGGCTCTGTCACCCAGGCTGGAGTGCAGTGGCGCGATCTCAGCTCACTGCAAGCTCCGCCTCCTGGGTTCACGCCATTCTCCTGCCTCAGCCTCCCGAGTAGCTGGGGCTACAGGCGCCCGCCACCACGCCCGGCTAAATTTTTTGTATTTTAGTAGAGACAGGGTTTCACCGTGTTAGCCAGGATGGTCTCAATCTCCTGACCTCGTGATCCGCCTGCCTCGGCCTCCCAAAGTGCTGGGATTACAGGCGTGAGCCACTGCTCCCGGCCTAGATTCTACTTTCTATGTATATCCTGAATCCTACCCCTCCTGTTTATTCTGATGCCACTTACAGAGTTTAGGCCCTCGTCAAGTCCTTCCTGGACTTGGACATAATGAATTCTTGAAAACATGTTTTTAAGGGGGAACAATACGTTTAAATATTTTAGGGTGAGGTAAGGGTTGGAAGCAAACGGTGTTCTGTGGACAGAGAAGCGAAAATTATGATACAATCATGACTTACACTTCCTCTATGTACTCTGTCTGTCACATTCAGGAAACTTAAAAATCTTCATCTGTGTCCTGGGCTTCTGGGCTGGGGCACCAGGTGAGGAGACCATCCTGAGGCTATGGTAAATCAAGCTGGGTTTTCTCTCTCCCATGGGCATTCCACACTGTCTCTTACTCCGTTATAGGTGGGAGGCTCATGCAAGCCCATTTTTAAACATTTGTGCAATGAACTTAGTTAGTCAGGATGAAAAAAAAATATTATTTTTCTTATACCTATAGCATAAGCAGAATGGGGCTTCTGCTGGCTTTGTTCATGCTGGAGGGTCCCTCCTTCCTGCAAGCCATCCCATCCCCATAGAGGTAGCAAGACAGGAAGACAATGGGCTGGGAGGAGAGGTCGAATAGGGTAAGTGGTCCTGTCCTGAATTGTGACCCTGCATGAGTGAATGAGCTTCAAGTTTAAGCTGGATAGAGTCCTCATAGCACCCCATCTACCACCCTGGTGGGGTGGAGGATGGTTCTGCTGTGTGGGTCTCCTTAAGCACTTCGTTAAGCACCCCAATACAAATTATCCATCTACCTCAGAGTTCCCTTGGACCTTCCCTCATCAACATGCCTGACAAGAAGTGCAAACACTAATAGTGCAGTATCACCATTACTAGTCTAGTCAAAGCCAAAGAAAGTCAGTTTGATTTGGGAAAGGTAGTTTATGGATGTCAAAATACGATGTTTAAAATATGTGAAATCTAACCTGTGTAAGTTAATAATTACCAAATTGCCAGACTTCTCAAGCGGTCTGTTTCCAGTTTTTTTCTTTCTTGAAGCAACCATTCCACATGGCCACTAGAGAAATTTTTTTCAAAACGCAGATTGATCAATTTTTTTGATAGTTTCCCTTCACCTACAGTTTCCTTCACCATGTTTTCAACCATAGTGATATACATTTTTACTAATACTCAAATGTGATCTGTTCTTTTAGGTTCTTCATTCTTTTACCTTAAGGCCAATCTTACCTTGTCATTTCATCTGAAAACAGAACAAAATTAAAAAATAAGTGAACAAAATATAGACTCTCAGCTCTGTTCACAAATCTAACTCCAAAAGCAGTAGTGAATAATATAGACATTTAATAAAGTTCTTCTGTGTATACCAAACAACAAAACAGCCTAAGAATCTTCTTCGAGCATCTTATCTCTAAAGTTTCATCTTGTAAGGCAGCTGCCACACATTTCCAAATTCCTTTTCTCTTGCTGTAAGAGCTCTATCTCTTTGTGCCACATCCTTGAACCTCTCTGTGGGTCTGAGCATCATTTGTGTATTCACTGTAATCCTTTCTCCATTTCTCTCATTTGCATCCCCATCTATCATCCTGCTCTGCAAGACAAAGGATGCTGCTGAAGTTCTACCTGCCTGAAAAGAGGAGAGGCATAATAAATGTTTATAATTTAATTTCAGTTTGCTTTTATCTATTAAATTAAAATGAAGTAATGTAGTTTGTGAATGATTCACTTCTGTATAAATTAGAATGAATTAAAAGTTAACACTAGATGAAATCATTCTCAATTAGATTTTGCATGCTTCCTTGAGGAAACAAAAAATTTTGGAGCTAAGAGGAATGTTGTGGAATCTCCTCCACAGCCTGTCTTATCTGTAATGGAGCCTGGAGAGAAACTATTGCATTGATTGTGGCAAAAGTTTCAGATTACTCTTATGCTTTTGAGTTATGAATGTTGAATGGGAATGTTGAAGTTTCTTTTCGGCAACACGAGAGTTTCTTTTTTCTAAAACTTTAAACAACTATCCCAAGTCTGACTTCATTACCTTGGGTTAGGTACCTGTTCCTGAACTGATTACTGTGCACAGGGATAGGTGATGCCCTGATTGGTCAGGTCTGTGTCACATGACCAATTGTAGCAGAGAGAAAGTCAAGGGTTAAGAGTGGGGAGGGATCATTTCTCAGTGGCAAATAGGGAGTTTTTTGTTTGTTTGTTTGTTTTGTTTTGTTTTAAACCAAGAGAGTAAATTGATAATGGTGATGGAAACAGCAGATGTCTCATTAAGTTGGCCTGCAGGGTCCTGCCTCATCCAGTTCCCCAGCCCCATCCAGCAATGTCTGCTGTTCACTCACTGCACTATGTGATGCCCTTTCATATCTCTGCTTTTTCACATGCTTTTCCTATGTCTGGTATGCTTTTCACTCTTTTCTCTACCTGGTAAACTCCTGATCAAATTGCATCTACTTATTGAGCCTTCCCTTCAGATTCTGTTGGCTACTTTCCCCCCTGACCCATTAACACTTTGTACCTACCTCTCTGAGAGCATTTCTTTCATAGTATCACATTAGGTGTCCCTTCTTCTATTATACGAGTGTCTCAAGGTCTGTGTGTTCTCCATGTCTGTGTATTCTCAGTAATGGACTCAGACCAGGTGATTACATTAGCATTACGTAAAATTGTGGGCCTAGAAAGGCAGAGAATTTGGATTAATTTTATAATTTCTGTTTCATCAAGGTTGTGATTCCCAACTAAGTTTCTGCTGCATTGCTTCCTTGGGAATGTTTGGAAGTGTGTGGGAGTACTTTGGGTTGTTGCAAAGCCTGGGCATTGGGTGCCACTGACATTTGTTGGCCAGGGACCCAGGAGTGCTAAATGTTTTACAGTGCATGAGACAATCCTGCACAAAGAAGGATTGTCCTCTCTAAATGCCAGTTCTTCCATTGAAGACAACTTATCTAGACTGAAGCATAGGAAAGAGGAGAGTAATTTGATCACAATACAAACTACATGTCTATCTCTCGTCAATCTTCTTTGCATACACTGTGAATAGGAGAGCCTATGCTCAATTAGCAGATTGCTTGAATGATAGGTTTTTAAACCTAAGTGCATTTCTATCCTTATCTGTTTCCCCATGTAATCTGGGTCCTGAGGTTGGACTACAAGGCTAAAACATGCGGAAGTTCAGGATAAAAGTTTGTCCTCTCTTAAGTAAACTTCCCTTGGCTAGGCTTTCTCTAAGCCTGGGGAGGAAATGGGAATTAAGTTCTACGTATTCTTTTTTTCAATATCTATGGTGAGATAATTTGATCTTAATGCCTCTTCCACTGCACAGAAGGCTGAGAGTGACTAATTTATATGATCTTTTAAAAATCTATTTATAGCAAACCTTCTGGCTGAAGAAACCAATGTGGAGGGTTGCACATAGATTTAAATCCAGTTTTCTGTCATGAGGTGTCAGAAAAGTTAAATAGGTCCAGTGTGGTTGTTTAGGTCCTATTCTAGGAAGCACATCTTTTTGTTCATTGTTGACACTGATGTTGCTGTGTTATCTTGAATACAGGAATTGTGTAGAGAAAACTTGGGAGTATACGTCCCCAAGTAAGGTTTTTTGATTCTTTGCTTCAAAGGTGACATTTTTGAAAAAAGATTCCTGAAACATAAGTTCAATAATTCATGTGTGATTTTATTGTCCTGTGTTATTATATATAGCATAAAGTCTTTTTGAAAAATAATTTACCAAGAGTCTGAAACTCGGTATTTATCAGCTGCTGCTGATAAACTTGATAAAGTTTTTTGAAAGATGTTACATGTAAAAGATACTTCATAAAATGAAATTCTAGTCTATTCTTATTGTATGTTTGTTTCTTTTTTAGATACTCCCAGAAGCGTAAAAGCATCCACTGCTACAGCTGAACAGTTTTTTCAGAAGCTGAGAAATAAACATGAATTTACTATTTTGGTGACCCTAAAACAGACCCACTTAAATTCAGGAGTTATTCTCTCAATTCACCACTTGGATCACAGGTAAATGTGGTTGCTGGAGTTTCCTGTGTTTTCATTATATGTGGTTAAATGAATACATTAAAGAGAAGTAAACAAAAGCTTTCTTCTCTTGTATATCTCTTTATGATTTGGGAAGCCGAGATGGGCAACTCACGAGGTCAGGAGTTCAAGACCAGCCTGACCAATATGGTGAAACCCTGTCTCTACTAAAAATACAAAAATTAGCTGGGCTTGGTGGTGCGCACCTGTAGTCCCAACTACTTGAGTGGCTGAGGCAAGAAAATTGATTGAACCCAGGAGTTGGAGGTTGCAGTGAGCCATGATTGTGCCATTACACTGCAGCCTGGGTAACAGAGCGAGACTCCGTCTCAACAACAACACAAAGATTGGTTTAAGATAGAATGGTTTTGTTACATTGTACAAAAATCACAAACACAGGTAATTGAAAGTAATTGCCTAAAAGCAGAAGGAGCTGCTGCTTTTCAGGTTAGTAAGAAGTTGCTATTCCTAAAACAGATTTATTAATTACTGGATTCCTCAAGAGGTATATTTCTCAATTTTAAAGCCAAACATACTTCTTAATTTGTGAATAGTTATCCACAAAAATATTATATTCTATTGCTTTGTAAAATTGTCTGGGTTTAGAGTTTAATAGTCATATAATTGTAATCATTGACAGATAACTTCCTTTTTTACCTCATAGTTTGCAGCAGTCACAGCTGTCTTCTTGGACATGCATTGTATAAAAATGGTGTCTACTATCTTCCAATTTTTGTCGTATGTGAGACAGGATTAGGAGCTCTGGATGTGGGGAAAGGAGGAAGAAGAAGACAGTCATTCATGATACTTGACATATACATAAATTGCTATGAAGTAATACCAAATAGTTTAAGATGATTCCTTCTGGAAAGAATAACCACAGTTCTGGGAATGAAAGTCCACCACTTACTATCTGTGGACATTGGGGAAGTCACATAAGATCTGTATCTCAATTTCCTCATCTGTAAATTGAGGATAATAGTACTGCTTCATAAGTTGTTGTGAGGATTAAAGAATTTATACATATAAAATACTTTACCTATATAAAAACTTTAATGATCCTGTCGTAGCATGGGTATAAATCTCTTTATTTGGTTTCTCTTATCGCAGATGAGGCAGTCTGGGACTTTGCACATCTTTACTAAATACTAACGAGCAAATGTAAGAAAATCTATGTGGAGAACAAAATATAGCAAGGCTGACTTAGTGAGGAAGGTTCCTAGGAACATACTATCTAGCTTGCTCTTGGGGCTTGAGGCCCCATTTAATTACATCTTTAGCTCCAAAGGATAATTTCCCAGGCCCTTCACTTGGGTTTCTTTCCTCCCAGGTTCTGGCCTGTTTTTGAGGGGAGGGTGCCATCCTAACACTCACCTGGTAACTGGCTTACAACTTTCAGGGAAGAGCAAGAAAGGGAGTAATCCCATCTTCAAGGGTTCACTGGGGCTATTCCCTTCAGTCTGTTTTTGGTTGCAGGGACAGGCCTTGTCTTTATGTGGTTGAGATCCAGTGAGCTCCTTGTTTATAGCAGTGTGTCTCTGCCCGTGTCCATTGAGCTTTCAGGCAACAAGAGTCACATGTAATAAAGGAAGACTGTTCATTTGCAGAACAACCTGTTGTATTTCTGATTACCTCTACATGCTAGGAAAATTTCCCCTTAATTTTGCACATTAGATTTTTCTTCCCTGTGACTTTCTCCCACTTCCCTGTTTGTAGAGACATAGAACTCACCCAGCCTTCTTCCGGATGACATCCCTTACATAGATGATGGCCACTGCTACCTCCTTTCTTACTGCTCCTGTCTCTGGGCTAACTGGTGCTAGGGCCCTCCATCTGTTCCTCCTGAGGCTTGTCGGGCAGCATTTCAAGGGGTCTGTTTCCCTCAACTGTGAGTCCTAGATGGTCAATGTTTGTATTGGTTCCCAGGGTCGAACACCTTAACTGTACACACTCTGACCAGCACAAACTTCTTGCAATCTGCAAACTTTTTCCACCTAATACTTCTTAAAATAGTTTGATGTTTTTTTAAGCACCTTAAACATTTTAAAGATATGGGCCACTGAAATACCTGACCTTCATCAGGTGGTTTGCTGTCAGGCAAATCCTTTCTTACTCTTCCTATGAGGTAGATTTATTAAAGTTATAGGCAGGGCTTTAAATGGATTTATTTCAATTGAAAATAATATATTTTTTTTAGATTATAGAAATATGTTTTCGTTGTAGAAAAAATTTGGAAAACTGACAGAAATAGGAAAATTGATACAATCATATTACCAAAAGACTAATGTTGAAGTTCTGTCATATTTTAATCCAGTCCTTTTGTCTATGTGTATTGATATGCCATATTTTGTTTAATCAACCCCTTACTTTTGGGTATTCAACTCATTTACTTTGTAAATTTTAATAAATAATAATATGATGAATATTTCTTATACGTAAGTATTTGTGCTCAGCTGTTAGATTTTCTAGTTATACCTTTAAAATTTATATTATTTCTGAAATTTCTTGTTTTGCTTATTCAGTCTATGGATGTATCATCTGTCAATGTCATGGCATTTATCTATGAAATTATAAATTATGTAGATATTATCTAGATATGTTATTATTGAACAAATATCATATTTGAGATATAGTATATCTTTCTATGATGCGAAAAATAATTTAGATTTGTAGGGCACTTTCATTTGCTGAGTAAGCTAACAGTTATTAAAGGCTTACCATGTGCCAGGCACTGTGCTCCATGCATTACACGTGATTAGTTCATTTATCATCAGTATTCAAGAGTGATTAAGAGTGTAGACCTGGAGATGGACAGCATACATTCCAGTCATAGCTCTGCCACTCATTGGTTTTGGGACCTTGTAAAAATTACTTAATTGTTCTGTACTTCAATTGTCCCCATGTGTAAATCCATATAGAGTGCTTGAAAATACTAGCTATAAAAATTCACAAACCTCCCATAATCATACAAGATCAGCACTCTTATTTTCATTTCAAAGATAAGAAAAACAAGCCTTAGAGATAAGTTCTTAAAGGTTCCATGGGAATAAATGGGAGTAGGCTTTTCCCTCAGTGTGATTATAGAGCCCACCTGCTGAACCTCTGTGCTATCCCGTCTCTCCGTGTCTATGGGAGATCATTAAACTAAGTTCTTTATTGCCTTTTTTTCAGCATCATTTAGCTAGTTACTGACAGAGCCAGAACCCAAACCCACTTTTTATTATTGAGTCTTTTTACTAATGCGCTGTGATATAGCCTTCTATCATCTCAACAGACCTTCTGTTATGGCTTGTATTGGATTTTTTCCTGTTCTTCTTGCTGAAGCTATCTTTCTTGAGTTATCTTGCTTTTCCTCACTCATCTATTTAGTTTCATCATTGCCTGGACACTTATTTCATTATTTTCTGCTTTCTTTCACAAAAATTTTAAGGTGGCTTATAGAAATATCTACAGGACAAGATAAAATGAAACATACAAATCCGAGCAAACAAAAAGATAAAAACCTAGTTAAATAATCAGGATAATTCAACCATTCTTGGCACTGAAACCATACACATATTTCTCATATGGCCTTTTGTGGTCAAGGTAGTAAGTGTCCTTAGAGAACAAGTTCAGGGGACTTTATGTTAGCTGGTCACTTCAGAAAAAGCAGATCTACAGTGATGTTGATAATATACATCTAGATATGAAGGTCTTTGAAGCAACACTGCCCCCTTTGGAGACACTTTCTTGGTAATATGCAAGACAGTCATATACAACCAAGGTTTCCTGCTCAATATGCCAGTGGAGCCTTCTATATGAAGGCCTGGTAAGTAGACTGTGTCCTTCACACCACATTGCATGTAAATTGCTTTTCTCAATGTAACTCAGTCACTTGCAACTGACAGTGATTAGGTGCAGGTCCAGCTCTTCAATGGGTGCATTCTAGTTCACCATAGTAAGAACTCTTCTGCATGCCCTGCTGAAGGATGCTCATTTTTCTAGTTTTTTTGGGGGGGAAGATGGGGTGGCAGTGGCATTGTGACGCTTCCTCTGAGCACATGTTCTTGCCTGCCTGGGAGAAAGCACAAGAGCAAGAGCTTGAGCAAGAGCAAGAGCTTGAGCTATCCCTCTGTGAATTTAGATTCTGTGAGTTAGACTACAAAGTCTCTGCTATAGAATTACCATGAAATGAACATTAATATTATCGTTAGAGGTGATGTGAGACTGGTTCTATCTTCCTTATGTCTGTTCCTGACTCCAGTGTTATCTCCATTTGGGCTATTTGCAGTGAACACCTAGCTTATTGGGAAGCCTGCTCGGAAGCCTAATTAAAGAGGGAGAAGGTAGGAAGTGATGGAGACTGTGGGAATGGTAGCTCCAGCACTTGTGGTGTTGGAGTAAAGTGATAGGAGTATAAATAGTAGCCAGGCACAGTGACCCATCTGCTCAGCATCTATGTGTCACCCTTTTTCTGTTTCTCTGCTTGTTCAAATCCTGCACGTACTTCAGAACTGTGCTTATATCTCCAGGAAGCTTTCACTGACCTTTCCAGTTTACATTAATTTCTTCCTACATCAGTTTCCAATGTATTTAAAAAATTTGTGCCAGTTTTTTGGCATTCTAACATATAATGTCTTTCCTTTTTTTTTTTTTTTTAACTTTTAGTTCTGGGATACATGTGCAGAACGTGTAGGTTTGTTACATAGGTATACATGTGCCATGGTGGTTTGCTGCACCTGTGAACCCGTCATCTGGGTTTTCAGCCCTGCAAGCATTAGGTATTTGTCCTAATGCTCTCCCTCCCCTTCCCCCTGACCCCTTGCGAGGCCCAGTGTGTGATGTTTCCCTCCCTGTGTTCATGTGTTCTCATTGTTCAGCTTTCACTTATGAGTGAGAACATGCGGTGTTTGGTTTTCTTTTGCTGTGTTAGTTTGCTAAGAATGATGGCTTTCAGCTTCATTCATGTCCCTGCAAAGGGCATGAACTCATTCTTCTTTATGGCCGCATGTATTTCATTGTTATTTAAATATTTTATGTGTATACATGTGTGTTAACTGCATGAGACATTAAAATATCATTTACTGCTTTTGATTACAGTTGTAACAAATACATAATTTAACTTTTAAAAATCTAAATTGTAGCTTTCTTAAAAAATTGGTAATACCTCCCAGCTTTCAAAATGTAAAAGGCACTCCATTCCTGTCCCCTGCGACCCAGTTTCTATCCCTGACGGCAGCCACTATTATCATTAAGGCATTTCGAAAACAAAAAAATATGTATAAAGAAGAAAATGAAGCTCATCCAGTCAGTGGTTTGCTGGAGCTGGCTTGCCTACTGGCTTGCCCCTAAGGGCTGAAATTTTGTGAACCGGTTGACATTAGTAGCTTGAAATAGGCCATGGTATGAGTAATTATTCCATGGAAATCAGCAGATGCTACAAAACAGGGCTTTTAAAAATATACATTTTCAATGAAGCTTAATTTTTGTATACTTTTTAAATACTCTCTTTCCGATACAAATGGGCAGATGAACCAATAGCTTAGAATTGTGTCTCTAGAGAACAGAGAGCCAATTATTGAACATTTACCACTGCCTGTAATTCTGACATTTAGCAATAACTCCATTAATGCTGTGGAATGCAGCTTTCTCATCCTTTCCTCAGGTGAATTTGTGTTTGTGTAAAATATTTACATAGTTGACAACAATTTTTGGTTAGATGTTAAGGTTTTCTGCTGTCAAGGATTGTGCATTAAACTTGCAAACTCCATTACATCTGTCATGATGTCATACACAGACGCTAAATAAATATTTGGTAGATGAAGAAATGAGTAAAAGATGAAGAGACAGGTTATTATGAGTACATGAGGAATCATAAATGGCATCACAAAGTTTTCATCAAGCTAGAGTGGTAGGATTTGGAGAATGTTCAAATTGCTATATTGATGCAGGGTGCCTAATCCATCCTGAAATGTCCTTAACTCTAGCACGAGGAATTCACTAACTGGCAGCCACTGCCTCAAAACAGCTATAAGTCAAGTTCTTAGAGAATAATGACAACTGTAATAAGCTATATGGCAACATCTCAGCCACTGTGTTAATGCTGGATATCTAACCACACAATTTCTTTTGGTTTGGACATATGGACTAATGGGCATGCTCTGGATTCTAGGGTATCTGAAGTGAACTAAAAGCAAGATGAAAGTAGGAAGGGCAGATGATCACACTGTTGCAGAATTAAGAAGAGGGCTTCAGTCAAACCTTGGCACTGAAACATAGCTTCAAACCAAGCATAATTATGAAACTCCCGGGAACCCCATCAGCAGTGCCCTGGTGTGCCATGAGCAAAGCTTCATTTGGCTTTCCAACCTGAGATGCTGGTTTCAAATGGTGTTCCTTAAATAGAGGCTGATATTAAAAATAATGTGGCACATATACACCATGGAATACTATGCAGCCATAAAAAATGATGAGTTCATGTCCTTTGTAGGGACATGGATGAAATTGGAAATCATCATTCTCAGTAAACTATCGCAAGAACAAAAAACCAAACACGGCATATTCTCACTCATAGGTGGGAATTGAACAATGAGAACACATGGACACAGGAAGGGGAACATCACACTTCGGGGACTGTTGTGGGGTGGGGGGAGGGGGGAGGGATAGCATTGGGAGATATACCTAATGCTAGATGACGAGTTGGTGGGTGCAGCGCACCAGCATGGCACATGTATACATATGTAACTTACCTGCACATTGCACACATGTACCATAAAACCTAAAGTATAATAATAATAATAAAAAAATAAATAAATAAATAAATAAAAATAAAAATTAAGCCACAAACTTCATGTGAGCACAGCGTAAAAAGAGTTTTGGCTCTTCAGTCATTTCAGTATGTTCACCGTCAGCAGCATAACCTAAAAAAAAAAAAGACAATAATATATGGCAGTTGTTGGAAAGAGTTAAGACACTCAGGCTGATTAAAGGAGTTCTCTCATTATTATAGTTTTCTGACTATTGTGTTTCGAAAGGTAAATAGAGAATAGAGAAATATTTTTAAGATATTGATTCACTTATCCACTTATACAGGAAACATAGAAGAGAAATATGAAAAATATAAAGGATTGTTGAAAAGCAAAAGTATATTTATCAGTTAAAATAAAAGAAATTTATTGAAAATTCCAAAGAAACTGTTTCCTTCTTCCATGTTTTACAAAACTGCAGTTTCTTCAGGATAAATAAAATCCTTTTGTTATCCTTCGTGTGATTTGGTGTAGTTGCCTAGATTCTGTTCTGTGGTTTATAATATTTTTTCTTTATTTAAAATAATCTTGGACTTTAGATATATAAATTGGTTCCAAGGGATTTATTAGGAATTTTGCTGATATCCAAGCATTATTTATGCTTCTGACTTTGAATGCTTTGCAGATAGCATACATGGAGATAATTTGTGGCAATAGCTTTGCAAATAAATACAAAACTGTCCTGTAGTTTGTCGTCATCTTCTGTATTAATAAACTTCAGGTGAAATAAATGAGATTTTTCTATCCTCTTAATATTAATTATACATTCTGGGTGAGTAAAAATGTATTTATGTATAAAGCTGAAAAAATGTGTCTTCATGTTTGTGAGTGCTTGTCATGTATTAAGCCATTTCTCTTTCTTGACATTAGTAAGTAAAAATTAAACTTGCTGGCAATATTTGCTTGGCTTAATGGTTCTGAACTAAAAAATGACTTTGTTTATTATGGATGAAATTAATAGACTGACATAAAAGCTACTAAACTTGTTACTTTCTGCTTGCACTTTATTTAATAAATAACTTTAAAGATAATAGTATTTATAAATTAAAATTTCAAACTCCAATTTCTACATAATTAAAAAACTTTACTTAGATTTTGTTTTCTTGAAGTGTTTCTATAACATTGTTTATCTCTCACAAAATTACATCTGTGTTGTGTATTTTAATACCTCCCTTATTATTAGGAAAGTTGCAATATATATTCTAAT
Organism: Pongo abelii; assembly: GCF_028885655.2. Taxonomy (NCBI): domain Eukaryota; kingdom Metazoa; phylum Chordata; class Mammalia; order Primates; family Hominidae; genus Pongo; species Pongo abelii. The sequence continues at coordinate 42,440,100 of NC_071995.2, read as the reverse complement.
GTAGCCAAGCATACATATATCACTACCAAGTAGGCATGGTCAAGTGCTCATCAAAGAAAGTAAATTAAAGCAAGCAAATGGAATTTCTCATCATAATTCTTATACAGGTGATATGATGGACAGAAATACACATTTTAACACACAGAGATTATCCCATAGAGCACACATCCCCCGTTTCACACTAAAGAAGCGAGGCATTTTTTTTCCCTTCCTATCAGCAGTCCACTCTTTCTGCAGGGTCAAAGAATGAATCAGTTGACTGCTGCCGCAGCCCATAGACTAACCAGCCCATATTCACTTTCATTACACATTTTGGGTATTTTCCTCCTAGATGGGGATGCCGAGGACCAAGAATATTTCCAGGCAACCATCCTATTCTGACCATATTCAGTTATCAGGCCCTAAATATCTTAGGCCATTGCAAGACCCTTCTGTGTCATCCATCTCGTAGCTCCTTCACATCTACTCTCTTCACTCCCTATGGACAGAGTACTGGAATTTTGGTTGCTGTGTAAGCAACTGTCATTAAGGAGCAAGCAAACTGTGTTTTGGAAACCAACTTGGTGCTCCTGCTTGCAGTTTTTCATACTTCCTGTTTCTGTGTTGCTGTATCATTCCTTTATAAATGGCAGGAAAGGTGAATTGTTCATTAGAAATAATTGGCCCATGTAACTTTTAATGATCAGTCTGCTACTTTTTTAAGGTTATTTTTTTCTTTTCAGCATTAAAAATATTTCTAATGATTAAAAACTTTTTTAACTTCTTCTTCACTTGGGAATAAAAACTTTTGAGATTATAATTTTAGTTCTTTCTTGCTTTGGCTTTGCTGAGAACTTGTGACTTTATTATTTTCCCTCTTGCCATTTTTGAAAATGTTGACGTCTAAATTTTAGGAGTCTATAGCTCTTCCTGATTTTCTTTAAGACAGAAGCTTATCATATCTCAATGATTTACTATCTAATATCGTGTTTCATAGATATGTTGTTAATGAACGGAGATTTTTTTTTGAGTCACTGGTTCAGAATTCTTTGTGCGTGCATGTGTGTGTGTGTGTGTAAAGAGCAAAATCCATCAAATGTATAAATTCCTATTAAATATAATGTTTTAGACAGGAATATTTTGTTATTTTTTCTTGTAAATGATGCCTTATAATTAAATGCAGTGCCATTAGAGGTTCTGACTTTGCTGAGAACTTAGTTTTTTTCTTTAAGAGGATTTTTGCATTTGAAACTTTGCTTCTTTATATGTGTTTATTATTTGGTTGTTATTTCACTTAATGTCTTCCTTGTAGATTTTTTTCTTTTTTTGAAATGGTTTTTCCTATCCTGAGATCAGGTAGTCTTGCTTTATAAAAACATAATTTTTTTATGGTTTCCCTGTCTTACTCTTGAACCCATCTATAACTTATTTTAGTGTACTTAAGAATTGAGGCTCTAAACATTTTTTCAAACAGATAATTAATTATTCTGACACCATTTATGTAACTCTCCCCCTCCCTCATTTGAAATATAATCTTATATTTTATATTAAAATCATTTCTGGGCTGTCTCTTCCGTTTCATTGGTCTATTTTTGTACCAGTAATAAACTTACATACATGATTTTTCGTATTGTAGTTTTTTAATGTATGCATTAAAAAAATGCAAGTGCAAAAAATTACTACCAAAATGTAGTATACTGTTGTATTCATGGGTGATATTCAAAATGTATAGTAATCAGTATGCCATGGGCACTAAACAACCAAAGCAGGAAAGTGACAAATTAGAATGGACCTTGACTATAATCAACCAGTATGGCTATTTCTATATGCACTGTGTGTATGTACTTCTACATTTTATGATATTGGATAGATATATAGATATAGATTCAAGTATAGATTTTAATATGTATACAATTACACACACCAAATATAGGTGTATATTTATGAAATATGTATGTGTATGTGTAATTTTCTACATACTATGTATATGAAATACATATTTCATAACAAATTTTAATATGTTGCATTCTGATCAGCAGAGTGCCTACTTAACTACTTTCTTCAACAGTGATTAAAAAGTTTGCCCATTCAGAAGGTGAGAAGTAACACTTTGTTGATGAGGTTGAATACCTTTTCATATGCTTATTGGCTGTGCATATATCTTCTTTTATAAATTACCTATGTATATATATTGTCAATTTTCCATGTTTTTTTATAAATGAGCTCCATTTAATAAGGATATTAATTCATTATCATCTATATTTTTAATTTGCCTTTAAGTTTTTATGAACTTTTTATGTTCTAAATTTTCTTAAATGATGTGCAGTCTAGTCAATACTTTCTGTCTCTAAAGGGTGGGATTATGTTAATGACATAGTGAAGAAATAATCTTTTTCCTATATATAAAAAAAGAGAAGGCTAATTCAAAAATTCAAGAAAAAGAAAATCTTGTATGAGAAATTCGTGATCCATTATATATAATGAAACAAAATTTACTACAATTTTGGACAATTATTACATTTAAGAAAAAAAATCTATCCTTGATGCTATTGAACATTCTCCTTTGGGTGTTGGAGAGTTTGTGTTACTCTAGTGAGGGAATGATTGTCTCAGCACAATATTTGGTATTGCAATTAATACTACATATAGGCGTAAATGCAAATACTGTTGATTAGTTTTCCTATTGATCTTTTAATTGTGGGTCTGGAAAGGAATAATAGTACATCTGTGTTTAAATTTCCATCTTAATCTGCCTTACTATATTAAACACATATTCTATTTTAATGCCCTTTAGTCTTGCCTAAGAAAAAAATTGACATTTTGGACTTAGTTGTAGATATCTAAGGTATCTACTTAGGTGTAGATATTCAGTGCAATATCCAACACAATGAAGCTGGTGGTCCCAGTGCAATTTTTTCAACAGCTCACTGTTTTCTCACTGATTTGTAATGTCACCTCAAATCTCCATCAATGCTGAGGTCGGTTTCTGGGCCCTGTTTTCTGTTCTACTAACCTATTTGTTGATTTCTGCAGAGATACTACAATATCCTGATTAATATAGTTTTATAAGATTTGATACTTAATAGCTCAAGTCTCTTTGTTCTTCCTGTTAAGAAATTTTTGCTGCATTTGAAACTTCATTCTTGGGAATAACTAGAATCAGTTTAAGTTTTATGAAAAAAATTTAATTGGTATGTATTGAAATTGCATCACATTTATGGGTTAATGTAGTAACATTTTTATATTACTCAGTCTTCTAATCCAGTAATATGGTTTCTCTCTACATTTTTTAATGTCTTCTATTATCTTCTTTGAAATTACTACATAAAGTGTATATACATATTTTGTTATTTTAATTCCTAAGAACCTTATGTATTGTACTGCTACTGTGATGGGTTATTTACTTTTCTATTATATTTTCTAATTGTAAAAGATGTTTAAGTTGATGTATTACTAGAAAAATGGATTTTGTTTTGTATCAAAAGTAGCATCTTCCACAGGATTTAAAATGCTTTCTCTTTTCCCTAGTGACAGAGTTGGATTCTTTGGATACAACTCAGAGTATAATAACAAAATTTTTGATGTGCCATGAAAGTTCATTTAATTCTCTTTTCTTAATCTACCATACATTCATATGCACTGACATTTTAATGTTCTTTTCCACAATGAATGTTGAAGAATTGTTGTAATAACTTTTAATTCTTTGGCATTACAATACATCTCTTTTTGTCTTTTCATGTCGATGTGAAACTTCACAAATACTCTTTAAGCCCTTGATCAGTTGCTTAAAATAATTTTACAAAGGACTCATTTAAAAATTATAATTTTTTTTCTACAGTTTACTACTCAGGAAATAGAATTCAACTTTTTAACTTATTTCGCTATTTCCTTTAGTTACGATTAAGTGTCTACCTTTTTAAAAAGTCCATGTGAAATCTTGTTTTGGTGTCTTAATTGACAGTGGAGTTTATGTTATCTCCATTACCTAAAAAATCTTATTTCTCTTGCTGTTATGTACACTCCACTTCCACCGATTCTGGAGAGAAGTCTTATATTTTTGTGGTTGAAATGATGTGTTGATATGTTTCATAACAGCTGAATAAAAGTCATTCATGTTTGCCTCTTTTTTTAGTACTTTTATTCACTGAGCATTTTGAAAGAAGGTGATGGACATGCTGTCATCTTTCCTTTGTACTTTAACCTTTGGTTATTTAAAACTCTAGGTATTGTAAAAATTACACTTGATTGTGGGATGACACATTCTTGAGGATACTGAATGCATCACAGAATACATGAATTATTGAATATTTCGGCTTAAACCCATTTAATTCAGCCAGTAGAAATAGTCTGAACAGCACCAAAAGTGAAGTAAGATATTATGTGTTTTGAGTGAATTACAAGAAAAATGTTTGTTTTGCAAATGACTTAAATATGAAACTATATACTTACACACTTAAACTTTTAACTACACACTTAAACTATGTACATTTTCAAGCATTGAGCATTATATTTAAAATAATTTTTTGCTAATATGACATCTGAAAACTGGCTATAATTTTTAAAATTTACTAATTTTTGAGTATCAGTGAATTTGAATATTTTGGAAATATATTTGTTAGTAAGTTATTTGTGTATGAATTGATGAATAGTTTCTCATTTAAATGAGACTCTTGCTATTTTTCTTGCTTATTTGTAAGAATGCTTTATATAATAAGGATATCACCTTACGCTCCATCACATATATGCAGCATGTATGCATCAGTTTTCCTAATTTAATGTTTGCTTTTAATTTTAAAAAATTGAAATAGCTGCAAACCTACAGAAAAGTTACAAGTATATTACAAAGAACTTCACCATAACAGATTCCTGAACTCCCTACATATTTTTATAGCTCATTTGCTTCATCACCCTCCATCTCTTATTCCTCTGAGCCATTTACTGACAAGACACTTCATCACCTTTAAATACTCTAGTGTATATTTTATCAAACATTGACACTCTTATATAGCCAACATATAACCTTCCAATTAAGAATCAACATTCACATTACAATATTATCTAATATGTAGACCCCATTCAAACATCACCAACTATCTAAACTCTTTCTTCTTGGCCCAGGATTCTAGCCAAGAACACTTGTTGCATTTGGTTGTCATTTACCAGCATTTCCTTCAGTCTGGAGCAGTTCCAGTTTTTTCCTGTCTCTGGTATCCTTTATGGTCTTGGAAGTATAGGCCTCTCATTCTGTAGGGCCTCAACCTGGGTCTGTCCAATGTTTATGTGTTACTCATCTTGTCAGGAAACCCATAGAAATGATGATGATTCTTCTTAGTATATCACATCTGGAGGCACACTATGTCAACCTGTCCTACCACTGGTGATGTTAACCTTGCTCACTGGGTCAAGTTGGTGAACTGAAAAGTTCCTCTTTATTTTTTCCTTTGGATTTTGATTAGTGTTTTATCAGGGAGAAATTCTAATTTTGTTCCAATATCCTGATCCTCATCAGACCTTCATCCACCTGCCTTTACATCCCTTGACCATGCCCACCTGTATTAGATATTATTGCTTCTTAGTGACATGAATAAAATAAAATTGAAAATTGACACTTGTTTTTACTCTTACTCTTATTCATATTCTGGTAGTATCAACAACTTGAGAATATATATTTATGTAAAAGTGTACTCCTAAAAAATGGTAACGCAAACATTTTTTACATATTATTTCCAATGCATATCAGCATTCACCATGTAAGGCCTATTTAAATTAAATGCTATATTTTTTCTTACTGAAATGTAATTAGGTATACTGAATGAAATTCAGGGAAAATAACATCTTATTTCCGTAAAGATGATTTGCCTAGCTTTTCTACCTTTCTCTTGATAGCTTTATATACAGTATTGCACGTATTGAACTGATATATCACATACATTTATGAAAACACGATCAGAGTATATATATGATATATTAGAGGTATATTTTGCTAAAAGGCATTTACTTTCATCCTGATACAACTCTTCTGTTTATGGCTTTTCAAATTTTTTATTTCATTTAGTTATTGGTAAGCAATAAGTGAAATGGAGCCTTGTTTTTTTCAATATTTATAGTTGGTTAAAATGTATGTTTTATTCATTTAAAAATAAACTTCATGTTTTCCACTAGCCAGTAAGTGAAATAAATACACGACAGAATCTTTTCAACCTCCAATTTATCAGAATTCAAGATCTGTTGCAGGAGTTTTGCTCAATCACATTAAGAAAAATTGTGCTTACTTTTAAACTCTTCATTTCTAAGTGGATTCAATAATGTAGAGTAATATGAACTGATAAATATGAAAACAGTACAAACATGCCTTGTGATGTAAAATAAAGATTGGGCAGAAGTACAGGAACTCTACATATGAAAAGGGAAGGCTTTATACTATCGTGGAGCATGTTGATTCAAGAAAATGACAAAGTGATGAAATGAGAAGTTCCTTGAGTACCTGGACTTTGTCTCTTTTTTTTCTGTATCCTCTGTGCCTGGTGCAGTACATCTCGTATAGACGGCTAATAAATATTTGCCAACTAAATGACTGAATGAGAAGTACAGAGCATCTGCTGATGTCAGGTCTTGTGGTAGCTGGCTGACTTCTTAGGTGCATGGAAGTGTTTTCCCTTCATTGCAAGGGTTAACACTTTAAGTGCCTATCCTGTGTCAGGCAGTTCCCTAAATTCCTTACATGGATTAATCTCATTAAATGCTCACTGCAATCTTGGAGGTAGGTACCATTATTATTCCTATCTTGTAGACAAGGAAATGGGACCCTGAGAGATGTAGTCTCATGTCCGATGTTACAATAAGTGACAGAATCAACATTTGAACCAGTCTACTTGGCGTCACAGCCCATTGTCCTATTATCTTGACAATTTCTCAACTGCTTGTTTTAGAGCAGCACCATGAGCTTTCTACTTCCTTCAAAGCTGAAAAACTCTGATGACCAGATTAGCACTATTGTTTTATAGTGGTCTGAAGATAATAATAATAATCATATATTTTTCTCTGTTGGGCTTTTTTATTTATATTAAAAGTTTTTAGCCAGAAGTCTTTCACACAATTTACTTCTTTATTTCAGCAGCATCACCATGACCTACTGAAAAGTTGAGGCAATGTAAATAAATCATGGTCTACATTATTGGGTAACTATTTTGTCTTTTAATTTTTCAAACTGCCTCTCCATAAAAAGTTAATGGCAAAACTTGAAAGTAAGATTTCTAGCATTTTGGCATTTCTATAATAGCTACAATTTAGGGCAAGGTTGGTTTTTCGTTTCCTCTAGTTAGGGATGTTCTGTAACCATTTCAGTTGGGAAATCCTGAGGTAATATGCTCACTACAATCAAAATGTCGCCTCAATGGGTGGCCTATGAATCCTGTTGCCTTCTTTCTTGGCTCTTATTTATACTGAACAACAGGGGATTCATGATGATCCATGAAGCATGTCAGAAAACAGATGATGCAGTGTTGACAGCTTACTCTCTCCCGCGTGACTTTGTTCTCTCTTTCAAATACAGTCTGCCTAGAACTTCTAACTGTCTTCCATGCATCAATGCTTTTCCTTTATTGCTGCCCATAGTTTCAGAATATGTTACCTATAAAGCTGTTGAAAATTCCTACACAGGCCAAGCTTTTTGGTCTAAAGAATTTCTATTGATTTTTAGCATCTCAGCACAGCAAATTGTTAACTTAAGAGAAAGGTTGGAAGCCAAATGAAATACTGCATAGAATCATAGGACATTGAGGGGCTTTGAGAGTCACTTACTCACTCCAGACGGACATATCCGTAAAAGTATCATGGATCATTTTTAGGTGAAGATGAAGATGAAAAGCTACCATTTTGGGAATATTATTTTCTTCCTAAAAATTCTTTGTTCTTTGAAAGTGTGCAATTGCAGTCATTCCTTCATAGGCTTGTAAAACCACTTAGGTATCTGGAAATTGAAGAGAAGATTAGCGTATTCTCTTGGGAACTCTCTCTCTCTCTTTCATCTCAATTCACAATAGTATTTAATTTATGTATAGATTGGATTTTAAGATATCACCAAGTTCTTCCCTTTAACTTCAGGCAGAGCTGACTTAAACCTCTCTAACAGATAAAACTATATCCAGAAAAGATGAATTTTATTTTTTCACAAAATTAAGAGATTGACTTGAGTAACCAAATTCAGAACTAAAATGTGACGTATTTACCATATTTTAAAGTAAAATTAAGTACATAGTAGTGTCTTATATGCCAAATGACTAAGTAACTAACAATTCCTCAATGAGCATGTTATTTGTTTGTGGAATTAATGTGTCCGTATATTTCTATATCTTTTCATATCAGAGTGAATGTATTCTGAGGATTTGGTGATTAAATACAATTAAATTCAATTTCTATATTTTTGAACTCTACTTGACCACTAATACCTATGACAGATGGTTTCACAGGTCCAGGGATCACTTTATTACACTTCCGCTCTGTAGATAAGTAGAATAATGTTTAAACACAATGTAGAAAGAAATTCATATTTTATATGAGCCTCTGCAAATAACTCGGGTAGGAGCTTCATCTTTCAATTAAAGTAAGGTGACACCTCAGTTAATAAATGCCTTGGAATAAAATGTGTTTCATAACTTAGCTATATTAAATACATCATCCCCCCTACACACCTGAAAACCCTTCAGAATAGGACCACTAGTACTCATATTTAAATGATCAAACTCTTAATTTTTCTCTCTAATATACTGATCCGTATTCTGTGGAAAAACTATGACCATTTTGGACATTAGAAGAATATAATATATTATAAAGTGGTAGTAAGATGGAAGAGTTTTGGAAAGAAGGAAAGAGTGCAGTTGACCCTTTCTCAACCTACCGTACTTCAGTGAACACCAACTTGGAGAATTAGTGAAGGGTTATACTTCTTTATTTTTTTCAAATATAATTAACATCCCTTGAGTTGCAGCAGGGACTAGAGTCAGAACCGCTATGCAGCTGCCATCAAGATTGGGGTATAATGAATCTGATCTCCAAACTGGTGCCTTGAGTTTCCAGGAAGTGGGCTCTTACTGTATTGCACAAAGGTCATACACATAGGTGATAAACAAGAAGTGGAAATCGGGCCGGGCACGGTATCTCACACCTGTAGTCCCAGCACCTTGGGAAGCTGAAATGGGTGGATCATGAGGTCAGGAGATCAAGACCATCCTGGCTAACATAGTGAAACCCCATTTCTACTAAAAATACAAAAAATTAGCCGGGCGTGGTGGCACGCATCTGTAGTCCCAGCCACTCGGGAGGCTGAGGCAAGAGAATCACTTGAACCCGGGAGGCAGAGGTTGCAGTGAGCCAAGATCCTGACACTGCACTCCCACCTGGGTGACAGAGCAAGACTCCATCTCAAAAAAAAAAAAAAAAAAAGTGGAAATCATTTGCAAAGTTCTTTTTTCCCCTATATGAATAGCTAACCGATCCCTCACAGTTTTTTAAACAGCTACTTTTTCTCTATGCATTACAATGCCTTTGCTATAATCAGGTGACCCTATTTGTGTGAACCTGTTTCTAAACCATCTATACAGCTCCATTAGTCTACTTTTTTATTCATGTGCCAATGTTACACAGTTTAATTACTCTATCTTTTTAATAATTTTAGATGTGGTAGCATAAGTTCTCCAAATTTTGCTTTTTTCAAGATTGTGTTAGATATTATGTACTTGTATTTTTCACATTTCTTTATAATTCTAGAATCAGCTTAAATTTTGTTTGGGATTTCATTAAATCTATACATAAATTTGAAGGATGACTTACACATTTACATTAGAGAACATTAATTTCTTTCAGTATTGTTTCATAGGCATTTTGTAGAGTTGTTGCATATTTTCTGTTAAATTAATTCCTGGATATTTGATATTTTGATGTTATTTTAATTGGCATCATTTGAAATTTTATTTTCTATTTGTTAGCAATACAGTTGGATCTTGCACATTGATATTTTATCCAGTGAGCCTGTTAAATTCATTTGTTAATTCTATGGTTTATTTGTAGAATATTTTGCTTTTTCTATGCACATAATCATGTTGTCCACCAATAAAAATAGTGATATTTGTTTCAAATTCTTATACCTTATACTAATAGATTTGAAAATTTAGATGTAGTGAATGATTTTCTATGAAATCACATATTAGAATCCCAACTCAAAAATAGTACAGAAAATCTGATGGAATGATTTTATTCCATCATTCCATCTAGGATGGAATTCCTAGATGGAATGATGGAATAAAAATTTGTCAAAGAATTGGATTTTTTCATCCTTTCATCCTGAAGTCATTAGACCTTAACTTTATTTTTTTAATGTTGAGTTTTTCAGACCTTGAAGGAACAGATACTTATGCTATAAAATTTGTTCCTGAGTGTGGAAAAGAAAAGAAATGCTTCTCAGTTCACTTCTCAGAGTGATCTTAATCCTGATTCCAAAATCTGAGTATGGAACAACTACATGTGCACACATGTGCACACACACACAAATATAAGACAGTGTAAAGTATAAATAGAGACACTAACATTCTTAGTAAAATTCTTCGGATGAACTCCATAAGTGTATTTAATGTATGAAACAACAAGACTAAAGTAGGGTTTTTAAATAGTTATATGAATATAAATTTTCTAAGCCAAATATTTGCTATTATTAAAATTGTCTACTAATAAACCTACAAGAATCGACTGAAAGATTACATTATAATTAATATGAGGGTTTAGTGAGATGGTTGGACATAGGACTATGTGTGTGTATACACATGGAAAAGCAGTGATACCCATTGCTGATGAAATGTGTGGATGAGTCACCTGTTATACTCTTGGTGTGCAATGACTTTAGTGATTAATTTGGCAGCATGATTTTCTCCATTTTCATGTAACCTAGAAACTGGTAATCTACTGCCTTCTGTGTTCCTTTTAGCTGTCTCCAATTCCCATCCTATCACTTATTATTGAACCTACTCCAATCAGGCTTTGCTCTCTCTACTTCACTAAAAATTTTTTAAATCAGGGTCACCACTGATGTCCATGTTGCTAAATCCATTTTGCAATTCTGAATCCTCATTCTGTTGGACTTTGAGCATCATTTCATTAGGTTGATTATTTGCTCCTTCCAAACACTTTCTTACTTACTTGGCCTTTACAGCTCACATTCTTCTGGATTTACTGCTTAGTCCATTAATGCATTCCTCCTCACACCCCTGACATCTCAATGTAGGACTGTTCCGGGGCTTGATGCTCAGACCTCTTCATTATGCAGTGTCTACTCACTTCCTAGATGATCTCATCCTAATAGCTTCAAATCGCATCTCTATGAAACAACGATTTCTTATTTTTTTCTAGTCTTGATCTTTGCCCGTGGACTCCAGATTCATGTATCCAGTGGCCCAACTGCACCTTCATTAGATATCTAAATATCTTTAGATATTTAATTTGAATATCAAACTATGCATGTTAGAAGTCAAATTTATCACTTTTCTCGAGCTTACTCTTTCTCAAAACTGAGTCTTCTCCATCTCATCTCAATAAATAGTAGCTACTTTCTTGCAGATGCTCAGGCTAAACTCCTTGAAGTGTTTCAGTATCTCTCACTTGCACATTAATCCTGAGAAAATATTTATTGCTCTCCCTTTAAAACATCTCCAGAGTTGACCCTTCTCACCACCCTAGCTTGTCCAAGCCACCACTAGCAGTAGCCTCCAAACTCATTTCCTTGCTTTAGCCCTTGCAACTCCTCATTCTCCATACAGTGAGTTTCTGACACTGCAGTCAAGTTGATTATGCTGAAATTCAATTCAAAGAACCATCTGGTGGCTTTTTACCTTCTGCCAAAGTTATCTTATTAGCTTCTTAGGCCCTAAATGATCTTCCTCCCTGCCTTTTATTACCTTTCTGGCCTAATTCCCTACTATTCTGTCCCTTGCTCGTTCCACTCCTGCCACTCAGGCTTCTTTGGTATTTGTTGAACTTAGGAGGTAGGCCACTGCCTCAGGGTGACTGTTCTCTTTCAGGGTTACACTAGACATCACTTTCTTAATGAAGCTTTCCTTGGTCATTCTATGTTAAATATCATCCCTTCATAATCTGTATTCTTCTTTCCTACTTTAACTTTTTCCATAGATTTTTATCACCACATAACCTATGTATTTTACATATTTACTTGATTTGAGGCTGCTGTTTTTATCTCTTTGGTTTACTTCTATATTCCTATGTTCCTAGAACAGAGCCTAGAACAAAATAGACATTCAAAAAGTATTTGTTGAATGAATAAATGAGAAGGTAAATATAATATAAATCGCTTTGAAATATATATGCCATTTGAACTAGCAATTTTATTTCTAATAATTTATTCTAAGAAAATAATTGTACGGATACAAAAAGAAACATGTATTAAAACATTTTTATTAAGAATGAAAACCTAGAAACTAATAGGAAATTGGATATTAAATAAATTATGATACAGCTATACTACAAAATACCACACATCCGTTTAAAAGGATGTGGATTTACTTTATTGACATGGAAAGACAAAGTTATATTCAGTTAAATGAAAAAGATTGCAAAGGATACATACAAAAATGGCCAGCCAGACCATTAATGATTTTAATTTTCTTCCTCATCCTTTTGTGTATTTTCTGAAATTTTGTCTAATTGCAACCTATTATTTTATATCAGAAAAATTATATATTTATGTATATACACAGCTGGCCAAGTTGTCAGGTCTTTTGCAACTAGCCATAAGCCTTCAGTCTTTCTGCTTTTATTTCCTGTTATTCAGAAATACTTAACTTGAAGCCCATGAATGGACTTTGTAGAATCTATGAAACCCTTGTAAAATTTGTGAGCCAGCCAAATTTTTTGCACATTTGCTATGTGCATTTTCAGATCATTAAAGCAGACTATATTCCCCAGTGGGTCCCCAGCCTTACAACAGTATGCTTTTATGACCATCCTTGATACAATAGGGAAGGCTCATGTTCCTTGAGCCTGCCACTTCTTTGAACCCTTTCGCTCCATGTCTTTCTCTAATTTCTACCTGTTTGGTTTCAGTGACAACTGAGTTGAGATAATGAGAAAGCTAAGCATTAAGCAGGTACTACCCTTTATCCAATGGCTTGTTTTAACTCCTTAACTCTTTTGGCTACCCCTGTGCTGTGGACTACTCCACTTATTATCAGTGCTTTAGTATACCTTTTCCTTCTTTTTTAATACCTGTTCTTAATATTCATATAGGACCTTTTGAAAATTGATGTTTGAAAAATATATGCAATGCCACTTAATTCTTATCTCCAGAATCATAGCTCCAAGTGTTCTTTCTTAGGATTTCTTTGTGTTTTGCTGGCCTCATCATTAAGAATAATAAATTACCTGTAATTTACAAGTGGTCATTTTTTCCTTGTATTTTATATTAAGCTCAGTTATGTAGGGTAATAAGATAGGTTGTTATTCAAGCCATCATGTTGGATGCTAGGGCTTCAATTATGAATTAATTCAATTTGCTACTGATCTTATCTCTTGGTGATACAATTTTGGCTCCTAGCTATATTATTCATGAAAAAGTTTTGTTATCCTCAATGATTTGGCTACATTCCTTTTCTGGTAACAAGACTTTTATAGTAGTGTTATTATTAGTTTTGAAACAGCTAAACCTAATTTTCACTTAATAATGTGTTTATTACTGAGGGTCTTTAAGCTACAGTGTTGTTTGGCCTTGTTTATTGACAGATTCTCAGTACCATAGTAAATATTTGTTGGAATAATTAAACTAAAAAGTTATTATTAAGACACCTCTTTTCTTTAGGGTTTAATGTAAGAAAAAATATTTAAAATTAAAAATGAAATGGTCTGTGTCAGAAAGTTGTGATTGTTGGTCACTGGATGTATTCAAACTAGGTAATCATGTTGACAGGAATATCATAGATGAGATTTAAGCACCATTAGTTCAGTAGATTCTTGTTAAAACACTTTCCATGAAATTCATACTTAGTTAAAACCCATCCTGAAATTTTGCTGATATTTTAATAGAATGTATAATTGTATCATAGGAAATATAAGTCATAATAATGACATGTATGGAGTGCTTACTCTTTACTAAGAATTGTGCAAAGTAAGCACTCACAACTTTTAGTTCATTTAATTGTTAAAATAATCAGAAGTTTACAACTCTTATTATCCTCTTTGGATGGGGAGGGGGGAAACTGAGGCTTAGAGAGAATTTTTAACTTGCCTGTTATCACAGTTAGTAAACTGTGGAGACAGGATTAAGAGACTCTGAGTCCTCTTAAATTGCTGCATTATACTGTCTTCCAAATGAAGAAATACCATTAGAATAAATGAATTAACAAAAATATCAGAAAAATGTTTCTAATAAGGGATGCCAGAAAATGCACCCTTTTCTACTTGCTCTCCCATCTCCCTTAACATGTGAGGGGATCACTGGAAGTGGCAAGATGGAACAGCCAATTTTCTATAATAAATGAGGAAAGCCACCTAACTCACAATAATTTTGGCCCTACCACTGTAGTTCACTCTTTATATTTCATTGTACTAGAGTCCCTGCAATACCAGTGCTATGCACTAGTTGGATTAATCCACTAGAGTGGATTAATCTGTTTTTGCCTTGTTTATTTCCTGGCTTCTGCATTCTTGCACTTAAAAAACATATTCAAATTGCTCGTTATTCACAGAATCAGCCTTAAGAATCTGGACGGTATAAATGATGCCTAATTGGGATTATTGACTAATAATAAAAATAGTTATCATTTACTGAGTGCTCACTATGTTTCAGGCATCTTGCTTAGTATGGATTATCACATTGAATCCTTCCTGAACAGGTGAGGAAACTGAGGCATTGAGAGGTTAGATGATCTACCTAGGTCGCAGGTAATAGTGAGAGGCTGAGCTGTGTTTTCAATTCCAAAGCCTGTGCATGTAACTACTTTGCAATTGTACCATCCATAAGCTACACTGATATATTTGGCACTAGAAGTACATGTGGCTTTTCTTTAGGTGACTAATTTATATCTGGGCTGTAGCTTAAGGTACTGAGATGATCTGATCATTTTCCTATTTAGGCTTAATTTAAGGCAGCAGAAAAAATTCTCATTTCATGTTGTGTGCAACCTTTTTGTCATATGAGACATGACCCTATTTTTATCCTTTGGTCTTGAGTGATGAAGGAGATTGTTAAAATGAATGATGCCCTGCCACCGCTGCCTATTTCTCAGAAACCTAATCTTAAATTAGTTTATATTTCTGCCAATGCAAAGGATATTTGAATAACAAGGGCATAAATTACTATAAAAGGTGAACTTTATTTCTGATTCCAGCTAACTCTCAAAATTCTGAATAACAAATCAGGGAGACAAGATATGTTCAAGTGTGACAAATTGTCTTCCTGGGATTTATAATGTGATTTTCAGTTTAAAGTAGTAAATGCTCATTAAAGACAGAAGGGAAGATAAAGGATAATAAAAATAAGGTTAAAAATTACTCATAGTTCTATCACTCAAACACTTATGTTTAAAATGTTGGTACATTTTATTCCAATTATGTATTTTCCCAGTAGTCGTAATTTTAATGTGTTGGTTAGAACTCTTGGTTGAAAGGTGGTCTGAGGAGGTTGCAGATGGGAGGGCAGTTTACAGAACTAATGGGAGGCTGGGATGCCAGAATTAGAGCTAGGAAATAACGAGAGGTACCCTGATGGGTCAGCAAGCAGGAAGCAAAATGCACAGTGACCTTAGCATAACGACCGGAGTGCTGTTGCCGCCAGCACAGGGAGGTACTACCTGCTCCTCCCTTCCTTGCTGTGCTGCATCAGATTCTGTCTCAGGAAAGCATGTCTGTTGGAAGGGTGTGTCATGGTCTTGCCTCCAATTGTACCAAGAGAAGACAGAGGGAAGACATGAGCCCTTTCCTTTTTGAAATGGAAATGATAGCTGACATCTACTACTTTTCCTGAGTATTTTGTATGTACTGAGTAGTGTTCTGAGTGCTTTCTTAAGTCAACTCATTCAAATCCTTACAAAAATCCAATGAGGCAAGTACTATCATAGAGTGGATTAACCAGATGAAACACATAGGGGTGAAGTAGCTTACTATTACTAGGAGGGGTGCCTGAATGTGAACCCAGTGATCTGGCTTTAGGGTTTAGATGTTCAACCATCTTGCTATGCTGAGCCTTGGTAGGGAGGCAGGAAGGGGGCAACGGGGGGAGCCAGGGCTGTGTCCTACTGAGACTCCATCCAGTGGGGAACAGTGGATTTCCTGAAGTGAATATGACTGTTTTTAGAAAAATGATTGATCAAAGTATGCCCAGTGTTCATTATAAAAACTTACAACTATACAATTATCATATTTTCAGGTAGTTTCCTGTATTCATATGGTTTTGTACATTTTAATGGTGACTGATTTTGAAGATGTTCTGTTTCAAAAATATCAGAATTGAATTATGGATTGATTCCTTTTGACATGTGTTCCTTTCTGTTAATGATAGCTAGTGTTATTGAGTACTAACCATGTGTCAGGTACACTTCTAAGTATTTTATATCATTACTTATTTTTCTCTTCACAATTTTTTGATGGATTACTTATTTATGTTAAAAAATCTGAGTGAATTATTTTAATGAAAATTTAACTTTTGCTGAAATAATTTAACTCCTTAAGGACTGTTACTGTTTGTAGGGTGTTGTATCACCCT
This sequence comes from Pongo abelii, assembly GCF_028885655.2. Classification (NCBI taxonomy): domain Eukaryota; kingdom Metazoa; phylum Chordata; class Mammalia; order Primates; family Hominidae; genus Pongo; species Pongo abelii. The sequence continues at coordinate 42,423,365 of NC_071995.2, read as the reverse complement.
CATTGTTACTAAAGGCCAATTTTAGTGGCTTAGGTTTAGGAATTCAATACAGGTGTTATTTCTAATAATTTCTAAAAGTGGGGACATGATAGCAACAGTTGGATTCTTGCCTCATTATGTTGAGAACTGACAGGTATTTAGCAATGGGATGATGCATTTGCTGATGTTATTATTTAAAAATGCAAATACACTTTATTATTATAGAACTCATTAGTTGAATTGATTAAATAAGGAATACTTGTTAAATAAGAAGATAAAAGGGACTCTCTGGTTGGTGTCTTTTGGATAAAAAAAGCAAACAAGTTGGTATTTTATTCATTCTTTGTAATTTCTAAATAATTTATATTCTTGACTGGTGGTTTACCTTTTTCTTTTTTATCTTAAAATATCAATTTACTTCATACATATGTTATATATGTACGGACACACACATACACATACAGAGTTTTGTTAAACAAAATGTGATTATAGACAGCTTTTTTGTTAACTTAATAGTACACTGTGGTATTGTTTCATGTCAGAACCTCATTCTTTTGTAGAGTGGCATAGTGTTCTAGAATATGGATGTATTACATTTTCTATATGAATGAATAATTGGAATTTTATCAGTTTTTCACTATTTTAAATAAATCTGTGAGCACCTTCTACATATGTCATTGCTAATTTGTGCTATTATTTGAGTAGGATAGATTTTTAGATTTGGAATCGCTCATTTAAAGAGTATGCACATTTAAGGTGTTGGTAGTTTCACCAAGCTGCCTTTCAAAAAAGCTCTTGTCAATTTATGTTGCTGCAAATCATGTATCAGAGTGCATATTTCCCCACATTATGATTGACACTCGGTATTATTTATCTGCTTAATTTTTGCTAATCTGATTGGCAGATCTATACATCAATAAGAAAAATCCATCTAGTTGATTTTTCTTATTGACTTGTAGGTGCACTTCATATGTTGTGGATATTAACCTCTGATGTATTATGCATTTTATTTTGTCTTATAGAATGTCATTTGTTGTTTATTTATGGTGTCTTTTCCATTGAAAAAGATTTAATTTTTATGTAGTTAAAATGTAAAGTTAATCTGTGTTTTACTTTATGGCTTCTTTTTTATTCCAGTTTCTTTTCTCTTTCAATTTTGGCTAATTTCCCTTTTCTACAGGATTATCCCCAGCAGCATACAAGCATGTATAGTATTTCTCACCAGTAAAAATAAAGAAAAAATCTCTTGACATTTCTCTCAGCATTTACCTTCCCATTTCTTTCAAAGTGTCTCCATTTATTGTCTGTTTCTTCTCTTTGCCATTCTCTCTTGAACCTACTTCAAGCCAGCTTTCTCCCCTAAAAAGTTTTCTGAAATAGCTTTAGGGTCCCCTAAAAAGTTTTCTGAAATAGCATAATCTCTGAATTTTGCTAAATCCAGAGATTAATTCTTCATCTTACTTGACCTGTCAATGGCGTTTGATACAGTTGATCACTCCCTCTTTTTTGAGGCACCATCCTCATCACCAGGCTTTTGAGACACCACTCTCACTTTTTTCTTCTCTAGTCTCCCTGGCCACACTGGTTTCCTTTGCTGCTTCCTCAAAATGTCAAAGTGCCTTTTTTATGTCTATAATAATTCCCTAGGGAATCCCTATGCCTTCCTGGCTTTCAGTGTGGTCTATATGCCTGTTACCCCCATATTCCCATGCCCATATGGACCTCTGTTCACCTCAGACTTATAGATCTAGCTGTCCTTTCTACATGTCCTCTTGAATGTTCATTAGGTACCTTACATATAACATATCTACATTTAAATACTTGATTCACTTTATCTAAACTTACTCTTCTTATAGTCTCCATCTCAATCAGTGGCACCTCTTGTTTTCTATTTGCTCAAGTACAAAACATTAGAGTCAAAAGCTCCAGCTCCACTATTTTTTTCAGTTTTGTTTTTCAAAACTCCATATCAGCAAATTCTATCAGCTCTATTTTCCAAATACATGCAAAATTAAACCACTTTCCACCAATCTACCACTGCTACTGTGGTCCAAGACACCATCACGTCTCCTATGAATTATTGCAGGAGCTGGATACCGAGCAGTATACACTGTACTCTATTTATAGTCTCTTATGCCTCAGCCCCCTCCTAGGCTTCCCCCCAAGTCCCCAAAGTCCATTGTATTATTCTTATGCCTTTGTGTCCTTATAGCTTATCTCCCACATATCAGTGAGAACACAGGATGTTTGGTTTTCCATTCCTGAGTTACTTCACTTAGAATAATAGTCTCTGATCTCATCCAGGTCACTGCAAATGCCATTAATTCATTCCTTTTTATGGCTGAGTAGTATTCCATCATATATATATATATATATATATATATATATATATATGATGGAATACTATATATGTGTGTGTGTGTGTGTGTGTGTGTGTATATATATATATATATATATATATACTTGAACTTTCTTCTTGCTATCTCCTTTCTTAGGTCATTAGTAATTGTTTTATAAATTTGGGAGCTCCAGTGTTAGGTGCATATATGTTCAGGATTGTGATATTTTCCTTTTGGACAAGGCCTTTTACCATTATATAATGTCCCTTTTTGTCTCTTAACTGCTGTTGCTTTAAAGTTTGTTTTTTCTGATAGAAGAATAGCTACCCTTGCTGGCTTTTTGTGTCTATTTGCATGAAATGCCTTTTTCCATGCCTTTACTTTAGGTTTATGTGAGTCCTTATGTGTTAGGTGAGTCTCCTGAAGGCAGCAGGGAGTTGGTTGGTGAGTTCTTATCCATTCTATGGTTCTGTATCTCTTATGTGGAGCATTTAGGCCATTTACATTCAATGTTAGTATTGAAATGTGAGGTGCCGTTGCATTCATCATGTTCTTTGTTGCATGTGTACTTTGGCTTTTTTTGTTGTTGTTGTTATTTTGTTTTTGCTTTTTACATTGTATTTTTGTTTTATAGGTCCTGTGTGATTTATGCTTTAAAGAGGTTCTGTTTTTATGGTGTTTCCAGTATTTGTTTCAAAATTTAGAGCTCCTTTTAGCAGTACTTATAGTGGTGGCTTGGTAGTGATGAATTCTCTCAGCATTTCTTGGTCTCAAAAACACTGTATCTTTCCTTCATATATGATGCTTAGTTTCACCAGTTACAAAATTCTTGGCTGATAATTGTTTTGTTTGAGGAGGCTGAAGATAGGGTCCCACTCCCTTCTACCTTGTAGAGTTTCTGCTGAGAAATTTGCTGTTAATCTAATAGGTTTTCCTTATAGGTTACCTGGTGCTTTTGTCTCACAGCTCTTAAGATTCTTTCCTTCATCTTAACTTTAGATAACCTGATGACAATGTGCCTAGGCAATGATCTTTTTATGATGAATTTCCCAGGTGTTCTTTGAGCTTCTTGTATTTGGATGTCTAGGTCTCTAGCAAGGCCAGGGAAGTTTTCCTCAATTATTCCCCCAAATAGGTTTTCCAAGCTTTTAGAATTATCTTCTTCCTCAAGAACACCAACTATTCTTAGGTTTGGTCATTTAACATAATCCCAGACTTCTTGGAGGCTTTGTTCATGTTTTCTCATTCTTCTTTCTTTGTCTTTGTTGGATTGGGTTAATTCGAAGACCTTGTCTTTGAGCTCTGAATTTCTTTCTTCTACTTGTTCAGTTCTATTGCTGAGACTTTCCAAAGCACTTTGCATTTCTATAAATGCATCCAATGTTTCCTGAAGTTTTGATTGTTTTTTCTTTATGCTATCTATTTCCTTGACTATTTCTCCCTTCACTTCTTATATCTTTTTTTTGGATTTCCTTGCATTGGGCTTTGCCTTTCTCTGGTGCCTCTCTGATTAGCTTAATGACTAACCTCCTGAATTATTTTTCAGGTAAATCAGGGATTTCTTCTTGGTTTGGATCCATTGCTGGTGAACTAGTAGGATTTTTGGGGGGTGTTAAAGAGCCTTATTTTCTCATGTTACCAGAGCTGGTTTTCTGGTGCCTTCTCATTTGGGTAGCCTCTGTCAGAGGGAAGGTCTGGGGCTGAAGCCTGCTGTTCAGATTATTTTTCCCATAGGGTATTCCTTTGATGTAGTACTCTACCCCTTTTCCTATGGATGTGTCTTCCTGTGAAGCTGCAGTGATTGTTATCTCTCTTCTGGGTCTAGCCACCCAGCAAGTCTACCCAGCTCTGAGCTGGTACTGGGGATTGTCTGCACAGAGTCCTGTGATGTGAATCGTCTATGGATCTCTCAGCTGTGGATACCCGCACCTATTCTGGTGGAGGTGGCAGGGAAGTGAAATGGACTCTGTGAGGATTCTTAGCTTTGGTGGTTTAATGCTCTATTTTTGTGCTGGTTGGACTCCTGCTGGGAGGTGGCGCTTTCCAGAGAGCATCAGCTGTGGTAGTATGGAAAGGAACCGGCAGTGGGCAGGACCCTAGAACTCCCAAGAGTATATGTCCTTTGTCTTCAGGTACCAGGGTGGGTAGGGAAGGACCATCAGGTGGGGGCAGGGCTAGGCATGTCTGAGCTCAGACTCTCCCTGGGCAGGTTGCTGTGGGGGTTGGGGGTGAGGTTCCCACATCAATGGAGTTGTGAACCTAGGAGGATTATGGCTGCCTCTGCTGAGTCATGAAGGTTGTCAGGGAAGTGGGGGAAAGCTGGCAGTCACAGGCCTCACCGAACTGCCACGCAATCCAAAGGGGCGGTCTTACTCCCACTGTGCCCTGCCCCAACAGCCCCGAGTCTATTTCCAGGTGGTGGGTGAGCTGGACTTAAGAACTTGCTCCAGGCTACCCCCCTCCCAGCTGCAAAAGAACAGAGCTTTGGTTCTTTCCCCACCTATGGAGTTTGCACACCAGATTTGTGCCCTCCCCCAAGTTCTGGCCAGGAGGCTTCTCACCCAGCTTAAATTGTTACAAAGTTCAGCTGGAGATTTCCTTCTGCCTGTGACATCTTCCCCCATGCCTCTGGGCACCCTCCCAAAGGATCCCTGTGGTGCTAGGCAGGAATGGCCTGCTTGGAGACTCAGTGAGCTCCCAGGGCCTTTCCCGCTGCTTCCTCTACCCTTGTATTTGACTAGGCTGTCTAGATTGACTCAGCTCCAGGTAAGTTTGGAAACTTCTCCCTCAAACAGACCTTCAGTTTTCCCAGTGTGGATGTGTGTTTGGGAGAAGAGGATCTCCCTTTTCCATTTCCACATTTGGAGCACTCAGTGTTTGGAGTGTCTCCGGTGTCCTGCAGGAGCAATCTGCTTCCTTCAGAGGGTCCGTGGGGTGGGTCCTTTCAGAATTCCTGGTTTATTCTTGCAGTTGATCTGGAGCTAAAATTCATCATGCAAGCCTCCACACACTGCTCTGTCCATCCGAGTTGGAGCTGCAATCTAGTCCTGCCTCCCATCCGCCATAGTGATACCATTCTCCCCATGTTCTGTTTTTTAAATTGCTGAGTTGAGAGTTCTTTTATATTCTAGATAGTAGTCCTTTGTCAGATATTTGATTTGTAAATATTTTCTTCCAAACTGTAGCATGTCTTTTCATCTTTTCACAGGGTCTTAAAATGCACAAAAGTTTCCCTTTTTGATGGTGTCCAGTTTATCAATTTTTACCTTTTATGGATAGTGCTTTTGGTGTCAACTCTAAGAACTCATTGTGTAGACTTAAATCTCTAACATTTTATCCTTTTTTTATCCTAAAAGTCTTAAATTTTATATTTTATATTTAAGTTTGTGGTCCATGTTGAGATAATTTTTGCATGAGGTGTGAGACTGAAGTTAAAAATTTTTTTTTCCCTTAACATTTGGATGTTCAGTTGCTTCAGCACCATTTGTTGAAAAAGCTATATTTTTTATCCATTGGATTACCTTTGCTCTTTTGTGAAAAAATCAGTTGGTCATATTTGTGTGGGTATATTCTTGATTCTCTGTCCATATGAGATATGTGACTATCACTCTGCCCATACTACACAGTAGTGATTACTGTACTGTATAAAGTCTTCGAATTGGGTAGATTGATTCTTTCTATTTTATTCCTTCTTCAAAACTATTTCAGCTATTCTGGTTTGAATAACCTAAATGTCCTTCCGTATAAATTTTAATGTAAATTTTTTACCTTTCCATATAAATTTTAGGATAATGTTGTCTATAGCTAAATTTTTTGACATTATTTTGATAGGAATTATATTAAACATTTATATCACACTGGGGAGAAGTGACTTCTTTACTGTATTGAGTCTTCCAATTTATGCACATGGTATATTTATTCATAATTTAGATCTTTGATTTCTTTCATCAGTGTTATGTTGTTTTCAGTATATAATACCTGTTTATGTTTTGTTAGATTTACACCTAAGTAGTTTTAAATTTTCTGTGTAATTGTAAATTATATTGTATTTTTAATTTTGGTATCCATGTGTTTATTGCTAGCATGTAGAAATATAATTATTTTTATATGTCATATTGTATCCTATGACCCTGCCAAATTAACTTATTAGTTCTGATAGTTTTTTTTTATGCTTTAAATTCTGGGATACATGTGCAGAACATGCAGGTTTGTTACATAGGTATACATGTGCCATGGTTGTTTGCTGCACCCATCAACCCATCATCTAGGTTTTAAGCCCTGCATGCATTAGGTATTTGTCCTAATGCTCTCCCTCATCTTGCCCCCTCCCCATGACAGACCCCGGTACGTGATGTTCTCCTCTCTGTGTCCATGTGTTCTCATTGTTCAACTCCCACTTATGAGTGAGAATATGCAGTGTTTGGTTTTCTCTTCCTGTGTTAGTTTGCTGGGAATGATGGTTTCCAGCTTCATCCATGTCCCTGCAAAGGACAAGAACTCATCCTTTTTTGTGGCTGCATAGTAATCCATGGTGTATATATGCCACATTTTCTTTATCCAGTCTATCATTGATGGGCATTTGGGTTGGTTCCAATTCTTTGCTATTGTAAATAGTGCTGCAGTAAACATACGTGTACATGTGTCTTTATAGTAGAATGCTTTATAATCCTTTGGGTATATAACCAGTAATGGGATTGCTGTGTCAAAAAGTATTTCTGGTTCTAGATCCTTGAGGAATTGCCACACTGTCTTCCACAAAGGTTGCACTAATTTACATTCCCATCAACAATGTAAAATCGTTCCTATTTCTCCACATCCCCTCCAGAATCTGTTGTTTCCTGACTTTTTAATGATCGCCATTCTAACTGGCATGAGATGGTATCTCATTGTGGTTTTCATTTTCATTTTTCTAATGACGAGTAATATGAGATTTTTTTCATATGTTTGTTGGCTGCATAAATGTCTTCTTTTGAAAAGTGTCTGTTAGTCTTTGCCCACTTTTTGATGGGGCTGTTTTTTTTTTCTTGTAAATTTATTTAAGGTCCTTCCAGATTCTGGATATTAGCCCTTTGTCAGATGGATAGAATGCCAAAATTTTCTCCCATTCTGTAGGTTGCCTGTTCACTCTGATGATAGTTTCTTTTGCTGTGCAGAAGCTCTTTAGTTTAATTGGATTCCATTTGTCAATTGTGGCTTTTGTTGCCATTGCTTTTGGTGTTTTAGTCATGAAGTCTTTGCCCATGCCTATGTCCTGAATGGTTTTGCCTAGGTTTTCTTCTAGGGTTTTTATGATTTTGGGTTTTACATTTAAGTCTTTAATCCATCATGAGTTAATTTTTGCATAAGGTGTAAGGAAGGGATCCAGTTTCAGTTTTCTGCATATGGCTAGCCAGTTTTTCCAGCACCATTTATTAAATAGGGAATCCTTTCCCTATTGCTTGTTTTTGTCAGGTTTGTCAAAGATTAGATGGTTGTGGATGTGTGGTGTTATTTCTGAGGCCTCTGTTCTGTTTCACTGGACTATATATCTGTTTTGGTACAAGTACCATGCTGTTTTGGTTACTGTAGCCTGTAGTATAGTTTGAAGTCAGGTAGCATGATGCCTCCAGCTTTGTTCTTTTTGCTTAAGATTGTCTTGTCTATACGGGCTCTTTTTTGGTTCCATATGAAATTTAAAGTAGTTTTTTTCTAATTCTGTGAAGAAAAGTCAATGGTAGCTTGATGGGGTAGCATTGAATCTATACATTACTTTGGGCAGTATGGCCATTTTCATGATATTGATTCTTCCTATCCATGAGCATGAATGTTTTTCCATTTGTTTGTGTCCTCTCTTATTTCCAGCAGTGGTTTGTAGTTCTTTTTGAAGAGGTCCTTCACATCCCTTGTAAGTTGTATTCCTAGGTATTTTATTCTCTTTGTAGCAATTGTGAATGGGAGTTCACTCATGATTTGGCTCTGTGTTTCTCTGTTATTGGTGTTATACGAATGCTTGTGATCTTTGCACATTGATTTTGTATTCTGAGACTTTACTGAAGATGCTTATCAGCTTAAGGAGTTTTGGGGCTGAGATGATGGGGTTTTCTAAATATACAATCATGTCATCTGCAAACCAAACAATTTGCTTTCCTTTCTTCCTATTTGAATACACTTTATTTCCTCCTCTTGCCTGATTGCCTTGGCCAGAACTTCCAATACTGTGTTGAATAAGAGTTGTGAGAGAGGGCATCCTTGTCTTGTGCCAGTTTTCAAAGGGAATGCTTCCAGCTTTTGCCCATTCAGTATGATGTTGGCTATGGGTTTGTCATAAATAGTTCTTATTTTGAGATACGTTCCATCCATACCTAGTTTATTGAGTGTTTTTAGCATGAAGGGGTGCTGAATTTTATCGAAGCCCTTTTCTGCATCTATTGAGATAATCATATGTTTTTTTTGTCACTGGTTCTGTTTATGTGATGGATTCCATTTATTGATATGCATATGTTGAACCAGCCTTGCATCACAGGGATGAAGCCGACTTGATCGTGGTTGATAAGCTTTTGGATGTGCTGCTGGATTTGGTTTGTCAGTATTTTATTGAGGATTTTCACATGGATGTTTATCAGGGATATTGGCCTGAAATTTTCTTTTTTTATTGTGCTGCCAGGTTTTGGCATGAGGATGATGCTGGCCTCATAAAATGAGTTAGGGAGGAGTCCTTCTTTTCCTATTGTTTGGAATAGTTTCAGAAAGAATGGTACCAACTCCTCTAGATTTATTGAGATTTTCTACGTAGGCAATCATGTAATCTGCAAATATTGACTTTCTAACTTCTTCCTTTCTATTCTGTATTCCTTTTCTTTTCTTTCCTTTCTTTTCCTTTTTCTCTTCTTTTCTTATTGCACTGACCAGAGCTTTCAGCACTATGTTGAATAAGAATGGTGGGAACGAGAGGTTTGCCTTATTCTGATGTTAGGGAGAAAGCATCTGGTCTTTCACCATTGAGTATGATGTTAACTGTAGTTTATTTATAATTGCTTTTTATTAGGTTGAGACAGTTCTCCTCTGTTCTTATTTTTCTGAGAGTTTCATCTGTAATTGGTGTTGAATTTTGTCAAATGCTTTTTCTGCATAAGTCAATATGATAAAATAATTTTCATTCCTTTGTTAGTCAGTATACTGGATTGATTTTCAAATATTGAATGAGCCTGGCATCCCTGGAATAAACCCCACTTGATTATGGTATATCATTGTTTTTATATATTGCTGAATTATATTTGTTAACATTTCATTAACAGTTTTTATGTATATACTCAGGAAGCATATTGTCTTTGGTTTTACTTTTTTGTACTATCTGTTTTTTGGTGTCAGGGCAATATAAACTACATAAAATGAATTTAGTAGTTTTTCTCTCTGTTACTTTCTGGAAGCGATTGTGTAGAATTCATATGACTTCTTTTATTATGTGAGAAAATTCTGCAGTGAATCTATCTGGGCCTGGAGATTTAATTTTTTGGAGTTTTAAATTTATGAGTTCACTTTTCTTAAAAATTATAGGACTATACAAGCAACCTGTTTCATATTCTGTAAGTTGTGTTTTTGAAGAATTAGTACATTTTGTGTCATTTGTCAAATTTTTTGTCTAGAGTTTAGTATTCCCATATTAACCTTTCAATATCTCTATGGTCTGTAATGAAATCTCCTGTTTATCTCTTAATATTGATATCTTTTCTCTTTTTTCTTTGTTAGTTCATTAATTGTATTGAACTGTTCAAAGAACCAGCTTGTGGTTCATTGATTTTTCTCTATTTTTTTAAATTTTATTGATTTCTGCTCTTTATTAATTCCTTACTTCTACTTGATTTGTGTTTATTTTGCTCTTCCTTTTCTTTGCTCTTGAGGTGGGAGCTTATTGATTTGGGACTTATCTTCTTGTCTAATATATGCATTTAGTGCTATAAATTTCTCTCTCAAGTATTGCTTTACCTGTGTTTTTGGGAATTTTTGATATTTAATTTTAATTTTGATTTATTTTATGTACTTTTAAAAATTTCCCTGAGACTTCCTCTTTGACCTGTGGATTATTTAGAAATATATGTAGTTTCAAAACATTTGGAGATTGTCTGGTTATTGATTTTCAGTGTGATTCTGTTGTGGTTGGAAAGCACACTCTAAGTGATTTAAATTTTTTAAAATGTTGTTTTGTTGAGGTTTATTTTATGGCTCAAGATATGGTCTGTCTTGGTATATATCCCTTGGGAACTTGAAAGGAATGTGTATTCTGTTGTTGTTGAGTGGCATGTTCTATAAATGTTGAGTGGATCCTGTTGGTTGATGGCATTTTTGAGTTATATATTCTTGACATTTTGGCTAGTTGTTCAAATAATTGTTGAAATGGGCGTTGATGTCTCCAACTGTAATTGTGGATTTCACCATTTATTCTTTCAATTCTATCAGTTTTTGCTTCACATATTTTGCAGCTCTGTGTTTTCAGTAATACACATTGAGAATTGCTATGTCTTCTTAATGGATTGATTTTTTTCATCATTTTCATAGCATTTCTGTTTGTCTTTGGTATTTTTTTGCTCTGAAATATATTTTTCTGAAATTAATATAGCCATTTCTGCTTTCCTTTGATTAATACTTTCAATATATATTATTTTCTATTTGTTTACTTTCAAACTGCCTAGACTGTTATATTTGAAGTGAGTTTCCTACCAACAGAATATGGTCATGGTTTTTAATCCCTTCTGCTAATCTCTTTCTTTTAATTGATGCATGTAAACTATTTACTTTTAATAAAATTATATGCTTGAGTTTAAGTCTGCCACTTTTTTATTTTATGTTTGTTCTCTCTTTGTTTTATTTTTCTTTTTTTTTTCTTACCATGGGTTACTTGTTTTACAATTTCATTTTATCTGTATGTTTATGAGTGTGTCTCTTTGTATAGCTTTGTAAGTGGTTGCTGTAGGTGTTCCATTATATATACATAACTTATAACTGATTGCTTGTATAGTCATTTTACTAGTTTGAGTGATGTATAGAAATTTTAGCTGTCTTTATGTTTCTTTACCCTCACTCATTTATAACATAAATTCTTTAAATATTGTTTAACATACATTTAGGCCACAAACTTTTGCTTCAATTTTGAGCTGTTGCTTCAGTTGTCAAACACACTTTAGAAAAGAGGAGAAGGAAAGCTTATTGTATTTACCCATTTTTTTTTTTACATACTATGTTCTTTCTACCTTCCTGATGTTCCAAAGCTTTTTATTTTATATTTTTCTTTCTGTCATTATTTTGCTGTTCTTTTAAAGTAGGTCTTCTCATGATAAATTCTCTTAGTTTTCCTTTGTCTGAGAATGTCTTGATTTCTCATTCCTGAAGGATGTTTTCGCTGGGTATGCAATTCTGCGTGAACAGCTCTTTTTGCTTTTGTCGCATGAGAAATATTTTACCACTTCTTTATGGGTTCCATGGTTTCTACTGAGAAACACACTGTCACTCTAATTTTTCCTTGTATTTAATGTGCAAGATTTCCTCTGTCTACTTTCAAATTTTTTCTTTGTTTTTAGTTTTCAGAAGATTAATTATGATATGGCTTGATATGAAGTTGAAAATTGTTTTGAGTTTATCTTGTTTAGGGTTTCCTTAGATTCTTGAATCTGTGAGTTTATATCTCTTGCCAAATTTGGGAGGTGTTCAGCCATTATTTCTTCAATATTGTTTTTTAAGCTCGACTCCTTTCTCATCTCTTTCTTGGATGCTAGTGATACAAATGTTAGATCTTTTGTTATAATCTCACAGCTCTTTAAGACTGTTTAACTTTTTTTCAGTCTATCTTCTATTTGTCACATTGGATGCTTTTTTTTCTGTCTTCCAGATAACTGATACTTTTCACAGTCACTTCCATTCTGCTGTCTAGCTTTATCCACTGAGCTTTTCATTTCCATTATTGTATTTTTTTGGTTCTGAAGTTTCTATTTGGTTTTAAATTTTTTTCCCATTTTTCTTTTTCTTTACTGAAACTTTCTATTATTTTCATTTAAGTCTTTTCATAATTGTTTTTGTCAGTGCTGCTATAAAATATTTGTTGGGTAAGTCTAACATCCTTATCATTTTAGTCTTGATATCTGTTCTCTTTCTTTTTTCAATCAGTTGGAGATTTCTTTGGTTCTTGGTATAATGAATGATTTTTTACTAAAACCTGGACATGTTTGTATCATGTTTTGAGTCTTGAATCTTATCTAACCCGCCTGTTTTAGCCAGCTTTCTCTGACACTGCTTTGGCAGGGGAAGGGAGGGTGCCATCTTGTTACTGCCAGGTGGAGGTAGAAGTCTAGATTCCCCACTTGCCTTTGTTGACAGTTGAGGGGGAAGCTTCTTTTATTTCTGAGTTGGGGGGAGTTTCAGCTTCCTATATGGTTTCTGCTGGCACTGTGACAGGGGTGGTTTCATTACTGCTGGATGACTATAAAACTCCTGACTCCTCAGTAGGCTTCCTTTGATACTATCCCAGTGGGGAAAGGGAAGTGTGCTTCATTACTTCCAAGTTGAGATGGAAGTCCAGACTCCTCACTGTATGGTCTTCACTAGTGCTGTGGGGGGCCTCATTACTGCCTGGGAGGGTTAAAATTCTTGGCTCTAAACTTGGCCTTCTCTGACACTATTCTGGTGTTACGTGCCTCATTTCTGCTTGAACAGGGTAGAAATATAAGCTTCTTACTTAGCTTTTGTTTGGCATGGTTTGGGATGGGGCCACAGTTTTTTCTGTGATGTTTGACTGGAACAGAGAGATTATTATCTAGAAGTTTCTGTCTTGCTAGACTGATCCTTTCTTTGTTCTTCAGCTACAGAAAGCAGGCTCATCTTGAGGATTTTTTAGGTCTACATTCATTGATATTTCCAGATTGAAGTCTTCTTTAGCTGCAAGTCTAGGATATATGACACAAAATGGAAACCCATTGAACTCACTACCATGTTGTTCCTTGGATCCTGAATATCTTTTTTTCTCTATCTTCTAGATTCTTCTGTGTTTGTTTTGTATATGATGTCTAGTTGTACTTAGTGGGAGAACTAGGAAAAGTACATCTATTCCATCCTGTAGACAGAGGTCACCTCAATCATTTTTGAACTTTATTTTTAATGTGTCCCATGTGGCTCTTCTCTCTGCAGGTACCTGGAACTGGAAAGTAGTGGCCATCGGAATGAAGTCAGACTGCATTACCGCTCAGGCAGTCACCGCCCTCACACAGAAGTGTTTCCTTACATTTTGGCTGATGACAAGTGGCACAAGCTCTCCTTAGCCATCAGTGCTTCCCATTTGATTTTACACATTGACTGCAATAAGTAAGTGTAGTGTCCTCATTTTAGGAAATGGCAGATTCTAAGAAATGACTGTCTACTCATGTTCCTTCTTTGATGTTTCTTTTTTGCAGAATTTATGAAAGGGTAGTAGAAAAGCCCTCCACAGACTTGCCTCTAGGCACAACATTTTGGCTAGGACAGAGAAATAATGCACATGGATATTTTAAGGTATCTTTTGGCCAAAAGTCTGAGAATGAAATGTAAATGCTTTCTAATGAGTTTCAAAAAGTAGATTTTACTTTTTATGGTGTGAAACAAAATAATTTGATTTGTAAGTTAGAAAATTTGTGTCTGTTTCTTTTTTTTTAAACAGTAATATTTTATTTAGCCAGCAAACATTATTTTCTCTTCTTTTTTCAATGAGTTTAATTGTTAGATATTACAGAAATGATCACAAGGCTGCAATCAGGGGAGTTAACATGTCATTCTTTGAATGAACCTTTCAAAGCAATAAAAATCTAAAATGTTAACATACAAATAAACTCTTCACCACTGAAATATAACCTTTGATGATACTTTTACAAAGATGTTAATAGCGGATTGAAAGCTTTTTAGTATATATTATTCATGGTCTCCTTGTACTGCAGAAAGTGAGAAAGGAATACACATATGTGCACAAATCTGTCAAAAGAGAAAGCAGTTATAATTTATATCTTTTCCTTCAGTATGTACTTGGAGACAACACTTCATAGAATTTCTTCATTGGAGAGGCTCTAAAGGACATGTCATTTAACTTTCCATATTTTAAAGATGAAGAAATAAAGTCCAGAGAATTGCTTGACTACAAGACCGTAGCACAATCATTTTCCCCCAGTGACTGTGACAGTCCCTACAACATGGAAGTGGCTCAATGAATGATTACCAAATCAAACAATGATAAGTGATAGTTCAACTCATAGATTTCAAGGTAGATCACATACCAGTGAATTTAATTGTTTTCTAAGCAAAGTTTATAATTCTATAAAGGTATTTTGGGAATTTATTTAAGCATTGTCTGTTACCAGGAAACCAGATACTTGAAATATATGATTCCATCTAATTGTAGCCTTGCTAGTCTTGATGCAGGTTCATTTTTTTTTCCGTTTTATTATGCATAAACCTGCACAGAGGGGTAAAGTAATTTGCTTAAAGATAGGCAAATAGTAAGTGACACAAATAGGAAATTGGTTCCATGCTTGGAAATCCTAAAACCATGCGCTTTTCCCAGGTAAGGGATAGCAGATGTGTGCTGTGAGTCCCAAATCTCATCCCTATTTAATTGTGACAGTCCTTCCCATGGAGCCTGAGTGTGGCCTCAAAATCTCCACATGTCAATTATGTGTATAATTCTAGGGGTCATTCTCTTTATTGTAGTCCATAAATAGTATCCATTAGAGTTGTACAGTGCACAAACTACATAACTGTACACGATAGCCTTGTTTTTATGTTGCTGCTTCTAAGTGATAGGAGTTGGTACACAATTTACTTCATCAATCTAGGCCCAAGCACACCATGGAGCCAGTAATACCCACACAGTAAAAATACTTAAATATTTATCATTCACATTGATACATGCTATTAATCAGATTAAACATGTACAAGACATAGAGACCTGTATTTGACTGGTAAATCTTTATAGGTACGTTTAAAATTATATTGATATCATGTTGGTACTGTTATCCCTATCATTAGATATTTTGTTTGCATTTTTCAAATGGATAAAGTGAAATATTAATTTAATAAAATATATAAAGGCATGAAGAAATGGGGGGAGTGTGGCAGATAAAAGAGACAGCTGGATGTGTCTGATAGATCATTTCTGAGCCACCATTGGCCTTTGCTTTAGGAGCCCAGCAAGCTGGAAGCTAATTATACCTTAATGACTAAGTATGCATGTAAATTTTGCCTATAAATGTGTGATAAAATTTTCTATGTAAAACAGGTCATTTCCAGCTGGCATTTAAAAAATTTTCATTGTAAACTTTCTGTACTCATAAGAACTCATCACTATATTTTGCTGTAGCTGTTTAATGAATCTATTGTCCTTTTTAAATTGAGAAATTAGTTTTAAAAGATCCCACTTTTATGAGATGCTCAAATGAGCATGCTTTCATGACTCAGTTTTTCTATCCTTTTCTTTCCAATAATTAAAGTTAATTTAAAATTGGTATCAATTTCAGAGTTGCTGAAGCTAGAAATTATTATCAGGTTGATTTTTTTAAAGGTCATTTTCAAGCCTGTCAGTGGCTAACTAAAAATAACTTCTCAAAACAACATAACTATTGCCTTTTAATTATATCTTGACATTTAATCTTAAGGCTTTAAAAACATTATCAATAAGAGAATACATGGGTAATCATCTATTGTGCCTGATGAATTTCTTTCCCTTTGGTATGAAGTGGAAATAATGTATTAACAAAGACTTTTTACTCAGGGATTTTAGTGAGTGTGTTCTGTCATATTTTCCTTCATGAACCTGACCATTGAACATAATTTGGGTAAATGAAAGTAATATGTCTTTTTTTTCTATTTTTCACACACAGGGTATAATGCAAGATGTCCAATTACTTGTCATGCCCCAGGGATTTATTGCTCAGTGCCCAGATCTTAATCGCAGTAAGTCTATTAGTTCTTGCACTGTGGAGTCCCCATATACTACTTGTCAGCATAGACTTAACCAGATTGAACCCCTTATAAATGCATCTTGACCGAATGTAGTGTTTGTAATTCCAGCCTGTCCAACTTGCAATGACTTCCATGGACTTGTGCAGAAAATCATGGAGCTTCAGGATATTTTAGCCAAAACATCAGCCAAGGTAAAAGCTACTCAAAAATACAGTGAGGAAGCTTAAAAATCTTTGATGTTCCCAATACTTCCATTTATAACCATAGATTTTCACCTTCGAGGCTCTTCTTATACTATACTGTTTGCTAGGACTGAATCTAAATCTCTGCTTAAGGAAAGGCTTATAAATATTAAAACCCTAGCCATCTGTATAACAAATAATTCAGTAAATCAGGAATGAGGCAGATTACCTAATTTATACACTGCTTACTACAGGAGGATTTATTGTTTAGTTTTTATTATTATTTACTTTTATTCAGTTTTTCATTACAAGCAAGGAGGCAGTAGGACAGTGTAAAGAATATAGATACCAGAATTGTATCAAAGAAATGATCCCATAAATGCTTTCTACCATTATGTTACAGTTCTAGGATTATTTACTAATATCTTAAGCACATATCAGGTTTACCTACAATTTCACTAGACTTATAATTTTGTATAGTAGTTACAGATTACCTGATGGTTGTGTTGTATCGTGTATGATTTGTTTCTTATACAACATAAATTCTGAATTTTATTTTTTTACTTGAATAAGCATATAAATGAAATTAAACATTTTTCTTTTAAATGGAAAGTGCTTCTCTGCATTTGAGTGATGTTTTGAATTAACCTTTGATTTCTGTCTTATAAATTATGTTGTTTGTTTCTAAGGCAGGGAGCAAATTTATCACAAAAAGAAGAGGAGAGGAAAAGACCCATTCTTTTAAATTAAATTAAAGTCTTAAATATGTTTATAGCAAGTGGTTGATGAGCACAGCCATCATTACTGCTACATACTTTTAAAAACAAGATGCCTGCTGGAGTGTTTCACATTTCTGTGTTGCTGGAAGGATGAACAATGTAAAACCCCTTCTTTTGTGCCACAGCTGTCTCGAGCTGAACAGCGAATGAATAGATTGGATCAGTGCTATTGTGAAAGGACTTGCACCATGAAGGGAACCACCTACCGAGAATTTGAGTCCTGGATAGACGGCTGTAAGAACTGCACATGCCTGGTATGGCTTCTATTTGAGTTGAGACTAAGGGAACTCAGATGCTCCCACTCTTTAAAAATTTATTAAAACAATGTAATTATGAAAATTTCAAGACCCATTTCCTCAAGACACAACACTAAAGTGCCAACAAACCTGGTCATATCTAAAGAACTGTGTTGCATTATTAAAAACACTTTCTAGCTTCTAAAGATAATTATGGTTTAGGAATGCTATGAAGTTTAAGTTTATTGGTACACAACATGAAGTTAGCAATTTAAATTAGGTAAAGTGATTCCTAAAGAAGATTATCCTCTTATCCTTAACATTTCCAGAGATTTTTCTCCCTTGTGTTTTCATGAATGCATTTTCATGAAACTAAGTCATATGCAGCATTAAATATTGTGTCCAGTTTGAGCAATATAAGCAAATGATAGAGTTTAAATGATTGGGACAATCTAATAGTTTATTAATACAGTGGAATACAAATTATAGAGTTTAAATATGATTTTGCTAATTGCTCGCTAATGAAGTAGAATGTGTTATTGCATTATGATTTCAGAAATATATGTTCATTTTCAAAGAAAAGTTCAAAGTGAGTTTGGTTTTAAACTTTTAAATTACACATGAACTCGTCTGTTAAAGCTGGTTTTCTGGAAAGAAGTCAAGACATCTATGTGAATTAGGCTTTTAAAAAAATTTCTCAAAGTTCATCCAGTTTATTCAAAAACAGAATATCATGCATATAAAAAGATCAAAAGTAGTTCAGAACTGTGTGTGTGTGTGTGTGTGTGTGTGTGTGTGTGCGTGTGCATGATACAATTTTTATTCAGGAACATGATATGTTCCTAAATTTTTTAAATGGGGAGCAAAAGTTAAATTGAGTAGAAGATGGAATGTGGCATAGTGAAGTCAATAAAATGGGAAACCTGAGCAGCCAGCTACCTGGGAGCTCTGGCCACCTTTAGAAATCAAATTCCTTGCGGTGGTCCTGTCTCCAGTTTGGCGCCTCCTTGTGGTGATTTTCAGCACCGCCTCCCCTCCTGGCAATGGCCTATTCTGTTCTCTTCATATGAAGAGTTTAAAATTTAAGGAATGGATTCAAAAATTCTTGAAAACTACTAAACTCCAACATGGAAATTCTTTAAATATTGTTTCCTTTTCAGAATGGAACCATCCAGTGTGAAACTCTAATCTGCCCAAATCCTGACTGCCCACTTAATTCGGCTCTTGCGTATGTGGATGGCAAATGCTGTAAGGAATGCAAATGTGAGCATAACTTTTATGATGAATACTTTCTTTGGAAAAATAAAGCTCTGTATTAATAAGTATTCACCCATCATTGGTTTAATCTGGGCAAGCTAAATAGCTTTCAGAAGTGATGGAATAAAGGAAGAATACTTTCTCTGTTTTGGTTGATTAGTTCTTTTCCATTTTAAAATGCTATGCCCCTATTCCAGTAGGACAATTTTTTCTTGGAGTAATCTATTCCATATAGTGACAGTAGTAGGAAAGATGTGTAAGAAACTTACTGGAAGGCATTTCACTAATTGTACTATTTATTGTAAGTGTCTCCCAAATAGGTTAAGAATGGTCCACACGTCCGCAATAACCAAGGAAATCCATGATACAAGTGGCCTTCAGCAGCAGAAGATATGCTGTTCCATTAGCCCAAACAACAGAAGTCCACATTATTATAGGATTGTCCAGTGTAGATAAGGGCCCTGGCCTTCATTCAGGGAAAAAAAGGCTCACACCACCATGTGTGGAAGCTTTTCTGCCTTTTAGCAGTCATTATATAGCAGTTCACTTCTGATGTCAGAAAATACTTTTTGACTTATCTGTAACTACCCTTAACTGGGTTCTAGATCATTCAATAAATAATGGAAATAATTTCTTTATGTTTCTTATACTTTAAAAGACTTCACTTAAACCTTTGTTAAAAAGAGTATTTAAAAATTTAGCTATTTTTTCCACAAAGGAGTAGTAACATACATGAAAACTGAGTTGTTTTAAAGTTTGTGGAATATATAGAGCTCTGTAAATGCAAGTGTATTTATATGTATACTCTCAAAAAGACAAAGTGGGGAGAAGTGGCGGGGGGTGGAGAGAGCGAGAGACAGTAGCAGTGTGCTACTGCTGGTGAGGGTGACGAGCTATCAGAGAAAAATCAGGAAGTTGCTTCGTAGTCCATTGATTTAATTCCCTCAGGAATGCGTTTATATTTAATTTTATTAGGGTTTACATTGAAGCCAATCCATCTCATAAAACTGTATTAGCCTAGTCAAGTCGATTCAGTGAAACTAGGAAGGATTGAATACAATTTTTCTTACATGTCACTAGCTAATTTCCTTGGTGAGAAATAATCTGCATTTTTCTAGAACTTCTCTTAATAAAAGGAGGCTTGTGGTAATATATAGTTTTCTTTGTAGGTGGTTAGAAAGAGGAAGGAAGAAGGACCATATATACATATATGGCTTCATATTCATAATACAATAGCAAGTAATCATACTTTTTGCCTTAACTTCTTTTTTTTTTTTTTCTTGAGACGGAGTCTCGCTCTGTCGCCCAAGCTAGAGTGCAGTGGCGTGATCTCAGCTCACTGCAAGCTCCGCCTCCCAGGTTCACGCCATTCTCCTGCCTCAGCCTCCCGAGTAGCTGGGACTACAGGCGCCTGCCACCACGCCCAGCTGATTTTTTTGTATTTTTAGTAGAGACGGGATTTCACCGTGTTAGCCAGGATGGTCTCGATCTCCTGACCTTGTGATCCGCCCGCCTCAGCCTCCCAAACCGCGCCCGGCCCTGCTTTAACTTCTTTTATCCTTCTTTCCATCCATAATTCTATGTTGTAATTCATGGATATGATAGATTTGCATTAAGTGATGTCAGTGTTATTAGATACAGGTTGATTGAAATAACAGGCCATTGTGAGAGATTTGTCAGAAGTGAATTTCAATTCTCATCTTACCATTTGTCTCTGTCACCAAGAGTAAACTGCAGACTAAATCGGACTAATGCTTGAATTCTTCCCAATAAACATGTGGTTAGACATAATGAAATGATAAAATGTTTTGAGATTCATTAATGAAGAGTGTTTCAGGCAGTCTTTGGTGTTAATGATTGAAAACCAACTGTTTGCTTCATGTAGAAAATAGTTAAAGCTGGAAGTGAGTAATCAGTGAGCAGACCACAACATAATGAAAAAAATAAAAAGCCATAGGCCCTCATTAGATATGGCTAAAAAATAATAAATATAAAGTGACTTTATCTTTCTGTTCACATTTAATGATATATAAGATAAGTACCATGGAATAGAGAGGAATAGAGAGGGTTCATGCCTATGTTTGCTTGTTATTTCAAAGATTTGAAATTTTAGTTTTAATGAATTTAACATTTTACTAGAGCTAGCAAGACATTTCAGTAAACAGCCATAGATACCTCCCTTTAGGGAAATAAGCATTTAGTTCATATGGTGAATATTCTTAGAGGTTCTTTTTGGGAATGAGTATCCGCAAAGCACAATTTAAAAATAAGTCACTGACAATATCCAGAAAATGTGCTTCTGAAAAGTCTTGTAGAAGACAAATAACACTTAAAATAAATGTAATAGTAATCCTTTGACTGACTTACTTAAACAGTACAGATTTTCATATGTATTTAAAGTGGGAGAAACCAATAGTTACGCATATCTATGATGTCTTGTGTGTTTGTGCGTGTGTGTGTGTATCACCATTGCATGTGAGGAGAAACAGTCTTATTTTCCTGTGTTAATTCCACAGTAGTGTCACTGTTATAATTTATGAAAATCTAATTTTAGTGGAGTAGAAGTAAATTCCTATGTTTTTTACTCTTTTAAATATGAATATAAGCCCTCTTCTTAGACCCTACATTGATCCTATCTTTGAAACGCTTCTGCTCAACTGCCTTTTTAATAACAAAACCCGATAAAATAGATTATTATTGAAAACATCTTAAAGAGATTAATCGCTTACTGTTTCTAAAGCCCTTGGAAGGTAAATCATATAACCTAACTGCTGAACGTGACTCTGCCGAGATTGAAATGAACGAAACACGTGCATGTGGCCAGTCACTTTTTGGTGTTCTTCCTTTAATGCTTTCAGGCTTGCTTCATCAGACTTGTTTGCACATTTCTGGGCAGTCCTATTTTGCAGCTTCCTTTATACTTTCCCTCAGTAACTTCAACTCCAGCTCGTTATCTGAATATAAATACTGATGAATAGCAAGATGGTTGTTCTGGGAAAGAAGTCAGAAGAAACCAAGCCTTTTCTTTAGTTGAATCTACATAAACAAAGCATTGGGAGGAGGGGCTTAATTTCCTGCCTGGACCATTAAAATAGTGTGCTGGAGTTAAACAGAGAGGATAAAATCCAAAGGCAGGAATGCCAAGGCCAAATCGTTAAAGCCATAGTAATTACAGCCATAATGAAGCCATATTGCTTCTATAGGTTACAAGACACATACTTTGTGCCTCATTTGATCTTTATAGTTCTATAAGTAGGTATTATCTCCATCTTCCTAATAAGGAGAATTCCAAGCCATTCAGGAACATGCAGTTAGTTAGAGGTCTCAGAGAAGTTCCATCTGAAAGTGCTGTGCTTTGACAGCCTGCATTCCTTTTTTTTTTTTTTTTTTTTAAAAAAAAAAAAAACAACAACCATCTGTTATAATTAATCTAATTGATCTACTTTTATTGACCAGTAGCTAAGCTCACCAGAGGTGTTTTGGAATCCTAGTTGAGTCTTAGGCAGCAGAGTTTGCCTTCACCACTCATCCTCTTTTCTTTCAGTCACCATCTCCTCCACATCCTTTATCCCGGTCTCAGGCTCTCAACTAGCAAACAGGGAGATTTAGTGACACATATTCAAGATAGCTGTAGAAAATGGAAAGTATAAATATTTTAGGTGACCTTAACTCTGAAATAGAATGAGGTCAAGATATGATTAAAGTACATAAAATCTCAACCCAGATTTTTTTAAAAAAGAATTATCAGAAAATAATTGACTGAAATTCTAGGAAATCGAATGTTACTGAAAATCACTGAATTTAGGAAACAATTTAATTTTTCTGAATATTAATGCTATTACATGCATGCATGCCTTTATTTATTTATTTATTTATTTATTTATATTGATTGTAGATTCAGGCTTGTGTACAGAGCTCTGCTTCACAGGAAAGGCGGTTCATGAAAATAGGGAATCTGAGGCAAATCTGAACTGATGCTGTAATGTCTTTCCTCCATTACTAGAGAGTTCCCAAATACAGGGAATGTGAATGTGACCATCAGAACTGGTTGGTATTTGCCTGGTAGCAACAGTTTAAGTGGTATTTCCTCAGAGTCCAGAATTATATGAATAAATAAAAATCATCATTCTTTTGGTTGAGCAAGGTCAGAGTTTCAGTATATAATATAGATTACACTTTAATATTCTCTGTGCTGATTAGACATACGATTATTTTAAACTTAATTTTAAAAGCCATCTTGGTTTAGTCAAAGTGGACTTACTGTAATATCTTTCCATATTGAGTAGTTAATTCTGTGAGTTACAAGTCAGATTTTCTGGGTTTGAATTCTGACTCCACAACTTATTAGCTGTGAGACTTTGGTCAAATTGCTTAACCTGTCATGGTCTCAGTTGCCTCATTTGTATAATGGAAATAACAATTATATCTACTTTATAGGGGCTGTGTAAGCATTGAATAGGTAATAAATGTAAAGTGCTTAGAACAATGTTAACTGTTATTACTGTTTTTATTAAAAGAGTCACTCATGTTTTTATTGATAAAAATACAAAGTAGTGAAATGATCTCATTAGTTCATTAGCTTTAGATTTTAAAGCTATGTAGGACCTCAGGGGTTCTTTGAAACAGCCATTTGCTTTTGGGAGGTATGGTTTCATTATCCCCATTTTATAGAAGAATAATGAAGCCAGGTAGATTAAGTGACATTACTAAGATCAAATAGTATGTAATGCACGGTAATTTTTTTCTCTCAAATTGTGTCCTGATTTCCCCAAGGCCACTGTCTTCCTCAATATTGTGGGCGTATCTTAATCAAGGTTGAAACCCAGAACTAATATCTCATTATTATGTACTGTTTTGTGTGTCTGGCTTCTTGTACTCAGAATCAGCTTTGTGAGACTCATCCGTATTTTTGATGCAGATCAAAAATATAGCTGCATCTCATTCATACTTATTGCATCATTTTGATGTCCACTGCAGATCAGTTATACTTATTGCTGCATATATTTTATTTGTGTTTATGTACCACAATTCAGTCTATTGTTGGATGGCAGTTAGGTAGTTTGCTGATTTGGGCTATGTGAATAGTACTCATAGAATAATTCTTTACATGTTTCTTCGTCTTAGTTATGTATGTATTTGATGGGTATATATTTAAAAGAGTGGAATTGTTTGGTCAGAGGGTAAAACTGTTTGACTCTATGGCAAAACCAATTTTCCAAACAGTTTTCCAAAGTGCTTATACTAGTTTATTTTCTCACCAACAAGGTATGAAAATTCCAGTTGCCCCACACCCTCACCCACACTTGGCATTTTTAGTCTTTTTAATTTTAACATTCTGATAAATGATGTTGGTAAATGATATTGTACTGCAGCCTAAGTTTGTTATTTCCCAGGTGACTAATGAAGATGAGTGCCTTTTTGTATATTTATGGGCTGCTTTCATTAATATTAAATAATAAAAAGTAAGAGTAAATATTTTGTTTATACTTTTCCAAAGAACTATTTTCTTGCTTTTAGTAGAAGTGGTAATTTGGGAGGCTTATTTTATTTGCACATCAATATAGATGATTCTAGTCCTGTCACCTTAAAATGCATAGCAAAGTAGGGGTAGTGGAGACTAAATGATTGCTGCTCAAGTACTTAGTGATTAAAAAATTGGATGATAATCTGATAAAATGGAATCAGAGATTTCTGAACATGTGTTCTTGACTTTTCAACAAAAATCAGCAGAATATAATTCACCAAGAATTTTTTTTTGTTTTTAACAGAGGGGGAAAACATAATTTATGTAGGCTATGGTAAAAAAGAAAATACTTTTGAAACAAAGTAACCAATAAACATAGCTGTTTTTACAGTAATGCTGGAAGCATGGGAAATATTTAGGATGTACTAGAGGTTCTCATGCATGAACACAATTATAAATTAGTTGGTGTGATAGAGACACGAGGGGCCACATGAATAGAATGCCAGTATAAAATGAGAGTAATTATGTAATAATGAAAAAGGTAGAAGTAGCAATCAAAAGAAAGGTGTGTTGTTTTATGTATCAGATGCGCTGTTTTAAGAATATTTCTTGAAAGTCTGTAGTCGGTAAGGAATTTTATGACACAGCAAAAAATTGAATGAGCTGAAAGCTAATGGTGTCACTGGAAATCATATATCCAGCCTTGGTCTAGACGGTCTTTTCTCACTAAAATTACTTTAATTTAGTCTTTGAAGTAACATTGAATAAATCGTAGAATTAGAACACTTTTATAATTCTATAGGCATATGTGACAAATAGGCAAGAAAATAGTTCACTTGTGTATTACTTTAAGATAATGAGCTTCTGATAGGGAATGTTTTCTGTAAAGACAAATAGCTAAATTTATTAAAGAGAGAGATTTCATCAAGATAATCCTGTAGGTTTCCCAAATACTGTACTGTCATTAATTTTATCTTAATTTAAAAAAAAAACCCTTTAAAAAGGCACTTGGCATGCTGCTACCTTTTAAACATTATAAAAACTGATAAATGTCAAATCAGTGGAAAAATACCAAATTGGCAATATATTAATAAACTAGAATAATTAACAATACAGCCTTCAGATTAATTACTGTGAGACAGCATGTGATATATTTTAATGATATTTAGGAAAATATAAATCTACTGTTAATTAGTCAGCTCATAGCAGAGCTGGAATGCCAGGGAAATGTAGGGCAGAATCACAGAGTGATTACAATGTCACAGTGACTTAGCTGCTGTGTCCTGTATGCTAGTCCTGGGTAGTGTAAGTTGTTTAACTCTACCATTCTTTCTTCCCAATCCTAGTACAGTATTTTTAATGCTTTAATTAAAAATAAAGCATGCGTATAATAAGTCTGCAAACCATGCAAACAGATATAAAATGAAACATAAACACCTCCCTATTCTTTCTCCTCCAAACTTCTGATTTTTGTGTATCCCTCCAGATGACTTTTAATGTGTCTACTCACATTGCCTGTCTAGGCTTTTTATATATTGTAAATGATATTAAGCATTTTCCTGAACTTTGTTTTTTTATTAATAACATATATTGGAGATGAGATATTTTCATATTAAACAAAAATAGTTGCATATTATTCCACTATATAGTTTATTATTTTATTTCTTCCCTCTCTAAAGATATTTTGATTGTTTCTAACTAATTTATGTATTTGTTATGAGAAACAATATTGCAGGAAGCCATTAATGCATAATCTTGGTGCAATCTTATGGCTTTATCTATAGAGTAAGTTGCTAAGGGTGGAGTTGCTGGGTCAAAGACTACGACACTTTTAATATTGCCAGCTTTTGCCAAATTATTCTACAAGAAGATGGTCCCAGATGTTTTCTTCCTTTGGCGAGGGAGCACCTGGTGGAAGTGCTGAGGGAAGCCTGAAAACAGCACGTCTCTCCAGGTTTCAGTAGGTCTTTAGAAAAGGCATTGGGGGGCTTTTCTTCTCTTTCCCAGGCAACCTTGACAAGAAAATGGCAATTTGTGGGAGATCTTTTAATGAGAGATAGTCAACGGAAGCCCAAATATTCTTGTTTTACCACAAACAATGTTGTCTGGTGCACTCATATAAAATTATTGTTAAATTAATTGCTGTTCTGCATCTTCAATAAATTCCACAGATGGCATAAGAATGTATTGACCTCCCCTTTTATCTGATATGAAAGTGGGTTTTCCAGTAGACATAACATGGATACTGTGCTCTGGCTCTAAGGCATTATACTGTGCCTATTTAATTGTGTTTTATTAAAAAACAATACAGAGTACTCAGCTTCTAGTTCTTCACTCTGAATTGCAATTTCTCTTCATTATTAAAATCCTTGAATAAATGTATCTTGTGGATTTTATTATTTTTCATGTCCCATTACACTTTCTCAAAAGAATTTCTCTGCACATATAATGGCATTGCTTAAGTGACCTAAGACTTTTCAGAAGAAAGCGTTATGCAGCTCTATCTGCAATAATAATTAAATCAAACTGTCTAGCATGGTTCTAGGGGACCAAAATGGGATTCTTTAGGTGATCAGAAGGCTAGTCCTCCTTCTTAGTATCGTAAGGCTTTGAAATAAGTAAGAGGATTTCAGATTTATACCAAAGCAAAAGAGCGATAGTCTAGGTATCATTCATAGGAGACCCAATTTAAGAGAGAAGAAAAACACTTAACTTAGGCAGAAAATGCAACTTTTTATCTCCAGTGCTGTTAAGTAATTGTTTTAAAAATGAGCTTATTTTGTTCTCAATTGAGATAATACAAAATTGCATTTTGAAGTAAGAATAGGGAAGAATGAGACATATGCAATTTAAAGCATCTTAGAAGTTGATTTTGGCAATTACGTGGAAAGTAGTAATTCCGACAGCCCAACTGCACAATAAAGGTAAAGGGACAACATAGTGCCCACTTGAGAATAAAGCCACAGCACCCATGTCCTCAACCAAACGTACAAAACAACAACTCAGCTGCACTGGCCTCTCCAATGGCTACCTTGAATATGGTATGTGGCCTTCAGTTTTCTGTACATATTTATAAATGGTATAAAATTATTATAGATTAAGAATTAAAGAAAACATAATGATATGAGAGCTTAGTGTGAGGAAGGGACAGAAAGGAATTCACTTTTTCAGTTTAGAGACGGTTGTGATAAAGCAGAATTCAGATGCATTTCTTTCTTTTTTTTTTTTCTGATATGGAGTCTTGCTCTGTCGCCCAGGCTGGAGTATAGTGGCACAATCTTGACTCACTGCAGCCTCCACCTCCTGTAGCTGGGATTACAGGTGCCAGCCACCATGCTCAGCTAATTTGTGTACTTTTAGTAGAGATGGGGTTTGGCCATTTTGGCCAGTCTGGTCTCAAACACCTAAAATGATCTGCCCGCCTCGGCCTCCCAAAGTGCTCAGATTACAGGCGTGAGCCACTGCGCCCTGCCAATTCAGACACATTTCAGTTTAAAGATGGTTGAGATGGAGTACAGTTTAAGCACATTTTCTTTTATGCAAAATCTGGCCCCCAATTTAAAAATATTTAACTATAAAAAAAATACCACATGAAATTGCCTTAAAAATTGTTCCTGGAGTTGGTGGTGGTAAGAATGGAGCTTCTTCCAATTTAAGAATGTTAAGCTGGTAACATATCTATTTGTCAGAATATCTGCTGCAATCCCACTCCGAGCCACAGTATATATTTCGCTTATATTATATACTAGAGCCTCTACTTAGATTTTATTTCTAAATAGCTACAGCTCCTGTTCACACCCCTTTCACCCCTAGAATGTTGCTAGAATGTTGCTAGATTGCTAGAATGTTGTCTATATTAGGGAACTGGCTACCTGGTCTCTGGAATTTGGGTTAAGCTATAGGGCCATATCAGGGTTTTAGGATTTAAGGCTCAGATCTGGAGTTATTGACTGTTTTATACTTTAGTTACATTGTGAGTTTAAAAAAAAAATTCTCGGCTGCCTTCATAATGGCCCTCACTTATAAATATTATTGCAAGTTATAAAGAGATGTCTCACAAATACTTGTGCAACAAACTCAATAACCCAGGAAAGATAATTTGAAGTCCTATAGCACAATAGATAATATGCAGATATAATATTTATGATTTTAACCATTGGAAAGTGACCTCCATGATTCATAACACTGGTAATTTTGCTGAGACCTGAATTTTTTTCAGACAAGCTGTAAGGTCTGTATACAGGAGCACGTCACTTAGCTCAGTGCCGCTTAAATTTTAATGGGGATAGGAATCATCTGGAGACTGTGTTAAAATAAGAATCCTGAATCAGTGTTTCAGGGTGGGATCTACGAGTTTGCATTTCTAACCAGTTCCCAGGTGAGGCGAACACTGCTGGTTCATGGAACATGCTTTGATTAGCAAGGACTTAGCTAACAGATGTGCATCCCTGACTGTCCAGGAGCTCAGTATTGCTTTTCTCTCTCTCTCTCTCTCTCTTTTTGATCTTAAGTATGCAGTAAAATGTCAGGATATGTTTTAGGGTTGTTTTAAGCTGACATTTTAAAAGTATTTTCTAAGTGTGAGAGCTCTTGTTTCTCATAATGGCTCCCAATTTACAGATGAAAGTGAAGCTTAGGGAGGTTACTGCTCTTGCCTGAGCTAAGCCAGCTAGTAAAGTGGCAGCACCACAATTTAAACATATGCAGTGTTTCTTATACATTGTCTCATATGATTTGTAACATATTTCATTAATGGAAATAGAAAATTAGTTTGAATGGAGAATTTAGAGTTTGTGATGTTCTGGAGACATCAAGGAGTTTAATTACCCATATGTTTAATGATTATGTAAGTACTTAGGAAATATGATTTTATAATAGTTATTTCTATATGATTAGTAAGAGAAGATAGAAAAATCAAAAGTAAATCTTCTAGTATTTCATATTAAAATGAAATGTGTATGCCTATTATTGAAAGCATAACTTTTCATTACTTTGTAAGACTTCATACGTGGAACAGAAACTATCAATTCTGATAGTTCAGGAAGAGAAATTTCAAAAGCAAATGCCTTCTGGTTGGATTTTACTTGTTTTTGGTAAATAAAGAATAGAGAAAACCTACTGAGTTAAAATTAAAAGTATCTATGTAAAAGGTTTGGACCTACCTTGATTATTAACTGGAATTCTTAAAAGTCAGTGATCATGTCGAATTCTTCTTTGATCCCAAAAGCTTTTTGAAAAACTTTTCTTTACATTTGTATTAGATGAGGTCTTTTTCTGAATACTTGTGGAATAAATCACATCTGTCTAATTTCCCAGGCCTTTAGTAGCTTGGAGTAGTCCCATAAAATAGTTTTAGTTTATGCTGGGTGGTTCTGCTGAGAAAGATTGTGCTGTCTCAATGCTAAATTAAACTGTCTCTTCCAACTTGTTAACTATTAGTACTCCACATACGTTGAAGTCTTTTTTTTTTTTTATTGTAAATCTTTTAAGGATAAGAAGATTAATAAAAGCAATACAGCATTAGAAAAATTTAGGACAATGCATTTTCCATAAGCTTAACTTCTCTTTTCTCCTTTGTAAAAATTCTCCCATTAATCCTTCCTCGTAGAATTGTGCTCTGTACCACTTGATTCTTGAGGTTATTTTAAAGATGGTGATTTACAAGGAGTTAGTGAGCCCGCACAAATATATCTCATGATGCTAAAAGCAAGTGTTTGCAGATGGCCCTGGATATTCTCTTAGTCTTTGTTTAACCTATTCAAGCCTTTTTAACCAGTTTTAGGATCTTGTAATTTATGGTAGCGTTATTTGTAAGAAAACACAAACCAAGAGCCTTTTGTTTGTTTATTTGTTTGTTTGCCTAAATCATTATTAGATTTAGGAGGCTAATCCTTTACTATGCTTTGAGAAAGAGGAAAAAATGCGGTAGATAACATATTCTTTTCATACTATTTTGTGGGTAAGCATCATGCTTTTAAACCAATAAAAAAATGAGCTTTCCTGACCACAAATTAGGACCGTCTACGGCAAAGCAGTGTTAATAATTCGCACATCTATGTTCATGCTTGTATTCTACCTCCAGCATTTCTCAGGCCCTGAATCTCAGAAAGGTCACTTTTATTTCTTAGTTGGAAAGAAGCGAGGGAGCGGGCTGGTATAGAACAAGATGCACATTGTACTTGTTCACTGATTTATTTAATGTATTAATGTCTCTTCAGACCACAGTTCCTAAATGCTGAAGGACTTAGAGCTGGGGGAGACAATCAGTAGAATATGAAATGGGATGTAAGAATTGGATTAACTGTCCTGGCTGAGTTTTCCATGTGCCTAGGAATGAATTTGTGAGCTGGAGAATATTTCTTGAAATGATCTAGAAATAGTAATATGGAATGATTGTTCTAGGCATATAGAAATTAAGTGAAATAAGGGTGAAATAAGTGTCTTACCACCTAATCTCTTTTCTGTGATCATGTAGTAGTCAAGTATGCAATGCAATGGTGCAGTATTAAGGTGTTGATAAAGCACCTGAAATAAGTAAAATTTTACCATCACGGAGATCAGGGAAGGTATTCCTGAGAAAAAGATGTTGGAATTGAGTTCTATGAAAAATAGCATTTAACTAGTGAAGAGGAGAAAGAGGAATGTGTAAGCTGAGAGATTGAATATTCAGAAGCTCTGTGTAGTGAGCTGTCATGTTGTGAAAGGTGGCAGAGGTGACTGCTGTGCAGAGAGTCATAATATGAGTTTCAGCTGGAGAGGTAGGATGGCGTTAAATTAAGGAGTTTTATTATTACGCCAAGGGCAGTGGGTTGCTGGTTACACATTTTAGGCAAGACATGTCTGTTTTTGAAGTTATACAGGGAAGAAATGGTGGTAGCTTCATTAGGTGGAAGTTATGGGAAATGATTAGGTTTTGGATGTACTATATTTTGAAGGTAGAGCCAACAGGAATTTTAATGGTGAGAAATGGGTATGAGTGAAAGAGAGGAGTTGAGGATGATTACAAGGTTTTTGTATCAAGGAAGTAAGAGGACAGAGTTGCTAATACCTGAGATTGGAAAGGCTGGTAATTGAGCTGGATTTGGGAGAGTGGCTAAGATCAAGTTCAATTTAGACATGTTATTTTTAAGAGGTGTGTTAGCCATCTAAGTGGAAATGTAGTGCAACTAGTTGGGTATTTGAGCCTGGAGTCTGGAATAAAGGACTAAAGTGGAGGTAAAAATCTGGATGGTTGAATTTTTTTTCATTATGTTTGTTGACAATTTCTATTTTTTTGTTGTGTTTTAAAACATATTTAATGTATTTTATTTTTATAGATTCAGGGGGCACATGTACAGGTTTGTTACATGGATATATTGTATAATGCTGAAGTTTCAGCTTTTAGTGTGCCCATCACCTGAATAGTGAACATGATACCCAATAGGTAATTTTTCAACCCTCACGCCCCTTCTACTCTTCCCTTTTGAACTCCCCAGTATCTGTTATTTCCTTTTGTATGTCCATGTGTACCCATTGTTTAGCTCCCACTTGTAAGTGAGAACATGCAGTATTTGATTTTCTGTTTCTGAGTTATTTTAGTTAGGTTAATGGCCTCCAGCTCCATCTATGGCTGCTGCAAAAGATGTGATTTCATTCTTTTTTACAGTGTGTAGTATTCCATGATGTATATATGCCACACTTTCTTTATCGAGTCATTACATTGATGGGCTGGATTGATGGACACTTATGTTGATTCCATGACTTTGCTGTTGTGAATAGTCCTGCTATATATTTTGATGTACTATAATAATTTCTTTTCATTTAGGTAGATACCATATATTGAGATTGCTGGGTTGAATGGTAGTTCTATTTTTAGTTCTTTGAGAAATCTCCAAAGAGGTTCTACTAATTTATGTTCCCACTAACAATGTGTAAACATTTCTTGTTTTTTTTTTGTTTGTTTGTTTGTTTTTGAGACGGAGTTTCGCTCTTGTTGCCCAGGCTGGAGTGCAGTGGCACAATCTTGCCTCACTGCAACCTCTGCCTCCCGGGTTCAAGCAATTCTCCTGTCTCAGGCTCCCAAGTAATCCCAAACTGGGATTACTGGCATGCAGCACCACACCCAGCTCCTTTTGTATTTTTAGTAGAGATGGGGTTTCTCCATGTTGGTCAGGCCAGTCTTGAACTCCCGACCTCAGGTGATCTGCCCACCTTGGCCTTCCAAAGTGCTGGGATTACAGGCATGAGCCACCGCACCAGGCTGTGTATTTGTTTTATGAAGTAATTTTTCATGTATGTTGTCCACTTTAAAAATTAATTATTTGCATTTTTCTTACTCATTTGTAAGAGCTCTTTTTATGATAAACCATATCTAATATATATGTTGCAAAAATGTTTTCATAATGTTGTTTCCTTTGTTTTTCAACCAAAAAAATGTAAAATTTCATGTAATTGATTCTTTTAGTCTTTTCCTAATAGTTCTGCCTTCAGTGTTGTCATGCTTTAAAAGGCCCTGTCCTCTTTTTATTCATCAAATATTTACTATCCAGCCTCTGAATGTCCCCTTCTTTTTTCATTTTAAATTTAAACAACCTGGGACTTATTTTTTGTGTACATGAGATAATAATCTAGTTAACTTTTTTTTGGTCAAGCAAATTAACCAATAATTCTAGTACCATTTGTTAAATGATTATTTTGTTCACTTATGAACATTACACCTTTCTGTTACATTAGATGTTTACATATTTACATGTATTTGAGTATGTTTTAGGATTTATCTCATTCTCTATTAATTTATTTGTGTCTTAGGATACTAATTCTACAGTATTTTATCATAGCTTTCTAGTATGAGTTATTATCCAGGAGAGCAAATCTACCATCGCTCGTCTTTTTAAAAATTTCTTTGGATAATTTTCTCTTGGTTCTAGATGACTTTTATATATCATGATAATTATATGTCTCTAAACTGATTTAATAGCTTGGAATATGTCTTATTCTGGTACCTTTTAAAGATAATTCTCTGATGGACACCATAAAATTTTTTCTGTGGTTATTTGGGGTTTTTAAAAAATCTATATTATTTTGTTTGTTATTTTAATATATTAATGAAAGAAGTCTCATGGGCTAAGAGTTGAAATATTTCGGAGGTGGACTAATTTTGGTGGAGTAACATGTTCAAGGGTATAGCTATGGAAACAGAATGCTTAACTGATAAGGAAATGAAATCCATTGTATATGAGGAGGCAAGGAATCAAGCAAATTTAGATTCTAAGTGTTGAACAAGTTTTCCAAAAGCCATTTAAAATTTCCCAAGACAAATCCCAACCTAAGGTAGAGAGAAAGATTATTTTCAGGTTCCAAAGTCCCCAGTGACTCTGCCATAGATAAATGATACGAATTTTAAAAGGTAGTGAAAGAGACGGATGCCATACACATTAAAGGAGGTTGAGTTCTTTCCTGAGGGTGAGAGAGTGGTAATTTGGAAGTGACACTCCTTCCTACAGCAAGCATACATATGGTGTGGGAAATAAACACTCTAAATGGGAGGACTTCAGAGTAAGCAGCATTGTCTTCAGTGAAAATCCAGGTTTCAATGAGAGTGAGGTGTTAGGTAATGGAGGATCTACATGGTCAATGGTTGAGATGGGGATTGGAAACCCATTTTATCAGTTGGCATTTACTGTGTAGCAAAACATCCCAGAATTTAGTAGCTTAAGAAATAGTTTGGCAGATTAGAAATTTAGACTGAATTCAGCTGGGATTTTTTTCTTCAATCATGCTGGGCTTGCATGTGTATCTGTTAGTTAGCTGGTGTGTCAGTTCAGATGGTTGGTTTATGACACTCTCACTTTTTGATGCTAAGATGACTAGAGCATCTTTCCATGTCATCTTTCAACTAGAATGTTAGCTCAGCCTTCTTTATATGATAGTTGCATAGTTCTAAAAAGTCAAAACTTGCAAAGCCTCTTTACTTCTAGGCTAGGAATTCAGACATTGTTACTTCTACCACATTCTATTGGCCACCTCAAGTCACAAGGCCAGTACAGGTGATGGAGAACCTGTAAAGTCACATTGAAGGGGATAAAGAAACAGGGATAGAAAAACTTGTAGCCTTTTCTACAGTTTTTTTATACCCTGTGAGGATGATTCAGGAGGGAGGAAAGTGAGCAAGGTATGAAGATGAAAGCAGGAATAATGTGTTTGGAAGCTACTTTCAAATGGGGTAGTCATACCCAGGACTAACAAGATAGGAAGTATGGTGGCCTTCATTGACCTCAGCGAAATGATTCTTACTCTGGCTTTGTTTCAGCATTGGGGCAGGATGCATTTTCAGGTAATATCAAGAACTTGGTGAAACCAGTGGTCAGTCACCATGTCTGAGGCCATCTATGTTTAAGTAATACATGGTATGTCAGAGGCATGAAGTTTTACTTTTTGGGCAGTGTTTCAAATAGAACAGAATAGAAATATGATATAGTACCTTTAAAGAATACTAGTTCAGAAACACAAAGGTCAGAAGTGGTTAACCCTTTGAATTTCAGTCATGAGGTGGAAATAGCAGTGGTCCTGAGTGAGTGGCAGGTAAGGAATGAGGCTTCTGAAGAAATTCTAACCCAGCTTTATATTGAAAGCTGAATTGAGTTTATATTGAATGAATTGAGTTAATCTGTTTCATACAGGGCAAGGTTCATCTGTCATTTATCTCTGTATCTTCATCACTTGACAGTAACTAATGCATAGTAGATGCCCAATACATGTTGCAACATTCATTGAATAAGGTGTTTCATATTTTGACCCCTCTTTCACGGATTTTTATTGTACTCAATTGCATCTGTAAATATTAACAGTAAGTTGAGATTATTGTGCTTGCGCATCTTCTGCAAAAATAATAATTGTACTTTTATTCATTGTGTCAAGTTTATTATTTTTATATTTTGAAGTGGGGATTTAATAAAGCAGAGTAGCTAGGGGTTATGTGTGACACAACTGACACAGCGAATAGCATTTAGAAAAAGCATTCATCCTGAACAGAATAGAAAGGACTGTCCTTTCTAAATTCTTTATTTTGTCAAGAATGTTGCAAACTTTCACTTAGGGTGACTTAAGACAATTTCCAGATTTTGAATAGTTTGAGGATAAAAAATTCCCCAAATGATCTAGTTATCACACAAAACATATGAGAAACTACCAAAAATTCTCAGCTGGGACAGTCTCTTTAGATTGCGCTGAAAACAGTGATGAGTTTTCATATACATTGTGTGTGTGTGTGATCTCCTGTATCAAAAGACAGTTTTTCACCAGATGAAACAAAATATGTTCTACCAGATAAAGTATTAACGTCCCCATATCCCTTCTGCTTTTTCAACCCAGTTCCCACAGTGCTACTGGATCATCTATCAAAATTATAATACTTAATCACATCATACTCCAGTTCAAAACCCTTCAAACACTTCCTAATGCTTTGAGGATACACATCAAAGTCTTTCAAATTTACTGTTCATTTGTTTTCAGGTTTCACTATTACGAAAATACTGTCACAGTATTTTTCAGGTCAGTATTAAAAAGGAGAATTTATTGGTTGAACATTGTACAAAATATGCAGAATTTTTTCACATATTACCATATTATTCTCAATGGTTTTACCAATTTACACTTCAGCAACATCTGGAAGCGCCTGTTTTTTCAACACCTACACTAGCACAAGGCGTTATCATCATTAAAAAGAAAATCTTTTCTAGTTAGATATATGGTATATTGTATCTTTCCAGTGTGACTTGAGCACAGTGAATGGTGTGAGAATCTAAGTAGAGTATTTTGGGATAAGGGTGGGGAGAGAAGCAGTGACCAGATAATGCGGGCTGTTGTGGTGTTAAAAGACTTCGATATTTATCCCCAAAGCATTAGGAAGCATTTGAAGGGTTTTAAACAGGAGTATGACATGATTAAGTATTATAATTCAATAGGCGAGCCACTGTGGGAACTGGATTGAAAAAGCAGGACGGGATATGGGAACATTAGTTAGGCGCATTCATACTAGTCCATTTCAGAGACGCTACAGTTTGAGGTAGGAAATGACTGTGGAATTGGAAAGAAGCAAATGGATTCGTATATATGAGAGGTAGAATAGGTTGCCTATAGTAATTGGATTTCAAGAACCGAGGGAGAAAGACATATCATGGATGGATTTCATATTTCAGACTTGTGCAAAGTGGATGGATGGCTATGATGATTATACTATTTATTGAAGTGAGAATACTGGAGGGCAATTAGATTTTGAGTTCACTTTTGGCCATAAGGAGTTTGAGATGCCCATAGACATCTAAGAGGAAATATTGAAGTTCGATGCATAAGTCTGATGTTTAGAAGAAAGGTCTGAGCTGGAGCTATAAATATGGGAGTCATTGGTGTAGATGCTAACCGGAGCCACAGGAATGATCAGAATCACTTAAGGAGAGAATATATTGAGAGGAAAAGGGAGCAAGGAGCAGTCCTTGAGGCACTGCTACATTTAAAATCTATAAGAAGTGGAAGAGCCTGTAAAATAACATGAGAAAGAGTTGCCAGAAAATTACACGGAAAATCAGAAGTATTATTGTTCGAAGGAAGCTAAAGGAAGAGTATTTTAGGAAGTAGGAAGTGATACATAGTAGCAGAAGGTGCTAAGAGGACATAAACGATGCTTTTAACATTTTTTATGAGATTCAGAATGTGGAGATGGTTGTCTTTTTGAAAGCATTTTTGGTGGCCTGGAAAAGGACGCCAGATTAGGGTGGCTGTGGGGAGTGGGTGGGAGAAGGGGTGATGCTTTTTGCAATACATTTGGCTGTGAATGGGAGGATGCATGGGGTAGTTACTGGATGCACATGTAGGGCTCAGGAATTTTTTTAAATTTTTTAAGATGGGAAGAAATAGGAAGAGACAATATTTAAATGCTGATGGCATGTATTCACTAGCATTTGAGAGAGAGAGAGAGAGAGAGAGAAAAAATGAGAGATAAGGAGAGAGAGAAAGGTTGAACATATATAAGAGAGGAATTAACTGATGGTGCAAATAGAGCAGAAAGCATACGATTCAGAGCATGATTGAAGAATTCAAGCTTTGCTAGGAGAGGAGACACCTCCTATGTACAAACAGAAGGGAAGGAGAAATGTATGGATATTGATGCAGCTAAATGTGTATTTGATAGAAAGGAAGTTAAAGGAGTTGAGTCTATGTCTGACAGCATTTGTTTTTTCTGTGAAGTGAGATCTAAGGTGAATTACTGGAGAGAAGAGGCAGAGTCACAGGTGAAGTTAACAATGTACCGAAAACAGTCTATGAAAGTTTTGAGGTCCCAGATAAAGTTGATAACCAGAAGTTGTGCTATTCATCCATCTGGTTATACAATTTGTCCCTAACCTTTTACAACCCAGATGTAGGCATGAGAAAAGTAGATTGATTCATCCATCATTAGGATTTTGATCTCCAGACAAAGAAGTTTATGATAGTATTAAAAACTAACTAAACTTTGAGACTTAAAGATATTTATATTGGATAGAGAAGAAAGAAAGGATAGTTGAGGGCTCATCAGTAGGGGTAGGGAGAAAGTTAGTTCATATGGAACAGGAAGCACTAACAAGGTTGAAGAATAAATGCAGTGGGAATAGTTGAGGAGGCCACCTGGAAGAATAAGAAGCTGGAATGGGAAAGTAAAATGTCTGATTGAGAGCTTTTAGAGGTGGAGTAGTTTTGAGTGATGACAAAACTGTGGCCATACAGGTAAAGTGGAGGTGAGGGGAGAGCCAAGGAGTCAAAAGGCCAGGGTGCAGGATAGGTTGATCACATGGATGTCAGAATCCTTCAGAATGTTGCAGACATTGTGACGGAGAGAGAGACTGTGACCAGATTTCAAAGTCAGCAGTGAATGAAGGGGAGTGTCTATGAATGTGTGTATGTGCATGTGCGTGTGTGTATGTAGGTAGGGAATTTAATGACAGGAACCTCAAAAGCAGGTATTTTTTATGGGGGGTAGAAAAGTGACAACAACTGTACCTTCTGACTCTGAAGTACAGATGTGTATTTCATGATATATATGAAGTATCCATGGTGGTAAAAGAATTTGCAGCTACTCTTTGGGAAGTCCACGGGGCATGTGGTGTTCTTGCTGGAATAACAGGATTTAGGGAGAGCCAAAAGGCCAAGAGGTTGAAGCTATGGAAAGGATAGAATTAGAATTCCAGAGAACTGAGTGAGTTTGGCAGTGAGGAGGAGGTTGGTGGGATGTGTGTAGTTATGTGAAAAGAGAATCACAATGCATTGGAAATGTTAGTGTTCAAAACAAATGAATGGATCTAGTTCATTGGGTTGGTTCACAAAGTGGGGGAAAAGAAGAAAGAGATATTTGAGTTTTTGTTGAATTAGCTGCCTCACAGAGTTGTCGATAGTAAATCTTGATGGAAAAAAATGTGGATTTGCAGTGCTTTTCACAGTATTTTATATTTTTCATTGCTGAGAGAATAGATTTGTTTACTTTATACTTTTCAGTAGGTTATTATTTGCACAAAGGAAAGCTATTGATTTTGGTCAACTTGTTTGATAGCTCAATTATTGGTTCAAGTAGTTACTCAGGGTTTCTCTTCTTTCTAGGTAGTCAATCATATCTTCCATAAATAGCAGTCATTTTGTCTTTTTTCCAATATACTTCTAATCATATTAATTCTAACAATAGTGGTGTTTCTAGGAATCCCTGGCATATAAAGTCTTTGGAATATCATAAGGACTGTGGTCTAGGTTAAAACTAATGAAACTTAAACCGGGATGATGGCAGTTGAAATAAAAGAAAAGGAATGACTTTAGTAATATAAATACTTGGCATTTATCTGAATGTAGACTATAGAGGAGGGAGCTGATGATGATTCTAACATTTCTATTTAGGTAACAGAGAAACAAAAGGGTGATATCTCATGCTTTACCTTTAAGTATAGGATTATTAATATTTCCATAGAGTAAATGTTTGAAAAAGTAATAACTGGGCCAGAGACTATACATCATTATAATTCTTTTGCCACAAACTACCAAATTATATCTAGTTATATTAGATTTGTTAGCATATTTCTTCACAACACTGAATATCATACTTTAAAATTGTGTTGTTAGATTGATAGAAGTAAAATGGTGTCTAATTCTTCCTTTATTAATTCTTCAAATAGCTTTAAAATAGCTTTCCCTATATTTCCAAATATCTCCCAATATTCTCTTAATTCTTCACTTGATACCATTTTAATGTTTAAATACATTTGGGATGTATCTTTGCTTATGGTATGGAATACAGAAATGACTTTTCCACCTCAAAATGTGAGCTAGTTTTTGCAACTCTAGATGGCTAACATTTTGAAAGAGGGAAATGTGGCCTAGGAAGGGGGTGAAACAAAAATTTAGTCATTCAAAATATTTATTCATTAGGGGAAATTTTAACAAAAATATTCCTTACAAATACATTAGGTGCAAATTTCTCACCATGATATTTAAAGCTCTAAACCAGCAATAGGAAACTGGCTGCAAGCCAGCCATTGTAATACTAGTTCATATTTACAGAATGCTTTCTAAGTACCAGCCCTGTAGCAATCATTTTATATACACAGATTATATATATCTTACCTCATTAAATCCCTAAAGTAGTCCCACGAGGTGAGGATTATTATTATTCCCTGAAACAGAGTATTAAAAATAGGGCATGTGAGGTCAACACAGCCACGTCCTAGGCCATTATTTATATGGCATTTCACTGACCTACTCACTGTTCCCCAAAAATACTGTGCAGCTTACCCATTCCATATTTTGCTGTGCTGAGTTTTCAGCCACATTGACAATACTGTGGATGATAAAGGCAGAGAGGGAAAAATAGTAAAAGAAAAACCAGTTACAATTTCTTCAGATGTTCTTTATCCATTCATTCAACAAATACCTCAGTGTTCTCATGTACTAGGCAGTAGTCAAGGGGGAAGGGACAAGGTAGGGAATGAAAGTGATAGAAATCTCTGGCCTGAGTAGAGCTTACTCTCTGGGGGTGGTTGGGGAGTAATAAATGCTAATGATGTGAAATTGAAAGTACCATGAAGGAAAACAATCAGGATAAGGTAGGGGCATGATAGGGACAGGGTGCTGTGGTCTCTTGAGGAGGCGACATTTGAACTGAGACCTGAATTAAGTGAAGGAGCCGGCCATGGAACTATTTGGAGGACAGTAAGTGCAAGACTCTAGGGCAGGCATGTGCTTGATTCTGTGTTCAATGAACTGCATAGAGTTCAGGCCAGCAGGGTTGCGGCCTCCAAGGGGCGTGGTGGGAGACGCCATGCAAAAGGAGCTGTGGCTTACAAGACCCTGCAAGACCTTCTGGGGACCTGAAATCTTATTTTCTGCCTGTTTGCAATGGTTTAGGAGATAGCAATGAGGACTTAGGCCTAGGCAGTGGCAGTGAGCGGGGCATCACTGTGGCAGTACATGACTTGGCAATTGACTGAATGTAGTTTGGAGGAGGAGTAATGATGCCAACAATTTCAGTTGTAACTGTGAGAATGATGGTGCTGGGTAGACAGGAAAAGATGATTTTCAGGAGACAAGGATGCAGTCTAAAGGTAGGAAGTTGGGGAACATATTTAGGGAATATATTATGTATTTAGGGAATAGGAAGTACAAGAGGAGCAATTAGAGAGGTAGCAAGGAAACTAAACGCAGAGTGCTGGGGAACATTTTAGGACTTTCTGAATTGAATTTTATTGATTTCCTAAGAATGTCATTCCAGGTATTCGGAAGCAAAAACTGTAGTGAGGTGGTAATTAACTGCAGTCAGATCTGGATTGGAGTTCAGTCTGTCACTTTTCAGCATTGTGAACCCAGGTGAATCATTTAAGATCACCTTGATTTCATTGTTTCTCTATTTGTTTATTTGTTGTGAGCTTCAATGAGATACTGTATGTCAGTCATACTGCTGGAAAAAAGTAAGCCTTTTTAAATGGTGTTATTATAATTATAAAATACTGCACAGTTATTTTAGATAATGTATGTGAAAAAGCTTTTTGAATGTGAAAATAACTAGGTGTGAGGTATTAGCTATGTTCATAAAACCGCACTCCTTGTCTTCTCTGTATTGCTTTCTAACTATAGTAACTCCTCTGCTAACTTTATAATTTGAATTAATTCAAGAGTAGCCAGTGTTTTATGGAAATGTGTGTAAAGTAGAATGGCAGCATAACCTTTTTGCAAGGAAGTTCACATTGAAGGCTTAGCTCAAGCTTATCCAACCTGTGGCCCACGGGCTGCATGCAGCCCAGGATGGCTTTGAATGTAGCCCAACACAAATTTGTAAACTTTGTTAAAACATTATGACACTTTTTTGTGACTTTTTTTTTTTTTTTTTTTTAGCTCATAAGCTATCGTTAGTGTGAGTGTATATTTTGTGTGGCTCAAGATAATTCTTCTTCTTCCAATGTGGCCCAGGGAAGCCAGAATATTGGAACACCCCTGGCTTAGATAAATGCCCCAAATAACTAAAGCTCAGAATAGCTTATTTTTGTAATTTTATAGCAAAATTACCAGTTTACATATTTTAAGTTTTGATGAACTCATTACTTTTATCTCAAATTTCAGTGAATTAAAGATACTTGCTTAAAAGTTAAAGTACAAATGTTTTAACAACATATATAAGTTTCAGAATTATATACTCCAGAGTAAACACAGGAGGGAGGGAGAGAAGAAAGGGAACACAGGAAAATATGAAATGTTATCTTGGTCATCCATACATGTGGATTTTTAAGCTTACTATCAGTTCTTGCTTTTATGTTTTACAGACATGCTTTTTGAAAATGAAATGAAGTTGAAATGTAATACATACACAAATTTGTATAGCTAAATACTAGATTTTGATGAATATTTTAAGAAGGAAGATAAATTATGATTCAAATTTCCAATTAAATATATGTGAAATATATATCAAAGGCTCAGATACTTCCAGTACCTGAGCCACTCCCTTAAGGCAATCATTTCTAAAATAGAATATAAAGAACAAAATATCATTGAATGGAAAAAACAACTGAATTAGTCTATAAATGTCTTTAAAGGAAAACTGATTCATCCAAAACCAAAACAACACTTATTATTTCTGCTATTTCTTCCTTCCCCCT
Source organism: Pongo abelii (assembly GCF_028885655.2). NCBI lineage: Eukaryota > Metazoa > Chordata > Mammalia > Primates > Hominidae > Pongo > Pongo abelii. Next base: position 42,381,045 of record NC_071995.2, on the reverse strand, counting down.
TCCACTTAGTCTGTAATTATATTTCAGCTCCTGTTACCCTTTCTCTCATCCCTTAATGACCCCAATTTTCTGATTGGTTCTCTTTGACCTCCACAGAAGCCTGCTTAAGCATTCAATGAATTCTTTATGAAATTCTGTGGTAATTTAATCTTCTCTGTGAGGTCCTTTTAGAAGCTTTATTCTGCTCTTTTGGACTGAAAGGCTGTTGCTAAATCCTGATTTTTATTTTTTCTTCTGACAGTAGTACTTTAGGGAGAACCCAAACACCTTCTTGAATATTGCTTACTCTTTTATAATGACTCTTGCTATAATTTTCTTTTGAAATTGGATCACTTTTAGAAATGCAGAATTTCAGTTAAGTCATTTAACTTAATTGCATTCACAACCTGTTATCTTCATTTTTCCATTTAAAATATGTTTCTGCTTGCTATCAAGACTTATATTTCTGGATATGTGTGGTGTATCTATTATATAGAAACATAATAGAAGGTTTTTCTGAACGCTTTGACCCGCACTGTTGTTCTTGGCTGCTATGAACCTGGGAGAGTGGCAGCTGAGAAAAAAATGAAAAAGATTCTTTTTCCATGAGCAATGGTCACCTGAATCTAGTGAATTTCTTGGTAGTTCAAGTTCCCAATTACTTCATGTTCTATTAGTGAAATTTTAGCCTTGGTAATCCTTACCTGTTCATAGAATAAACTGATTTTTAGAGTTGCTTCATTTTGCTTGCTTTACATAATATGGCTGCATGAAAGCCTATAAGCTTATAAAGCCCATAAAACTTATTGCTTCCTGTCAGTGAATCCTCTAGCATTAATGTATTAGGAAACATCTACCGTCTTTTGAAAGTCTCCAAATAATTTGTCCTAACGTAATTTTAAAAGAATGTACCTTCCTATCTGTCTACCTGCTAGGTAATTATGGGCTTCTCTGAACAGCATCTGCTGCAGAGTCCATAAAGAAACATACTTCCCCTTTTCATTTGATCTTTAACAGTACACATTTGTTAACTTTATTTTATTTTTGAAGAATGTAAAAGGAAAACATAATCTCTGCTGGGTGGTTTTCTTTATCTTTGAAGAATGACACTTTTCTAGTTCCAACCTTTGCAGAGGAGGGGACTTTTCTTGCACTGCGTATTGCAATGAGCTTGGTGTATATACTCTCTCTTTTTATATGTTCTTTCCCTTTCTCTATATATCTTGATATATGTACCTTTCCTAATTTCTCCTTTTTTTTCTCCCTGCTAGTTTTCTGGTTTACATATTTCTTCTCCTGCTCGTAATAATTACCTTGTTGTTTGAGAATATTTTCCAACATTTCTGTCCCTTGTATACTCACTAAGTGACAGGTTTTACATAGTGCACAAGATAGTGCTTCTTACATTGTGTCTGTTTCTTTTTATGGTGTTATTTGCCCTTCTGCATAATTACATTTTGAATGATGGCATCACCTCTTCTCTTCTCATGTCACAGTTTGCCATTGCTGTAAGAACGCCCTCAGTAGACCTCTCTCCTTTCCTCCTCCGAGGGGGACTTCACTTCATTATTCGTGTTAGCTACGCATAATGGCATCTTGGAAATACATGTAATAATCCTCAAATTACATCAATTTTTTCTCAGTCTCTCTTCTAAGGAGGTGACAAAATAGTTTCTTCTATAAAAGATGGAAATGTTAAAAGAAATAACATGTGTGAGCAAGAAGAGGTGTCATCTGACACCTGCTTCAGTGCTGCAGTAATTTTTGATGTGTGCTGCATATGTCCAGGTTGGGAAATGCCAGAAGGAAAGGAAAATGGCCAAAAGTATATTAAAATAGAATCAGGAAAAATAATAAGGTAATGACAAAAATTTTCATTCTTTCTTACACATGGAAGTATACTTCAGAAAAAGGGTAAGAATATTGAATATGTATAATAAGTAATTTTTTAAAAAGCTGATAATGCATTATTTATCTTCTCACCTTTACAGTAGTTCCTGCTGTACTGACTTCCCAAGGGAAATTTCTTTGGCAGTTTGCCTTTAGCTAAACCTTTAGGGATAGACTGAACTGAAGGGATAGACAGCTTCAAGTGGGCCATTACCTGCCAATCTTTGATTCAAACCCTTGTCAATGTTAATGAAGTATCAGACTTAGTCCTTTTGGAGTCATCTTTTTGTTGAGAAAACTGATTTCATCGTGCAAGGCTAATGTGGCATGAGTGATATTAATTTAATACTGAGATCTCTGTGTCAGAATCATTTTGCCTTTTATAGTCTGTAAATTATTTATGAGTATGTGCAAATTCACTATGATGCAATTCCCATAAAGTGAAGAAATAATAACTTTGCTTTTTCTTGGTCTCTTCCTCTCTCTTTGCTAGTCATTAACAGTCCCTCTTTGGTATTTGATTTTATTGTTTGAATACCTAGTTTGGAAAGTTGATCTTAAGTTCTGACTCTTAATTTGGTAAATGGATACATCTTTTCATTGCTTCCATACTGTCCAAGTTTGAAGAATTTGGTTTGTGTAAGCCAAAGCTGCCTGGCTGTTTCTAATCCTGTTTAATAAGCAAAGTATTTAATTTAATTATGGTCCCATGGAAACTAACCATTTCTCAACAGTCAGTCATTTATATGATTCCCTTTTATGCCACATTATGGGTATAGTGATCATAATAGTGCCAACTCTGATTTACTTAGGTTTGATTCATTTGCATGAATAATAATTAGTGTTGTAAGTGTTAAAGAATATATAACAAAGTCTGTTGAATACATTAGATAGGATCTTTATTTTTATTATTTCTGTAAAATACAGGATCATGAGGAAATGCAAAAGAAATAGCGATTCCTTGTCTATAAAGATTAAAGGGTAGAGAAAAATAATACTCTTACCAATGACTTAGAAAAGCAAACCTACTGTCAAAGGTCTGAAATTTTGTTGTTGTTTTTGTTGAGTACATTTCAGACACAAAGAAATATAAAGGGACACTTTTGTTTATATGTCAGCCTGTATGAATACTAATGTTATTTATATTCTTAAATTACAGTGTTGACAAATGAGCACATCAATTTGAAGTTTCTGAAACAGGCTAATGTCACTTCTGATCTTTTGCAGGCACTAAGTGCTGCTAATTTACTCTGTCCACATTTTGTAGGGGATGTTTCTCCTCTGATGAACAATCCTCATTTTACAGATGATATAACTGAGAGTCAGATAAGGGACAGTATGATGTATTGATTAAAAGCTTGGACTCTGATGCAAGACCACTTGCTTTCGAATCCTTCCATTATGAGTTTGGTTAGTCAAATGAATTTATCGGTAGAAGGATTTTGTTTCTTCTCTATCACTTAGCATGCAGGTCTCCTCTGCTATACCAAAGGAAAGTCTAAAATTCATACAAGTCCCATTTTTCTGTATGTGCCTCTGAATTTTAGGGACAGGCAGGGTAGGCTACAAAATGGAACACCAGAAGTGCAGCATATGTCATGGCAACAGCACATGGGTAATAGATAAAACTGATCCATTACTGATAGGGATAATCTGTTTATTCACAGGGGAGACCTTTATGATAATCTATTTCTACAGTTGACCGTTGAACAGTGTAGAGATCAGGGATGCTGAACCCTGTGCAGACAAAAATCCACATATAAATTTGGATTCCTGCCAGACTTTTTTTGACAGTCTAATGTTAACCAGAAGTCTTATTGATAATGTAAATAGTTGATTAACACATATTTTGTATGCTATATGTATTATATACTGTATTCTTATGATACAGCTCAAAGTTACACATATGTATACATGTGCCATGCTGGTGTGCTGCACCCATTAACTCGTCATTTAGTATTAGGTATGTCTCCTAATGCTATCCCTCCCCCCTCCCCCCACCCCACAACAGTCCCCAGAGTGTGATGTTCCCCTTCCTGTGTCCATGTGTTCTCATTGTTCAATTCCCACCTATGAGTGAGAATATGCGGTGTTTGGTTTTTTGTCCTTACGATAGTTTACTGAGAATGATGATTTCCAATTTCATCCATGTCCTGACAAAGGACATGAACTCATCATTTTTTATGGCTGCATAGTATTCCATGGTGTATATGTGCCACATTCTTAATCCAGTCTCTCATTGTTGGACATTTGGGTTGGTTCCAAGTCTTTGCTATTGTGAATAGTGCCACAATAAACATTTCATGCTAGAAGTAGTTCACAGGTAGGACAACACAGAGAAAGATATACCAGGGTTCTACCTCTGCTTCTCTTTGCTTCCCTTTTTTCTACCCTCCTCTGTGTGCTGGTATAACAATTATAGGAATTATATCCAGATACAAGTACCCCCAGAGGAACAAAGGAAACATCAGTATATCATCATATCTGTACGTTGTTCTTAAAAGCAAGAAATCATCTCTGAGAAGTTGCCTCACAGGTTTCTCTTCATTTCTCATTTGCCAGAATTGGGTCACACGCCCATAACTCAGCCAGTCATTATCAAAGGGAACTGGATTACTATGTTTTGCCTGTAATAATAATTTGGGTGGAATAGTGGTATGTACATTTGTTCTGTAAAGGGCCAGACAATAAGTATTTTTGGTCTTGCATGCCACATGGTTTGTATTGTAGCCACTAAACTCTGTCTTTATAGCATGAAAGCAGCCACGAATGATATGAAAATGAAAATGAATGATCAGGCGGTCTTCTAATAAAACCGTTTTTTTTTGTTGTTGCTGTGTTTTGAGATGGAGTCTTGCTCTGTCACCCATGCTGGAGTGCAGTGACAGAATCTTGGCTCACTGCAGCCTCCGCTTCCCAGTTCAAGGGATTCTCCTCCCTCAGTCTCCCGAGTAGCTGTGATTACAGGTGCCTGCCACCACGCCCAGCTAATTTTTGTATTTTTAGTAGAGATGAGGTTTCACCATGTTGGCCAGGCTGGTCCCGAACTCCTGACCTCAAGTGATCCACTCACCTTGGCCTCCCAAATTGCTGAGATTACAGGCATGAGCCTCTGTGCCTGGCTAAAACTGTGTTTATTGTTACTGAAATTTAAATTTTCTATAATATAATTTTACATCATAAAATACTCTTCTTTTAATTTTTTCCAACCATTTTAAGATATGGAGCTATTCTTAGCTACAAGGCTGTACAAAACTGGGTGGTGGATAGATTTGGCTTCTGGGTCATAGTTTGTCAACCCCTGAGTCAATTCCCAGGGCCACTACAAGCTATTTTGACTAAAGAAATTCTAATCTAGATATTTGTACATGTGCTAGAAACTTCAGATTTCATACCATTTAGATGTATACATAGTAATTTTTTTTTCTCTGAAACTACTTTTGGAAAAATCCCACAGGCTCTTATTTGTATTTTTCATTTTCTACCTTGGTTTGGTGGTAAAGGATACACACATACACACACACAAATTATTACAAATTATGGTAAGTGTAATATAGGAAAAGTCTAAGATGCTATGAGAGGCAACCCTTGGGACTTAATTTACACTGGAATTCAAGAAGACTTTGCCTAGAAAAGTAACATTTAAGATCAGAAGGATGAATATGCAAAATATGTATGTGTGTGTATGGATGTGTGTGAATGGCGGTGGAGGAAAACATTCTAGAAAGAGGGATAAAGCCTCAAAGCCATAAAGAGTTTGGACTTTAAATTCCAATATGTCTGAATCTTTATAGTCCATGAGTGGGAGGTAGCACTTTTTAAAAATTAAAAGTATAGATACATGTATACATTGCAAAATGATTCACTAATTCAGCGTATTAACTTGTCAACTCACATATTTACCTTTTTATGATCAGAAAACTTAGGATCTACTTTCTTAGCACATTTCAAGTATACAATACATTATTATTAACTGTAGTCACCATGCTGTACATTAGATCTCCAGAACTTATTCATCATATAACTGAAAGTTTGTATCCTTTGACCAACATCCTTTCATTCCTCTCCTTCCCCCTGACCACAGCCCGTGGCATCTATGGTTCTATTCTTTGCTTCTATGAGTTTGACTTTTTTAGTTTCCACATATAAGTGAGACTATGCAGGATTTGTCTTTCAGTGTCTGGCGTATTTCGCTTAGCATAATGTCCCCCAGGTTCATCCATCTTGTCTCAAACAGGATTTTCTTTTTTTTTTTTTTAAGGTAAATAATATTCCATTGTGTGTATGTAATCACATTTTTAAAATCCAATTATCTTTCAGCAGACACTTAGGTTGTTTCCATGTTTCTGTATCTTGGCTATTATGATTATTGCTGCGGTGAACATAGGAGTGTGCATATTCTTTGAGATATTGATTTCATATCTTTTGTATATATGTCTAGAAGTGGTATTGCTAGATCTATGTTCTGATGACACTTTTATTTACTGAGAAAACACTTATGATTGAGGCTCTTGGTTACTTGCTTGAGATATGAACACAATAATATAGTTCTTCTCAGTAAGTTTTTAGTTACTGAGGGGCAATAGACTACAATACAATGGCTGAGTGCCGTGTTAGAGATATGTTAAAGTGCTGTGGGTTCATAGAGCAGAGAAAACTTCCTTTATTTTGGGAAATCAGGGAGGGCTTCTCAAAGGAATCAGAGTAAATTAGAACTTCATTTGTTCTTTATGAAGTCTTCCTTGACAAGTACCAACTAGTTTCTGTGACTTCCTTATTTAGTCTCTCAGCAGCTGGTCTATATTTTTATCTTGTTAATCTGTAGTCTGTCATACATTTTTTTTTGCAGCCAACCTTTTGCCCTTTATTTCTCATTTTTATCTGGGTTTTAATTAGATCATGAGGGCCTTAAGAACAAGAATTATCTCTTGGTTAGATACCAGGGGAGGGTATGCAGAATGGAGAGGAAGACTTCGTTTAATAATTAAATGACAATATGGAATTAATGAAGAGCAAAACCCATGTATAATGACCAATAAAAAGTGGAAGAATGATTCTCTGTGGGCCAATACTCATTTAATGATGCAGGTTGATCACAATTGTTGTGCGGCCATGTAACAATACTCTGAGAGTTGGAGTTATGTATTTACCACGGGGGAATTATTACAGAGCAATAAGAAGTATGTGGCAAAAACCAATTACAGAAAAAGAAATGATTTCAAATTAAAATAACACTAATAATATTCTTAGAGATTTCTTGCATGAAAAATGAGAAAGGAATTTGGGAGGAGCAGGCAAACAAATGAGAAATCTGCCCATTAAAGAGGCATAATTTTATCAACTAAGAACAAACAAGTTTTTTGTTTATTATAAAAAAATTATTGATTGTGAACTAAATGTGTGCATGTTGAGACTGTTTGTCCCAGTGATTACAATGGCCAATACTGCTTTATTCTGATCAATTATGCATGACCAAGAAAATGGTTATTTAGCAGCTAGACATGAGGGACTTACAGCAAAATAAAATACTCGAAAATTGAACATACTTTATCTTCATCTGAGCAACTTCACTCTGAATATTAGAAAAGTACAAATTTTAATATAGTATGTGATATTTATTTTGAATTTTTACATGATTTTTACAAAGTAGAGAAATATTACCTGTCAATATTTTGATAAAATTTGAATGTCTAAAAATAATCTTTTTATGTAACTACAGCAATGAAAATAAATCAGGACAGTAAATCAGATCAATGAGTAAACAAATATGAGAATATTTACATTATGATAGTCACATAAATGCATACATTTATAAAATAGGAAATTTTCTATTATTTTTAATAAAAATTAAATTTATGCTTGCATCTATAGGTTTGAAGGCAGTATTACACTATGTATAATTTGTCTTTTAACTTCATGAGGGAGACTAAGTGTAGGTCAGACATTTACTGATTCTATAATTCTTATATAAAATTATTTTCAAATATTCTTTGTAAAATATTAACAGTATAATTATTGAATTTAAAGTTTAATTTACATAGTTACAACTAGTTGAATTGATTTCCAATAGTAAACATTTGGGGATAGCTTCTTTTCTGGTTTCTTTCAGTATATTGTTGAATTTTTTAGAGCCACATGTTAGCGAAGTGTGGCTTCACTAAGAAAGTACATAGGTACAATTCTGATGTTTACTCATGACTTCTGTCTTTTATTTTTTTGATTAAGCAAGGTCAATTATACATATATTTTATATTGACCACTATTTAGTCTACTGTTAGTGTCTACTTTGCCCTTTAGAATGCTAGAATCTTAGTCTTTGCCTTGCAGTTTCTGTGTAGCAGGGCCTTGGCAGGGCTCTAGAATATTTTTGTTTTAGCAACTCTTTAACAGAGTTACCCAATGCTGTTTTTTAAAAAATAAAGAATTAACTGCTTGTTTTTAATTTTAATTGACTTACATTTTTATTACTTATTAACCTGAACTTTGAGTCTCTTAGTTTTCGCCAGTAAAGTGTTTATAGTCTTTTATTTTCAATTAATTAAAAAGATGAAAATTAAGAATGGAATTTCCTATTTTGTATAAAAGCTAAGTTATTTGAACCACATTCTTCTGAAAGCAACTAACAAAGGAGGATAAAAATATTTTTAAAAATTCTTAAGCTCATTTAAATGATAAAAATAATAGCAAGGGATTCTCAGACCAAAACCAAAGAGATACCCAGAAAATAGAATACAATGAAAAAAATCAGTGGAACTGCTTTTGCTATGAGGGTCTTTCTTCTTCCTTGAAAATTTCAGCTTTTCTTTTGATAAATTTGTGGGGCAAAGGGGACAGAAACAAAAGCGAAGAACCTATAGTAGAAGGAAGCATTCAACAGACCCTCATCACAATAAGTTGGAATTCCAAAACCAGGTACCTTCATGATAAGGGCAAGTTAGGAGTAAACAAGATGTTGCATGGATAGAAAGCCTAGGCTGCAGTTATCTTGGTTTTTCAGGGAGACTCAAGCCTTGGGTTTCATTTACATTATATATTATGCCTTTGGTGAAGGATAATAAACATTCCTCCTGGAGAAATCTATCTTTATCCTAGACCTCAAGTTACTTTTAGAAGTATGGCTTCTTTTTACTACTACTAGGCATCCAAGGAAACAAAACTATAGGATGAAAACTGGCAGAAACAACAGACAACAGAAACAGACTGCAAAAATGTCAAATTAGAATTAGCCAACAGTTAATATAATACAAGTGTACTCATTAAGTAAGATAAATCAGTATATCTTCCGGGAACGGGAAGACATAAGATCTAGACACGGTAAAGTGAACATTCAGAAAAATTGAAGACAAAAAAGTCTAAATAGGAGCCAAAGGCAATATTAACTTCAAAGGAATAATGAATAGACTAATCATACTAACTTTTTGAGAGTTGAAACCAGAAGGGAGTAGTTCCATCCCTTCCTCAATATATGGAAGGAAAATGGCTTCTGACCTTGAAATCTATGCCTAATAAGAATATCCTTCAAGAATGAAATAAAGAAAAATATTTCTGAAAAGTAAAAAGCTGAAAAAATTAGTTATAAATAGTGAGTAAACCTAAATGAGTATTGATAGAATAAGATATAATTACCATTATCCTCATAATCTTACAGAATTTAGAAAATGTATAGAAATTTAAAAATACAACAATAACATTATAGTAGGGAGAATAAAATATGTTAAAATATTTTAAGACGCTTCTATTATCCCAAAGGACCCTAAAGTTATTGACTAAACTTAATTTTTTATTATTTAAGAAAAGAGTGTTAAATATCCAAACTACTGAGTATAGGGGAAAATTGAATGAGCAAAAATGATTAATTCAAAATAAGTAAAAGCAGGGGGGACAAAAATAAACAGCATAGGCAGAAAAAGAGAAAGCACAAAATAAGACAGTTGATTTAAAAATTGAATGTATCTGTTGTTAAATACACATACACTAAATAATTCAGTTTCAAAATAAACATTCAAAATATTTATTTTGAAACTGAATTAATGAAACTCAGCTCTAAACTGTTTAAAAGATACCCATTTAAAATATAATAATACAGAAAGGTTAAAAGTGAAAGAGCAGTAGAATATAGACCATGCAAAAGAAAGGTATTTTTCTCTGATAAATCAAAGTAGATTTTAAGACAAAAAAGGCATTAGTAGAATTACTTAATAATTATAAAATTTAAAATTACTAGGTGGACCTAGCAATTTGAACTTGCATTTACCTAATAATATAGCCTCAAAATAGATTTAAGAAAATTGAAAGAATAGCAAGGAACAATAGACAAATACATAGAGTAAAGTTGTAGTAATTGATAGACTACGAGCACACAAAATAATTATTAGGCAAATGGAGCACTTGAATGTGATTAAACGTCCAAACCTAATAAACATATTTAGACCATTATACCCTACTGTGCAGCTTACATAAGCCTTTAAGCACCCATGGAATATTTATAAATACTGATTTTATGCTGTGCCATAAAGCTCATTTCAACAAATTTCAAAGAACTGAAATTATACAGATTATGCTATATGACCACAATGCAATTAAACTAGAAATCAGTGGCAGTAGATGCTAGAACATTCCATACTATAATTCATTCAATTCCTTCCTTCTTTCCTTCCTTCCTTCCCTCCTTCCTTGCTTACCTTTCTTTCTTTTTTATTTTCGGATAAAAAAACACATAACATGAAATCTGCCCTCTTAATATAATTATAAGTATACAATACAGTATTGCTAACTATATGCACATTGATGTACAGCACACATCTAGGACTTTCTCATCTAGCATAACTGAAACTCTGTAACCATTGAATAGAAACTCCTTATTTTCTTCTCCTCCTAGTCCCTGAAAACCACCATTCTGTTTTCTGCTTGGATGATTTTTTACCCCTTTGCATACGTCATATTAATTGAGTTCATGCAGTATTTCTCCTGTTGTTACTGACTTATTTCACTTAGCATCATGTTCTCAAGATTCACCCATGTTGTAGCATATGACATGATTTCCCTCATTTTAAAGGCTAAATAATATTCCATTGTATGTATATACTACATTTTCTTTATTTATGCATCCATCATTGGACACTTAGGTTGTTTCCACCTCTTGACTATTGCAAATGATGCTGCAGTGAACATGGGAGCACAAAAATCTCTTTGAGATTCTTATTTCAATTATGATGGGAAAATACCCACAAGTGGGATAGCCAGAGCATATGGTAGTTTTATTTTCAATTTTTTGAGGAACCACTAAACTGTTTTCCCTAGTCTGCACATTTACATTCCCAGCAACAGTTTCCAGTTTCTCCACATCCTTTGCCAACACTTGTTATTTTCTGTTTTTGTTTATATTTGTTTGTTTGTTTTTGGTAATGACAATCCTAGCAGATGTGAGGTGATGTTGCATTGCAGTTTTGATTTGCATTTTTCTGATAATTAGTGATGTTAAGGATCTGTCATATACCTATTGGCCATTTATATCTCTTTTTTGGAGAAATGCCTATTCAAATCCTATGCCCAGTTTTTAATTGGGTTATTTGTTTTTCTGCTATTGAGCTGTGGAAATTCATTATATATCTTGAATAGTCACTCCTTATCTGATACAATTTGCATATTTTCTCCCATTCCATAGGCTGCCTTTCGTTCTGTTGAATGTTTCCTCTACTGTACAGAAGTTTGTTAGTTTGTTGTAGTCCCATTTCTCTATTTTTGCTTTTGTTGCCTGAGCTTTGGTGTCATACCCAGAAAATTATTGCCAAGACCAATATTATGAAATTTTTTTCTATTAGTTCATGTAGGAGTTTCTTAGCTTCAGGACTTACGTTTAAGTCTTTAATGCATTTTGAATTGATTTTTGTGCATGGTGTAAGATAAAGGTCTAATTTCATTCTTTTACATTTGATATTGTTTTCCCAACACAGCTTGTTGAAGAGACTATCTTTTCCCCATTGTGTATTCTTAGCATTCTTGTTGGAGATTTGACTGTATGTAAATGAGTTTATTTCTGGGCTCTCTATTCTGTTTCATTATCTGTGTTTAATGCCAAAAACCATACTGTTTTATGTACTGTAGCTTTGTAATGTGTTTGAAAGCCAGGAAGTGTGAGGCCTCCAGCTTTGTTATTTGTCAAGATTGCTTCAGCTATTTAGGGTCCTTTATGGCTCCATATGAATTTTAGCATTGTTTTTACTGTTTCTCTGAAATATAACATTGGGATTTTGATAGGGATTGCATTAAATCTGTAGATTGTTTTGGATAGTACAAATATTTTAACAATGTCTTCCAACCCATAAACACAAGCTGTCTTTTCATTTTTTAATGTCTTTTTAAATTTCTTTCAGCAGTTTCATAGTTTTTAGTGTACAAGTCTTTTGCCTCATTGGTTATGTTTATTTCTAAGTATTTTATTATTATTGATGCTATTGTAAATGAGATTATTTACTTTATTTCCTTTTCATGTTGTTCCTTGTTAGAGTGTAGGTGCACAACCAATTTTCGTATGTTGATTTCATGTCCTGCAAATTTGCTATATTTGTTTAAGAGCTTTAACAGGTCTTTTGTGGAATCATTAGGGTTTTTTTCATGTAAGATAATGTCATCTGCCAACAAAGATAATTTTACTTTTTCCTTTCTGATTTGGATGCCTTTTATTTCTTTTTCTTACCTAATTTCTCTTGCTGGAAGTTCTAGTATTTTGTTGAAGAAAAGTGCTAAAGTGAACAAACTTGCTTTGTAGCTAATTGTAGAAGAGAAACTTTTAGTTTATCACTGTTGAGTATAATGTTAGCTATGGGCTTTTCATGTATGACTTTTATTATGTTGAAGTATATTTCTTCTATTTCTTGTTTGTTGAGTGTCTTATTAATCATAAAAGGGTGTTGAATTCTGTCAAATGCTTTTTCTTCTTATATTAAAATGATTATGTGATGTTATCCTTTGTTCTTTTAATATGGTGTATCATATTGGTTGATTTTCATATGTTGAGCTATCCTTACACCCCACGGATAAGTACCACTTTATCATGGCGTATAATCCTTCTACTGCGCTGTTGAATTGAGTTTGCTAGTATTTTGTTGAGGATTTTTGCATGTGTATTTCTCTGGGATACTGGCTTGTAGTACTCTTTTCCTGCAGTGCTTTGTCTGGCTTTCATATCAGGGTAATATTGGCCTTGTAAATAAGTTTGGAAGTGTTCCATTTTCTTCAATGTTTTGGGAGGAGTTTGAAAAGCATTAGCATTAATTCTTTAAATGTTTGGTAGAATTCTCTGCTGAAGCCATCTTGTCCTGGGCTTTTCTTTGCTGAGAGATTTTTGATTAATGAAGCAATCTCCTTACCAGTTATCTATCCATTCAAATGTTTTAGTTCTTTATGATTCTGCTGTCTTAGTAGGTTATAGTGTTTCTAAAATTTATCCATTTCTTCTAGGTTATCCAATTTACTGGTGTTATAATTATTAGGAGTAGTCTCTTATGATCTTTTTATTCTGTGTATTGGTTGTAATGTTTCCTGTGTCATTTCTGGTTTTACTTGGGTCTTCCCTTTTTTCCCTTCTTTGTTAGTCTACCCAAAGGTTTGTCAATGTTGTTGATCTTTTTAAAAAACGACCCTTATGTTAGTAGGTTTTATTTCTACTGTGTGTTTTTATCCTCTATTTCATTTTCTTTCTGCACTAATCTTTATTATTTTCTTCCTTCTGTTAACTTTGAAATTAGTTTGTTCTTTTTCTAGTTTCTTGAGGTGTTTAGTTAGGTTCTTTGAGACCTTTCTATTTTTAAATGTGGGCATTTACCCCTATAAACTTCCCTTTTTTACTGCTTTTGCTGTGTTTCATCAGTTGTATTATGTCATGTTTTTATTTTCTTTGTCTCAAGGTATTTTAAAATTTCTTTTTTGATTTTTTAGTTGATCAATTAACTATTCAAGTGTGTTATTTAATTTCCATATATCTGTGAATTTTCTAGTTTTTGTAGTGCTACTGACTCCTAGTTTCATTCCATTGTGTTTGGAAAAGATACTGGTATGATTTCATCTTCTTAAATTTGTTAAGACTTGTTTTATAGTATAACATGGTCTATCCTGGAGAATGTTCTGTATGTCCTTGAGAAGAATTTATATTCTTCTCCTGTTGTATGGAATGTTCTATATATGTCTGTTAGATTCATTTAGTCTATAGTGTTTTTCAAGTCTTCTGTTTCCTTATTGATTTTTTTGTTTGGATCTTCTATTCATGATTAAAAGTAGGGAACTGAAATATTCTACTACTCTTTTGTTACTGTCTATTTCTCCCTTCAAGTCTATCAGTGTTTGCTTTGTATGCATAGGTGCTCTGATACCGGGTATATTTATAATTATCATATATTCATGGTATATAAACCCTCTTGTCTTTATATAATTTCCTTATTTATCTCTTATGTGACAGTTATGAATTTAAAGTACATTTTGTGTCATAGAAGTATGATTACCCCTTCTTGCTTTTGGTTATCATTTGCGTGAAATATATGTTTCAAACATTTCACGTTCAGCCCATTTATGTCATTAAATCTTAGGTAAGTCTTTTGTAGACAGCATATAATTGGATCTTGGTTTTGTTTTGTTTTTTTAATTCATTCAGCTGTTCTCTGTCTTTTGACAGTTTAATCCATTTACTTTTAAGGTTATTATTGATCGAGCAGGACTTACTATTGTCATTTTGTTAATTGTTTTCTGTTTGTCTTGTAGCTTCTTATCCTGCCTTTTCTCTTTTGTTGTCTTCCTTTGTGTCTCATTGATTTTTGTGTGTGTGTGACATGCTTTTGATTCTTATTTTCTTTTGTGTAACATCTATAGGAATTTTTGTTGTTGTTACCATGGGGCTGACATAAAATATAGCAATCTATTTTAAGTTGATAACAACTTAGCTTTATTTCCATACACCTATTTACTCCCCTCCCCCTACACTATTTATCATTGATGTCACAAATTACCATTTTTAGGTGGCATGTGCATTAACATATTTTTATAGTTGTTATTTTTATATTTTTATCTTTAAGTTATATACCAGAATTAAAGGTGATATATACACCACTGTTGGAGTATTAGTATTCTGTATTTGTCTATATATTTACCTTTACCAGTTAAAAAGTACTTTTATATACTTTTGTGTTGCTGTCTGGTATTTTTTTCATTTCAACTTTAAGGACTTCTGTTATCATTTTCTGTAAGGCAGGTTGAGTGATGATAAACTTCATCAGCTTTTGTTATCTGGGAAAGTCTTTATTTTTTCTTAATTTTTGAAGGACAGTTTGCCTACGTATAGTATTCTTGGTTGGTGGATTTTTCTTCCAACACTTTAAATACGTCGTTGTACTCTCTTCTACCTGCAATGGTTCCATTGATAATTCTGCTGATAGTCTGATGGCAGTTCCCTTGTACATGACTAGTCAATTTTCTTTTGCTTCTTTTGAAATTCTCTTTGTCTTTGACTTTTGAAAATTTGATTGTAATGTGTCTTTGTGTAGCTTTGTTTGCATTTAATCTTGCTGAAGTTATTTTGGCTTCTTAAATTTAGATGTACATTTCCTTTCCCAGATTTGGGAAGTTTTCAGCTATTATTTCTTCAAACAAGCATTCTGCCTTTTTCTATCTTCTTCTTTCTGGACCCCCAAATGCATAAGTTGGTTCACTTGATGTTATCCCATAAGTCCCTTAGGCTTTCTTTATTCTTTTTTATTTGTTTTCCTTTTTGCTCCTCTGACTGCATTTCAGATGTGCTGTCTTCGAGTTTGCTGATTCTTCTGCTTAATCAAATCTACTGTTGAACTCCTCTAGTGGATTTCTCAATTCAGTTATTGTATTCTTACATTCTAAATATCTGTTTGGTCATTTTAAAAAATTACTGTCTATTGATATTCTAAATACCTGTTTGGTCATTTAAAAAAATTACTGTCTATTGATATTCCAACTTTGTTCATGTATCAGTTTCCTCAGCTCATTGAGCAGCATTATGATGGTCATTTTGACTTATTTTCAGGTAATCACATGCCTCTGTTTCTTTAGGTCAGTGTCTGTGGGTTTATTTTTTATTTTTTTATTAGGCTGAGCACACTGACTGGCATATAATAGCCATTAAAATAATAATTTTGTGTGTGTGTGTGAGTGAGAGTATGAACAAGAACATTTCCACAGTATTCTTCTCAATAAATGTGGCTGAGGGGAAATTCATCAATGTATATAATAGCATCACTGAAGACATGAAGGATTATGGGAAGCCCTTTTGCTTCTTAATTAATTCCAGAGGCATTTAGGGGTAACGTAACCAAATTTTCTTTTGATTATTTATTATTGTGAGAAGGTTAATTTTGGCGATAATTTAATTCTTAATTTACAGAGTTAACATAATGTGTTTAACATTTTAACCTTGATGTTTCATTTAGCATAGCTGTCAAAAACTTTTACTTAATTGACCCCTAAAGAGAAAAATTATCTGAAAAGAGTAAAATATGATATACCTCAACAGATATTTTGTCCCAAGCTACAAGTACAGGTGTATTTAATAAGGCTCAATCTCTAGTCTTACAGTAAATGTGAATTTCACTTGTTCTCTTTGTCTCTCTTCCTCTCTTTCTGCTTTTCTCTCTCATTCTGCCTCTCCATCTTCCTCCTCTTCTCCATTTTTTCCACTTCTGTTACTTTTATTACTCTTTTTGCAGTCATATTCATAAGCAAATTGTTTAAAATTTAAGAAGCATCCAGAATAATTTTGGTCTGATTCTTATAGCAACCTGTGCATTACTGAGTGGGATTATCTAGGTTTGAGATTTATAGTAAAAACTCCCTAAATTGACTAGTTGGATGAGTCTACACCAGTAATCCTTAACACTGCTCAGACATTAGAATCATCTGGATTCTCTTGAAAGATACTGATTGCCTAGGCCCCTCTCCTGGAGATTTTGATTTAGTTTGTTTGGGTTCCACACAGATGTTTTCAACAATTTCCCTATGTGCAGTTTTTATGTGCAAGTCCAGTTGATAATTACTGATCTATAATCTTGCTACTCTAAGTGTGATCGCTGAACCGGCAGCATTAGTATCTCTTGAGACCTGGTTACACATGCAGTATTTCATGTCTCACTCTAGATCTATTCAGCATACACATTTAAATAAGATCTCCAGGTGATTTGACAAACATTCATTGACAGTTTACACTGGCTCTGTTAAAAATTAAAAGAAATCAACTGAGTTTGAGGCTAAGCCTGTACACTTATGTTTTCAACCCTGTTTATGTAAGTTGTGTTTATATAATAATTGTAATATTATTTAACTGCTATAAATACATACTAATATATAAATCAACTAAATACAAATATGAAATGAAATAAAATTTGTTTTATACAAATTAGTTGAATGATTTTGAAAAAGTTGATAAACTAAATTTACTAAAAAATTACTATTTTCTCATTTTAAAGTTAAATTTATTTTAAACATGATAAGTCTTTAACATAAAATGCAAGCATTTGAAAGCAATTGCAATCAAAATTTTCTTGATTATATTCAAGTTTAAGTATAACACATCTAAACTCTACCTTTATGTTTAGTTAGAAAAGCGTTGGCACATCATTGTATTTTAAGGTTTAGAATGAAATAAAGTTGAATGAGTCCAAATTCTAACCCATGGTTCTGAGGGTTAATTAACTGGAGATATGGAGATTTGACTGGACTAGAAAGTGAAGCCCATTGCATCACCCACTTCAGGCAACACAAACTTTTTTGGGTTTCAGTTAAAATATGTAGCACAAAGATAGATAGATAATATTTCTCACCTCATGAAGTTGTTTGAAGGAATAACAAAACTTAAAGAAATACATCTAGCAGAGTTCCTGATGATTTGTATTCATTCAGTGAAATATGTTTCCAACTCTTTCTTCAGTAAATGTATTTTTCTCCTTTGGAAATTTTATTTTAACTTTCTTAGTTTATAAGTGTGTTTTATGTGTGTATATCTACTTTTTTAAAAATTATTTATTGAAGTACTCTCTTGTCAATTACTTTCTACAGTAATAATTTTCACTAAGTAAAAGTTCTAATAATATTTCTCAATGTATTTATTGTTATGCATAATGGAATTTTAAAAAACTTTTTCTTAGGTTTGGGGGTACATATGAAGATTTGTTACATAGGTAAACATATGTCACTGGGGTTTGTTGTACATAGTATTTCATTACCCAGGTATTAAGCCCATTACCCAATAGTTTTCTGCTCCTCTTCCTACTCCCACCCTCCCTCATCAAATAGACCACAGTGTCTGCTGTTTCCTTCTTTGTGTTCATAAGTTCTTATTGTTTAGTTCCCACTTATAAGTGAAAACATGTGGTATTTGGTTTTCTGTTCCTGTGTTAGTTTGCTAAGGATAATAGCCTCCAGCACCATCCATGTTCCCACAACAGACATGATATTGTTTTTATGGCTGCATAGTGTTTCATGGTGCTTATGTACCACATTTTTTTAATCCAATCTGTCATTGATGGGCATTTAGGTTGATTCCATGTCTTTGCTATTGTGAATAGTGCTGCAATGAACATTCACGTGCATGTGTCTTTATGGTAGAAAGATTTATATTTGTCTGGTTACGTACCCAGTAATGGGATTGCTGGGCTGAATGGGAGTTCTGCTTTTAGTTTTTTTGAGGAATCACCATACTGCTTTCCACAATGGTTGAACTAATTTATACTCCCACTAACAGCGTATAAACATTCCCTTTTCTCTGCAACCTTGCCAGCAAATATTTTCTTTCATTCTGTAGGTTGTCTATTTACTCCGTTTATAGTTTCTTTGGCTGTGCAGAAACTCTTAAGTTTAATTAGATCCCACTAGTCAATTTTTGCTTTTGTTGCAAAAATTTGTTGGTGTCTTTGTCATGAAATCTTCACCCATTCCTATGTCCAGAATGGTATTGCCCAGGTTGTCTTCCAGAGTTTTTATCTTTTTTTTTGGGTTTTGGGTTTTGCATTTAAGTTTTGGGTTTTGCATTTAAGTCTTTAATTCATCTTGAGTTGATTTTTGTACATGGTGTAAGGAAGGGGTCTGGCTTCCATTTTCTGTATATGGCTAGCCAGTTATCCTAGCACCATTTATTGAATAGGGAGTCTTCCTTATTGCTTGTTTTTTTGTCAGCTTTGTTGAAGATCAGATAGTCGCAGATGTGCAGCCTTATTTCTGGGCTCTGTATTCTGTTCCATTGGTCTATGTCCTGTTTTTGTACCAGTACCATGCTGTTTTGGTTTTGGTAGACTTGTAGTATAGTTTGAAGTTGGGTATTGTGATGCTTCCAGCTTTTTTTTTTCTTAGGATTGCCTTGTCTATTTAGGCTCTTTTTTGGTTCCTTATGAATTTTAAAGTAGGGTTTTTTTTCTAGTTCTGTGAAGAATGTCATTGATAGTTTTATAGGAATACCACTGAATATGTAAACCGCTTTGGTCTGTGTAGCCATTTTAATGATATTGATTCTTCCTGTCCATGAGCATGGGATGTTTTTCCATTTTTTTGTGTCTTCTCTGATTTATTTGAGGAGTGTTTTGTAATTCTCTTTGTAGAGGTCTTTCACTTTCCTGGGTAGCTGTATTCCTAGGTGTTTTATTCTTTTTGTGGCAATTGTGAATGGGATTGCCTTTCTGATTTGGCTCTCACTTTGGTTCTTATTGGTGTATAAGAATGCTTGTGATTTTTGTACATTGGTTTTGTATCCTGCAAATTTCAACTTTTATTATAGATTAAAGCGTATCCTGCAAATTTCAACTTTTATTATAGATTAAAGCATACATATGCAGGTGTGTTATATGGATAAATTGCATGATGCTGAGGCTTGAGGTCCCAATGATTCCATCACCCAGGCAGCAAACATAGTACCCAACAGGTGGTTCTTTAGCCCACACCCTGCTCCCTTTCTCCCCCATCTAGTGATGCCCAGTGACTATCGTTCTTAATTTAACATCCATATGTATACAGTGTTTAGCTCCCACTTATCAGTAAAAACATGTGGTTTTTGCTTTTCTGATCTCGTGTTAGGTTGTCTAGGATGATGGCCTCTAGCTGTGTCCAAGTTTTGCAAAGGGCATGATCTCATTCTTTTTTATGGCTGCATAGTATTCCATGGTATACATATACACCACATTTTCTTTATCCAGTTCCTTGTTGATTGGCAGTTAGGTTGATTCCATGTCCTTGCTATCGTGAATAGTGCTGCAGTGAACATTCAGGTGCATACGTCTTTCTGATAGAATGAATTATTTTCCTTGGGTATATATCCAGTAGTGGGATTGCTGGGTTGAATGGTAGTTGTACTTTAAGTTCTTTGAAAACTCTACAAACAGCTTTCTATAGTGGCTAAACTAGTTTGCATTCTCACCAACAGTGTATAAGAGTTCCCTTAAAAAAGGTACTCTGAAATTCTGTGTCAGTAAAACAACTATAAATGTGGATGAAAACAGGGTATTAAAATTATTTCTCTTCAGACTGCTGGGCAAGTATCTATCTTATTACATTTAAAAAACCCCAAACAAAATGAAACTTATACTGGAAATTCTAGGTAACACATTGAAAGGTTTACTTATATAATCAAGACTACAATAAAGCACAATCAAGGAATCCATACTAAAATGTTCAACATCAAAACATGATTGGGTGTGAATTTGTGTGTTTAAAATGTTTAAGGTACACATTTATTGTTGCATATGATTTCTCAGTTTAACTGATTATTTTCAAACAATAGGCAAAATTCCATCAGATAACAGGATAAAAAGGCTTCTACTGAATATCTCTGGACTGCCTCTATTCAAATGTTAATTTTATTTTTCTCTTCGATTTCCCCTTTCTCTGCATAATAAAATAGTTATCAACTTAGCTCTACTTGGACAGCTCTAAAATATTAAAAGACCCAAGTCCTATCCTCAGAATTTTTTAATTGGTCTGGCATGCAAATAGGGCATTGAGGTTTTTTGTTTTGTTTTTGTTTTTGTTTTTGAGACAGCGTCTTGCTCTGTCGCCCAGGCTGGACTGCAGTGATGTGATCTCGGCTCCCTGCAAGCTCCGCCTCCCGGGTTCATGTCATTCTTCTGCCTCAGCCTCCCGAGTAGCTGGGACTACAGGCACCCGCCACCATGCCTGGCTAATTTTTTTGTATTTTTAGTAGAGATGGGGTTTCACCGTGTTAGCCAGGATGGTCTCAATCTCCTGACCTCGTGATCTGCCCGCCTCGGCCTCCCAAAGTGCTGGGATTACGAGCATGAGCCACTGCGCCCGGCGGGGCATTGAGTTTTAAATGTTCTTCAGGTGATTTTAATACGCATCTATGGTTGAGATCCATCAGCCTACTAGTTTGGGAGTATAGGTAAAACCAACTTATAATAAATCACTTCCGGGTAATATAGGTTTCTAGACTGGATGTTCATTGGAATCCTGGGACAAAGTATATTATTGTGATTATTATTCTATTTTTGAATATTATGAGTACTCTTTTCCTGATTTAAATCATGCTAAATCATTTCACCCTCAGTGCTTATTTTCAAACACTCCTCTGTGTGAAGCATTTCCAGTGCCTCCCTTGTAAGACTGTGTTCTTCTCTGAGTTATATTTAGTTACCTGTGCATGTGCCCATCATTTCCCACATTAGGCTGAATGCTCCTTGAAGGCAGGGCAGATGACTTTCTGCTACAGTGTTTCAGTGTCAATAAATGTTTCTTAGGTCGGGTGTGGTGGCTCACACCTATAATCCCAGCACTTTGGGAGGTCAAGGTTGAAGGATGACTTGAGGTCAGTACTTCAAGATGAGCCTGGGCAACATAGTGAGACCCTGTCTCTACAAAAAATTAAAAAATTAGTGGGGCATGTTGGCGCATGCCTGTAGTCCCAACTACTCAGGAGGCTGAGGTGGATCACTTGAGCCCGGGAGGTTGAGGTTGCAGTTCATCGTGCCACAGCACTCCAACCTGGGCAACAAAGCGAGACCCTGTCTCAAAAAAAAAAAGTTTCTTATTTTCACCAGGTGTTACCATTGTTGCCCCACGTCTTTATGAAATTGTTTTGGTTCTCCTGTTTATCATTTTGTTGCTTACTCCTTTTCCTTCTCCTGTTCCGTCTCCACTATGCTATCAAATTTTTCTATCCTTAGTTGCTTCCTCTGCTCTCTCTTCCCTCCTCTTTGTGCCATCCCTTCCACTTGTCTTACTCTACACAGAGCTTGCTCCCTTTAACCGTGTGCTTTTTCTCTTATCTTGGCCCACATTCTTTGCATAATGGAGTTATTAATATAGCTCTCATGAAACTGCATTGAAAAATGTCCTCCTAATAGAGCTGCCCCTCAACAGTTTCCTCTTTTGTTTTACCTGCACACCAGAAACTGTTCTAAAAGAGCAAAATCACTTTTTCAATGTTTTTTTACTTGTAATCTCATAGTTGAGCACTGATATTTGGTTTATAATGAAAAGAATCATGCTTTGCAGTTCACACAGCATTTTATGTTCAGTATCTTCGTCACTATAACATCAAAACAACATGTGTCTAAATGGTGCTAGGCATTTTGAAAAAAAAAGTTACACAAAGTTAAACCAAAGACAAGATGTTCCCGTATTGACCAAATTCACTGGGTTGGTGGTAAGAAAAGATGCACAGAAGGACTGTCATATGGATTCTAGTTCTAACTTTGAAAGTGACAATATGTAAACTTTTCCTTACTATATTATACGTTATATTTCCTTGTCTAATGGTAATGAAACCTTTCTTCATGTGTGTCCATGTTTGTCACTTTAATAGTATTTAAGTATTGACACAAATACTGTATTTTTCTCTAAATCTTTACCTCCAGTCACTCAATTTATTTTTCATATTGTCAGAGAACTAAACGAATTGATTATATTGTTGTTTTAATAGACTGTTCTATGGTATACGAACCAGGATCAAGAACAAGACTAGTGACAGAAAAGCAGCTAAATTAAAAGAATTTCAGAATATTTTTAGATTGCCATTTAAATTGGTAAAGTTAGAGTCAAAAATGCTGAGTCTCTGCTTAAAGCAATAGCGTGTGCTTTTTTGTTATTAACTTCTAAACATTCAATTTTTGTTTTCTCAGCATATACATTCTCTAACCTAAAGGCTGATCTGGACAAGGTGTTTGAATTTTTGCTTTTGTTCTATTCTGGGAGGTACTTTTATCCTCCTTTTTCTCCTAACCCCTCACTACTGCTAAATTTATAGTATTTCAGGGCCTGTTCTCTTTTTGGAAGAATAAGCTACTGACCTAAATTAAGGCCCCCTATGGGAAGCACTCTTTGGTCCTTTAGAAGCCCAAGGACATGATGTATATAAAACAGAAAAGGGAGGTTGCACAACTACTATCAAGATCTCATTTCTTAAACTCTAATATTAGTTTGGCAAACAACTAAATTCCCAAACAATTTATGAGATTTAGCTAAGGGGCAGGATCATGTCTAATTCATGAATCTGTGAATTATTTAAGCACTCTGAATTTCTGATCATTTTAAATAGCATTGACTCACAAAAACTGGTTTTATATAGGGAAAGAAGAAAGTTTTGTCATTACATTGTCCGAAGCAGACTTTCTTTGAGCATGCTAATTTGCGTTATTCATGTTAGTAAGTTACTGCTATGACAGTAACCAGCTACTTTCTTACTGCTCCCATTTCAGATGTTTCAGATGTGCTCGAGTTGAAAGTAAGCTGTCATTTTACAGAGAGGGCAGACTCTTTCTGTAAGACACAGGCTATAGAATCTTTCTTATAAGATGCAAACTCCACAGGTGAGACCAAATGAAAAGGGAAAAATGAGGTTTAGAGAGGTTCAGTTCACTTATTTTTATATTTCTTTATCAAACAGGAAGCTGGAAGAGAATTTACCAAAAAATTTAACAAACCTTTAGAGTATATTATGCAGGGCCCATGCTGGGTGCTGAATAAAATCCAAAGACAAGTAAGACACTCTCTGTCCTGAGATAAGAAAGATGAAAATGTGTACAACTCACTAGAGAAAAGAAAAATGTATTCAGTGCTATAATAGGGATTTAAGCATTGTAGAGAAGAAAGAGAGATTAATTTGTATCAGTTAGTGCTCAAGACTTTTATTATGACCATATTGTTAAGAATTGACTCCAAGTGAGTCCAGATTACAAAAAAAGATTGTGGGCTGGATAAATGCAGCATAGCTGATTGGAGCTTTTTAAGAATATTAAAACACTTTTAAATTTTTTATTTGACTTTGCAGAATCTTAGCCTGCCTCATGAATGCATTTATTTTACATTCTTTTAAAAAATGTATAATAAGAATACAAATATACATAATTATAGTTAATGAGTTTTTTTCTCATCCAACAGCTTTGATTTGTATATCACTAACAAAATATTGGCTCAGAATGAAGTAACTGCTATTATACATTTTTGAGAAGTCTCCCAAAGGGAATCAAAATTTCAAAGAATACCACTGGAAAGCTACTACTATATAAAACTCTGTCCTTAACAGACAATCAATCCAAAGATCACTGATATTTGGTGTTTTGAAAAAGAATTTTAAAGAAACTGTAAGTCCCATGACTCACTTAAGTGAATTACATTGGCTTTCTTTTTGGTATTTATAACTTTTAATTTTGTAAGGAATCATTTTTAAAGGTATTGATACCAATTGGGAAGTTTAAAGTAGGTGCATGTATTTTAAATTAAGTAATAAGAGGAAAAAGCTAGATATGTAGTGAGGAAATGTTTAAAAGTAAAATATGATGCCCTTTTGCTTATATATTCTGAAATGGTTTTAGATAGGTTTAGATAATTCTTTCTACAAGGGTTTGGTGAAGTTCATTTAAATCTCATTAGAGGAAACTGCAGTTGCCATCTCTGCATTAATGACCAGTAAATCAAAATTTTAATGTGTAACTTAGAATTTTCAGAGTTTTACTGGCTTCTTTCACTTATCCATTTCTCAATCTGTGTTATAAATTACCTTTCACTTTTTAACAACTGATGACTTCTATATTTGTCTGTAGCATCTCATTGCTCATATTTGCTGTTAATTGTTTTTATGTTCTTAAAATGGGGGAAAATGAAGTGAAAATAATTTTTATTAATTGCTTTTTTGGATTCTCTCATAATTATGATGCTAGTGACTATCCAATTTGTAATGTTTAAGATAGCCTTGGTAGAACGTACACATCAAGTGTTATATTGTCCTATTGAATTTCTCCAAGTTGTTGTTAATGTCTCCACTTATGACTGAATAGACTGTGTGCAGGAAAGCTCTGGGTGACCTAAATTACATAGACCATGATGTGAATGCACTCCCTGGAGTTATGCCAACAGCAGCACCTACTAGAGTCAGAGTAAATATGCATTTCACATTGTTTAATATTAATAACTAACGAGTAGCTGTGGTTCTATGGGTTAATATGATTTCAAAATGGTATAGCTTCTTAGTCTACAAAGTGATAAGCCTGTATGAATAAATTAAGTACATCTCCCTAGAAGTTTTGTATCTTAAAGTATATACACATAATGTATTCAATCAATTACTCAGCGTAGACTTTTGAAAATATGGCCTAATTGAAACAGTTCTGCTTTGAGCTAGTAAGTGACTGGAGGTGTAGAAATCCAAAGTTACATCATAAAGAACTTAACGTGGTGTACACATTCACTCACATATACACAAGCCACACAACAAAACTAGGGAAGAAATGAAGCCTCTGGCTATAAACATGTGCATGCAATTAACATGGTTAAAAGGAGCAACAAATATAGTAAAAATGATTATTCCTTTATTGTTTTATTGAGGAAGTGAATTTTCTTACTTTATACTCTACTGGGGAGAGGTTAGAAGGCAGATACTTTTCAGTTAGAGAATTCCAGGGATGGTCCTGTAGCCATTGTGGTAGCCAGCAATTATTGTTATCTCTCAGAATTTGCACCTGATACCTGCACGGGTTCACCTTGGTTAAAATTAGGGCATAGGCCCGATCTGCTTTCCCTCCCCTGTTTACACACTTGATTTTCCCAGAGCTCAGTTCCCTCATTTTACCCTCTGGCTGCCTATAAAACTCACTTTGATAATCTCAAGGAGGGACAACATTTTAAAAATATCTGTTTTCTCTTTCAAATCTTTTGTTTCTGTGTTCCACTCTCTCATGCCCTTCTGAGCAAGCTATCCTGGTAAACTAGACCTCTTAATGGCTTATAGTGAATTAACGTAATAGACATTTGTTCTTGTTATTGTTCCTGGGCACCCCACACTCCCATTTCCATTCTTTGTCCTCTGTCCCCCAGGAGCCTGACTTCTGCAGCCTGCATCACTCTGGTCTCCTTGCCAGCTAGTTTCAAGTAGCGTTCACCAATGGGAGACACTGGCAGGAAACTGGAAGGCAGGAGGAAGGAGGAGAGAAGGTTGGCTATGTTTCTTTCCTGCACCAAGCTATGTCTCTGGCAGTAGCTGTGCTCTCATGATTACAGCTTTTACAAGGCAGCCTCTCCTCCACAATTCTGGCTTACACTGGACTCTAGTAAAACCATTTTCTTCCCTTGTTCCTTAGCCCTAGGGTAATGATGACCCCTTGCTTTTACCACAGTCTGGATCCTTAACCAGCCCTTGTTTATTTTCTTAATCTTAATCCAGCTGTCCCTTCTTAGAAGTTCGTTCGGTCTCCTGAGTTTCCATGTAACTTATGGATTATTTAATCATAGAATTTCAGTTTGACTTCTCTTAGAGTTAGTTGTGTATGAGTCTGTCTGCCCTACTAAATATTGAGGCATGAATCACATTAAATTCGTCTTTGAATTCCAGTACCTAGGAGAATATCTAACATGTAATAAGAGCTCAGTACATATTTGTTAAATGTATGAATAGGTTAACATGACTGTTACTCTCTCAGTCTTCTCTTAGAAAACTCCTAGAGCCATTCTAATGGCATTTTTATGATTCTTTGCAGTGTTTTTAGGAATCATTATATCTTTTTTGAATTTCTTCACATTTCTCCTCTAAAGAGTCTGGGGAAGAAATATCCTACTAGTATTACTGAATATTCCATGTCAACATTAGACTTATGGAGAATTACAGCAACTGATCAAAAAAGAAATGAGATAAAAATCACTCACTTTGGGTTCTCTCTAAGCCAACTTCATCCTGCTTGTGCTCATTGCTTGAAAGAGAATTAAGCAATTGTTACCTCATTCATTTTTGTGCTTTTTCCCTCCCTGCCAAGCTCCATTTGGTGCCCTATTGTCCCACAAGTTGCCTATTTGAGTCTTTTGAATTAAGAGTTTCGAACAGAAGGCCCATCTGCTCTACATGAATATTAAATTATCAAAAGACTTTGAATAAGGAGAATTTACCCTTGTGTTTTTTTTTACAATGTTTCCTTTCCCCTCTGTGTAAGATTTAGAGCACCATTGTTTTTCTTCCACATACGCTTGGACTTGAATAGGCTACAGTTATCAAGTCATATAATATAATAGGCTTAGAAACCTTTGAATGGCAGGTACTGAATAGATGTAAGAAAGGTTTTGTTTATTCTCATTATCTTATAAAATATAGTACTTATTAAGTATAGTTAAACATGCAATATGCTAGGTCTTGGTATGTTGAGGTTACTGAGTTTCATAAAAACAAAAAAATCCTAAAAATTAGATGTCAGAGAGATATATTTTGCCATCAATCATGTTTATTAAGTAAATGCACATACCATTTTAATTCATAATATGATAGATAGTATGCAACTGACAAAAATCCATAGTTTCATTTTGAATATTCATGAGTGAGCATATTTTAGCCAGACTTTAAGTCATATGATTAGTGCAAGTAAATTTTATTCTTTGCTAGCAAGCTCTAAAAAGTTCAAAATCAATTGGCTAGGAGATATGCATTATGTAGTCAAATTTGTTAATAAATGCTGTGTAAGGAGATCAGTTGAAGGATGACATTTTTAAAAATGTGCATGGTTTCCATTATTTAAATGTGCAACTTTAAAATAGTTTTTCAAGGAAAGTGAGAGTCAGGTTATACTTTGGGTATGAATATTTGTACAACAATATATTAATATTATTAAGAGAATAGACCAGGCATGGTGGCTCATGCCTGTAACCCCAGCACTTTGGGAGGCTTAGGCAGAAGGACCACTTAAGGACAGGAGTTTGAGACCATTGTGGGCAACACAGCAAGACCCTGTCTCTAAAAGAAAAAAATAAATTATAAAATTAAAAAATAAAAATATGTCTAATTTCTTTCTTCTTTGTTATTGGCAAGTTGATACTTTTAAAGGTAATAAGGATATATAAATTCCAAAGAGTGAAACAGTTTCTCATAATTCACACAGTGGAATCAAAAGAAAATATACCCATTTACTTTATATAATTTGTATAGTTAAAATAAAAAATTGTATTTAGTAAATGTGGGGAACAAATTGCTGGAGTCTGTATCAGTTGATCACCTCCACTGGTCTTTGAAATAATTATCTTGGGGTAGATCTAGATGTTATGGGGACCGGAAGCATCTACAATATTGGGTGCCCTTTCAAAGATAAACAATACAAAATTATGAAAGGAGAACTTAGTTCAGCATCTTACAAGGAGCCTAAGCCAGAGAAGGATGCTGAAAATTAGGCATCATTAGCTTTAGGGTAAATCTGTTTCACCTTAGGTAATGAGTCAATGTAGGTAGTGTGAAATACTTCAAAACAAGGAAATGATTTCTGTTGGCTAAATGTTTGTGTGAATTGTAAATATTTTGCAAGTTTTAGAAAAAGATTATTTGATACTCTATGCATTTTTATGGATTAAAAACATATTTTTCCCGTGGAATCTAAGGTTACATTTTACAATTTCATTTAATTGTGATGGAAGCAAGGTAGGTTCAGATTAAGACCTCTCAGCATCCTAGATGGGGTGCCCTAACCCATACATACTTATAAATAAAATGACACTAAACCATAAAACTTAAAACTTACACGGATGTGCTGAGATGAATATACCTTCTTTCTATTATAATGTTCTATTTTAAAATTCTGTAATGGTATATAAAACAAAAACTTTTCTCATATTGTTCCCTGAGTCTCATATTACCCCTGATTTATTGCCGCCCTAAGTGCCTACTTAATATGCCCTACGTGGGACATCATCTATTAGGCAAGTAATTGGCTGTAAGTCTGCTTTTTGGCACTACTTTTTCAGAGTCTAATTCAGACATGTCATTGCCCTTTATCTTTTTTATATCTTATTTTCCTCTCTCAACTTAGTTTGCATGACACTAATTTAAGTTTACATGTGCCTTGCAGTAGATTGAATTGAGGTTTCTGGTTAGTCAAACATGTTGAAAAAAGGTGTACAACATGTGGAATGCTGTTACAAGATGATCTGATCCCTTCTAAGCTATTTTTCCCAATAAAATAAATATATATGTATTTTTTACTCTAAAGCGATATGCCAATTTCAAGGACGAACCTACTTTGAAGGAGAAAGAAATACAGTCTATTCCTCTTCTGGAGTATGTGTTCTCTATGAGTGCAAGGTAAGAAGACTATTCATGGGTCTTTCAAAATTGTTTCTATTTATAAACACAATAAAAGTTTCTTTACTAGCTCAGCCTTGAAATACATTTTTGAAATTCTAATGCAAAGAGAAAATTCACAATATTAATTATAGTTTGAATGTAAAGAAATTCTCATTTTTAAGCATGTAAATTAGTGGTTGAAAAATAATTTTTCCAAGAAATGGAAATGCTATTTTGTCAAATTAGAGCTTTGTGAAGTTGTCTTACATTTTCCAAGTTCAAATAAGCTCCTTATTTGCTCTTGGGAGGAAAATGTAGGTGAAGTTAGACTTAGCTTTTTGTCATTCATGATTTTGTACCATGTGAGAAGTATTGCTCAGTTCAATTAAAAACAAAACATAAAACTACCTAACTAAAATTAATTGTTGGATGGAGTTAAGACTGATATTTATCTAATTCCCTTTGGAAGGAGTGTTTTAAATTAGTTTAAGGGAAATTCCTTACAAATTTACTTGCCGAGGTTTCTGAAGCAAATGTGATTCATTTGAATTTTTGCCCCTCGACCTACTAATTGAAGAACTAAATATGTTTCACAACACTTTTCACGTTTGTCTTTTGTAAATTATAATGTTATATTTCTTGACCCTAATGTTACATTAAAATCCTTATTCTTTATGAAGGAAACTGTCTATATATAAAATTTCTGCTTTAGGGTTTCATTCTTATTTGATAGTTAATTTTCCTCTTTAAATACCTCCTGTACATGGTTTGGGAAATGATTTAGTATGTATAAATTATGTAGAAAATCAAGATAGTGATTTATGCTGCTGGCATCACCAATAAACTATGATTGCTAAGAGTGAGGGAAAGGAAAATCCTAAGAATTTTGCCAAGACAAATTGAATCTGAAAGAAGCTATCTAGTTTATGCATCTTAATTTGGAAATCCTTTGAGATAAGCAAGGAGGAGATGCAAAGGGGCAAGACTGTGACAGATTTGATTTCTAGAACATGAAAGCTCTGATTTCTTCATGCCCATTATAAAGTATCCTCTCTGCTTCTTTTAGTTTTAAATCAGCTTTCCAATGATGTAGGTTCTCATCTTAGAGAATAGAGGCACAGGAACATTAAAATGAATTCCTCAACCTGTATTTCAAGATGATGGATTTTCCTTTATCAGCATCCCTACACCAATGCCGTTTTAAGTGGAGTAAGTCCGACAATAGATAAAAGAATTGGAAGACAGAGTGAGATCTAGTAACTCCAAAATGAGAAAAGAGACTCAGAGAAGTTACTTCAAGGAGGGAAGAAAACTTCTGCCAGCTGGCTTCTAATAGTAATCTCTAACATTAAAATTTTGGCTCTAAATTTAAAAATCTTGAGAGCATTTAAAGTTTCTCTACTTCTCTCTCTCTCTCTGTGTGTGTGTGTGTGTGTGTGTGTGTATGTATCCTATTCATTTTATCAGAATGTGTCTCATAATACTGATAATTGTGGTTTAGAAATGTACTGGCATAATTGCCTATTGGATTTTAAATTTGCTATTATATAAGATTATTTGATTTTAAATAGGTTCAGTTATAGAGGCAACACAGCAGGTGCTCATAAATTTTAGATAAATGAGTGAATGTTACCTTTTATTTGCTCAAACAAAAGGCACCATTTTCTACCTTCTAATGCTGCACCATCCAATAGAAATATGATGCAAGCCACAAACGTAATTTTTGTTGGACTAGTTTTTTTCTATTTTCCCCCGTATATCCAAAATATCATCATTTCAACATGTAATCAATATTAAATTTATTAATAAAATATTGTACATTCTTTTGTTACACTAAGTCTTCAAACTCTCTTGCATACTTTGCAATTACAGTGTAAAAGAGCCACATGTAGCTAGTGACTACTGATTGGACAGCACAGCTCTATCAGATCATCATAAGCTTTTGTACTAAATTCTTCACTTTAAGGACTTCCACAGTTTATTTTCCCTTCAAGTCCCTTAGCTCCTGTATTTACTATGTTGCAGAATTGACAGCTCTCTCACACATCCATTTTCTGGGCTGTCAATTCTAGTCCCTGTTTGTTCTTTTATTGTCAGTTTTGTGGCTTTGAAAATAATAGCAGTCCTAGGGGTCTGTAACTTTCATAGTAACACAGAAAAACACTGTGGTTTAGAAAATCAGATTACCAGAACTGATATTACTACTAAACCAAAAGAAGACTAGCATTTGACTCCACTGTATACATGCCTCCTGCCAAACTTCTTGACAAGAGCTTATGATTTGGAGAAGGTCCTTTACATAAATGAGCCAGGAAAAGGCAGATATTGAAATGTGCACTTCTTCTATGAAAGCATTCCTTGCAGAAATTATATCTACAAATCTAAGCTATTGAGCAGTAGTTAAAATAGAAGCTTGCAAGTTCCAAGCGTTATTTAATTACTTATGTATTGGTTAGCATAATATAACGTAGTTAATGATCCTTGCTTTTAGGAGATTGGAGACCGACAGTATAGAAAACAAATGTTTGCTCCTAAGGCAAGAATACTTCAATTATCAGAAATGTATTTTGTATTGGTTTCTCCTTGGAAAGTGTTTAATCTTTTCGGCTGCAAGAACTACAATGATTTTACATTGATTTATTCATTTATTCAAGAAATTTTTTAAGTGCCAATTATGTGCCTGAAAATGTGCTAGACATTAATTTACAAGAGACAAGAATCCTGCCCTCATTTTCCTTGTAGTTTTCTGGAAGACATCCAATATTTCTTACCAGAATCATCTGTGAGAATCTCCTTATAGTAAAACTTTATAAGAAAACTGAAATGTTTCGAAGGCTCAATTTTAATTTACTGTTTTTTTCCAAAAGCTGTTGATGTAATTCAAACTGTATCTTTGCCACAATTGTCATCTGGGCTTGCAAATGTGTTGTAAAACTAGCAAAATTTTCCAGGATTACCCAGATGTTTGGCAAATTATAGACATGGCTGCAGTGTGGTGGAATCAGTGTGGCTGATTCCTATTCTAAAGACTTGCTTATTCTAAAGCCTTTCCAATTGGGATTTAATGTCATTTTGGGAGTGAGGCCATGACCTGTGCAGAGGTCCTCAGGACAAAAATTTCTAGATCTTAAAAGAGCCTTCTCAGATGCTGGATCTGGAAACTTCTTAACAAGTCCTAATGATAAAATTTGAAGCACTTCTTTTCTGTTGTCTAACAGGACCAGACCATGAAACTTGTTGAGAGTTCAGGCTGTCCAGCTTTGGATTGTCCAGAGTCTCATCAGATTACTTTGTCTCACAGCTGTTGCAAAGTTTGTAAAGGTAAGACTTTTTTGAAAAGTAAGATTTATGTGCAAGAGTTATTATAGTAGGCTAGTACAACTGACATGAAGTAGAAATTCTCATAAGCAAATTATTTCCATAGACTAATAGTATTTCCCTATATGCTCTCCTAATTTGGCACAAAGTAGCACAGTAGGTAGTCATGAAATATGTACTGAACTGAATTAAAACCGAACTGCTCCCATGCATTTCTGCAAGTTGTCTTGAACCTGTCTCAAGCTCTGGATCTCTAAATTTCTCTCTATGTGCTGGTTTGGAGTCAGCACATCTTTGCTAAAGAAAGTTACACAACAATATTGAGTTAGTTATTTTATTGGCAGTTACTGTTTCTTGGCAAGTGAGTTTTGTTTGTTTTTCATTTCTCCTCAGCTTCTTTTTATAACTTATCTAGAATATTTTTCATTATGACTACTTCAAATCCCTTTCTTCTTGATTCTACTATCAATTCTCACCCATAGGTTTCTGGACTACTGAGAATGGAGAGGCCATCAGACATACATTGTTTGTTCTGTGTTGCCTCTGACATGATACAACTAGAACTAGTAATTACAAGGGACTTCGATTATTAGTTGAAGATAAAAAAAATTAAAATTTGTGCTATTCAAAAATGCAACAGGCCACCCCAGGAGGCAGTGAATTTCCATTACTAAAGGTTTTTAAACTAGGTATCTTATTATAGATTCATGTATTAAATTAAAGCATTGATTATATGGAACTCTTTAAGATCCTTGCCAATCATGAAATTATATGTCCCTTCCTGTATTATATTGGAATTATATGCTTGTGAATCCATCTTCTACATTAGACGGTGCACCTTGTGGGCAGGGCTGAGTCTTTATATTCATCTCTATATCCTTAATACTTAGTATGATACCTGGAATGTAGTTGGTACTTATAACTGATGTAATTGGTGCTTTATAACAAACTGCCCCAAGTAAGCTACTAGTACTTGTTTGAATAATGACCTTTATATTGATGCAAAACAAAGCTTAAATAGAAAAAGTAAGACAAAGAAACATCATGAAACATATACTATTTTGTTTTCTTTTAACTTACTCTATTAAAAGTGGACATAGGATCTGATAGATCCTAGATCACCCACTGCCATTTTTAGTAGGGTGGTTCAGTTTGGTTTTGTTTTTGGTTTTTAAGTTACTTTTCCATCCACTCAATAGAGAGTTTTTAAATCTCATTTTATGTGAGGCTCTTTAGGAATTACAAAATGGTTTAAGACATGGTCTGCCCTTCAAGGAGCTTTCAGGGTAACTCTGCGGTAATAAAGAATACTTCTAAAAAGAATTATGATCACATAGACATATAATAAGGACCATAAGAGGTTTCACTCTCACAGTGCCTAAGTCAGTGCCTTACACAAAGCACATGTGCAATTTGATATGAATCAAGAATGCTCTTTGGATTTAGTCCTCCAGTTTGCAGCTTGACTAGAATGTCTTTGGCATCCAAACATAGGCAGGCCATATCAGTGTTTCTTAAACTTAAATATACATATGACTAACTTAGGCATCTTATTAAAATGCAGATTCTGATTCAGTAGGTCTGGGGTCAGGCCTAAGAATCTGAATTTCTACGAAAACGCTCCTAGGTGATGCTAATGCTGATGGCAAGCAGGACCACACTTTTAGTAGTTCTCTATTGCTGCAAAAAACTATCTATTGCTGCTCCAAATCTCAGTGGATTAAAGCAATAGTATTATGGGTCAGGAATTCAGACAGGGCTTGGCTAGGTGATTCTTGTGCTCCACATGGTGTTAACTGGGGTCATTCAATGCTGTAGGGTTGGAAGCCAGGCTTGGCTGAGAGGTTCAAGATGGCCTCACTACATGTTGGTCACCTTGTAGGGATGGTTAGAAGGCTGAGCCAGCTGGCACTCCCTCCCGCTCTACGTAATCTAAGGACTTCTTCCTATGGTCTCTCCAGCAGGGTAATATCAGACTTCTTAAATGGTGGCTCAGGCCTTCAAAGACTAGGTCTGGAACTGGCACCACATCACTTCTATCATACGCAGTTGGACAAAGCACTCACAGGCAGCCCATATTCAAGAGAAGGGGAAATAGACCTCACCATAGATAGGAGTGCTGCAAAATTGTGGCCACTTTTAATGGCTGTCTTTAATGGACACTACGGGTGTCCAAGGGCTATACAGAAATTACAGAATTGAATAGCGTAGAAGTTAGTCAAGGTTGCATAGGATAAGATTTGGGTAAAAAGCTGAAATAGGGCCTTTAAGATATCAAGAGAAACCTTAACTACATCTATTTCTTTTTAAAAGAGTCCTAATATATTATGAAAAGCAAGTTAATAAATGGAAAATGCTAGTAAAATTGTGTTATATTTAAAGTATTTACAGTTAAAAAAATAATGTGTTTGCATAGCATACTTAAAAATACAATGATAGACTGTACCATGACTAATACTTCCTCCATCTGAGATTCTGATATAACTGATAGGAGTGGGGCCTTCGCATTACTATTTTTAAAAAATCCCTGATAAATTATTTTTTGCAGCTAGGATTGTGAACCATTGGCTTAGATAATCCTCAAACTGAAATTGGACAGATTGGCCCTTCTTGAAATATTTAGCACTATTTTTAATAAAGATTGCATTAATTTCTGATTCAAATATGTAAAATAAACATGTATTCTCTTGGCATTTTCTAACTTTCAAACTAAAAGAAGTCAAGTTTTCAAGGCTTAAATTTTTAGTCAACTCCTAAAGATATGTAGTGACAAATTCATTTGTGATAAAATTGGCCTCCTGTTTCCAGGCCTATTTGTATAGTGCTAAAGATGGTGTGTTCACATCTGAAAGAGTAAGTTGTTGGACAACAGTTAGTAAATATTCCCTGAGAGCAGAGCATGAGATGAAGTGTTGACTTTTTCACTAGAGGCTCAGCCAGTGGTTGGAAACTAAGCTACACACCGAAGTCAGGCTCCAAATCGGCAGGCGCTAAATCAAATTCACCCAAGACTGTGTTCTAGGTACCCTGTAGCTAGCCATCTTCTGTAGTAGCAGATCAGAAGAAATGTAGCAGAAAAGTTTTCCGCTTTTTTCAAGTTGGAGAGCCTTTTCAAGGAAGCTTATAACAGATTACCACATGACAGAGACTCAGTGATTCAGCGAGGATTCTGATTTAGAAAGATAAAAAAATTATGTGGATAACCTTTATGTCTGCAGTCCTTCTGGTTCTTCTTCTCCTCCTTGGCAACCACTTTGTCTTCCTGCAAGATCATTAAGCCTTATTCACTAGATGGCCCTCCTTAATTTATTATTTACTTCATCTCAACTCGTAATTATAAGCAATAGGTGCATCCACATGCAGAAGGCTGAGTTAGTGTCAGTTCTCCTTTCCCTGGGAAACTTCTGGATAACCCATAGTTTCCCATATTATTCAAGTATCACCTTCATGATTCTGGCTATGTGCTATGTATATATTACTAATACATTATATAGTTAATTTTTAAATACCTACTATAGTCGACTCACTTTTAAAAGATTCAGTTTTATTCCTAAGCAGTGGTAGCCATGAAATAATAGGATTATTTGCTAGATTTGTGTATTTCTTACACACATTAAAAGAAATCCATTGGTATTAGTATTTTTTTATGTTCACCCGTGTACATGAGATACACTTTGGGAAACACTGGGATAATCCATTATCTTGCAAACAACACCTAAATTAAGTTAATATTCTTCCATGTACAAGTGATAGAACACCCAATTCAAGTTTCATGGCAAAAAATGGAATATGTAGGCCCAATAAGCAGAGGGTAAATTGGCCTCAGGTGTAGCTTGATTTTGCTCCCAGATCTCGTCCCTTTGTCTTGATGCATCTCTAGTTTATCTCCTGTGAGGTAGCTTTATTTTGAGGCTCGATGTGTTATCAGCTATACCCCTACATTCTTACGCTCATATGATTATGCCATTCAAGTAGGTGGAAGAAAAAGCTCAGCATTCTCATACACTGAATAAAAACCCCAGAATTGAGTTTCAGTGGTCTTCATTAGCTTGAAGTAGATAATATGCCCTGACCTGAAGAAATTATTGTGTCCAGGCCAGTGGACTGCATTGACTGGTGTGACTGTATCCTGTGGAGGAGTAGAGTCCATTTTCTTATAAGCATCTGGGCTGAAAGTAGGGGTGAGTGATTCTTCCACAGTATAACTAGGTTATTCTTTTTTTCCACAAAAACAAGAAATAGATGCCTTTAGGCAAAACCTATAAATATTCACCACAAAATTATTATATTCTCTTTCTCTTGATAATTATGTATTATATATATACTGTTCTTACTTACACATAATCTTTTGTATCCATCCTCCCCTACTTTTCCAGTTATATAGGAATGCATGTTTGTATTTTACCAAAAGGTCTACACTTGATAGAAAAACATAGAACTTTATGTAACTTTGTAAAGTTTGCAAAGGGATTAGAGAACATAATATCCTTGAAGTTAAAACCTAAAGAAGGAAATCAAAGAAAGGCTAGGTTGTATTAGGTAATTTGTTCATCCATCTGTCTGTAACAAATATTTGAATTTTCTTTTATGGATCTCAACATATTTAATTTCAGCTTAGTAGTGCTCTAATAACTTTAGTTATTAATGAATAGTATATTATTATGCTTTTACATAGATAATTTCATTGGAACCTCACATTTTTACAAGGTAGTTATTATACTAATTTTTACAGGTGAGAAAAACTGAAGGCTTAGAAAGGTTAATTAATGTACAGTTAGTAATTTACACAGCAAGTAAGTGGCAGAGATCAGATGTAAACTCAGGCCTGCCAACTCCAAAAGCCAAGCACATATGAATGGAAATGCAACTATGAAGATAATAGGATTATGTTGCCAACCCATACTCTGATTTGTTTAAAGCTATTCTCTATAGATCAGAAGCAACCCACTTGAAATCAAGTCTGAATTTTCCATCCATTAATTGTTAGCTTTTTGACCCTAGCATTTTGCAAAATAACCAGTAGATTCAATCAACTTATCTGTTGGAAGAATGAATCAAAATAGCTGACATTGTTTATAGTGAATTGGAATTCGAATGACTGAAATTTTAATTTTTCAAGTATTTGTGTTTAAAAAAACCCATCTGATAAAAAGCAAGGCAATTCCTAATTTTTACCTAAAACAGTGAAAGTTGGATCACACTGTTATCTTACAGTGAGAAAGTTCTTGCAGCAATTAAACTCTACATAATGTATATGTGCAAGATGTTTAATGCTGAGATGAGAGGTCTCACCATTACTGAAACAGAACTGAAAATGGATGATAATAGAGGTGGCATATCACATATGGCATAGATAATATTGGGCAGAGTCCAAGATGGGAGAGGAGAAAATTCAACCAAGTGAAAAGTTGAAGGAAGGTTTTGAAAAAAAGGTGTATCAGAAATGGTATCCGCTCTTAGTCACAGTCCTCTGAAAGTTGTTTGAAACAGTACAGGCAAAATTATGCAGAAATTTAGCACTGTGTTAGAGCTTTGTTTCTTAATTCTCTGTGTATCTTAAGGAGTAGGCTATTTTTTAGTAACTTTGTTTTAATATAGAATAAATATAAAGTGGTTTTTGAAGCCTTTTTAGTTAGTTTGATGTTGTGCTGAGCTATTGGGATAGATAGTGAAGATGACTTTTTAGCTGAAATTGTTCTCCCTCAGGCATTATAAAAAGACAGTGGAATACATTTGAAGAAATATCATCTGGATTTAGCTATTTAAAGAAGAAGGAAATAAAAAGATCCTAGGAGAAAGCATTTTTAACTTTTGCTGTTCTTAAGAATTTTACTTTTAAATGTACAGCCTTAATCATGACAATTTAGATTGTGAAGACTCTTGTCAAAAGAAGCTAAGTTGCCAAGTATTTTAAATGCTGTTATTGACTATATTTTTCTGGACTTAATAAACCTATGTTCGATTTTATTTTATTTTTGTAGAGATCACTGAGTCATTTGATTATTTTTCTATTCTTTTTTAATGGCATTATTACATTTTTGGAACATTACTCTTCTTAAGGGTTATTAAGTTGTACCAATAATATTTTACTGTACATCATAGTTGCATTAATAGGGAGTATGTTTTAGCTCTGGAATTCTAATCAGAATGAACACCAATTTGATTACAGATAAGACGAACCAATGTAGTACTTCCATCTATATGATTTTTGCAAGTAATAGTCTTTTCTTACTTATAGGTAGATCAGATTATTCTAAGATACATGAAATATACTTTTTTAGTCCTTTTTTTTTTTGAGATGGAGTCTTACTCTTTTGCCCAGGCTGGAGTGCAGTGGCGCGATCTTGGCTCACTGCAACCTCCACCTCCCGGGTTGAAGGAATTTTCCTGCCTCAGCCTCCACAGTAGTTGGGATTACATGCACCTGCCACCATGCCCAGCTAATTTTTATATTTTTAGTACAGATGGGGTTTCACCATGTTTGCCAGGCTGGCCTCCAACTCCTGATCTCAAGTGATCCGTCTGCCTCAGCCTCCCAAAGTGCTGGGATTACAGGTGTGAGCCACCACGCCCAGCCACCTTCTTTCTTTACATGGGCTAAAATAGTAATCTATTAGAAACTGCAAAACTAGATAGATAACATACAGCAAGCAATTTAAAACTGGTTGAATTATATAATTTCCATTAAATATAGATTCCAGTTTTGAAGATTTCATTTCAGCATCTTAGATGATCTTTGAACAAGGGATTCAGACCACAAAAAGAGATCTTGAGAAATTGCACGATTGCTGCCACTATTTATAAAATGTTCCATTTTTCTTTTCTCTTATAAAGACTCTGAGTTATATCAACAACCAGAAGGAATGGGGACAGAGCCATAAAGAAGCATAGTTTTTATGTGATTAAAGTTGAACTTGTAAAAATTCAAAAAAAAAAAAAAAAAAAAAAAAAAAAAAAAAAAAAGACTCTGAGATCTGTGAAATCTCTGTAATTCCTAAAAATTTTCTTCCTCTTTAGAGTGAGCATACTTTGCCTTGCAGATTTCTAGAGAAAATTAGATTAAAGTGATTTAATATTCATCTTTAACACATTTAGAAAGTTTTTTTTTTTTTTTTTGATGCTAAGCTGTCTAATTTCTTAAATACACAATAGGTACATTTCATCTGGCTTGGTTCGTTTTACCCACAGGTATTGATAATGTTGAACCTCCAGTTACCAGATTACCTTCTCATTGTGTTATCTTCTATATTATAAATCTTCATTTTGGACCCTAATAATATTTCTTTTTTTCAGATATATGGAGGGTTATAATTAGGATATTAGGGACTAGATAGCATTTATAAAGTCAAAAACCACAAAAGAAATGGAGTTAACTTGAAATATAAATTAATTGAGTTAAACATAAAGAAGAACTTTTTGGTACTCATAGCATGTGATTCTTCTGTAAATGTTGATGAAGATACTAATTAAAAAATTATTTAGGGAGTCATAGCTTCAAAATTAAAGAAAATATTAAGTAGGAAAAATTTGCATTGTCATAGTTTCATTTACCTTAATAAATTTCTTTTTTTTTTTTCTGTAGGTTATGACTTTTGTTCTGAAAGGCATAACTGCATGGAGAATTCCGTCTGCAGAAATCTGAATGACAGGGCTGTTTGTAGCTGTCGAGATGGTTTTAGGGCTCTTCGAGAGGATAATGCCTACTGTGAAGGTAATCCTTGTAATGATGTGTAGCTCAGCTGTATAAATTTTCTAGGATTACTGCATGCAAAATGTATTAATTTCCCAGGTTGTCAAGTTGATGGGCCCATTAAAAGCAGTGAATTTAATTTGAAGCATATTAATCAGCTAAAAATAATTATCTTTCAAATTAAAGTTTTTCAGCTATCTGCTATATGTCAGACTAATAAGTTAATATGGCTGGTTTCTTGAATTAGAACAATTCTTCCACTGTGAAATTGCCTTCTTTTTTTTCATAATTAGATATTCAGATAGCTCACATATTGACATGATTACTGTGGCTTGCAGTTAGAATCGTAGTCAGATTTTTCCAGACACTGTTGTGTAACAAAGGCAATCACTTAACAGGAAGATAAAGTGCCTACTGCTATTTCTGTTTGCTACTATAAGTAATCTAAGTGGTCGTATTCACGCTCTGTAGTATTTAGTAAATAGCTCCAGTGGAGTAAATCATTTTCTAGTTAATTTTTAAAAATCTTAACTAATATCCAAGATAGTTTATTCTGTCACAGAAACTGTCCACATACAGTGAGTAGACTCTTGGCATTTGCAAATGCTCTGGCTTTGACTCTTCCTGAAGAAGTCCATGAGATGTGGTAATTTATGATTTCCCTGAGGTACGGATTTGAATCATTCCTGTTAATTGTGTAACTAGCTAATGAGTTCCACAAATAAGAACATTGATTTAAAGGTGTTTGGGCATTCAGAGAAAGTTTTGGAGAGTTCTAAACTTACCCACTCCACATGAAAAGTATATGTCATAGATCTGTGGAGATGGAAAACCTCAGGTATAAACACACAGCTTCTGTTTAGCTGCAGGATGATTTGTTGGCTCTTGGGAAACCAACTTATTTTGTTTCCCTTAGCTTTAAATAGTTTTTCTTTTTCTTAAAAGTCCATATTCATTTTTTAAATTGACCTTTGGATCAAAATATTTCTTTAAATGTTATGATTCAGTCCTAAAGAGATCATTCCAGTTTTGCAGAAGAAAAGAAATATGGCTTCCCTTCCCCATTCATAATGCAGATTTATTTAAAATTCCTCATCTTAAAAGATTTTTCATAAAAATTGATTTTTACCCTTACATAACATAGAGGTAAACTTTCTTAGGAAACTAATGTATTTTCATTATAATATTTGAGATTTCTAACATGTAACAAGCCCCTTTGGTAGTTTATATGTATAACATGAAACTGCATGATACAAATTCATGTGATATTTTATTTTCAATTTATACTTATATGATTATTGCTTTTTTAAAAATTTTGAGCTGCTTTTGATGCTACTAAGTATATTCAATCATATAATAAATATTTAGTGAGCACCTACTGCGTCCTGAACACTTTTCTAGGCTTGGTGTAAAGTGGAGTAAATGATGAACAAGACTTAAGAATTTCCCCTGCTCAGGAGCTTTACATTCTGGGGGTAAGACAGAATTAGTGGGTGACTATAGAACTAGAGAAAACAATTTTAGGTAGTAAAAATTAATAGGAAGAAAATGAAACAGGATGATGTGCTAGAGATTGGCTGGGGATTTATTCAGAGCGGTCAATTTCTGGGACACGGAATGAGGGGAGAGTGGTGGTTAACCTGAGACTTGATGATAAGAAAGGAAACAGCTATGTAATAATCTTGGATAGAACACTTCAACCAGAAGAATAAAAAGTGGAAAGGCTGTAAGTGGGAATGAGCTTAGAATGCTCTAGGAACAAAATGAAGGAAAATGTAGTGGAGCAGACAAAAGAAGAAAATCCTGTTGGAGAATTAGGCAGGGGCCAGGTAATGTAGGAAAGTTTGCAAGGATTTCGGAGTTGCATCAAGGAGAGTGATATGCTCAGCCTTGTATTGAAAAGGATAGTTCTGGCTCCAGTGTGATAGATGAACTATTGTGTTGGGTGTGGTGGGGAGCAGTGGAAATTGGAGATGAGTTGGAAGGCTATTGCAGTGGTCCAGGTAAAGATGTTGATGGCCTGGATAAGGAAAGTTATAGGAGGTGAAGAGGAGTGAGGTATAGTCATAGTACATTTTGAAAGTAGAGCCAAAAATACTTGCAGTTAGTTTATTGTGGTGTAGAATTGATCGAGAGGAGCCAAGATTTGGAATCTGAGCAACACATGGATGGCATTGCCATTTATTGAGACAGGAAAGAAGTTAAGGAAAGGGGCCAGAGATTTAGATTACCTTACTAGTTTAATGCAACTTACTGAAAATTGGCCTAATCATAAAGACCAAGTCACTCAGTTTTTATCTGGAAGTGTTCTGGATAAAATCTGTGGCACAGATTGGCAGCTGTTTTCATCTTGAATGCACTATACAATGACAGATGTTTTACAACTTTATACTAATTGTCATTTAAATATATAATCTTCAAAACATAAGAAACTGGTGGAAAAATTTGTTGAACATATTGATATCATCAAATTCAAGATATCTTGAATTTTTTTATACATAAGGACTTCTAATATATCTTTTGTTATTTATTCCAAATAACAATATTATTCAGGATTTAAATAATTCTTATCAAATATGGCTTTCCTTTTGATTATGGCATGGTTGCTAACTTTGAGGATGTTTTGACTTCTTAGAAGGAACACCTTTTTAAACATTTTTAATGCAATTTTACATGTTACGTATTTGGTCCTTAAATTACACTTGTGATTATACATAAAAATAAGCAAGCCATTGTTTGCAAATAACATACAATTTTATTTACTAAATCTGTGGGGTTGTTTAATGATATGACTGCAATTGAGACTATTGATTTTTACTATAGTTTTCCTGATCATGGTTATCATAACACTGGTAACTATTGGAGTTCATTCACTCATTTGATAAATATTTGTTGAGTACTTACTTTGTGCAAGGTTAGAGATAAGGATAAAGCAGTAAATTAGATATACATGACTAATATTCTGTCAGGCAAGAAAGATAATTAACAGGCCATTTCATTACATCAAAGAACATTTCATTGCAAATGTGGCAACTATTCTAAAAGAAAAATAGGTTAATAGCATGTGATCTGGGTGGTGGGGTTAGGGAAAATTTTGCTTGAACAAGAAGAGTTTTATTCTGAAATCTAAAGGGTAAGTAAAAGTCAGGGAATCATAGAAGGAAGAGTAGAAAATAAGAGAATCTCTTACATGGGTAAATCAGCATGTCTAAGGGCCTTCAGGTAGAAAGAACTTTTTAAGAACCAAAGGAAGGTCAGTAGCAGAAAGCACAGGAGAGGTGCCCAGTGAGACTGA
This sequence comes from Pongo abelii, assembly GCF_028885655.2. Classification (NCBI taxonomy): domain Eukaryota; kingdom Metazoa; phylum Chordata; class Mammalia; order Primates; family Hominidae; genus Pongo; species Pongo abelii. Next base: position 42,337,335 of record NC_071995.2, on the reverse strand, counting down.
TGATGAGAAGCAGGATCTTGAAGGTCACACTAAAGATTAAGAGTTTTCATGTTAAGAACAAGGGACAGCTAATTAAAGATTTTAAGCTGAGAAGTTTCATGACCACACTTGTGTTTTAAACATATTACTCCAGCTGTAGGATGAACAGGAGAAAGGCTGGATGCAGGGAAACCAATGGACGAATGCCAGTGAGGGCTTGTCTTAAAAATGTAAGTGGAGATGTGGATGCATCTAAGAGCATTTGTGAGGTAAAACCAGCCAGTCTTGATTAATTGGTGATAGTAGATGATGAGGAGAGAGGTTTAGAAGTTGATTCCCAGGTTTCTGGACTAATAAATAGGCAGATGTTGGTGCTGCTCACTTAGGGAACAGATTGAGTGAGAAAATCATGATGGGTTTGGAGTGCCTATGGCACATCTAAGGTGAGTAACTAGTTGAATATACTTCAATTTGGCATTAAAGGAAGTTTAAGTTAGACAGAAAATTTGGAATTCTTTGGCATCTAAATGTTAATTGAGGAGATAGAAGGGATTGTCTAGAGAGTTTTGGGCAACATTTGAGCATTTTATAGAAAAGATGATTTGGTGATGGCGATAGCAAAGCCATGGCTGAAATGTAGGAGGAAAGAGAAGAGAAGGTGGTGTCACAGAAGCCAAGAGAAGAGAGAATTTCAAGAAGAAAGTAGGATGTGTCTGAGATATCAAGAAAAATGAAGACTGAAAGATGTCCTTTGCGTTGAACCTCACAGATGACATTGAGGACAGCAATAGCGATTTTGGTGCAAAGTTGGTGATACAAGCCAGTTTGGAGTACACTGAATATTGTCTAAGGGAAAAAAATGAACCTGAAGAAAGGAGAGAGAGTTCTTCTAGGTGTTTGCCTACAAAGGGATGGAGAAAGAAAGTAGCTTAAGGGACCTGAAGCTAAAGAAGGGATTCTTCTGCCCGACCCACTTTTTCTCATTTAACTTCTGTACCCTTTCTCCTTGCCCCAGTATCTCAGCCAGGCAGATGATAACTTCTTGTTCTTCAGTGAGTTTTGCAACACCTCAGATATTTATAAACATAGTATAATATTAGGATTTTATAACAGCATGGCTTGTCTAGCTTTTCCTATAAGGGATCTGGAATGTCTGGAAGTATATTGGCCTACGTTAGTGTTTTGTTAACTGCATGCTTATCACATTTGTCTTTAAAAAATTATATATTCATCGCCATCCATCCATCCATCTCATCTCCTGTAGATTTCTTACTACATTTTTAAATATTTTACCTCTCATCTGGTATTTTGTCACTACATATAAGATATAAAAGTTGTCAAAAATTATGTTGGACATCCTGTTTTTCAGACTGGTTTTTGCTACATGTCTTCACTTGACACTGAAAATTATGGGATCTTTTGATGTTTTGACTATATCTTCTTTCCTCACATTCTACTATTCAGTATTATGTTAGGGTTATCTTGGCATTCTATTTTAGATGGTGGCTTCCAGAGTCATTTTGTAAGTTTCTTTCTTCAGCAAATAATAGTTGCTGGGGATGACAGCTGTGTCAGTCCAATAGCGCATTACAATGAAGAAGGTTTTTGTGATTTCCAAACTTGTTAAAACCAGTGGCATTTTTCCTATCTAAGCCTTTGATATTATACCAAGAACAGGAAGAGTCCTGCATAAGTGAGTCATTTATATGATTGCATGTCACACATAATTATAAAAATTGGTAATTGATGCCTTATTAATGAATTTTAAAGTAAGTTTGTAAGGCATTTCTTCAAATTAACAAGAATATGGGAAGTAGTTTAGTATAGTCTGACCCCACCTCCAAGTACCTAATTGATACTTGATAGCCTATTTATTGATAGCCTAGTTTCTCTTGGGTTCATTCAATCTCTTTCATTCTGATTCCTGCCTCCAGGTGTCATTTTCACTTCATGTCACCTTCTGTTTAGACATTCTGCCTCCTTTGTCTCTTCCTACTCCTGACCAACCAGGACCCACTGTCCAAATTAACATTCATAAAACATCATTTATTCTACTTGAGTGTTCACGGTGCCTTCTTCTTTCTCACCACATCAAGTCTGAACTTCTTTGCCCAGCTTCCAGGGCTATATGTCACCTGGTCACATGTAGCTATTTATCCGTTAGCCCTGGGCAGGTCACCTATCATAATCATTTCTTTTGCTGATAATGATTCATCTGAGTTATGAATTGAATTATGTTACCCTCACACCCCACCCCACATTTACATTCTCATTTTAACCATGAGCATCTGAGAATGTTACCTTATTTGGAAATAGGGATTTTGCAGATTTAATGTGTTAAGATGAGATAAAATCATGCTGAAGGAGGGTGAGACCCTATTCCAGTATGATCGCTTTCATTATAAAAATGAGAAATTTGGATACAGACACATAGGGAAATTACACTATGTGAACATGAAGTTATCATGTGAACATGAAGACAGAGATCAGGATGATGTGACTATAAGCCAAGGAAAACCAAACATCACTAACAAGCACCAGCAGCTAGGTGAGGAGCATGGAACAAGTTGTACTTCACAGCCCTCAGAAAGAACCAATCCTGTCAACACCTTGATTTTGGACTTCTAGCCTCCAAAACTGTGAGACAATAAGTTTCTGTTGTGCGAGACACCGAGTTTGTGGTACTTTATTATGGCAGTCCTAGAAAACTAATACAATCTGACAGACATGCCTTTAGCTTTTTGGCATACCAGTCCATGATTTAATCTTTCTTACAGACTCTGCTTAATTTTCATCTTCTCTGTGAAGAATTCCTGATGAATTTATTGTGTGCATATAATTACTTTCTCATGTTTTCTTTTTATCTTATCTGACTGAACAATTAGCACTTTATATTGGCTTATAACCAGTTGTTCAGCTGGCATATACAACACATCCTCAAATAACGTCGTTTCATTTAATGTTGTTTCATTATAATGTTGATGAGAAAAAATATATATATTCCTGACTGGGGTCACAGTCTGTGTGGAGTTTGCACATTTTCCCCATGTCTGTGTGGATTTTGCCTGGATACTCCAGTTTCCTCCACACCCCAAAGCTGTGTATGGTAGACTCATTGGCGTGTCTAAATGGCCCCAGTGTGAGTGACTGTAGGTGTGTGTGAGTGGTGTTATGATGGAATGACATCCTGGTCAGGGCTGGTTCCTGCCTTGTCCCCTGGGCTGCCTGGTCAGGCTCCAGCCATCGCCAACCCTGAACTGGAAAAAGTGGGTAAATAATTATCTTACTTGTTTTTATTAGTGGTTCTTAAATGTATGTATAGCTCACGTTTATTTCCATGTTTAATATTAGAAGTGTTTTGGTCTTTAGTTAAAAGTTTGATGATGTTTCTGTGACCAGAAATATGCTGAAAGAACTTAACCCTTATTTACAACCATTAGCCTATGTTAAAGTTGGTTACATTCGTTATATGCCATTTCACTTAAAGTTGCCATTTCCAAGAGCCTACCTATGTTAAATGAGGAGGCCTTACTGTACTTTATTATATACAGTTATTTATTAATTCAGACGTGTTATTTAAGCATTCAGAATTCAATACATGTATCTGTGTATGCTTCTCTCAACTATAAGTGCTTAGTGATCACAGCCTGTTTATTTTCCTTGATTTCTCACAAACTTCTAAAATAGAGGCAATGTAGAGCTTAAGAAAGATTTGTTTACTGATAGTTTGAAATGCTTAGATATGCTGAACTGATGGGCACCATTAGGCTGACTCATCACTAAAGAATGACTCAGGGCAAGCACTGAGTTTATTGAGTTGCGTTTGTATTATATATAAGAAAATCTAATCATAGTACTGACTTTTGTAGCTAAAAAGGGATTCAGTTTTAAATTGATTTCTATTGGGCTTTAAAAATTATTCTGAATAGTGCAAGAAAAGGAATTTGTTCATTCATAACATTCATTATTTATTAAATTGTATGTGCACTGATAAATAACATACACATTAAAAGGACCTCAACTATTAGAAGTTTCCCCATCTTCACAATTGCTTTTACAGAACACTCATTTTTTCCCCTAAGATTTGAATTCTACCTAAAATTTGCAAAGCAACTCACTTCAACATGAAATGTCTGGTATGTATAAGGTGCGTAATAAATACCAGTTGACCCTGAAGATGGGAATCTTAGTAAACATTTGTTTACTAAGCACATGTGATATGCCAAGTTGGAATCCTCAAACATTAACTAATAAGTTTTTAAATTTAGACATCTTAGACATCTAGTTCAAGTATCTATTTTTTAAACTTCGTCGTTTATGTCAATAAAAACACTGATTTCTCCCACCTCATTCCTGTCTTTTTAATGCTATCTTTTGGCCAATGATGCCTCTTCTACCCTCTTTCTTGTTCTGCATTTCAGGGAGTTCTAGCCTATGTACAAAATAATGTGAGCAAAACTATGGTTCTTTGGAGGCATTTAAAATGCTTTTCACTTATCATGGGTTTTTGTTTGTTTTTGAGGCAGGGTCTCACTCTGTTGCCTAGGCTGGAGTGCAGTGGTGCAATCATGGCTCACTGCAGCCTCAGCCTCTTGCGCTCAAGCAATCCCCCGACCTCAGCCTCCCAAGTAGCTGGGACTACAGGCATGCACCACCATGCCTGGCTAATTTATTTTCATTTTTTTATTTTTAAATTTTTTTGGAGAGACGTGGTTTCACTGTGTTGCCTAGGCTGGTCATATATATGATCTTATTTCCTCCAACAGTCCTATGATGATGAAAGTTTTATTGTAATCTATTTTGTAGTTTAGAAAACTAAAGAGCTTGCATATCGAATGACTCCTTCAAAATCATTTACCCAGGCAGCAGACAGTAAATTCAGGGTTCAAATTCATGTCATCTGTCTTCAAATTCTGTGGACTTTTCTCTTTACCACTTTTAATTAATTTTTTAGAGACAGGGTCTCACTGTGCCATCATGCCGGGCTAATGATTTTATTTTTGGTAGAGATGGGGTCTTGCTTTGTTGTCTAGGATGGTCTCAAACTCCTGGGCTCAAGTGACCATCCCACTCAGCCTTCTAAAGTGCTGGGATCACAGGCATGAGCCACTATGCCCAGACTAACTTATTTATTAAATGTTGAATCTAGTTAATTTTATAAGAAAGAGTAGCATAAGATTTTTCTTTACAAAGGCATTTTTAATCATAGTTAATTACTTTAAAAATTGAATTCTTCTTCTTCTTTTTTTTTTTTTTTTTGAGACGGAGTCTCGCTCTGATTCTGTATTTCATCCAGAAAGCAGCTCATTGCCATTAGAGAAATCATGTAACCAACCTCCTTTGCTCCAGCATTTTCTCCTTCTTTCTCTCCCTCTCTCCTTTCCTCCCTCCCTCCCCTCTTTCCTTCCTTCTTTTCTTCTTTTCTCCCTCCCTCCTCTTCCCTCCCTCCCCCCTCTCTTCCTCCACCTCCCACCCCTTCCTTTCTTCCTTCCTTCCTTCCTTCCTTCCTTCCTTCCTTCCTTCATTTTTTCCGTTTACCCCTTCGGCCTCCTTTCTTCTCTTTTTTTTCAGCTGCTTACCATCTCACAACTAACTTGTTTAGTGATGAATTCCTGCCATAACCATATTTGCATATGATTAACTATGATATATAGAGGAAATCTGAAAGGATTCCTTTAAGAGTAAGATGAGTGCTAGTCTCACAAAGTTGCTCCAAGAGATATGAAGGGAAAGCTACAGAATGAATTCAATTCTCTGATTGCAAACCCAGCACACAAGTCCCTGCTGGATCTAATGGGAGGCTTGCTAACAGCTAGGAGAAATAACCTAGAGAGCTGAGCTCTATGGGATTAATTAGGGAACTCTAACAGACACTGTCACTTTCAAAACTGTCATTAATGATGCCCTCTCTGTGGTATATACTATGGTAGAATTTCTTAAATAAAAAAAAAAAGTCTAAGGATACTGTATTAGTCAGGGTTCTCCAGAAAAACAGAACCAATAGGATGTGCGTGTGTGTGTGTGTGTGTGTGTGTGTGTCTGTATGTGTGTTGTATATTATATACATATGTGAGATTTATTATTATGAGGAATTGGCTCACATGATTATGGAGGTTGTCAAGTCCCAAAATCTGGAGTGGGCAAGCTGGAGACTCAGGAGAGCCAGTGGCATAGTTTCAGTCTGAGTCCAAAGGCCCAAGATTTGGAGACTCAATGGTATAAGTTCCAGTCCGAGGTTAGGAGAAGACCAACGTTCTAATTCAAGGACTCAGGCAGATGAAATTTCCCTCTTACTCAGTCTTTTTGTTCTATTCAAGTCTTCAATTGATTGTATGAGGCCTGTCCACTTTAGGGAGGGATAATCTGCTTTACTCAGTCTACAGATTCAAATGTTAATTTCATCCAGAAACACCCTCACAAAAACACCCAGAATAATGCTTTACCAAATGTCTGGTTACCACCTGGCCTAGTCGAGTTGTCACATAAAGTTAACCATCACAGGTAAAATTTAAAAGAGAGAAAGAGAGATAGAGAAGAGCAAAAGTATTTCTGATGTTTCCAAATGTCATGACTTGACCTTTTAATGGCATCATCTATCCATTCAATCAAGTGGAAAAGTTGCTACACAAAACGGCTTTCAGGATTAATATGATATATGGAAACATTAAAGTATTTTTAGGCTTTGAGGAACATCTGTGTAACATATTTACAATGCTGAGGAAATAATGGATTTATTTTTTCATGAGAATCATTCCTTCTTCAATTAAAGAATTTTGTTATGGAAGTTCTGAAAATCCCTACTAAGTGACATAGCTAAATTTGAACTTGCATTAGCTATTCATCTGGTCTCATTCATCATTTACTTTCTACTGTGCTTCAACTTTCTCAGACTCAAAACAATTTCCATTCATTTCTAGACTTGAACACCATTAAGACATTCAAATAAGAGAAAAGGACATTTTAAAATTTGAAGCAAAGGTCTCCTTTGATAGGAGAGGATTTTGAAATGTATAAATCAAACCTGATAAAGATGAAACCTTTCTAAATTTCTTCTTAGGCGTGGTTTCTCATACAAAGCTAATTGAAGACACAATCAATGCTATCCATATACAGGCATACCTTGGAGATATTGCTGGTTTGTTTCCAGACCACTGCAATAAAGCTAATACTGCAATAAAGCAAGTCATATAGACTGTTTTGTCTCCCAGTGCATATAAAAGTTATATTTACACTCTACTGTAGTCTAAGTGTGCAATGTCATTATGTCTTTAAAAATGTATGTATCTTAATTTAAACATATTTTACTGCAAAAAATGCTAACAATTATCTGAGCTTTCGGAGAGTCATAATAATATTTTTGCTGATGGAGGATCTTGCCTCGATGTTGATGGCTGCTGACTGATCAAGGAGATAGTTGCTGAAGGTTAGGATGGCTGTGGAAATTTCTTAAAATAAGATAACGATGAAATTTTTCAACTGACTCTTCCTTTCATGAGAGATTTCTCTGTAGCATGCAATGCTATTTGATAGCATCTTATCTACAGTAGAACTTTTTTCAAAATTGTAATCAGTTCCCTTAAACCCTGCTACTGCTTTATCAACTAAATTTTTGTGATATTCTAAATTCTTGGTTGTCATTTCAACAATGCTCACAGCATCTTTACCAGGAGTAGATTTCATCTCAAGAAACTACTTTCTTTGCTTATTCATAAGAAACAATTTCTCATCTGCTCAAATTTTAACATGAGATTGCAGCAATTCAGTCACATCTTCAGGCTTCATTTCTAATTCTAGTACTCTTACTATTTCCACTACATCTGCAGCTACTCCCTCTACTGAAGTCTTGAACCACTCAAAGTCATCTATGAGGGCTTGAATCAACTTATTCCACACTCCTGTTAGTGTAGTTATCTTGACCTCTTCCAATGAATCACAAATTTTCTTAGTGTCATCTAGAATGGTGAATATTCCCCAGAAGGTTTTCAACTTACTTTGCCCAGATTCATGAGAGGAATCACTATCTATGGCAGCTATAATCTTAAGAAATATATTTCGTAAGTAATAAGACTAGAAAGTCTAAATGACTCCTTGATTCATGAGCTGTAGAATGGATGTAGTGTTAGCAGCCATTAAAACATTAATCTCCTAGTCCATTGCCATCAGAGCTCTTGGGTGACTAGGTACATTGTCAACAGGCCACAATAATTTGAAAGGAATACTTTTTTTTTCTGAAGAGTGGACTTTAAATCTTTAGTAAAATGTGATATAAACAGATGTGCGGCTGTCATCTAGGCTTCATTGTTCCATTTATAGAGCACAGGCAGAATAGTTTTAGCATAATTCTTAAGGGCCCCAGGGTTTTTGAAATGGTCAATGAGCAATGGCTTCAACTTAACGTCACCACAACTGCGTTAGCCCCTAACAAGAGAGTCAACCTCTCCCTGGAAACTATGAAGCCAGCATTGACTTCTCTCTCTCCATCTGTAAAAGTTCTATATGGCATTTTCTTCTAATAGAAGGTCATTTTGTCTTGATTGAAAACTTGTTGTTTAGTATAGCTAACTTGGCCAATGGTCTTAGCTAGATCTTCTGAATAAGTTGCTGCAGTTTGTACATCAGCGCTTGCGGGTTCACCTTCCACGTTTCTGCTATAGAGATGGCTTCTTTCCTTAAACATAATGAGCCAACTTCTTCTAGCTGTAAACTTTTCTTCTGCAGCTTCCTCACCTCTCTCAGCCTTCTAGAATTAAAGAGAGTTCAGGCCTTGCTCTTGATTAGGCTTTGGCTTAAGGGAAGGTTGTGGTTGATTTTATCTTCCATCCATACCACTCATACTTTCTCCATGTCATCAATAAGACCATTTCACTTTCTATAATTCATGTGTTCTGTGGAGTAACACTTTTATATTCCTTCCTTTGCATTTACAACTTGGCTAACTGGCTCCAGAGGCCTAACTTTCGGCCTGTATTGACTTTCAACATGCCTTCCTCACTAAGCTTCAACATTTCTCCCTTTTGATTTACAACACGAGACGTGCAACTCTTCTCACTTGAACACTTATTAATTGGCCTAATTTCAATATCATTGTATCCCAGGTAATAGAGTGGACTGAGGAAAGGGGGAGAGATGGGAATGGCCAGTCAGTAGAGCCATCAGAACACACACAGTTATCGATTAAGTTTGCCATCTTATATGGGCGCTGTTCTTAGTGCCCTAGGAGAATTCGAATAGTAAAATCAAGATCATTATTCACAGATAACCCCAACAGATGTAATAATAATGAAAATTTTTGAAATATTGTGGGAATTTCCAAAACGTGACATGGAGACATGAAACAAGCACCTGCTGTTGGTCATTGTAGGGTTGTCACAAACCTTCAGTTCATAAAAAGTACATTATCTGTAAAAGGCAGTTGAAGTGAACTGCAATAAAACAAGGTATGCCTGTATTCTTCTTTTGAAACAGCTCCCCATAGTTGTATGCCTTTCATCGTCAGCTGATTTTTCCCCCCTCAACTTAGTGACTTACCTATAAAATACTCGTAATTAAGTCTATTAGAGATCATGATTGCTTTGGATGCTATATAGGGAAGAAATGATAAATCATCAATTAGTGATATAGCTGTATGTTAAATAGCACTAGGAACAAGCACTTTTTTCTGAGGTGGATCTATAGGTTCTTCTTGGGAATTTGATTTTGATTGGCTTCTATCATCAGAAATAATATAGAGACTCTTTATTCAGCATTCATTTATTCACAGTATTTGTTAAGCACATACTATGTGCCAGGCATATAATGGGTGTTGGTCATATAGTCATGAGCAAAACCCTCCTACTAAACCCCTGCCTCCATGGAGTTGACTTACTAGCAGAGGTGACATTCTAAAATCTCTGCCCATTTTCCAGATGCAGGTGGAAATGAGAATTGTGATTGATGGTTTTGTGCTTTGTTAAAAATAAGTAATCCTGTTTTTATACTCTTTTGGCAGTTTCTTTTTCAAGACCTCAGTGTTTGAGGTCCAACATATGATCCAAGGACCAGCAACATGGGCCACCATCTAGGAGCTTGTTAAAAATGCAGAATCTTATACTTATCTCAGTTCTTCTGAATCAGAACCTGCATGTTAACAAGATCTCCAGGTGATTTCTATGCATACAAAATTTGAAGAGAGCAGGTTTTGGGTGTAGAGTTTATTAATTTATCATCTTAATAATTTGATGGCTATCCAATTTTTTTCAGCTATATGCTCAACTGGAGAGGAATTTTAGTGTTTATATTCTCAGCTTATTTTCATCGGTATAAAATTTGGTTTTCTAACATTGTATCTTAGAATGTGGTTCAGGCTGCATCAAAACCACCTGAGGATCTTATGAAAAATGCACATTCCTGGACACAACCTTAATATTGCTTGAGTAGGTCATGGTTGGGTCTCAAATTTTTACAAGCTTCCCAGGCAATTCGTATGCACATTAAAGTGGGAGGAGGACTATTTTTAGGCTAGTTTTACATTGATGTCTTTCTAAGGATGGATTTTTAAAAATTATTTTTGAGTCTTTAGTTGATATGCTTCTGCATAGAAAGATGAATTACTCAATCTCTGATCATATATTCCTGTGTATCAGAGTGTTTTTTGTTTTAACCAGGGTTTCTCAACCTCACACTGTTGACATTTTGTACTAGGTAATTCTTTGTTGTGTGGGGCTGTTCTGTGCATTGTAGGATGTTTAGCAGCATCCCTGATCTCTACCCACTAGATGCCAGTAGTACACCTGTGCCAGCCCACATTCCTAGCTGTGACAACCAAAAATGTTTGTAGACATTGCCAAATTTACTCTGAAGAGCAAAATTGCTCTCAGTTGAGAATAATTGGTTTAAACTAAATAAAGAAAAGGAGCATAGTTGTATGTGAGTATGACTGCCACCCCAAGTATCTATTGTTACTATTCAATTCTCTTGAGGGCTTATGCCAAGGGTGAAGAGAAATTTATGTACGGGGACATAAGGGCTGCCTGGCCCTGTGGGTTGGTTTCAACATTCTATGGTGAGAGAGATATAATATGACAATGGGGAAGAGGGAAAACTCTTACATTTAGTACAGAAACAAGGCTACTGAAGAACCTATGGGCTAAAGAACAAAACAAAATTAGGTATAAAAACTTTTATTTTTTCATTTTTGAGTCTTTCTGAATATGCTTCTGAAGACTGAAGATGCTTTGTAGTAGCTAAAGCATTTTATATAATAGCTTTGTGGATGAGATCTCCTTTCAAAGGGACAATAGGGACATAAGAATATGTACTAGCTCTGGCAGAGACTCAGAGTACATGGAAAAGGCCCAGAGGATGGCCAGGGGCAGGGTAGAGGGGAGTGGTAGTATGTAAGTGTTGATTTATTCCTGAACTCATAGGAACACAGAGTGCACTCAGAAGTAATTGGGGAGACTTTGAAGGGCAACCTCAGATTTATTAGCAGCCAGGAAAATTTGTATCCATAGCCTGTAATATTATTGAATTTCTGGCATGACTTTGGGTTTTGTTTGGCCCACTATTCTTAACAGATTGCTTACCTTTGCATTTCTTCCTAGTGTGATGGAAATACTTACTAGCCACCAATGTTAAACAAGTATTTATAATTGTTACTCTTTTACTAGTCAGTTGTGTGGATACTGAAAAGTAAATCAGAGCAAATAACTTATTTTGGACACATTCCTTGTACATAGTCATTCTAGTATGTGAATACACACTTTGCAGATTTATGTGTGCAGCCAACTATAATTATTTTTAAGAAATGCCGAATTTGGAGATTTAATACGCAGATGAATATAAAGGATATGTATGTATCAAATCAAAATCTGTCTATCTGTGACAAACAAGCGCATTGCTGATGTATGGAAAGAACATTGCCCAAGAAGACTTGAATTCTTACCTCTGCTATTTACTAACTGTGGGAACTTGTGAAAATTGTTTAACATCTCAGAGCCTCAGCCTCCTCATCTATTAAAATGGGGGAAATTTTTCTTATGAGATTGTTAGAGAAGCAAAGGTTAAGTAAGATTAAAAATGTGAAAATGTCTTCCAGAAAAATAAGTCAGTAAAAGTTTGTCATTAAGCTTGTATATTTCACATGTATTTATTACTGTCAGTGTATCAGTTAATTCATGCAATATTATTTTATTTTTGGAACTAAAATATTATTAATTTACTGGAAACTAGAGACAACAGGACTCTTGGAGTCTGTATAATGATATTGTCTTACATTTGAAGCCAATTATAATGAAACCTGTAGCTACTTCAGTAACTAAGTTACCATGGGTTATTTCCAGAACCAAACTGCTTTATGCCAAATTCCTTTCTGGTCTGAATAATATTCTAACCAGTGCTTCAATATAGAGTATGTATAATTTGTTCTCATTTTGAAAATTATATGACAAGTCTTTAAATTTAACTATGGGGATTCATGTTATTTTTCTGTAAGTAAATAGCAGGTTAAAATACTTGATAATTACATAGCATGAAATTGTTTATTAATATTAGAGAGAAATTGTCTGCTTAGAATTAAGCAATTCATTTTAAGCAAATTAGTTGCAGGTATCTTATGTGATGCAGCCATTTATTATCATTTTTCATTACAGAAATGCAAATTATTAAAAATAGTAAATTGCCTCCCTGGAAAGGAATCCATTTGAAGTGACATGTAAGACACCACATGATTAACAGCTTTAAAAAATGTAATTGATATAAAAAGTCTTTTTGCAACTTCATTAAGTTTAAGGTCATGTATGCATAGAGATTAAATTATAAATACCAACTTTCTTTTCTTCCAAGAAATACAAGTCACATTTTCTGGTTATATTTGTTGAAAGTCCTGAAGTCAATTAACAACTGCTTGCTTGGAGTGAAACACAACTGTTAGCACTCCTTTTACATTCTCTTCCTCTATCCATTAGCTTTCAAAAAGAAGAACCAACTCCAATGTAAAATAAGATTATCACGAACACCAAAATAAGATTATCACGAACACCAAAGACATCTGAAAAAAGGCTTGGAGATAGGAAGTGGAAGCTTGGGCCTGGTTAATGACAGGAAAACCTTTTAGCTAGAAATATATAAGAATTGCACAAAGAAAATAAACTTAACTTTGATTAAATAGTGCTGACATCATATTTGAGATCTGTTGTGAAAACATGATGCTGTGGGAAAAACAATGAAATGACACTGTCAAAGCAACATACATTGTAGTAAATGTTAGCTTCATTATTAATATAATGAACAGAAATAAGAATAAGTTTTTAGGGGACAACAACGATAACTGCGAATTGGGGGAAGCAGGTAGGTACAAGTTAAATGAATGTGAGAGAGAACAGGGAGATATTTGAGTTATGTGATGGAGAAAGACCTGGCTTCTTTGAGTCAATTATTATTCCACAGAAAACAGAGCCCCATGTGTTTGACACAAGAGACAGTTAGGAAATTGGTGCTGGCTTTAATGAGTGTGAAGCATTGGTGAAGAGGCAGGCATTATGGTTCTGAATTGTGTGTCTTGTTCATTGGTATGATATAAAAATAGATCCCTGGGATTTTAATAATACATTTGATTTTCATTTTTACTTTAAATTCAAAAAACAACTTTAATTACATTTTTAAATGTCCTCCAAGTAATTTTTCTTTAATATGAAGAATGTATTCCCAAATAGATTTTTAAAAAATTGTTCATATCTTCAAGTGGAAATGTGGTAGTGGAGAAATGGGACTTAAATTGTAGAACATATATGTTTGTGTATACGAGTTGTTGTAAGGTCCTACTTCCTAATCAACATTAAACATTGATTAAGATTGTCAAAACTAACAATGCAATCCAGTCAGTGATTTATGTACAAGCAAGCGATTGGAAATTGGAGTGGCTCCATATCTTTTATGAAAACACTGATGTAATGTTTAGGTTAATCTAGCGACTCCGGATGGGAAACAATTTGGAAAATTTTATGACTGCAATCCATGCTTTCTGACAAAATAAATATATATTTACTAAATTAGTTTCTAATTTTTAAAAATAATAATCCACCTTCTTGGAAAGAATGCTGCTATTCAACTTGATGAATTTTCAAATCCAGCATGACAAGACAATCATTTAAATGAGCCTGTCTGTTCTTTAATTTCAGGAAAGTTGGATTCAGCCAAGATACCTACTAACTACCCATGAATAAGCACAGACAAAAAGTGCAGAAGTAGAGACAGATAGAATCCCTGTGGCCAGAGAGGTTAGGGAAGATACCATGTAGGAATTGAGACTTCATCTGGGCTTTGAGATGTGAATCCAATTTAGACTGGCAGAGAAGAGTAAGCAAAGGGAAAGGGCAAGACATGTTCTGGAACTTTTCTACAACAGGAGGCTTATATCCAGGAGTGTTAGTAGATTAAACTGCAAAGATAGGGACCAGATTGTGGAAGGACAGTGGCTAATAATTAGTGATTCTATGCTAGATTTACCAGACACTAACTTATAACAGACATTTGGGAAACGTCTCAACTTCACAAAGATTCCGTGGCTGTAAAAAGGGGTTACTGCCTGTTCTCCCCAGGTCACAGGATGATTGTGAGAATTAACATACAATGCATATGAACATGCACTATACAAAGCAAAGTGTTATAAAAATGTCAGGTGGTGGATTCACACAGCTGTATGTTCATGCTTTGAGTCCTATACTCTGCTTGGTAATTTTACTGTGCATCCCAGCAGAGTTTTCGCTCATTTCCTACAATGATCATTGTAAACCTTCACCATTCTCTGAAGCCTTTGACTCTACCAGTTCTCTTATTCCTGACAGATGACTTCTTTACCAATGAAACAGAAACAGACAGTAACTTCTTCATCCTCCTGCTCCAATTTCATAAGCCAGCATGCCTTACTTCCACATGTGAATACTAAATGAATACTAAATCTCATCTCTTCCTGTCTTCAGAGGAAATTTGCTTCATCTATTATATCTTCAAACTCAGTTTTCAATTTCGTTCCTCTGTTTGCTCCTTCCCATCAGCATTTAATTATGCTTAATCTCTCCCTTAACTCTATATCCCTTCTAGTTTTTGTATTATTGCCGTTTCCCTTTTATAGCTGAATCTCTTAATGTAATGATTTTTTCTCACTGTCTTCACTTCTTCATCTCAGACTTTCTCAACCCACTTCAATCTAGACTTCTCATCACATATCCCGTGCGTACTACTGTCACCAAGGTCACTGATAACTTCTCTATTGTTAAATCAGACAACTTTCCATCTCTATTTTGCTTGGCTTCTAGGCAGCAATTAATTCTATCGATCTCTCCCTTCTTCCAACACTTATTTACCTTGTCTTCATGATACTACACTGTATTGATCAGGGTTTTGAATTGCAAACAACAGAATCTACTCTGACGTTTTAAGCAGAGAAAGAATATGTTGAAGGACGTTAGGTAGCTCACAATGCATGTGGGAGGACTGGAAGACAGGTTAAGATGATATTCAGCCAAGAAAATACCTATTACATCTTGGTACAAATCCCACTACCTCTACCTTTTGGTATCAACACTACAACTCACATAAACGTTGTGAACGTTCACTGATGACATCCAAGACTGGACTCCAGAAGTGAATGCCATGGCGACCATGCTAAATGCTGATATGCCTTCTCTATTATGTTTGCTAAATTTTGCAACCTGCAAGGTTATAAAGTTATCTTCTGGATTGAATTTTTGCATGAGTGCTCCCATTTGGTAGTATTAGGTCACTAGTTTCTAAGGACACTGAAAATTTGAGTTTCCTTTCTTAAAGAAACAAAGATTTTTCCAAATATAGGTGTGTTCAAAAGGTGATGACTGCCTACCGTTTTGACATTTGCCTTTCTCCACCACTCATCTAGTTTTGCTGCTACCTCTTTGAGCAATTTTTCTCCATTTGCTTTCTTTACTTGCCACTTAAATGTCCAAGTCCCCCAGGTCTCCATTTTAATTGTTTTCTCCTCATTCTACATCCTCTACCTGTGTGATGCTGTCTAACACCATGGCTTTGATTACATTCTTTGTGCCTATGACTCTCAAATCTTGATCTCTAGCCCAGTGCTGTTTCCTGAGTAAGCTCTAGACCCACATATCTCACTGCCTCTGGGACATTTTTATCTGGATGTGTCATAAGCTTCTCAAATTCAACCTGTTTAAAACTATGCTTCTCTGTAGCTCAACTGCAGTCCTCCAGTTCCCTACACTATGGACCCACCCAGTTGTTTAGTTAAAAAAGAAGGATATTATCTTTGAGAGTGTCCCTCCCTAATCTTCGGGCATCCAGTCAGTCCCAGAGTGCAAGCAATCTTAGATCCCATGTACTTTTTTTTAATCTGCCTCACTCCTTTCATGTTCTGCAGTCATAGTTACAAGAACTGAAACTATTTAATATCAAGTGAGCTTCCTCCTAGCTTCCAGTTTTACTCTTCTCTAATTTATCCTCTACCATGCATTTACAAAGATATTGTTTGGCAATAATAACATCTCATGTCCCTGCTGAACACCCTTCAGAGTAAAAGCACAAACACATACGCCCCTGTGTGTATGCTTAAATAGGCATAGAATATGTCTGGAAATTGCAGAAGAAATTGATACCAGTGGTTGTCTCAGGGATTAGGAGTGGGAGAACTGAGTGACTATGACTCAGATCTACTTTCATGGTACACTCTACTGCATCTTTTAAATTTTACAGCATGTGTATATATGACATGTTTTAGAATAATTTAAAAAACTTCAGTGATTACCATTGATTATATGATAATGTCAAACTCTCATATAGTGTGTAAGACCTCCACACAAACGCAGCTCCTGCGTGCTTCATTAGGTGCATTGAGTTACTTTGCTATCCTTCAAACATACCAAATTCTCTCAATTTCCAACATTCGCATATAGTCTCCTTGTTTGAAATGCTCTTTTATCACATCTCACCTGGCTACTTTTCCTTTAGTCCTATGCTTAGATGTCAATTTCTCCTTGTTTGTAAGACTAGGTTTGGAGCCCTCACTTTGCTTTCCAGATGGCACTGTTCTTCTCAAACTCCCATTCCATTTTTTAAAAATTACTAGTTGTCTCTTTTGTCAGATCCTAAGCTCTGCAAAGACAGATACTGCATCTGTTTCATTCAGGCTATGCTGTTGGGTATCTAAGTTATTATAGTACCTTGGACATAGTAGGAAGTCAGAAACTATTATATGGACAAACCTACACATGCCTTTGTTCCCCACATTCCACATTCTCTCATTTTTCTCCATGGATGTTATTTATGATACACTCTCAACCCTGTCTGAGATTTTCCTAGTGCATGTCTCTATTTTTTTTTAAATTCAGGAATCCCAAAGCTAAGAATAATATATTCTATCAAGAGTAGCAAGAAAGCTGATATAATGCCAGAGCTTTCACTCTTTTTGAGGAATGTACCATACAATTTACAATGAATGAAATTACTAAATGAATGAAGCAAATTTGTGGCCATTATTTTGAGATGTCAAGAAAATCATATGTTTCAGTCTTGTCCTTCAATCATACATTCAGATTAATACAGTTTTTAATACATAGAAATTAATATATGGTAAACAAACTCATTAATGCCACTGACTTTAAAACATATGATTGCTGGCAGTTCCTTTCAGTGTTAGCTTATTTGTAAATGATATTTTAATTTATTCTTTACTGGTATTTCACTGAGCAGCCTACTTAAACTTAGAAATTTTATATTTAAAAAAATTCTTATCTTCCCAAATGTTACTCTCAATCTCTTTCCAGAATTACATTTCTTAGAACTTACTCTTTATCCTAGTTTGTGAATTATTTTATTGATATCTTTGCCAACTTTGCCAGTCAGTATTTCACAGCTGGCAAGTCAAGACTTAGCAATAACCCATATTGATCTGTATTATTTTTCAATATGTGGAGTCTCTGCAATTGAGCTGCCTGACTTCAAGATTTTATTGGGTGATCAAGAAGGCATAGTGTTCATTAACATACTAATATAATCTTTTTACAGGATATAATTAAGATAAATGTAGCTTTAGAAATACACTGTACTTTAAAAAACAAAACAGCATCAGTGACATCCTAGGTATAATGTGGCAGGAAAGGGAGTGTCATGCCTGAGTGCACACTGCCTCTGAACCTCGTCTGGACATGAGTCCATAGACTAATTTTAAACCTGGGGTCTAGAAATGTTGTTCTTGTTATGGTTGCCACTTATTAACTATATAAGCCTGTCCTAGAGGGATCTTCCAAAAACACAGATCTGATTCAATTAATCACCTCTTAAAACCTTTCCCATTTTACATAGGATGAAGTCCAAATTCTTTAATATGGCTCACAAAAGCTTTGTGATCCCATCCCTGCCTCCTCTTTAATTTGTTTCTGGCTTTTCTGTGCCTCTGTTTCTTCAATTCTAAATTACTGGGGTTAGATGATTTCTAAAGTTCCTCTCAGATCTAAAAATCTATGATTCCAAATAATGACAAAGTTGGCCTCATCTTTCAAATAGGATAAAAGGGAATTTATAAATTTATAAATTCTAGTTTCTAAAATAGACCAGCTTGAATTATCCTGGGGCAAGAGAAGCTGTTCAAGTATAAGAAACACTGTTTACTTTTGCTTTTTAAATTTGGTAGAATATGACCGTATAGCTTACAAAATCCTGGAGAATCAGAAACCACTGCAACCACATAGATCACGTTCCCTTTGTTGGAATTGCAAGATTTTATGGCTAGTAGTGACTTGAAAATTATCTCTTAATGATGAAATTAAGGTCTGGAGGGACTAAATGCTTGTCAGGTTTGTAATAAATGCGGGTCCAGAGTTCAGGCTTCTTTATTCCCACCCCATTTTTCCTTTACTATGCAAGACTGTTTCACCAGGATGGCTTGTATTTGCTACTCATACAAAAGCCCATGTCTAACTAAATGCCCAGGCAGTGTGCTCAGAAGACAATGAATTCACTCTGCCACGTTGAGCTTCACATCAGACCATTGTAAATGAGGACACTTTCTCCTTTGTCCTTTTAAAGGAAAAGCCATAAAAAGATTCATTGATTCATTCAACAGATATTTATTCAGGGCCAGCCTTTGTTGTGGACAAGCTTTCTACCCTTTTGAATCTTATATTCCAGTGGGCATAGCTAGCAGATATATTAACAAAAACTTAATAGAATACTCTCAGATACCAATGAAGATACCATATGAAGAAATTTGGACAGGGTAGATTACTTAAGATTAGTAACCACTTAAGTCTCAGACTTTTATTAATTCATAAAAGGTCTTCTTACCTTGAATGCACTTCTTACCAACTCCTCAATTATGCCATTTTACCAACTCTCATAAGATATATCTATACCTCCTCCCTACCCGCTTCTTCCAAATGCTTTAATGTCTTCATATCACTACAAAGAAAGTGCTGTCCTTGTATTTCTTGGTCATTTAAATACATTCACATTGTGTCCCCTTTCCCATAATTGTATTTCCATTATTTTCCTGCACAAATGCTAATTAAATGGATTATTTATTGTTCCTGAACATTTCATGTTTTTGTTCCTTCTGCAGCAAAATAACATGAGGTCTTACATTATAAGTGAAGTGGATTTCTTCAAAATCCACCTCAAGCCCTGCCACACCATTATATTTTCCCTGGATATCTCTACTCTTAGTCATTAACCTTTCTCTGAATATCAGTCCCTGTAGGATTTGTGTGTGTATGTGTGTGGGTTTTTTTTTGGCACTTACAATGTAGGAACTCGTGTTGTTATTCATGTAAGTATATCTTGGATTTTTAATTTCACTATCAGCTTCTCAAGTTGGTAGGAGGGGGCAGAGTCAGAAAATTATTTATATCACCAGATATAAATTCCCAAATGTGTTCTGCATTAATGGGTTCTCAGAACAAACAAGCACTGTGTTTTAAAAAAAAGTCTGTTGCTCCCTATTCAATGTACAATGTATATGTTTCTGTTATATAGTATGCATCACTTTATAATGTTATCATATATATGTTATTTTCTCCAGCTAGAATTGATCTTTGTCACCTAATGCAGTACTTGGAACATAGTTCATGTCCATTATATACTTGTTGAGTAAATGAATGAAGTTTTTTTTTTTTAAAGTGTCTCAGAGCTTATAATTAGCTTATGTACATTATGAGTGTTTAGAAGGCAGCTAGGAAGAACTATAGTAATATAGTGGTCTTCAAACTTATTTGACCATGTAATATTTTGTTTTCAAGGAACCATGAACCTCTATTAGAGATATTGCTCCTTAAGCAATGCTGCTTGTGAAATGCTGGCTTCAAATGTAGAAGGCAGCTAACTGGATGACAGTGATGATCATCATCATCCATTTCCTGGATTGTAAGCCTTTTTAAGGCAGAGTCTATCCCTTAACTCTGTAATAAATTTTGGATGGGATGCAAAGGGCCAGGTGGTCCAGTGGGGCACTCTGTTTAATTCTCTACAACATAACCAGCTTATGTCAGAATATTTCTACTTGGCAGCCTAATCAAAACCTGTGCAGTTCTTTCTGCTTAGTAGAAAGTCATAATGAGTCAAAGCCTAGCCCTGATACTATCCACTTGTCGCTGTGGTTCTACCCCATAGGGCCATCAGAAAATCCAATAAAATGCCTTTGTACATAGAATAGACTCAATGAATGTGTAGAGAATTGAAACTGAATTGTGAGAATTTGACTTATATTAGGTTTTTGAATTGGGATTTGGAACTAAAATACACCCTGGACTAAATTTGACATGATTTTCCACCAGATTACTTTTTAGTCATGCCATTTTTATGCCTGTAAATATCCGTACATGTAAATGGAAGTGACATTTATGTAACTTTGCAATTTCAGTACATAAACGCAACTCTTTGGGGAGTTCTTCCTCTGAAGACAGGGCGTGAGAAATCAAAAAAGGCAAGTGGCAATTAGATCTACAGAGTTATGGTGGTATTTTTTGCTATTTTTACTTCGCTCTGTCTCACAACATTACTCCAAGTAATAGGCTGACACTTTAGATCTCTTGGTCATGAATCTTATATGTCTATGAGATCCAAATCATTGAGTTCCTAAAAGGTTTCATATTCAATAGTCTTTTTGTTTTTGCTTTATGATCCTACGTGGAGTTTTCTCTGACCCTATGATAGCTTACAAGGGAAACATCTGTAAAAGAAGATTGGACAAGTCACTGTCTTCTAAGCCTCTGGGATGCAGACCCAACACTGAACAGTGAGAGACAGTTTTTAGAAGTCCAATTTGCTCTGCACAATTATTTCCATTTATGTTTATAAATCAAATTATCCACCATTGTGGCTGTAAATAGGGTCACATTAACAGAAATAATCCTAATTCACTGGCTCTTTTCCCCACCTCCTCTCACAGAACTTTAGTGCCATCAAAGTTCCCATCTCTTAAGTATTCTTGGGAGAGATCTAAGGTATTTCACACATACTTATGAGTTCAATTAACAAGGTTTGGCAGCTACTCCTGCTGGGGTAGGCTAAGTCTATGGTAGTAGTCCCCAGTCTTTTTGCCTCCAGGGACTGGTTTCGTGGAACACAATTTTTCCACGGAACCAGAGGAGAGGGCTCTGGGGATGGTTTTGGGATGAAACTGTTATACCTCAGATCATCAGGCATTAGTCAGATTCTTATAAGGAGCACACAACCTAGATCCCTCGCATGAACAGTACACGGAAGGGGTTGCACTCCTATGAGAATCTAATGCCACCTCTGCTCTGACAGGAGAAGGAGCTCAGGCAGTAATACTCACCTGCCGCTCACTTCCTGCTGTGCAGCCCACTTCCTAGCAAATCAGGGACTGGTACTGGTTCGCCATCCCGGGGTTGGGGACCCCTGTTCTATGGGATATTGTTTTGTCTTTGGAGAGAGTTATCGTGCCTAATGTAATTAATGTTTGCTCCAGCTGGGACTCACTGTCCTGTTCTAGACACTGAAGCTGCTTTCCTATCTGTACCAGGAACTATCATCTCTCACCAGGAACCACTTTTGTTTGAGGAAATGCCACAGTGTGATCAAAATAATTCCTCTCTCTGATAACCAGGGTGTTTTCACTGAATTGTTTCTTATAATTGGCTTTTTCATCCCCGTGGGTAAATTGTTCCTATCTTTGTGCACATGGACTTGTTGATGGGACCCTCTCTAGCTCACAAGCTTAAGCCCAGGGGACTCCTGCTATGGCTTTCAGAGGGGCTGAGTCTAATTAGGCAGTAAAGCCATTTTGTCTTTGGCTTTTCTTTGTTGGGAGACTTTTTATTCCTGATCCAGTCTTGTTACTTGCTATTGATCTGTTCAGGTTTTTTCTTTCTTTCTGGTTCAGTCTTGGTAGGTTGTATGTGTCCAGGAATTTATCCATTTCCTCTAAGTTTTTAAATTTATTAACATGCGGCAATTTGTAATAGTCTTTTATGATCCTTTGTATTTCTGTGGTATCAGTTATATGGTCTCCATTTTTGTTTATCTGGTCTTCTCTCTTTTATTCTTTGTTATGCTATATAACAATTTATTTTATCTTTTTAAAAAGCCAACATTTCATTTTGTTAATTCTTTGTATTGTCTGATAGTCTCTGTTTTATTTCTGGTCTGATCTTTGTCATTTCTTTTCTTCTACTAATTTGGGTTTAGTTTGTTCTCACTTTTCCAGTTCCTTGAGGTGCATTGCTATATTGTTTATTTGAAATATTTCTACTTTTTGATGTAGGCATTTATTACTATAAATTTCCCTGGTAGCACTGTTTTTACAGTATCCCATAGATTTTGCTGTGTTGTGCTTTCATTTTCATTTGCTTAAAGAGAACTTTTTATGTGTTCGTAATTTCTATATTGGCCCAGTGGTTGCTCAGGAACATGTTGCTTAATTTCCATGTATTTGTACAATTTCCAGAATTTCTGTTGCTATTGATTTCTAGTTTAATTCCGTTGTGTTCTGAGCAGACACTTGATATGGTTTCAATTTTTAAAACGTTTGGAGACCTGTTTTGTGGCCTAACATGTGTTCTATCCTGGAGAACTTTCCATGTGTTAGTGAGAGGAATATTTATTCTGCAACCATTGGATAAAATTTTCTGTAAATGCTAACTCCATGTAGTATGTAGTGCAGATTAAGTCTGATCTTTCTTTGTTGATTTTCTGTCTAGATGATCTGCCCAGTGCTAAAATGAGGGTGTTGAAGTTCACAGCTATTATTATATTGGGGTCTCTCTCTTTAGCTATAATAGTATTTTCTTTATATAACTGGGTGCTCTTGTGTTGGGTGCATATACAATTACAGTTGTTACATCTTCTTACTGAATTGATTCCTTTGTCATCTATATTGACCTACTTTGTCCCTTTTTATGTTTTTTAACTTGAAGTCAATTTCTGATATAAACATAGCTACTCCTTCACACTTTTGGTTTTCATTTGCATGGATTTTCTTTTCATCCCTTCTCTTTTAGTCTACGTATGTCTTTATAGATGAAATGGGTTTTTTGTACTTGCATCTTGTTTTTTAATACATTCAACTGTTTTATATCTTTTAATTGATGAATTTAAGCCATTTACTTTCAAGGTTTTTATTACTAGGTGGGGACTTCTGTCATATTGGTAATTATTTTCTGATTGTTTTACGTATTCTTTCTTCCTCTTTTGTTGTTTACTTTACAATTTGATGGGGTTTTTTATAGTGATAATATTTGACTCCTTTCTTGTTCTCATTTGTATATCTGCTGTACCAGCGAGTTTTATGCTTTCATGTGTTTTCATTATGGTAGATATCTTTCTTTCACTTCCAGATATAGGATTACTTTAAACATTTTTTGTAGGGCTGGTATAATGATGATGAATTATTTCATTATTTTCTCATCTGAGAAAGAATTTCTTTACCCTTCATTTTTGAGGGATAGCTTTTCTGGGTATAGAATTCTTGGCTATCAGTTGTTGTTGTTTTTCTCTTTCAGCACTTTGAATACATCACTCCATTCTCTCCAGGCCTCTAATTTTCTGCTGAGAAATCAAGGTAGTCTGATAGGGATTCTTTTATATGTGACTTGATGTTTTGTTCTTGCTGTTTGTCTTTGACTTTTGACAGTTTTACTATAACGTGCCTTGAATAAGACCTTGTTGAATTACAGCTATCTGGGAATCTTTGAGCTTCATGTACCTGGATGTTTAGAGTTGGGAATCTTTCAGCTGTTGTTTTGTTCAATAAGTTTTTGATGCATTTGTTCATCTCTTCTCCTTCTGGAACTCCCAAAATTCAAATTTTAGTTACTATATAGTTTCCTATAGGACACTTAGGCTTCCTTCATTTCATTTTATTCTTCTTATTCTGTTTTATTTCTTTTGATTTTTGGTCTGACTGATTTATTTCAAAAGCCCTGTCTTTAAGTTCAGAAATTCTTTCTTCTTCTCCTTGATCTAGTCTATTTTTGAAGCTATTATATTTTTTATTTTATTCATTCAGTTATTCCCTTCTAGGATTTCTGTTTTTTTCTTTTTATGGCATCTATCTCTGTTGAATTTCTTATTCAGATAATGACTTTTTTCGCTGATTTCGTTGTATCGTTTATCTGTGTTCGCGTGTATTTCACTGAGTTTCTCTAATGTCTTTCTTTTGAATTCCTTTTTAGACATTTTATAGATTTCCTTTACATTGGGATCTGTTACTTGATAATTATGATGTTCCTTTGGAGATGTCATGTTTCTTTGTTTTTTCATGTTTCTTATGTCTTTATGTTGATGTCTGTGCATGTGGTGTAACAGTCTCTCCTTCCAATTTTATGGTTTGCCTTTAGTATGGAAAGACTTTTTTCTATAAATGTGTCTGTATTGTTAGTTTAGTAAGATGCTTTTGCTTTGATTCTGGGTAGGCACAATATTGTAGTCTCTGTATGATTTATTGGGCTATAATTAGTATCATTGGTGTCTATGAGTTCCTCAGGGACTTAAGCTGTGATTGTTATTGGAGGCTTTGGTGATGCTTTGCTGGGAATGGGAATTCTAGGTGGGCTGGTCCCTGGGCACCAGTGGTGCATTGGTGGGCTGGATGTGGCTAGTCCTTGGGCCCTTGGTGGCATTCGTGGGCACCAGCAGTGGCAGATATGGGTGGGCCTGTTCTTGGGCCTCTGGGCAGTGTGCTCAGGTTCTCGTAGTTGCAGTGGTGGGCCAACTGAGTGGGTCCTTGATCACTCAGACAGCATTTGTGACACTGATGGTGGCACAAGTGGCAGTTTTCCAACCCTCAGGTCTCTGAGCCACATGCCCAGGTACTAATGGTGGTGGCAGTGGGTTGGGCATGCTGGTTTCTGGGTTCCCTAAGAGGTACATGTGAGTACTGATGGTGGGTGGGGTAGGCCTGTCCTTAATGTCCCTGGATAGTGTGCATATATTCCAGTGGCAGCAGGCATGGCGGGCCCATACCCAGGCTCCTGGCCAGCACAAGTGGGCAGTGTGGGATAATGTCCAGACTTGTGATAGTGCACGTGGGCACCAGCAGTGGTGGCAGCAGGAGAGACAGGTCTCTCAAGCACCATGATGGTGCACCTGGGCCCTGGCTGTGGTAGGTAGGATGGATCAATCCTCAGGTCCCTGGATAAAGCATTTGGGTGCTGATGACAGGGGCATTGGGTGGGACAAGGCTATCCTCAGCCCCCAGGAGGGCACATGGCCAGTCCCGAGGTCTCCTGAAGGCAAATACGGGCACATGGTAGCCCTGCTGCTGGAGAGGGCAGGATTGTTGTCACTGGCAGTGACCCCGGGCAGGCGGCTCTAAGTTTCTAGGGAGGGTACGCTTTGGCTTCCTTTGTCCCAGGGGTTGCTTCCTCAGTGTGTTGCATCATCTATTCCCCAGTGTGTAGGACATTGTGTGGACTAGAGTGCTGGGGACCCGCTTGCACTGATGGGTCCAGCTGGTATTACGGCAGCATAGCCCTCTGGATGGACGTGAAGGGATGCCATGGTGCTCCAGGGATGTAGAAAAGCAGGGGCTTTTGGGCCTCAGGACAGGATGTTGTCTTTTGAGGGATGGCCTCTCAAAAATGCAACATGCTGTAGTTTCTTGGGTCTCAGGAGGGTTTGTAGGACCCTATGTGAAATCCCTTTCTGAAACAATGCCATCCTACAGATTCTAGGCAGTTTCCTATGCTAGGCTCAGGGCCTGTGAGGGCCCAGGGTCTCTTTTGTGGCTAGGATTATGTGAGTCTGTGGTAGGAATATGGACCTCTGCAGATCTTTCACTTACCTTTTCCCCACAATAGATAGTTCCTCCTGGCTTTGAGCTGATCTTGCCCGGGCCAACTGCTTCTCTTCTCTCTCCCATGCCTCAGAGGTTCTCTGACACTTTCCTGCTGAATTTCAGAGTTATCTGTTAGAAACTCAATTTGACATGTGGCTGTCTACTCGCTGTTATGATCCTTGTCTGTTGAGGAGATGAGTACCAGGCTCCTCTAGTAAGCATCTTGAGTCCTCACCCTGCTTAGTGGTGATTGTTAACCTTAGTTGTGCCTTAGGTCAGAAGTCATCAACTTATGACCTGTGAGCTGAGCCGAATCTGGCTGGCTCACCATCCATTTTTGTAAATGAACTTTTATTCCAACACTGCCAAGTTCATTAATTTATGTGTTGCCCATGACTTCCAAAGTCTAGAAAATTTACTATCTGTCCCTTTACAGAGTTTTTTTTTTTTTTTTCTGACCCCTGTATTACACTCATCATGGAGAAGATTTTTTTAAAAATCATTGCATGTGTTCCACCACAAACAAGTAAATTAGAATTTGGAATGGGTTTTTGGCAGTTGGCCCAAGAACTAGTGTTTTTTTGTTTTTGTTTTTTAACATCCCAGATGAATATGATGGACAAAGTTAAGAAATACTAATAGATAATTTATACCCTTGAGGAATATGTGGTTTGTTTGGGAGAAACTTATAAAAATTAATAAAAATACAATTGATGCATCTATAATGGAAACATTTACAAAGTCCTGAAGGAGCACTGCATTGGGAGTATTTTAGTTCATTAGGGAAGTTTTTGTAGGAGAGACATTTAAATAGATTCTTGAAGGATTAATTTACCAGTAAACAAGAGCCACTGGGATGGTGTCAGGGAGAGAAGGTGTAGCAGTTATAAGTAGAGAGAACAGTATGTATAAAGGATGATAGGTAAGAAAGAGCAGGTAGGTTAGAAACTATGTGGCCAGAACACTGAGAGGGGAGAAGGGAGTGAGGTCATCAGATGTGAAATTGGAAAAGTAAAGACCAAACCAGGAAACATTTTGTAGGTTCAGATAAGAGGTTTGGAATTTATTATGCTGTCCATGGAATTGAATAGAAAATTGAGTTTCTCTAGGACTCAGTTTTGTCCCTCTATAAAATAAATAGTTAGCTCAGATGAATGATAAGAACCCTATAGTTCTAAAATACAGATTCCTGAGATTATGTCAGTTATTTCTTTTGACATTCTCAGGACTGGGAACATAGTTGGGCTTACACAAATGACATGGCCCCTGTAGTGGTGTGTCACCTAGCTATCTCTTATAGTTGATCCATTTCTATTAACAGTATAAATGAATTCAATGCTACTTTGTGGAATCATCAGAAGGATATGAGAATGCAGACTTCTGGATGGGAAATTCCTTGTCTGACCAATGCATTAAGGCCCTTAAATACTTGTAAAATGATTTATGTTCCATGCAGAGAGATGCTATTAAATGAGGACAGTTTCATTGTGAAATGTGAATGTGAAAATTCACATTCTTCACAATGAGTAGCAGTGCTTCTTATGGGTTTAGTATCCGGAAGTCATTATACATACTCAAAACTCAGTGTGTGAATTACCATGTAAGATCTTTAATATAATATCTTATTTTACTGTTTTGTAACTTCTCATCTATATCAGGTCTCTGTTGTAACTATCTGTATTTAGATACTTATTGGGATAGCTGTATGTCTACTTTTATCTCTAATAAGCTTGTGCAATTGGCTTCATAACTTTAAGTGAAGTTGTTACAATTCTGGTTTATATTGAACACTTTATTTTCCTCTTTCAGGGTCTGCTCAACTGTACACAATAGCTGGTGAATCAAACAATAATATGTGGCAGGCCCTGTGATTGAAGATTGCAGGATACTAAGGCAGCCCAGTCTTTGCATTCTGATTCATTTTATCAAGCATAGGCCGATGAATGCGCTGAAAATTTCAAAAGATATTTAGATGATGGAAGTTAAAATAGACAGACTTCTTCAAAACTCCAATAAGAGCTGTTGGAAAAAAACTTATGATTTTTGTCATTTGAACATTAAACACTCCTAGCAAAGGAGATATCGTGAATGCTTTTTTGAAATGCTATTCGTTTAGTAAATACTTCTCTCTCCCTACCAAAGAAAATTATATAGGAGCTCCAGAATATTGCCCACTGTTGACCTCTTTGTCCTGTTTTTCTTCACAGACATTGATGAGTGTGCTGAAGGGCGCCATTACTGTCGTGAAAATACGATGTGTGTCAACACCCCGGGTTCTTTTATGTGCATCTGCAAAACTGGATACATCAGAATTGACGATTATTCATGTACAGGTAAACGGTGGCTATTTGTGAAATAAAATCTTTTTATGTCTTAAGTTTACTTTTAAAAATTTCTTTGACTCTCTTTTTTTTCATAAGTATACCATAAATACAACAAAATGTAAGCAAAATCATATCTTCTTGATTTGGTAGTTATTTCTTAATCTGTTCTAAAGAAAAAAAACACCTGCTTGCTCTAGATAAATATGTACTCCAATTTGGAAGATAAAAACCCTAAAAAATGAGTATATGCTACATTTATACTTAGTATTTATGCTCAAAACTTGTGTGAAATACTATGGTCAATCTGAGAAACAGTCCCTAAATGATATATGATGAAAGATTTTTGAATAGAAAAATAATAACATAAATAATGTAATTTTTTTCAGAAATAGATTTTTAGAGTTCTAGGACATGGGACTATTAAAGATAATTGAGCTTCTTCACATGTCTGAGAAGTACAATTGAGAACCACATCAAAGAAGTTTTCTATATTTTTGTTGTATGAAATACCACTCTTCTAGTATCATCTAAAGTCTTGTTAGGGATATTGTATTAGTAGTGTCTGAAGTTGGTCCTGGCTTGGGGTAATACAGCATATTCCTTTTATTCTATAGCTTTCTACCTGTAGAATATGAAAACAAAACAAAACAAAACGTGGTGCTAGAAGAGTAGCTTGAATACTATAGGATTTGAGGAAATGTGGGTGTGAAACAGAACATTTCTTTCCATCTCTATATTTTTAAATAGAAGAAACAAAAATAACATATTTTAGAAAAACAGGTAGAATCGTAAAACTGGAGAGCACCCAAAAATGTTATTCTTGTCACCTGTTTCTCTACCTCCAACTTTATGATCTTTATCAGATGCATGTGTAAACAAAACCTAGATGTTTTCAGGGAAAGAGACTCCATAATCCTCCCTAGTAAAAATATGAATCTATAATAGAAGTATCACTTTGTCTTTGTTTTAGTTTTCTGCTTCTAAGTCTTCATTATAGTGTCCATACTGTCTGCTAATTGATAGCCTTATCACAGGGAAGGATCTTCTTCTAAACTGGAATATAGTATTTATAAAAACAAAATGATGGCATTCAAAAATAATGAGAAGTGACTTCCCAATTTATGGAAAATAACTGAAGATATCCTGGAGGTAGAAGATATTTAATATAAAAATGCTGATGGATTTACAAATTCCTATCTTTTTTGTCAGTTCATCCTAAACATTTCCAAATTATGGAAACAGTTCTTCATTTTTTTAGACAAAATTTGAGTACATTGAGTGGAAGAGTTTCTTGAAGTAGGACTACAGAGATGCTTTTCAGCATAAAAAGAATATAAAAGAACAAATTATAATAAATAAATGGAATATATCATTTACTATACTATTGATAATACCAATAAATCTGAATTTCCATTTCATCTTTAACAAGAAAACTAAGATAAAACTGCTGCATCTTAGAATGCATATATTTCAAGGTGTGCTTATTAAAAATGAGTGCTAGCAATTTCAGGGGAGCCCACTGATTCTTTGGTATTATAGACTTGAAAAGCTTTTTTATATTTCCTAATGATTCTCTTTGTTTTTGTTATATTCTTAAAGTAGTGTTAGAAATTTTAAGTGAGAGGAGATGGGACATAATTTGGCCTACTGTTGAGTAAGGAGTATTTCTGCAGGGCAGGATATTTTTAAGAGATTCATTTCCGTTCTGAGTCTGTTGGATATAAATCCAAGGAATAGTTTAGCTTTCATATATTTACAGAGAGTCTTCTGCTTTGGCTTCGCCTCTCCCAGTGCACTTTCCTTCCAAATAAAATCCTACAAATTAATGTTTGTTTTTGACTACTTGGGAGGAATTTTCCCTTACCATTTCAAAGTATCTAATGATATAAATGAACTATTCCTTTGTAGGAATGTGAAGGGAGTAGAAAATGATTTTAAGAAACGCTATTCAGACTATGATTTTTTTATGCCTAAGGAACCAGAGCCAAGAATCTCAGGATCTGGCAGATGATAAAATGTATTTCTTTAATGAGGCACTAGCATTTTCAACTAACACCACTATTTCTATGCTACCACTTAAAGAGGAGAAACTTTCTTGCCCTTAAATTGTCTCTCTATTACGACTAGGTCTATGAACACAAAACTTGGATTTTTTTTTAGAGAATATGTCGATTTTATTTTTAGTCCAGAGTCAGGTGAATATTGCCAAAGCTTATTTTTTTTTAATGTTAGGCCATAGAAGGTCAACACATATTCCAGGTCTCTGTAAAGGAAATACATGTTTTCATTTTATGTCCTGGGATTGGCTCCTCCACACTTTGATATTAGGGTCTGTACACAAGTCTTAAAGAAATTACTCCCCTAATGGGACTTTGCCTTGTGACCAAAGGCTTCTAGCCTGTTCCTTTTTGAGAGCTCCCATAAGACCAGAGTAGGACTTTATTTATCTTATAAAATATTGAGATTTATTTTTTTCTAAATTTTAGTAACAGACACCCACATACTTGTAGTAGGAGACGTTCCAAAATGAATGTCAAACCATCACTGCAGAACCTGTCCCTGATGTTTGTGACTGAGCTTTTGCAATTCCATGTCCATTTTGCTTTTGTATTCCTGCCCCTCTTTCCTGTTAATGAGCCCCCTGCTAACAGAACAACAGATACTCCCAGCAGACTCTCAAAGTTGCTTATCCCATGTGGAAATTAATCATAGACATTCTAATTTAAAGAAGATTCCAAGAGCAATACACATTACTTAATAATCAAGAGCTTTGATCAATAAAGAAGCCTTCTTCTGCTTCATTTGTTTAACCTAGTAACTCTGGCATACAAATTACATATGCAAGTTGGTCAAATTGCATATTTTTTTCTTTCAGTTTCAGATGATTTGAGTTAGGTTTTCCTCATGTTCATAAAATTTTGTAGATGGAAGAATTATTAAAGATAATCTGGTTAAATCCCTTAAGTTTCAGAAATGAAGAAACTGAGGCTCAGAGAGATTGCTTTATCCATAGTTAAACATCTAGTGAGAAGCCAAGGGGGCTGGAATATGAACCTCTTTATTATAACTCTTATACTATTCACTGTTTGTCTAATTTGTAGCCATACAAAAGTAAAGGGAAATGATTCATATTTTATGTAGAAACACACTATTCAATACAGTATGTTCATTATTTAAACTGCTGTCTTTATAGGTTATTTAAGTTAATTAGCTTCAATTCCAAGAGAAATTTTTACCCTACAGATCTTATAATAATGACCCTAAATCAGAAGTTAGTGGAATAAACATGAATCACCATTTTCTGGGCCTCTGACTTTATTCCAAAGTTGTGGAAATGACTCAGTTGCACTATTTGCACAAATGATGCATTTGTTTTTGCTCTTCTAAACACATTAATGTGATTTTCCTTTCAGCGAAGGTGTTATTATTTTTTCTAATTAATGCTTCATAATTTATCTCTTTACATCGTTTCATGTTCCTATAGAAAAAATACTGGGTATCGCAAGAGAAGAAAGAGAGAGAGAGAGAGGAGCAGGAAGGAGGGAGAAAAGATAAAGGAAAGGAAGGGGGAAGGAAGAAGGGAAGGGAGAACAGAGAGAGGGAAATAGAGAAGAGAAAAAAATGGAAGGGAAGAGAAGGAAAGAAATGGAAAAGGGAAGAGAAAAGGAAAGGGAAGGGAATGGAAGAGAAAACATGAGCCAAGGTGCTTTGGGGCCCATTCTTCAGGATCTCTGAAAAAGTAACCTATTTTGTTTATGCATAACAAAGTTTCTTGATTACTTATATGGACTAATGGCTTTTTTTGGTTCACTCACATAAGCATTAATTAAATTGGGTAGATCTTCTTGAGTTTTACTGGGAATCTCTTCTTGGAACTGGCCTTGAGTAATGGAAAAAGCATGAAACATCTCTGGAAACAAAGATGGAATTGTTACCAGTGGCAAATATCTGAGTCACATGTCACTGTGTTACTGGTGGAAGATATTCGAGTTACCGGTGGTGAATCCATACAGGTCTGCAACAACCTCACTGCTTACCTCCTCAGAAGAAAGAATTCAACTGAGGACTGAGGGGCATAAGGCAGAAAAAGAGACTGAGGCAAGTTTCAGAGCAGGAGTGGAAGTTTATTAAAAAGTTTTAGTGCAAGAAAGAAGGTACACTTGGGTGACCCAAAGGACAAGTGCTGTGTTTAACCTTGATCCTAGGACTGTATAGGCCAGCCCACCTCCAATGTCTTACCCCCCTTTCCCATGATTCTTCCCTTAGGATGGGCTGCCTGCATGTGCAGTGCCCTCCTTACGCTTGGGAAGTGAGCATGCACGGTGTATTTAGGAAGTTGTATGCATGCTCATCTGAGGCTTTCTTCCCTTTTCCAGTGGAATGCCCCTGGAAAGTCATACTATGTCATTTTGTCTCTTAATGCACATGCCAGGGAAGTTGCTTCTCCCTGGCATCTGCATTCAGTTAACACTTTAGTGAGACACATGTGGACCCTCAGGAAATGGCCTTTCCCTGGTGCTGGCTGCCAGTTAATCACTTTTAAAGAAGCAATGTGATAATTGCCAAACCATCACCTAACATTCCTGGTGAGTGGAGGAGAACCCTCTCCTGCCCCACTCATGCCTGTCTAACTACCTATAACAGAATCAAGAATTTGGGGGAAAGATCTGAGTGAAGAGGCACTCATTTCAGATCTTCCTCACATTTTTCTCTGCTCTCTACTGCAATGAAAAAGGAATTCTGATTCTTCTTTTGTGTTGATGAACTCTATGTTGTGTAGTTCTTTAGAGTGGGAATAGGAGAATGGGAAGGATGGATGGGTAGAAGGGATGGAAAATTCTCTTGCCCCAGCCTAGGGATTAAATTGATCCTTTAGGGTAGTGGTTGTCAATTATGCATTCCCACCTGACAAAGGATACTTGAAAATGTCTGGAGATATTTTTGGTTATACAACTATGTGGGAAGGGGTTACTACTGGGATCTGGTAGGTAGAGGCCAGGGATGCAACTAAACATCCTGTAATATTATTAGGCTAGCTATCTGCTTAAGGAACTGCTTTATTTCCTTGGGACCCCATCAATGGGAATTTTTCTCTGGTTACCTTTCAGATGAGTGATTAATCTTCATCCTTTACAAGATATCTGGCACAGGACAGCTAGGTCCTCATCCTCCAAAAAGATTTACATGGCCCAAAATGTCAATAGTCCCAAGGTTGGGAAATCCTACTTTAGAGTCACCCAATTAAAATTGTAAGATGCATATTTTCCTTTTAACTTTTCCTGTTCCCCTTTGAATTTCCTTTAGGCCCTGTACAGGGATACTTCTCTTACTTCTTGTGGTCCCCAGTGTCCTTTTATTGTCCTTTGGCCACAAAAAGGACCCTGTTTTAAGTCCCACTCACCACTAAGTTCTTCTGTCTCCTTTCTTCTATCAAAACCCGGATTTTAGCTTAACCTAGGTGAATGATTCTCCAATGATAAAATTACAGGCCTCAGCAGAGGCAGCAGAGAAAACTTCTTAGGGCCCCTCAAATTACACTATCCTGGTGCATGCTCCATATACTTTCTACTGATTTTTACTGCTTCTATTATCCCAGGGCCTTCTGATACTGGCTTTGGTCCATGTCACATATCATAGGAGGTTTATAAAGTGTCTAAGCACAAGGAGTTCTACTAGATACTTGAGTTTTTGTTGTAAAAAAAAAAAAAAAAAAAGAGACTCCTCTGGTGTTCCTCAAGGAGTTTCACTTCTGAAAGTACTTAACTTTTTATAGCATTGAATATGCCTAGTGCTTATGTTTTATTATCTTTTTATGGTCAATTCTTTTTCTCTAACGTGGTTGATGTTGAATTTTTTAAAAAGTTATCACTAATGACCAGTGATGTCACTAATGACCAGTGATGATGAGCTTTTTTTCTTATGTTTCTTGGCCACATGAATGTCTTCTGTTGAGAAGTGTCTGTTCATATCCTTTGCCCACTTTTTGATGGAGTTGTTTTTATTCACTCTAAATTTGTTTAAGTTCCTTGAAGATTCTAGATATTAGCTTTTTGTCAGATGGATGGATTGCATAAATTTTCTCCCATTCTGTAGGTTGCCTGTTCACTTTGATGATAGTTTCTTTTGCTGTGCAGAAGCTCTTTAGTTTAATTATACCCCATTTGTCAATTTTGGCTTTTGTTACCATTGCTTTTGGTGTTTTAGTCATGAAGCGTTTGCCCATGCCTATGTCCTGAATGGTATTGCCTAGGTTTTCTTCTAGGGTTTTTATGGTTTTAGGTCTCATGTTTAAGTCTTTAATCCATCTTACTTTTTGTACCAGGTGTAAGGAAGGGGTCCAGTTTCAGTTTTCTGCGTATGGCTGGCCAGTTTTCCCAAAACCATTTATTAAATAGGGAATCCTTTTCCCATTGCTTGTTTTTGTCAGGTTTGTCAAAGATCAGCTGGTTATAGATGTGTGGTGTTATTTCTGAGGCCTCTGTTCTGTTCCATTGATCTATATATCTGTTTTGGTACCAGTACCATGCTGTTTTGGTTACTGTAGCCTTGTAGTATAGTTTGAAATCAGGTAGTGTGATGCCTCCAACTTTGTTCTTTTTCTTTTTTCTTTTTTTTTTTGAGACAGAGTCTTGCTCTGTCGCCCAGGCTAGAGTGCAGTGGTGCGATCTTGGCTCACTGCAGGCTCTGCCCCCCGGGGTTCACACCATTCTCCTGCTTCAGCCTCCTGAGTAGCTGGGACTACAGGTGCCCGCCACCTCGCCTGGCTAATTTTTTGTATTTTTTGTAGAGACAGGGTTTCACCATGTTAGCCAGGATGGTCTCGATCTCCTGACCTCGTGATCCCTTTTTGCTTAGGACTGTCTTGGTTATGTGGGCTCTTTTTTGGTTCCATATGAAATTTAAACTAGTTTTTTCTAATTCTGTGAAGAAAGTCAATGGTAGCTTGATGGAGATAGCATTGAATCTATAAATTACTTTGGGCAGTATGGCCATTTTCATGATATTGATTCTTCCTATCCATGAGCATGGAATGTTTTTCCATTTGTTGTGTCCTCTTATTTCCTTAACCAGTGGTTTATAGTTTTCCTTGAAGAGGTCCTTCACATCCCTTGTAAGTTGTATTCCTAGGTATTTTATTCTCTTTGTAGCAATTGTGAATGGGAGTTCACTCATGATTTGGCTCTCTGTTTGTCTGTTTTTGGTATATAGGAATGCTTTTGATTTTTGCACATTGATTTTGTATCCTGAGACTTTGCTGAAGTTCCTTATCAGCTTAAAAGAGATTTTGGGCTGAGACAATGATGAAATACCATCTCACACCAGTTAGAATGGTGATCATTAAAAAGTCAGGAAACAACAGATGGTGGAGAGGATGTGGAGAAATAAGAACACTTTTGCACTGTTGATGGGAATGTAAATTAGTTCAACCATTGTGGAAGACAGTGTGGTGATTCCTCAAGGATCTAGAACCAGAAATACCATTTGACACAGCAGTCCCATTACTGGGTATATACCCAAAGGATTATAAATCATTCTACTATAAAGACACATGGACATGCATGTTTATTGCAGCACTATGCACAAGAGCAAAGACTTGAAACCAACCCAAATGTCCATCAATGATAGACTGGATAAAGAAAATGTGGCACATATACATCATGGAGTACTATGCAGCCATAAAAAACGATGAGTTCCTGTCCTTTGCAGGGACATGGATGAAGCTGGAAACCATCATTCTCAGCAAACTAACACAGGAACAGAAAACCAAACACTGCGTGTTCTCATTCATAAGTGAGTGTTGAACATTGAGAAAACATAGACACAGGGAGGGGAACATCACACACCAGGGCCTGTTAAGGGGTAGGGGGATAGGGGAGGGATAGCATTAGGAGAAATACCTAATGTAGATGATGGGTTGATGGGTGCAGCAAACCACCATGGCACGTGTATACCTATGTAACAACCTGCACGTTCTGCACATGTATCCCAGAACTTAAAGTATAATTAAAAAAAAAAGAATTTCAAATCTTTTAAATGTGGTCTCATAAGACAATGTGTGAAGGATCTCAATTAATGGTAGTGGAATAAATGGCTGGTAATTTGAGGAAAAATTCAGTTTTGACTCATACCTCATATACCACACAGATGCATGCACACCCACACACATGCACACACTCTCTCTCTCTTTTATTTCTCTCTCCAGTGAAATATTAAATGAGTTAAATATTTTTATTTAAAGAAGTTATCACTAGTGTCCTGTTTGTCAGTCTTGTTTAATTTGCTAATTATGGAGAAAGAGTGGTGAATTTTATGATGATATTTTCTTCACTTTTCCTCATCACTATTGATCTTCTAGCCTTAAAAGAGTCTTGGATACTATTTTTGGATGCAAAAGGTTACAGAAAAGAATTTACTGCTGGGCAACTAAAGCAAAGATTTTAAGTCAGTTGTAACCCATGCATGCCCCTTTCTCAAACATTGCTCTGTGTGTTTAATTTATTTAAAAATAAAGCCAGAAAGGTAATTTGTTTGATGGATTTAAAGAAATGATATGTTGAAAAGGCAGCAATGTTATTGTTTGTATTCTAACTTCTTCCCCAAAAACTTATATTGCAGCAAAAATTTATTGTATGGACAAACAGTACCTTCATATCAGCTATTTAAAAATAACTTTCAATGGATTTATCAAAATCACAAGTACAGAACAAAACAGATAATTTATCGTGTGTGCATGTACCATAATAATTACTGGTATATAAATGGTAAAGGAAGTAAGAATACTGGGGACAATGACAGAGTAGATAGGGCCACAAGAAACACAGATTGAGGAGGACGATAACAAAGGGCCAGAAGTGGAAATATGCGTATCAGCTTTCACAAAAACATTAAACAAAGTTATTTTAGTTGTAAAGTGCCTTGTACACTTTTCCTTTAGTAAAATGCTTACTGCAAAAGAAATGTTTAATGAACACTAGCTGTTTTTATTGTGACTCTTATGGTTAGACAAGTTCTTATCTTGAGGAAATGTCTTATTTCTCAATGGGACTCTTTCAACTGGGCACTTTTCTCTGGTTAATTTTAAACTGAGTTGTGAACTTACATGAGATAGCTTTGCTGGAGCAATGGACTCAATGTGTTATTGTTTATTTGACTGTACTTCTTCTGTACCTGTGAATAAGGGCTTAAAAACCTTGATGTAACTGAGTAACAGTTACTCTGGAAGTTGGAAAATTCCTTCCTTTGGAGGATTTGTTGTACTTCCTAGGAAGAATTTCCAGAATGAATGTTAGATTGTGATACCCAGGGACTAAATGGAAACATTCAGGGTTTCACAATACTAATCTGCCTGGGGTAAAGAATAGCACCTCTAAACAATCAGCAGGTCTGGGCCATTCTCAAGCAGGACAGATTTTGTGAGCCTGGCTGCTTCTGTGTGGATTTATTTTAGAAAGAGCCACAGTCAACAATCAGACAATCCTACCATCTGGCCACTAGTTGCCATCACTATTGGAAATGACTTTTGAATTTTTGTGAACAACCATTTCAAATTTTCTTTTCCTGAAATCAGCATTGCAAACTATCATGAAATTGTGGCATATATCAGCCTTTTTATAAAACATGAAAATCAGACAACTTTAGGTTTTAAAATGTAAAGTATGCCCCCTAAAGCTAAATGATGCCTCATTCATTTCCTGTGGTTCATTATCTATTATTACAATGTTACTTATTAAGTAATTTGAAAATATAAACATGATCACAAAAGCAAATTAAAATACCAGGCCCTAGGACTCAAAGAATTAATGATGAAAAACTGTTTCTAAGCAGACATAATCCAGGAAGCATCTCTAGAAAAGCACGTACTCTGGTTTCCAGGAAGGGTTAATGTTTCGAAAACTTCAGGCCACATTTAGAA
This sequence comes from Pongo abelii, assembly GCF_028885655.2. Taxonomy (NCBI): domain Eukaryota; kingdom Metazoa; phylum Chordata; class Mammalia; order Primates; family Hominidae; genus Pongo; species Pongo abelii. The sequence goes on along the minus strand of NC_071995.2, from coordinate 42,298,859 downwards.
AACTCACAGAGAACAGAAGTGAGATGTGTCTCCACAGTTACTGAGGAGGCCAAGGCAATGTGCTTATCTCTTTTCTGAAACACATATGTGCATGCATACAATTAGCAGTCAGCTCAAAATGGAACAGGCTCAAAGGCTCTGGGAGCTGAATTGCCTTTTTAAAGATGAAAAGCTTGGAAAGGAGTCTGTGCTCTCTGAATCTGTCAGTGAGTGGGGGAAGCACACCAGCTTCAATGTAGTGGCTTTTAGGCTTGTCAGAGCCTTTATGTAGCGTCATATGCATCTGTCGTATCCATATACAACCTGCAGCCCAGCTGGCCATAGTTTGGTCTTTAGAGCACCAGTGGCATGTTTCCCTGTGAACCTGCCTCTCTGCAAGCTCACCTGAGGACTGAGATGGTGGGAGCCGCCTTATTAGCAAGCCTCATCTACTTTGACTTATTAGTCAAACCCTAATTTACCTTTGTCCCAAATGGATGTATTAGTTGTTTCACTTCAAGATTTTTATATGAAAAGCAGAGAGCTGAAAACTCTCCTAGGGGAATAAAAGGATTATACATGCCAGGAGTGTAATAATAACGGTGTCTTAGCAACAGACACCTGTAGAGGAGAGGCTTGCTGAATTTGAAGCTCAACAGATGCCTTTCATTTCCTTTCTTGATTGTTGGCTTTGACATGTTAGCCAGGATGAAATTTGACCTTCCTTGTGACTTATCACCTTTTGAGTGCTCCATGGAGCAGAGTTCATCTTCCCATTCTGCTGCTGATCTAATGTTGCAGTGGGTGTATAACCTCCTGGTGACATTGCCTTGCCTCGCTGCTTTTCTTTCCTCCCCAGCCCGGGGTGCCTCTGCAGTGTCACATTCATGACAAGTCATGGTTTTGGGCCCTGAGATAGAGTTTCTTCCCCCAAATCAGAAGCCTCATCTCTGCTGTGTGCTTCTGTTGGGGTGAGACACAGCCACACTGACTGCTTGGAGAGTGTTTCCTTACTGTGTCTGTGGGTCAGGAATCTAGTTGTGGAATAGCTGCATTCCAGTAGGAACTGACATCCTATTACTTTTGCTGTAAACTATTGGTTAGAAGCAAATCACTAGGTCCAGCCTACACTAAACTGCAGGGGATTACACAAAGGCATGGCTAGCAGGAGATAGATATCATAGGGGACCATTTTAGAGACTGACTACCACAAACGATGAGTATTATATGTAGTTAATTAACCCACTTCAGCCAAGTACAGATAAACTGTATCAGGTTGAAGGACAAGAGTAGAGAGAGTTAGTAGTAAAAACGTATGGTGTAGGAACTGTGTGTGAGTGATTGTGAAAAACCCATAAGCTCTCACACATTTCTTTTACTTTTCTTTACACCAGAGCTTTCATATAGGTACGTGGTAGAGTTATTGTCCAATTTAATAGATGGGAATAGTGTAAATCAATCATTACAGCACAATATGGTACAATTTGTTACAAAAAAATGTGCAGAGAGCTGTGGGGAGCTCAGAGAAGGCAGTGAGTCATCTGGCTGAAACCTGGGTATGGCCACACATCACCAACTAAGTGACATTGAAATTGAGGTTTTTAAGGATGAACAGACATTTCAAGAGAGAAAGAAGTGAGAGAAGACATTTCAAGAAGCAGGAAGAGTAGGTTGTTGTATAATAGCAAGTTTAGTGTGAATGGAATTGTAAGAGATTAAGCCAGAAAGTCTTATAGAAAATTCTAAGACACATTTATGGTTTCTGAAACATTTCCGACAGTCTATAGACATTCTAATTAAGATGTGCAACTTTAAGTGTTAACGCTTTGTTTTGTCTTTGTTGTATGTTATTTTTCTTTTTTGCTGAAAAATTGTTAAATTGATGAGACTTCCAATAATCAATGCAGGCCTAGTATTAAGGTGATATGGTATTACATTTCAAAGAAGGCAGAAGGTTTTGTTGGTGTTCTTGGAACTCCATGAAAGCAAATTTTCAGTGTGGCCTAGTGAGAGCTGATTTTAGAATTTTTCTCAAAAATTCATTACCATTAAGTTGTTATCTGAGGAATTTTAAAAATGATTTGCAAAAATATAGTGAACTACAACAACTAACAACAACAATCAGATTCTGACAGGAAATGGCGTAGAATCTCTTTAGTTCGTCCAAATCAAATCATGATCTTTCCCTGACCCCCTTTTCTCCAGGATCATTTTGTGGCATTTTAGCTTGTGGATAATAACTCACTCAGGCTTCTTAGATATGAATTCTTCTTCTATTATCCACCAGTTGTGATGATGAACAATTTGCCTAACTCTTTAGTCTCAGTTCCTTCATCTTTAAGATGGAATGATGTTACATACCTTATATGTTGTTTTTATAACAGAATAAGAAAAAAGTGTGTAAAGTAGTTAGTATGATACCTGGAACATAATAAGCACTCAATAAATAATACTTGTTATTATTGTTGGTATTTGTGGGTTAGAATAAAAGCCCTCCAAAAATGTTCACATCCTAATCCCCAGATCTGTGAATAATATGCTACCTTACATGGCACAAGGGACTTTTCAGATATGATTAAGGTTAAGGACCTTGAAATGAGGAGCTTATCCTGGATTATTCAGGTGGTCCCAATCTAATCACATGAGTCGTTAGAAGAAACTTAAGAGGGAGATGTGACTATGGAAGACTGGTCAGAGACATGCAACCTTACTGGATTTGAAAATAGATAAGGAGTCATGAGCAGGAACATAGACATCCTCTAGCAGCTGGAAAAGGCAAGGAAACAGATTCACCACTAGAGCCTCCAGGGAGAAACGCAGGCCTGTGGACATTGTGATTTTAGCCTGGTAGATGTATTTTGGACTTCTGACCTATGGAACTATAAATAAATATAGTTCAAGCTACCAGGTTTAATTTGTTATGGCAACAATAGAAAACTAATGCACTATTACTATTAGCTAACACTGTTGACTTGTCCATAACTATATTTAAAAATGATTTTTAGTTCCCATTTTTCCCTCATGATTGAAGAAAATAAATAATTCTGGAGCAAGTTTGGTGTTTCTGGAGAGATAGTCTCTATAAACTATCTCTCTTAGATATCTCTATTAGATATCTCTTAGAGGGATAGTCTGTTGAGGAGAAGAGGATTCAGTTCATATTTATGCCTAAATTCCTCACTTTAATGATTGAGTTGCTTTTTCCATATTTGGTTTTTGCTGTAAAAATGAGGGGTGCTCAACATTTTTAGAACATTTTCATTGTCTGTTTCCAGTGAACATAAACACACAAACACAAAATCACACAGAAATAGACTATACATTTACCCAACATATTTTATATAAAATAAATATATAGCATATTTCTCATCTGCCCTTTTTTAGGAGATTCTGAACTTAATAATGTGGAGGAAGTTCACAGACAGTAAGTTTTGAAACTATCAAAAATGTAGATTTAGATGGTTATTGGGGATATCGTTGTTGTCATAATCTTCAGAATGCAGGATTGTTGAGAATGACCTTTTAATGCAGGAGTACTCTATGCCAGCAAGGCTATTTCTGAGCCATCCATTAGTGACCTATGGGCCACAATTAGCTCTCAATGGGGATTTATTTGGCTTTTGGGTGTCTTAATGATTCAACACTTAAAAATTCAAAATATTTTGTCATTAAAATCTGGATTTCCAGCCAGATTTTCAGATTAACCCTTTTAATTTTGGATCTGCATTGCTGTACCTCAACTATCAATTACAGCTGAAATAGTAACAGCCTTCTTAGAAGAAGGTCTCTCCTCTCCTAGTCACTGAGATTCAGCAGTTCCAGTAGAAAAACGTGTTCAGATAAATACTAGGAATTCTTATAGCCATCCTGTTTCACCCATTTGCTTTATCTGTCTGTCCCACAAATTGGAGCATTTTTGGCTTGTAACCCATGATTTATGGTGTTCAAGTGATCATAAATATGATCATCTTAAACCATGGAGATTTTACTGTAAGAATTAATGTCAAAGGTTTGTCTTCTTTATGAGTCATATTCTTACTAGATTCACAAGTCACACTGAAATAAACCCCAGAAGAATCAGTAGACACTTCAATAAATTTTGAATCATCTGCATTAGTTTTCCTTTCAAAATTAAATTATAATAACCTTAAATAGTATAGTCACAGAGAGAATATATATATCATTATAGTGTAGTATCAGCTGCCCAATTTTAAAATCTAGAAGTTTAATTTATTGCAAAGTGTATAACAGAAAAAATTGTTTAGATCAACAGACGCACAAGATTTGTCAGTAAAGTAGAAAATATCCTTGGAAATGAAACTATTGAATACTGAATTTTGTTTTGGCTTTTAATAGCTTTGGATTTTTACTCTACTTATGTTACCATAAAAAAATTCCATTGACTGTATGTCTTAAACCGGTGATCCCCAACCTTTTTGGCACCAGGGACTGGTTTCATGGAAGACAGTTTTTTCCATGGACAGGTGGGGTTGGGTAGGGATGGTTTCTGGATGAAACTGTTCCACATTAGATTCTCATAGGAGCATGCAACCTGGATCCCTTGCATGTGCAGTTCATAATAGGGTTCGTGCTCCTATGAGAATCTACTGATGCTGCTGCAGTAATGCTTGTTCACCTGCTGATCACCTCCTGCTGTGTGGCCCAGTTCCTAACAGGCCACAGACTGGTACCAGTCCACGGCCCAGGCCTTGGGGACCCCTGGCTTAAATAACAGAAATTTATTTTAGTTTTTCACTTTTCTGGAGGCTAGAAGTCCAAGATCAAGGTTCAGCGCAATTTAATTTCTGGTGAGGGCTCCCTTCCTGACTTGCAAACAGTTGCCTTTTCACTGTGTCCTCATGTGGCCTTTAGGAGCAGGCAAAGAAAGAAAGACAGAGACTTCTCTGTATCTCTTCTTATAAGGACAATTAACCTATTGGATCAGCGCCCCACCCTTATATCTTTATTTAACCTTAATTACTTCCTGAAAGGCCCCATCTCCAAATACAGCCACATTGGGGTTAGGGCTTCAACATATAAATTGGGGGGTGGGGCCAGGCATGGTAGCTTACACCTGTAATCCCAGCACTTCGGGAAGCCAAGGCAGGCAGATCACTTGAGGTCAGGGTTCGAGACCAGCCTGGCCAACATAGTGAAACCCATCTCTACCAAAAATACAAAAATTAGCCAGGCGTGGTGGCAGGCGCCTGTAATCCCAGCTACTCCGGAAGCTGAAGCAGGAGAGAATTGCTTGAATCTGGGAGGTGGAGGTTGCGGTGAGCTAAGATCACACCACTGCGCTCTAGTCTTTTTTTTGAGATTCTGTATCCAAAAAAAAAAAAAAAAAAATTGGGGGGTGGAAGCAGGTAAAGACATTCAGTCCATAACAGTCAGTCTGTTCTTCAATATCTTCAATAGATGTAATATCTTTTAAAAGGGAATAGCAGTCAATGACTTGTAAGGAGGTAACAAGATATTATAAGAATAAAATGTAATTATCCAAGGGAATACATCACCTAGATTCATTTTGCAGGATTTCATTGTAAGTTAATCAATGAAAGAGAATATGTTACAATTTGCAACTCCTTTGAGAGGAGTGCAGCCTGAGGCTGTAGGTTTTAGCTTGCCTGATATTAATGACGTTTTTTATTTTATTCAGCTTCCCTTTACACACATTGTAATTAGTGGTATTACCCTTCCTTTAGCAGTAATTCCTTCCACATTCCTATGCAGAATTTGATGAGTCCGGTGATAAACAACTGATAGCACTTAGTGGGAAGAGCCCTGTGCGGCTGCCAACTAAATGCTCCTGTGATCACAGGCAACTCTCAGTCTTTTTGAATCTCAGTGTCCTGTTAGCAAACGGGGAAAATATGATTTCTTTGTTTGTAGTCAAGGTTTTCAGTTGCGAATAATAAGAAAAACGGGCTGTCTTAAGCTTAAAGAGATTTCCTGGCAGGGTATGGGGCCTCAAAGAATACACATAAAGCTTGAGGAGCAGTCTGGAAAATGTGCAGAGACCAAGTCATCTCTGAAGCCTTCAATGCTGTGACAGTCTTCTCAGGGTGGGGCAATTGTAGTATGTATCACCCCTGCCACTGGGGACCACTGCAGGATGTGGGGACACAGAGCACCGAAAGTGAATTCTGACTATCTCTTTGCCTTCCACTTACTCACTCTACATTCAGAATTCCTGGGCAGAAGCTTATAGTTGTATTAATTTATGTTGCAAGACCGTGGATTTGCCAAGTGGCAGCAGGTTGATGGGACAGAAAGCATCTTGCCTCTTTTGGCTTCTGTAGTGGTAGGGGCACCCTGCCTCCTACCTAGAATCACACAGTGGACGATGTTTCCAAAACAGAGAGGTGGTTCAGATGCTAGATTACCAAGGCAGGCAGGCAGGCAGGCAGACAAGAAGGAGGGAGGGAGGGAGGGAGGAAGAGAGAAGGAGAAAAATAAGGAAGGATCTACATTGTCCTTTCTCTTTAATCTGCTTGGTTGGTGTGCTGTTCTAGGACAAGATTATACATCAAAGAATGTTCAAAGCATTATGAAAATGTAAGATGGCATTGTGGCTGGGCACAGTGGCTCAAGCCTGTAATCCCAGCACTTTGGGAGGCCAAGGTGGGCGGATTGCCTGAGGTCAGGAGTTCAAAACCAGTCTGGCCAACATGGTGAAACCCTGTCTCTACTAAAAACACACACACACACAAAAGCTGGGCGTGATGGCATGCGCCTGTAATCCCAGCTACTTGGGAAGCTGAGGCAGGAGAATCACTTGAACCTGGGAGGCGGAGGTTGCAGTGAGCCGAGATCGTGCCACTGCACTCCAGCCTGGGCAACAGAGCAAGACTCTGTCTCAAAAAAAAAAAAAAAAAAAAAAAATATATATATATATATATATATATATATGATGGCGTTGTTATTCCCACTGCCACAATCTCAGTTCAAGCCTTCATTTTTTTTTACCTGAAAATATTAGATATGATACTATCTCATTCTCTGTAAGTTTTTACCTCTTCATTATGACCTCAATTTTGTCACCAGCTTTGTCTTCACATGCAGTGTAGTTGTTTCCCTCTCTAGAAACTTCGTTGACTTCTCATCGCCCACAGAGTAACACTCACACACCTTAGTAGAGCAGTCTTCCTTTCTAGTTTCATGTCTTTTTACAGCTTCTGTGTCCTCAAACCACAGGCTTCTGCTTTGCAAAACTATTATAGTAGAACTTGTTAAGGTACCACACTGTAATTCAAATGCTGATGTAGCTGGATCCAGCCCCCTTAACCTGGGGTGAACTAAAGGTCTTAGCTTTTTTGGGCTGAGGGAGGAAGAAGGGAAATAGGAAGTGACTGACTCATGATCATTTGAGGATTTAGCAGTTAAATTCGAAACATATTTAACATTGCAAGGATTTGACAGAAGGCATATGCTGAACCTTCTTTCTAGTGGGAGGAAGCTTCAGTGCTTCCAACACGTGTCATTCCCAGAGTCCAGCCCTATAACTCTCCCCATCTGTTTCTGCCTGCCTCTTCCACACAGTGGAGCCACCTCCAAGCATAGTGACCTGTGCAGCAATCTCCACTGCTCTCTTCTACTTTGAGTCAGAAAACTGAATAGCTACACTGCCTAAAACCAAGAGTGGCAAGGACTCCTTGACCCTCACCTTCCAACCACATGATGCATCACCTAGTAACTGGACAACGAATTGAAAAATTTTTTTTGTCATTAATCTCAGAACATTTCTACCTTTATTTTACTAGATTGGATTTTGACACCCCACTTATCCCATTATGGCAAGTTTTATTACACATTTTCTAAGAATGTCTTAGCTGATGTGGTTTTCATTGGCCAGAACAGCCATCTTTATTTTTTATTTTTTTCTTCACTTATTGAGATTCTATTCACCTTCTGTTGCTTAATAAACAGCTCCCACTTGTATAAGTTTCTTTGTGTCTTCTCATTAGAAAGTGGGATAATTTAGCAGCCAATGGATCGAAACTCAGATGGATTTAGTATTCACCTTCCTAGTCACAGAATGACATTTTCAATAGATTTTTTCATCTGCATTTCTATAGCTCTTAATTAAATCTGTTTGATTTTATATTAGTTATTTACACATCCATCTTCCCTTATTAAATTATATGTTATTTGAAGACAGGCTTTATGTCTTTTTCATCTCTATGCAGCAGATATCCCTGTTGAGATATCTGCTAGATGAGAAAGCTAAATCTCAGAGAGGTTGAATAACTTGCTTAAGTTGTCAGATTTTCTAAGTGGAGGAACCCTTATTCAAATAGGGAGAGGAAAAAACATTTGGCTACTCTTCTTCCATCACTTTAGGGAAAGCAAAACCATTCCTAGAATTTATGTGAACTAGACATGTGGTTGTAAACTGGCTAACTCAGTCTCATCCTCAAATTCGTGTTCTTTAGGTTATATATCAGTGCCAGTCCCAGATGGGTTTGTGTAGGTGCCCTGCTACCCACTCCTTGGCATTTCCCTTTATGCTCTTGGTTTTTGGTGTCCTCAAATTCTAGATGTTTAGAATGCATATGTGCTATTGCACTGTGGAAGGTTGTCTTGAGCAGAATGCCGCAGGATCTGTGCTTACTATGTGCTGGACACAATGCTTACAACCCTTTATATGCATTTTTTATTTAATCTTATTAACCATCTTTTAGGTCAGTACTATTGTTATTTCCCATTTTATGTATGAGGAAACTGAAGCTAGAGAAGTTCAAGTAGCATCCCAAATTTGTAAGCTTTTAAGTAGTAGGACTACTTAGGGAAGCAAAATTAAAGTATCTCAGTAGTATTTTGACTTAGCATTCAAAATAGTTACACTGCCTAAGAGTGATTTGTAAGCTCCATTCACTCAAGTTTTTCTCTGATTTCTTTCCTTAAGTTGAACTTTTCACTGCACATTCACTAGGCAGTACAGTAGTCCCCTCTTATCTACAGTTTCGCTTTCCGTGGCTTCAGTCATCCGTAGTCAGCCAAACTCTGCAACAATCCAAAAACGGTTGAGTACAGTACAACAAAGTATTTTGAGAGAGAGAGCACATTCACATAACTTTGATTACAGTATATTGTTATAAGTGTTCTATTTCATTATTGTCACTAATTTCTTACCATGCTGAATTTGGACATTAAACTTTATTATGAGTATGTACTTATAAGAAAAACATAGCAGACATAGAGTTTGGTACTATTTGTGGTTTCAGGCATTCACTGCAGGTCTTGGAACATATTCTCCATCAATAAGCAGAGACTATTCTATTGTACTGTCCACAAGATCACTCTGGAGCCCAACCACTTGTGTTTGAAATCTGGTTATGCAGCTTATTAACTGTGTGACCTTTTGGAAGTTGCTTAACTCTCAGTGCTTCCATTTCCCTTATATAAAATGGGAAGGAAATTAATATCTCACACTTGCTGTAAGGGTTAGATGAGTTAATATATATGTGAGATATTTTCAGTAGTGCCTAGAACAAGTGGTTTTAAAAAATACATATTTATTAACTGCTATTTGGAAGGCATATGCTTGATGCTATGGAGGATAAAAAAAAAGACATATACCCTTGCAGACTTTATAATCCATGAAGGGAGGTGGAAATGTTTTTATTTAGTCATTCAACTAAAATTAATAAAAGACAAAGTGAATTGATTGCTAAACAGAGTTATAAGCTATGTGCTATGGTCATTTGCTCATGTAAAATTCTAATGATGAATGCAAGATGAGGGTAAAAAGAGTATAATATACTATAATATACTGGATAAACATTGGCTGGAGTTAGGAATTAAGGAGTGTATAGACAGACTTATCACATACTAACTGGGAAACTCAACCAGTTACTAACCCTCCCTGACACTCTCTTTTGTTAAAATGGAAAAATTATACCTACCTTTTAAAGGCCTTTTAAGGATTAAAAATATTAAAAGGTATTTAAAGTGCCTATAGGATTGGCTGTGAAATAACATGTGGTTGATTAGATAATATGAAATTCTATTACTCAACTATGAAAGGGATTATTGTACCCAAGGAGCAAATTGGGATTTAAAATAAGAAAATGTTTCTCTCCCAATCTTACCCACTTTTGCCTCGTTCACCACCCGTTTGCTAACACCATGAACACTAAGGCCACCCTTGATTCCTCTCTCCTTCTGAACACCCAATTTATATACATGTCCTTTGTTTTAGTTTTCAAAATAAAAAGCTTAAATCCACACCCTTGTCTCTGTCTCCCTCCCATTATAGAAGTCTAAGTCAGCAAATTGTTGTCACTACTATATTGGTTTGTTACATTTGCTTTTGCTATCTCCAGTATGTTCTGCACACAGCAGCCAGAGTAATAATTTAAAAGTAAACAATTGGCCCATGTTCTGCCCTTGCTTATTGCCATTTAGTGGCTCCCTATTACAAAGCTATCGTGTGTCCCCTCCCTCCCTCTCCTAACTTGTCTCGTTCCACTTGATGTCTTGCTTCTCATATTTAGTCTCATTGGCCTCTTATTTCCTAGAAGAAATTTCAGTCTTCTTTTTTCTTCATGAATTTTCTATATTCTGTCCTATTACTTGAAACATAATTCTTCCCTCTCCTTTTGCACAGTTGGCTCTTACCCATCCTCTATATTTTAACCTAAAAATTACCTTTTCTGCCTGCTCTATCTAAATAGTCTCTTCCCCATCCACTGGGGTTCTATTATGTTTCCTTCAGAAGCTAACAGTCACAAACTTTTTTTTTTCTTCCTGTCTTTCTCCTGCTTCTGTACACCCACAAAGCAAGGATAATGTCTGTTGTTTCTGCTTTGTTCATCAGTGGACACCCAGAATGGTTCCTAGGAGGTATAGATGAATGAGTATCAGCAGACATTTGGGACCATTAATTTAGTCAATAAATATTAGCTACCAAGAGCATCAAAGCACATTACATCAGAGTTCTAAGGAATAAAAAAAAGGTATAGTGAGTATGCAGTGTTGTGTGTGTGTATATATATATATACACACTTTGTCTGGTATAGGATGTCTTTTACTTTGTCTGGTATAGGATGTCTTCAGGGTTTATTAGGTCCTTCAGAAGATTGACAGTCAAATAGCTCTTCATCCAAAAGCTGAGCCTGCATCAAATGAAGACTTTCCCTCCTTTGTCATATCCAGTTGCAATACTCACCTTATTCTTCTAGAGGAGAAGTTTAGGGCATATCTTTTAAATAGCAGTAGGTGGTCTTTCATTTCTTCGTTACCTTGCCTAGAATTTATCTCAGATCTATTATACAAAATTCAACTCAATTACATGCCACACTGTGAACTCACTGTCTGTCAGTCCTGCTAGCACCTTACTCATATTTATTGCTTTTTACAAAAACAAGCCTATTTTGTCTGTATTTTTTTCTTCTGCTGCTACATAATGGCCTGAATTTCTTATTCCAAGATTTGTCTCCACAGAGGAATAGAATGAGGTTGTTAATCTTGCACTGGCCTCTGTTCATAGTCTAATAGCTGAATCTTCTTTTGTAACAGTAGTAAATGTAAGTTTGAGACACTTACAGCCCAAATGTTCTTTTAGTATTATTCCTTTACAGTTTGTCTTGTCCTATCTAACATCTATCTGATTAGATAGGTTTTCCTGGTGAAATCATTGTTATTGTTCCAAGTAGAAACTCTTGCCCATGTTTCTAACTCCTTTTTAAGGTCTTTTAAGTATTTGTTGAAAGTACAGACACACTTTTTTGTTGTTGTTCATTTTCCAAAATCTGCATCATTATGCACATAATAGAACCATTCCAGAAAAACGAATTTGGATAATATTTATCAATAGAAACTCTACTGAAATTCAGGGGAAACCAAATACACATATTTTGAAAAGCTTGGCATTGGTTAATATAAATATACTGCATCTACGTGGAACCCTAAATTTGCTACTTTCTTGTTGCTACATGATTTCTTTTGTATATGTATGATTTTTCTTTCAGATATAGATGTAATATGTACACAAGATATAGTGAAAACAGAGGAGGCCAAAGAAGAAAATTAAAATACCCCAGTATCTCATTTTTTAGTGATACTGCTGTTAATATTTTATCTTTTTTTTCCCTTTGGAAGGTCTGAACCTCATGTTAATATTTTAGACATAACTTTTTATTCTTTTATCTACACATGCAATGCCTACATACCTTTGTAAATTACATTGGAATTATACTATCATAATGTTTTTTAATCTTAAAATGATCAACTTGTATGAATATTTTATCATATCAATATTTCACAACATAATTTAGAATGGTATTGTAGCTCTATAAAATCAACTATAATTTTTTCAGCCAGTCATATATGGTTGAAATATTTAGCTCTTTCTAGAATTTCACTCTTATAGATAGTATGTGGTATAGACTTTTGTAATCCTCCCTGATAATATTCTTAGGATACACTTCTATGGTATTATTAGGCCTCAATTGTGTGCATTTTAATACTTTAATACATAATATAAAATTTTCATCTGAAAGTTTGTAGGAGTTTACATTTTTATCAGAAGTATATGAGAAGGCTGGTTCTCTGAATTCGTGTTTGTATTGAAACTGTTTTCCTTTTATAGGTTTAAATGTGTGTATGTGTGGAAGGGTATGTATCTTGGTGCTTTTAATGTCTTTTTATTGTGGTAAGAACACATAACACGAGATCTAACCACTTCACAAATTTTGTTTTGTTTTGTTTTTGAGAGGAATCTTGCTCTGTCTCCCAGACTGAAGTGCAGTGGCGTGATCTCGGATCACTGCAACCTCTGCCTCCTGGGTTCCAGTGGTTCTCCTGCCTCAGCCTCCCAAGTAGCTGGGATTACAGGTGCACACCACCATACCCAGCTGATTTTTGTATTTTTAGTAGAGATAGGGTTTCATCACGTTGGCCAGGCTGGTCTTGAACTCCTGACCTTAGGTGATCCACCCGCCTCAGCATCCCAGAGTGCTGGGATTGCAGGCATGATACACCATGCCCGGCCACTTCTTCACAAATTTTAAGGGACAATATTGTTAACTATAGACACACTGTTTTATAGCAGACCTCCAAAACTTATCTTTTTGGGTAACTAAAACTTTGTGCCCATTGAACAGAAACTTCCCATTTCCGCCTTCCCCCTTACTCCTAGCATCCACCATTCTACCTGCTATTTCTTTGACTTTGACCATCTTATATATTTTATATGAGTGGAATCTATGAACATTGTTTTATTATGTGTGTATTGACTTTTTTTTTCCTTTTGTGAAATGCTTATTCATGTCCTTTGACTCTTTAATCTATTTTGGCTGTTGATATTTTTCTTATTGATTCCTAATGAGTGTTTTCAACGTCTTTTTCAGTTTGGATAGAATACTTTTCAGGTTAAGAATCATCTATGAACCCTTGCCTAGATGTTAGGCTAGGAGCACATTGCACCTGCTCACATGTATCCCTGCTGACTCATAAATCAAGTTGCAGGAAAGTGCAATAGTGACTGCATGGATCAATCCTTTCTCACTTTACAAAAGCCTGTGAATTAGGAAAGGAAGGAAATATTGTTCCCATTTCATAGAGGAGAAAATTGTGACTCCAAAAATGAAGAAACTGGGCCGGGCACGCTGGCTTATGCCTATAATCCCAGCACTTTGGGAGGCCGAGGCGGGTGGATTGCCTGAGCTCAGGAGTTCAAGACCAGCCTGGGCAATACTGTGAAACCCTTTCTCTAGTAACATACAAAACATTAGCCGGGCGTGGCAGCATGTGCCTGTAGTCCCAGCTACTTGGGAGACTGAGGCAGGAGAATTGCTTGAACCCGAGAGGCAGAGGTTGCAGTGAGCCGAGATCCCACCACTGCACTCCAGCCTGGATGACAGAGCAAGAGTCCATCTCAAAAAAAAAAAAAAAAAAAAAAAGAAAAATGGAGAAACTAGTACAAGTCCTCACGATTTTAAATACCAAAACTCAGGACTATGACTGACTAGGTTTTCAGATGCCAAAATCCTGCACTCTTTCTCCCATATAGCCTTACTCATATTTATGGGGTTTTTGTCTTTTATTCTTCATTACAATTTATTTTCCTCATTATTTTTTTAACAACATGTCAGCACTAGCAGGGGCATTTTGATCACATGATTTTCTTATGTTGTCAGGTAAGATTGGCTTTATGTCGGATACTGGGCATTACTGGATGCCCTGCAAAAAGTGAATCATTTGATTATCCTTCACTTTGTCCAAATCCATTCGTATCATGAATTACGTTTGACTAAATTTTACAGTTAATTTTATTACTTACTCCTAAAAATACAATGTTTTAATAATAAGCTGAGGGAAAAAATATAATTTAGCTGACAAGGAACTTAGATCCCCTTTGCATTGTTCCTGGTTCATGCTTTGGATATGTATTATGTATTTACACATTTTTCCCTTAGCAGTATGCCACTGATTTATTTTTAATGTAAAATGATAGCATTAAGCCACTATTTTTCAGATGTGTTTTCTTTCTTTCTTCTTTCTGTTCTTTTCTCTCTTTTTAACTAGTGGTGAGGGCTTTGCATGGAGCTAGCCATATGCTCCATCTCAGTTACATCTGGTTCCAAGAGAACATAGCTGTGAGAATTCTGGATAGGATCTGAGATCTGTGGAGCAGTTTTTTCCCCTTTATAAAGTAAACACAGTTCTTTCCAACCCTGTTGCTCTTAACTGGTTCACTTCTAAAGTTTTAACATCTTCAGTTACATGTTGTCACTCCCCAACCATGTTGAATTCCAAATATATTTGATGACTGAAGGAAATATGTGGAAACGAAAACCAAAACATTACTGAACAGAAAAGCATTCATCTTATTGTTTATGTGATATTATAGATTGTATCAAATTTGTCCCCTTGTTCCTCAGCTATTTCTATATGAATAATATGGTAACTCTATTTAAAAAAAAAAACAAAATACAATCTGGAAGATAATTCCATCTAATAATCCTTGTTGCTATGCAACCATGTTCCAAAAATAGCAACTGAAGCAGTGCAATGTCAGCATAAGATATCTACACAATGTAGAATGTAAAAACTGATCACGTGTACTGATTTTACAATTTTTGAGTTGTTAGTATGGTTGTTTATTAAAACTAGAGAAAAATAAATTACTTAAAGCTTATAGAAATTCAAGGAGGCAAAACAATTATTTGTAGAGATGGACAGATCAGGGTTCAAATCTCAGTTCCTATTATTTAATTTCACAGACACAGGGGCAAAGTATTTATCCCTTTAGCCTTAGTTTTATCATTATTATTACAGTTGGGATAATAGCATCTACCTTGTGGGGTTGTTGTGAAGACTAAGAGACTCAGTGAAAAGTGTTCCCTTAGTTCCTGGTGCATAGCAAGTGTGCAATAAATTTAAATTGTGATGATGATGATCATCATTTGAAAGGTCTTAAAACACATTTTTAACCCATTTATATTTGTGGAGCAATCAACAGCTATTTACTGAGCATTAGCCTTTAGTGGCAAACTATGAAAACTATACAAATGAGTCCTTGTCCTTGAAGAATTTACAGTTTTGTTTGAAAGCTAGATATATATTAGAGAAAAAAAAATAGTGACAGCCAGGCATATACTAAGGCTTTGGGTTGGGATAAAAGGTTGGTGTGTTTGAGAGACTGAAAAGAGGCCTTAGGTTTGATGCATAGTGAATTGGGGAAGGTGGCATGGGATAAGAATGAAGGTGTAGGGTGGGGTCCGATCATTCAGAGTCTGAAACCATGGAAAGAGTTTCCATTTCAGGCTAGATGTCATGGTAAGCCATTGAAGTGTTTTATGTAAAGGAGAGACATGATACTGTTGATGTTTTAAAGACATTGCTGTAAGAACTGTGTGGAGTATGGTTTGGTTAGAAATAGAAGGGAATTAAGAGGACCATTTTAAGAGGTTCTTCTGGACAATAGATGGTGGTAATTCAGATTAGGGGAATAGCCCTGGAAATGGAAAAATAAAGTGGACTTGTGATTTATCTGTTACACAGAATGAGGGGAAAGGAAAAGTCAAGTGAGTCTCATATTTCTAGATTGAACTGCTGAGTAGTTAGTGAAAAATGAGTAAAATGGCAAGAGTAGTAAGGAAAAGGAATTGACAATGAAGGAACTTAAGGTCTTGTTAGGAAATAGCAAGTGGCCCAGCTTAGCTGAAGATGATTTATGAGTGTGCTGCGGGTGGAGTGAAGTGTCATGGTCGTCATCATGATAATGCTGGAAAGAGGTTAGTTTACATGGGTTCATGAATTTGATTCATAAAGAAAATATTTGTGTGTGTCTGTGGCTTATCCATTTCTGTCATTATTTACAATCATATCTGCTATCTGTAGAATCTCTCTTCTACTTTTTCCTCTAGGCATACCTAATACTTTTGTGGGATGAAAAAGACTGGGAGAAGAATACCAAGAATAAGCTGTCTAGACCTGTGCCACTCAATAGGCTAGTCACTGGAAGCATGGCTATTCAGCATTTGAAATTTTGCTCAACTGAATTAATAGGTGGTTTAAATGTAAAATGTAAACCAGAATTTGAAGACTTGGCATGAAAAAAGATTTAAAATATCTCAATAATTTTTATATTGATTATATGTTGAAATAATATTTTAGATGTATTGGGTCAAATAAAATATACTATTAAAATTAATCTCAGTACAATTTTTAATGGGACTATTAGAAAAATTAAATTATATATATGACTCACATTATATTTTTGTTGAACAATGCTAATATAGACTACTTCTAAGTCATGCCAATTTATCCGGGCTAGCTGGAGAATGAGCATCCATTTGGCCTGTACATAGTGTCTTCAAGACAAAGATCCCGTTGAACAAAGCAAGTGAGATAGTGTGGATGAGTTGTTACAGGATGTGTTATCAATAAACATTTAACCAGGGTCCTAGGGTGAAACTAGAGGTCAGTTTACCCACAAAAGAGTTGTTAATCCTCTACAACTCAAAATATGGGATATCTGCAAAGCATCCCATAGCTATACTGATTTCTCTTCTCATTTTGTTCCTGGCTCTGCTTACAAGACTCAGCTCTTTCTTAAGGTTTGTATGATAGAAATTGCATGTATATTTTCCCTAATCAATTCTTCCCACTTGAAATTATGTGTTGTGCATTTTATTGCCATTAGCTAGGTAATGTTCTGATGCTAATCACCACAGAAAATGTTAGTATATTTAGGACTTTTACATAACCTGCATACATCTTAGAATCCTCAAAAGGTCATTTACCTCACAGTGCTATCTATGATATGAGACGTTTGTTAGCGGATTCTGTAATGACATTAGATGAGATTCAAGTGAGTAACTTAAATACACAAGAAGTCAAAGGAATTGTGCATCTGGTTGGAACAGAATAAGCCTAAAAATCACCTTTGTTTTTTCAGTTAAGAAAGACTAGAGGAAGGAAGGGATGTTTCAGGAGTTTTTAAATGAATAGAGTTTGCAAATTAAGGGCGTGCATGGAAATGAATGCTTTGTAAATTCATTGAGCAAGAAAATTCTCAGGAGTGAGAGTGAAAGAGCTACTGGAAGAATGAAGTGAGTACAGAGGATGAGGGAACCTGACAAAGGGCTTTTGCAATAAGAAAGAATTCCTGTTACATACTGTAACCTAAAGGTCACAATGAAACAGCTTGGACCAATGTGTACAGAAAACTGCTGTTGTAGTAATTTTGAAAATCAGCTGGACAAGACCAGTATTATAGACACAGAAGGCTAGTCTTATGAGGCTGCATTGCATTGCTCTATATACTTTTTTTCTCATTAAGATGCATATCAACTTTATACCAACTTCTTTCTGAAATTTTCAGGCTTGTTTGTCATCATGTTTGCCCAAACTGAGGTTGATGCATTTGGTCTCTGCCTCATGTCACTTGAGAAACACATGTTTTCTTCATTTCTCAGAGATGTGAGGCTTTTTCCTGCAGTTAGGTCTTTACACGCGTATTCCCTCTGTTTGTAACAATTTTTACTCCTGTTCTTGCTGGATTAATTGCAACTCATGCTTTAGATCATAAGGTTATCTGGGACCACCCAATTTAATATTGGTCTCACTGTTATTCGCTCACAAAATAGCCCACACTTTTTCTTTCATAACACCTACTGTGATTTGTGTATCAGCTTATTTCCTGTTTTCCTCATTATTTTAAGCTCCACAGTGTAGGAAAAGGTGAGTATGTTTTCACCACTGTATAACCAACGTGTAGCATAGTGCCTCATATAGGGTAGGTGGTCAATAAATAGTTTTTGGATATGTAAAAGGGTTCAAGAGCAAACAAATTCAAAAGCTAGCAGAAGGCAAGAAATAACTAGGATCGGAGCAGAACTGAAGGAGATACAGACAGAAAAAACCCTTCAAAAATCAATGAATCCAGGAGCTGTTTTCTTGAAAAGATCAACAAAATAGACCACTAGCCAGACTAATAAAGAAGAAAAGAGAGAAGAATCAAATAGACACAATAAAAAGTGATAAAGAGGATATCACCACTGATCCCACAGAATTACAAACTGCCGTCAGAGAATACTATAAACACCTCTGTGCAAATAAACTAGAAAATGTAGAAGAAGTGGATAAATTCCTGGACACATACACCCTCCCAACACTAAACCAGGAAGAAGTCAAAACCCTGAATATACCAATAACAAGGTCTGAAATTGAGGCAGTAAATAATAGCCTACCAAGCAAAGAAAGCACAGGACCAGACGGATTCAAAGCGGGATTTTACTTCTGAAACTATTCCAAACAATAGAAAAAGAGGGACTCCTCCCTAACTCATTTTATGAGGCCAGCATCATCCTGATACCAAAACCTGGCAGAGACACAACAAAAAAAGAAAATTTCAGACCAATATCCCTGATGAACATTGATATGAAAATCCTGAACAAAATACTGGCAAAACAAGTGCAGCAGCACATCAAAAAGCTTATCCATCATGATCAAGTTGGCTTCATCCCTGGGATGCAAGGCTGGTTCGACATATGCAAATCAATAAATGTAATCCATCACATAAACAGAACCAATGACAAAACCTACATGATTATCTTAATAGATTCAGAAAAGGCCTTTGATAAAATTTAACACCCCTTTATGCTAAAAACTCTCAATAAACCAGGTATTGATGGAACATATCTCAAAATAATAAGAGCTATTTATGACAAACCCATAGCCAATATCATACTGAATGGGCAAAAGTTGGAAGCAGTCCTTTGAAAACTGGTACAAGACAAGGATGCCCTCTCTCATCACTCTTATTCAACATAATATTGGAAGTTCTGGCCAGGGCAGTCAGGCAAGAGAAACAAATAAAAGGTATTCAAATAGGAAGAGAGGATGTCACATTGTCTCTGTCTGCAGATGACATGATGGTATATTTAGAAAACCCCATCATCTCAGCAAAAATCTCCTTAAGCTGATAAGCAACCTCAGCAAAGTCTCAGGATACAAAATCAATGTGCAAAAATCACAAACATTCCTATACACCAATAATAGACAGAGAGTCAAATCATGAGTGAATTCCCATTCACAATTGCTACAAAGAGAATAAAATACCTAGGAATACAACTTACAAGGGACATGAAAGACCTCTTCAAGGAGAACTACAAACCACTGCTCAAGGAAACAAGAGAGGACACAAACAAATGGAAAAACATTCCATGCTCATGGATAGGAAGAATCAATATCATGAAAATGGCCATACTGCCCAAAGTAATTTATAGATTCAATGCTATCTCCATCAAGCTACCATTGACTTTCTTCACAGAATTAGAAAAAACTAGTTTAAATTTCATATGGAACCAAAAAAGAGCCTGCATAGCCAAGACAATCCTAAGCAAAGAGAACAAAGCTAGAGACATCATGCTACCTGACTTCAAACTGTGCTACAAGGCTACTGTAACCAAAACAGCATGGTACTGGTACCAAAACAGATATATAGACCAATGGAACAGAACAGAGGCCTCAGAAATAACACCACACATCTACAACCATCTGATCTTTGACAAACCTGACAAAAACAAGCAATGGGGAAAGGATTTCCTATTTAATAAATGGTGTTGGGAAAACTGGCTGGCCATATGCAGAAAACTGAAACTGGACCCCTTCCTTACACCTTATACAAAAAAATTACTCAAGATGCATTAAAGACTTAAATGTAAGCCCTAAAGCCATAAAAACCCTAGAAGAAAACCTAGGCAGTACCATTCGGGACATAGGCATGGGCAAAGACTTCATGACTAAAATACCAAAAGCAATGGCAACAAAAGCCAAAATTGACAAATGGGATCTAGTTAAACTAAAGAGCTTCTGCACAGCAAAAGAAACTATCATCAGAGTGAACAGGCAACCTACCGAATGGGAGAAAATTTTTGCAATCTATCCAACTGACAAAGCGCTAATATCCAGAATCTACTAGGAACTTAAACAAATTTTCAAGAAAAAAACAAACAAGAACAAAAAACCAAACACCGCATATTCTCGCTCATAGGTGGGAATTGAACAATGAGAACACATGGACACAGGAAGGGGAACATCACACTTCGGGGACTGTTGTGGGGTGGGGGGAGGGGGGAGGGATAGCATTGGGAGATATACCTAATGCTAGATGACGAGTTGGTGGGTGCAGCGCACCAGCATGGCACATGTATACATATGTAACTTACCTGCACATTGCATACATGTACCATATAACCTAAAGTATAATAATAATAATAATAATAATAATAATAATAATGAAGAAAAAAATGATAAAAAAAAAAAACAAACAACCCCATCAAAAAGTGGGCAAAGGATACGAATAGATGCTTCTCAAAAGAAGACATTTATGCAGCCAGAAACATATGAAAAAAAACTCATCACTGGTCATTAGAAAACTGTAAATAAAAACCACAATGAGATACCATCTCACGCCAGATACAATGGTGATCATTAAAAAGGATGAGTTCATGTTCTTTGCAGGGACATAGATGAAGCTGGAAACCATCATTCTCAGCAAATTAACACAAGAACAGAAAACCAAATACTGCATGTTCTCACCCATAAGTACCCCAGGAAACAACGTATTCTAGAGGGGATGTGGAGAAATAGGAATGCTTTTACACTGTTCTTGGGAGTGTAAATTAGTTCAGCCATTGTGGAAGACAGTGTGGTGATTCCTCAAGGGTCTAGAACCAGAAATACTATTTGACCAAGAAATCCCATTACTGGGTATATACCCAAAGGATTATTAATCATTCTAATATAAAGACACATACACATACATGTTTATTGCAGCACTATTCATGATAGCAAAGATTTGGAACCAACACAAATGCCAATCAATGATAGACTGGATAAAGAAAATGTGGGCACTTATACACCATGGAATACTATGCAGCCATAAAAAAGGATGAGTTCCTGTCCTTTGCAGGGACATGGATGAAGCTGGAAACCATCATTCTCAGCAAACTAACACAGGAACAGAAAACCAAACACCGCATGCTCTCACTAATAAGTGGGAGTTGAACAATGAGCACACATGGACACAGGGAGGGGAGCGTCACACACTGGGGCCTGTCATGGGGTGGGGGGCTGGGGAAGGGATAGCATTAGGAGAAATACCTAATGTAGATGACGGGTTGGTGGGTGCAGGAAACCACCATGACACATGTATACCTATGTAACAACACTGCACCTTTTGCACATGTGTCCCAGAACTTAAAGTATGTATTTATAAAAAAGAAATGAATGATAGATGTTATAAATATATCTTCCATGAAATAACGTCTTTGGTTTTGTAAAATGCTTTACAGTTTTCAGGTTATTTCATGTACATTTTCTTAAAGTAGTTCTGCAAGTTATATAATAGAAGAAGGAATTGGATCAATGTCAGTTATATATAAAAAATGTGGTCAATTGAAATTTTATTTTAAAATAGAGCTTTTCAGCTGGCAACCTTTTATTATGTCTGAATATATTCTCTCTTAGGGTAGAGAATTTTACAGGAATGGTTATGAGTGTAGGAAGAGAGGTAGCAAATTTCCCTCTTCAGTAGAAGCTCTTTTAAACCAACAATGACAGCCAACCAAACACATTTTCCAAAATATGTTGTTTCACCAAAAAAAAGGTTGGATATTTGGGAAAACTTGATTTGGTCAAGTACTTAACAATGTGTTATCATATTAGGGGTGGGTAAGAAAATTGTAAAATATTGGAGAATGTCATATGAATCTACTATTCATTATTCAGATTGCTCTGGAAGCATCTTTAATTTCTCACTGCACTTTAAATAAATTAAAGCTGGAACTCCTACAGAATACATATTTCGTGTGATTTATAAAGGCATGACTTTGAACTCAAAGCAAAGGACTTGGCTGTCCATTAGTAACTGACAAGTAAATGTTTGTATATTTTAAGTATTTAAGATATGTATGTATTACTCTTTTATTATTTCTCTCTTTCTCTGTCACATTGCTGCAAATCATACTGGGTAAAGGGGGTTCTATGGATTTCACATTTTGTAGTATGAAGAGGACCCCACTCTAGCTACCATCCTAACTTATCACAAAGTAAAACAGCATGGTTTGATACTCTGTGCTTCTCCAGCACTTCTTTACCACTTATTTGCCTCTTGTAAACTGGCTTTTTTCTCTCCTTTTCTGGATTTACTCACATAGAAATCACCAGTGACCTAAATACCTACAGGAAATCCCTTTTCTCATGTCTCTCTGGCATTTTATACTGTTGCCTTTACCTCGTAATCAAACTTCTTTTCCTCTTAGCATCTATTAACCTGACTATTCAGACTTTTCTTTTGCCTAACTACATGTTGTTTGTGTTTGTGTGTATATGCAAGTGTGTGTGTTTTCTTTGACTCCTGTATAGGCTCATATTTCTTCCTACTTTCTTTTCCTATTTTCTATTCTCCCTATTTTGATTTTTTTTATACATGATTTTCACTGGTAGTCCTATCCACTAGTGTAGTCAAGAAGACTCTAATACTCTCTATGGCCTAGTTATAGCATTCTCCTTTGGGAAAACAAACAGAAAAAAATGATAGAGATAATTGAATTATAATTGGAGCAAAAGAAATTAATGAGAAGATTCTAAGGAGACTGAGATACTGGTGTATTTGGTCAGTGTATCTCTTCCCCAGATAATAAAAGAAGAATGTACAAAAGTTTTTCTTTTCCAGGCTTCATGTAGACTGTCTTTTTCTTTTTTCTTTAAATATGTCAATGCCATTAATTAAATATTGGTCAACATTTAATTAATCTGATTTTTTTTGGCTTCCGGAGGGAGGTGGTGATAATATTTTAAAAAAGGGTGCCTCAAGTATGTCAGACATGGTTCCAGATGCTTTATTTATGTTATTTAATTCAATCTTCAAAACACCATCCTAAGTTTGATATTATTATCCTCATCACTTAAGTGAGGAGCATAAAGCATTGGAATTTTCAATAGCTTGTTTAAAGTCACACTACTAGTAAATACTGGTGCCCAGGTCTGCTTGTTTTGAAAGCCATGTGTTTCCAATGTATGCATTTATTTATTTTTATTTTTTCTAATCTGATTGCTTTTTGTTTCCTTTCTTGCCTTACTGCGCTGGCTAGATCCACCAGTGCAATGTTGAATAGAAGTGAGATTAGACACCTGACTTTATCTGATGTCAACGGAAAACAAGAAGCCTTTCACTATTAAGTATCATGTTAACTTTAGTTTTTCGTTGGCGCCATTTATCAGGTTTCTGAAATTCCTTCCTCTTTCTAGTTTTCTGAGAACTTTTATCAGAATGGATAATGAATTTTAGTGTAGACTTTTTCTGAGTCTATTGAAATGATCATATAATTTTTCTATTTCAGATTATTAATATGGTCAGTTTCATGGATTGATTGGCCAGTGTTAAACCAATCTTACATTCCTGGGATAAACTCCACTTAGGTTGTATGATCCTTTTTATATACTGTTAAATTTGATTGACTAATAATTTGTTTAGAAGTTTTTCATATATTCATAAGGGATACCTGTCTGTAGTTTTGTTTTTTGTAATGTCTTTATCTGGCTTAGGATCAGGGTAAGATCCCTGACAGAATAAGTTGAGAAATGGTCTCTCATCTTCAACTGTTCAGAAGACTGTGTACCATTGATATTCATTATATGCTTGATAGAATTTACTAATCTATTCATCATTATATACTTCATAGAATCTACTTTTTTAATAATTTCAAGTTTTATTTTAGATTCCTGGGGTACATAAATAGGCTTGTTACCTGGGCATATTGTGTGATGCTGAGGTTTGGGGTATGATTGATCCCGTTACCCATGTATTGAGCATTGCACCCAATAGTTAGTTCAACCCTACTCCCCTCCTTCTGTCCCCACCCTAGTAGACCCCAGTGTCTGCTGTTGCCATCTTTATGTCCATGACTAATGAATCCATATAAATGTATAAATTTCTATCTAATATTTCCTTAAGCTACATCCCACAAATATAAAATCAGTATTCTTTATAGCATTTAGTTCTAAATATTTTAAAATATCCTTTGATTCCTTCATTGTGATTCCTTCTTAACTCATGGGTTCTTTGGATGTGTTTTCTCCATAACATGTGGAACTCTTGCTTTTCCTACTTTATTAATTTTATTATCTAAAATAATGTTTATATATATTTATATATATTTTATATATATATATATATTTCATTATTTCCACACCTCACCTTTATATGGTAGAGAAGAAGTAAAAGACATGGACCTATTTTGAAAGAACTGAGTCTGTTGGAGAATTTCCTTTTTTTTTTTTTTTTTTTTGAGACAGAGTCTTGCTCTGCTGCCCAGGCTGGAGTGCAGTGGTGCGACCTTGGCTCACTGCAAGCTCTGCCTCCTGGGTTCATGCCATTCTCCTGCCTCAGCCTCCCGAGTAGCTGGGACTACAGGCACCCGCCACCACGCCCAGCTAATTTTTTGTATTTTTAGTAGAGACGGGGTTTCACCATGTTAGCTAGGATGGTCTCGATCTCCTGACTTCGTGATCCGCCTGCCTCGGCCCCCCAAAGTGCTGGGATTACAGGCGTGAGCCACCGCGCCCGGCCTGTCTGTTGGAGAATTTCTATAACAAATAAGAGCAATCAAAAGAAGCCAGTATAATAACGCCTAGGAGTTCTGAAGGTAGGAAATTCAATGAGGATGGTTCCAATCGGAAACATTTTCTTGAAAGTGATGGAATGTAGAGTGCATTTCAGGAGAGATAGAATTTGGGTAAACTAGAAGAAGAAAAAAGATTTTAGGCAAGGAGGCCAACACAAATGAAGTTGACATGGAATGAATACCATATTCTTAAGTCAGTGATTAAGCTATCCTTATTTTACACCCTGGAGCACAGGAAAATGAGACTAATCTTTATTCCATCTAACAGCACTCAAAATAATGTTTTCAAAAACTCACTTTCTCGGGGTATCCTTTTTTAAAATTAGCTCACACTTCCACCAGTTATTGTTCCTAATTAATTTCTTCATTATTATGACTGTTCTCTTGATGTGTTTTAGTGAATCCTCAT
Source organism: Pongo abelii (assembly GCF_028885655.2). Lineage (NCBI taxonomy): Eukaryota > Metazoa > Chordata > Mammalia > Primates > Hominidae > Pongo > Pongo abelii. Next base: position 42,273,326 of record NC_071995.2, on the reverse strand, counting down.
TCTTCTTAAAGTGGGGTCCTTATGATGGGACATGGCCCTGGACTTCTTAAAGGATCTGTAAGAAGCACCAACTGTGAAAACTTGAATATGGAAAGTGCCTTCTGGTAATTAGATCCACAGTGTGGCCATGTGGCTGGGGTTGATCTGTGGAGCAGTTAAGGGGTAACATGTTTACTTTTCAAAAGATATAAACTTTCAAATGAAGAAGATGGATTAGTTCAATTCAGAGCTTCTTAACTTATTTTAACATTTAAGAATTTAGTCTCTAAGTTTGACAGCTCTAGTTGAATTCTAGTTCCTCTACTTAAAATTCTTTGAAGAAATTTTTTTACCCCTTTTCATGCTTCATTTGCCTTATAGTATACAATGGGGTTAACAATACTATTTCATAGGGTTGTTGTGAAAATTAAATCAAAGGACAAAGTAAATTATATGTTATAGTACTTGGCACATTGTAAGTGCTCAACAAATTGCTAAACATAAGCTTGAATGCAAATGCCAGCCAAATGATGAGGCATTTTTCTGTTCATATCAAGTCTTCTTAATTATACAAGTACAAATTATATATCTTCAAAGTGGTAGAATGTTAAATATGCAAAATATGCATATAGGTGTTGCTTCTGCATGGATAATGAAACACCTCAACGTGATTAATAGGGCTATTAGTAATAGAGGACAAAGTAATAGTGCTTCACTATTCATTATAATATGTAACCAACCAACATGTGATTCTACTTGGGAATGTCTTCAGAAGGACAAAGACAGATTAGAAAAGAAATTTCTAGGGCAAGATGATATTCTGAAATCCTTTATGAACTTACAGTTCTAGGTCAGGAAATAATTACAGTGTTGTTGAAAATTTATGACAGTGTTGGCAAATATGTGTCACAATGCAAGCCAGCTTCTGTGGTTGGTGATGATGTCTGGGGAAAATGATTTGTTAATAAATATTTCCAGTCTGCATTTTGTTTCAATTACCATGATATTTGTAAAAATGAATGAGGAAAATAACCTTTTAACCCAGAATTACCAGAGAGAGTTTTCAATGCATTATTTCATTGTATGTGCCCGACCTGTCTCTGAAATATGGAGTCTATCCATGAAGACTTTGGGTTAATAGATATGACTGTAAGGATAGCATCCGGTACATTTCCAAGCAAGCTTACCTGTGACATCTCTGTAATGCTTTGCTGCTGATTTATTACTGCAGGGGTACCACAATTCTGCATCCTACTCCTAAACACAATATTTCTTTACCTGAGTCTTCATATTTTAATTCCTTTAAAAATCAATCTGATTTTAGATAATTCTATTGACTAGATAATCCTATCAATAGGAAAAATGTTTTCAATAAAATTTAATTTTTTTAAATTCTGAGATTATTTTAAAATGATTTTCTGAAGCTAACATTAAACTCTCCTAACCTGATATTTTGCCTTTACAGTGGACTCCGTTAGAATGCTGGAACTGAAATTATACCCTTTCATGCTTCAGTGCGAAAGTGACTATTTAGGCCATTTGAATTGAAATGATTCTCACCCATAGTTCAAATTAATACAGTGGAATGGATTTATATTATTTGACTCCTTTGTACCCAAATTTAGATACACTTTACATGTCTCTTGAAATGTAATTGCATTCAAATAAAAGCCTGACATTATACAGTTATTCTACACTGAACAGAGGAGCTATTAGTCTTATTCCTCACCTGCATATTCACTAGTCTCAAGACCTCTAAAATTTCAAATTTAGAATTATGACGTATGGACAAAGGCATACAAAGGGAAAATAGTCCTTTAGTCTGAAAGGTACATTCATCTAATTCATATTTAGGTGGGCACACCTAATACAGCCTGGGTACTGTGCTAGTCACCCAATTCATCCCCTCATTGTCTACCATCTAGGGGGTGAGGCGAGCAGGCAGATTAGTAACTAAGCAAGTGGGTGAGTATTATCAAATGCTAAATAGGTGCTATGAAGGAAAGCTATAGAGGCAAGCATTGGTACCTACTTAGGTTATGTGTTCAGATAGGGCCTCACTGGGGTCCTGAGGGATGAAGAACCTGGGGAAGAACATTACAGGGTGGAGAAATGAGCAGACCAAAAGACTCCAAAACAAAAATGCTGGCCAATAGCAAAGGGCAAGTCTCAAAGAAGGGAAAGCTTTATAGAACCCAGTGGGGTTGGAGACTAGATGAACAAATGTATTTCAACACCTTGATCTCAGCTTGCATGAGACCACATTTTGGCTTGGATTGTGTTTCAGTGCAGTAGCTAAGTGGCTTACCACCCTCGATCATGTGGATGGGCATGCTGCAATTCTTCAGCAACCACTGGATAACTGCAAAGTCTAAGAAATTCAGAAATGATTTACTGATTTATCATTACTTTCACTTCCAAAAATGAGACTACAAAACCCATTGTATTATTCATTAACATTGCATGTTGTTATATTTTAAAATGTAATTTTTCTCCTTTTGTGTCATTATGGAATGAGGATCTGTGTGTCAAGATATGATGTACTTAAATGACATATTAGCCCTCTTTTCTCATTTTTGTTTTACTGCTGTGCACATTCAGCACTGATTATAAAGTACATGTCCTTTACTTTTGAACTCTTCACCCATTTATTCATTGGTTTTTGCTGACGGTGCCAAACTATGTTAGAACATGTGAATCCAATAAGGATATGATTAGTTCCATTTAATGATAATCAGCGTTCTGGTGTGGTTTCCAGGAATACATTGTATCAATAACCAGGAACCACTTATTTGCAAAATCAAAATCATCTGGTTACTAATACAATTCTGCTAACATATTGGTGTTCCTTGAATGTACTTGCAAAAGAGCTTGTACTACTTTTCCATAAGTTGGAATTGCTTTGTTATTACTATGTCTAAGCTATTTAATCTAATCTCAGTCTTAGAATGGGAATTTGGTGATTCTACTTGTTTTTTTTAAGAAAGGGGAACAAGTTATATCGGCAGGCAAGTATGTCCCTGTGCATTTTTATTTTTTTATTTTTACAGCCTACCTATAATTTGTGAAGGATTTTGGCTGGCAGCCAAACTCAGAGCAGTAAACTATTACAATTGTTTGTGTCTGTGTGTATTCTCAAGTGTCTTTATAGTTGAAATGAAATAAGTAATAAGTTCGGTGTACAGCGGACCACTCTAGACCAGGGATTTTGGCAGATGCTTCATTTATTCAGTTCTGATTTTTTTTTGGTACATCTGCTTTTTCTGTGAAGTATTCTGTGCCTCTTTATAACCAATGAGAATAGATTCTTGATTTAAAGCAAAACTTTGTTAGAAAGATTTCCATGTCAATGCAAAAAATTAGATTAAAGCAAAATGCATCCATAATGCTTGAATTACACTAAGTAATAAATGCCCACTTAGATTTGGGCTCTAATTTTTAACATTTATTTAGCAAAATACTGCCTCAAATAAGTATGCAGGATTTGGGTTGGATTGACAAGAAATGCAGTTCTGAATTTCATAAAGCATTCACTAGGGAGACTGTATTGTCAGCAGCAGTAATTACAGCAGGTAATTGTGTCATTTACCCTGTTACAGACCACTGAATTTGACGAGCATGGGACATACCAGCTGTCACACCCTGTTAGCTTTCACATTCTGGGATTTGCAAAATCACACTAGGGCTCACTGTTAGTGAAGGGAAGGAAAACAAAAAATAAACCAAGATTAAAAACTATTACAATTTTTAGAGAGAGGCTTTTCTAAAAAACAAAATGTAAATTTCTGTAAAATCAAAATTCAGTGTGGCTATCCATTTGTTTTGTTTGTTTCTTTATAGTCAAAAGCTGCTGGACTGGAAGTAAAGATAACTAAGATTCTGTCACTTATTAATTCTGCCACTTATTAACTGTGGCCTTGGATATGTCATTTACTCTGAATAAGCCTCAATGTCTTCATATCATCAATAAAAAAAATGGTGAGGGATGCAGCCACAGGGTCCGATTTCTCTTAAAATTCTCTGTTTCTACTGTAAACAAATTCTCTCTTACATGGTGGATATGTGTCAGTGAATAAATTACGGTCTCTGTCCTCATCCAACTTTTATTTGAATGAGGAAGACAGACCATAAATATATAAGCAAATAATTTTATATAGTATAATGTTAGAGAGGAACAAGTGTTGTGAAGAAATAAATCCAGGTAAAAGAAGTGGTCTGAGATAGAGCATGTCTAAGGAGGTGACCTCTGAGCAGAGTTCTGAAATAAGTGAACAAGTGAGTGAGCTACAAAAACCTGTGAATTAATAGCATCTCAAGAAGACAGGACAGCAAAATGCTTTAGCTACTCAAGGAAAACAGAGAGGCCAGTGTGATTGGGAAGAGAGAAGTAGAAGATGACTATATTGCAGGGCACACTGTGGCCATGGCAAAGACTTTATATTTTATTCAAAATGGGAAAATAAGTCAGATGTCATGATCTGTTTTATGTTTTGAAATGATTGTTCTGCTTGTTGTATGAAATAAGAAGGCTACAGGTGAATATGTTTGCATATTAATTGACTACATTCAAATATGTTGATATACATATGGTCATTTTTTTAAATCATGCGCTTTTAAACTTATAGGGAAAACACTTTTTAGAGATGTTAGAGAAGGCTAATTATTAAAATTGAGCTTCTGATATACTTTGATTTTTTTTTTCCAATTACCTTTTGAGTTTCATTTTACCTTAGGTAACATAGAATTGTCCATAATATTCACAGAAGTAAAAATGCTAACTGCTTTTGTGCTGGCAAGCTTGAGTGTTTCAACCCAATTCAGGAAAGATTGTGAGATAGGGTCATGTGTTGTTAGATTTGATTAACCACAGTGAAATAAATACTTTTCTAGATGTTTTTCTCTGAAATAGTTGACTGGAGACAGAGAGAGGAGAGTCCAGGAGTTTAAATCTAATGACATACAAATAAAAGCCTTCTGTTGCAAGTATTCAGCAATCAGGTCAGGAGCTTCTTAGAACATTCTAGATGGATTTTTTTTCTCCTCTTGATGTATCATGCCAACCTGCTCCATTTTTTTTAATGCATGAAAACATTCAATCAATAAACACAGATGAAGTACTAAATTCTGGTCAGACACTCTGCCAAACACAGGATATAGCAGGGGTACCTGCCGAAGGTTTGGCAATGATAAATAATATGTTTGATGTAGAGAGCTAGGGGCCTCCTTTTGAAGTTGCATTTGCACATCAAACATATATATTGTTTTTACTTGGATGTGTAGGGGTGGTTGGAGAGTTGGTTGGTGCCATTATGGTGGGGCCAATTCCCTTTTAACCACTCTTTATTATGTTAATAAGGGTATAAAAACAAAACACATCTTTATAATGAAGGCACTCATCACCTAGAAGCAAAGGTTGGTAGGCAAATATACAACTGCCATACAGGGTGTTCAATACCATGATAAAGGAATGCACAGCAGTCTAAGGTAACAGTTTAGGCAAATATGCTGAGTCATGAAAGTCCTGAAGTAGTGACAGAGAGTAAACATTTTAAAAAAGAGGACTTTCCTATCCCCAAAATAAATCTATAATTAACATCAGTAGTGTACTTTCCCCAACATTCACTTGTTCAGAAATATATATATATATATTTGTCATCTTCTCTTTTAGAAAATTATGTTTCTCAAGAGTTTCACATTATGATTCCATCATTCTGTTTTTCACTGCTCTGGAACTTTCCATAATGGTCACGTCTCACTTTCAAAGTAATCATTTTCATTTAGTTTATTATTTTGGATTGCGGGTGGAGGATGGAGAATGCAGAGACCAAGTTAGAAGACAGAGAAGCAGGAGCATTAGTGAGTCACCGTCAACTTGATCAATCTGTCCTAGAGGCCCTGGAGGCTACTTGAGCCAGCTATATTTTGATAACTGCAAATCCTTTTCATTTTGTCTTTCTGCCTTCCTCTTGTCCCACTTTGCCTTAAAGGGATATTGTGAGTGAGTGAATGGATTTTATCATTCATGGGAACATATATGGAACGTGTGTAGATAACATTACAAGAGGGAACCTTTAAATACACCTATTTGCCAGTTGTACTAGATCTGGGACCCCAGAGAAAAGAGGTTGGGGGAAAGAAGGTAGTGAGGAGGGAGGTGCTGGGTGTAATTAGAGGAGAGTAGAATAAGAGCCATGAATACAAAGAGTGAGCGTTTTCCCTAGAGCAGGACATTGCTGATTGTAATTAAAATGTACACTTGCAGTTGGGGAGAAGGGTACGTTATTTTAAAGTTTTTAATTTTGTGGAAGAATATAAGAAATTGAAATGAATAAATTGGAGAGAGGTGTGAGTAAAGTTTGCAACTGGGAAGGAAGCAAGGGCAAGAAACAGAGATATAAGAAGGCAAGTAGTGGAAAGAGAAGGCAAAGTAAAGAAAGTTGGCATCAGAATCAATCCCCATTTGTTGTCATGCAGTTGCTTCTTTTTCTATTATTATACTTTAAGTTCTAGGGTACATGTGCAGGATGTGCAGTTTTGTTACACGGGTATACACGTGCCATGGTGGTTTGCTGCACTCATCAACCCATCACCTACATTAGGTATTTCTCCTAATGCTATCCCTCCCCTAGCCCCCACCCCCCTGACAAGCCCCGGTGTGTGATGTTCCCCTCCCTGTGTCCATGTGTTCTCATTGTTCAACTCTCACTCATGAGTGAGAACATGTGGTGTTTGGTTTTCTGTTCTTGTGTTAGTTTGCAGAGAATGATGGTTTCCAGCTTCATCCAGTTGCTTCTTAAGCTACACATCTTCTGGTCTTTGGGTCACGTTTCTATTCATGTCTGAGCAACAGTCTGATTGGGATCCCAGAGGCCAAGGGCACAAGTAAAAATGGCAAACATCAGGAGAAGGGAAGAGTTAGCTTGTTGGTGTAAGAAACCATCAGGGAAAGAGAATGATGAATTGACGTTAAAGTATCTCTTAAACTCCTCTGAAAGCTTTTAGTGATTCCTGGGGGCAAGAGCTCCCCTCTGTGAGGCACAGTGAGAGAATTACTGAAGTTTAAGGAACCTATCAAGTAAAAGTGGATGATTCTGAGTGAGATTTAGAATAAAATCCATTATAAATTCTTTAAAAAAAAGATATAAAAGAAGAGGCACTCTAACCACATTATCAAAAGAGAATATCCTTTTGTATGTTAGAAAAGATGACTTTTGGAATAACAAAAAAACCATTTCACTATGTTTCTAAATTGATTCCTGCCACTCGAGCAGAACAAAACATAGGTATAAGTTAGCCATTACTTGCTACTTAATATCTGTCTATCTATGTCTGGTGCATACAAATTATATACATACACACACATATATACTATATATTCACACACATACCCACATATATGCATACATAAAGAAATACAGCTGTATCTATTATTTTATGAGGGAAAAACATCTATAGATATCTTGAGAATGAGAATTCTGCCTTACTCATCTTGTAACGACCACAACTCTAATTTAAGCACAGGAGACCTTAACACATATTTATAACATCAATAAACACACCACTGCAAATAAAAATATTAAAGGGTCTTTAAAGATATTAGCTCTAAAATGTTAGAAATAATTAAATAGTCTGAAAAACAATAAACACAGAAGCATGAAATAAAAGTGCACAAAAGATACTTTTATATGCTTCTTCCTGTTTTATCAAGAACAATGTATGTAATCCTTTGGAGTAGGAAATTATCTTTTATCTTGTATTTTGCTGCAGGAGATATTAAAATAACATACTCTAAGAAAGATAAATTTTGTAATGAAGCTCGTTCTAAAATTATGCCCCTGAATGAAAACACTGATAGGTTTCTTTTGCCCCATGGTCTCATCACTTTTTCTCATCTGAGGAATCATTCTATTTTCTATAAGTTGGAAGATTAAAGGTCAGAAAATAGTATCTGATCAAACTGTGGAAATCTAATATCTTAAAATTCATTGGAAAGACTGTCTATGTTGGAATGCTATGGTTGTTTTTCTTAGGAAATTGTATATTTCAGAAGTTACCTTTTATATTTCATTTTGTTTTGAGGTACTTTTTTTCTGGTGTACTTTGTTGAGTATACTCTCTAATCTTATTTATTTGTAGATATTAAAGGAGAGCAGGCCTTAAAGTTTTCAAAAAACGAATAGATCGTATGGGGTTAGGTGGAGGTGATATTTCTCTCCAGCAGAGATTTTCACTAGCTTAGTGAAAGCCTTTTCTTTCTTTGAAATAAATGTCAATAGGTGGAAAATCCTGCCTCTTGCCAAATTTAGGGGCAGCACTGACATGAAAACACAGGAGCAACAAGGTTGAACTTTTGCATTGGTGAAGTTAAGCGTCATGATCTCTTAAGCAGCATGTAGATACTTTTCTAAATATTAAATCTCACGCGTGTTACAGGGATTCTGAGTGAGTGCAATGAACTCTAGATGTAAAATGCTCTGAGAAATTGAAAAATGCTGATTTTGTATCTGTTGGAGCCTAACCATCATTGATTCATCCATATGTATCAAGTGCCTAAAACATGGCAGGTGTTAACGGCAAGATGTGAGGACCAAAGATCTATACTAACATTTTCTTTCTCAAGAAGTATACTGATTGTGGAGGGACAGGTAAGAGAATTAACAATCCCTGACAGCGTGAGGACAGCTGGTGTAATACTAACTCATGAAGTGCTACGCAAACCAGGATTATTCTCAGTGCTTTCCAGACGTTACCACATTTGAGCCTCACAACTCTGTGAAAGGCATGCATATCCACAGTCCCTTATCTGTAGATCTAAACTCCAAAAAATCCAGACAGCTGTGATGACCAAATGTTTATTTACTTTATTTTCTTTGTTTTTTCTTATTAATTTTTATTTCAAAGAGGTTCTATATGGATGCAGTTAAAAAAAAAAGTTCGAGCACAATAACAATGAGTAAATCCACGTGAAGGATGTAGGTACTTCAAATGTTTATTTTTTAAAATACATTTGGCAGCAAAATTTGATCGGATATGAGGCTATTTTGCATCTTTATTGATCCAATTTGTTTGAATGGTCATATTTTTGCTGCCGAAATGCTTAATTATTGAGTATGGCCCCAGATCCTGCAGGGGATTTTACCTCTGTACTGTTTTTAGACTCATTTTGTAGAGGAGGAATCTGTGGTTTGAAGAGATTAAGTAACTTGCCCAAGACCTCATAGCTAGTAAAAGGAAGAGCCAGGATTTGAGTTGAGGCAGCCTGACTCCAAAGTCCTTTCACCTAACCACTTCACATTCTGGCTTTCAAATGTTATAACGAAATGAAACGCAGGTTCTACAGGGCTCATCTAAATGAGACTGAGAGAATCTCAAAGAAAATTTTCTGAAGGAGTTTTGTGTGATCTGAGTGGGAGGTGAGTAGAAGAGTTAAGCAAAGAAAGTGGGAAGGGGCTTTCTGGGCTGAGAATAGCACATGTGGCAGCAAGGAAGCACACATGAAAGACATGGCCTTTAGTAGAGTCTCAACAAGTGATATTACTACTAGAAGTTGCAGTGGGTACGTCAATGCGCAGTTTGGTAAAAGCAGAGGGCTATGATGAAAGCTATAATGAGGATGTGGTGCCTTGATGGCCAGTAAAAACAATGGTGTGCCACCAATAGCAAAATTAAGAGAGAGGAAGAGAGAATCGGGAGGATTGGTGGGGGCAGAAGGAAAGGAGATTAGATTTTATAAAAAGTTATTCTGATAATGGTCTGAAAATGCACCAAACTGGAGACAGTGTTGTCATCATGAGGCTATTGCACTAATCCAAACAAGAGCTATTTAGTGCCCAGTTTGGGGCACCTGCAGAGCAATGGGGATAGAGATGGGAGGACAGAAATGAGAACTTTTAAGAAAGAAGAATCCAGGTGACCTGGCCCCCGGATGAATGTGGGGAGTGAGAAGAAGGGAGGGAAGAGTCTGTAGTGACTCCTGGATCCCTGGTTTTGGAGGAAGAAAGACTTAAGGATAGATTTAGCTGTATATTTGTCTGTGGATGGGAAATCTGAGGACATTCTCTCCTGATGACCTCAATGTTTATCTGTGAGGTTGCTGGTGAAGTAATGTGCTGAGGATGGAAATGGGGCAAGCACTTGAAGAGACAATAAGAGATACTGCAGGATTGCCATTCTGGAATACCTTGAATATTCAGCATTGTCAGGTCTCTGAATGTTTTGCATGTTAGATTGAGACACACTATAGAATCAATGATGCATTCCTTAACAGATATTCACTGGAGACCAATTTTGTGCCAGTCATTTTGTTTTGGATGTTGGGGGTGATTGATGAATTAGACCCACAGGTTTACCATGTAAGTGGCAGTCGTTAAACAGATTTGAGGTGAAGAGTGTTTATTTGGTTTATGATCACCATCAATAGAGTAAATTTTGTTTCCTAAGATGGTCCTTGCCTTTATATTTTGACTTTTTAATTCTATTTTCTTCTTTGCCATTAAAAAAAAAAAACAAAACCCAGGTGAACAAGAATAACAAAATACCTAAAGGTAAGAGGCTCTCTTATATCTATTAATCTCATCACCACCTTCCCAGTTGCCCAGGTTAAGAACCTAAGTTATCTAAAGTGTTTCTTCCTCTTGGCTCAAATATAGATTCACTATGGAGCCCAAAATTGGAGTACAAATCTACCCTTCTTTCTCCATCATTTTCTGTTATACTTTAGACCTTCTATTCAAGACAGTTTAATTCACAAAATCACAGGGGTTTGGATGTGTAAAATGAATAAGACATGGTTCCTGCCTTAAAGGGATTCAAATCTTGTGATTTTGTTGTAAACTTCCCGATGATTCGTCCTCTGTCCTTAGTACTTATGCTGCATGTATACGTTACTTAGCACAGTGCTTGGCAGGTAATAAGCACTCAGTTTCTTTCTGTTTTTCTTTGTTGTCAACACCCCTCCTCTTCCTCCTCCTCCTCTTCCTCCTTATCTTCCTCCACCTTCTCATTCTTCTCCTCTTTGTCCTCTTCCTTCTCTCAGTGTTGCACAGACTCCTGTCTCAACTCTCAGTAATAATCTAACTCGAATGGAGAAGAATAAAAGGAAGAAAGGGATTAAAAGAGAGAGGAATGCTAACTTTCTAACATGAGAAGCCCATTTTGTCAAGGAACGTTAATCTCTCCTCATCTACACATTACTGTTAGATTAGTTTTCCTAAAAATCAACTCTAATTTTTCATGCCACCTTTTCTTCTGCAGCTGGAAGCAGCTATTTATTGCCTACCAAATAAAATTCTGTTGTAGTCTGGAGGCTACCAATAATTATTCCTTACTGTTCTCTTTTAGTCATCACCATCTGCCAGCTCAAGTACTTGAGGGCCTTGTTATATACCCCATGCTTTTATCTTGTGCACCTGTGTTTTCTCCAGCTGCAGTGTTCTTCCCCATCTTTACCCTTTTCTGTTAAAAACCCTCCCTGTCTTTCAAGAGCCACCTGTTCAGCCTGTTTCCCATGTAATGCTTTCCCGGAACCTTCAGTCAGTCCTCATCTCTTTGAGCTACTTAAGCTTCATGAGATTTTCGTTTACAGGTTGTATATTTTAAAACACTGAAGGTGTGGCCTTGTTACTTTCTAGCTATGTGACTTTGGACAAAGCACCTTATTGCTCCAAGCAATCTCTGTATTCTCATTTATAAAATAAAAATAAAACTAATACCTACCCGAACAGGCCTTTTATGAAGACTAAAGAGGATAATGCATATAAAACACTTAGCACAGTGTTTTGCAGTCTGTAGTAAGCACTTAAGAATTTAGCTACTATCATTATTGTTACTATTATTGTTTTCTCTGTTATGGCACTAAACAACTTCTACAATATATCACAGTTAATTATCTATTTGTATCACCAGTCCTTGAATAGTTAAGAAGTTCCTTGGGGTCACAGATCTCAGATTATCCATCTTTGCACTCTCCAGAGCACTAGAATGATATAGCAGAAACCTTAAAATCATGTGTTGAGAAAACAAATCTATCTGGTTACAAGATTTTTATTGCCCTATAATGTGTTCAGACAAAGCTTATTTGATGAAACACCAAATATTATAAAACATGTTTTTGCAATATAATCAATAGTTGGATTAGCTTATGAAATTACTATAAGGAGAAGGAGGAAATTTGAGTGTGCTTTGGTTGTTAAGATTCTTGGTCAAATAAGGATTAGGAAAGGAGGCTGAGCACACCAGTGAAAAGACTAGAAGAAGATCAACCAAGCATGTCAGGAGAAGAAAATCAGAACAAATTCCTAGTTGCCAAGCAAACTGAAGAATAACAAGAAGTCAGTATTGAATTGAATCGGTGTGGTCAGTGAACAAGAAACTTAAATAGTGAATTAAAAATGCCTGGGTGTTAAAAATGACTTTTAGAGAATTTGCTACTGATATAGGCATCAAATATGTTTATAGTATGACTTCTGGCAGTCACTTTAGTAGCATTAAAAACAGATTTCTGTTAAAATGACATGGTAGTAAGTAAAATTTTTCTATAATATAAAGTGAGTAAATAAGGTAATCACAAGAAACAAAATGAATAGCTGTTGCTCAATATGTCAGCAGGCAATTTTCCCTTGATGTAATCATTGAAAGTAGTGGCATTTTGGAAACAAGAAAAATGTCCAAAATAGATTTGATCTCAGAAAAGATTGTGAGGAGAACAAACACTGTGGGACATTTAGGCTCTCTCCACAGAATTAAAATGAAATGGAAAAGAGAAGCCATCTATCTAGCAAGAGCAAAAGAAATTGTCCCACTGAAGTAGATAATAGGCAACTAAGTTTTCTTAAGTGTCCTTATTATTGCAGGCAATTTTACTTTTATCCTTTAAATTTGTTCTTCACAACTGCTTTTTCATATAGATCCTAATTTCCTCATTTTAAACTTAGAAAGCTTAGCTAACCTTCTCAGGTCCAGAGAACTAGGATAAAATGGCATCTAAACCAAGCCTGTCTGGAAATTAGAATATGTACTATATACACTAACTCCCTGTTATTGTTCATTACAATAGTACATAATCTTCTCATTTTTTCTACTTTATCTTTCAAATTTAGTTGTGGTCCTACTACAGCATAGTTGATCAAGGACATTTTAAATCATCTAATGAATTATAACACAATGTTTTCATATACCAGACTGTTAAATATCTGTGAAAGGGAAGGAAGGAAGAAGGGAAAAGGAAGGAAGGAGTACCACTTTTTTCTTATAGACCTAAACCCAGAAATTCTGGAGTTGTAATATAGAACATTCTTTAAACTCTGCTTGTACTCATTTTGGAAAGATCTGCAGTATAATAATTATATTGTGAAAGTACTGAGGTGCTGTGGACAAGTTCAGAGAGTTGTTTAGTATACTAGGAGAGAGAGAGAGTATATTTTATCTGAGGATTCACCGTTGTTGCCATTCTTTTTGGAATAAAGCAAGAAGTCTCAGTATTGCAGATCTGTGGGCTGTGTGATTTGGATGCTCTTCACAAACCAGTGCGGGTCACTACATATTTGCTTTGGTGGAGACACTTACAAGTGATGCTTATGGATGGACTTTGGTAAAACCCATTGATATCTTAAGCAATCTACTCTACAGAAATATTAGAGGAATATGACTAAGCAGCCATACATTTTTTAGATAAACCATCCCTCTAAACATGTAATTTGATACTGTTGTTATAAGCTACTCAAGAGAAATTCATACCTCTTCTATGGGCTTCTCTGCTCCAAGACTTATTTAGCATTTAGTCTAAGGGAGCTTTTTCTCAGGTTTCTAGTAGTCGAATGATAGTTATTACTAGAGGTTGGTTGTCAATATGTTTAGGGCCATATCCTGCTACAATCTAAGAGATAATTAACTTATGTGAAATTTATATTCCAGAAAACACTTGGGTTAGGGAAAGTGAAGCAGCCTTCTTTGTGAAACTTACACCTATATGTTACTGTAGCTGCTGTTTTTCCAACATTTTAAAATTTGAACAGAAGAGTAGAAGATGCAAGATAGGCAATATATTTCCTGTGGCAGGAGAAATACATTAGAGAAGAAAGTTTCTCTGAGAGTAGTGTGCTGACTATGAAGGTATATTATGTTCTGTTACCAGAAGAGCAGAATCTAGTGTATAAAGGTGTCAGCTAGAGGATCTAGGATATTGCTGGTAGAATGAAGCAGAATTATCCAGCACAATGCACAGTGTTTCTAGGGCCTGACCACTGGTGTTAGAGGAGAGGACTCTCGGTCATTGGAGGTGTCTATTAAATCAGTGTCTAACTGATTTAATATTGAGCTTCAAGAGACTTTTAAGTGCAGGCGATTGGTGCTAGAGTCTAAGTTCTGTTAGCTGGTTACTTTGTTTGGCGGGGATTTGAACTTGAACACGTTGTTATCATCCTTTTCTTTTAAAAACTTATTTCTACCTTGTGAAAATGTGGGTTTTAGTATGAACAGAAAGTGATGTCTGTCCTTTGCCTTAAGAAGTGCTCTAATTCTAATAAGACTCCTTTTAGACAGTGTTTTTAAAGAGGTATAAAATATAGTAAAGAGATGATAACGTCCTAATTGTAAAGCAGCAGAAGACTTCACATACAACAAAAAGACATTAAACTATGTAAACATTAAAAACTTCTGGATAATTATAAAGAAGAACACTAGAATAAAAAAGGAATAGATTGGGAAAAACGCAAGCATTAAATATGTTGGGCAATCAATTACATAGCAATCAATAGCCTGAACTTTGGAGTCAGATGTAATTCACAACTCTCCTATTTACTAGCTGTGTGTTCTTGGGCAAGCCACTTAGCCTTTCCAAGTCAAGTTTAATTTTCTGTAATGATAATGTTTTTAGTTAATATAAGGATTAAATGAGATAATATATGTAACAAAGTATGTGGTATGTAGTAAGCACTGAATTGTAGCTATGATTATTATAAATTATTCAGTGTGATTCAAATTTATAAGGGCCTTGAAATTCCAAAAACAAAAGAGACAAAGTATATGAATGGTGTTTTTAACTGGGAATCTGCACGTGCCCTCACCAACACATGTAAAAAAAATCCATGTCAAATTCTTCGTTCTCCAAGAAGTCATTCCTGGATTCCTACCTGACCCAACCAGAACCTCCCCTGATCTCTTGCAACCCTCTGTAAGCAGTGTTTATTTCTCTACTGTAGCAGTTTCTCATAATGAAACTACTTACTAAAGCTTTGTGTTTTTTTCTTATGTCTTCAACTAAACTGTAAGCTTTTTGAAGGCTTTTAACTTTATAATCATTTTTAACCCCCAAATATTCCAATACTAAATACATATTGAAGAAAAATGTACTAAATTGAATTTAAATGTAGATGCATTTAAATGATGACTTTTCACTCCTATTTTCTGAAGTATTTGCATTTTATATTATACTGAAATTTTTTAACAGGACATGGATTATGTTCTATTGTACATCTATTTTGAAATCACAGTGAGGAAAGCTATGTGAATTTTAGAGCAGCTGGTTTGTTTCTAGGTAGCACATTCATTCTGCAAACAGCTCAATATGAATACCAAATTTAAACCTCATCTTAAGTCCATGTTATTATGACTGATGACACTGTTGGATATGGAATCTTAAAATGATTTTAGATACATTAGCATACCCAGGTTGACTTAGGGGTTAATCAGTGAAAGCCAAGTATTATTGTTATACATAACATCTGCATTTAGATGCATCCAAGTGTGTATATTATTACTTTTTTTTCCCATGGAGGAACTTTACTATATTGTGCCTCATCACTAGTATGAAATCAGGTTTACATTGTATGTAGAGATGCAGAACAAAGAAATTATGACACACAGGAAAAAATCTTTTTTAACTATCACTATACAATTATAGATTCTATATATAATGTTTTGTAGTGATTGACATCCAAATTACTTCTTTTTAGTATTGTTGAGTGATGGTGTCTTCCTTCGATATATTTTTCTTCTTTTCATTTCATTTAAATTTCAAATTCATAGACACAACGAATAATTAAATTCTGATTAAAATAACCATGTGCTGATATTTTTGATGAAGAGGAGCTAGAAAGTGATGCATTTGATTTCACTTCCAGCTGTTAGATTGTCATATCATACAAACAATGAAATTTTTACTGAGGATCTGAAGATAGCATTAAGTCTTATAGATTGGATATTCCAAACATCAGATCTGAATGTCTGCCTTTCAATATATGAGACATGAACCTTGAAATTTATTCACTATTACATCCTGACATGCTCTTCTTAAACATTGGAACATAATATTGATTTAAATTTTACCTTAGAATTTCCTTCCTTATTCTATTTAATTTTACTTACTATATATTGGAAGTGTTGGAGGAAGTACTAGAAATGGAGAGGCGAACTAGTGATTTGATGGTGGAGTCCTCAGGGAAGTGTGAGTCCGAGAAAGGATGAGAAATTGACATTTGACCAAAACTGGAAATGGAGCACCAGTAATTATCTATTTATTGAGATGACTTTACAGAATATTTGCTTGTTGCTTCATTTATATTCTGCTTTTGTGAAGGATTATCAAATCTTCTTTGAGACTACAGTCACTTAAAAAGGGTTTTCCTAAGCTCACAGTTTACATTAGTTCATAAATTGTAGCTATAACCAACTTTATTTTAAGTAGTGTGAAAAGATTTAAAGTGATAGTGTAAAGAAATTAATATTTTCTGTTTTCAAAAGATGTCCTAATATCTTAATTAATATTTGAAATATCCAAAATCAAATAAAACTGCACCATAGTAAAATCAATGTGTAAAAACAGCTCGGATTTTTAAGAGCTCTGTGTTTGGCATGTAGCCTACAATTGAGCAAACTGGGATTTTCTTGAATGATGGCAAAGGAAGTGGTTCCTATCTTGCCCCATCTATTCATTCAATCGTTTATTTAAAAAACATTCTTTGAATGTTTAAATGAGATACAAAGAAAAATACAAAATTCTGGTCGAAAAATTCATAGTCCCAGAGTGGAGCTTAAGAATGGAGAATTAAAAAGAAATGGACATAAAAGTACAATAAAAGAGAATGATAGAACCTTGTGTATGGTGTTAGAGAAAATAGATAGCAGCCCCTAACTCTGTAGGAGGGGGAGACTAAGGTATCTTCGCACAATACTTGACATTTTATTGTAATGTTTAAAAATGGTAAGTGTTTTCCAGGAGAATCTGTGGGGAAGGACACTTCAGTCACAGGGAACAATATATATATATGTAAAGACATGGATGCATTTAAAGCCTTCAGAACTGTATTCGCCTTTGATTTGCCTAGAAGCCCACTTTCTCATTTCAGTACCCATGAGAGTAAATGACAACAGAGGAAACCAGGTCCCAGATTGTGTAATTATTTAGCATTTATTGAACATTATCGTGCTAGATGCCAAACTGAATCTTGTTAGGTCCTTTCTCTACCCGGTGAGTATGGTCTAATTAAAAAGACAACCAAGGCAGGGATTAAAACAGCATCAAATCAATCAGCAGCTCTCTTTTAAGGGCCTACGGCTGTCCATATAGAGATTTATAGATTAACTGTGGCACTTTGAATTGCACTGGGAAGGAAATTGGCAGCAGGTGCAAACTTCATTCAAAGTGTAGATTTATTTTGCTTCAGGCAGCAGAACCCAAAGGTAGGTGGGCTGCCCATTCTAGCCCTTCTGAAATTTTATGGTGGTCCAAGGGTAGCCTCAATTAGGAGACCCATGTGTAATCCAGCTCTTTTCTAAGCTACCAGTAGCAAGCATGAATTTATAAAAACTGTGAAATGTTCTGTGATACTAGATAATAAGGGGAGAATTTTGCACAATTTTGGGTTATTCAGCCAGGAATTTGGAAAATACTATATCCATTTGTGCGGTTCTAGAACCTTGGTGATTGAAATCTTTCTTTCCTCTAAAGGATTATTGGGAATAATCTCTAAGAATGTAGTTTCAGGGTTATAATTAAAGCTATCCTAACTTTGTGCTTATATAGAATGAGACATAAAATGCCATAGCAAAATGATAATTTTTATTTTTTAAAAATAAAACGAAGGACATTTTATTTTAGTAGTTGAAGTAAGTGATTTTAGTCTAATCTTAACTGTATATGCCAAAGACAATTTACAGATATATTACAAGTTACAGATCTATTATGCCAAAGACAAGTTACAGATATATTACCATTATAATGTCTGGAATACAGAGTTCTAATGTAAAATCAAATATTTCGTTGCTTTCATGATTTATATCATGTGAAATTAATGGCTCAATCAATGTAATTTATTAAAATGTATGTTTTGTTTTAGGCCTGAATAATATTCATGTAAGAGACTGAGTACTAAGTAGTGCCACTGTAGGGATTTTAGATGGCTGAACTAATTTGTGTGCATTTTCTCACATATTGCATTTCCTCCTCATCTTTATTTTGATGTTAGATTTGTTTGCTTTCTCATGTTCACTGTATTTATTCCTTACATTTACATCTTTGCTGAATGCTGAGCTAGAATTCTGAAGTTACTTGATATTCCTGTGAACTTGGGCAGGCTGCTTAAACACTCTGAGCCACCGTTGAGTCACCTTGAAAATGGTTACCATGATATTGGTTCTGCCTCTCCCACAGGGGTGCTGTAAGGATCAAGTAAAGTAATTCAATGCTTTCCAGAGTTTCAAGTTATAAGCAGTTAGAGCAGATACTATATTGATTACATATTCTAAAGTTTGTATTTGCACATATTACAAAAGCAAGTTTGTCTTTTAATAGATTTGTGCTGCTTTCTTTGCAGGGTGAGGGAACTTACTAAAGAGATCAAAGATTCCCCAGACAGTTTGCATAAGTATCTTTAGGCTTGGAAGTGTGGCTGCAGGTGTTAACGGCAGGCACCTAACTCCTAGAACTTCAGCTTTATTATCCTACAGGTCATGACTTACAAAGCAATACAATTTCACTCCTCCCTGTCATCGTTCACATGCTACAGGGATGAGTTAGGTGACAGATTTATTTCATGAGAGTAACTCCCCAAATGTTAACTGTATACAGCTGACTTTGTAGTCAACTTCTAGAATTAATCCTCACTTTGCCTCCCCTCTCTATTTCTTGCAACCATTGGTAGGCCTTTTGTCCAAATTATTTTGCATTCAGTGTTTGTGAATGTGTGAACTAGTATGTACATCAAGAGGAGTATATAATTCTTCAAAATCTGAGCTCTTCTGTAATTTATAATTTGTTATGTCTGTGGTTGAAAGAATTTACCATGCAATAACCAAGATTGAAGGTGTAGTTTAAAATATATTAGCTTTGGAAATATAACTTTGAGTAACAAATTTGTATTCCTCATTTCAGAACATGATGAGTGTATCACAAATCAGCACAACTGTGATGAAAATGCTTTATGCTTCAACACTGTTGGAGGACACAACTGTGTTTGCAAGCCGGGATATACAGGGAATGGAACAACATGCAAAGGTAAAAGGTTTAAATGCCAGTGCCTCTTACATTATGTATAATGCAATCCATCTCTACCTTCCTCTACACCTTATCATTACTGTTATGTACATTCCAGGTACTTCCTACAGACATCAAAAGCTTTGGTGTGTGGCTCATAGTCTTTTCCTCAGGTCTTGACATCCTCCTGGGTTACTTCAGTGTTTAAGTGACCAAACCATTCAGCTCCTTTGACCTAATGTTCCTTGACCTTAGCCACAGTGGTTTTCATCTCTGTTCCTTTCTAGCAAACCTACACCCATCACCACATCCTGGGCATTTTTGTGGAGAACTGCTCCATCTTGGAAATCTTAAACTTCAGCATTCTATTGTCTAATCCCAAGTTCCTCTTCTTCCAGTTTGCTCAGTCTGTTCTTTCTACACCTTTTGATCTTTAATTTCGTTGAACCTTCCTTTTCATCCAGTTTAGCACTCTCCCAGCTTCAGATGTTTCTGAGCATGCATATATCATCATAGCTGTTTTCCTGGCAGCATTGTCAACCTATTTGTTATGCTACCATGTGAATCAACACCATTTTGAGTCAGTAGGACAGTTTTTTTTTTTTTTTTTTTTTTTTTGCTCCCTTGTGAGCTGTCGGACGCTACTGTGGAAGATTAACCATGAATATTGATTCTCTACATGTTATAGTTTCCTATTTTAGCTTGTTTGTTAATGCCGATTGATCATTCTTTTAAATGTCCCATTGAAATCAGATTTCTTTTTCCATCAGTAGACAATACAACTGTAGTTCACCACAATCCATTAACTCACCTTTTCCCCCACTGTCCTCTTTCCCTCCTACCTCCTAAGGGAAATAGAAGACCTTTTCGGAAACTCTATAAACTCCCATAATATAACATTTACATCCCTTATAATGTCATATGATTTATCCAATTTAGGCATTTTAAGCTTCAAAACTGCTGATTTCTCAAATATACTGTGTCCTTTATCTCAGAGTTCACTAAAATCAGTTTGCTATGATACCATGTCTATGTGAGGTAGGAAAGAACAAGGAGTAGTTGTTAATGCAGTGTCTTATGAGGATGGGTCTTAAGGCCTGGTCTACAAAAATGCACTGTAGCCAGAGATGGGTGGGCCAGAGGATTACCCTGATTTTCAAACCTCCATGGAAATCATTAGTGTAGGTCATTTTGAAAAAGGCCTAATTATTTGGGGATCCAAAACCCACAAAAATTTGCTTGGAAAAACTAAACAAATCCTAAGAAAAGCTGGACTTTTAGAATGTAAAGTATAGTACAGCAGTTCCCTCTCACCCACAGTTTTGCTTTTGATGGTTTTAGTTACCCATGGTCAAATGCAGTCTGAAAATGTTAAATGGAAAATTCTAGAAATAAACAATTCTTAAGTTTAAAACTGTGCACCATTCTGAGTAGCATGATGAGATCTCTCACTGTCCAGCCTCATGCCGCCTTGGATGTGAATCATCCCTTTGTCCAGTGTGTCCACACTGTCTACAACTAGCCACCATTAGTCACTTAGTAGCCTTCTCGATTATCAAATACACTGTTGAGGCATCACAATGCTTGTATTCACGTAAACCTTATTTTCACTGGGCTTGGTGGCTCACACCTGTAACCCTAGCACTTTGGGGGGCCAAGGCAGGTGGATTGCTTGAGTCTTGAGTTTGAGACCAGATTGGGCAACATCTCCACCAAAAAACAAACAAAAACAAAACAAAACAAAAAACGAACACCATGTACAAAACCTAACTCAAAAATGAGTAAAACAAAAACGAGTAATTTTTGTTTTACTGTTAATGGCCCCAAAATGCAACATAATTGACCTATTTTATTATAAATTACTGTTGTTAATCTCTTACTATGCATAACTTATACTTTAAACTTTATCATAGTATGTCTGTATAGGAAAAATATATGTATACATATATATATGCGAAAATAGATTTTGTGCTGTCTGAGGTTTCAGGGATCCACTGGGGATCTTGAAGTGCATTTCCAAGGCATGAGTGGAGACTACAATATAACTAAGTCCTTAGGACTTCCCCCAAATCACCTGAATGTTCTGAGAGTTTGCTTAGGCTTAAGGTTTCATCTAGGAGCCCAAAAGCTTTTCTCTTATTTCTGTTGATTCCAATTCCTATGTAGTATGAAGAATAAAGTTCGTAGAATAAAGAACTCTGAAAATTGTGAACAGATGCAGACAGATAATTCTTGTATTTGAAAGAAGGAGAACTAAGATGCAGACAGATAATTCTTCTATTTGAAAGAAGGAGAACTCTCAAGGATCTATAAATTCCTTCTGGAAGTTAGGACTACAGGTTGCCCGAATAAAGACTGTTCAGTTCCTGTATACATCTTTGTTTGGAATGGGAAAAATCTGAGAGATACGTAGATTAAATGTGGGAGCTGAATCATTGAGTTCTGTGCGGTATCAACGGGCTGCAACCTTGCAAATTACTCCAGTGAAAATACGTGCATGGTCTGGCACACACATTCTTTATCACTTATGAGGTTTAAGCTAAAGAAGCCAAATGGACTCTGGGTCCATTTCTTTAACTCATCACTAGAATTTCAGATTTCTACATTTTATTACTCTGAAAAAGTGTATTCTACCTAACTAGAGGAAGCACATGCCAGAAAACTATAGAAAAAACTTTTGCCTTAATGCTGGGAACAAGCTGGTCTAATTCACTCATTATAGACTTTGTCAGGCTGAGGAAGCAGCTGCTGAGCCTTACAGAGCCAAAGAATAAGCCAAAGTGGAAATAAAAGCTTCTAAAGGGGGCTCAGTCTCATCCATCTTGTTTTTCTCTTCTTCTCTTGTTGTACTCACTTGTCTAGCTCTTCTCTCCTTCTTTTATGCACTTCTTCGAAGACAGCACATTTCAAGAGATCACCCTTGCAATGGTACAGACCTTGGCTCCCTTGCAATGGTTCAGCTTCCTACTCACAGAACAACTTGCCTCATTCCCAAAACCACTCTGATAAAACAGGTTATATAGTGTCTTTGCCCTTGATCCTGGATTCTGACCCATCCTTAGCAGAGGAATTTAAGAGTCTCCCTGAAGACCACTCTAATGAATTTTTCTTACTATTGGTTAATTCATTACCAGGACCTGCTTACAAATTTTTGAAGGATGGAGCATTTCCTACTATTTTGGCACGTTGGCTAGTGTGCAAAATGGTCAGAGCCTCATGGGATTCAACCATCTCCTGTTTCATGGTCTCGTTCTTTAGATGGTGGTTTGCTCCATCTAGGATAGCTGCCATTTTCAGGTTTATTTTCAAGGTGGATTGTTACAATGAGAAGAAATCTGAATTTTAATGTACTTCCTATTATGTAAATTTGCTGTTTGTTGTCCAAATAAATTTCAGTATTTTGTTTTAAGGGTGAAATACTTCTTTAACATTGGAAAGAGTACTGTTTTACAAGTTGTGTTGAAGTTTCTTACATGTATGGGAAATATCACATGAAAACAAAATTAAAATAGCTTTTATAATTTCATGTTTACATCTCCAAGGGAATAATGAAAAGCTAGGTTTGGAGTTTATTAAACTACTTACTTCTAAAGTGCTAAAATCATGTGTCTGAATTATTTTAGCGTTTTGCAAAGATGGCTGTAGGAATGGAGGAGCCTGTATTGCCGCTAATGTGTGTGCCTGCCCACAAGGCTTCACTGGACCCAGCTGTGAAACGGGTAAGAATATCATTTCATCTTCTAGAAAATGAATTTTTATGCCAATGCATAAAGTAATCCATGAGGAAAATAATGTTTCAAGTTTCAAGTGGGCTCTCAAAGCGTGGAGCTATTAATAAGGAAGTGATAGGAGGGAGGAGGTGGGAAGTTTCAGTGATGCATTTCGCTGGGCGATTCCCCAAAGTCACTCTAAAAAGGTTTTGCAGCTATTATAACTAGACGCATATTGAACTTTTCAGAAACATGTGGAATTACCCAGGATTTTATGACTTCATAATTCATTTTACTCATTTGGAATCCATTTTTACTGGAATCTATATGACTATATTAAAGCCTAGATTTCAAGCTTATGGCCAACTCAGTGCCGAGAACACACTATCACCTGCATCCACAATTAGGAATTTTTAATAAATTTTTATCTGGCCCTTTAATAAGTCATTAATAATTATTTATCTGGAAAATAATTAAAGTTTTCTACTCCTCAATTATTTCTCATCCAGATCCATTCTGAACTTACTCTTTCTGATGGACGTGAATATTAAAAACTTTAAAAATTATTTTAAAAACAATATATAGTCTACATATAACTTATAACCCTAAAGTAAAATACTTTGTCCAATGAAAAACACACCCTGGGAATTTAAAAAAATATTTTGAGTATTAAGTCCTAATTAAAATCATACTAGTAGTGGTTTTGGTTGCATTGGGTTCAGTGGGTTCCAATAGCGATGACCTCAGAGAATCAGGTTATTCTTCCTAAAAGAAAGCTTCTGCCACTGGCAATTGACAGTTGTCATCTCATATTGCTTTTCATAAATCTCAATGCAATAGATACAGTACATGCTCTGCCTCTATTCCACTTGCAGAGTCATCTGGTTTAATAAAAACACTGATTTACCGGAATGTGAGACAGAAAATGTTCTGCTCCATTTGGGAAGTGAACATTTTACTGAATAGAATCTGCTACTGTGCACAGAAGGATGCTCACAAAAGGGCTTACATCACTAGATCATCTTTCTATAAGTACTGCTAAGTGGTGTTTTTCAAACTTCAGTGACTGATTTCAAAAGTCTGTGACGGACAAAGCATAGTGTCTATCTTTGATATGTAGGATTCTTTCTTAAGGGAATCATTTCCTAAATCAGAAGCTCCCTAAATTTATTGTGCATGAGAGTCACCTATAGAGATTGATAACTTTTTAGAAATACAGGTTTTTAGTAACTACCATATGATACACTAAATCAAATCAGGCACCTCTACTGCAATAGTCCTCTCATATTTCTATGGCATGCTCTCCACCAGTTTGCCCCTACACGTCAAGGTGCCCTGTGGACCTCCTGCACATCAACACCTCTGGTCACAAGGCTTCCTGAATACAATATTTTTGTGCCGCTTCTGGTACAGAGGCTGGATACAGAAATACTGGCTTTTTCAGGACATTTCAACGGTGTGAGGATAATGGTGTGGAATTTTGAAATAAAAGCTGTCCCAGAAAATCTGGGATGAACAGTGGCTGTTCACAATCCTGCACAGGATTCTTCCACTAGGAAAAAATATCGCAAGATTGTAGAAATCTGGAATGACATAAAATTAATACTGGCAATGTAATATTTAAGACTGGAGTTAAAAATAACCCAAGAGAACATGTAGCTATCTCTATTTCATTATCCTTGAACCTTCAGTCTGTAAGAAGACAATCCCAGACTGATTCTAAATAGCTGTCAGTAGCAGCCAAGGGCTTTGAGAACAGATGTGGACTCAAAATTTAGTTGTACTGTTTATATGTTATGTTGCCTTGGGCAAGTTACTTAACTTCCCTCTGTGTTGTACCCTTTATACATCACCTTACTCTTCGCCATTCTCTTTTAAGGCAGTTATTATCTGTATTTGCATACAGAAATACTGGGTTCAGGGTGTTTAATTTTTTTTTTCCTAGCATCAGAGTTAGAAGCTGATACAAAGGTCATTCTGCTCCCAAATCCGGGCTTTTATCCAGTGCATCCCAGTATGTTTCTTTGGGGGTGTTAAATCCAAAGACCTCAATCTGACCTCATTATCTCCTCCATGATTCATGCCTCACCACTTACCGTCCTCCACCAAAACCTGAATCTTCATTTCTTCCTTCCTTAGTAGTTTATTTCAGCGAATAGCCGCCTTATCCAACAAGTCTTCTAAGCCAGTCATCACGGAGCAATTTCCCTCTTGTTCTCTTTCACATCCAGTCAAATCCTTTTGATTCCTTGTCTTTACCAGGGTCCGTTTTTTCTATTCTGGTCAGTGCTACAGTTGTTGGGGACTTTCAGGTTTGTCTCTGGCTAGTCCAGTATCCACAGAATAACAGAGCACAAATCTGATCATGTCACTCCAGACTGAAGAAAAACTTTCGTGTTCCCCGTTGCCCTCAGGATAAAGGCCACATTTTTAACATGATAAATAAGGCCCTTCAGGATTTGGCCCTGCGTATCCACCCAGCTTTACCCTCTTGTCCTTCTGCCATCTCACATCATTCCCACCCCCAGGCAGTGAATCTCATGAGGGTACAGGGTGTATCTTATTTGCTTTTGTATCATCACGAAACAGTGTAAGGCCTGCCCCTTAGTAGTTGTTCCATAAATATTTGGTGAATAAATAAATGCACACATGAGTGATCAATTAAATGATGAAGAAAAAGATGGTGTGGCTGTGTCCATATTTGTTGGACTTTTTTGAATGTTAGTTGAAGCTTTCAGAGTTATCTAGTTCTGTACTATCATATGGCAGATATGGCACAGAGATGTGAAGTAGCTTGTATAGGTGTTTCATTGTTGATCCAGATCTGCATTCTAGAACTTGGGTCTTCTGATTTCTAGCCCAGTGTTTCTCTTTTCCTTCCCTCCCCTTTCTCTCACTCCTTCCTCTTTCCTTGCTTCCCTCCCTTTCTTCCTCTCTCTCTCTTTCCTGTCCTGCCTTCCTCCCTCCTTCTCTTTCTTCCTTTCTTCCTGCTTTCCTTTTTTTCTTATGCCATGCTTCATCCCAGGAATTCATCATACCATCATCCTTCATCAGGTCTGTGCCTTTTGTTATGCCACCTTCAACTGCCAAGTGACCCTGTTGCCTTTAACAGTGAAGACTGTGGCAGTTTTTCTCTCCAAAGTTAAAGGATGCTTCCAGATTGACAAAATTTCCAAGTATAGGAATGGCCTAAATTTGGCCTGCTGGAGTTGGATGCTGCCTGATAGCTTAGAAAGGAAATTGTTGTGCAGCCCCAGTGGCCATCTGCTGAGCCATCACAGTGGAATCACTGAGGATGAAATCATAGGATTTACTTGCTTTTTGGAATCTTAATGTGTCTTGCACTTACCACCCCTTGTTCCTTTAGTTGAAGTCTCTTCTGAAACACCCTCCCCTCATTTCTGTTTCTGCATCATGTGTATCTTAGTAGGAATGGTTGCATTCATTTACCAGTTCACAAAAGGGCGATGTGTATGATTTTTACTGAGCGAAATTAATTTTTTATGAACTTCTTTTTTAGCCACTGTATAAAATCACCCACATGTACAGCATAACTTCATTTTTAATTAAATATCCTAATATTCCATCAGGTGTTTAACTTGGATTTAGCAGGGTGATTATTTCTTGGGTAACTCGATAAAATGTTTTAGAAAGCCAAAGCTATGTGCCAAGGTTTACAGCTTTATCACTGCCATATTGTATTTATTACACAATTGCTAAACCTCAGCAAACATGTGTCTGATGATCTAATTAATATGCAAAGCTGTCTTATTATACTAAAAGCAAATCTTTCAGTAATGATTTAAAGCATAACTCTAAAAGATTTGACAGTCCCCTACAAGCAATTGCTGACTTAAATCAAATTAAAATATTTATAACTGGGAAAAAGTTGGTAACAAATGGCAAAGCTGAAAAAAAATTACTGCAGTATCAAAGAAGAGATCAGACATTTTGATGATAAACACTTTTTTTCTTTGCAAATAATGGATTTCTTAGCCACATATCAAACCATAGGATGAGATTTTAATTATTTTAGTGAGTTGTTAAATGAATATGTTTAAGTTGCACCCCTAAGTGTTTTTGTAGCTTTTTAATATGTGTTGTTTCAAAATGACAAAAATGAAGCATGAGGCCTACACGAGTGTTACTTTACTTCAAAAGTAACTTCAAATGGATTGAGGTTGGTTGATTTTTTTAAAGGTTATTTTATTACTGTTATAGTATAGATAATATAAATTATTTTTGTTAGAAAAAAGTTATCTTGCTAGTTATATCCAAAGTTAGCATTTTTTATTAATGTCAAACTATTACATTTCCTAGTATGGCTGAATTAGCACATTTTTCATCATAAAAGGTATATGTTGATTTCATTAATATTTGTTTTTTTGAGGCATATTTTTTCCAGAAATATGTATAAAAGTATATCATTTTTACATAGGAAGTCAAAAAATTCAGAAGCAAGAGAAAATTCTCAGAACAGTTGGGACATGGCATACCTTTTCTTACACATGACTCACAGTGGAAATACATTACCAAAATATATATCTTTATGTGAGAAAAGAGGAGAAATTGAGAAGAAAATCTGAGACAATCTGATAAAAAATAATTTAAAAAGAAAGAAAAACTGTAGATACATCTGCTTTACCAATAAGAATTTTTTAGTTTTATTTTGAATTTATTCTGCTCTATCTGAACAAATGCAGATTTCATGTACACAAATCATTAAATATACTTTATTGTAATAAAGAGAATTTGGAATTATGGAAGCTTTGCTTCTAGTTCTTTACTGTCTTATTAAATTCAGTTTTCTGAATCTTAATTTTACAAGGGAAGATCTGCAAAGTAGCTCACTGGGTAGCTTTTGCAAAGTGGGCACATACTCATGGAGGGTTCTGTTGATCTGCCTAAGGGATCTACACTCGTGTTCACTAGACACATCTGATCTTGAAACTGTCTCCAGTGGTAAAAGTGATTCAATTACATTTGATAAATGAATGTGTTTTAATGAACTTTGTATGAATTAGGGGTGTAGATACCAATGATTCTTTTTCTGTTATAAAATGAACAGATAAAACACAGACAAAAAGCACTCTCACCAAAGGCTTTTTGACCGTACCCTGCTTGAGTTGGCTTAGATACTTAAGACGTAACTTCTCTTTATGTTGGTGATCCTTAATCTGTTTTAAATAAGATTTTAATTGCTTAATGTTATGCCAAACCCCAGTTCTCCTTGAAGAATTTAACATAGTGGTCAAGAACACAAAAATTGAAGTCAGAGAAACATTGGCCTGAGAACTAGTTCTATTACCAACCAGCTACGTGACCCTTTTCATGTTATTTCATTTTTTTCTATGCCTTAATTTGTGCATGTAGAAAATAAAGATGATAGTAATATCTATCTCATGGGTTTGTTCTAGAGATTAAATGAAGTAAGGCACATAGCACCATGTTGAAGACTTGGTAAGCACTCAATAAATGACACCTGATATGATGATTTTGTAAATGTTAAGTTGAACTGTAAATAAACTTTTATAGACAGAACTGTTTGAGACTCTGACATCCTTGAGTTAGCTGGAGATGCCCTGAGATGTTATAAGAGAAAAGTTAAGAGCAATAAATGATTCTAGTTTTCTTGATTCATTCATAAACCAGTTTTAAGTGTAATTTTACTGTACTTTAGTGGTTTAAAATGTTTAATTTAGTGATTTGCATTCTGTACATTTGCTTAAAATTGCTTTATTTTTGTCCTAATGCAAACTTTAAAAATTAATCTTTTATGAAAATATAAATATTTGTATTATTCAAAAAGTAGTCAAAAGTTCTTAGTGCTAAATCTCAAAGTCATTCTTCCAAGTCCTTCAGGTTAATTGGAAAAAATCTAACTCACTCTATGTATCAGTCATGTATAATAGATAACAACTATGACGGGGAAATTTTTCAAACTCTTTTGTTGTAAGGCCTACCTAATTAACACTGGAAATGAGGACACATCATGGAGAAAATGTAAGAGGAAAAAAAATAGCTTTCAAGCTGTTAGAGAGCAGGTCTCCAAGAAAAAGACAAAAGCCAAGTGCAATTAGTTGGGAATTTGGAAAAGTTCTCCAGTTTTATTTTTAAAATATTATTTTTTTAATAGATCATTTTTGTATATTAACTTGTATTGAGCCTTTGAATTCCCAGGATCCCTATTCCCTCTTATTTTTTTATTTGAAGCTGTCCAAATGGAGTCAATTTTAAGATAGTTGTTTAACTTTGTTTTAAAATTAATTAATTGAATATTAATATTTTGAATAAACATTATATACACACTGTATAAAATTTAAAAGTACAAAGAACATATAATGAAAAGTAAATTTCCTTTATAGCCATTTCCCTACCATTGCTTTTTCCCTTAACAAAATATCCTGGAAATCATACCATAGATAAGTCCTTGTTACACAGAGTAGTTCAAATAGGAAAGCTGAGGCTTTCTGCCATT
This sequence comes from Pongo abelii, assembly GCF_028885655.2. Taxonomy (NCBI): domain Eukaryota; kingdom Metazoa; phylum Chordata; class Mammalia; order Primates; family Hominidae; genus Pongo; species Pongo abelii. Next base: position 42,243,691 of record NC_071995.2, on the reverse strand, counting down.
CAAATAGTAGACTTTTAATTTGTAAAAGTCTGGGTGTCAATAGGAATACATGTCTTAGGGCCAAGATCTTTCTCTTTTTTGGGGGTACCCCCATATGTTGGCGGAGAATGTTCTGCAATTTTCTCATTCATAAATTCTGATTTTTTATATAGATAAGCTGATGAACTTCTATTGATCAGAAGTATAATCGGGGGAGGCATAAACTTAATATGCTGGAGAAACATTGTTGTTGACTGCAACATTTTATTTATACTGAAATTGTTTTTGTTTTTTGCATTCTATTCCTCCCTTATTTGTTTCATTTCTTTTTTCTTGAAGGATATATTTTAGTACTCTCTTAGAGCAGTTCTATTAGTGGCCAACTCTTGGGTATAGAATTCTAGGTTTTCCGGCCGGGCCCTGTGGTTCACGCCTGTAATCCCAGCACTTTGGGAGGCGGAGGCGGGCGGATCACAAGGTCAGGAGATCCAGACTATCCTGGCTAACACGGTGAAATCCCGTCTGTACTAAAAATACAACAAATTAGCCGGGCGTGGTGGCGGGCGCCTGTAGTCCCAGCTACTCAGGAGGCTGAGGCCGGAGAATGGCGTGAACCCGGGAGGCGGGGCTTGCAGTGAGCAGAGATCGCAGCACTGCACTCCAGCCAGGGCGACAGAGCGAAACTCCATCTCAAAAAAAAAAAAGGAATTCTAGGTTTTCCCTAAGCACCATGAAGGCAGTATTCCATTGTTTTTGGGGGGCCTCTGAGGTTTCTGTTCAGAAGTCTGCTTTCAATTCAATTGTAATTCATTTTAAAACATAGTCTCTTTCTAATTACTTTTAAGGTTCCCTTTTCTTTGGAGTATGTGGTTTCAAAGCATTGTGCCTGGGTATGAATTTATTAATATTTTTATTTACCTTGCTAGGGACTCCTTTAGATGACTGAATCTGAAGAGTTACCTGTTTCATCAGTTTTGGAATCCACTCAATCTTTATCCCTTCGAATATTGCTTCTTTCTCCTTCTCTTTATTCTCTCCTTCTGGATATATGTTGGCCCTTGTCTTTTCTATAATTCTTCACTTTCTTTTATACTTTTCATCTCTTTATCTCTCAGTGTTGTGCCTTTGATAATTTTTTCAAACCTATCCACCAGTGTACAGATGAATTTATCAGCTTTGTCAGATCCATTATTTAGTTTATGTTAGTTTTTAAATTTTAATAACCTTTTAATTTCTAGGAGTTCTCTTTTTCATATCTTTTGGTTCTTTTTTCCTTAGTTCTTATTTTTGTCTTGTGGTTTTGATTCCTTCTTTTATGTCTTTAACAATTTTAAACATACTTATATTGTATTATAAAATTTACAGCATTGCCCTATTGCCTGAAGTTCGAGGGGATCTAAATCTATCTTTTATTGTGTTTGCTGACTTTTGCCCCATGATTGTTTCCTCATGTGTTTTGGGCTTTTGGTGTCTGACCTTATTATCTTCACTGAAGCTTTACCTGTGAAGTCTGAGGTCTTTTCCCTCCAGGGAAAACTTGCATTTGTTTCCGCAGGTGTACCAGGGGTATTACAATGCATAATTTGCATTAATGTTTTTGCCAAGTGGTGTGCCACACAGATTATATAAATTTTTAACTTCAAAATTCTGTAAGAGCAAACATTTTTTTTTCTCCCCACTCAAGCATAGGTAGAAATAATGTCTCCTCCTAATCCCTTGTGCTGGTGGATTTTTTATCTGTGAGTGCGTGAGTGTGTGTGTGTGTGTGTGTGTGTGTGTGTGTGTGTATTTCTATCTTACTCTTAAACTGATGGGCAGGCCTTCCAAGGATTCTGCTTATGCTGGAGTCTTCAGCCTCCTATAAGACCAGGTTCACACTGTTGTCAGTCACTTGGCCCATGAATCCATATCTGATGTTTGGCTTCTTATGCCACATAGGAATTTTCATTTTTTCAATGAGGTCAGTTATGAGTTTAATATTATATTTTTAAGCCATGTGTATGTAGAAAGATTTTCAGGTTATGCGGGTCTCAGTATTGCTGGAATAAGAAAGAAAATCACCTGTTTTAAACATAAGTATGATTTCACTGATGCTCAGTGAATGACTCCTGAGAGTGATGAACTTTGGCCATTCAGAAATCTGCAGACTGTGAGGTGAAACTTATGATGAGAGAATGTAATGAGGAGGAACATAGGAAAAAACAATAACGATATGAAGTTTATGAGGTATACTAGGAATGGAGCTGGGGGATGTGGCTGTTTTTTTCTTTCCTAAATTTCTAATGCTCCCAAACAGAGTCTGTACTTCTTCCCAAAGGGTTCTCATTTATGGTTAGTGTCTATTGCTTTCTGTCATGGAAACTTTCTGGAAGAAGCCACTAGGACTTAGGTACAAAAAAAAAAAAAAAAAGCTTATAGCAGTCAGCCCTATCCATCTAATAGATAACTCTCCCTTAAAAACTCACTGTTTTTTTTTTGAGAGAATAAATTATATTCCAGGTTAATTTTTTTAGACTTACAGTAAAATGTGGTGCACAAGGATCAAGTTAAATAGCAAATAATGGGTTTTGGGCCAAGTTAAAGAAGAACAACCAAATTTGTGAATGATAGTTTTGAGAGGGTGGCTTATATGACAAAAGACAGGATCAAGATTCAGAGCTATTCAAATTGTAGGAACAATGGGATCAAATAACATTATGACACTTGACAAACAATTAAAAGCATCTCCTGCATTTGTCCTGCTTTCAGCCCTCAATATTTCTAGATCCTTAATTCTGATCTCTTCCATCTTTGGCCCACACTCATTGTGTTCTTTGCCCCTTTCCTTTAGTTTTCTTTTCTTTAGGAGTCTGTCTTTCCTCCCTTACCCTTTTCCTCATTCCCTCCCACTGGAGTATGAGTTCCATGGAAAGCAGAGATGGAACCTATGATTTTGTGTTTTTCACAGGGCTTGACATCATGCTTTGCATATAGTAGGCAGTCCATGAATATTAATAAAATATAAATACATTTTTATATAATATAAATATATTATATTTATATTATAATATTATATTAAATATATTATATTATATTTATATATATATTTTTATATAATATAGATTTTTATATATTATATTATATATAATATAATATATATTATATATAATATATATATTATATAAATAAATAGATAATTTATATATATAATTATATATATAAATATATTATATTAAATAAATAAAATGTAAATACATTCTTGCATTTAGGTTAGAAAAACCAGTTGTGCAACATAGAGGGAACTAACTTTAACAGTTTTTATGCTTAGTTGGCTACTGATTCCAAGTTAAGTATGAGCCAAAACTATAATGTGCTGGCTTTAAAAGAAAATGCAAACTTAACCTATAATTAAAAGAAACAGGATCTATAAAACAAAACTCTCCTTAAATTCTACATTACTTATTTTATAATGGCATATTGTATTTACTTTGGGCCAATAGTTTTAAGAGGCTATCAGCAAATGGGAGCATGACTGAGGAAAAGTTTTCCAGGAAATGAAAGTCCTGGCAGATATAAGAGGGTAGTTGAATAAATCTTCATCAGGAATATTTTTTTAAAAAATAAGAAAAATGAAAGGTGCTATAAAAGCTATCCTTAAATACATGAAGAGCTAAACTAGTGTGTGGATTTGGGATTAGATTCATCTTTGTTGCTCCAGAGAGCAAAACTAGTAAATTTACCAGGAGGCAGGTTTGGACTCCAAATAAGAAATTTACTAATCACAAGAACCATAGGCAAAAGGGATAGATCACCTTGCATGTTCAATCAGAGTCTAGATAACAAAATGCTAAGGACACTTAAGATTTCCACACTCTGGGACAAGATGGCTTTGGCTTATTGGGATTATCTAAAATTCTTCTTGCTATAGTTGTTCATAACAGTAGCTGCTTCAAACTGCATGTCTAAGGGCATTTAGTATAATAATAAACAAGCAGTGTAGCATGATGGTTAAGAGTTACAAGTAGGCTTGGAGGATGGCTCTCTGGCTATAAATCTAGGCTCTGCGAATGACTTCTCTATGTGGAATAGGCCAATTTACTTAATATTTATGTGCCTCAATTTCCTTGTTTTAAAATGGAGTGATGATAATAATACCTATTTTAGGCAGGATGTGATGTGGCTTATGCCTGTAATCCCAGCACTTTGAGGCAGATGGTGGAGGAACACTTGAGGCCAGGAGTTCAAGAACAGCCTGGGCAACATAGCAAGTCCCTTTCTCCAAAAAATAATAGTAGTTTAAAGAAGAAAAAAAAAACCTATTTCATGACATTGTTGAGAGAATTATATTAGTTAATATGGTAAACCAAGCAATGGCTCAGTAAATGTTAGAGCTATTATCATGACCTTACTCCAATCCCTACAATAACCTTCTGAAGTGGTTATTATTACTAGATGAGGAAAGTGAGCTTGAAAAAGATTAAGTAATTTGCTCTGGTCTGTACAGCCAGTAAAATGGAATAGAAAAGAATAATTTCTAGGATTGTCATATTAAAATTTTCCACGCTCTTTCTGTTCTGATATTTGGCCTCCCACTGCACCATAGGATGCTAAAATGACTGAAATAGCAGTAAACTTTGTGGAATATAGGTGCCAAATTATCCACATTAAAGATTTCTTAAGTTCTTGTGTGTGAACAGCACAACATAACGTGTATGAAGATGCAGAAAGTAAAATGCAGTTCTTTTCTCTTGGGGCTTTATACCTCTGACTGTCAAAATGCACAGAGAGCATTTTATCTCAATGACAGAGAAACAGATGGGTAAAAAAATAATACTAATACCTTTTAAGTGACTGCTAACTACAAATCTTGTCGGGTATGGTAACCCCAGAAGAAATTGCTCTTAAGAAGAATGAATTCTGGAGCTATAATCCCAATAGTTGTAAGGTTTTACAAGGGAAGGTTTTGTGATAAACTTCTACTGGTGGGAACCTTAGGAGGCAAACAAACAGCTGATTAAATGTGTGAAAAGTATACTTTCAAGTGTTAGAGTTTCCATTGCCGATTTTTTGAATATTCATGTCTTAAGATAATTAGACGGCTGAATAAGTGTGAACTTGAACCTTTAGGTTAATCAAAAGTCTTAAAAAACAAGTTAAAGGGGCCGGGCGTGGTGGCTCACGCCTGTAATCCCAGCACTTTGGGAGGCCAAGGCGGGCGGATCATGAGGTCAGGAGATTGAGACCATCCTGGCTAACATGGTGAAACCCCATCTCTACTAAAAATACAAAAAAAAAAAAATTAGCCGGGTGTGATGATGGGCGCCTGTAGTCCCAGCTACTCGGGAGGCTGAGGCAGGAGAATGGCATGAAGCCGTGAGGCGGAGCTTGCAGTGAGCCAAGTTCACGCCACTGCTCTCCAGCCTGGCCAACAAAACAAAAAACAAGTTAAAAGTAACTCTTATATTCTTAGCTTTTTAAGATATATAACTCCTTCTTCTCCTTCTTAAATGAGGTGTGTTTTCATTTGCCTTAGCAGCTTTTAAAATATAAATTACTCTTTCACTCATGGATGTTTTTTCTTCACATTTTAAAAGGGACAACTCCAGCCTTAAAATTAACCTTGACTTTGTCCTTTTAATGTAAAGCCAAGCATATTTACTAGTTGTTATCATTTTCTTTAAAAATGTTTAATTCGAGGAAAAGAAAATTAGTTGACTACAGTTGCTTGTGTTTCTTTTTGCTTGAAAATCCATCAATCTAACGGATTGTGTAAGCATGACAATTTATTATTCATTATGATCTTTTTGGTTTCGGCCATTTACAACAAAAATAAATTAATTAAAACACAGATACCTCTAAACATTACTGAGTGGGCAAGAATCAAGAGTAAGTTACACATTACAGGATGCCAAAACTTTTACTCAGTGAATGATGAGAAGGGGGACTCTGTGTATAAATCATAAAACTTAATTACAAACCAGAAGGTACTGAATCTCTTTTACACTGGTAACTTTGTACCTTACACTAACTGTAAGGTATGTAAGTATAAGTGCAATATTTAGTAAGTGTCTAAAATACATTAGATTAGAATAAACTAATTTTAGATAATGTAGAAGCAGAATGGGGAGATTTGTTAGATTTATTAATAAATATTTACACTATATTTTCTGAGACCAGATCTTTATCTTCAAGGACTTTATATTCTTGACAGGCAAATAGGAGGGAGAAATTTGTCTATAAGCAGTATTCTATACTTGTTATAGTCATTTAATTTAGACTTCTCCCTTCCACTGGAATGACTCTCTTGGAAATCAGATATAACTTCTTAATCACTATCTCCATAATGCTCACATTTCTTGACCTTTCTGCAGCATTTGATATTAAGAATCAAAAGTTTTATGGCAACCCCCTTTTTCTCTGGTTTTCTTGACATGATATTTCCTCCAGACTAAAATATTGCAACAATTTTATGTGGTAGGTATTTTGCTCACATAGGTGTTTTCACCCACTTTTTTATTCTATATTTGTAATCAGTATTTCTTATGTACATATATATATAATACATATTTAAAATTATACTTAAAGTTCTGGGATACATGTACAGAAGGTGCAGGTTTGTTACATAGGTACACACATGCCGTGGTGGTTTGCTGCACCCATCAACCCATCATCTACATTAGGTATTTCTCCTAATGCTACCCCTCTCCTATCCCGCCACCCCCAACAGGACCCGGTGTGTGATGTTCCCCTCCCTGTGTCCATGCATTCTCATTGTTCAACTCCCACTTATGAGTGAGAACATGCGGTGTTTGGTTTTCTGTTCCTGTGTTAGTTTGCTGAGAATGATGGTTTCCAGCTTCATCCATGTCCCTGCAAAGGATATGAACTCATCCTTTTTTATGGCTTCACAGTATTCCATGGTGTATATGTGCCACATTTTCTTTATCCAGTCTATCATTGATGGGCATTTGGGTTGGTTCCAAGACTTTGCTATTGAGCCCGTATAGCCAAGACAATCCTAAGCAAAAAGAACAAAGCTGGAGACACCCATGCTACCTGACTTCAAACTATACTACAAGGCTACAGGAAACAACAGATGCAGGAGAGTGTGTGGAGAAATAGCAACGCTTTTACACTGTTGGTGGGAGTGTAAATTAGTTCAACCATTGTGGAAGACAGTGTGGCCATTCCTCAAAGATCTAGAACCAGAAATACCATTTGACCCAGCAATCCCATTACTGGGTATATACCCAAAGGATTATAAATCATTCTACTATAAAGACACATGCACATGTATGTTTATGTCACCCACTTTTTTAAAGAAAAGATAGAGTAAGTAAATTGCCAAAGGTGACATAGCTATTAAATTGACAAGCCTGAAGTTACACACAGGACTATGTAAATGTAAAGCCCCTAATAAAACACTGCACTACAGCTCCAAAATGGCAGTTCTCACACCCATGAGCTTTTACTGTTATTCCTCTCCCTCCTGCCTGACTGCCTTTATTTGCATTTTTTTCTTCTGTTGCTGCTTATCTCCTAAATGTGGAAGTTTTACAAGATTATACACGTAATCATCTCTTTTCTTTCTTATTACCATCTCCTTTGTGGATCTCAGTCACTTTCAATTCTTCAAAAGGAGTTATTCTAACAACAGGTGCTGGAGAGGATGTGGAGAAATAGGAACACTTTTACACTGTTGGTGGGACTGTAAACTAGTTCAACCCTTGTGGAAGTCAGTGTGGCGATTCCTCAGGGATCTAGAACTAGAAATTCCATTTGACCCAGCCATCCCATTACTGGGTATATACCCAAAGGACTATAAATCATGCTGCTATAAAGACACATGCACACGTATGTTTATTGCGGCATTATTCACAATAGCAAAGACTTGGAACCAACCCAAATGTCCAACAATGATAGACTGGATTAAGAAAATGTGGCACATATACACCATGGAATACTATGCAGCCATAAAAAATGATGAGTTCATGTCCTTTGTGGAGACATGGATGAAATTGGAAATCATCATTCTCAGTAAACTATCACAAGGACAAAAAACCAAACACCACATGTTCTCACTCATAGGTGGGGATTGAACAATGAGAACACATGGACACAGGAAGGGGAACATCACACTCTGGGGACTGTTGTGGGGTGGGAGTAGGGGGGAGGGATAGCATTGGGAGATATACCTAATGCTAGATGACGAGTTAGTGGGTGCAGTGCACCAGCATGGCACATGTATACATATGTAACTAACCTGCACATTGCACACATGTACCATAAAACCTAAAGTATAATAATAATAAAAAAAAAGGAGTTATTCTATCTCAACACCTCTCCTAAGCTTAACTCCTACTCCCAAGGGGCTACATTGTGTTTCCACTTGGACATTTAGCACTATGCAGTGACTTGCTTTCCTTGGGTTATATAGATCATGAATGCTTTTCTTTTTTATACTGGAATCACCTATGCCTGACAGACTCATCTCCCTTCATTTCCTTCATTCCCCTCAAAGCAACACCCATACAAACAGTTTGTAGCAGAGTATTCCTAATTTTGAGGCAAATGGAAGAGGACCAAAGAGGAACAAAACAAATGTCAAAAAGCCAAAATGAAATAGAGATCTCATTTTTCTAAAAATGCTTTGGCTATTTCTTCTCACAGAATAAGAGGTAGATTTTCCATTAAGCTAATGAAGTTTCAGTTTCTGCTCTCTTAATGCAACCAGGCTTCTTTCCAGCCCTTGGAAAGAGCCCTAGCAATGTGCTCACTTGGCCATATATTTTTGTAAAATCTGCAATAGCACATATCTTTGTAATATTTTTTTCCTGAGGGGCCCTCAAAATAAATAGGCTTCTGTCCCCAGAGACTGACCCCTGCACAAAGTTCTTTCTTACCAGGTAGGTATTTCTCACCTTACAGCCCTCCATTTTCCCTGGACTGTTTCTCTTTTTATCCTCTCTTGTGGCTCTCAATTTCACATCTTTACGTTTCCTCTCTCTCTCTATCTCCCTCTTGTTCTGTATCTGTCTGTCTACCTAACTATCTAATCTTTTTTCTGTCCACCATGCTCTGGGAAGAGGGAAACAAAGCATCGCTTTCTCTACCCAAAGAAGTAGTCAAGATATTTTCCTAAATCAAGACCTTTTCCTTTATTATGACGTATGCCACTGTCCTATTTATGCATTTATTATTTTGACCTGCCTTTCTAAATTTCCTGAGATATCAGCTGGTCATTACTGAAAACTTACCATATGCCAAACATTGTGCTAATTGCTTTACATTATTAAATAATTTAAATCATAACAGCAACTTTATGAGGCGGGTATAATTTTTTTGTGATCATTTAAAAACCAATGCTTAGTGAAGTTAAATCATGTATCCAAGGTCACACAACTAGCATTTGGCAGACTCTTGATTTGAATAGTTAAACCTAGCCACAGATGTGTGCTTTTACCCCTTCCCCACTTTGCCATCCAGATACCACTCTTCCGAAAAACTCTCCTTGGTTTGTCTAACAAGAAGTATCCTTGCCTTGCTCTCAACTCCCATGTTTGTATCAATTTTATCCTCTTTCTTCAAATTACCTTGTATTGTTATTAATCTTTAATTTTTAAAATTTTAAGTGGCCCATAATAATAGTGCATATTTATGAAATACAGAGTCATATTTTGATACCTGTATACAACGTTTAATGATGAAATCAGGTAATTAGCATATCCATCACCTCAAATAGTTATCATTTCTTTGTGTTGGGAACATTCAAAATTCTTTCTTCTAGCTATTTGAAAATATACAGTAAATTATTATTAAATATAATCATTCTACAATGCTATAAAAAGCTAGAACTTATTCCTTCTACCTAGCTGTAATTTTGTGTCCTTTAAACAACATCTTTCTATCCCTGCTCCTTTCTGTCTTCTAGTAACCACTGTTCTACTCTCTACTTCTGTGAAATAAACTTTTTTAGGTTCCATGTATGGGTGATAGTATGTGGTATTTCTCTTTCTGCACCTGGCTTATTTCACTTAATATAATGTTCTCCAGGATCATCCATATTGCTGTAAGTGACACAATTTCTTCCTTTTTATGGCTGAGTAGTATTCCATCATGTATATATACCACATTTTCTTCATCTGTTCATCTGTTGTTGGGCACCTAGATTGATTCTATATCTTGACTATTGTGAATAGTGCTGCAGTAAACATGTGGGTGCAGATATCTCTTCAATATTCTGATTTCCTTTCCTTCAGATAAATACCCAGTCATGGGATTGTTGGATCATATGGTAATTCTATTTTTAGTTCTTTGAGGAACTTCCATAATGTTCTCCATAATGGCTGTACTGATTTATATTCCCAACGGCAGTGTATAAGAGTTCCTTTTTGTCCACATCCTTGCCAGCATTTGTTATTTTTTTCTCTTTTTGATAATAGCTGTTCTAACTGTGGTAAGATGATATCTTCTCATGGTTTTGGTTTGCATTTCCCTGATGATTATTGATGTTGAACATTTCTTCATGTATTTATTGGCCATTTGCATGTTCTCTTTTGAGAAATGTCGATCTGGATCCTTTGCCCTTTATTTTTCTTGGAGTATTTGGGTTTTTTTCTGTTGAGTCGAGGTTTTTTTTGTATATTCTGCATATTAATTCCTTGGATAAATAGTTTGCAAGATTTTTCTTCCATTCTGCAGGTGGTCGCTTCACTCCCTTGATTGTTTCCTTTGCTGTGCAGAAGCTTTTTGGTTTGATCTAATCCCATTTGTCTACTTTTGCTTTTGTTGCCTTTGCTTTTGAGGTCTTACCCATAAAATCTTTGCTTAGACCAATGTCCTGAAGCATTTCCCCTATGTTTTCTTCTGTGTTATTAATCTCAAAAGTACAATAACACTATCTTAAACTCATGGAACTTCATACATTGCTTCATGGGAACCAATCCCGTATTTTATGAAATGGTTTTTATGGCAAAAACACAATTTCAGTTATATCTAGATAAACGAAATAACTATTATAAAATTAATAAGAATACTGCTTTAAAAAATCTGTTGAAAAGGTAAGCATTTATTACCTCCAGCAGGATATAACCTGTATGGACTAGATCTCTTAAGGATGAACCTGGGCTGCATTCTGAAAACTATATACCTGTGACATTGACAGGGACTTCAAAATGCAATATGTCATCTATCCTAATGGGTGGTATTGGCTTTAACAACTGGGAAGCAGCTGTTAGAAGAAAACAGGTGTTCTTAGTTGACAGGGGAAGTAATTATAAGCATTATAATTAATGCAACTATGATAAATATATATATACTGTGTATAAAAATATATATGCAAAAATAATATGATATAAAATTCAACTATAAGTAAGCAACTATAAGCATTACAATTAATGACTGAGCTCTCACCTGATTCTGAGAAATTTGCCTACTGGCATATATGCAAAAAATAATAAATCAGTACCTATAAATTGGATTAGGGTGATTATACAGTAAAATAAACTGTAAGTTAGGAGTTGGGTAGGTATCAGTGTGACTCAGTGAAAGGAATGTGACAAGAGGAAGACAGGGATCAGATGGAATGGGCATATGAACAAAGTGAAAATGAAATTGGACACCAGTCATTCAAGTAATAGTGATATGCATTTGATACTTAACTGTATGGTATTTAGTGGGTTGGAAAAAGTAGGTGATATTCAGTGTAAGAATGGATCTGTGCAAAGTTTCTGTTAGGAGAACTTGAACAGGCATTTTGGTGAATAAATTTTGGTTTTCCTTTGTTACAAACAAAGCCAAGATTACTAATTAAGAGCAACCTTAAAGGATGCACTTTTAGCAAGCATCGCTTAAATGTAGTGTCTCTTCTCATGCCTGTAATCCCAGCACTTTGGGAGGCTGAGGTGGGCGGATCACGAGGTCAAGAAATTGAAACCATCCCGGCCAAAATGGTGAAACTGCATCTTTACTAAAAATACAAAAATTAGCTGGAGGTGGTGTGTGCCTGTAGTTCCAGCCACTCGGGAGGCTGAGGCAGGAGAATCATTTGAACCTGGGAGACGGAGGTTGCAGTGAACTGAGATCACACCATTGCACTCCAGCCGGGAAGACAGAGCCAGACTCCATCTCAAATAAATAAATAAATAAATAAAAGTAATGTCTCTTTGTGCTTGAAAAGATTGCCTGGAGCAAATTTTTTTCATCACTCTCTTTTAAAAGTAATGCCATAAAAGGAGTATTTTGGTGCCTAGCAGTTCTGTTTTTTTTTTTTTCCACTGGACTGACTGAGAGGAATGAGTGTAAGCTTAAATACAAAGTTAGAACTCAGAAAGAATTTTCAACAGTAGGCAGGCCAACATCATAGTCAAAAATGTGAGCTTTGGAGTCAAGTTGCTGGAGTTCATTCTTGAAGTTCTGCTACTTACAGCCTATGCCATACTGAGAAGTAACTCCAGCTTTCTTAATCTCTATTTCTACCTCTGTGAAAATGAGTAAATGGTACCACTTATGGTGGTAATGAGTATTAAATGAGTTAATTCATGCAAAACACTTAGTAGCCAGTGCCTGGCAGATACTAAGTGCTAAATACATGTGAAATAAAATTATTAAATATAGCTGAATGAAATTATAGACAGAAAGTCTACTAGATGTTACCAAAGGCAAGGGATGGAAGGGAATGGGGAATTATTGCATAATGAATACAGAGTTCCTGTTTAGGGTGATGAAATATTTTGGAAATAGATAATGATAATGGTTACAAAACATTGTGAATATAGTTAATGCCACTGAATTGTACACTTAAATATGGTTAAAATGGAAAATTTTGAATATAGTTAAAATATGGAACATTTTACCATAATAAAAAGAAAGCAAGCATATAAATGATGGTTGTCACTCAGGTTTAGACCTGTTCCACACTCTCTTTCCTTTGATTTTGCCTAATGCCAGGAAACATACATAAGCATACTTTCAGATCTAATACACTGACTACTTCCAGTGCCGTCTCCAGCGTACTGTGGCATGCAAGGGAAGATCCCTGAGACAAATTTTCCTCCACAATGTCCCCTAAGCCAGTGGACGTCATTTTGGCAGTCTGAGGGGCCTCTAGGGTGCATGATCATGAGAGAGGTTTCCTTCAATAGACCCCCACAGCCTTGGCCATGAAGCTTTGGCTTGGAAGGGTGTTCCTGATGGCTCAGGCTGCCTCAGAGAGGAGGCACAAGGCTGTGGCTTTATGAGACAAACTCAGCCATGGTGCTTATCGGTCAGTGCCAGATGTGCCCAGATGTGCTATGTTCCATTTCATTTAGGTCAAGAAATCAAGCACAATGATTCAAAATTGAAACCAACTTTTTTTTTTTTTTTTGAGACCGAGTCTTGCTCTGTCACTCAGGCTGGAGTGCAGTGGCCCGATCTCGGCTCACTGCAACCTCCACCTCCCAGGTTCACGCCATTCTCCTGCCTCAGCCTCCCGAGTAGCTGGGACTACAGGCACCCGCCACCACGCCCGGCTAATTTTTTGTATTTTTAGTAGAGACAGGGTTTCACCATGTTAGCCAGGATGGTCTCGATCTCCTGACCTCATGATCCGCCCACCTCGACCTCCCAAAGTGCTGGGATTACAGGTGTGAGCCACCGTGCCCAGCCGAAACCAACTTTTATAACATAATTTTCAATCCAAAAATTTTGCTAATTTAGCAATAGATTGGTGACCATCAAGGGGGTTTATTATGAGGTGCACAAAAGCTAAGGAAAGCTCGGCCCAAGCGAGACTTTTTTCCCTGAGATTTCTTCTAACTACTTGGTGGCTTTCAGAAAACCTAGAGTTTTGAAATAAACATAGCTGTTTACTAAATTGGAATTATTTAAAAATACAATCGTCTATCTATCCATTCTTGGAACATATAGTTGGACTATTTGACTCCAGAAGTTCTTTTGGATTCTGTGATTCTATGTATTGTACCCACCAACCCAGCATTATTAGACATTAATAGAAAAGATGCACCATCACAAATCATTCCCTTGGCCAACCTATGAAAATACATATAAAATAATATGTGTTAACAATTTTGTAATGTAATATGTTTCTAATGGATCTAAATGATTAAGTTTGCATTAGTAATAATCACGTTAATTATTTTTAGTCTTATCTCATTCTGAATAGGGACAAATGTATATATAACTTCATATTTAAAATATATACATATATATATATATATATTTTTGAGACGGAGTCTTGCTTTGTCGCCCAGGCTGGAGTTCAGTGGCGCGATCTCAGCTGACTGCAACCTCTGTCTCCTGGGTTCACACCATTCTCCTGCCTCAGCCTCCCAAGTAGCTGGGACTACAGGCGTGTGCCACCATGCCCGTCTAATTTTTTGTATTTTTAGTAGAGATGGGGTTTCACCGTGTTAGCCAGGATGGTCTCAATCTCCTAACCTCATGATCTGCCTGCCTCAGCCTCCTAAAGTGCTGGGATTACGGGCATGAGCCACTGCGCCTGGCCTATGCTTAAAATATTTAAGTCAATACCTTACTCAACTACTGATGTTAGGTGAGAGATATTAATTTGTATTGCATGTGAGGTCATTATGTTTGTAGTTATTTCACACATAAGTATTGAGTGCTGACTTTGTGCAGGGCATTGGAAATGTGATGAAGAAAATTGGGCAATATTGTTGCCCTTGTAGAGTCTATTCCAATCTCCTTCAAAAAATAACCCTTATATCTTAATAATTTAAATGCTAATATGCCGTAGAACTAAATGGGAAAAAAACTAACTACTGCAATACATCTATTATTGTACTTGGCACAGCAACTCTGTGAGAAAAAAGTATCTCTGTTTTATAAGAGAGGAAATTGCTTAAGACACTATCAGGTCAAGTTAATAATGTAGAGTGCCTCATTGTAGTTGTTGTTTGGTAAATTCCATATAATTATTTTAGATACCTTAGCAGAAATGTGGGAGAAACTTGAAAATTATATAGGTAGATAGACACTATTATTCTGAGCAGAGGCCTTGAAAATGATAGTTCATTGTTAAAAAAGTTATAGTAATAAAAGAAACTTTAATTTTTTAAGAATTTTAAAGAAAATTTTAAGACTCATGTATTTAATTTTTAAGAAATCATGTATTTATGACATATGTATGACATACATAGGATATATATGATTTTATATGTGTGTGTGTATATACATGAAATATATAAAATCACTCTACAAAGTTCATTGCTTCTACCCCCACTCACTACAATAGTGGTTTTCAATTAGATATATATGATTGTATGTATAAATATATGTATATATCTGTATATACATATACATTAAAACAATAATTAAATAAATTATGATGTATTTGCATATACATATAGAATGCTATGTTCTCAAGAATGAGATAGAACTAAATGTATTGACTGAAAGACCTCCATCTTGTAGTAAGTAGTAATAGCAAGTCATAGAACAAATAGGTACAATTTTATTATTTCATTTGAACAGCATATGGGTGTGAATTTTGCATGGGTACATAAATATACTGAAAGAATCTATAAGTTTATACACCAAACAGTTCATAGTGGTTACTTCTAATGCAGTTTTTTTTCTTTTACCTGGAGCCCAATAATTCTTTGTTATGGGTCTGTGCATTGTAGAGTGATTAGCAGCATCCCTCGCCTCCAGCCACCAGATACCAGTAACATTCTCCCTCCCCCATTATGACCACCAAAAATGTCTCCAGACATTGTCATGTGTGCTTATAGATTCTTTCAGTATATTTTATGTACCCATGCAAAATTCACACCCATATGCTGTGCAAATGAAATAATAAAATTGTACCTATTTGTTCTATGACTGGCTATTACTACTTACTACAAGATGCAGGTCTTTCAATCAATACATTTAGTTCTGTCTCGTTCTTGAGAACATAGCGTTCTACATGTATATGCAAATATATCATAATATATTTAACTCTTGTTTTATTTTTTTTCCTGCATCAGCCTCCTGAGTAGCTGGGATTACAGGCCCCCACCACCACACCCAGCTAATTTTTGTATTTTTAGTAGAGATGGGGTTTCGCCGTGTTGGCCACGGTGGTCTTGAACTCCTGACCTCAGATGATCCGCCCCCCCCCTCAGCCTCCCAAAGTTCTGAGATTACAAGTGTGAGCCACTGTGCCCAACCTAACTCTTGTTTTATTAGTGGACATTTCAGTTGTTTTCAATCTTTTACTATTTCAAATGGTTTCAATGCAAATCCTCATATGTACATTTTTTGTGCAAATGTGTAAGCGTTTCTGTAAGACTATTTCCTAGAAGTAAAATTGCAAAGTTAAATTGTATGAACATTAGGTACTGCCAAGCCCTTCATAAAGGATGTATACAAGTTATATTCCCACCAACTGTCTATGAGAATGATAGGAATATTTTCAATTTTTCAAGTATGTTTTAATAAAAATTAATTTAATGAAAGCAAATAAAATTGTGCTTGATTTCAAGACTATTTGGACAAAGTCACAAAGGCATATCAAGCTGGATCAGAGGACATAATAATGGTCATTAGAAAGTACAATGTGATGATCATGGAACTCATTTTGCTCCACAAGCAATAACACTGTGATGACTAACTCCCATGGCAGGTATATCCATTGTCTATATTGTTAGGGAAATTTACCAGAGAGCTAATGGATTCTGGCTGCCTTGTTAACGTGATCCAGTCTGTCATCTGCCTTCACCTAACTGCTTCATAACTGAAGTAACAGCAATTGTCCACAAAATTTATAGCAACATGGATTTTCAGTAAGGCAGAGGAAAAATAAACCTGAAAACAAGTTGCCTACTGAGATAATTAGAAAAGAAACCATGAATAAATGAATTCTAAGAATGAGATGTTTGGGGGCCAGAAATGGAATCAGTAAAACATGAATTAAATAATCTCTTTTCCCTAACCTTGCCAAACAGAACAACTGCATAAATAAGGCTCAGGTATATAATACAGGAATGCCACTTAACCCACTACTTTTCATGTGAAATGGAAAGAGCTGGTTGTAAACCATGACAGATTTGTTGGCACAAAGAGTGTCATGTAACAAGAAGTCTCCAATTGCATGACTGTTTTGTCAACAAATCTTTAAAAAGTCTCCATCAGTTATGTGACATTTCTTGCACACTGCTCTGTCACTTAGCTATTTGTCCCACAGAAAGGCCAGGTTGACCAGTCATCTGTGAATAGCTGCTGGGTTTACAGTGTTAAAAAAGGTAGATACTTCCTCTTCTTTCTGCATCTTAGGAGAGTAAGCGGACATTTAAAATCAATTATGTAATTATTTAACTACCTTAATGATAAGAGTTGAAGGTGCTATGAAAAGATATAGCAGAGTGCCTGACCTAGTCTATGGTGTAGATGAAAAAGGCATTCTTAAAGAAGTGATATTTAAGGCTGGGCACTGTTGCCCATGCCTGTAATCCCAGCACATTTGGAGGCCAAGGTGGGCGGATCGCTTGAGCTCAGGAATTCGAGGCCAGACTGGGCAACATGGCAGAAAACCCACCTCTATGAAAAATACAAAAATTAGCCAGGTGTGGTGGTGCACACCGGTAGTCCCAGCTGTTTGGGAGGCTGAGGCGGGAGGATGGCTTGAGCCTGGGAGGCAGAGATTGCAATGAGCTGAGATTGTGCCACTGCAGTCCAGCCTGGGCAATAGAGCCAGACCCAGTCTCAAATAAATAAATAAATAAATAAATAAATAAATAAATAGAAGTGGTATTTGAGCCATGATGGGGGAACTGTATCACTTGTACCTTTAAACACTTTAAGCACTTTCTATCACACTTAGTGTTCATTTCGTATGTTTCCTAGTGTTGGTTTTACTAGAATTAAGCTCCTCTGTAGAGTGAAAGTTTCCTAAAGAAATATAATGTCATAAATCTTTGTTCTTTATTAATAATTCACACAGTTCATGACATATGGTAAATGTCTAATTTGTAGTTTCTTTTATTTATTCATTGGTTTCTTCATTTATCAATGTGTAAGATGTGCCCACTACTATCTAAACCCCAAGAAATAGTAGTGACCCAGTTGAAAAG
Source organism: Pongo abelii (assembly GCF_028885655.2). Lineage (NCBI taxonomy): Eukaryota > Metazoa > Chordata > Mammalia > Primates > Hominidae > Pongo > Pongo abelii. The sequence goes on along the minus strand of NC_071995.2, from coordinate 42,225,656 downwards.
GTCCCTGCTCTCATAAGTTTTACTTTCTGGTGTTGGCAGGGTGTGGCGTCCAGACAACATACATGGAAACAAATAATTTGTAGCATCAAGTACTATAAAGAAAATAAAATAGACTAATGTGACAGAGTGTGAACATTAGTGGTTAGGGAAGCCTTTTTAAAATAAATGGAGTTTGAGCTTTAAATCTTATACCATCAGAATATACCCTCCAACCCTCCTTGTCAACTTTCATTCATTGAAGATTCTGACATGTGGTTGATGACATTCTTCCACCGTACCTTCCTTGGCTCATTCAGTATGCAAGTGGATAACCCGAATGTTTTAGTCTGTTTTGTGTTGCTATAACAGAGTACCACATACTGGGTAATTTTAGTGAAAAGAAATTTCTTACAGTTCTGGAAGCTGGGAAGTCCAAGGTCAAGGGGTCCACATGTGGTAAGGGCCTTCTTGCTATGTGCTTCATCCCATGGCAAAAGTTGGAAGGCCAAGTGAGCACAAGAGCAAGAAGGGGCCAAACTTTCTTTTATACAAGCACACCCTCAGGATAACACACCTACTCCGAGAAAATGACATCAATTCATTCATGAGGGCAGGATCCTCATGACCTAATCACCTGCTATTGGGCCTTATCTCCCAACACTGTTGCATTAGAAATTCAATTTCCAACACATTAACTTTGAGTGACACATTCAAACCACAGCACCAAACAATACTCTGTTTTTCCAGTTCTTTGATCTTCTCACCTCCTTCATTCTACCTTAGTTACTCACACCTATGGTCATAACCTTGACCTTACCCTCACCTATAACTACATCACTCCCTAAATTTCACTTTGAAGCATTCTACCTTTTGGCCACCACTTCCTGTCCTTTCATCTCATATGCCATAGTATCTTCACTTCATTAATTGTTTAACTTTGTTGAATATATTAATTATTTTATCTAAGCACTTTTCTAATACCCAGCTTGATTTCAAGGTTCATCAATAATACCACTTTGATTGGTTAATCATTCTAAACACACCTTTATGAATGCCCTTAACTTTCTTGCTCTTTCTCCAAATATCATATTGCCCAGCAAAAGCCCAGGCCTGGGTCAGATGTAATCCTTGGCTTCCATTCTGCTCCTGAGCAGCTGATTGTGGCTGGAGGAAAAACATACAACTGCACTGACTGGTCACTCTTTAAATTCATGAGCACAAATCTCAAAAGGGCAAGCAGAGCTACCATTCCTTAGAATGTTTTTCTTACTCCAGTCTTCAGAACAACTACTTCATGCCCATTTCTGTCTCATCAAGTTTTAACGGCTTTCTCTGTCAAAGCACCCTCCCCAATCTTTACCCACCCTCCTCCTACTATCGATGGCCTTGTCTCTACCTTCTTTGGGATTTAAATGAAAGGAAGTAATTAGCCTTGAAAAAATGTGGAAAAAGTTAAAGGATACAATTGTAATTCCTTTTCCACATCCCTGCTCAAGAATGCCTGGCATACCATTGTGTCTGCTTAGTGTGAGCTTAAAATGTTTTGTTGACTTGAATTTTTGAAATTAAAGCAATCATCAGATACTTTTTTCTTTTCAATATTTACCATGTTTTAGGCCCTAATTTGATCTTTCTTTTTCCTTTGCCCACAATCAAAACTTGCAATATATTTTTAAGATCTCTATGTTCAAGTTAAGATCATAGTTCAATAATAGCTTTCAATTGATTTTTATTAACTTACTGTAATCCCTCAAGGGGAAAATGGCCTTAAGGCATTTAGGAACCCTACTTTTCACTTCAAAACAAACTGAATTTTTTCAAGAATGTATTTTTTTTTTCTTTTAACCAATGTATATAAAGACAAGTAGTTAAAATGAGCCACTTAATGGTTTTATACATAATATTTTTAAGCGTTAAAAGTTACTTTATACCTAAAAATCATTCCTTTCAGGAATTCCTGTGAAGGAATTTCTACTTCAATCTGTAGGTTGATTGTTGGTGTTTAAGCAACTATAAGGAAAGTACTCCAGATATTTAGAAGAGTGTTTTATAATAAGATCTTTAACAGATAACTTCTCAGTTATGAATTGAGTTATAACCCTTCATTAGTTTATTCCGCCTTCTATTTGTCAAGTGGGCAGTGTAGATTGTAAAAGATTTTAAAAAATCTTTTTTCTTTTAAATTAAGTATCTTTAAGATGTAGAGCTCTGACTACTTTTCCTATAATTAAAACTTACATACACAAAAGTAGCTGTCCAATTAGTGGCACATTGGTAAGTAAAAACTGATGGCTTCAAGTATAGACTTTAAAACTACTAGAAAGTTTTATTTATTCACTGAAAGGCCTGAAATTATATGCATGTGGAAATCACCTAAAATAGATATGGAATCACTTTCATAAGTGACTGAATCATTTAGGAAGTGGAAATGTAAATTGTCCCATGCAAATATTAAATTTTTAAAAAAGTTTGTCTCAAAATGAGGTTAACATGTAAATGTTTTACTTTATTGACTATTTTGCCATCATATTATTTTCTATACTGATTTTAAAATATTGCAATAATTTAAATTCAAACTGAAGCTCTATATCCTTCCAATAGCATTTGAGAAATAGGCATTTGTTATATAAAATGAGCTGAAATGTACAGCTCACAAATAATAAAATACCCTGAGGCTTCCTTTCAGTGATTTTTGGAACTTAAAGCCATTTTCCAGAAATTCAGCAAATGCATGCATTATGAGTTTTTTTGTTTGTTTGTTTGTTTGAGACAGAGTCTCTCTCTGTCACCCAGGCTAGAGTGCAGTGGTGTGATTTTGGCTCACTGCAACCTCTGCCTCCTGGGTTCTAGCGATTCTCCTGCCTCAGCCTCCTGAGTAGCTGGGATTACAGGTGCCCACCTCCACACTAATTTTTTGTATTTTTAGTAGAGATGGGGTTTCTCCATGTTGCCCAGGCTGGTTTCGAACTCCCGAGCTCAGGCAATCTGCCCACCTCGGCCTCCCAAAGTGCTGAGATTACAGGCATAAACCACCGCACCCAGCTGGAATGACATCTGTCCTACTTCTGAGCACTTACTTTGTGTCACTTCTGTGATGCTTTTCTGTGAGAGCTCACAGGTCTGAGACAAGGCAGTGAGGGTAACGGGCTGCTCCTTACTGCCAACTTAATCTCAACGGACACCATTTTTTCCCTTGAATCAATGTGAATCTTCCACATAACTATCCCCTATTCTGATGAACCCATAATAGAAAAATGACATTACACAGTTAAGAACGTTATACCAGAGTAGGAGTCTCTACTACAAGTTAATCTTAAAATGAAGTGGATACAAAGTCCAATCAAGTAGACTTTTGGAGAGATTTTCTCTCTAAACACATACCATTGCAGCACATTTTAAAAAACAGTTTAATCATCCCAAGAAAAATTCTGAAACACTTATTTTTTGCTTTCAGAAAGCTTTCTGGCTAGTTAAATAATGTATATAAATAACCCATAAAATAATTTGTTATGAATATTTGAATATGGTTTAACAGTTTCATAGAGCTACAGAATATATTATGTCATTTGATGCACTCTCTCAGAAAGCCATTGAAATATGTATGACAGATATTCCACATCTTAGAGATGAGGTAATTGAGGTAATAAAGGCATTAACAGATTTTTTTTTCTAGTTTCACACAACCAGAAGGTGTCAGAACAAGGAATTAAAGTCTCATATTCTAATGCCAAATGTGTCTTTAAAAATAACTGACCCTATTGATTTAATACAGTGAGAAAACAGGTGTTTCTTGGTATTAAAACTAAAGTCATATTTAGTAGGCATTCTTCTATTTTAAGGCGACAGTAGTAAATAATCTGTTTTATGTGGTAAGCCATACAAAAAGCTGGGAATATAAATTTTAGAGTCAACATCTTACAGGACCTATCAGAATATGGTTCCACTCAAAATCAGTCTACTTCCACTGTCTCGAAGGTTCTTGATGGACAGATGTAAGGCCAAGGTGCTAACAAGTGTTACACTTGTTTCAGAACAAAATCGTTATCTATATGCCTTTTAGCACAGCAAACTAGGGTCTAAGTATTTGTCCATGCCTTTGAACAGATTCAAAACCGATTTAGGGGGAAAATAATCTGATCTCACCTATAATTAGCCCCCGGTATACCTGCAAGAGTATGTTACTTCTGTGAGCTAATCCAAACTTCTGATTTTTTACAAAAACATGTAGACTTGGTTGCTCATGTGTTTGAATCTAAAGTGATACATGCTATCCTAATAAACAAATCAAAATGACAACAATTCAGGGACAAATCAGAAAATTAAAATTGGGAGTAACTTTGATCTAGCACCTACCAAAATCTGGCTTAAAATCTCTGATGTTTTTAGAGAGTAAAAATGAAAAGGACATGTCAAAATCCATTCCTCTGGGTTCTCTGAGCTCCAAACCTGAATTGAATAAAGTAATGCAAAACAAACAAACAAAAGAATGCTCCTGAGAAATGCCTTTGAGAAAGTTGTGATTGAATCTAAGAGAGGCAGAGAAAGTAGGCTTTTGAAGGCTTTTTCTGTTTCTTTGCAAAACAGTAATAAAATATTGACCATCACCTTAAGACATTTCCCCTATAAACTACTCTTAAAATTCAAACCATGGAATAAGTCTGTTTCTTCAAGAAAACCTGTATGCACCATTTTGTTGGATGTTAAAAACTCTTCAAATTTTTCTTTTTGACTTTGTTGCTGGGTGGAACTCTTGCCCAGTCCCTGGCACACATTACTCTCTCCTGGAGTTTTTTGTTGCCACAAAAAAAGGCTATATTTGCAAGGTATAGATTTGAGGAGTATGCAAAGTATAGATTTTAATTAAAGATACACATCTCTAAGCAAGGCCTAGAAGGAAGACTGTGGAAGAGCCGTCATACAATTTTATTGTGATACTCTCATTGCTTTCAAGGCATTTTCCTATTTCTCTTAACTCTATTTTCATAGCCTTAGGCCTTTTTTTTCTGTCTTGATCAATTACTTTACTTTCAATTTCTTTTCAGAATTGAAGTTTTCTATCGTTTTACTTACACTTGAAGTACTCTGTGATAGGATGAGGGGTTTTTTGTTTCTGTATATTTAAGTATATGTTTCATTTGTATGTATTTAACATTTAGGTATGCTGTATTTTAAAGATCTTATTATATTTAAGATGTTTACAAAATGGAAAGTGTAGCTCCTTGAAGAAAGTTAGTAAAGAAAAAAATAATTGTTAAAACACAGAAGTAGAGGGACTAAGATCAGACTCAAACAGAATCAGAGAGAAATTGAGTTAAAACAACCATTTACTTCAATAGATACTTACTGAACTATATTTAAGGGATAATGTTTGGTACTACAGAGTATTCAAAGGTAAGTACAGGCCAGCTCTTACCTCTAAAGAATTTAAATTTCAGTAGAAGGAATTGAAAATACACAAATTACTATAGCATGTGAGGACTTCAAAAGGTTCAAAGGATAGAAATTACCTCCACTTGGTGTGATCTAGGCAGAATTCAAAAGTGCAAGTTAGAATTGATCGGGCCACATGTTAAGAGTCAGGGCAATTACTATTATATAAATGCGACGATCAAGGCCTGCTAGTTCCGTTGGAACTAGTTTTAAGAGAAGGCAGGCTCGGCCGGGTGCGGTGGCTCATGCCTGTAATCCCAGCACTTTGGGAGGCCGAGGCGAGCGGATCAGGAGCTCAGGAGATCCAGACCATCCTGGCTAACACGGTGAAACCCCGTCTCTACTAAAAAAATACAAAAAATTAGCCGGGCATGGTGGTGGACACCTGTAGTCCCAGCTACTCGGGAGGCTGAGGCAGGAGAATGGCGTGAACCTGGGAGGCGGAGCTTGCAGTGAGCCGAGATCATCGTACCACTGCACTCCAGCCTGGGCGACAGAGCAAGACTCCATCTCAAAAAAAAAAAAAAAAAGAGAGAAGGTAGGCTCTAGGGGTAAATCATAAGAAAGATGTCTCCCCAGGAATGAGATGGTAATAATGATGATGTTGATGGGGATAGTGATCATGATGATAATTATTCAACACAATCCTGCTTATTAGGACAGGCACTGGGAAGACCCTGTGATTTAATCATGGAAAAGACTCACCACTTGCCCTCAAGGAGCTCATGGTTTAGTGAGGAAAGAGACCTAATCAAAGGATCCCACTGATAATTTGCAGATATGACTGCGAAATCCTACAGAGAAGTCAGAGCTGCTGCATTGCACAACTACAAAAGCAGCCATCCACATTGTGCGTGGGGAGTGGAATGGGGGATTTGATCTACTCAGGGATGCCTGAATGCTTTACTAAGGTCATTGGTTTGAATTGAGATCTAAAGGAAGAGGAAGATTTGTTGGTGAAGTAGAGGGGAAGAGTGTTCTCAGAGAAAACAGCATGTGCAAAGAGCCTGTGATGGGGACAGCATGGCACATTTGAGGAACGGAAAGACGACCAGTGTGCCTGGAGCACAGAGGGCAGGAAATCCTGGTATATGATGAGGTTTTAGAGGCAGGTAGGGGTCAAACTACGATGGCTTGTAGGTCATTAACAGTTTGTTCTTCACCCTCCAGCCAAAGAGAAGCTAGTCAATATTTTAAGTATGGTCAGATATGAGTTACTCAAAGATCACTTTGGCATGAATGTGGAGAAGATACTGGAAGAGCATCAAAGTGGGAGTGAGAAGAAAAATCAGAAGGTCTATTCAATGTGAGAGATGACTGGAACTGTGATAATAATGAAGATACATGAAAATGTATTGAACTATAGCTGTATAGCAAACCCTATGCTCAGTGCTTTATATGCATTATCAAAAGCATGCCTGGAAAATAGTGGTGCTCTGTCAAAATAAGTTCGCATTTCCACATCCGCTACAGTTTCACTGCATTAATCAAGCAAAATGCGGTTGCTTTAGAGTCAACTGGACACCCAAAAGGCAAGACCAGAGACTGAGACTTCATCTTATAATATTTTATTATAAATTATTTTGGCTCCATATCTCTCTGATGCTAGGTAGAGGCAGATGTCAGTGCTTTGCAGCAAAGATACAGCAAATCAAGAAGTGTAAATGCTTCCAAGCCTCTGAGAACCAAAGCTGCCAGGAGTTTGTAGAAATATCTGCCTGCACACACCTGATTGAAAAATGAATCCTCAAACTTCAATTATTATATCTATTTACTTGTATCTCTCAAGTTTTAAGTAAGTTAAAAAGGGATTAAGTATACTAGCTAATAGGATGGTGTTCCATCGTGCTAACGAATTTCTATTTATTTTTGAGTCATTCATTTATTAAACAAGTATTTGCTTTACTGACTACTATGTGAAAGGCCCTGTTCTAGACGCTGAGGACAATAGTGAAGAAATAGATGAGAATTCCTGCCCATGTGGAGCTTATGCTGTAAGGGAAGAAAGGCAAACCATACACAAGATGTGTAAGTAAAATACATGTATGTTAGATGAGACCCATATAGCAAACAGGATGCATTCTATAATTTATACTAAATTAATACTAGAGAATAGCATGAATCCTATAATAAATAGTTTTGTCTTAAAGGGGAAAGTAAAGCAGAGAAACAGGGAATGTCAAGTATACATGCATTTGAGGTTGTGATTTTAGACATCTCAAGAAGGCCTCAATGAGTCAGTAACATCATAAATACCTAACGAAGATAAGAGAGCAAGCCATGCAAATATTTGAGGCCAGAATAATCTTGGCAGAAAGAACATATGTTCCAAATCTCTGAAGCACTAGCAACTCTTAATTCAAATGATATTTTTGCTTCATGTTGATTTACAAATTTGTAATATTACTATAAATATCATCTTATATTGGCACAAAATAAGACTAAGTGGGTTTCTTTTTTTTTTTGCTTTATCACTCCAAACTCCATTTAATGTGGCATACAAGGTGTTTAGTGGGTTTTTTAAAATCACAAATTGTATTATTTTTAAACATTCCTTTAAGTTAAAAAAAGACAAAGATTATTGAAAATATTAAGTGGGTTATAGATATTTTCACTGCATTTTTAAATTTAAGACAATATTAATAAAGTCCTTGATGTCAAAGATGAGCATATTACCCCATCAGATTTTTGTTCATTTTTATTTTATACATTTTCAAATTTTATAAAATTTAAATTCTTTTTGTAATTATAATTTGTACAGATTTTTCAGATGGTGAACATATAATAAAAATAAAACAGAACATAGCCAGGCATTGTGGCCCACACCTGTAATCCCAGCTACTCGGGAGACTGAGGCAGGCGGATCACTTGAGCCCCGGAGGCTGGAGGTTGCAGTGAGCTGAGATCACTTGAACCCAGGAGACAGAGGTTGCAGTGATCTGAGATCACACCACTACACTCCAGCCTGGGCAACAGAATGAGACTCCATCTCAAAAATAAAATAAAAAATAACAAACAAGCAAGAACCCGTAATGATATGAAAGAAAACAACTAGGGAGGCTATTGGATTGCATGGTCCAAGAACTCTCTTAGTGGGTAACACCTAATCCAAGACAGGAATGCTCCCAAGATGCCAGCCATGCAAAACTCTGAGTGCAGAGCGTCTCCATGTTGAGCAGTCTCCTAGAAACTGGTATAGTCTCCCTGTGTAGAGTTAAAATCTTTCTGCGTTGTGGGGAATTCTCATATTAAATACTTCATAAATGTTTCCTCTTGCATTTATTAAGATCTCTATTTCAGGGACCTCAGTTACCCTTAACTGAATTATTTTTGCCAGTTCTCCATATCTATTAGTTTCATTCTAATTACTTAAATCTTTTCCTTTCCGACCATATATTCTGTGACTATCACAAGTCTTCCTTTTAAGTTGGAAACTTTATTTTAAGAATATATTCTGTTCTTTGCTGTTTCTACTTTGCTTCAGTGAAGATGTTCTGGTCTTCAAATTTATTGCCTTTAGGCCTGTGATTTTGTATTTATTAGTGGGTTTTTTGTTGCTTTTCAAAAATTATCTCATCCCTGAGTCTTCATTATTTAATTGATATCTTCCTATTAAGTGCTTGTGGTACATTTCTTTCTGTTTTGGAGTTACACTTTCTCCTAGGCTGGATATTTTCTTTCTGTGCTACGATTTTGATTGTCTTCTATTGTTTTCAGTCATCAATTCCATTCATTTTCCTTCTGTTTTACTCACACTTGGGCAGTTTGGTCCAGATTTTCTCTTTGGCTTCTTTCTGCCCTACCTCAAAACTGTTTGTTGTACCCTCCACGGTTGTAGTTTGAAGATGAGGCATTTTGTGTTCTATCCATAATTTCCTACGGCTTGAGAGCCTAATGGGCTGAGAGGAGAGCTCAGCTGATGCAGCGTCTTGTAATATCTGGGCTGTGCTCTCATTTCTAGGATTTCATCAAATGTTTGGTGTGAGAGCTCAATCCACATTATTGGAGAACATTTCCATTCCTGTAGAAGTTCACCTCAGCCTTTGGGTCAGCCCTCTGACTGCACGTTCTCTTCTCTTCCAGTATCAGCCCCGCTGTGCATGCCTCTGTTTCTTCAGCTTTTTCCCTGGTGCTGCTTCTACCACTCCTTAATTAAAAGAGAATTCCCAGTTAGATCTCTTGACAAATCTGGCAGTATGGCTGATAAATTTCAGAATCTGTGTAGTCTCCAGTGTGACTTCTTAGCCATGTCACATGTCTTCAAGTTGCTGAGGAAACTTAGGTTTCTTTCTTTAAGCCATTGCATCATACTCATTTAGTTGATGGTGGTGATTTTGATATTTTTGCTAGAACATGTGCTGTTGTTCATTCTACCGTCTAAACTAAATCTCCCATTTTCCTTATATATTTATATTCTCCAGCTTTTTCCATATACCTGTATACAAACATTCAAAATTAAGCAACATTGAAACACTGTTGTCCAGAAAATATGTTAAAATGAGTGAAGATGAAAGCTAAAATAAATTCCTAGTATGTTTCCTAATTTGCCTAATTAGCTGAGTTTCTGCTCATCACATTTTTTAAGAAAATCAAAATTATTATTATCAAAAAGAGCAGACCAGGCACAGTAGCTCACATTGTAATCCCAGTGCTTTGGGAGACCAAGGTGGGAGGAAAGCTTGAGCCCAGGAGTTCGAGACCAGTCTCGGCAACATAGGGAGATCCCATCACTACAGAAAAAAAAAATTTTTTTTTAATTAACCGGGCATGGTAGTGCACACATGTAGTCCCAGCTACTCAAAAGACTGAGGCAGAAGAATCGCTTGGACCCAGGAGGTCAAGGCTGTAATGAGCTGTGATCATACTACTGCAATCCAGCCTGGGCAACAGAGTGAGACCTTGTCTAAAAATAAATAAATAAATAACAGTTGAATAATTTAGTCTTAAAAATATGGTTTATAAATAAAATGTAATGATGGGCCGTGGAATAATAGAATTTCTTTCAAAAGAGAGAGAGAGAGAAAGAAAGAAAGAGATTAGGAAGAGTCCTTTTTTTCTTTTTTGAGCTATGCAGATTTTGCTATGATTTCTCTGCTCTCCTCATTTTCTTTTTTGTTTGTTTGCTGATTGTGCTTATTGTATACATGGGTGGCTGTAATCTACATACCCTGAATATAAAATTCTTGTGGTTAATATTGATCCAGTAGTTCCTACTAAATAAAGTTGAAAACTTAGAAGCTGTTTTAGAACTGAGTCAAGAGAAATGGAGTTCTATAGTCAAATTATTGTGCAGTTTATTTATCTTATCGTCATGGGACCCCAAGAAAAAATGTCTATGTCTAAGGGTAACAACTTCTCCTATTGCACATATGATGCTGAAATGCTTCAAAACTCATTTTGGTGTTTCAATAAAGGTATTTACCAAATATGAAATATCAACATTGGGCATAAAATTAATTCATTCGTTTGATCAATTTATATTGGATGCCTACGATGTGGCAAGAACTCTTCTGAAGACTGGAGACTCCGTAATGAACAAGATAACATCACTTCCCGGACAGAGCTTTACTTTAGAATGAGGTAGATGGACAATAAGCCTGTGAAAAAATAAGTAATTACTTTACTGAATTCTTAATAAGCATTCTCAACTTTCACCATATACCATTTCAACCCAGTCATTGCAGACCTGAGATCTGAGACAGCATATTAGTGCAGGCTAATTGCTGACTCATGCCTGAATTGTGCGCTCTGGGTGACAGAACCATTCACACTCTGCTAAGCTAAGAAGGCACTACTATGCATAAAAACATAAAGAGGGGAGAATGAAAAGCTGAAACTCTTTAAAGATTGCCCCATTTACTACCCTACCATCTATAGAGAGGAAATGGTTATAAGGGCTGCTTAAAGGCTGACCTCCATGGTGGATTTTCCGCTCACTGCTAAAATGGCTTTTGTTCACACAGCTGTTTTAAGAACACTTCTTTATAGGATTCTACCTGCCTTTTTTCTCTTAGTATATAAAGTATGTGCTGTGCTTCGAGCCTATTAACAAAGCACAATAGGGTTGTTCTGACCTTGATTCCTTATAGAAGAACCCCAATAGGTTTGTCAGTGCAGCTTCCATAGCCGTCTTGAAATATTAGCTGTCTTTACAAGGCAAGAAAGCAGTACCATACAACATTTTGCTAAATTTGATTTAGACATAATGCATTTCTGTTCAATTCTTCAGACCACATTTACTGGCATTCCCTAATTGACACCATATTCATGGCAATAATTTTGACCAAGTCTGAGATGTGGCAAATAAAGCAATTTAAGTTTCAAAGACAAGTTAGCAGAGAGATGAACAGAGTATTATATTTTTTAAAAAGATAACCCTTATAAAAGCCAGAAAATCAGGATATAACTCTTTGAACCAACACCCCAAATTGTAATTATGTTCTATTAATTAGTGTAAAATTTTGAGTTTTAAATTTTAATGGTCATTGACATATTCCATGGCAATGATACTAACAGGAAAATCCAAACAAGTTTTTTTAAAAAAGACTGATGCATACATCCAATTTATCATGCTTAATTAAGTGTACTGAATTATCAGCTTCGATTGTTGCAAGTGTCATCTCCTTTGATGATACTGGCCACGTAATAGGAGACTGTCACAGTCGCATTTGTCTGTGGGTCTGTGATTGATCAATTTTTGACAACAAAGAAATGTTAACAGGGCTACATGGTGGAGCAGTCACTGGAAAAATCCCTCTCACAATGCTTCTGCCTAATTGTGGAGCACCAGCATTGCCACACATGACATAGCAACACGATTAAATTTCCTTTTGCTCACATTTAGTGGGACCTGTGGGGGTGTGCAGAAATCAATGGGGGATCAGGAGCCTGGAAAATTACATACTTGAAGAATTAATGAACTATAATTCCGTATTACATTCTCAATCACATTGTGCTTCCTTTTCATTAATGAAACTAAATTGGTTTTCCATAGACAGGGTACTTTTAAAAAATGCAATCATGCTTTTGCTCAGATAAAAAAAGAAAAAGTTACCTGCTTTTCAGATGAGGCTTGTTGTATCATGAAACATGTCAGTAGGAAATTTATAGAGAAGAACTTATCTGCTGTGTTAACTCAACCTGTTGAAGTGCCTTGAAATTAGCCTTTAAATCCCTGGCTGGAAATTCTAGCTAATTTCCCAGTCCTTATTCTTTTTAAAGAGAAAAATATTTTTGAGTTAGATAGTACTATATAATATAGTGATAATCAAAGACCTCTCTGAATATAATAGATATCTTCTCATAAAAAATTTGATAGATCAAAATGTAGTTAATATTCAAAATGCTTTTAATATCTTAATAAGTATTTCAGTTGCTTCATATTATTTCTGGGACCCAAGGCCTAACAGCATTTGGACATAGTGTTCATGCTTTATAAAATTGAAGTCTACGCTTAACTTTTAAAATCTTTAAAGAGGTCTAAAACAGAGCCATTTATAAACTAAAACTATTTTCACTTATTTGGTAATGATTAGTTTAGCTAAAGGAAATAGTTCATGGTTTATACATTGTTGGTGGAAGAGTAAATTAGTTCAACCATTATGGCAAGCAGTGTGGCAATTCCTGAAAGACCCAAAAACAGAAATAGCATTTGACCCAGCAATCTCATTATTGAGCATATATCCAAAGGGGTGTAAATTGTCCTATCGTAAAGACACCTGCATGCATATGTTCATTGCAGCACTATTTACAATAGTGAAAACATGGAATCAACCTAAATACCCATTAGTGGTAGACTGGATAAGGAAAATGTGGTACATATATATTATGGAACACTATGCTGCCATAAAAAAGAATGAGATCATGTCCTCTGCAGGAATATTGATGGAGCTGGAGGCCATTATCCTTAGCAAACTAATGCAGTAACAGAAAACCAAATACCACATGTTCTCACTTATAAGTGGAAGCTAAATGATGAGAAGACATGGACACATAGAGGAAAACAACAGACACTGGGGCCTATTGGAAGGTGGAAGGTGGGAGTAGGGAGAAGATCAAGAAAAATAACTAGTGAGTACTAGGTTTAATACCTAGGTGATGAAATAATCTGTACAAGAAAATCCCATGACACAAGTTTACCTGTATAACAAACCTGCACATATTCCCCTGAACTTAAAATAAAAGTTTAAAAAAAAGAAAGTAGTTCATCATGCTAGGCATTTTGTACATATTGCTTTCTAATTTAAAAGCCTAACTATATTACAGCATGCTATATATGTATGTGTATATATAAAGCATATATAATGTATATATATAATATGTATGTGCACATATACATACTATATTTCAGAATCACAGATGAGCCTGTGGCAGTCTAATCTCATAAAAGTGAATTCTATCAGGATTCATATGTCAGAAACTATTTCATCAGTTTCTGGTTATGTTATTATTATTATATACATATCCCTTAAATTCTGGCCTTTAAGAATCAGTTTACTTTTCTAAGTTATTACCTTTTAAATATTATAGTGATGATATGATAAACTGTAAAAATATAGAATGTAATACCATTTCTAGATGAGTCAAATTCAAAGGATTTTATGCTTCCACACTCTCACTGTTGTGCTTCATCTTCATGATACCAGATCTAAAATCAAAATTGTCTGAATGTATCTCCAATATGGGAATAGCCTAATTATATAAAAACTAATACAGAGTTTTTGTCATTAAGTAGCCGGAATTTGGAAACACATTACTTAAGGTTGGTTCTCACTATGTGATTTTGTGATTCTTCACTCTCTTTCATGAAATTGTGATACTCTGCTGGGTTTGAACTTTTCCTTTACACAAACTTAGCTACATTTCCTGCCAACAAACCATTGAGTGTCATTTCTTTTACAATCTTAAATCAAGTCCCTTTTTTTCAACCTTTGTCTCATCCATAAGTCTTTTAATGATTTTAGCCTTGCTAATCAGACCAACTACACTCAACATATTTTTCTGTTTTACTTTTATAAGTATTTAATATTCAAGTCTTCAATTAGTTATTTTTCGATTGGTGTGATTTGATAGGTTGTGTCTATGTATAGTATTTGTGGTTACCTGTATACCCCTTTCAACTTTAAAAATTCCCAAATATAAATATATTTTACCAATATTCCCACTTTTCTTATCAAATGCCTACAGATTGGGGTAAAGTCCTCATCTATAAAGGGAAGGAATATGTACAAGATTATTGTAAGATCATTGTCTGATCAGGGCAATTGTATGCAGCTTAGTTATGCCAGGAAATACATTTCTATACCTAAGGTAATGATAGGAGGTGAATGCCAGGATCTCCATTCTGATTTAGGGTAGCAAATTAAGAAAAAGAAAACTTGAGAACAAATGTAATATGAATAGTGTCATATAATATAATGCCTGCATCCTCTTTATTTTTTCCTCCATATTTCTAGGCTATATTTCAGTACATGCTTAAGTCATCATTCCCTTGTTCCGTTGTTTTGGTCTTTTTTTTAGTACTGTGTCCTCTGTTTTTCCTTTTGTCATTACCATAGGATTACTTAGAGTAATTCCAAATTTACTGTAGCACTGAGGTCATTCAACTCTGATTTCTATTTCAAGAACAACTTTTTTAGGTCTTGATTTTTCAAATCAGAGTCTGACCCTAAACTAGGTTAAGTATATTTATCTCCTTTCTATTTGATCATAGTTTTTACGGGAGAATTCCATTAGCATTACATCTCATTGGCTGAGGTATCTAAAAACCAATAGAAAGATATTAAAATGTATTTTTAAAAGGAAATAGTATTGAGAAATGAGGATGGCGTTACATTTTAAAGCTAAAAATGATTTAAGTACTTTTTATCCTGATTCATGAAAACATATAGAGTTTTCATGTTTCACTAAAGGTGTAAAACTTCTATCAGATAAAAATGCACATAGTAGGCTAGATGCGGTGACTCACGCCTGTAATCCCAGCATTTTGGGACGCCGAGGTGGGTGGATCACGAGATCAGGAGTTCGAGACCAGCCTGACCAACATGGTGAAACCCCATCTCTACTGAAAATACAAAAATTAGCCGGGCATGGTGGTGCACGTCTGTAATCCCAGGTACTAAGGAGCCTGAGGCAGGAGAATCGCTTGAACCCAGGAGGCGGATGTTGCAGTGAGCCAAGATCACGCCATTGCACTCCAGCCTGGGTGACAGAGAGAGACTCCAGCTCAAAAAAAAAAAAAAAAATGCATATAGTAAATAGAGTACTTCATAATTTTCAAAATGCTTTCACAGAAGTACTGTAAAGTAGATATAATTGTTCTTGTTTTGTTCTTGTTTGTTTAGATGATGAAACTCTGTCAGCAAAGTTAGCAAATTTGTCTTAGACCACAGTCATTAAATGGCCAATGCCGAGATTTGAACTCGGATTTTCTGATTACAGCTACAGGTCAGCCCCCAGCTGTAAATATAGGTCAAATTATTGTAGCTCCTATTGCTATTCATAAAACTCTGTGTGTGTGTGTGTGTGTGTGTGTGTGTGTGTGTGTGTGTGTGTGTGAGTATGTGTAATATCTACTAGTGTAGATGCAAAAAAGCACATATGAACTTTGTGATTAATATCTTGTTTTATTTTCCTGGTTAACTTCATCCATTCCTGATAATATTAACCTACTGTCTATGCCATTTCTTCTCCCTGAGTTTGTCTTCTCTTTATTTAGAGGTATAGGTGAATGCTAATTATATGGTGACTTCTGAGGTTTTCCATTTTCATTTTTAATTTTCTTAAGGGCAAAGGCTGCTGTAATCTCTACAATAGGCATCTACTCTCTAAAAATAATTCAGTACACTAAAAAATCTTGGAAATATCTTTTACATCTCCTGATCACTCACTACATCACATTTGCCATTGAGTTATGTAATTTTGAATTACTTTGTAATTCAAACTAGCTTTTGAATCTCTCCAGGAAGTCTTTCCCACTCTTCATCTTGACTGCAACCATTCTTATCATCCCTCATCTGAACTATTGCCAGAGGCTCCTAAATTTTTTTCCCTGTCTTTATGGTCCCTGACTTTGAATTCATTGTCCAAACTGACACTAGAGTAATTGGTTTAAAATTCAGAGGAGACCAATCACTATCCTGCTTCCAGTGATTCCCTATTAGGAGATAATGTCTAAGCTTCTTAGGAATGTGCAATCCTTAAAATCCTGGTCCCTCTTGCCACTCCAGCTTCATCTTCTCTCATTTCCCATTCCTTCCCCACTAGACCGTTCCCTTTCACAATAATCATCATTATAATCTGTAACTGAGAATTGTTGTTGGGCAATGTATTCAGCATTCTATTTGTATTATGATATTTAAGTCTTACAACCCTATGCCCAGAGACATTTAAAATTAGGTTGTTCCAATATCATTCAGTTGGTAAGCGTCAAGGCAGACATTGGAACTCAAGCAGTCTGACTTTAGTACACTCTCTAGACTAAGCATGTGAATTTCATGTCTCCTGGGACTTTGCACTTGCTCTTCCCTCAATCTAAAAGTGCTCTCCCTCTCACAGATTTTCTAGCAAACTTATGTTCGTCTCTCGAAACTTTTTTTTTTATTTTGACAATCCTGTCACACAAGAGTTACAAGGATAGCAGTCTATAGACCATCCTCCATCAATTCTAAGATGCACGTATTTCACATTTTAACATTCCAAAAATCAGAAAGTGTCTAATGATGATATGTCATTGTTTAATTGGCAGCATTTTTAGTGATACATATAATAATTATTATGTGCAACTTACAATGAGTGAATTAGTAAGATTAGATAAAATATGATCATTGTTAGAGTTGAGCATCAAATTTGATAGGAAGTCTCTTGAAGGCCAAAACTAAAAGGAGGAGAATATGGTTCACAGATCTGAGGAAGAATGTTCTAAGGTAGAACATTCTTGGCTTCTTAGTGCATCAGCTTTCAAACTTTAAGGCACACACAGATCACCTGGGGAGTATGTGAAAAGACAGATTATCAGACTCCATTACCTGGGATTCTGATTTCATATGTCTAGGACAAAGATTAAAAATATCCATTTTTATAAGGCATCCTCAGAGGATTCTGATTCAGGGGGTCCACACTGTGAGAACCACTGCTGTAAGGGATATACAATGCTATTTTCAATGTTTAACTCTCAAGCGGAGCCTCAGAATGTGCATGGGTTGATAGAGGGGATATACCAATAAGGCCCTCATTTCATAGCAAATGCACAGAAATTATAATTGCAGGCTGTCTTTGTGTAGTGTGTAATGAAAGAAAAACTGAGACCATAATCTGAAAATATATCTTAACATGGTTTTAGGAAAACCAAAATAACACAACCTAGATGTAATCCTTGTATCTAAAATAACAAATGAATAGATTCCTAATAAGCTGTATTTCCTTCAGGCAGTCCTCACAGACAATTTTATGCACACACACATATGTATTACGTCTGTGTGTGTGTGTGCTTGTTTTATTAGATGTGAGTCTAATAGGGCACAACTGTATCTTTATGCCCTCAGGGCCTAGCCTAGTGCCTAGCACGCTGCAAATATCCCACAATGTGCTTTCACACACATGATTTCATAGTCAAATGCTACACTTTCTTGAGGATACTATATAAATACTGAGAACTGAAATAGTCAGCCCTGAAAATTATTACAGTATTTATACCATTTCGCTTTCCCTTTGATAATGGCAATTATAACTCATATTCGATATTTCTATTCTGTGTATTTATCCTCAATAAAGAATCTCCTCAAATGTTGCCCCATTACAAAATAAACCATGCATTTTGCTTTCTAGTACTTTCTTCTGTAGGTGCAGTTCACCCAAATATATTAATAGCATTCCGCTACTGACCTGAATTTGTCGTTTAACTCACTAAAAACTGTAGGTAAAATGTTTAGTTTGAACTGGTAAGTCAACTGTCATATCGTTTCATCACTGAAATTATACAGCTGGATAAATATGAAAAGGGAAATGTTCCATATGTTCCATCATATATTATCACAAAGTTATTCATTTAACCATGGAAATGTGTTATCATCCAATTTATGTACTTTTCCAAAATAGTTGCCTTAGGATTATATCAATATATGCTATATTATTGACCTGCAGTAAACTTATTAAAATAAGATTTCTGATAACCATGGTGGGATATTTTCAGCTGGAAATAATCATAGAATTTTAGGGACCAGAAGCAAACTGGTAATTCTCTACATTTTGTAATATCTGCAGCATTAACCTTTTCTTTCTTCAAACCTATCTGTCAATTTATTTAACAAGTCTAAAATTAGAAAAGGCTATTTCTACTAGAAAGTATCAACGAACTGACAGTTCCATATTTTCAATAAGAATTAATATTTATAATGATGGCCCCAAGGCACTATAAGATTCTTTCAAATCAGTAAAGAAAGATTGAGTTATGTTCAACATAGTTTTAAGAGATAATGAGTTTCTTATCTTGTAATTAACAAATGTGTCCTTGGTATATATGATGATCTACTTAATTAGACTCACTCTTTAGCTAAGCAGTGCCACCCTTTCCCCAGAAAACTATGGATGAATGATGACTTACTAGGGTTAGTATACTTGTGCATTTTTAAATAATATACCACTTTTAAAGCAGAGCTTCAAATTCAGGATTTAGAATTTTACTGGTGGCAAAGGCAAGAGAAAAAGAAAAAAAATCACCTATAATTTCTTTCTCCCTTCTGATGTTCCATTCTTTTTTTTTTTTAATTTTTTTTATTATACTTTAAGTTCTGGGATACATGGGCAGAATGTGCAGGTTTGTTACATAGGTATACACGTGCCATGGTGGTTTGCTGCATCAATCAACCCATCATCTACATTAGGTATTTCTCCTAATGCTATCCCTCCCCTATCTCCCAATCCCCATGACAGGCCCCAGTGTGTGATATTCCCCTCCCTGTGTCCATATGTGCTCATTGTTCAACTCCCACTGAGTGAGAACATGTGGTTTTTGGTTTTCTGTTCCTGTGTTAGTTTGCTGAGAATGATGGTTTCCAGCTTTATCCATGTCCCTGCAAAGGACAGGAACTCATCTTTTTTATGGCTGCATAGTATTCAATGGTATATATGTGCCACATTTTCTTTATCCAGTCTATCATTGATGGGCATTTGTGTTGCTTCCAAGTCTTTGCTATTGTGAATAGTGCTGCAATAAACATACGTGTGCACGTGTCTTTATAGTAGAATAATTTATAATCCTTTGGGTATATACCCAGTAATGGGATTGCTGTGTCAAATGGTATTTCTGGTTCTAGATCCTTGAGGAATCACCACACTGTCTTCCACAATAGTTGAACTAATTTACACACCCACCAACAGTGTAAAAGCATTTCTGTTTCTCCACATCCTCTCCAGCATCTGTTATTTCCCAACTTTTTAATGATTGCCATTCTAACTGGCATGAAATTGTATCTCATTGTGATTTTGATTTGCATTTCTCTAATGACCAGTGATAATGAGCTTTTTTAAATATGTTTGTTGGTCACACGAATGTCTTCTTTTGAGAAGTGTCTGTTCATATCTTTTGCCCACTTTTTGATGGGGTTGTTTTTTTTTTTCTTGTAAATTTGTTTAAGTTCTTTGTAGATTCTGGATATTAGCCCTTTGTCAAATGGATACATTGCAAAGATTTTCTCCCATTCTGTAGGTTGCCTGTTCACTCTGATGATAGTTTCTTTTGCTGTGCAGAAGCTCTTTTAATTAGATCCCATTTGTCAATGTTGGCTTTTGTTGCCA
Organism: Pongo abelii; assembly: GCF_028885655.2. Taxonomy (NCBI): domain Eukaryota; kingdom Metazoa; phylum Chordata; class Mammalia; order Primates; family Hominidae; genus Pongo; species Pongo abelii. The sequence continues at coordinate 42,205,454 of NC_071995.2, read as the reverse complement.
TTACTTTTGGTGTTTTAGTCATGAAATCTTTGCCTATGCCTATGTCCTGAATGTATTGCCTTGGTTTTCTTCTAGGGTTTTTATGGTTTTAGGTCTTACATTTAAGTCTTTAATCCGTCTTGAGTTAATTTTTGTATAAGGTGTAAGGAAGGGGTCCAGTTTCAGTTTTCTGTATATGGCTAGCCAGTTTTCCCAGCACCGTTTATTAAATAGGGAGTCTTTCCACATTGCTTTTGTCAGGTTTTTGTCAGGTTTTTGTCAGGTTTGTCAACAATCAAACGGCTGTAGATATGTGACGTTATTTCTGAGGCCTTTGTTCTGTTCCATTGGTCTATATATCTGTTTTGGTATCAGTCCCATGCTGTGTTGGTTACTGTAGTCTTGCAATGTAGTTTGAGTTCAGGTAGTGTGATGCCTCCAGCTTTGTTCTTTTTGCTTAGGATTGTCTTGGCTATACGGGTTCTTTTTTGGTTCCATATGAAATTTAAAGTGATTTTTTCTAATTCTATGAAGAAAGTCAATGGCAGCTTCATGGGGATAGCATTGAATCTATAAATTACTTTTGGCAGTATGGCCATTTTCACAATATTGATTCTTCCTATCCATGAGCATGGAAGGTTTTTCCATTTGTTTGTGTCCTCTCTTACTTCCTTGAGCAGTGGTTTGTAGTTCTCCTTGAGGAGGTCCTTCACATCCCATGTAAGTTGTATTCCTATGTATTTTATTCTCTTTGTAGCAATTGTTAATGGGAATTCACTCATGATTTGGCTATCTATTAGTGTATAGGAATGTTTGTGATTTTGGCACATTGATTTTGTATCCTGAGCCTTTGCTGAAGTTGCTTATCAGCTTAAGGAGAGTTGAGGCTGAGACAATGGGGTTTTCTAAATATAAAATCATGTCATCTGCAAACAGAGACAATTTAACTTAACCTCTCTTCCTATTTGAGTACCCTTTATTGCTTTCTGTTGCCTGATTGCCCTGTCCAGAACTTCCAATACTATGTTGAATAGGAATGGTGAGAGAGGGCATTCTTGTCTTGTGCTGGTTTTCAAAGGGAATACTTCCAACATTTCCCATTCATTATGATACTGGCTGTGGGTTTGTCATTAATAGCTCTTATTATTTTGAGATACATTCCATCAATTCCTAGTTTATTGAGTGTATTTAGCATGAAGCGGTGCTGAATTTTATTGAAGGCCTTTTCTGCATCTATTGAGATAATCATGTGGTTTTGGTCATTGCTTCTGTTTTTGTGTTGGATTATGTTTATTGATTTGCATATGTTGAACCAGTCTTGCATCCCAGGGATGAAGCCGACTTGATCGTGGTGGATAAGCTTTTTGATGTGCTGCTGGATTTGGTTTGCCAGTGTTTTATTGAGGATTTTTGCATCCAGGTTCACTGAGGATATTGGCCTGAAATTTTCTTTTTTTGTTGTGCGTCTGCCATGTTTTGATATCAGGATGATGCTGGCCTCATAAAATGACTTAGGGAGGAGTCCCTCTTTTCCTATTGTTTGGTTAGTTTCAGAAGGAATGATACCAGCTCCTCTTTATACCTCTGGTAGAATTCGGCTGTAAATTCATCTGGTCCTGGGCTTTTCTTTGGTTGGTAGGCTATTAATTACTACATCAATTTCAGACCTTGTTATTGGTCTTTTCAGGGATTCAACTTCTTCCTGGTTTAGCCTTGGGAGGGTGTATGTTTCCCGGAATTTATCCATTTCTTCTAGATTTTCTAGTTTATTTGCATAGAGTTGTTTATAGTATTCTCTGATGGGTAGTTTGTATTTCTGTGGGATCAGTGGTGGTATCACCTTTATCATTTTTTTAATTGTGTCTATTTCACTCTTCTCTCTTTTCTTCTTTATTAGTCTGGCTAGCAGTCTATCTATTTTGTTGATCTTTTCAAAAAACCAGCTCCTGGATTCATTCATTTTTTGAAAGGTTTTTAATGTCTCTATCTCCCTCTGTTCTGCTCTGATCTTAATTATTTCTTGTCTTCTGCTAGCTTTTGAATTTGTTTGCTCTTGCTTCTTTAGTTCTTTTAATTGTAATGTTAGGGTGTTAATTTTAGGTCTGTACTGCTTTCTCCTGTGGACATTTAGTGCTATAAATTTCCGTCTAAACAATGCTTTAGCTGTGTCCCAGAGATTCTGGTATGATATGACTTTGTTCTCATTGGTTTCAAATAACTTCTTTATTTCTGCCTTAATTTCATTATTTACCCAGTAGTCACTCTGGAGTACATTGTTCAGTTTCCATGTAGTTGTGTGGTTTTGAGTGAGTTTTTTAATCCTAAGTTCTAATGTAATTGCACTGTGGTCTGAGAGACTCTTTGTTATGATTTCCATTTTTTTGCATTTGCTGAGGAGTGTTTTACTTCCAGTTATGTGGTCAATTTTAGAATAAGTGTGATGTGGTGATGAGAAGAATGTATATTCTGTTGATTTGAGGTGGACAGTTCTGTAGATGTCTATTAAGTCCACTTGGTCCAGAGCTGAGTTCAAGTCCTGAATATCCTTGTGAATTTTCTGTCTCATTGATCTGTCTAATATTGACAGTGAGGTGTTAAAGTCTCCCACCATTATTGTGTGGGAGTCTAAGTCTCTTTGTAAGTCTCTAAGGACTTGCTGTATGAATCTGGGTGCTCCTGTATTGGGTACATATATATTTAGGATAGGTAGCTCTTCTTGTTGCATTCATCCCTTTACCATTATGTAATGCTCTTCTGTGTCTTTTTTGTCCTTTGTTGGTTTAAAGTCTGTTTTATCAGAGATTAGGATTGCAACCCCTGATGTTTTTGTCTTTCCATTTGTTTGGTAAATATTCCTCCATCCCTTTATGTTGAGCCTATATGTGTCTTTGCATGTGAGATGGGTCTCCTGAATACAGCACACCGATGGGTCTTTACTCTTTATCCAATTTGCTAGTCTGTGTCTTTTAATTGGGGCATTTAACCTATTTACATTTAAGGTTAATATTGTTATGTGTGAATTTGATGCTGTCATTATGATGTTAGCTGGTTATTTTGCCCATTAGTTGATGCAGTTTCTTCATAGTGTCAATGGTCTTTACAATTTGGTATGTTTTTGCAGTGGCTGGTACTAGTTTTTCCTTTCCATGTTTACTGCTTCCTGCAGGAGCTCTTGTAAGGCATGCCTGGCAGTGACAAAATCTCTCAGCATTTGCTTGTCTGTAAAGGATTTTATTTCTCCTTCGCTCATGAAGCTTAGTTTGGCTAGATATGAAATTCTGGCTTTGTTTACACCATGATGGGAAAACCGTCTACTCAAGCCTCAGTAATGGTGGACACACCTATCCCTACCAAGCTCGAGCTTCCCAGGTCAACTTCAGACTGCTGTGCTGGCAGCAAGATTTTCAAGACAGTGGATCTTAGCTTGCTGGGCTCCATGGGAGTGGGATCCTCTGAGCTAGACTGTTTGGCTCCCTGGCTTCAGCCCCTTTTCCAAGGGGGTGAATGGTTCTGTCTCACTGGTGTTCCAGGAGCCACTGGGGTATGAAAAAAACCTCCTGCAGCTAGCTCAGTGTCTGCCCAAATGACTGCCCAGTTTTGTGCTTGAAACCCAGGGCCCTTGTGTCATAGGCACCTGAGGAATCTCCTGGTCCCTGGGTTGCTAAGACCACGGGAAAAGCATAGTATCTGGGCTAGAGTGCACCATTCCTCATGGCACAGTCCCTCACAGCTTCCCTTAGGGAGGGGAGGGAGTTCCCTGACCCCTTGCACTTCCCAGGTGAGGTGACGCACCTCCCCCACTCCCGCCACCAGCCCCGGCTTTGGCTCACCCTCACTGGGCTGCACCCACTGTCTAACCAGTCCCAATAACATGAGCCAGGTACCTCAGTTGGAAATGCAGAAATCACCCACCTTCCACGTTTATCTCTCTGGGAGCTGCAGACCAGAGCTGTTCCTATTTGGCCATCTTGCCAGCCCCTGATGTTCCATTCTTTACCTTCTATCTTGTTTTGTCTTGAACATCAGAGAAGAACTAATTAATTTGGATTAGAGCTCAATTGATTATCCATTTTGTATTTTGTACCATCCAGTCTTTCCCCTTTTACTGGTCCCATTTCCTCAACCTGTAAACATATTGAAGTTTCATTACCTTAAATAATTCCTTAAATCCTTGCTTTTGTTTTCTTCTCAAAATACCAATGTTGCCCTCTCCTTTCCTTCATAGGCAAACTTTTTTGAAGTGAAATCTATATTTCCTGTCTCTATTTTCTTAATGTTCCATTCACTTTTTAGCTTATTTCAATTTGTACTCCCCCATGTCCCATGTGAATTGCTATATCCAGTGTCCTTTCTTCCATTTTCATTTGACTGAACCATTTTGAACTGTGGACAGTTCTCTTTGTTGAAATCCTTTTTCTACTTTTACTGCTCGGGGTGCCCTTTCTTGGATCTCTTCTTCCTTTGGTTCCTCTTTTTCAGTCTCGTTTTCTATCGTGAATACTCCCCTTTACAATTCCATCCTCTCATTTATTTCCATGGCTTCATTTTTGCAGTACATATCAAACAATACCAAATTTGCACTTGGTTCTCAATCTCTCTTGAACCCCATACCTGTGTTTTCAATAGCCAATTCGACATATTTACCCAGATTTCCCACAAACACTAAAAGCTCAACATGGTCTAAAGTGATCTTCCATGATTTATTCTCCCTTACCTTCAGTTGAAGTGACAATATGTCAGTTAGTCACCAAGTCTTGTAGATTCCACCTCTTCAGTACCTCTGCATTGATCCTCTCGGCAATGATCATCATTATCTTTATTTGTCCTCTTCAGTGTTTTTCCTTTCTCTAATATAGCTCTCTTTCTGCCATCTCCCCTTCAACTTTACCTCCAAATCCTGTTACTGCCCCGTCTCTACCCTTAACTGATAACAGCATTTCAGAGGCTAAGACCAGAAAAAGAATTTTGATGCTTTTTGTTTCTATTTTGCCATAATGTTTTCATAGATAGTGGAAGGAGTGGTCCCTTGGTGAAGTACATCAGAATTTGGCAAGTAATCTGTAACTCAAAAGGGGCTGGGCAAAATGGTGGGATCCAAAGATAAACTTTCCAAAGCAGAGGTGGGGGGCCCTGGTTCAAGGCTGGGACCAGGACATTTCATGGGAGAACAAGAAAGGATGTGTGGAAATCCATCATCTGCTTCTTTCAGCCATCAGCATGCTGAGAGAGCTTCAGGGGACAACTCATTATTGAACACTCTATACTCAAAAGCTTGTTCATCTCCACATTGCTTTCAGGATAATATCTAAAATTTCAGGTCCAACAAACAAATCCCTTCACCATCTGACCCCAACCTATATATTCAGCCTTGTCTCTTGCCACCTCCCTTCACAAAAATCTGCACGTGCCACACTGAATCACTCACTCTTCTTCCATTATTGTCGTCATCCCATGTCCATGCACAGGCTGTTCCCTTTGTTTGGAATTCCTTTACCAGCTTGTCTATCTAATCATTTTAGAAGTCACTTGCTTTGCATAGCACTTCTGGCAGAGTACAGACCCTGTTATGAATTCTGAAAATTCATTTCTAGTGATTTGTTAACATGTTTATACCCCTGAACTAGCTGCTGGAGAGCTGGATCTTAGCTGGGTTAGTACCTTTAACAAAGCCCCTCACATCCATGGAGGAGGCCCAGCTTGCTATTAAAGTGCCAGTGTCTGTTTCTTTAGATAGAGGAATTGCTCCAGGTTGATTCCCACTTCCTCTGATTTCTCAGCTTAGGTGATCCTATATCTGGCTTCTCACCCTATTTCTAGTACCATTGGACTGATGAGCTACTAAGATTGCCATTTGGGTGCTGGGTTTATTGTTTGTTTCATCCCTGCATGCTGCTCATAGATCTTGATCTCACACACTCCCCCCAACCCCAAGGACAATCTCTGCCTATCCTTTTGTCCCACTTAAGATTTCAAATCAGCCCCTCTGGGTAAGCACCTGCTTTCCTGGAACAGAGACTAGCTCATTTGTTGCTGCATCCACAGTGCCCAACATGGTATTTGGAACTTATTAGACTCTAATAATATTTGTCTGAATGGATTGGATTTTAAAAACCCTGAAGTAAACTGCACAGACCTTATTTTCCCTTGTATCATGCCAGCTATGCTGGATTAGCATCATCAAATTAAAGAGACTGTACCACTTCTCATATGTATTATGCAGGCAAAAGAAGCTCAAGAGCTTACTTTGGTAAGTTATCAATAGTCCAGATTGGTACTTGCTTTCTAACTGCTGTGCTCGATAGAGTGGACCTGAAGGCAGCATGCACCTTGGGTATGTGTGTACCTAAAGCCCGTGAGCCTTCATAGCTTTATTTCCCAGATCTCTGGTGCCTGGTGCCTAGACATCCTCTCTTTAATCAATTTCCCACTAATAAAATAAGGGAAGCAGGGAATGAAAGATGAATATTATGTTATCCATCCCCAGGCAGATTTGCTGCTGGATTTGTCTCCTGCTTAGATGGCCTTTTCAGAAACTCAGTCATGTCAAATCACACAGCAGGAAATCCCAAGGAGCTTTCTGAATTGGGGGATTGAGTTTGCTTTTCTTGGCCTCCTGTCATGCTGGTCTCTGCAACTTTTAATACAGTGGGCCTGAAATTTATCATGGGTTGAAAGGTTATTGTGATTCAATTCTGAGACTCCAGTGACAACTTCTCACTTAGTGGACTTGGCAGCTGATTCCGTTGCTAGCCGTGGGTCTTTGAAGTAGATGATGGTGTCAGTTGGGGTACATGGCTAATGAGCTTTAGGAAAGCCTACTAACACTAATTTTATTCTTCCACTCAATGTTTATTGTCAGCAATATGAAGGTTCAAAGACTCATAAGAAATACTCCCTACTCTAGGAGCATGACCTCAAAAAGAGAGCTGGAGATGGTAAGCCACACACCAAAATAGCTATAAAACCAGTTACTTGTTTTAGGAGATGCATAATGAACCTGTAAGCACTGTATTCAGGGGAAAACAGATTCCAACTCAAACTGAGTCTGACCTTCCAGCCCTCACAAGACTCTACTTTCCACAACTAGGTTGATTGATTTCCAAACAGGTTGAGTAGGCTGCTGCTCACAGACCCCTCCACCTGAACCCCGACCAGTTCTGACTTGGGTACTCCAGACCTTCCACTCAGTTATCTTTGCTGTCAGCATCATCTACGAAGAATGACTCCATGACTGACGTGCTGAGTTTAGTTATTATTCAGAGTTGGAGTATATCTTCCTCCGGCACATGGCTTCCCCATTCTAAAAGGAGGCTACCCACTCTGTGTTTCTAAACCTGTGTCTGTGAAATTTCTCTTTATTAATGTGTACTAAACTATTGTGTTCCTGTTAAGTAACTCCCCATTTTAATACCTGAGTTTCCAAACACACACAGTCTTGCTTCACACCAACTCTCCCTCCTCAATTCTCCCACTTCCTGTAACTGAAGGGTAATTCTGGCTCCTTTGGGAAGGACAGTTTGTTACCTTAAGTATCTGGAAGTTCTTTAGTTGTTGACAGTCATACACCAGTAAATCATTAGAGACCAATTTCTGACCATTGTATTGAATATGTACATAAAATTGGAAACACATTTTTATTCCATACGTTTTAATAGCTTTTTAAAAATTGAAATTGACATACAGTAAACCCCACATATTTAAAGTGTAAAGTTTGATAAGTTTTAATATATGCTATACATCCATGGAATCATCATCACAATCAAAATAGCGAACATATCCATTATCGCCAAAATTTTCATGGTATCCCTCTGCAAGACCTCATTCCAACTCCCTCTCCCCTAAGCCTAGACAACCCCTGATTTGCTTTCTGTCACTGTGTGTTACTTTGCATTTCCTAGCATTTATGTAAGCATAATCATACAGTATGTACTGTATTGTTTTTCTGTTTTATATTTCATTTATTCTCACCATGATCTCTAATATTAGTTGACAGTTATCCAGGCTGGTTAGAGATCCATGTATAAATAGATATCTTAACACACTATGGCTCCATTTGTGGGTCTGCCACCTGTGAACAAGATGGCATCCATTCACAGTTTTCAAATGTGCAATTTTTCTAAAATGTCTATAATCAGAAGGCTACGTTATTTTATAGCTCAAGTTTGGAGTCCGTTCTGCAGATTCCTCATAATATAGTAATATGCCAGTAGTGACTACCAGCATAAGGTAGTTTCCTACACACAGTACATGATCTCTGCAATCTGAAGTCTGTCCTGTTTTGCTAGTACTCCTACCATATTAGAGACTAATTAAGCCCTAAAATATTTGCACTTTACTACATCATATTTGGGTGAAACTAGCATGTGCAAATAGCTTAAATGCACAGATGTGTGTGTGTGTGTGCATGTGTGTGTGTGTGTAGAATAATGTGTTGATAGAAATGAGCAGTCTCTTTAGTTTGGAACATTTAAATCTTATATTCTCACAATGTCCAATTCATTGTCCTCCATAGCATTACTTTATGATTTACTTTCAAAAACACCCTACTTTTTGTCTCTTTGTCTTGTTGATATATAATAGTTGTGCATATTTGGAGGTACATGTGATTTTCGATACCCGTATATAATGCATACTGATCATATCAGGGTAATTGAAATATCCATCACTTGAAACATATACTATTCTACTCATTTTAAGCATTCATGGTTCATAGTTCACTATATATTTGCCCTTTTAAAAATTTATTGCATTATACTAGGTTATAGAAGTGATTGTTTTGATTCTTCTTTTAAAAAATTTAGGAGAAGAGCACTTTATATATTTGCGAAGGTGGAAATTCTTGGGTATATTTAAGAATGTTGCCTGGCTGTAGATATGAAGCCAAATAGCAGTCTAAAACTAGCAGTTATTCTTTTAGAAATCTACTGTCTTAGGGTCAAAGGTTATATTAGGTCATGAATCAACCTGGGAGATAGAGGTGAAGAGACTTATTTATAGGAAATGTTCACCTTTAACCAACTCTGCAGAGTCCAATTGAAATAGAGAGATAAATAGAGTAGATAATAGAAGCTGACCAAATAAAATCTCAGAGATGAGAGTTCCAAATTATAGGTCATATTTTATGGCACAGTTGGGATCCTTGGCCTATGGAAAAATAAAATTTGAAAGTCACAGCAATAACTTTAAGACATTGAAAGAGAGAGTGCTATTATTAATGTGGGGCTTTGGGATAGTTTCCTCAAAATGTAAACACAAGTAACTGTCTTCTTTTTGTTCTTATAGTCTTAACATCACATACTAAAAATCATTTGGTATGTGCTTTCTTTGTGGAGAATTCTATGTAACGTGGTAAGAGCTGGTAGTAATAATAAAATAAATATTAGTATGTCTTTCTTTTCCCTCTAAAACCTGGAAAAAGAAACAATCTAATATAAAATTTTAGTATAATTATCTTCATTGCAAGAGACCTGTAATTGAAGTTTTCTGTGAAATTCAATAAATACAGTCTATCTGAGTGGGAAGTTTGAACTTATCAGCCAGACAAAAAGAAATGATTATTTTAAAGAAAATATGTGAAGGTTTTTAGCACTTTTAAGGCTTAGAAACCCTTCTAAAAGATGATTATAGGACTTTAATTTTAGTATCGTCTTTAAAAATGACAGACTACAAGGACATTATTCATCTCCTCCATAATATTGAAGAATGAAGAGGGAAAGCAATCCAAAGTTACCAATTAAACCTTTGGTTACACTAATCTTTCAGAAAAATTTATGTTTGCTGTACTTGAAAATGTTATTATATTACATGCAATGAGAAAACTACCTAAATATTCTAATTAAGTGATCTTTTTAAAATTTGCCTTACTTTGCATCCCAGACATCACAGATACCACATTAGCAGTAATATGCCTAGTAGCTGCAATGGAAACTCCCCAAGCTTAGCAGCTAGACCAGTCATTTTTCTGGGACCAGTCTCCCCAAACTATACCTAGGAATGCCTACATATATGACCTGTGTTTCCCTGGGCTCCTTCAGTTTGTGTGTCCAGGAGAATTTCATGTTCTCTGAGGGGATTCTAGTAGGCAATGCTACAAGAGAGTGCTTTATCTTATGAGTAATAAAAGCTTTTGGTTTCATTTGCTTTAGTTATTACTTGGTGGTTTTTTTAAAAAGCCACTGTGGGCTCCTTCAGTCCAAGTTGGGCACTAAGCCCTACCTATGCTACCTTAGAATTCTCTTCCAGATATTTACACAAACCTCACATCATCTCCTCATCAAACCACTTCCTGATTTTTCCAAACACCATTAACCATTATACCCACTCAGAATTCTATGAATTTTCCAGTTTTTGTTGCTATTGCCTGTGTGAACTGAGGGTAGGCACTGAAGAAGGGGGAGAAGGCACTTGGGAGAGGAGAAAGCCATTGAGAGAGGAGAGAGAATGGGAAATAAAAGGAAGCACACATATTAATACATCAAGTTTACTCCTGCTATACAGATCTGTCTCTCTGACTGCTAATGAACTTCATTCATGTATCCTCAAGACCTACTAATTAGCAGATTCTCATGAGTGAATAAATTAATGTAAATGTGAATGCACATGACATATATATTACGTATGCATCTGGAAAAATTAACATGTATATTTAAGGGTGAATAAATCAGAAAACAGGGTACACAACGAATGATACCTGGATTTTCTATGCATGGATGCATGAAAGATGTAGATTTTAAATAGTTTACTTAGGATATAGTATTGAATTAGTTAGGGGAATATTTTTAAACCACTTCATTGAGGTATGCTTGATAGGCAAAAGGCTGTACATAATTAATGTCTACATCTTGATGAGTTTAGGGATACATATATAACTGTGAAACTGTCAGTACCATCAACATATTCATCACCTCCCAAAGTTTTCTTTTGCCTCATTACAGTTGTATTGCTTTTTGTACTTGTTTGTTGGTAAGAACCCTTTAACATAAGATCTACTCTCTAAGATATGAAAGAGAGTATTGTTAGCTGTAGATACTATGCTGTATAGTAGATAACCAGAACTTACTTATCTTGCATAACTAAAACTTTGCACAGTTTAACCATCACCTTCCCCTTTCCCCTTAACCTCAGCTGCTGGAAAATACCATTCTATCTTGCTGCTATGAGTTTGGCTGTTTTAGACTCCACATATAAGTGAGATTATACAGCACTTATCTTTCTGTGTCTGACTTATTTCACCATATGTTATGCCCTCCTGGTCCATCCATGTTGTCACAAATAACAGAATTTTCTTCCTTTTTAAAGCTGTATAGTATTTCATTGTATGTACATACCACAATTTCCTTATCTGTTCATTCACTGGTGGACATTTAAGTTGTCTCCATAACTTGGCTATTTTATTATTTATTTATTTATTTATTTATTTATTTTGAGATGGAGTCTCACTCTGTCACCCAGGCTGGAGTGCAATGGCATGGTCTCAGCTCTCTGCAACCTCTGCCTCTCGGGTTCAAGCGATTTTCCTGCCTCGGCCTCCTGAAAAATACAAAAAAATAAAAATTAGCCTGGCATGGTGGCATGTGCCTGTAATCCCAGTTTGGCTGTTTTAATAATGCTGCAGTGAACATGAGAGTTCAGATATCTCTTCAAGATCCTGATTTCAAGTTATTTGGATATATATGTAGTCATTGTATTTTTAATTTTTTATTTTGAGTTGATTTTTAAATTTTAAGTTGATTTGAGTTCTGTATGCTTTAAGATAAGGGCCCAATTTCATTCTTTTGTGTGTGAATATCCAGTTTTCTCCACATCATTTTTGAAGAGACTTTCCTTTCCCCATTGTGTATTCATGGCACTCTTGTTGAAAATTAGTTGACCATGTATGTGTGGGTTTATTTCTGGACTCTCTCTTCTGTTCCCTTGGTCTGTGTGTCTGTTTCTATGCCAGTGCCATGCTGTTTTGATTGCTATTTTTGTAATAGAATTTGAAATCAGAAAGTGTGATACTTCCAGCTTTGTTCCTCTTATTTAAAACTTCTTTGGCTATCCCGAGTCTTTTGTGGTTCTATATGAATTTCAGAATTTTAAATTTTATTTCTGTGAAAAATGCCATTGGAATTTTGATAGGAATACATTGGCTCTGTAGATTGTTTTGGGTAGCATGGACATTATAACAATGTTAAGCCTTCCAATCCATGAACTTAGGATATCTTTCCATTTATTTGTGTCTACTTTAATTAATTTCATTATGTTTTATAGTTTTTAGTGTACAAAAAGAATAAAAATATTTTATTCTTTTTGATGCTATTGTAAATGTTATTGTTTTCTTAACTTCTTTTTCAAATAGTTCACCATTAGTGTATAGAAATGCAACTGATTTTTGTATGCTGATTTTGTACCCTACAACTTTACTGAATTCCTTTACTAGTTCCTAGATAGAGAAGTATTAGCAGCAATAGTAAATAGAGCCAAAATGTATTATGACAAATACAATGGAAGTTTATTTTTCATGTAACTGCCCAAAGTTAAGTGTTTCTGGTTGGCAGACATTTTAGAGTCTCAAACTCCTTCTAATCTCTCTCCCACCCTTCCCCTCTTCCCTATGATCTTGTTAACTCTATCCAACTAGCAGAATAATAAGAGACTGGCAGTGCCACATCTGCTTTCTGAAAACCCTGACTACTCATATTCCACTTTCTGAAACTCAAGTAGTCTAGCTGTGCGCCAACAAGGAAGAGGAAATAGATTTCTGTGAACCATTAGCAATCTCCTCCACAGTTAGTGTACTATAACTATTTTAATTACTTCCAGGAATTTGTCTTATTAACAGGTACTATGACTATTTTCTTCAATATAACATGAAATTAAATATGTGGGTAGAAAAATTTACAGCCAACATAGTAGAATTTATCATTAATTATCCTTGCCTGTCTAATAAGTTTCACTTTCCTAGTTAAGTGAATTTCTTTTGATTTCTGGTCATGGGCGATATTACAGTGGAAAGAATTACAGAGGTTATCTTCATAGTTTAGAAAGAACATTCCACTGGGGAATAAATAAAGGTAATTTAACAGAAAGCCTTTGTTTTATAATCAACTTCCATAGGAAATTAGAAGCATAGAGTGCTTAAATTTATCATTGTGAATTACAACTATATTTATGTATTATATTTAAAATAGTGCCAATTAAAAGGTGAGACAAATTTAATTTAATATTTTCAACTTATCTTTAAGTCCCAATTTAAATTTCAAACCAGTAATTGTTATTTATTCTGAAAGAAAATATTGCTTATGTGAAAATAAAAGTGACATATGTTGGTATATATCATATTCTTTGAACAACCAAAAAAAAACGGTAGCTTAGCTTTCAGGCCTCTCTCCTTGGTGTTTTATTTTCCTTCTTGGTTTTTTTTTGTTCGTTTTTTTTTTTAGACAGAGTCTCACACTGTCGCCTGGGCTGGTGTGCAGTGGTGCGATGTCAGCTCACTGCAACCTCTGCCTCCCAGGTTCAAGCTATTCTCCTGACTAAGCCTCCCAGGTGGCTAAGATTACAAGCGCCCACTACCATGCCCAGCTAATTTTTTTTTTTTTTTTTGTAGAGACTGGTTTTCACTATGTTGGCCAGGTGATCCTTCTTGTTTTATACTAGTCACTGTGGGCCAAAATTTTAAAGACTAACACATATGTTATGTTCTTAAATCTACTACATAATGATTTCCTTTGAAGAAATACAATAGCTTAAATTAATGCCCTTTTGATTGCACCAAAAACTCCATATATTAATCCAAATGCATCCCACTCGTGCATCCCAGTCCTATTTGCTGAGGATGACTTTACCAGAGTTCAGCAAATATTTATTGAGGCCTACTGTGCACCAGGCTGTGTTCTAGAAGTGGAGGGAATGGATAATGAATAATTATGAAGTTGAATAATGTGAGATTCAGGTCCTCTAAGGGCTCACATTTTGTTTTGGTAAGACTGGCAGGCATTTCGCAGATTGTGATTGGTTCAGTTATAAGTGCAGCAAGAGAACTGGAACCCAGAGAGTTAAGAACAGCAGCCTGGATAAGTAAGACTTGTGAAGAGCCTTGAAAATATACTTTCGATGCCTCAAAAGGAAGGGAATGTGTAGTCCAGAAAGACGAAGTCGTGTTGGCAAAAGCATGGAGGCAGAAGAGTCCAGTTTATGTGCAGGGAAGGGGCAGGCAGAGCACAGAATCTATGGAAGGGGTACGATGGGAGATGAGATGAGATTGCCTTGACCATCTTCTTGAGACATTAATTTATGTAAGGAGTACATGCAAACCACTCTTCTAATTCATTCTGGTTTTATTCATCAACTCTGATATATTTTTTGGTAAATCCTTTTAAATTAAAAAAGCAATGCATATTTAATTTTGGAAAATGTATAAAATGAAAAAGCATATTCAAAATACAATAAAAACTATCTGTAATATTACCAATTAAAGATAACTGTTATCTTATTCATGAGTAAGATACATATTTACATGCTGGAGTAATATTTTATTCATAATTTTGATCCTACCTCGTTTACATGATATTTATCACAAGCATTTTTCCATGACATTCAGAATTTTCCGAAGCATCATTTAAGAAGCTGTATAGCATTCCATTTTATGCATGTGCTATAATTTATTTAATCACTGTCTCATCACTGTACATTTAGACCATTTCCTGTGCTCTAGCAGCTTAATGCTGAGACAGTGTAGATAAAACTAGACTTTAAAATACTTCATGTTGTTGACTAAAGCACTGAAGCTACTAGAAGGACAAACTTCTTACCAAGCCTTTTTATAATGTTGGAACCTGCCTCTAAGAAGTAGCAGGATGAATATGTTCTGCCCCAAAAACTATAAGTAGCTGTGGCAGTTCTGTTCGTATAGAGATTGTTTTCCTTTTGGGTACCCCATATCATGTCTCCTATTGCCATATAAATCTTTAAAAAAAAAAAAAAAAGATTTGTGTGTGAATGTGTAGAAACAGTGATTGTAATGGAAATTAGATGCGAAAGATAGACAAAATACCTGTCAGTTAGCAGCCAAACAACTGTCAGTTACCTTCCTTTTCCTATTCCTTTTATTACATTAAATAATCAGAAAAATGCAAACCAAAGGTTTTTTTTAAAGATACATTACTGAAGTACACAATTAAGCTGAGTCTGTAAGATCAAACACTCAGGAGTGAAAACCTTTTCCTTTGATCTATCATTTGGGGTTGCCTTAGCAATAAAATTGGATTGTACAACTGATCTGATTGATCATGAAAAAATAGGTTGTTAAAGTGAACACAAAATTTAATTAGTCTGGAAAAAGTTTGATTAAGTGACCTCGTATTGACTGAACCAGACAGTGCCATCAGGTTGTGTGGTTAAGAGGTTTTAAAGCACCATCAAATAGCAAACCTGTCTTTAAGCAACACATAGCCTGTTTCATGTAATTTTAATTGGAAGGAGTTACTGGCTTGCTCAATTGGTATATTTTTCCCTTCAATTATCTATGTGGGAGAGATGTGATGTTTCCTTACTGGCTAAAAAACTTGTATCAAGCTAAAGGGTGTTTCAGCAGAGATGGAAGTAGTTGTTATAATAAAATGGACTTAAAGTAGACAGTCTGTCAGCCATATGACACTTGTTCAAAGCCAGTAGAAGCCATCCATCAGTGAATTTTCTGGTTAAGACCCACTCAAAGCTATATCCGACAACTTCTCATTCAGATATAAAAAACTGTAGTATTGCATTTCTTTGTTTATTGGCATCAGTGAGCCCATTTCACTCAAAGCAGTATTTCTTGTGATGTAGGTTTGTCAGTTAGCTTGCAAATAAATACAGAATAGCTATTTTTGCTGTCGTCTTACCATTCCTGGAATACCATTCAAAGCTCATTTTTCTGAATAACCAGTAAGTGAGCTCATCAAAATGCATAAAGTCTTTTGCTTCACTATATTAATAATTAGAAAGCTCACAGTAAACTATTATACAAAGACACCGTAACTCTCATATTCTTACTGGATAGTTCAAGAAAATCGGCTTTTTTCTTCTGGAAATAATCTTTAAGTAGATCAAGTATTCAATCTAATCTTTGCTGTTAGAAAATGGCTCTGGGAGGCATAGAAAGTAAGACTTTCCTGGCTTTACCTTGATTAAGAGCAGTCTACTTAATAATGCAGAGCCAATAGGTGCTTCACATTCATATTCTCTATCATATCACCTGATTTTTTTAAAACTCTGCTTTTAAAGTAGATATTTGATCACAATGTAGTAAAAAATAAATGTTTTAAGTAATTTTCTAGCATGTGTAGGAGTAAAGCTGGAAGTTTCTGTTCAGCCATGTTTTACTACAGTGGACTAATTTTCTTTGAACTTTTACTAAACTGAGCTTTAAAGTGAGGTGATGTCTCTTTCGTGAATTCATCTCTTTCTTCATCTGTGGACCTCATAATATTTACCTTGTTATCTGAGTTATTTATGATCATTCTGTATCTTCTTTATAAGACTGTGAACTCTTGAATATATTTCCACAGGGTCTAGCACGTTTTTACATGATAGACATTTAATAAATACTTAAATTAATGAATAAATACTTTTTCTCACTTTGTAGCACCCTTTCTTAAAAGGATTTCCTCCTCTGAACTCGAAACCAAAAAATGACCTGAGGGACTATTTCAAATACTTACGTGAATAAAACTCTTGTAAGTCTTGTATCTCACACATTGGTTATGTTGTGAAAGGAATAGAAACTGCAAAGATTTTTGAAAAGTCTTAAGGAGTTTCCGGAATTCTTTTATTAAATGCTTTGTTCAACTCATTCATGTATCAGACAGAATTTCAATTCTATGTTAAACCAGAAATATTTATTTTAAAATATATATCAAAAGGCTATTGCAAATACTCCTTACCATTGTTGGCAACCCTCTGTTTTTGACATTCTTTTTTTCTTTAGTTCTGTAGTTTGACTTGTGATCTTCTTCCTACCTCCCTACTCACAATCCCTCCTATAGTTCCCTTTCCAGTCCCCTCAGTTTTCTCCAAGGACTGCCCTTACCTCTTTCTTGCCTCTCTGTGATCTCAACTTTAGTACTTTCATCAGATTGGGTCTAATTGTAGTAGCATCTTGCAGTATCAGTTCTGATTAGGTTACCCTCCTGTCTCATTTCCTTTATATCTTCATATCATTCATAGCATACTTCATATCATTACTATGTGAATCACCATCCTATCATATTATTATACTCAACATTTCTAAAATGAGATTCCTAAATGTTTTTAAATATATATTTTATGTGTGTCAAAGAAAAAAGACACATAGTTAAAAGACACCAAACAACAGAGAAGAATTTGGAATGAAAAGAAACAGTCACCTGACTCACTTCCTGTCCACTTTCCAGCACCCTTTCTTAAAAGGAGTTCCTAATCTAAACTCAAAACCAGAAAATTACCTGAGGAACTATACCATTCTTGGTTTAATTGATCAATTTCAGACATTATCAGTAGAATGCTGGGTATGATAGATGAAGATTTATCTCTCTTATACCATCACCTGTTCATACTCATTTAATTCTAATATAGTTATATCACTAGTTTCAGTTCCTCTATTTGGTTACCTTTTCAGACTTCAGCAATATATTTTCCCACCTTCATTTCTCATTGTATCAACTACAATGGTTTTTCTTGATTCCTCACTATGAAATGTAAAGATGTTGGTTCTGCTCCTTACCTTCATCTCCCAATATCTTCTTTTTGTATTATGAAGGTTAATATTTAAATATCTCATGCTTTCCCTATGGACTGTATATAAAATTTGAAAATCCATAGTGTTTATATCATTGTGACCAGGTAAATATTGTTTACTAGACAGACAAGTAGTATATTCCTTATTATAGGAATAAGGAGTTTTATACAGAAATTAAGATTGCACAAATGAGGGAGGAGTTGGGAAAGTGAAGATCCTCGAGGTTGCAGCCAGAGGATTTGCAAAACATTCACTCATCACTTCAGACTGATGCACTAGAATTGGTGGAGAAACCAGAGCTCTTAGAATCACTGACACTGATTGCTATGACTTCCCAGGAATAATGGCTTCTGCCTTAGTTCTGTTTGGCAGATTTAGACATTACGCTCATTGTTGAACTCTTAACACAAAGCCATACACAGGGAAAGGGCTTTTGGGAAATGTAGTCTTCAGCCTTAGCAATAGAAAGTTGTTGATAACAGCATATATTCCCTACAGCTTTATCCCAAGACACTTTCCTCCTAAAATTCTCCATGAATGGGAAATAGGATCTGAGCATAAGTATGACACAATCTGACGTATATTTTTAAAGGATCATCTGACTGCTATGATTCAGAATGCACTGTAGGAGGGAAAGATGGAATCAGGGAGATAGTGACAGTGAATGGACTGGAGTGGTATCAAGCTAGTTAGAAGTGATTAGTAGATTCTAGATATATTTGAAAGATGTTACTAATAGGATTTGCTGATAATTGGATAAAAGGCATGAGACAAAAGCAAGAAAAAGAGGAATGAATATAAGGATTTTTGCCCAAGTTACTGATGGTATTGCCATTTTCTGAGAACAGGAGACTTCAGAAGGAGAAATTTTGTATCCAAGTGGAAATGATGGTGATAAATTGAATATACAGGTAGGAACTAGAGGGAGAGAAGTCTAGAATAAAAATGTAAATAAGATACTGTACTATTTTCCAAGGACTGCTATAGTAAAGTACCACAAAACGACAAACTGGGTAGCTTAAAACAACAGGAATTTATTATCTCACAGTTCTGGAGGCTAGAAGTCCCAACTCAAGGTGTCAGCAGAGGTGTACTCCTGCTGCAGACACAGGAAAATTATTCTTCCTTGCATCTTCCAGCTTCTGGTGGCCCCAGGCATTCTTTGGCTATGGCTACATAACTCCAATGTACACCTACATAACTCCAGATGAAGAATGAAGCATTCTTTACTTCCCCAACTCCTCCCCCATCTGTGCAGACTTGATTTCTATATAAAACTCCTTATTCCCATAATACTTGTAGTGGCCCAATTTTCCTGACTGAATGCAGACTGAAACAGGAAAGTCTGGAGACCTGAGGCTGTGGTGGAGAGTTAATTTACATTCTTCACCAGGCTTTCTCTGTGTTTCTATTTGTGTTCTTTTCTTACGAAAACACCAGTCACTGCTTTTGGGGCCCATCTTAAGTCCAGGGTGATTTTATCTTGAGTTTATCACCTAATCATATCTTTAAAGACCCTTTTTCTAAATAAGATCATATTCTGAGGTTCCAACTGGACATGGTTTTTTAGGGGACACTGTTCTTCTGCCCACTACAGATAGTTTTCAATGTACTAGTGGCATTTGGATATTTAAAGCCTTTAAAGCCCTGGTACTAAATGAAATCACTAAGAATTTAGTAGCTACAAAAGAAAAGGTCTGAGGGTAGATCCCCAGGGAATTCAAACTTTTAGAGATTGAGAAGATAAGATCTGCAAAAAAAAAAAGACTAATATATAGAGATCATTGAGGTACAAGGAGAACTAAGAGAGAGGGGTGTATCCTTGCAAAGTGAAGAAAGTATTGTAAAAAGGAAGGAGTGATGAACTACTGATAGGTTTTTCTCTGTCTCAATTTAGTCCTTTATTTTACTGCACTATATCATCAGTAAAATATTTTTAAATAATGCACGGAACATAAAACTTCTAAGGAACTACATGGCCTAATGGGACACTATGTTATCCTTGTTGTTGTGAAATTTGACAATTGTGTATTTAGATGTAGGTCTTTGTTTCATTTATTTGTGAGACAGCATTGTGTATGGGCAAGGGTTTGACCTCTGTTATCTAAAATATCTGGGCATAGATCTTGGCTTTGCCCCTAAATAATTTTGTAAAAAAAATACTTAAACTTTCATTGCTTAAGTTCACTTCCCTTTAAAATGGGGATAGCAGTAATATTTCCTACCTCATAGTACTGCAGTCAGCATTAAGTAAGTAAATATAGGTAAATTACATAGAACAGTAGCTGCCACATAGCCAACAACAGGAATTGGCTAACATATCTTTATTCAGTATGTTTGGGGACCCCGGTTGACCTTTCAATCTGAAGACAATAGCTTTGAGAAAAGTTCTGGACTTACTATTATTAAAGATATTTTTCTCCCATTGATTTTTGTGTGTGTGTTCTTGGTATGAAATTTCTCTTTAATCAGAAGCTGAACATTTTGGGTTGGTGCTCTTTGCTTTGTTTGCTTTTGCTTTTTTCATATTTTTCCTCTATTTTCTATACATTTTACTTTTGAAGAGACAACTTCTACTTGATTGTCCAAGTCTTAACATTGCATTTTTTAAAGCTCAAGTTAGTATATATTTAATTTTCAAGAACTTTTTATTCCTCTCTGAATATCCTTTTGTAATCACTGTGGCCCTATTTTATAGATGAAATATTCTCTCAAATCTATTTGAGAATGTTAATTAGAAATATTTTTGGTTCTGTTCTGTGAATAATCTCTATTTCTTTTCTTTTTTTTTTTTTTTTTTTTGAGATGGAGTCTCACTTTGTCTCCCAGGCTGGAGTCAAGTGGCGTGACCCCAGCTCACTGCAAGCTCTGCCTCCTGAGTTCATGCCATTCTCCTGCCTCAGCCTCCCGAGTAGCTGGGACTACAGGCACCCACTACCACACCCGGTTAATTTTTTTTGTATTTTTTTTCAGTAGAGACGGGTTTTCACTGTGTTAGCCAGGATGGTCTCGATCTCCTGACCTCGTGATCCGCCCGCCTCGGCCTCCCAAAGTGTTGGGATTACAGGCGTGAGCCACCGCACCCGGCCAATTATCTGTATTTCTTTCAGGTTCAGTATTTCTGATACTATATCTTGGCTATTCTCTTAAATGTTGTAGACTTTTCTTGATTATCCATTGCTCCTTGATTTCACATTAATGTTTAGAAGTGAATACATAGAAAATTGATTTTGAGCTTTGATATGAGGGTAGGCTTTTTTTTTTGGCTTGCAGACTTACATTAGTAAGCTGAAAAAAGAGCCAGCTTTTATACTTCAAGATACCTAAAGACTGAAATGCAGGGGACTTTGATTCAAACAATAACAAATTCTACACTGCTGCTTTAGTTTCCCACAGATATTTATTTCCCTTGTGGGAAAAAAACAAACAAACTTTCACTCTGCCCTTTGAGGGTAACTGCTTTCTTTCAACAATCTGCTCATGGTGGGAGGAGATGAGTAGGTTGATTATTCATCAGTAGACTTTTAATTAACTCAGCTACTTCCAGCTCCATGTCTCATCTCAGCTCTACATGGTATTTCAAGACTCTTCAGGATTTTTCAGGGAAGATTACTACCTCCATTAGCCATATTATTAATCATTAATAATTATTAGTAATCAGCCGTACCCAATTATCACATAAAGACTCTAATCTTTGGCTCCTTTTGCTCTGTCTCTACCACTTCACCTATATTCTATTATCCAAGAAAATACAAAAATGTATTATACTTTCTTCTATGCTGCTGTCATTTTTCTTTTTGTCTTTGTTGGCTTTTTGTACTTTTCTTTGTTCCTCTAACATAATGTTTATAGGGTTGGAAGTAAAAAAGAAGAGATTTTAAAATGTTTTCAGTCTTTCATTTTAATCAGAGGTGTTGATGTATTCTTTTTGTTTAAAAATACATATATTAAATAGGTATATAAAAGTGTATAAAATTAACACATTCTCTTCACCTATTGTACTCCATCTAATATTGTAGTCTTTTGGCAAAAACATTTGAAGTAGAATGAGGAAGTATCATTTTACCATCATGTTATTTTTGTCTTAGTGTATGCTTTCAAACTGGCACTCCTGCCTTCATTCCCCTCCAACCCTAGCAGAACTCAAGTGTGGCATAGTGAGTGTTCCACTTACTTGCTGTTACAAACAGACCATTCATTCATCTATTCATTCAGCATGTGTTTATGAATCTCTAACCATGTGTCCAGTTATTCTCTAAGTGTTAGAGATATGGTGCAAAATATAACATAATTTCTGGCCATTTGAAATCTACTCTGAGAGATAAACATTAAATTAATATTTGTAAAAATTATTTTCAAACTACTGTGATATGAAGGAAATTTTGGAGGTGAAGGAAATTCATTATATCTTGGTTATGGTAGTGGCTAATGTCAAAAGTCATGAAATTATTAGTGATTTTCTTCCTATATAAATTTTACCTCAGTAAAGTTTATTTTAAAAAAGATAAAGTAATAAAACATTTAGGAATAAGTTCAGGCAAAATATGCACAATACATACATTCATAAATCTGTAAAATATTAGAGAAATAGGAAATATATCATATGTATTGATTAAAAGATACAATAATATAAAGATTTCAATTCTCCAGAAGTCGATACATAGAATCAATGCAGGCTTCCCCCCCCGCAATTTCTTGTGTTTGTTTTGTTGTGTTGTGTTGCTGAGAAGTCCACCAACTAATAAATATGAAATTTATTTGGAAGGACAAAAAGCCCAAATTAAAAATGCTTTTGAACAGGGGAGAAAAACAGGTAGGAATTTCTCCTGAATTGAAATTATATTAATTAAGTCAGTGTAATATTTGTGCAAGTTTAGGCAAAAAGAAAAAGCATAGTTATAGATGCTATTACAAGGATACAAAATACAAGGAGAATATGGGGGGAAATAGACAAATCATTAAAGTAATAGGAAATCTAATATAGTCTCTGGAGTCAAGCAAAGCTTCCCCAAGGAACATTAATTTTAGTATGGGACAGATAGATGAGAAATAGTTAACTAACTCAGGTGAGAGGATGAGAAAAAGAACATTTTAGTCAATAGGGAAAACATATGCAGAGACTCTGTGAAGAAGAAATAAATAATAAAATACTAACACTCTAGTAACCAAAAGAAAAGTCAGATTGTCTCAGTTTTCTTTCCTTTTCTAGTATATCTCCCAGACACATGGAATGTGAACTTGGTCAACCTGACGTCAACACAGGGGACATGAGAGGGAGTTGTACACTGACCAAAGATAAGCATTTAAGAAAACATGCTTCTTTATCCTTGTTTCCACTTTTTCCCTAGTTGAAATGTTTATAACCTTTTTCTTTATGAAACGCAGTCTCATAAGCTGGTGAGATGGCCTCTAGTCTTACCCAGTCCTACCGGCTTGACACATAGCTGCTGCCCTGTTCTTCCCAAAGTGCAGCTTCCACATCACTCTCCTATTAATAACCCTTCAGTGGCTCTTGATTGTTCACAGAAGAAAAGACATTCTTTCACCTAAATCCGTCTTACAAAACTGTATTTTCTTCTGTGTAATCGAATGATGAATGTGAACATGTTTTGTAAACTCTGAAGGATTATTTTGGAGATGGGCGTGG
Source organism: Pongo abelii (assembly GCF_028885655.2). Lineage (NCBI taxonomy): Eukaryota > Metazoa > Chordata > Mammalia > Primates > Hominidae > Pongo > Pongo abelii. Next base: position 42,182,088 of record NC_071995.2, on the reverse strand, counting down.
AATTTGCACATATTAGATACCTCTTACGAGCCAGTTACTGCTTCTCCTGTGAGGCCTCATATGTTAACAGCAAACTATGAAGAGGGAAAGTATTATTCCTAGTTCAAAGAGCCAATGAGCTGCAATTCACTGACTTTAAGATATACACTGTGATATTCCAAAGCATAGGCTGATTCTGTTTGGCCAAGTGTTGGTCTTGAAAGGCAGCCTACCATAAGGGAAAAATGAACTGGACTTGGAGTCGAAAGGGTTCTGTTGTTTTTGCTGTCACCACCTTCTTGTCTATGACATAAGGATAAGAATATTTCATATGACTCTTGTAAGGATTAAACAATATGATGAAGAGATTATATCTGTGCATTTTGAATACCAGTCATTAACTTCCTAATTATGAACTATAAACTAATGAAAATAATTTTCTCTAAATATGCAATGTTGGGTGCAACTTGTGCAGAGGATTTTATGGTTTTCCATTTTTACTTACATATGTTACTATGTTGTATTTTCAAAAAATTCATGAGAAAATCAGTCTTCTTATATGAAACTTTAGACAATATTTTATACCCAAATCTTACATAGTCATTTAAAGTAATGTAATGAGTTTGCATTCTCAGCATTCATGCCTAAATGTTGAAAGCAGACTTCCCAGAAGCTCAACAAGAGACAGAGGGAAATGACCTTGTGATTAAAAAAAATGTTTCAGATAATCTAGAAAGCAAATAACCCACATGTGGGTAATCAAGAGTTCATTGTTTTGGGGTTCTTTAATTGCCTACTGTTTATCAATATAATTTAACTACCAGTGCATGTAATGACGATATAGATAGAACAAGTGCCTATTTTTAAATGAGAAATAATGTCATATTTTTATTAATGATAAATAGTATGAAAAATAGTACTCTATGTGACTGTCATTAGAAACAGTTGGCTCATCTTAAAAAAAGAGATGGATTTCCTTTCCTTTTTTATCCAATATAAGAGCAGAAACTAATCAGTTTTCTTGAGAGTGTTAAAGTAATAATTAGGGTCTATTTTAGGTGTGGATTATTCTAGACATTTGCACATTTTTTATTATTCTTAGTTATTTTATAGTAGAAATAACTATTACTATGCATGAGAAAGAGGGTGTTTATCACTCAAGTGTCTCATTCTACAACTGCAGTTAATTTTACAAGGAAATAATTTGTCATTTTCTAAAATGACCCTTTAAATGCTGCTGGCAAAAGCCATTTTCAGTTGATTGCCTCTGAAGCCAGTGATCTGTGTGGTGTTGTACAAAACAACCAGTCTTGTGCCACCATACCTGAAGGAGACAAAGAAAACAAGACACTGATGTATATGAGCTTGTTTTTTTTTTTCTATTCATACATTTTCCTTTCTTTTTTTTTGTTTTTTGGTTTTTGTTTTGTTTTGTTTGCCTGTTGGTTTGTTTTTAATGATTGCCTCAAAACATGTGTGCTTTCTAGGAAATCTACCCTCAGCAGTGCCTTTCATTTTTATTATCTAAGTCAATACTGATCCCCAGAGTATGACTGCTATTCATGACTGTTGTTGGATGGCTAAACATCTTTTGGATTTTAGATTCTCTGTGCTTTTGGACAGCATTTTAATACTATTGCTAGCTGCCTGTTCTAAATGTGGTTACTGAAAATGTTCTAAGGAACTAGTTCCTTTCTAAGACAGAATATGTAATAAAATTATAAAAACTCATGAAATTTACTCTTAGTTTTTTATATAATGTACCTACAGAGTAAAAAGTTAAGGTCCTTATGATTAAGACTAAGTCATATAAGCTTATACAGCCTATATTAATTTTTTGAATACTTTTGTTTAGTTTGGAAAATAATGCATTCAAACTTTGAAGTTCTTATACTGAATAAAATAATAACATTTTTTTCCCCAGGTCTGCTATTTTCTGTGTATCTGACTCAGTTACAGACTGTAAAGTTAGGTTTTAACTGACCTAAAGAAAGTACGCAAGAAATAAATTATTTGAACTTTTTTTTACTTCCTTGTGTTATTACAAAATATGTGAAACACAATATGAGCATACTTGAAAATATGTGTGCATTTATGTTGTAATTCATGTTAATGTACTCATTTGTATATAGACAAAATATACTTAATTCATAAATTGTGGCTCAGATTTCAATTCTTTATTTACTAAGTATTTACTGAGTGAATAAGGATATGCATACCATCAAATCACTTACAGATGAGACTGTTTGTTTTATTAGATCTTTGGCTTTAATTAGAGTCATGAGGGAAAAAAAACATGCCTTCTAGTGGGAAGGGTATGCTCTGTCAATTCAAGCACATTTTCATTGTCTACTGACTAACCAAAGTAGAAAAATTTGTAAACAAATCAAAATTAGTAGGAACATAAATGTGTAATATGAAGTTATATATATTATCTGACTAGTTTTTTCCTTATTCTAAATGATAGCAAGTATATAATCTTGATCTATGACATAGGTACCTTTTATAAATTCAGACATATTTTAGACGAATTAAGGCATTGCATTTCACAAGGAATTACTCAGCAACTCCCTTTGAAAGATGAATAATTACCCTATATTGTATATTGCCATTTTCAAAACTTCATTGTTTTTGTCATATTCATAGACCATTTATGCCCATATTTACTTAATATTGTTTCTGTAATTCTTCTCATTTTAAAATTTTAAATAGTTTTATTACTCTAAGTCTCAGTTGCTACAAATTGAACTAATTCAGAAAAATAAATATGTAGCCATTAAAATAAAATATCTGCCCATTATCACCTACATACCATATCACTGGTGGCAGATAAATTGCATGTTTGGAAATACTGTTCTATATGATTGTAAATTCGGATTTTCATAAATTTAATTTTATTAAAATAAAGCACAATTTAAATAGATGATAAACTAACTGAGGGCAGAAATTGGGTCTGTGTTGTTTATCCTTGTTTCCCCAGCACTTAGTTCTTGGCACATAAAATGCATTCAATAAATATTGAATATGTAAATTAATGCATGAAACTTATACAGATGGTCCCTGACCTAAAATAGTTTAATGGTTTTTAAATTTATGATAGGTTGCTCGGAGTATTAAATACAATTTCAACTCATGTTTTTTGACTTACAATAGGTTTATTGGAAGGTAATCCCATCAAAAGTGTAGGAACAGCCATATTTACCTATTCATCCTCTATAATCCTATCACACAGTAATAATTAAATAATAAGATTATGCCCAAAGTTTATATGAAAATACATTATGGGCAGGCACATGCTTGTATTCCCAGTCTTCAAAACACTAATTAATATAACACATAGCATTTCTATTAAACTTTATGGAGTATATTTATAAATCAAGGAAGTTTACCATAATGTAATTAAGAAGAAATGGGTATGAGGCAGTATAGGAGTGGGCTTGGTAAAGGAGTGACAAGAGAGAAATGAAGTGAGAAGTAACAATTGAAATATATATCTATACCATAGAAACTGAGATAACCTGACTACTATGTCAAGGTAGGAAGAAAGGACTAATTTGAAGGCTAAATATAATGGCAAAGTTGCTTCAGTGGAGAAAGTTCAGTTCCATCAAGAGTTCCTTCCAAATTACCAGCCCTAGTGACCAAATTCTTCTGAAAAGAATGACTCTAACCATCCCCCGTATGGCTTTCTTGCAATAAAACTCACTTCTAAAGCTTAAATTCCAACCTGTTTTCTTTTGTCCATGCACTTAAGAAATGACATAATCAATTCTCTACATCATTTGGGTTAGAAGAAAAGACCATATAAAGCTGAAATGAGCAAAGCATTCTGAACCTATTTATAACCAGAGGTTCATCAGTTAGGGAGGCCCCTGAAGTACAAATAGACTATTTCACAAAACTTATGAGGCCTCAGTGAATGGATACAATCCACATCAGTTATGTGTCAGAAGTCAATGGTTAGTTGATTTGGTCAGTCGCAATTATTTTGACAGTAAGAATGACTGCCAATAGTAACTGATTCTAAAGAAGAGGCACCACAGAGGCAGAATCATTCATGGTTCAGAACTAATGCTGAAATATTACAGCAATATAAAATATTTTTTGCCTATTACCTAATAATCTAAGAGGATGCTTTGCATACTATTTTACTGAAGGGACACTTGACCTATCAAGAAATGAATGAGTGATAGCTCATTTCTCTGATTTTTTTTTACTTATGTATACATTTATTCATTAATTTATCTCTTTCAACATTGAACTTCTGAAAAGAGGACATTTTATAAGAAAATGAAAGGAATATATGCTTCCAGGAATTTGGAGGGGGATGAGACTGAAATACGAAGGAAGTAGATTCTGTCAACTTAAGTAGTCTGTCTGGAGGGGAAAGGTCTCTAAAAAGCATCCTGCCTTACCTTCAACTTGAAGAATGTCATTGTGCCTGGTCACAGAATCAGGGAATATGATTCAAGTGTCAGAAGCATATCAGAAAGAACCATCCTGCTTTGGCAGGTTGGAACCTTCAGCTATGGCATACGCCTATCAAGATGGGAGTGGGAGACATGTGGATATTTTTGGCAGCCACAATGGTTCAGCACCATTGGATCATATAGCAGAGTCTAAGTTAAGCCAAAAGATACTGAAAACCAGGAGCTAATGAGAAGGAGACACTTTGTAAAGCAACTTCAGGGATTACTTTTCCTCCTGTGAGCAAAGGAAGGTACTTGGATGGTGTTGGATGTTCTCACGATTCAGTAGACCAAACAAGAAGAATCAAACAAGAAGAATCAAGGGCTTTCAATATTTGGGAACAGTAATAAGCCTCTGGAGGAAATATCTGAGACTTAAGACCCATAGCTGTCTTTGTATAGTAGATCCAGCATGATCTACATCTATAAAGGAGCACACACCTGAATGTCAGGCACTGTGAACTTTTAGGTGACTTTGGTTAAATCTCATAATTTCCTTCTGCCTCCATTTTTTTTTCACATGTTCAATATACTATCTACATGGAAGGATTTTTTTGAGGGTTGAATGAAGTAGTATGTGTGAAACACAGTAGAAAGTGACATAAATAATATGTATACTTGAACATGTGTAGCATATTGATGCATGAATGCTATTGTCATCTATATTAGAGTGTCAACTAAGGTTGATTTCTTTCTCATGCCGTAAGTCCATCCCAGGTAAGTAAGGAATGTGTCCCAGGTTGTCTCCTACAGGAACTCAGGTAGGTCTTTAGAGCCTCTGGAAATGGCTAGTTATTGTGATAGGGAAAGGGCATATGTGAATCACACACTGTATCTTAAAGGCTCTGCATAGAGGTGACACTTACCACTCCTTAACTGGCTTAAGTGACACTTCACTTATCACGTGGCCATACCTAACTTGAAGGGCCTGGAGAATCATAATCCTAGCTTGTGTCTAGAAGAGCTAAAATATTTGGTGAGCAGCACTAATGACCATCACATATGGATTCTTTCCATTTTCTACAGTGGAATGCCTTTTGCATCAAAGAAGCCTTCTAGATGTTTCTCCTGTTACTAATAACACTACATACTTTCTGTATAGCTGTTAACAAACAAGTAGACTTTCTTAATTTTATATTTTCCCAGTTTTAAGGATTTGCTGGCATTAAAAATTTTAGTAGCCTTGTAGCAGAATATTCTAGTTTCTTTCAAAGAAAATAAATAATTTTATAAAATCCCTCTTTTTTTTTTGCCAGACATTGATGAATGCTCTGATGGTTTTGTTCAATGTGACAGTCGTGCTAATTGCATTAACCTGCCTGGATGGTACCACTGTGAGTGCAGAGATGGCTATCATGACAATGGGATGTTTTCACCAAGTGGAGAATCGTGTGAAGGTCAGTACAAGGAGAAGACCTAGAATTTAAGAACTTCTCTTGAACTTGAGGAATATATCATAAGCTATAAATAGAAGACATTGAGCCAATGTTATTAGTGTTTTTACTGTATGTTCACACAACAGTGATTGGAAATGTGTTAAAATCTAACTTTTTCTTGCTAATTATGGTAATTAATGTTATTTTTAGATAATTAAAGTTTGTGACACTAACCCAGTTTTCTGTGGATTCTTGCAACGGTTAAATGGTGTTTTTAGAATGGAAAAACATGTAGTATCACATAAATTTTTTAAAACAAAAGCATGCAAGCATCTGATCCAAAAACAGGTAGCAAAAATACATGAGAAAAGCAAGATAGAGGGAAAATGGGGATAGAGGAAATGCAATGATGATGTGGCCAAGGATGATATACACAATGCATGCTACTCAGGGCTATTCCTAACATAACACTTGCCTGGCAAAGTAAGAGATGTTTAGTAATTGTTGAATGTTGGATACATAAGATATGGTCCCTGCTTCCATTAAGTTTTCAATCTAAGAGGAGTAGAAAATCCAATCAGATTATATTCAATTAGTTACCATTAATTTTGAATTATTTTCAATGGATTGACAAATCTGCTCCTCTATAGCCTCTATTGAAGGGGCATGATTTTTAGAAACCAGGCAGACAGAGCAAGCAGAGCCCCATGAATAATTATCAGGGAAACTACCCGCACTGAAAGAATTTGCCATCAGAAGTCTTGGCATAGGAATGAAAAACAAAACACAATTTGAGAACTCATTATTTTCTCCATTTGCATTTATTTACACCTTCATAGAGCCTGAGAGGATAATGGGGTTAAGATGACACAGTCAATGAAAGCTTTTGACCATCTAACCTAAAGATTCTTGACACCTAAATGATAAGATGTTTTTTATCCTTGTGCCTCAAATGATTTTCACAAAGAGACAAGTGAAACAGACTTGGGTGTTGGATGCCAAGGCTTCTAGCCTGTTTGCCAGCAGCAGACAAGCTCTGGAGCTTGAGCAGAGTATTCATCAGGATTTCCACCTAGGAATGGGAATGCTGTTGCCTTACTGGGGGCTAAAACCTGGCATTTGCATGTTACCACTTAAATATGGTCTGAGGGCTTTATCTTGCATTGGTGAATGTTCCAGAGTGAACATTTCCAGCCCTGGAGAGAATGCCAGGAACCACAGATTATAGTTTCAAGACAGATCAGACATTGGAACTTTGTTCTTCCCTGATAAGCTACTTTGTTTGTATTTTATAGAATTTAATTGAGATCATCTTTTAAAAAGATTATATGCACATAAAGAATGAATATAAGCTGATTATAAATAATGCAAATCATACAGAAGCATGTATAGGGATTAAAGCTGAGTATGCATCTTCATTTCACCTCCCCCCTTTCCCCATCTTTTCCACTCATCCTCTAGGGGTTACCTATGTTTAATTTGGGTTAGTATCCTTGCACACTTTTTTCTGTGCATCTGGATGTGAGTAGAAAAATACACATACCTCTGTTGACTGTCTTACATTAAGTTTGTAACTAAATTCACTGTCTTTCAAATTTATGATCACAAATCTCTAGTGGGTTGTATTAGTTATCTATTGATGCCTAACAAATTGTTCTCAAAGCTTAGCAGCTAAAAACAGCTGTGGGTCAGGGATTTGTGCACAGCTTAGCTGGGTGGCTCTGGTTCAAGGCCTTCATGACATTGCAGTCAAGTTCTTGACCAGTACTGTGGTCTTCTTATATTGAAGGCTTGTCTGTGGTGATAATGGGGGGAATGGGAATCTATTTCCAAGATCATTCATGTGGCTATTGGCAGATCTCATTTCCTTAATACAGGGGCCACTCCTCAAGGCGTGGGAGCTTGCTTCCCCTAAAGCAAGCAATCCAAGAGCAGATGCCCAATATGGGAGCCATAGTCTTTTTATAATCTCATGTCAGATGTGACATTCCATCACTTCTCACACTTTATATTTGTTAGCATCAAGTCAATAAGTCCATCCCACATTCAAGGGAAGGGGATTGCACAAGGGCTTGAATACTAAGTGGTGAGGATCACTGGGGCCATCTCAGAAGCTACCTACTGCAAGGGCCATCAGCACTGTCCAGCATTCCTACTTCATTTCTTCAGTTACGCTCCCTTCCAACTTTCCAATTAACAGCCATTTCACAACTTCTTAAGTCTCCTCAGACTTTGGATGCTTCTTCCTTTCTCTTTATTCTCTGTCAGTGGCCTGCCTACTTAACTGAGACACAGAAGTAGTCAAAAGAGATCTGCCTCACTTTCCACCACAACCCATACTCGCTTATTTATTTATTTCTATATATCTGCTCATTTATTTCTATATACCTGCTGCTTTTTCTCCCTCCTCTTTTATTGGAGGAAGTGGCCCCGCTCCTATCAAAAGTCAAACTCATCATTGTATCTTGCATCTCATCCTCTCTCACCTATTTAAGGATTCTGCCCATATAATATTAATTTTCTCTTCCATATTGTTAAGTCTTTTTCTACTGCATCATTCCTGTCAGTGTTCAAAGAGTCAGGAGTAGCAGCCATCTTTGAAAACAAAACAAAAGCAAACAAAAAGTAACTTCCCTTGACATCACCTGACTCTACAGACATATCTCCCAATTTTCTGTCCCCTTTAGAAGAAAATTCCTTGAAAAAATTTTCAATACTTGTTATCTCTGCCTTCTTCCTTCCAGTGACACTTTAGTCTCACTGCTCCAGCCAATGCTTTTCTTTCAAGATTATTAACAATTTCTACTTTGCCAAATTAACTGATCAATTACTATCTCCTTGATCAACTACTCAGGCATTTGACTCAGTTGATCATTCCTTTCTCTCGAAACATAATTTTCCTCACTTGGCTTCAGGTACCCCACTCTCTCCTTGTTTTTCTCCTTTCTCCTACAGGCCTTTTCTTTCACTGTCTCAAAATGCCCCAGGGTTCAGGCCTTGTCGGTCTTTTCTATACATTCTCAATCTCTAAGTCAACCAGTTTCATGGCTTAAAATGCCATCTATATATCCCTAATTCAGACCTCTGCCCTGGCTGCAGATTCTACATCTAGTGGCCTACTAGGTAGCTCAACCTGGACTTCTAATAGACAACTCAGACTTAATATGACTAAAACAGAACTTTTCATTTACTCTGTAAGTCCTACAGGTCCCTTAACACAGTTGCCCAGAACTACATCTTAGAGTCATTGTTTCCTTCCTTCTTTTCTTCATATCTCACATTCCATACATTAACAAATCTCACAGTTTCAACTTTCAAAATATATTCCCAGTCTGACCACCCCTCACCACCTCCGTTGTTAACATCTTAATCTAAGCCATTACTACCTTTTGCCTGAACCACTATAGCAGCTTCCAAACTGGTCTTCCTACTTCCACACCCAATTCCCCTAGAGTCTTTTTTTAATAACATTCAGAGTGATTCTTCTAAAACTGAAGTTAGATCATGTTACTCCTCTGTTCACACTCCTGGAGCCTCTCCACCTCTCTCAAAGCAATATGCAAACCCTGACCATGGTTGACAAGGGCTCACATGATATGCATCCTTTGCCTTCTTACCATTTCTAAAATATACGAAACAGATTTCTTTGCATGTACTGTCACTTTATGTGGAATGCCCTTCCCCTAGATCTTTGCATGGTTCTTCTTTCATTTAATTCAAATTTCTTCTCAAATGGTTTCTCCTGGACTGCTAATTTAAAATAGTCTCCCACCTCTGACACTCTATTCACTTACCCTGCTTCACTTTTTTTGATAGAAATTGTAAAGTCACCTGAAATTATAGTATGTATTTGTGTGTTTGCTTGCTTATTATCTGCTTTAGAATGTAAGCTTCAAAGGTCATAGTTTGTGTTTGCTTGTCAGCTATCATATCTCCAATGCCTAGAACAGTGTCTGGCACATAGTAGATGATACATTTATTTGTCCAATGAAAAGATTGAGATAAATAATAGATAGCTAATCTCTTCATTAGAAATGCATTAGGCACATAACCCGTGTTGGAATGTAGATATTAGTATGACACATAGTGGATATGTGTATGTAGTTAAAAGTAGATACATAATAATGATCAGGATAAAACATAATTAATGCATTCACGAGTGTTCAGCCCAGAAAGTAACAAGGATAATTAAACTAAACATCAAAATAATACATTACAAATAGGAAGATAGCAAAGTGGAGGATTCATCTTCATAGAAAAGGCCTTTCAAGGAAACCCACAAACATAGGAGCATTGAAAAACCTTATTTAAAAAAAAAAAAAACAAAACTCTTCTGGAAAGATGATTCTACCATTATCTACCAATAAAATTTATAAAGATTATCAGAAAAATCTACTACCCTGTCAGAGTACAACATGCTCTGAAGGATTCTTCTTCTTATTTTTTTTTGAGACGGAGTCTCGCTCTGTCGCCCAGGCTGGAGTGCAGTGGCGCGATCTTGGCTCACTGGAAGCAAGCTCTGCCTCCCCGGTTCACGCCATTCTCCTGCCTCAGCCTCCCGAGTAGCTGGGACTACAGGCGCCCGCCACCACGCCCGGCTAATTTTTTGCATTTTTAGTAGAGACGGGGTTTCACCGTGTTAGCCAGGATGGTCTCAATCTCCTGTCCTCGTGATCCGTCCGCCTCGGCCTTCTAAAGTGCTGGGATTACAGGCGTGAGCCAGCATGCCCGGCATGAAGGAGTTTTTTAAAAGAACACATCTAAGTTATATTTTTTTAAAAAGATAAAAAGAATACTTCTAAACAACTCTCCATTTACTGCAATTTCCGTGATGTGTAGAATTGTAATATTAGTATTTAGAAGGATTCCATTTTAAGAGTATGATTATCTCAGAGAAGGTGCTGTTTTTCTGTTGCTGGGGGGAAGAAAGTAGACAAAGCCACAATGGTAGCTTTACAATTACTCTGAAGTGTAAGACTCATACTTGAAGGCATGAATAAATAACTTCACTGTGTCATTACTTTTTAGGTTACAGTTGTGTGATCTACAACATACAGTTTATAAGCTGCATTCATACAAATTGTTTGCTGTTTTGCTCATCCATTTATCTCAGAGATTTAGACATTTCATCCTGAAGTAGCAGGCCAGATTCCTGTTTTCCTTATCCATCCCCCATTTCCACTGTGCCTAAAGTTTTGTCTCTCTCTGAGACACAGTCCAGTATCTTTTTTCACATAAATATCTTATATTTATGCCCACATGTCCCATTATTGCTTTAATTTCTGGACAATCTTTAAGTTTGGTGAAGTTTTTTGAACTTTTGATACCAAAAAAATGAAGTTTACATGATAGTAGTTTAAATATTCTGTTCAAGCCCAACGCTGTGATTGAGAAAAGCATTTGATTTTGAGAAAAAATATAAATGTCATGCTGTGAAGGAACAAAGAGAAATTATTTGCTCTTTAGCATCAAGGAAGGCTTCTCAGAGTACCTAGTATTTGCTTTAGGACTTTGCTAAGTATGATGAGATTATTGCCAAGTCGAGATAGGGAAAATGATTGCAAACAAGAAGTAGCTCTAAATACTGTACTACGAAGTTTGAACCTGCGTATGAAGGGCTCTTTTTGAGAAAGGAGATGATGAAAGTAATCTGCATCAAATCCGCATTTTGACCCAATCCTATTTTCTGAGCCCCACACACACATATCCAACTACTTACTGAATAGCTCTAGTGGAAGCCCAGAGGAAGTGCAATTCAGCCAGTCCTAAACTGAACACTCTGCCTTCATCCCTCCCCCTTCTTCTGCTCCGCAGCAAAATCTTGCTCTTCTTTCCATAAACAGCATCAACCATATTTTCCACGCCAGAAATCTAAACATCGTTCTTGATTTCTCTTTCTAATCTTCAAAGCCAACAAATCACTATGTTGTGTTAATTCTCTCTGTTGTCTCTATGCGTCCCCACTGCTATAACTCAGTATATTATGGTACTTAAGAACACAGGCTTAGAGCATGATTGCTTCAGTTCCCATCTGGGCCTACTGGCTGTGTGGCTGTGTCACCTTGGGCAAGTTATGTAACAGTATTATGTCTCAATTTCCTCATTTATAAAGTGAGAATCAAGATTTAATATCTTCGAGGGTTGTTGTGAAGATTAAATAAATCATTATATGAAAAGTACTCAGAGTCTGGTACTTTCCAACCGCTATGAGAGTCTGCTTTTATTGTATGATCATCTTTTGCCTGGACCAAGGAAACAGTCTATTAACTGGTCTCCTGGCTCCAAATTCTAATCCATTCAAATCTCTTTTCTAAAATGAACCCAAAGGGACCTGTCTAAAATGAAAATCAGATTGTGATTTTTTTTTTTTTGCATTTCTCTAAAATGACATTTTATTGGCTTTATGAAAAAGTTCAAATTTCTTAACATGACCTTTACCTGGGCCCTGAGTAGCTCTTCAGCTACATGCTGTTTACTCTGCTCTCTCACTGAACATTCCAGTCATACCAGCACTTCTGTTTCTCTAGCACATCTTGATAGGTCTAGACGTTGGGCCTTCAAGCACACTCTTGCCTCGAAGACACTCTAGACCACTCTTTACCTACTCTTTGCATGGCTAAATATTAATCATAGTATAATTGCCAAACCTAGAGAATGTATAGACAAAAAAAGATCCAGGAAGAGCTACCAGCGTGATAGGAAGCAAGTAGGGAAAATTTATCAAGGAGAGGGAGTAAGTTGTGTCAAATGCTCTGCTAGACCAAGTTACATGAGAATTGACACTGACAAATGGATTTAGCAACACTAGTTCTTCAATAATCACTCACTAAAGGAGTTATCAATATTTTTAAAGTTGGAATTTGTATATGCCATGATAGGTTTTTCAAAACAGAATACACACCTTGTATAGATACTTAATTTGGGAATCTTGTTATAACCAAACTATGTGTAAAAATGGGTTCCAAAATTCTATACCACCAGTTAGTTGGGAAAAGTTTCTGCATTGTCAGAGCCAGTGTAGATAATAAGCAGAAAAGGCAAGCTGAGTTCAAACTAACTCAAACTCCTTGGATAGCAAGAGGTTGTAGTTAGTCCATTATGATGCATCTGCCCACACATTTTTCCAGGTATAACAAGTACATGCCAACCATTGTTATGAGCAACTTTTTACTCTATTTCTTTATTATAGATGTGCTTTATTTAAGTATACATATTCATCTTGTGCCTGGACATCTCTTCTTTGTCCCTTGCAGCAATCCTGTGGAATCTTTCTGCCTATAAGGGGAAAAAAAGTATTATCTGATAACACAGCTTTTATTTTAAAGTGTCAAGCAAAATAAAATGATTGCAAAAATTCAGCCATTGCCATTCATGGAATAATGTCTTTATAGTAGACCATAAAAAGGCTATGTAGTAAGGATGTCTGTAGAGCTTGTTGTCAAAGAGACCAAATAACTATGGTTTGTTTATGTTTTTCTGGCTTATTATAATTCTTAATTCTAGAAATATTTAATGGGAGACAAATATCAACTCATCAGATGTACTATATCATTCCGAATAGACCAAATATAAAACTAGCTAATAAAATTTAATTTTTATTACAAAGAGAAAAATTTTCTCTAATTGGAAAAAATACACATTAACCATAGTATTTAATTTAAAAAAAATATATTCTCATCCTGGCTAGCAGTTTTCTTTCTGATCATAGTCTACAATAATAAGTAATATTATCCTTAACAAATCAAGCTTAATAAAGCTCTGTAATCACTTTTTTGGCTATTGATCCAATCCATTAGTTTTGTTGAAGTAGGAACTAATAAAAATCAAGGCAAATAGAAAAAAAAAGTCCTGTGGCTTACTTTCAGGAATACATATATGGCAGAATTTAAGTATATAAGAAATTTAAAATTGCCAAGTTTTAACTAGTCCAAGTCTTCAGTTAATGTTGAAGTCCAATCATTTGATAAAGATATTTCCTAAACTTTATTTTTTAAATCTTCAAGGAGAATCAGTATACAGCGCCCCAGTTAAAAGCTATACACTCCATCTTGTCTCTAACCCACTTCTGCCATGATTTAATTCTTTCTTTCTTGACCTTTACTCAGAGGCAACTGATGAAATGGGAAATAACTGCTTATTGCCACTCATACCACGTCTCTGAAATGTATTTTGGCTTGTGACCTTTAGATTACGGGGGTAAATAAAAATGAATCCCATCTCCTCTTATGGACCTGATCTGTGGGTCACGACATGTTTGCTTTTCATCTGTATGAAAATGCTTTAGGCTGTGATGGCCATGAAATAGGTGAGGCCAGGTGAAGTATGGGCGGTTGCCAGTTGAGTCAGGCAGGGGACGAAATGATAATCTGAAATGCAAAAGTTAAAAAATAGTGGTTTCTTTGTAAGAGAGATGGTAATTGCTGATGATTATTTGCCCTTCTGTGGTTGAGAGTCAAGGTCTAAGGACTGTATGAAAATGCCTGGAATGCAAGGGAAGATCACCTAGGCAGAACAACGGAAAGAGCTTCATGGAGGGGGGCAGGTGCAGCTGCAAGAATAAGGTTTGATATTGCATAAAGTGCTGCAGGGATCTTATGACATTTTATCTCCCACTAAGAAGGGATTTTTCTATAATCACCAGTTTAACACTGGGGATGATATCCCCATTAAAGTATCATAGGCACTTTTAGAATTTCCGCTGCTAAACTGTTTTTGTTTGGTAAATTGAGTCATATTCTTACTCTCAAAAATGTAAATGTTCCATAAAGCCTGTTATTTACAAAGATATAAAAGTTGAAATTCTAGCCAAGGTTACCTGATTTTTTAAATCAAACATGATAATATTTTCCTGTGAAATCCCCAGATCATTAACATTGCTTTAGTCAACATTTAATCACAAATGCAAGCCAGTAAGATGAAAATTAATTTACAGTTGAATACCTTATGTCAGGAGACAACTGGCCTGATTGCAGTTGTTTGAAAGTGCACATATTCTAAGCACATTGCATGCTGCTTTTTCTTGTCTATAGATATTGATGAGTGTGGGACCGGGAGGCACAGCTGTGCCAATGATACCATTTGCTTCAATTTGGATGGCGGATATGATTGTCGATGTCCTCATGGAAAGAATTGCACAGGGGACTGCATCCATGATGGAAAAGTTAAGCACAATGGTCAGATTTGGGTGTTGGAAAATGACAGGTGCTCTGTGTGCTCATGTCAGGTTGGTATAAATAAAAAACTTTAATCAATTTTATTCAGTTGTAATTTGCGTATGTTTTAAGTGTGTATATGGTTTGATGAGTTTTGACAATGTGTACATCCACTTACCTACCGTCACAATTAATATAACAGAACACTTCCATTATCCCAAATGTTGCCTGTGTTCTTTCCTAGTTAGTCCCACAACCCTAGATCCAGGCAAAAACTGCATCCAGTCCCTATTGATCAAATTTGTATTTTCTAGAGCCTCATATAAATGGAGTTATATAGTATATACTATATTGTGTCTGACTTCATTCTCTCAACATTATGTTTTTGAGATTCATTCATATTGTTACCTATATCTGTAATCCATTTCTTTTTAATACTGAATAATATTTCATTGTATGGATATACCAATGTATTTATCTATCCACATGTCGATAAAATTTTATTACTAACCATGCTAATTTTTTCCTAGTCACAATATCATATTTGAATGACTGCATAAATAAAGTCAGAATGAACATGCTATGATCCAAGAGTGAAAAATATTTATTTGGTCTATATTTCAGTTTTAGATAGGTATTCTGTTGTATGCACCTAGTTATAATAAATGCTCAAATTATTTTCAGATGAATAATATTATGTACCAAAAACTTGACTGTCATAAAAGAAATTGATAACAGTTTATACAAAAACATAGGTTTTAAATACTCCAGAAATTTAGTAATATATATGTTATTAACTATGAAATATTAAAACACATGTCCTCAAACAAAACAAAATTTACTTAGTATGCAACTTACCATACTAATATACAAATATATACTTATATATAAATGAAGACATTTATATACATAGTGGTTATTTTATGCTGGTCATTTCTGAAAAAAAATATTTTCTGGTCATTTGAGGAGTAGCATGTGGAAAGGAAATTGAAAATCCTCCAGCTTAGGTAATTTCTTTGTGTTAGCTAAAAAAAGAAATGTTAAAGAAAATGTATTATATTGGATAAGCAGTGTGAATTATTTCAACTTCCAAGTCACCCTCTGAAATGTGTGTGTGTGTGTGTGTGTGTGTGTGATTGTATTGAGCAATGGAGGTTTTTGTTGTAACTGCTTTTTTTCTTTTTCATACAGAATGGATTCGTTATGTGTCGACGGATGGTCTGTGACTGTGAGAATCCCACAGTTGATCTTTTTTGCTGCCCTGAATGTGACCCAAGGCTTAGTAGTCAGTGCCTCCATCAAAATGGGGAAACTTTGTACAACAGTGGTGACACCTGGGTCCAGAATTGTCAACAGTGCCGCTGCTTGGTAAATTTAGCTACATGAAGTGGAAAGAAAATGTAGGCCCAGAATCTAAATAGGGAAGCAACCTCGCCCTCCCCATCTGCCAATACCTAGCACCAGGCCACAGTGTTGACAGTTATAAAAAGTGAGCCTGGTTAGGATGATGAGGTGATAGTTACACGATCACAACCCAAGAAGGAATATTCTGAGGTAGATGTGATACAAGGTGTTGAATAGTCTTTCACTGACAGTAATGTATGTCTCTTTCAGGAATATCCCCATAGCTCAAAAGAAGAAAAGACTCTCCTAGTTTCCCTATTCCTATCCAGTTTAGGCTAACTTAAAGACAATTATTGATAGAACAATGGCATTCAAATAAAAAAAATACTCAAAAGAAGAAAAGACTCTCCTAGTTTTCCCATTCCTATCCAGTTTAGGCTAACTTAAAGACAATTATTGATAGAACAATGGCATTCATTAAAAAAAAAATACTCCTTTTTCCAAGTAGAACTTTTGTTAACCCATTTCTATCAGTTATGTTTAGACTTAAAAAACAAAGCAACTCTGCCCCCCGCCCCCCCCCCAACCTTCTAAAGATTGTTATTTTCAATGCTTCTGGTGGGCACCTTGTTTTGCACATAATATGGATATGCAATAAATATATATTAGAATTGAATTTCTCTATATATTTATAAAACTTCTACTAGAAACAATAAGTAAGAAGAAATTAATGACTTGATAAAGCCTTTTTTCAGTTGAACGAATTTCTTGTTTCTTTCTAGTGGTGTAAATGAAAAGGAAAATTGGTCTATGTGTCTTTATAGCGGAAACTTTCACAGAAGATGCTACTTTTAAAGTTATGGCCAGTTTCTTTCTATTTGTGTGAGGTTATTTTTAAGGCAAAGCTTTTTTGTTCCTTCCTTTTTATACTTTCAACCCAAAAATCAATGGAAAGAGCAAGGTCAGTTTCTGTGCCTGAAGGCTGCTTTCATCTCCCAAGCCATGAGATTCAGAATTATGAAGAAAATAGGAAACAGGTGGGAACTACATTTTTAAAAAGATCCAATTCACACAATTTTCCTGCGTGGAATTAAAAAGGAATGAAATCAATTCCTAGGATTTGTTTCTTTTTTTTCAAAGTCTCTACACTGAAAAATATAAAAATGAACAAAGAAAAACCATCATATTCCCTTCATATTTTATTTTCTTGTAAATGAACAAAATAAACATAGTTTATTTTCTTGTAAATGAACAAAACATTCTTTATGCATAAAGGAATGAATAATAGGTTAGAAAAAATAGCAAAAGAATGAAAAAGGTATCACATGGGCAAAAACGTTAAATCAAAACCTCTCTCCTTTGTCATGGGAAAGATAGGGGCATGCACATTTTATTGTTTTAAGATGAGTTATTTTTGCTTTTGTTTTATTGGTGTTATTTAAATCCTGAAGATTGTTTCAAAATCAAGCTGCAATACAGAACTCATCGTTCTGATAGGGCCTTTGTATTAGTAGATTCCCTGAAAGATTCATGGGCTTTGTAGATCTAAGTTTAAATATCAATCAAATAATTTAGTATTCAGTAAACACTGTGCTCATCTGCTTTTTCCTGGCCTCCCTCCATTTCCTCCCCCTCTCCCTCTGCCCTTGCACATCTGTTTTCCTTGTAGCAAGGGGAAGTTGATTGTTGGCCCCTGCCTTGCCCAGATGTGGAGTGTGAATTCAGCATTCTCCCAGAGAATGAGTGCTGCCCGCGCTGTGTCACAGACCCTTGCCAGGCTGACACCATCCGCAATGACATCACCAAGACTTGCCTGGACGAGATGAATGTGGTTCGCTTCACCGGGTCCTCTTGGATCAAACATGGCACTGAGTGTACTCTCTGCCAGTGCAAGGTAAACCCCATTAAATTAAAATAGTGAGCACTTTGCCAGCTGCACCCAGGGCTCATAGATAATAATGTGCTCGACCTGGACAATGGGAAGGTTTTTTTTTTTTTTTTTTTTCTGTTTATTTTTCAAACATAGGTGGGCGGAATGCCACTCAGCTCTATTAGTTCCAAGGCTGTCATGGGCATCCCTCTGATGTATATTCAAGGATAGTGCATGGACTGAAACCAGAATGATCCGTTATTTATATCACCAGCATAGAAACAAGCTACTTAAATTGTCCTAAGTATCTAACGGTACGCATCTTTTAAAAAAGCTGAGACAACAAACCTCATGTTTCTTCTTTCATGATAGGAGACAATATTGTTTTATTGATTTTTAGCTGGTTCTTTTACAAGGTCCGTAAGATACATAAGCGAAGTAGATTTATTACATTTTCCAAAGTGGAAATCAATATGGCAAAGATGGGCATATTTCTTGGTTGGTTGTGGTCAGTTACATTGAGTTGAAAAATTTAAGATCTGTTTTTTGCCATATTTTATTCATACAGTTGGAGAAAATCCATTACAAAGCTCTTTCTCCTTATTCTCATTGGAAAATAGAGCTCTGTGCCTTTTGCTTCAATGGGAGCACAAATACAATGAATGTAGTCAGAGCATATAGAGTTTGTAGATTAGTGACAATGTTGGAAGCATTCTAATTTGATTATTATTTCTACAAAAATTTAATTTTGTGGCCATTATGCTTTATAGTCATAATTTTGTAATCAACACTAAAACTAAATAAATAACCTGAAGGCTTAACAGTAACAATTAAATAGCAGACGTGTCAGATTTTTCTCAGCATAACATAGCCAGATATCTGTAACTGCTCTGATTTTTTTAAGTGAGCATTTCCATTTTGTAATTTTTTTCCTACAGAGCAATTTAATTCAGATTCACTTACTACAAATTCTTACCAGAGTAGGTTGAAGTAACAGGACAAAGAAATATAAAATGCTTTAAGCTTTGAGATGCCATTTTTATCTATTTCAAGCTCAAATTTCTAGTTCTTTCAATCAATGCAATTTGTCAATCAAGCAAAGCTTTTTGAGTGAACATTTACTGCTGTTTTACGAAATGCATTAGCAAATTTAAAAGTTACTGTTACTAAAAGTTACTAATAATGTATATGCGATGTTCCTTTAATATATATTTAATATGTGTATACTTAATAGTGCATATCTTGAAACTTAGCACTAGTGACTAACAGGGAAATACTTTCTGACATTTAATTACCAAATAGAGTTGAGTCCTCTTACACCCTTAATCCTTCTGTGAGATTATTCTTCTGAGCAATAGTGACAAAAATAAATATTGAGTGATGGACAAAAATGAAATATAGCACAGATGGATATTTCCAGTAAGAAAATGCATACAGTAATAGGCAGGAAAACAACTCAGACTGTTTTCTGGGGTAAAGAATTTAAATGAGGCCGGGCACGGTGGCTCACGCCTGTAATTCCAGCATTTTGGGAGGCCGAGGTGGTCAGATCACAAGGTCCGGAGATCGAGACCATCCTGGCTAACACGGTGATACCCCGTCTCTACTAAAAAATACAAAAAATTAGCCAGGCATGGTGGTGGGCGCCTGTAGTCCCAGCTACTCGGGAGGCTGAGGCAGGAGAATGGCATAAACCCGGGAGCTGGAGCTTGCAGTGAGCCGAGATTGTGCCACTGCACTCCAGCCTGGGCGACAGAGCGAGACTCCATCTCAAAAAAAAAAAAAAAAAGAATTTGAATGAGCTTGTCATTCACTACCTTATAAACAACTACTATAATCTCTCAACTCTTGATAGGAATATATTCCAGAAAGTGTATTTTGATATTAAAGTCATTTCTTTCTGTCAGGTAAGTACTGATTCATAGAAGTTACTATTAGATACTATTTTCTTTATCTCTTGTTATTACATATGAGTAATAAAAATATGCTCAGTTTGTCAAATTTATCTCAAATACCCATTTTTATTACACTGATTTTGTGTTATTTTGAAAATAAAGTTTATGCAAAACAAGCTTCAGGTATTGCATTAGAGGTAAGCATTCTTCACAATTTAGTGCTTTGAAGGCACTATTTTATTATGTCTCCATTCTACTCCCCTCTGAGTTACTTGTTTCTAATTGATAAAAACACACTGTGTGGGGCATTGTGCTGGTACCAGGTGTGTAATGATAAGCAAAACCAGACACAGTCACTCCTGGAAATTATTCTTTATCAGCTTATTATCTGACACTCTGTTGTTCAATATGCTAGTCAGTAGCCACATGTGGCTATTTAAATTTTAATTAACTAAAATTAAATAATATGAAAATTTTAATTTCTTAGTTACACTAGCCACATTTCAATTGCACAATAGCCACATGTGGCTACTGGCTGTCGTATTAGATAGCACACTGTGTTAGGCCATTCTTGCATTGCTATAAAGAAATACTTGAGACTGGGTAATTTGCAAAGAAAAGGGGTTTGATTGGCTTACAGTTCTACAGGCTGTATAGGAAACAGTACCGGGATCTGCTTCAGGGAAGGCACTTCACATGGCAAGAGTGGGAACGAGAGAGAGAGAGAGAGAGAGAGAGAGAAAGTAGTTGGTGGGTAGGTACCACACATTTGTAAATGTTGCCTTTATCTATCAAAAACTGCAAACTTGAAATTGTGCCAGTGGACCTCTTTTCTAACATTAGAATAGATAACTCAATCTATGGAAAAAATACCTATAAATGAGCAATATTATAATAAAGCTTTCAATGTATGATCAGGACTTTGCAAATCAATGGAGGAAGAAAACATTATTTCACAAGTAATGGAATGACTAGATAACAATTTGAGGGAAATAACACACAGTTATAAAAATTATGTTACATATCAAAACAAATTCCACATGGAAAAAGTGTTAAATATTAAAATAAATTAAAATAAAGAAAATATAATTAAATATTTATCAAAACTCTAGAAGGGAGATACTTTTTAAAATTTATCAGTGATAAAATATACCTCAAAGAAAAGATTAGTGCTTCTATAGATACATAAAATTAGCACAAAAAAAAAGTCACAACTACATACTAGAAAAATAGCTTCAGCAGATTTGATTTCTTTGTTAGATTAAAAACATAAACATTAATAAGAAAAGCACTTACTGCTGGGTGCAGTGGCTCATACCTATAATCCCAACTGCTCAGAAGGCCCACTTGAGCCTAGGTGTTCAAGGCTGCAGTCAGCCGTGATCATGCCACTGCACTCCACCTTGGGTGACAAAGACCTTGCCTCTAAAATTTTTTAAAAAGCAATTATTTCCCCCATAAATAAATCCGCAAAGGATAAATAAACAACTCAGTGAAAAAGTACACTTACTAAAATAAAAGAGGAAATCGTTGAGCCTTTAAATAATTGAACCTTAATTGTAAACTAAAATTATAAATAATTATTTTAACATACTATAGTATAAAAGTTTCTCGTAATAATTTCTAATGCTGACAGAGATATACTGGAATTATTATTTTGTGCACTGTTAATATCGTTAAAAAATACACAATGCAACACATACTATCCGCACCTCCCATACACACACACAAATATATTGTTCTCTTTAATTCCAGGTCTGAGAATCTAACCTAAAGAAATAATCTAAAGTATAAAACAAGCTATATACATGCCAATATCCATCTCAACATTGTCATACAGAATTAAGGAAGAAACTAAAATATCCAACAATAGAACAGTTAAATAAGTTATAGTAACTTTGTATACAATGCAATTGTATACAGGCTGTATAGGGTGTAGTTATACTTATATGATGTGTTATATGATGTGTTATATAATATATTCTAATTACATATTAGAAGATTATATATTATTATTCAGCTGTTGAAGTAATCACAATGCTTATAATAAAAATTAAGATAAAAATATTATGCACGTTGTGCACATGTACCCTAAAACTTAAAGTATAATAAAAAAAAAAAGTACTGGTCATGATAATAATGAAAACCAACAAAAAAAATTATGTATAATTACATATTCACTTTATTTAACTACAAAAAGCTTGAAAATAAAGGAAATGGACTCTATTAAAACATATTGAAATATTGATAGTAATAGGATTAAAAAATATAAGTGTAACTGAAAATTAAAAGTTGACTGTCTTCTAATCTTGATTTTCAAAGTTTAGCATGAAGAGTGGGAAGGACTTCTTTAACAATAAATATAGCCAAAAATAGCAGGGTCTTAAGGAAACTTATTTTACTTTGTCACTATATAAAAATAATTACTTTTTATAATGAGTTTTGATAGTAGGTGCTTATTATTCCTAGTAGTCAGACTGAGTTTCAGTGAGTCACTTTTATTTTCATTTTTATCAAGTTAATATTTATTATAGTGAAATTCACAGTTAAGTATATAGTTTGATGAGTTTGATAAATCAAAATACAGAATATATCCAACACTCCAGAGAGAACCTTTGGATCCCCTTTCAGGTAACACCTACTTTCAGTAGACAACCTTAATTTTATTTCTTTGTAATAAATTCATTTTGCCTGTTATAAAATTTCATATAAATTGAATTACACAGCTTGTACTCATTTATATCTTCTGTTGAATTGACCATTTTGTTGTTATGTAATGTCCCTCCTTATCTCTCCTTATCTCTAGCAAGGCTTCTTGACTTGAAATTAATTTTGTCTGATATTTATTTAGCCAAAAAAATAGTATATTGTTTTGTTCATCTACTTCCAATCTATCAACAGTTTTATATTTCAAGTGTATTTTTAATAGATAATATATTATTCTTATTTTTCACCTAGTGTGAAAATCTGTCTTTTATTAAAGTGTTTTGTTTATTTACATTTAATGTAATTTGTGACACTGATGGATTTAGGACTACCATTTTGTCATTTGTTTTCTATTTGTCCCATCTATATTTTATACACCTGTTTATCCATTCCTGCCTTCTTTTTCTTTAATAACATTTTTATTTTATCTAAATTCTTCTATTGGATTTTAAACCATAACTCTTCATATTATTTTATTTGTTGTCCTAGGGATTATAATATATATCATTAACTTATTATATTATAATTAGATATAGTATTATACTACTCATATAAAATATAAGAACTTTGCAACGTTATAATTTTATTCCCACAGCTTTTGTGCTAAAACGGTAATATATTTTACAACTCTGTTCACTGTAAATCCTACAGTTCCATGTTATTATTTTTGCTTTAATAATTTTTATGTATTTTGAAGAAATTAAGAAAAGAAAAATTGTGTATTTTATATTTATTCACATATAGTAATCACTCCTTTTTCCACAAGGGGTATATGTTCCAAGACTCCAAGTGGATGCCTGAAACCACAATAGTACTGAACCTTATTAAACACTATATATACTATGTTTTTTTCTATACATACCTACAATAAAATTTAATTTATAAGTTAGGCACAGTAAGAGATTGACAACAATAACTAATAATAAAATATAATAATTATAATAATATACTGTAATAAAAATTATATGAATGTGATCTCTGTCTCTCTCTCTCTCTCTCTCTCTCTCTGTCTGTCAGAATGTTTTATCATACATTTTACTCACTTGTTTGGGCCATGGTTGACCACAGGTAACTGAAACTGTGGAAAGATAAACTGCAGATAAGGAAAGACTACCGTATTTACCATTTCTGGTATTCTTCATTTCTTCTTACATATTGGAGTCTCCATCTGGTTACATTCCCTTCAGCTTGAATAACACTCCTTAGCATTTTCCTTATTGCAGGTGTGCTAGTAACAAGTTCTTTCAACTCTTATTTATCTGAAAGTGTCTTTATATTTGAAGAATATTTTCACTGGATATAGAATTCAGGATTGACAGATTTGTTTCCAGAACTTTAAAGGTGATATTCTATTATTTTCTAGTTTCCATTGTTTCTGATACAGTGATAATTTGTTTTTTTATTCCCTTGTATGCAGTATTTCTTTTTTCCTCTACTTTTTCCTTTCATGATTCTCTGTCTTTGTTTTTAGTAGTTTGACTATGGTGCACTTAGGTCTAATTTTTTTTTTTTTTGGTCCTTATTTTCTTTGGTGTTTGCTGGGCTTTTTGGATATCTAAGTTGATGTAATTTCACCAAACTTGAGAAAAGTTGAGCCATTGTTTTTTTTCACATATTTTGTCTGCCACATTTTTTTCTCTCATAGTTTTCTGAGACTCCAATTAAACATTTGCTTAGATGGTTTAATTATCCTAAAGGTCACTAAAGTTCTATTTTTATTTCAATATTTTTGTCTTTGTTTTATGGATTGGATAATTTCTATTGCTTTGTCTTCAAATTTACTGACTTTTTCTTCTGTCATCTCTAATCTGCTATTAGGTTCATCCAGTGAATCTTTTCATTTCAGATATTGCATTTTTCAGTTTCAGAATTTCCACTTAATTTTTAGTAGTTTAATTTCTCTGCCAAGTTTTACCATTTATTCATTCATTATGACTGTATCTTTTAACATTTTTGAGCATATTTATGATAGATACTTTCCAGTCTTTGCTAATTACAACATCTGGATCATCTTCGAGTCATTTTCCATTCACTACTTTTTCTCTTCATTAGGAGCCACATTTTCCTGTTTTTCTTCACATGTCTATTAATTTTTATAATATATTGGATATGATGGATGATATTTTATAGACCATAGGTTCCACTGGCTTCTTGTGAAGACTGTTTTTGTTCTAGCAGGTTGTAAATTATTGGCCAATAACCTAGCACTTATTAGAGGTTGGCTTTACACCAGTTAGGTGGGTCTGTTTCAAATTTACCTTTAGTTTTAGCATGAATCTCTTAATCTGTAGGTATTGTTTTACACCTAATCATGGCCCTTTTAGGCCTTCAATGGAAAGCTTGAATTGTTTGGTTTTTCCTTTTATGTTTGGTTGACACATAGTGGTAGCACATATTTATGGGGGTACAGAGTGTTGATACATTTGTACAGTGTGCAATGATCACGGTAATTAGGGTATTTTTTACCTCAAGCATTTATTACTTTGTGGTGGGAACATTCAAAATCCTTTCTTCTATATTTCTGAACATATTCAATAAATTATTACTAATTATATTTATCCTACAGTGTTATAGAACACTAGAACTTATTCCTCCTATCCAGCTGTGTAATTTTGTATACTTTAACCAACATCTTCCTATCCTCCTCTCCCCTATACTCCTCCTAGCTTCTGATAACCATAATTCTTCTATAAGATGAATTTTTTAGCTCCAACATATGAGAGAGAACATGTAGTATGCATCTTTCTGCACCTGGCTTATTTCACATAATGTCCTCCAAGGCTCATCCATGTTGTTGAAAATGACAAGATTTCATTCTTCTTATGTCTGGATGGTATTCCATTGTGGATATATGCCACATTTTCTTTGTTCATTCATCTGTTGATAGACATTTAGGTTGATTACATATCTTGGTGATTGTCAAAAATACTGCATGGGGATTCAGATACATCGTCAATATACTGATTTTTTTTCCTTTCAGTAAAAACCCAGTAGTGAGATTGCTGGATCATATGTTAGATCATTTTAGTTTTTTGAGAAACTTTCATACTGTTTTTTATAATGGCTGTACTAATTTACAGTCCCACCAACAGTGCCCAAGGGTTCCTGTTTCTCTGCATCCTCACCAGCATTTGTAATTTGTTGCTCTTTAATAAAAGCTGTTCTAACTGGAGTGAGATGATAGCTCATTGTGGTTTTGACCTGCATTTCCTTGATGATTAGTGATGTTGAGCATTTTTAATATATGTGTTGGTCATTTGTATGACTTCTTTTCAGCAATATCTATTCAAATCCTTTGCCCATTTTTAATTGGATTACTTGCAGTGTTTTGCTGTTATTTGAGTTCCTTGTACATTCTGGATATGAGTCTCTTGTCAGATGAATAGTTTGCAAATATTTTCTGCCATTCTGCAAGTTGTCTCTTCATTCTGTTGATTTTTTTCTTTGCTGTGCAGAAGCTTTTTAGTTTCATATAGTCTCATTTATCTGTTTTTGTTTTTGTTACCTGTGCTTTTGTGGTCTCACCCATAAAATATTTGCCTAGACCTGTGTCCTGAAGCATTTGTCTTATGTTTTCTTCCAGTAGTTTTATAGTTGCAGGTATTAATATTACATGTAAATCTTTAATCCATTTTTAGTTGATCTTTTGTAGATGGTGAGAGAAGTCTAAGGAAAACTTAAACTGTTTATCAATCCTTTATATCTTAGAAGGACACAGATTTGACACACTGCTTCAGTGAGCAGCATCTGAAAGCTCTTCTCATATCTTTCAACCTTCAAACTGTGGCTCTCTTGATTTTCTCTTTAGAATCTCTTCTGCAACTCAAAGATCAGCCAAGGATTTGAAAGGAGTTTGTTTACTGATTCACTTCTTCTTTTATAGATATTTCCCCCTCAATTTCCAGCCACTCTGACAACCCCCAAGCTGTCCTCTGACACCTCAGTGAGATTGTGGCTTTGTGCTTTCCTTATAGTTATCTCAAGCTGCACAGATTGGGGAGTGCCCTGAGGGGGAATACCAAATGAAAACAACACTCGCACAGTACATTTTCCTTCTTTCAAAGATTGAAACTGCTGTAGTGTCTGCCTGACACTCTCCATTGCTTTCAATCATTATTTTTGTATTTTGTTCAGACTTTATAGTTGTTATCTATAGGAGGGTTAGTCTTATATAAGAAACTATGCTATCAGTAAAACTGGAACCCAAGTAGGATGTTTTATTAGTTGTCCATGCTTCCCTAATTAAGGAGCTGCCATTGATATGGTTTGTAGAATCCTGTTATAGCAGAACATATCCATATGGAATAAGCAACACACTCCTGGAAGATTTTAGAAAACAAAGAATCCCTTCCTAAGACATACTTATGGGTGCAATACTAATGGTTTCTTCCCCATAGGGTTCTAATGTTAATTGCACATACTCAGTGATGGAAAGCTCCAGAAATTCCCTAATTATATTTCTGCTCCAAAGCCATATAATTTGAGGAGCTGATATTCCCAGGAACTGATACACCCATCACTTTATTGGGCCAATGAATTAGGAAAGATTGTGTGACCTGGTTATGATCAGAAAACCTGTGCCTCTGAGCCGGCACCTCGAAGTGGCCTTTGTCAGACAGGAGAGGCAAAGGTGGTTCCAGCCTGGGGCATCTGGAGATTCTGGGGCACAGCTGAGTTCTATAAGTCTCAATCGAACAGTTCTGTCTCTAGGAATATGTTAAGGGCTGGACATATGATGACAAAACTTTAAAATGCCACTAGAGGTCTAAGAAATGGTTGAGTCTGTCACTGCCAGAATATGAATTCAGCTTAATAATAAGTTAGAAAAGATGCAAATAAGTTAAACTGATAATATTCTTCTTGGATATATACTGGCTTTTTCCTCATTGGTGTGCTTTAGCAAAGGCTAGAGTATCAAAATCTTTTCAGGTTTCCTCTTATAGAAACAAAGACACTTTTGATTTTTATCATATTAAAGTATAATGCATTTCAATCATCAAAAGCCAATTTTCTGAGAGAAACTATATAATGGAGGATGTATTTTAGAGTCAGGCAAGCCTGAGTTTTAATCCTAGCTCTACCATTTACTAGCTGTGTGATTTTGGACATGATATTTAAGCTTTCTGATCTTAAGTTTCTGAATCTAAAACGTGTGACTATTAATAGGAATCCCACTGGGAATGCTGTGAGGTTGAAATTAGATAATGTATTTTAAATGCCTGGCAAAGTGTCTGACACAAAGTACACACTTAAGGAGTGGAGGGGTATTATCACCATCACGGTTTTAAAAACGATATTAACATTATCATATGAGTTAGCTGGTTGAGAAAAGTAAGAGTGCAGGGAATCAAAAGAATAGGATAGAAGGTTTTTCTTCTTTGTACAACACTATATTGTTTTGATACCTTATATCAAAAACTAATTATGCATATCTGGCCCTTCCCTGCCTATTCTATTTCATCACCACAGTTTTCTTCCCTAACTGAAAATTCTTACCCAAAGTTTTTTTCGTTTTCTTAACTACACAAAACTCTCCTCATTTCAAAGCCTCTCCTTATGCTGTTCCCTGCGCGTTTGGCCATCTTTTCATGCAGTCTCCAGGTCTCGGTTTAAATATCACCTCAGAGAATAGTCTACCCTGGACACTGACTAAGTAGCTAGTCTTTTATTAATCTGACACCACCACCTAGTTTATTTCGTTTTGTCTTAGTCAGTTCAGGCTGCTGTAACAGAATACCGTAGACTGGGTGGCTTAAACAACGGCAATTCATTCCTCACAATTCTGGAGGCTGAGAAATTGATTTCTCACATTCCAAGATCCAGACCCTGGCAGATCTGGTATCTGGCAAGGACACACTTCCTGTTTGCAGATGGCCATTTCTCATTGTATCACATGGTAGATAGAGAGAGAGGACGCATGTGTTCTCATCTTTTTATAAGGGCACTGATCCCATTCATGAGCGCTCTACCCTCATTCACTAATTACCTCTCAAAGGCTTTACCTCCTAATACCATCACACTGGGGATTAGGATTTCAACGTGTGGATTTTAAGAGGATGCAAACATTTAGTTCATAGCACCTTTCTAGCACTTTTCACAATTTTTGATTATATGTTTGCATGGTACTTACTAGTGTTCTCCCTAGATAAACTGCAAACCCTGCTCTGTGAGGTAGTGACCATGTCTGCTTTATTTATTAATATACGTAGTGCTTACATAGACTCAGTACATATTTTGCAAATAAATAAAAGAACAAATGTGATACAGAGGATACCGATGAGTAAATAAAGCCAGTTTATGACTTCCTACAAATACAATGGGCATAATAATTGAGTCTGCAATAGTAGAGTCATGAAAAGTGATTGGGCCATTGAATTTTTAGGAATGCAGAAATAAATTATACAGTTTTATTTGTAAGTACCAATCGATAAATGTGATCATTTACTAATGGCTTAAAAATTCATACTCTGTTTTTCTCTCTACTTTTTTTTAATCTAGAATGGCCACATCTGTTGCTCAGTGGATCCACAGTGCCTTCAGGAACTGTGAAGTTAACTGTCTCATGTGAGATTTCTGTTAAAAGAATGTTCTTTCATTAAAAAGACCAAAAAAAAGTTAAAACTTAAATTGGGTGATTTGTGGGCAGCTAAATGCAGCTTTGTTAATAGCTGAGCGAACTTTCAATTATGAAATTTGTGGGGCTTGCCAAATCACAAAAGGAAAATTATTGGGGCAAAATTAGACCTCAAGTCTGCCTCTACTGTGTCTCACATCACCATGTAGACAAATGGGCGCACAGTATACACCGTGACATCCTGAACCCTGGATAGAAAGCCTGAGCCCATTGGATCTGTGAAAGCCTCTAGCTTCACTGGTGCAGAAAATTTTCCTCTAGATCAGAATCTTCACGAATCAGTTAGGTTCCTCACTGCAAGAAATAAAATGTCAGGCAGTGAATGAATTATATTTTCAGAAGTAAAGCAAAGAAGCTATAACATGTTATGTACAGTACACACTCTGAAAAGAAATCTGAAACAAGTTATTGTAATGATAAAAATAATGCACAGGCATGGTTACTTAATATTTTCTAACAGGAAAAGTCATCCGTATTTCCTTGTTTTACTGCACTTAATATTATTTGGTTGAATTTGTTCAGTATAAGCTCGTTCTTGTGCAAAATTAAATAAATATTTCTCTTACCTTATAACACATGTGAGTCTGAGTATCTTGTTTCATATGTTCCTCTTTTCCACAGATGATTCACTATAAAAATTGCATTCTAGTTCTGCTGATGATAAACTCCTGCTATGCTATTTCTAAATTGAAAGTTGCTATTTCCAAATTTCCAAATTGAAAATGATATGCCTAAGTAAGTGATGTGATTGATAACTTAGTTCTTCCTCTCTAGATCCTCAGTTTCACCCTTTCTATCCTGCTGTGCATCCTGGGGTGGTTGACCTATACAGACCCTAATAGTGGGTTCCTTTTCCTCTTGATTCTTGTCTGGTTTCAATTATACTGCAGCAGGAAACACAGCTGGCATATTAGGAAGAGGTCAAGTTTGGATATTTATTCTGCTGGCTCCCTTCCTGCCTGGCCACTGCCATGATTTGGTGTGTCACCTTACCGAAGGCTATATCTCTTGAAAGGTGCTCCTCTCTGTCTCACTGCCCGCTCCAGGTTCTGATAACTTCTACTGTTTGCATCTTCTGGCTTAGGGATATTAACAGCTCTGGCTATTCTGTCCTTGGGAGGTAACTGTTCAATCTTGTTTTCTCTATTTCTAGGCATATCTTTATAAATGGTCCCTTTGTTATACTCTTTAATTAGCCAGCTTGAGTGTGCCATCTGTTTCCTGCCAGGATTCTAACTGATACACATAAGGAGAGCAGTATGTGAGGCTGAGAATGTCTTCAAGAATTGGTCCTTCACGTTTTGATATAAAATTTTTAAAAATCTCAGTGTTAAAAGAGATTATGATATTAATTACATGTTAAATATTTTGATGCACCAGAATGTCAGAGGGGATGAAAGTAAACATCCTGAAACTCAATAAAGGAAGCTAATCCAATATTGCCCTGTTATGTTTTACACTAGGGTGAAAAGGAAATATAAGTATTGTCAAATTAATTTTCGATGCATAGAGGCATTTTAAAAAAAATAAAATAAAATGAACACAAGGTGACCACCGCAAGCTACAGAAATGATAAAGTGGCTTTTAACTGTTCACTCACTATTGCTATGGAAACAACCCAACACGAGCTGAGATGAAAGATAATTCAAAAATGTCTTCATACTTTGGCATGGTAATATTTATTGAATGTGTAAAATCAAGTAGCTATATTCCCTGAATTTATCATAAATGATTTTTCTGTAGACTTTTTATGTTTTATTTAATTTAATTGAACAGAGCATAAAGTTTATTTTTTATCAGCTGTATTACAATGGTAAATAGCAATTTAGCTTCCAAGAAGATATCTGTTAATTTGAAGTTTTTTCAAGTTATTTTTTCCTTATATAGCTTTGTGATTTCATATTGAATCCTCCTGAAAAAGTATACTTTACTCATTTTTATAAGAGAGTAAGAAATTATGTGTGTAGGAAAGTGTGTGTGTGTGTGTGTGTGTGTGTGTGTGTACACCCATATAGATACCTATTTGTCATTTAGATATGTCCTTCTGGAAGGAGAAGCAAGGCTGGAATTTTATATTACAGATCCTTTGGAAATCTTTATAGGGCTCTGGGCATATTGGTGGCTTGCACCCTTGGTTTCTATAGGCCACTAAGTGAAAGAAAACTCATAGTTAAGAAGAAAAGAAGGAAAAAACAAGACTATGATAATTCAACGACTATTCAAGCAATACATGTGTTCAGATTGAATTTTTTTTTTCTTCAAGGTTTACTCCACAAATAGTAGATTCCCCAGGAGAGTTACTGTTTTATGTGCAGACCCTGGGCAAGCAGTAATCAATTGTTTCTTAAGAACTTTGTTCCCTGAAAAAGAGAAGGTTAATGCCCTGTTTCTCACTCTGATGATAATTGGCAGAATACCATGGCTGAGTTGTGCCAATATTAAGGGAAAGTGAGAGCTAAGAAGCATGAATTTATTTTGAAGGTGCTTAGCTCCTTTAAGGGCAGGCCTTGGTGAAAATAGCCTTTAATCCATTTTCTTTATTTCCCCTTTTCTGCAAAAAAAAAAAAAAAAAAGAGAGAATATTTAGCTATGATTCTTTGGTTTAGTAACCTATATAGTTTATCTCCCTTTTTAAAAGACTGCCATATTGCTTTTTTAGTTTGCCTTATATAATGGTAAAAAGAGTCATGCATTTGTTCAATTATCCTGCAATATCATGGAACCCTTTCATCCTTCCCATAACTTGGTTATCTATAGCCAAAGTTGAAACACCCTGTAAATTGCCTTTACAAAATGAATGGCATATCAAAGCTCTAAAACAGCAGTCAATACTCTTGAGTGTTGGAGTAGCAGAAGTTATTCAGTTGAATAAAACTGAGGTTACATCTACTGAATAAAAGATGAGCTTCAGTTCACTAAGCATGACCTCATCTATCAAAGCTCCACATTGCTGACTAGTTAGGACTTCCTCTGAAGGTCGGCACATCCCACAGATACCTGCATGGTCCTATTCCTGTTGATATAGGTAGCTTAGGGATGGACAATACCAACTGTTCTTAAAGAAAGACTTTTTATTTTCCGTTTTTTCAAATGTAGAGTGTTGTAGCTCAACAGTAAATTGATCTCTGAGAGAGTCATGCCGAAAGCATCCCTGAAGACAATAAGTGGATGCTGTGCTCTGTACCCACTTTGTTCACTGTGGTACCTGGACACTCCCTGTCTGCAGTCACCGTTGCAGTGGAGTTGGCTCCTTGTGGTCTTACTGACATTTCATTACTGCACAGTTTTCCACCCTAGAATTCAACATTTTCCGTAAAGGAGTTGTCACCTCTTTGCAGAATAATTGCCCTTACTTAATAGACCTGCAGGTAGAAAGTCAGGAATTCCTTGGGCTACAGTAGCTCTGGATTGGTGGTGACATAAATAGGCAAGGAAAAGAACTATTGGAGAAGTTTGGAACAGGATAATCAGAGTTGCAGTTTCTTGTGTTCTCTCTACTTGCCAGGATGGGACAACTCTCCCACATCTTTTGTCTTTGTATTGGTATTAAATAATTGTTCATAGAGATTGTTTGCATGACAGAGTCTGAAATTTTTATTTATTCCAAATGATGGATGGCACACTATGTTACTGCCACCACCAATATATTGCATTTAAAACATGACCTCTTATTTATCTCCAATGTTAGGTGTTTTAGAAAAGCAGCCTGAAATGAGAGTATAATTCTATGTAAAAGCAGAAATGATAGTGAGTTTAAGTTTGTTTTTGAGGCTTCTTCTCTTTCTTTCACAAAACCACAGCCATAGAGAAAGAAAAGAAAAATAATGAACAAAGTATGTGCAAAGCATAAGCATTCATTTATTGCTGACTCATAAAGTACATGTCCTAATGGCGGAGAAAGAAAATTAACAAATAAATAGATACCATGCCAGGTGGTGATAAGAGCTAGAAGAAAAGTTAAGCTGGCTTGGGATACTGTTGTAGAGAGGGGTGATCGTTTAGGTCGGTTGGGCAGGAAGTCCTCTCCACAACAAAATAGTATTGGGGCAAATACTTGGATGAGGTGAGAGCATGAGCCATTTTCATACCTGGAGCCATTTTCATACCTGGAGCCATTTTCATACCTGGAGAGAAGGAGTTACAAGCAGGGGGAACAGTGTGCGCAGGTCTGAGGTGGAAGCACACCTACATGTCTTGAGTGGAATGAGAACGTGGAAACATGTAGAAGATGCTGTCAGAGGAGTGACCACATCAGGTTCTCCTAGGCCATGGTTAGCGATTTGTGTTTTTATTCTTAGTGACATAGAAGGCATTAGCGAGTTTTGAGCATAGCTGTGCTATAATATGACAGGTAAAATGATCTGTCTTGTTACTATGTGGAGAATAAACAGAGGTGGGGTTGGGGGAGAAACGAGCGGTGTTGGTGAACATGTACTCAGGAGGCACATTCATACCACAGGATTTCAGACGAGAATAATGGTTTGGACTAGGATGGTAATAATGAGAACCAAAAGTATTTAACATGAAAGAATATTCAATTTAATGAAATAATGGGTAGAAAGACTAAATGTCACAAAAATGTCAGTTCTCCCCAGTAGTTATAATTTTAAAAATGTTATTTTAAGGTGATTGTAAACTATTATAGAAAAACAGATGTCCAAGAATAGCCAGGAATACTTTGAGAAAAGATTATATTTGGAGACAGGGGATACTTATTCTACCATGTATCAAGAAGGTATAAAGCTATAGGAATTAAGAGTCATTGTTTCAGGAATAAACAAGCTAGATAACATGAACATTTTCATCAAAACCTCAGAAACCATCCTATACACATATAGATACTTGATAGAAGATAGAAGTTACACTGAGCGAAGCTGTGAAAATTGATTATGGGAAAGCAAAAACATAGACATTGATCCTTATTTCATAAAAATAAATTCCACATAGGTGAAAGACCAAAATGTGAAAAATAAAATAAATTTATGAAAAAAAGTTAGAATTGTTTTTGGCTTTAGAATATTTTTCAATAAACTCAAAAAGCATATATATATATATATATGCATGTGTGTGTATATATATATATGTCCTAAAAAGAAGAAAAGTACAATGCATCCAACAGAAAAATGATCAGAAGCAATGCCTAGGTATGCTACAAGAAAGGAAATCCCAGAATGACTAACAAGCATGTAAAATATGCTTAGGGTCACTAGTAATCAAGTAAATGTATGTTAAAACCACAATGACACAATAGGGAAAAATGACAAAATTAAAAAGTAATATAACACCAGATATTGGTGAGCATATGAAACAACAGAAATACTATGCTTGTACACTATACACACACCTCCAAACCAGTTTGGAGGGTAACTTTGCAGTGCAGAAAGTTGAAGATGTGCACCCCTTATGATAGTATATACTCCTAAGTACATGATCTAGAACTGCACTGTTCAATGCAGTAGCCACTGGCCATTTGCAGCTATTAAATTAAAGTGTATTAAAATTAAATTACATTCAGTTCTCCATTTGCATGAGCCACATTTCAAGGGCTCAGTAGCTACTCTGTGACTAGTGACTACTCTATTGGGCAGCACAATGAACATTTCTATAATTGTAAAATGTGCCATTCAACAGAAGTGATATAGAAGAATTCTCATACACATGGACAAGGTTTATAACAGCTTTATTTGTAATAACAAAAAACCACTCAAATGTTAATATAGTCAATGATAAACAAAATGTGGTATGTTTATTTGGAATACTCGAATGAAAATAAATAAAACTACATATACCAGCATGAATGAGTCTCACAAACAATGTTTAGAAAAATTGAGACATAACGTGCTAGCAGCCCTCGCTCGCTCTCCGTGCCTCCTCAGCCTCAGCGTCCACTCTGGCCGTGCTGGAGGAGCCCTTAAGCCTGCTGCTGCGCTGTGGGGGCCCCTCTCGGGCTGGCGGAGGCTGGAGCTGACTCCCTCTGCTCGCAGGCAGGTGTGGAGGGATAGGAACAGATGGGAGCCGGGACTGCAAGCGGTGCTCGCAGGCTGGCGCGGTTTCTGGGTGGGCGTGGCCGACCTGCGCCTGGTGGGCTTGATCAGAGAATGGGTCTGGTGCGTGGACCGCCGTTCCCTCTTCGCAGGGTCATTGGCCACGATGGTGGGTCTCTGTTTCTTTCTCGCTTCCCCTCTTTTCCTCTTGGTTGTCTGGGGCAAACTCCCTCTGGGCTGCCGGAGTGCCACAGCTAGGAGCCACAAAGTCTGGCAGAGAGTGCCAGTGAGAGGTGAAGCTGGCTGGACGTCTTGAATGGGTGGGGACTTGGGGAACTTTTCTGTCTAGCTAAAGGATTGTAAATGCACCAATCACCACTCTGTCTAGCTAAAGGTTTGTAAACACACCAATCAGCATTCTGTCAAAACGGACCAATCAGCTCTCTGTAAAATGGACCAATCAGCAGGATGTAGGTGGGGCCAGATAAAGGAATAAAAGCAGGCCCCTGGAGCCGGTAGTGGCAACCTGCTCTGGTCCCCTTCCACGGTGCGAAGCTTTGTTCTTTCTCTCTTTGCCATACATCTTGCTGCTGCTCACTCTTTGGGTCCGCCCTGTGTTTTAAGAGCTGTTAACACTCACCACGAAGGTCTGCAGCTTCACTCCTGAAGCCAGCGAGACCATGAACCCACCAAGAGGAAGGAACAACTCAGGACGCACCACCTTTATGAACTGTAACAGTCACCGTGAAGGTCTGCAGCTTCACTCCTGAGGCTGGCAAGACCATGAACACACAGGAAGGAACGAACAACTCCAAACGTGCTGCCTTTAAGAGCTGTAACACTCGCTGCGAAGGTCTGCGGCTTCACTCCTGAAGTCAGTGATACCACGAACCCACTGTGTCCAGAATTGGTGGGTTCTTGGTCTCACTGACTTCAAGAATGAAGCTGCGGACCCTTGCGGTAAGTGTTACAGTTCTTAAAGGCAGCGTGTCTGGAGTTTGTTCCTTCTGATGTTCAGATGTGTTTGGAGTTTCTTCCTTCTGGTGGGTTCGTGGTCTCGCTGGCTTCGGGAGTGAAGCTGCAGACCTTCACTGTGAGTGTTAACAGCTCTTAAGGCAGCGCATCTGGAGTTGTTCGTTCCTTCCATCTGGAGTTGTTCGTTCCTTCCATCTGGAGTTATTCATTCCTCCTGGTGGGTTTGTGGTCTCACTGGCCTCAGGAGTGAAGCTGCAGACCTTCGTGGTGAGTGTTACAGCTCATAAAGGCAGTGCGGACCCAAAGAATGAGCAGCAGCAAGATTTATTGCAAAGAGCGAAAGAACAAAGCTTCCACAGTGTGGAAGGGGACCCAAGCGGGTTGCCACTGCTGGTTGGGGCAGCCTGTTTTTATTCTCTTATCTGGTCCCACCCATATCCTGCTGATTGATACATTTTACAGAGAGCTGATTGGTCCATTTTACAGAGGGCTGATTGGTCCATTTTGACAGGATGCTGATTGGTGCATTTACAATCCCTGAGCTAGACAGAGTGTTGATTGGTGCATTTACAATCCTTTAGCTAGACATAAAAGTTCTCCAAGTCCTCACTAGATTAGCTAGACACAGAGCACTGATTGGTGTGTTTACAAACCTTGAGCTAGACACAGAGTGCTGATTGGTGCATTTACAATCCTTTAGCTAGACGCAAAAGTTCTCCAAGTCCCCACTAGATTAGCTAGACATAGAGCACTGATTGGTGCATTTACAAACCTTGAGCTAGACACAGGGTGCTGATTGGTGCGTTTACAATCCTTTAGCTAGACATAGAGCACTGACTGGTGCATTTACAAACCTTGAACTAGACACAGGGTGCTGATTGGTACATTTACAAACCTTTAGCTAGACATAAAAGTTCTCCAAGTCCCCACTAGAATAGCTAGACACAGAGCACTGATTGGTGCTTTTACAAACCTTTAGCTAGACACAGAGTGCTGATTGGTGCATTTACAATCCTCTAGCTAGACATAAATTTCTCCAAGTCCCCACTAGAATAGCTAGACACAGAGCACTGATTGGTGCATTTACAAACCTTTAGCTAGACACAGAGTGCTGATTGGTGCATTTACAATCCTCTAGCTAGACATAAAAGTTCTCCAAGTCCCCACTAGAATAGCTAGACACAGAGCACTGATTGGTGCATTTACAAACCTTGAGCTAGACGCAGGATGCTAATTGGTGTGTTTACAAACCTTGAGCTAAACACAGAGTGCTGATTGG
Organism: Pongo abelii; assembly: GCF_028885655.2. Classification (NCBI taxonomy): domain Eukaryota; kingdom Metazoa; phylum Chordata; class Mammalia; order Primates; family Hominidae; genus Pongo; species Pongo abelii. Next base: position 42,144,425 of record NC_071995.2, on the reverse strand, counting down.
TGTATTTACAGTCCCTTAGCTAGACATAAAGATTCTCCAAGTCCCCACTAGACTCAGGAGCCCAGCTGGCTTCACCTAGTGGATCCTGCACCAGGGCCACAGGCAGAGCTGCCTGCCAGTCCCGCGCCACACGCCCGCACTCCTCAGCCCTTTGGCAGTCGATGGGACTGGGCGCCGCGGAGCAGGGGGCGGCACTCATCTGGGAGGCTCAGGCCACACAGGAGCCCACGGCTGTGGGAGGCTCGGCCATGGTGGGCTGCAGGTCCTGAGCCCTGCCCCAAGGGGAGGCAGCTAAGTTCCCAGCGAGAATTTGAGCGCAGCACCGGCCCAGGACTGCTGGGGAACCCAGCGCACCCTCCGCAGCTACTGGCCTGGGTGCTAAGCCCCTCACTGCCTGGGGTGGCGCCGGCTGGCCGCTCCGAATGCAGGGCCCACAGAGCCCACCCCGACCCAGAACTCGCGCTGGCCCGCGAGCACCACATGCAGCCCCGGTTCCCGCCCGTGCCTCTCCCTCCACACCTCCCGCAAGCAGAGGGAGCCAACTCTGGCCTCGGCCAGCCCAGAGAGAGGCTCCCACAGTGCAGTGGTGGGCTGAAGGGCTCCTCAAGTGTGGCCAGAGTGGGTGCTGAGGCCAAGGAGGTGCTGAGAGAGAGTGAGGGCTGCAAGGGCTGCCAGCACGCTGTCACCTCTCACCACCAGAAGGAAGAGACTCTGGACACATCTGAACATCTGACGGAACAAACTCTGGACACACCATCTTTAAGAACTGTAACACTCACTACGAGGTCCGTGGCTTCATTCTCAAAGTCAGCGAGACCAAGAACCCACCAATTCCGGACACAAAATTATGATGCAGAATATACATGTATAACAAGGAATAAACTTTTTAAGCGTTATAATTTTGATAATTTATAAAATTTTAAAATGTGAAAAACAACCTATATGTGGTGTAGACATATATTTATGCAAGTGTAAGTATATTAAATTGTGTGGGAATAATAGACATCAAATTAGGATAGTAGTTATCCTAAGAAGTGGACGAGGGGTGCCAGGTACATGGATGCATAGCTGTGTTGCTAATATGTATCATATTATGCCATATATTCCAGTTATTTCAAAATAATGCTATCTCTAACACTCAAAAAATGAGTTTACAAATTGATTAAACATGTTTATATTTTGTATGTTTTTATATTTCTACTTTATAAATACATATATTTAATAAAATATATATATACAAATTTACCCTAAATATATACCTATATTTTCCTAACTAAGCCAGTTAGTTTTTTACAGGCATGTAAAAATACCACAAGCTTTATCAAAGCAAGACTTTAAAAAGTATACACAGAATTGTCTAAAAAATTTTCATTCCTAATTCTTTATTTAAATAAATACAGTACTACTCCTTTAAAGACAAATTGTAAAGGGAAGAAAATCACCACCATAATTTCACTACCTTTGCTACTGTTTTTATTTATCTTCTCTTGGCTCACATGCCTACACATTTTACATCATTGCAGTCATGGTATGTATAATTTTATCTCCACCTTTGCATGAAATTTTGGAGAAACAATTATTCCAATGAAATTATTAGATGTTAGTAAAAGTTTAATGGCTGGTACATATTTCACCGATTTGTTGTAAGTATAGTTTATTTCCTTCTAACTTTTTTACTACTATAAATGCCACTGTAATTTATATCATGTGAGCTGTTTCTTTAGACCATATCATGAAGAATAGATTTAATGAAGCAAGTTATGAATGGTCTATATGATGTGTTTTAACTTGTTTTCTTGCTTGTGCAAAGGCTATACCAATGTACAATGCCACCAGCAATGTATGGAGTTCATTTTAAAACACACTTTTGCCACCATTGAATATTACCAATTTAGTTTTTGTCTTCCATTTTGTTTCTTTTATTTGTATAAAATGGTATATTTGTTTTAATTTGAATTTCTCTAAATAACTGTGAAGGTAAACATTTATAGTTGTTTATTCCCCATGTATGAATTATCTATTTACATCTTATGTTCATGTATTTGGTGTTTTGATATTTTATACGTGAGAATTAGATATCCCTTATAATTGTTAGAAATCCTTTAACACATTTCTGCAATTTTTTCAGTTATATTGTTATGTTTAGAGCTTATTTTCATTATAATGAATTTTAATATGTATCATTGATGATTTCTTTTTTAATCTCTAATATTTTTTCAAAATTCAGAATACTGTCTCTCCAAATAGCTGCTTATGGACATTCTAGAAATGAAGAATGTCACCACCTCCAGAAACCATTCATTCCTTTTCTTGAATTATGTATTTGAATTCTTCTGAACATGATTCAACTAAAATCTGTTTTCCTTACATTTCAACTTAATTTACATAATGTTGGTCCTGATTTTAGTCACTGGGCCATACTGACAAACTCCTTTTCAAATATCTTTCCGGCACACTCTTCTTCAATGCTAGATTTCTCCCAAACTATATCAGTTGTTCCCTTCTAGAAGTTCTGGAGTTGTTTATGTGCCTCTGTATGTGTCATGCCCAGAACCACACACCATGTTCCAGGAGAAATCTCTTCAGCCAAAGACATACTTGGTTTAGAATCTGAGGCTATAAATTGGGACTCTTTTACTGGAATTCTCTGTCTTACAGAGAAGAAAAATATATTTTGCTCCCAATTCACCAAGTGATCTCTTCTGATATATTTGAAATTCATAAATACTGTAAAATGCTAAATAAGAGTACATTTGTATTCAAATTATATTCTCCCAAGTGTGTTTACAAAATTGTCGTCCTAAGAGCGTATTCAACATTGTGAAAAATCACATTCTTTTCAGTGGTATTGTTACTATTCAATGAAGAATCCAACAGCATGTATTTTCTACTTCAAATTGAATTTTTCTAGTAATTTGGATTTTTCATCTGTAGTAAATACATTTCTCAGCACAAGTCTTCATACATCATTTCATCATCTCTAAAAGATATTCCAAAGGAAGATAACTTTGGCTTGTTATGAATAAAACAGCTTGATTTTATTTTAATAATTTGAATCATTTTAACTGCAAAGTAAAGCCAATAGAAATGGAATTGGTATCACTTTGGTTACACTCTCAATGTACCTAGGACAGGACACTAGTAAAATAGTGCACCAAGTTATGATTAACAATAAAGCAGAATTATTACATTGACAAATTTGACACATGTTTTCTGAATGCTCATTTTTATTATTCTGTATGTGACACCTGTTAACATTTCCAGAATTTGGTCATTTTTTTCTTTAACTGCTAAAACTTCTACTTTGACTTTATCAAACATGAAATGCTTTGTTTATGTATTACTTTATGCATTTTTATCACTTTTTTTGTAGTTACTCTCCATCCTATTACTCTGTCTGATAACCATCACTTTGTCATTAATGTAAGACTACTTAAGCAGCTGTGCTCCAAGCCTTAGAGAAACTCTTTGAACACTTGTTCTGATGAAAGGACAAAAATCATAGTGATGGGTTTGAGTAAGGAAGGCATGAAGGCCAGGAAAGCCTCTTAGCTGGCTTCTAGCTTAGGCCTTAAAGAGGAAAATAGAAGTTCTAGCTCACATTAGGTCCAAGGAGTTTGACCAAAAGTAGGTTTTGCGGCCAAAGTCCCACCTAGGGTCTTTGGGGCCAAAGAGTAAATATTTTGGGCACACATTCTCTGTTGCAATTACTCAACTCTGCATTTGTAGGGCTAAAGCAGACATTCGTAATACATAAATAAATGAACATGACTGTGTCTCAATAAAACCTTGTTTGCAGAACCAGATGGCAGGCCATTTTTGGCCCATGGGCCATAGTTTGTCAACCTCTACTCTAAGTTATAGGTACCCTGGGAAGTTGCAATGGCAACATATACAGCCTGCTTGATATTCAGGAATGCATTGTTCTAAACTTATTTTTCCATCTCTTGTATTTAAATATAGAGGAAATTCGTAATTGAAATCCTAAAAGCTTTTGGGAAATTCAAAGTAAAAAAGACCACATTTTCAGAGCCTTTACTCCAAATATAGTCAAGCTGCCCACCCTAATAAATCTTGCCTCTGTCTTTCCTTAGCCTCCAAACTCTCTGCCTGTTCACTCTGAACTAATTAAAGCTGAGAATGCATGACCACAGAAAGACCTTTGCCTTTCCAGTGACCTACAAATAGATGTCTTTTTACTGCATACATTAAGACCTCAAGGCTCCAGAAACAGATTCTCAGAATTTACCAGGCATAAAAGATACAGCCAACCAAACCTAGCATCAAGGATTTTATTTGACCTGTATAAGCAAGTGAATATACTTTCTTTAATCCATAGGACTGGGTGGTGTTGCCACTTTGGAACCCAGGGAGACAAACCCATATATCTTTTATAAGCCTGGAAGCCTAAGTATGCTCACCTACAAAATGGAATTAACAATATTACCTACTTCATAGGGCTTTTGTGAAGTTTTAATAAGATTATTCATGAGTACCTAGCACAGTGCTTGGCATAAGTACTTTTAAATGTTACCTATTATTATTAATACTTATTCTCAGTGCCAAAGAGGCTGGTAGGAGGACCTCACCCTAATCCCTTTACAAAAAGCCACTAACAGCTAACTAAAAGCCACAAGTTTGCTAACAATTAGCTTGTTGAATTTTCTTCCCAAGATATATTCATTTATTCAGGTCCCCCAAATGAGTCAATCATATCCCTAATAGCAAAAATATATACTACACATTCTACATTTCTCCTCTTGAGCCCATTATATGGATCATTATTCAAGCACACAACTCTTTCCTTCTGAACCTAGAGGCAGCCAAAAAATCTAGCTCATCAGGGATCTAGGAAATCCAGTCTTGTCCTAGCATCTCTGAATTCACTGTAGCTGTATCAGGGGGCTTTCTCATGAAAGCTTCTTTAGCTCAAACCCTGCAGAGAAATATGAGGCATCAGTTCAGAAAAGTTTGGGGAAAATTGTAAAAGCAATCTGATTTCTTTTCTAACCACCGAAACTGTAATAGAGGAATAGATTTAGACTTTGTGAGATCTCTAAAAGTAGCATCAGAATTTATCTTCATTTGGAGCAAAAGGATATGTAGAGAGATTGACAGAGAAGCATATAGACAGATATCAATCTATGTTAGTATAGGTATATACAAATGCTATGTTAGTATAGGTATATATATAACATAGGTATATATATAACCTATGTTAGTATAGGTATATACAAATGCTGAATAATATTGCCTATTGATATGGTTTGTATCTGTGTCCCTACTCAACCTCATGTTCAGTTGTAATCTAATGGTTGGAGGCAAGGCCTGGTAGGAGGTGATTGTGAAGGGGGACAAGGAAGTGCTGTGTAGAGAAGGGCAGGTCCCTGTCTAGGGCTCCACCAGCGGACCTGTGCCCACTGACCTAGGTGAGGACAGGCATTTGTGTTTTTGTGCCCAAATGTTGAATTTTCCAAGACCACCCTGGCCCACCATGCCCCCATCCTGTGCCTATAAAAACCCTGAGACCCTAGCGGGCATGTCCACAAGCAGCTGGACATCAAGAGGAACACACCAGTGGAAGAACACACAAGCAGCTGGACGTCAGGAGGACACTGAGAGGGGCACACCAGCAGAAGAACACACTGGCAGACACCAGCAGATGCTGGCAGGCCAGCTGGTGGAACAACATGGATTTTGGCCAGGGCAGTTGGAGGAGAACCTGGCCACTGGTCAGCCCAACTCCAGGGGAAAACCACCTTCCCACTCCACCCCCTTTCTGGCTCCTGCATTTGCTGAGAGCTACCACCACTCAATAAAAAACCTTGCATCCATCCTCGAAGCCCATGTGTGATCCTATTTTTCAGGCACACCGAGGCAAGAACCGAGGATACAGAAAGCCCTCTGTCCTTATGATAAGGCAGCGGGGCCAATTGAGCTGATAAACACAAGCTGCCTATGGACGGCTAAACTGAAAGAGCACATTCTAACACATACCGACTGAAGTTTCAGCTGTAAACATTCACCTGTAGACACTGCTGTAGGGTCGAAGCCTCACAACCTGACCATCTGCATGCTCCCCAGAGGTTTGAGCAGCGGGACACCAAAGAAGCAAGCCACACCCCCATCACACACCCTGTGACAGGGATAAGAGAACTTTCCTTCTTTCAATTGGATCATGGGAGCAGCTTCTCATGAATGGTTTAACACCACCCCCTTGGTGCTGTTCTCGTGATAGCGAGTGAGTTCTCGTGAGATCTGGTTGTTTAAAAATGTGTAGCACCCGCTCACTCTCTCTCTTCCTCCTGCTCCAGCCATCTGAAGTGCTTGCTCCCCTTCTGCCTTCCACCACGATTGTAAGTTTCCTGAGGCCTCCCTAGAAGCCCAGCAGATGCCAGCATCATGCTTCCTGTACAGTATGTGGAACTATGAGCCGATTAAAGCTTTTTTCTTTATAAATTACCCAGTCTTAGGTATTTTTTCATAGCAGTGAGAAAATGGACTAATACAGCTAGTTGGGGCCACTTCTACTCACTGCCCCCTGAAGTGGTCCATGCTCCATCTGGCTGGTTCAATATAGGATCCCAAGCCTTTACTTCAACTCAAGACAATGCCAGAGTTTACAGGCATTTTTTTTAGTCTGAGCCACCAAAAATATCTGTGTCTTTGGATTATTGGAGGGATATCAATATTAATTATCCAAAATTTCCCAAAACATTCTGAAACATTTGAAAGTTTTTAGAAACAAGGAATGTGTTTTTAAACATCTTTACACCCCTGCTCTGTCACTTACTAACTTAGTCTTGGTGAATTTCGTTTTCTAAAAAATGTATATATATATCCTAACACATAGTGTATTTTATTAATAATGTCTAACATATAAAATTATCTAAGAAATTACATTCTTTTATTTAGTTAGTTATATTTATTTAGTCATTGAGACTAGTGGCTTTAACTGGAAAATAAATAAATCCAAAGAAGGTTAATCACAAATTGGAATACACAACAAACCCTGATATAAATAATTTTGTGGGGTCCAAAACAAAACCAAAGAAGTTGAAAAGTTACTCCTGAGCTTTAAACCAATTCCCAAAATTACAATGAAAGTGATGATCAATATAAAGAAATAGTGACGACTCCCACTGTGAAAGTAGGAGCTCTCCCTAGGTCCTAGTTATTTCATATGCCATGCTGGGTGCCCTTAGGAGGAAGGGTATAACATCTGCCTGGTGTCCTCTTTCTGCCTTTCTCTGGCTCCTACAGCAGAGGCCAATATATGCCTACCTGCTGATTGGGCTTTCTTGATCAATCCTAGTCATGGGAGAACCCCAGGAAACACTTTAAGAGCTTTAACCCAGTTCACTGGGACTGGGCTTCTAGTGATTCTTGCTCTTCATCTGGTTCTAATATTTGGTTTACTGTTTCCTAAGTTGCTCTAATGGTCTTCTAATACCTAAATTCCTATTTTATTCCCTATAGTATATTCCCAGAATCTTTAGATTTGGAACCTTAAATTACTTTTTAAAGTCCCCTCTCAAAGACTAGATTCTGAATCATTGCATAGCAAGCTTCTCAATGAACATCAAAATGAACTAAGGCATGAATGAGAAGTGAAATGTAATTGTATTAAGCTACTGAGATTTTAGTGTTGTTTGCTACAGCACTTAGCCTGTATCTAGATTTTCCAATTGATATTGGAGATTCTGGCTTCTAAGTAGGAAGGTGGTCAGCAGGCTGAAAATCAAAAAAGTGTTATTCTATGGAAAATACATTTGCAAAAAAAATGTGTTGCCAACAATAATTTGGTAGGCAGGTCATGTGCCTACTGAATTATACCTCTAGGACAAGAGGTTGGAAAACAATGATAGTAGTATATGCTAGCTAGTGTTGTCTGCATTTGTCAGGGTGTTAGAAGAAAGAGATGAGCTCAGGAAAGAGTTGTCCATGTTGCAAGCAGAAATGAGACAAACCCAAAAAAGTCTAAAAATTTGGGCCATGAACAGGTTGGAAACATCTATGACTACAGCTTCTGGATCCCAAACAGTAAGTGATGCTATTGGAAGAGACTTTGGGTAACCAAAAAACTTCTGTGGGTTAAAGTGACTAAACCTAGCATCAAATACCACATTAATCACCAGTTTTAGCCACCTTAAAATCATTTCAGGTGTTTTAGCC